>NC_050577.1:137277581-138760081 GCF_011100635.1 Trichosurus vulpecula | reverse complement strand
GAGAATGACACTGGCAATATCTGTCTCATAAGACCATCATGAGAAACTTTAAATTGCTATATAAACATAAGTTATTTACATTTGAATAGTAGCATGCCTGATATTGGGGGAATTAAGAAGATGTAAGCACCCTACAAAGATGATCTATCCAGAAAAGGATATCCCTACTACCCCCCTGTGCAATTCCTTCTTGCTTCCTGCTCATAGGAAAAACATATCTCACATTAATAAAGAGCTCTAGGCTAGGCAAAATTTCCTTCTCCAAAATCACCAAATGCCTGGCTCAGACCCTCCTTGAGAAAGGGGTTTCAAATGGATACACTCAATTCAATTCAGTTCAACAAGCATTTAGTAACCTCCTAACAACATGTTAGGCATAGTACTAGGAACTGGGAATACAGAGATAAAAATGAAAAGTCCCTTAGAGAGCTTACAAAGTGAGGAAAGGGGTAGAACAACATAGAAACAGGTAAATAAATACCATATATGCATACATATGTATGTGTGTTTATATACATATGTACGTATATGTATATAACTATGAAAGTATTGGACTCTGTGTATATACGCCTATATACACAAATACATTTGTGCGCATGTTTATCTCTGCCTATCTACTCTATGTGTATATATGTTGAGATTGGTGAAGAAATTGGGGGTGGGTGGGGGAAGGGAATGCACAAGGGTTAGGAAAAAAGAGGTGGAGGTAGAAGTGGAGGTGAGGAAGGAGAGCTTTCCAGGCATGGGAGACAGTCTGTGCAAAGGCAGGAGATGGATTCTCAATGAATCCTTTCTTTTGCTCAAAGCTGAACTATGGTAAAGGCTTCAATAAATTGTTAGACAATCAGACATTCAGAATGTGTGCCTTTTCTTTTTTATCACTGTCTAAGTTGTTCTCCTAAAGTCATTACACCTTTACCAGAAATGCTGAATAAGACACAGTACTTTAAGGTCTTTCAGGTTGCTTCAAGATATGTTAAAATTTCCCTAGATTCAGTGCTTTTATTGCATTTTTACTAGATCAGGAACTGAGAGCCAGTGGGGGCAGAACCTAAGAGGCTGATCCTGACAGGAAGTTCCTTGAGGGCAGAGACCACCCTTTTTATTTAAAATCATGAAGCACTTAGACATAATAAAGAAAACAATTTTAAAGGAGTGGTTTTGGTAAAAAAAAAAGTTATGGAATACACTATACTGATAGGAGTTGTTAATTTTAAAGTCAATGACAATATTAAGAACCAATTCAATCTCTTCATACTATATAAGATGATGTATGGGAGGAATGAAGGAGGGAGTGTACGGAGGAGAAAGAAATGAGTGCCATGGCCCATAGATCTGCCTAGGTATTGTACTCCTGCCTAAAAAAATTCCAATCACATTATTTGATAAAATGTAGTTCCAATCTGGAGTAGCCATTTTTTCCCCACTAAGTGACAGAATTGAATCATCCAATGATTAAACTCTCAATTGAAAACAGAACATATTGCAATGATTGGAGCTTATAGTATAGACAGGATGTTTTACTAGGCTCAGCCTCTGACTCTATACATTGCCTTCAAGCATGGAGCAAATATTGAGGTCATTTGGAGCTTTATTGATGGAGAAAACAGGCAGAACTCAGAAGATCTGTGTCTGCCCCTTAAAGAATCTTAATTTTCCCTAAATAGCATGGAAATATAATGTGTAGAATTATTAGAAATTTGGGTTTTTTCTGTGTAGTTTGTAATTTAAAGAAATGAGATTAGGCTTTGTAGCCCCTTCTTCTCTTTCCTGCCTCCACTGTACCTAAGTGAAATTAAGTCAAGATATTTGCATAGCTTATAAAAACAGTGACAGTTGGCCCCATGAGTTTGAAAATGGAAAACAGAGTAGGCTCCGTTGCTTGAACAACCACCCTTTTTATTGACCATAGCTCATTAAGGGCCAAGGTAGGCTTGGTTAGATAGAGTATTAATACCAGAAAACAAGGTTAGTCAGTCAAAACAAAAGTAGATAAGTGCACACAGCAGATAATAGCAATAACTGACTTATGGCTGTTTCATACTTGCAAAACAGTTTCCATATATTATCTTATTTGAGAAGCAGCATAGTCTAGTGATTAGAGGTCTGGACTTGGAATAGGACCATCTGGGTTCACATCCTACCTCTGATCCTTACTAGGTCTATGATCATGGCCAAATCACTTTATCTTTCTGAGTCTTAATTTCCTCACCTATGAAATGAGGATTAGGTCTATTATGAATCAGGTTCTTGCTGGGTTCTAGGGATATAAACACAAACATGAAAGCCGTCATTGCCCTCAAAGAACTTACATCCTCTGGGAATAGCTGATGTTTATAGAGAGCTTTATGTCTGGCAAAATGTTTTACATATATTATCTCACTTGAATATCACCAAAACCCAGTGAAGTAGGCGCTCAATAATTCCTTGTTGAATAGAATTGCTGTGTGAATATGAATTCATATAGAATATGAAAGGGCTAGCAACCATTTAAGCCCCATTAAGTCCTTCTTTCCAGAAGATCCAAGATGAAGATAGGCCTAGATGGATGTCAGTGCTCCTTTAAGTTCTAAATTCTGTGATCCTGTGATCAATCCTGCTAAAATAAAAATGCTAGTGCATTGTAATGGGGCAGCAAGGTGGCACAATGCATAGAGTGCTGAACCTAGAGTCAGGAAGACTCATCTTCACAAGTTCAAATCTGGCCTCAGACACTTACTGTGTGACCCTGGGCAAGTCACTAAACCCTGTTGCCTCAGTTTCTTCATCTATAAAATAAGCTGGAGAAGAAAATGGCAAACCGCTCTAGTATCTTTGCTAAGAAAACCCCAAATGGGCTCATGAAGAGTCAGATGCCATTGAAACAAACAGCAACAACAATACATTGTAGTAATAGAAGTACTTTCTTTAAGTTAGAGGGAGTGAGTTCCAGGCCATCTTAATGTCTTTTAATACTATGGAAAAATAAGTTTGTTTTAGTTTACGGGAAGCCCTTCACTCTGGGCTCTGGAAGAGAAAAGGACAGATGACATTCATTGGAAAAAAGATTAGAGAGAGATTAGGCAGAAAACTAAGGGCAGAATGAAAGGGATTGAGGGAAGAGTAGAGACTCCTTCTCCCTACCCAATCCTTGATAGTTCTTCCTCCCCCAATATTTTGCTATATCATTTTAAAGGATAAGCTTAAGGAAAAGTAATGGAACTCTCATGACCTATTGATTTTATTATGTCTCTAGGGAGAATTGACATTTGCAAAAAAGGTGACATTAAAAAATTCCATGATTTTTATAGAGCCTCTCACTTTCTGTAATATTTATGAGGGATATCAGATGTACCAATCTACATTTTAAAACACATTTTTTTTTGCTGAAACAATCTTTTTCCTTCCTAAAATGATTGACACTGCCAAAATGCTGATAAAGCAACAGTCTTACCAAGTGCTAACCAAAATCCAAAACTATTTTATAGAATTATAGTTACTTGGTTTGCCATTGGTCACCGTGGCAATGGTTTACCATTCCACACACCCTCCTCCCCCCAAACCTGGTAGAGAAAGTATTCCAAGTTGAGAAATGGTTTAAGTATCTCATCCCTAGAGAAGCTTCATCCTCAAACTCAACAAGGAGAACTGTCCTTTTTATTTAGAAGTAAGGTTTCTTCTTCAGTCTCTGAACATAAAGCCATGTAGGATATATTCACATTTTTTTGTCACCATTATCTAACAGTCATATATCAAAATTACTAGGAAATGGATTGCATATATCTTCAGGGCTGTTGCCCTAGCAACCATTGTGTTGTGATTCTTTTTTGCTCTTGCAAACAGGAGAGATAGCATATTTTACAGATCCAATTAATATTCCAAGGTTTGAAACAGAAAAACAGTAGTTAGATAATAAGTTAGAAAGGTAAATAGACATGTCCCACATCAGTGCTGTTCGCAGTGTGAAGATTATTTCGCTGTTACTAATGGAGCAAATAAATTCATCAGTAATTACTATGAGCCCTGACAATGACACAATGGGTGCATAAAAATCTATACAACTTCCAGATAAGGGGACAAACAATTTTTTTTCAGAAGCAGAAGTGATAGAAATAAAAGGGTAAAACTTCAGACAGTTCAAAATAGCTGTTTTTTCATTTCATGAACCTGAAACCTCTACATGATAATCAATTGAAATGTCTCAGAGATATTGTTAAGACATTTGAGGCATCTTGTGGCCTTTAATCTGGGTTGGTAACTTCATTGCAGAGATCCATAATCACTCTAAAGAGGTTGATTTTACTATCCACACAGGAAAACCAAGTGGATGAAGAGTGCTCATTGTCCAACCTATGACATGCAATTGGATGTACAACATGTAGAGCTGGTCATTATAGGCTTTATAAACACTGAGAGTAAATAATAATCTAGGCTCAGAAGACAACAGGAAAGAGGGGAGCACCCTATATTGCCTTTGGGAAATCATGCTTTATTTTAACAGTGCTTTTATTGATCCCTGAAACAAAAGTTTATCTTGTTAACATTAATATTCTTCTGATGAAGCTATATGGTTACAAATCATAGAATGCCACAATATCCAAAGAATTAAAATTTCAGTTGACTCAAAGGGTGATGAAGGAAGGTGAGTATGAATAGACTTCAGCATTTTACAAATGAACATTTTTTTTCAGGAGAAGCAGTTTAAATGATGTTGATAGAGATGTATGATCAGAAAAAGAGATGGTCTAGTCATACAGGGATAGTTAAGTAATAACTATTAGACTGTCTGCACATTCCTTTGATATTTATGTGATGTCAAGAAACATAGAGGAAGGCCCCCAGCATGCAGAGTGGTTTTCCTGTGTCAGATTTATAGTAATACATGGACAAGAGTTACATAGGATGACAGGCATCCCATCATCTCAATCTCCACCACTATAATAACCATCCATAGGGGTGATCATATGTAGACCTCACTTATCTCACCCAATAATCTCACCCAATTTCTCCATCTCTAAGATCTTAAACTGAATTTCTCTTCTTCCATCACAACCTTCTGTACATCCAACTTTTCCATTACCTCACTTCTTCTGAACCTTTTCCATTCTCTCAATCCTTTCCTATTCTTCTAGTTCATCACCCCATTTTATTTGGAGTTACCTTTCTTTGGTCTCAATCCTAATGAGCCATTTTGACAATGTGTTTTTTTTTTTGCTCTTCAATCCCTTGCTCCCTGTCTTTCTGTTCAAATCCCCTGCCAATTTCCAAATACTCAGTCACGTGTACCATCTGTCTTCTCTACTTCTATTTCCAAGCTTTCTAGTATTTCTGGAGGAAGTCGGAAAACAAGAATGAATTTGTCCACCACAAATTCATGATATCTAACCTCAACTAGGCCCTCATTACTACATGACAATCCTTTCATCCATCTCTTAATGATTCATCATGCACCCCATCACCTCTGTTCTAAACTTTCAACTTTTTTTTTCAGGACCCCAAATTCATCTTCAACCTCCTCTTTCTCAGCAGAGATACTTGACTCATACTTGATCAAGAAGATCGAGGCCATTTATCCTGAGTCTTGTTCTTCATCTTCCTTTATTCCAGTCTCAGAGAATGAGGGAGCCCTTCTCTTTGCCATGACTACCATTTATTCATCCCCCTGGTTCTATCCTTTCCCATTTTTGCTGGGAATTTTCTATTTTCTCACACTGACTCTCTCTCTCTCTCTCTCTCTCTCTCTCTCTCTCTCTCTCTCTCTCTCTAATTTTAAATCTTGTTTTTCCTATGGCCTTATCTACACACATTCTGAGCTCTCCTCTAACCTTAGAAAATTATTTTGATCTTGCTGTCTCCTTAAGCTACTGTCCTTTATTTCTACTCTTTCATGTCTGAATTTCTAAAATGAATAGTCTAAATTCACTGCCTCCACTTCCTCAGCACCCAATTGTTCCTCAGCCCCATAAGTCATGCTCCTGTCCCCACAATTGTGCTGAAACTACTCTGTCCAAGGTCACCCAGTTTCCTCTTAATTTCTAAATCTAATGGTATTTTGTCAGTCCTTGTCTTCTTTGAGCTTTCTGAATCATTAGGAACTATTCATTTCTCTTTTTTCTTGTTACTTTCTTCTTCTCTGATTTCTGTGAAACTATTCACTGCCAGTTTACTTCCTACCTGACTTATCACTCTTTCATATTCTCCTTTATTGTTCTTAATTCTTCTTCTCTTGCCTTACTAAGTGTAAATGTTCCCTAAGGCACAATCTTTGGTTTTTCTTCTTGTCTCTGTCTTCTTTTCTGTATAATTTCTCCCTTGATAATTCATCCGTGACTTCACCTATTACTTTTGTATAGATGCTTCTCAAATATTGAGGGCCAATCTCTTCCACATCTCCAAATACCTGATGTATAACTTAACTATATATCCTACTTATACCTCAAATACAAAATTTCTAAAAATAATTATTTTTTTCTCCTAAAATGCTTCTTTCTTTTGATGCCCTCTTTTTTGTCAGTAGTGCCACTATTCTTCTAGAAAATTTTAGGAGAAAACACAGGTGCTCCATCAGCCACCACCACATCATCCATATATGGAACCATCAGTTACAGCAAATGGAGAAGTTTTGGATGCTGTGGATAAGTTCACTTACCTTGGTAGTGTACTTTCCAGGGATGTACACATTGATAATGAGGTTGATGCACGCATTGCCAGAGCTACCTCAGTGTTTGGGAGGCTCCAAAGGAAAGTATGGGAGAGAAGAGGTATTAGAGTGACTACCAAACTGAAGCTCCACAGAGCCATTGTGCTGACCTCATTGTTGTATGCCTGTGAAACCTGGACAGTCTACCAGTGCCATGCCAGGAAACTGAATTGCTTCCATTTGAATTCTCTTAGGAAGATTCTGAAGATCACTTGGCAGGATAAGGTACCAGACACTGAGGTCCTTTCTTGAACTAAACTGCCAAGCCTTCAAACTCTGCTTCAGAGAGCACAACTCTGATGGGCTGGCCACATTGTTTGAACGCAAAATGTACGCTTGCCAAAAAGACTATTTTATGGAAAACTCACACAGAGCAAGCGTTCACATGGTGGTCAGAAGAAGCAATATAAGGATGCTCTCAAGGTGTCTCTTAAGAACTTTGGAATTGATTGTGTGACATGGGAAACTGGCACAGAATCGCTCAACATGGTGTACCCACATCAGATAGAATGCTGTGCTATATGAGCAAAGGAGAATTAAAACAGCTCAAAGGAAACACAGAATGCACAAATTTGGAGTATCCACCCCAAATATTCACACAGACTATTTGTTCTCGACCTGTGGTAGAGCATTTTGAGCTCATATTGGTCTGATCAGCCAGTCAGACACATTGAAACTTGACTCTGGCATAGTGACATCATTTTGGTCCTCTTTGAGAATGAAGGACAACAACCCACCAACTAACCAACCATGCCACTATTCTCCTAGTAACCTGATCTCAACATTTTGCAACCATTTTTTACTCCCCATATGTAATCATTTGTCAAATTCTATTCTGTATTCTTAATAGGTCCATTTCCTCCTCTCTAATTTTATTATAACCATGATACTGTGTGCCTTCATGTAATATCAATTAAGTTGGGAATTTTTTTTACTATTTTAGAATGATAAATTAATTGTCTTTGATTGAGCCTTGCTAGGTGCAAAGCCCCAGGCCCAAACCCCTATGTGGGTGTGAAGCCCTCAGGGTCCTAAGGGGAGTTGCTAAGACCAGAACCAATAGTAGGAGCCTAAGTTCTAGTCACTCAGATGATGTTTGATGATGACTAAGGAGTATATAAAAAGAGAGAACAGAGTTATTTTCAGGGGCTTTCACTCTTGGAGGTGTGCTGATGTGGAGACTCTGGGCAGCTGTAGTTAAGGGCCCTCCAGCTTGTAAACCCGGATGTTGGGACTTTGTTAAACTCTGGTAACTATGTATATTGTGATTTGGTTAGACAGAAATGTTGATCTGTTTATATTGTCTCTGTAATTTCTGTTTGTATTTGCTCTGAAGTTCAGGGTTCTGGCTATTTCCCCTGAACTAAGTGAATGATATATGTATATGTTGGATTAAAGTAAGATTGTTAACCCCTTAATGTTATTTTCCTTAGTAAAACAGATCAAAAGAATCTGTGCTGGCAGCATCCTTGTTGTTGGGCTTCTGTTGGTCTTTCACCCCCACAACAGCTGGTAGCTGAATTGTTGCAACACCCTATCACCTTTTGACTGGGATATAACAACCTCCCAATGTTATTATATTTATATTATATTATTATTTTCACATTATTAAGATTTCCAGGTCTCTAATCTCTTCTCTCTTCATCCTTCACATAGCTACCAAAATGCACACATCTATAACCTAATGCACACATCTTATCAGGTTATTCTCTTAAGAGAAACATTCAGTTGTTCCCTATTGCCTTTAGGACAAAATATAAACCCCATTCACCTGAACTTTAAGGCCTTTAGCAGCCTATATTTATCCTATCATTTCATATACTCCCTTTTCATCACATTCTCTATGGCCCAGTCAAACTAAATTATTCCCTTAACTCTTCACAGCATCTCCCTGTGTTCGTGCACTCACATTGGTTCAATGTTGGGAATATCTTTCTTCCTTCCACTGACCTCATTAACATCGTCTTCCTCCAGATTTCTTTATAAATGCCGCAGAAGCCTCTTCATCTTGGAAGATCACATTTGCCCTGTAATTCATACCTTGGAATTACCCCTCTGCCTCTGGGCCCCACTCCGCAGATTAGTGACTCCTCCTAGAACCTCCATGGAAGAAGGGTGCTTGGGGCATCCTTATCTTCATTTCTTGCTGGACTGCACTTTTGACTCTTCCATCGTGGTCCCCATGCTGGGTACCTTCAGCACTTCTGCTGCACTTTCTGCTTCCCTTTAAGTGTTGTCTTCCCCATTACAATGTAAGTAAATTCTAGGAGGGCAGCGCCTGTCTTTAGTTTTGCTTGTATTTGCATCCCCAGTGCTTAGCACAGTTGCTAACACATAGTAAGCACTTAATAAATGATTGATGACCTTGGATAGATCACTTGCTTTCTCTGAGCTCTGAGATTGCTTATTTACAAAATAAAGGTATTGCATTAGTTGATCACTGAGGCCTTTTTGAGTAATAAAAAAATTATGATATTCTGGTGCCAGAGCTTGAGGAGGAAGAGGATGGGGTGGGGGTGATGTATACATGACATTTTCCTTCTTCCCCTATTAGGCTCAAAGCAAATTTTTTTTCACTTGCTAATTCACTACAAGTTGTCCCCACAAGCTTTGTTGCTCTTCACATCTTGCAAATTGGGAATCAGGTTTCTATTTGGGTCTTCTTTTTAACTAAATTTCACTCTATCACAACATTGTGGAGGTCTTATGGAGTTCAGTTTAATAGAAATGTACCTGGAGTCATAAATGAATTCTGTAGATGCCAGCTGATGATCATCAGCCTTGCGTGGGTGATGGATTTAAAAAGCAGATGCCTTCCAGTATTCTTTTGGAAAATAAGTGCCTTCTCTGTTGCTTCTACTTCACAGAGTGGCCTCTGACTTTGGTCAGTCTCCTATGGTTCCTTGAGTGGAAACTGGTAAACAATCGGTCTGATCCTTCCGGCACTTTACAGCCTTATCTTGCCTCCTGTGCTATATGGACTGAATCCTGACAGAAGATCATGTCTTGGACTTAGTCATGCTCCCAATTTGAATCTATTCTTAGTACTTCTCACTCATTCTTCCCTTTATTATCACCCTTGGGATATACTTCTTGGCTAGACAGTGAGATTCCAGATGTCTCTCCCCCTTTGACTCCATGTAACGTATAGCAGCTGTTGCGCTGGACTGTGACATTGCTTAGCATAGGGCCCGGCACATAGTAGGATCTAAATAAATGTTTATTGACTGACTGGCAAGTACCTCCCTCAAAAGTACAAACATGCTCCTGAGGCAGTTGAGGTTTTCTGATTTGGATTATTTCTTATTATTCCGTGAACTTTATTTTTCTCTATTATGTATTTTTAACTTAATATGAATCTACATCACCACAGATAACATTTAGGAGAGTCTCAACTTCCTTTCTTGGTGCTTATTTCCCTTTCGTTTTAAATAAACAAGTGTTTATTTTCCTTCTCTCTCCTACTGCCTCCCTCCACTGGACGAAAAAAGATAATATATATAGGGAAGAAAAAAATTTCCCATGTTAGCCATGTCCAAAAATGTCTGCCTCATTTGGAATACTTAGGTCAACACATCTCTATGGGAGATGGTGTAGGGGGGAGGTAGAGTTGCATTCTCAGTCACTTGTCCTCTGGAATCATTGTTGATAATCAGAGTTGTCTTTCAAAGTTAGAGCCCTAGTGTTCAAACAAGACTTTGAATTGTGCAAGAACAATTTTGTATTGAAAATTTTGAAGGTTAGAAATCACACATCTCTTGACAGCATGTTCCTGTATTAACTCAGTGGAGTATATTGATAGGAAGTTTTTATTTCTTTTCTAAATCCTTCTTATTGTAGCTAAAAGTATCTTTTCTGTTTTAATCAATTCAGTAACTATTTATTAACTATCTATGAGGTATTTAATATTGACATATACTAGCTGTGTGACTGTGGGCAATCCGTTTAGCCTCATAGTGTACCAGCCACATTTCTGAGAATATAAATTATGGATAACTAGCCTATCTGCCTTGGTAGAGGCAGTTTCCACACTGGGAGCTTTATACAGACCTTTATAGATCCAGATCTTTAAAAAAAGAGCCAACTCACTGTATGCTGTCTAGCTCAAGGGAAAGCAACAGCATCCACATGAAAGCTGACATTCACTGTAATGAGGTTTGTGGTCTAGTGCAGGATAGAAAACATAAACAAAAACTATAATACGAAAAATATACATGATAAGCACACCACATCATTGAAAACAAAGTGCCTTGTTGGAAGTAAAAATGGAAATATCCTGTATTGGAAACTCAAGAAAAACTTCATGAAGAAAGTCATGACTGAAATAGGCTTTAAAGGATGAGTAGGAATTCAATTATTGGAAAAGTGAGGTAAGACCTTTTCAAATATGAAACATGTGGGTAAGAAAGGATGGAGAATTTTTTAGCCATCAGTAGTTTGTGTAGCATGACATAAGGTTGACATCCTCCTTTATAATGTTTTTCTAATATTTTGAGGCAAGAGGGCATTCAGAACTATAAGGAAACAAAAAGAGAAATTCAAGTACAGAGAGATCAGAGAGATACCAGGATGTGATTTATTGCTAGGGGAAAGTCAGACAAGGGTCATCAGACTTTTCAATGTTCTCTAACCAGCTCAATCATTGTGATTTGCATAGGAGTGAGGCATATGATGGGAAAGGGGGTGGACAGGGAAAAGAAAGCAATTTTCTTAATACAGTTTTACTTAGCAGGTTTTCCATTTGATGAAATGGAGCTCTAAAAATACTTCCTTCAGCTGGGTGACGTAAGAACTAATGAATTAAATAAGTTTTTGACTATAGGTCAGAGGAGAGTTGAATTGAGAGGGTCAGAGAAATAAGTAAAGAGCATAGTTCAGAGAGTAAACTACCTTCTGTGAGAAGGTAGAGAAGTGAAAAAGAATCTTCTCCTCATGACTGAAGGGAAGAATTTTGTAGCTATTTGTTAAAGGAGTTGGCTGAGAGAATTGTAGACTTCCACAAAGCAGAGAGGCTTATTAACCATAGCATCCCCAATAGATTGTGGACAGAATATTAGATCACCCTAAAGATAGATGGGTATCTGTTAACCAGCTGTAATATATGCAATACCAAATGGGAATAACAGGAGACATGATATCTAGGAGAAACTCTTGAGGACCAGAAGAGAACAATGAGATTACCTAACTAGTAAACGACATCTCTGCAACAGTGGAAGCACTGTCCCTCTACATGGGTCCTTTAGTCACGCCTGTTTTCCTCATGTCTATGCTCTATGTATGATTCCTATAAACGACTATTCTTTCCATTGAGAGTCTGAATATTCGTGGGAAAATGAGCAGCTCAGAGTTTACTATGGGTTGTTCTGTTATCTTATTATTTTCTTTTCTTATTTTGTCTTTGCTTTGAACTATTGTGTGTCCTTTGGTTTACAAGTGAACATACACACTTCGCTAGGGGCTTGTGAAGTATGATTTGAGAAGTATTCTAACCCACAAAGTGCCTCAAATCTGGGGTAACTTTTTGGGGCCCCAAGTATAAGAAGGTCTTGGGGTGCTATGAGGAAGCAGGGTGATGTGATTAATAAACTAATAATGGGCTGCTCATATACTTCCTAGAGAAAACTCTTAGCACTGACTCAAACTATTCAGTACTTTTTATTGAACAAACGCTTTATCCTGATTTGGGCCAACCCTGGACTAACTAAAAAATTATTAAGGGCACTGTTTGAGCATTTGTAGAAATCATGACCGAAAGCCCCATAGATAAGTGGGTGATATCAATGTATGACACATCTTGCTGTGGTTTTGGATTATAGTAATTAACCTGGCATCTGGGATTGCAGACAAAAACTATATGCCTTAGCATCATTGCTCACTCAGAATCATTCCTCATTTAGCTTATTTGGAAAGCTAGAGCTGCTGCTGCCTGTAAACAAAGGAATGGAGATGAAAGTTGCTGCATCCTGTTGTAAATGGGCAATTATCCTTTATCTAGTTCCCAACTTTCCTTGCAAACATGCCAACAGATAAAACACTAGCTTGTGTGTTGATTCTGGAATGCATTTTTCCTCTCCATATGAGTTAAGCACATTCTTGGGCTTCAGTTCCCAGAGCTGGCTGCTCACTCCCCAAAGCAATACCTTTCAATGGCTATCACCATGACAACAAGCAACCAGTTGAAGGGGAAGGGGGATCAGTCAAATGAGTGGCATTGTGGGTTGTCTTGATTATCACATCAAATTACTGGTTGGTTTCAGCCTCAAACAAACTGACCATTTAACCAAAGGTTTTCCTTGGACTGTTGGATTTTTAGATTTTTCAGCACACTTTGTCTAAATTTTCTTTTACTTTGACTCCTGTGCAAGCAGCCTAATTGGCTCAAAGAGAAACTAACAGACAGGACACTGGGTTTTCATGAAGTTGGAATTTCCCATGGGTGGATTAGGGTGTGGCACCATCATGTATCTGTGTTTCTTTTTCTAGGAATGGAAATTAGAGTCCGCTTATCTGGTATAGGTAGCCCAGTGCCTTAATGGATACATCACTTGGACTTGGAGTTAGGAAGAACTAAGTTTGATCCTGCCTCTCAGATACACATTAACTATGTGACCGTGGATAAGTCACATAGCCTCCACAAGCCTTGGTTTTCATACCTATAAAATGGGGATAATAATAATATCACATGCCTTACAAAGTTGTTATCAACTGAGATAATATATACAAAGAGCTTTGCAAAACTTAAAGCACTATATTAAGGGTTACCTATGATTATTAATAACACTAGTGCAAAGAGTTTTGGGGCTGGATCTGATGATAGCTTGAATCAATACTTAATTCTCTAATTCTTGTGCATGCCCTGTGGCTCTGGACAGACACAGATACCTAGGAACGCCCTCACATAGCACCATAATGACACGAGAGGAAGAAGCTCAGAACCATAGTTTCTTCCCAGGTTAAAGTGGTCTCCCACAAATAATACAGAATCCAGGGGAAAAGTGAGATCAAGCTTAGAGCATAAGTGGCAAAAGGGGTAACTCACTGCTCCTAGAAGTCATAATTTTCTTGCTTTTGTGGGACCCTCATGGGTTCCCCTTAGGAATGATGGAGCTTTCCTCTGGGATGCCTGCACAGTTCTCAAGTGTTATTTACTTAATGTTTCTAGTTTGTCCTTGGCTTGTGATGCAGACACTGGGACACCCAAGCCTTCATGTCCAAGCCTTCTGGACATTTGAAAGTTTATAAGGTCCTCCTGTGGTGGTGGTAGTGGTGGTGGTGGTGGTGGAGGTGATGGCTCTTTTCTTCTTTCCTCCCACTAAAGTGATTCTTTCTCAGGGCTTTAGATAAAGGATTCTGTGGGACAATCTGCTCAAGTGCCTAGGTTTTAAGCTGGCTTGCTATTTTAGACAAGCCCCACAGAGGGTGATTGAGACATTTCAATCCTATCTTAATGTCCTGGACAAACTGATTCAAAAGGTTTCACTAAATAAAGTTATCAGAGTATAGATCTTGTTTAATTGCCTACACTTAGAAAAGGAAAGCTAGATCTAAGGTATACCAGATCAGATAGATACATGATAGGGCTTCCCTAAAATGTTGATGTAATCATCTGTTTAAGGGCAAATCCAAGGTCATGGCAGAAGAATCACAGGCCAGTCTACTGTGCCCAATTCAGAGCATGACATGGTGGCAGAAGAAGACAGAGGTAGTATTCCAGTTGTCTCTACTTTGCTGACAGAGCCAGGAATGAAAATGCTGGATTTAGGAGTCATGAGACTCAGTTTATAATCCAGGGTCTACTACGGATTTTCTTTCCTATATATTCTTGAGGAAGTCACATAATCTTATTAGGCTTTAATTTGCTCATCTTTAAAAGGGGACTTTGTAGAAATACCTGCCTTGTCTTACAGGGTTATTGTAAGGATTATTAAAGGATCGTTATGCTTTAGGACCCTTAGCTGAGCCTGAATCATTTTATAATGTATTAAGCCTCCCTTAGCAGCTTGTAGAGGAATCCTCATCTGTATGATGTCAGAGCAAATTATTTAGATGGTCTTATTACTTAGAAGGACTTGGATTTGGCCAAGTGATTTAGATTTCTGAGATGTGGGGTTTTTGATCAATGACTGTGAGTGTAATTTACACCATTTGTCCAATTGATGAGGAGTCTCTGGGCCACTTTGTAGTCTCCCAGGGCTAGGTCTTTCTTCAATGCAGTGGACCTTTGAGGCATTTACTGGATATATCCCAAGGTCAGTCTCCCAGATGCCAGCTGTGACTTCTATCAGTGCCTTTCTACACGTTTCCTTCTCACGTAATAGGAACTGTTACTGTCAAGAGAGCTGACTTGCCGATAAGTGAAGGACAATATGTATCAGCCAGAAGGACTCAGAATACCAAGTTTCCGCTGTATAAACATGACATTCCTTTTTGTTTAAATTATGTAAAATAGAGTGATAGTAGCAAGTTGGAAAAGTGCCAGTCTAAGAAACAAGCTCTCTGGATAAATTTCTGACAATAAATTGCCTGAGGAGTGGAAGGCAGTTCTTTGGGGGAGAAACTCCAGTCCACCCAATCATCTTCCTTCACCACAGAAATGCTAGTGTAGCTTCAGTATTTTATAATTAGGTTATATCCCCATCACCTTTCGTTTATAACTGTGAGTGGGTGACAGTTAACAAGGGAGTCATGAGGAGGGAAGCTTGGCAAAAACGTCATGACAATCAGAAAGCTTCCTTTCCTCTGCCAGGTTTGGTCTCCACATCAGAGGTTGAATTCAATTAGGAATTCTCTGATTTTTCAAAAACAGTATTTACAACCTATTATAGAATAATTTGCTTATGGTGTAGCTGTTTAATTTTAAGTTCATATATTCATAAATGCTATAAGGACCTCAGAGATAACTCAATCAGCAAACATTTCTTAATATCTACTAATTGTCAGTGAGACCCTGAGGATGCATGGAAAAGGCAACAATAGTCCTTGCCCTCAAGGAGATTAATGGAGGAGATATCATATGCAGAAAAGGTTATATTTTGCATACACATATATACACAATACACATGCACACATGCATACTTACGATGTTTTATAATACATGTAGAGTGAATAGAACATAACCGTAGAGGGGAAGGCAGTAGTAGCTGAGGGGTCTGAGGAAAGGCATTCTAAAGAAGGCGATTTTTTAGCTGAGGCCTGAAGGAAGCCTGGGCTTCTAAGAGGCATCATCCAGAGGGAGAACATTACAGGTATCAAGAGATAGCTAGTACAAAAGCCCAAATTTGAGAGACAGAACATCATGTGTGAGGAACGGCAAAGAAGCAAGCATGGCTGGAATGGAGACCGTGTGGAGAGAAGTACTATAAGCTACTAGAAAGACACAAAGGGCCCAGTTTTCAAAGAGCTTGAAATGGCAGAGAGAGGACTTCATATTTGATCCTAGACATATTCTATTGGAGTTACTGGAGTATACTGAGTGTGGGCATCCATATTCAGACCTATACTTTAGTCCAGTGTACACAGGAGAATCTGGTTCACTCAACTTCTATGAACATGATGGAGAGCCAGAAATCTTAATCTCACTTTTCATGCACTCTTAAAATGATCTCTGGGAAATGTACTATACAGACAATTCACAAAATTTAAGCAAAAAAAAAAAGTGCTTTAGGCAGAGTATGAGAATCAAAAGAAATGCAGTAATAATTGGCACTGGTTAATATGATTAAATGATAAAAATCAGGATGAGCCACTTGGAAAAAAATCTTTTAGTAAAGGTACCAATGTATATTATGTTATTTTGATGGAGCTATTATCTCAACTTTGTAGATAGTTCCTTCATTTAGGTAGATCACAATCGCTCCATCCTTTCTCCTCCTGTGTAATTCTTGTCTATTGCTTCCACAGAGTATTGGAGTACTTCTTCTAGATATTTTTAATTTTTAGTGTGCCATTGCAAAGACTTGGCTATCTGCCTATTATCCTTTGAGGCCGATGATTTTCCTAACAGCTGGTTTTATCAATGACATCCATGACACATTTTTTTAAATGAGACTATTAAATAAAGTGCTTGATTTGACATGAATTGAATATATATGGCTATGAAAGTATTTTCGACAAAAATGTTTGGAAAACTGGCTCCTTGTTTTTATAGTTAAAAGCAGAGCTAAGGAAACATTAAAGAAAAACAACAATAGTTGGAATATTTTTCACCCTGGCAACAAATGCTGTTAAATGAGAACAGCTCTTGAGAAGCCCAGATCAGTGTTACAATAAAGATTGGGACTCGTTTACCCTTGTGACTTTCTATGTATAGAATTGAAATATTTAAAGCTATTTTAAAATAAAAAAAAAGATGCTGTTTAGAAAAAGTTTTAAAAGGGTTTAAGAGGGGCAGCTAAGTGGGCAGTGAGTAGAGCACTAGCCCTGGAGTCAGGAGGACTTGAGTTCAAATCTGGCCTCAGACACTTGACACACTTACTAGCTGTGTGACCTTGGGCAAATCACTTAACCCCAATTCTCCTGCCTTCCCCCCTCCCAAAAACAAAACAAAACAAAAACAAAAAAAAAAAGAAAAGAAAAACAGTTTAAGAAATTGAGAAACTTGCCACATAGTAGACTATGAATACTTGTTAGCTGACTGACTGGCAAAATACTCAATCGTATGTGTTGAGTCAAATATTACATAGGTTAACTGTTTATTGTCATAACTGAATCACTAACTATTTCTATTAGATTGGCCCAGTCATAGAAAAGGGGGAAAGGATGTTTAAGTCCTCATTTGCTTGAAAGAGTGCTGGATTTGGAAACAGAGGATCTGGTTTATTCTCTGTGTGATCTTAGATAAAATTACTAAACCTCCTTCCTTATCTGTAAAATGAGAGAGGTGGACTAGATATTGTCTGAGGTCCCTTCATTTTTAATCTGTAATCCTATGATCTGTGATCCCAAAGTGGGAAAAATGAGATTTTTTTGATGGTCAGTGATTTAAAAAGAACATCTGTTAACAAGAGATGAAAACTTTTTTCATGGCTGAATAATGAAAACATATTTTATTTCAATTAATAATAATAATATCTATCATTTATTTACTAATTTACAGTTTGTAAGACACTTGACAAGTATTATCTCACTTTATCTTCACGACAATCTTGAGAAATAGGTGTTATTATTCTGATTTTACAAATGAGGAAACTGAGTCAAAAAGAGCATAAGTGATTTATGGAGAGTCTCACAGAAGCTGTATTTGAATTCAGATCTTCTTCTCTCCAGGTCTAGCTCTCTTATGTATTGCGCCACCTGCCTGCTTATAAGTGAAATGGATATTTAAAATTAAAAAAAGTAGCCCAATGTCAGTGAACCAACACTATGCATAATATGCATTAATAGATTAATTCTTTTTAAATTAATTTTTATTTTATTTTCATGTCCAAATTCTCTCCCACCCACTTCCTCCCTACCACCCTCCCCCCATTCAGAAAGCAAAAAAACCAAAATCCATTGCATAAACATATAATCAAGAAAAAAATTCCTGCATTAGTCATGTAAAAAAATATGCCTCAGTCTTTGAGTCCTGATAGATTTCTGAGCCCATCACCTCTCTGTCTGGAGGTGGGTATCATCATGAGTCCTCTAGGACTGTGACAGTTTGTCATTGCATTGAACAGAATTCTCAAGTTTTTCAAAATTATTTGCCTTTTGTACAATTACAGTTGTATAAATTGTTCTCCTGGTTCTGCTCACTTCACTCTGCATCAATTCATACAAACCTCAGCAATCCATTTCTTACAGAGCAATAATATTCTGATGGACTAATTTAATGGGCTTCCATGTCATGTGCTTGTTGTAATGTGCTTCTTAATCTTAATTAATTAACCAATCTAATGACTGGTTTTCTTTGCCATGTCATGGATTTTGTTGAAGAGGCTCTGCAGTGTTCCAGGGCTCAGTGCAATTAATAAGGACCTGGAGCATCTGGAGAATCCACCCATTAATAAGGAATCCCTCTTTTGTTTGCATTTCATTTAGAACATTGGCACGGCAACTCATTGCACATCTATGGTAGACTGAACACATATCTCCCTCTTTTATGCCTGATTTGATGCTGGTGCCCAGTAGATTACTGAACAAAGTAGTGAGGCACAGTGGGAAAAACCCTACCTCTGGAGTCAAAGAATCTGGGTTCAAATCTTGGCTCTGTGTGATGTAGGGCAAGCCATTTAACCTCTCTGGGAGGAAGTGGGAGAGAGGGAGAGAATTCAGAAGTGAAAATAAAATAAAATTGAATTTAAATAGATCTCTGGGCCTCAGTTTCCTTGGCTATAAAAATGAGGGGAGTTGGACTACATGACCTCTAAGGAAATTTGAATTCTGAACAAATTCTTTTCATTCTTCTCTTCTGGAGTATAAACCACCACAAAAGCTGAACTGCTCAACTATACAGTATCTACAATTAAATCTCAAAGGCATAATGAATTATTATTCATGGATGATATTTGACTAAAGTAACCTAAAATGATAGTTGAAGTGAATCAAATATATCTCCATGAATCTGCATGCTTTTCCTCTCATTCTGGATGTCACTTAACATTCCATGGACCATATTAGGTTTTCCAGTCATAAGATTTGAGAGACCCAGTAAACACTATAAAATAAACTCAGGTCCGAATTCTTGTCATAACAGGAACAATAGACATTCTAACTCTTTTATGCTAAATCCAAAATAGCCTTAGGGAATTAGGGTTTGGGGCTGGGGGAGTGGGAGTGGGTTGAGATCACAGAGCTGAAAAGAGTCTAAGGCTTCTGGGACTAACTTGTTTTTCAGCCCTTATTTACAATGATATCTTTCTTTAAAGAGTTTTCTTTTTCTTTTTAACTCAGGTACTAGAAAAACACACAATTGAAAGCAATGTGAAGTTACATGAATAATGGAAAGGACTGAGAAAAATAGAATTTAAAGTGCCAATTCCAGGACTGCCTTCTATTAGGTGATGCTTCATTAATCAAACAATCAAAAAACATTTATTAAGTACCTAAAATGCACCAGACACTGTGCTGATTACGAATGTAAACTTCTTGAGAGTAAGGATTGCTTCATTCTTAGTAATTGTATACCTCTCCCTGATGCTGTTCCCCCAGCCCCAGTACCTACCACATTGTAATTAATAAATGCTTGTTGATTGTCATTTTAAAATTAGAATCAAGATCTCATTTACTTTGCTTGAGTTGTTACACTACAGTAGAGGGATAAGGCAAGGAAAGAAATAAAGAAGTGTGTATAAAAGGTTATGATCACTACAAATATCTATGGAGGATCTTTAGATTTTAAATAGAAGTGATTAGATCTGAGGCACAGTAGAGGCGGGACAAAACAGCCTGACAGAAAGTCTTTGCTATTTGACAGCCTCTTTCCTCTCCCTGTACACATTTCCTCAGATGTCTGATTAAATCTAGGAAGGACTTAGGGACTGGACTTGGTATTTCTTTGATAGTCCTCTTTGAGGACACTGCCTCTACTGAGACAGCCTCTTTCCTCTCCCTGTACACATTTCCTCAGATGTCTGATTAAATCTAGGAAGGACTTAGGGACTGGACTTGGTATTTCTTTGATAGTCCTCTTTGAGGACACTGCCTCTACTGAGAGAGCGGCATCTTCTGGACAATTTAAAGTCTTAGTAAGTTGCCTAGGATCAGTATTTGAGAGGTTAAGTGAGTTGCCCAGGGTTTCAGACACTGTATGTCAGAAGTGACACTTGAACCTGGGTCTTCCTGTTTCCCAGGACCCTTTCTCTCTCTATAGATTATACCACGCTGCCTCTTCTTCATTTAATATAGATTTTTTTCCTTTCTTTTCCTTCCTTTTTTCCTCCCTTCCTTCATCCCTCCTTTCCTCCCTCCTTCCTCCCTCCCTTCCTTCCTTCTTATCTTCCTTCCTTCCCTACTTCCTTCCTTCCTTTTCTCTCGCCCTTCTTTCCTCTCTTCCCTTCATTCCTTCTTTCTCCCTCACTTTTTTTCTTCCTTCCTTCCTTCCTTCCTTCCTTCCTTCCTTCCTTTCTTTCTTTCTTTCTTTCTTTCTTTCTTTCTTTCTTTCTTTCTTTCTTTCTTTCTTTCTTTCTTTCTTTCTTTCTTTCTTTCTCTTCCTTCCTTCTTCTTCCTTCCTTCCTTCTTTTTTCTTCCTTCCTTTTTCTTACTTTGCTTCCTTCGTTCCTTTATTCCTTCCTTTTCTCTCTCCCTTCCTTCCTCTCTTTCTTTCCTTCTTTCTCCCTCTCTTTTCTTTCTTTCTTTCTCTCTTTCTTTCTTTCTCTCCCTTCCTTCCTCCCTCCCTTCCTTCCTCCCTTCCTTCCTTCCTTCTTTCCTTTCTTTCCTTCTTTCTTTCTTTCTCTCTTTCTTTCTTTCTCTCCCTTCCTTCCTTCCTCTTCATTTATTAATTTTATTTAATTGTTTATGTAGTTTACTTATTTTTCTGTTTTTAAAAATGGTTCATTTTAAGAAGATTGAGTGAGAACACCAAACCAGCACAGATCATTATTTTAATTCAGTCAAAAAGCACTGCTGATCTTTTGTAGGATTTCTGGAGTTCATACATAGGGAATACTGTCCTGAGTATTTGAGTTTTTTTAGTAGCCTAGCCCTTCTCAGAGTCTTGACTATAAATCTTCACCTTGAACAGTCTATAAGTCCCATTAATAGCAGTAGTGGATCCAAGAAAAGTAAAAGGAAAAAATCTACTAGTTCCTATATTCATCTGGAGGCATTTACACTGATAGAATATTTTTGGATATGAGAGATTAATATTTAGATTCACTTAAGATAGTATATGATGTCCAAAAGAAAGAGCACCTTTTTGTTTGGGGTCATGTCACTGGAGTATCTTGTTAGCATTTTAAATACCAACAAACAATTTCTCCCTGGACAGGTATTTTTTCACCCTCACAGCTTCCACTATCACCTCCATGCACAAGACTGTCAAACCCATATGTTCAGTTGTAGCCCCAATCACCCTTAATTCAGGCCCTCATCACCTGGGCTATGGCAAATAGCCTTCTAATTGGTCTCTCTGCATCCAACCTCTTTCCCCTCTAATTTATCCTCTACACATTGATATTCCTAAAGGGTAGGTCTGGCCATGCCCCTTCTATGCTCATTTGCCTCTTTTTGTCTCTAGGATAAAATCCTTACTTCTCTGGCATGAAAATCCTTAACAATCTGGTTCCATTCTGTTTTACAAGGTTTATTTCACATTATTTTCCCCTCGTACATTCTCTGTTCCAGTCAAATAGGGCTACTGGATGTTCGCCACACATATAATATCACATCACCTTATCTCCACTTCCTGAAGCCCCTGGCTCCCTTCAAAATTTAGCCCATGTGCCACCTTCTTCAAAAGGTCTTTCTTGATTCCCAAGTTCTTAGTATTACCCCTTACCCCCCAAACCTGGTTAAATCACTTTCTATATATTTTTCTATATTTTATTTACTTTTCTGTTAATGTATTACCCCCACCCCCAATAGTTTGTTAGCTTCTTGAGGACAGGTTCAAATTTACTTCTATATTGGTATTCTCTGTTACCTAGCACAGTGTCTGCCATATATAGGTGCATAATGTTTGTGGATTGATGATTGGTCCTCACTTTTCTTTCCCTAGGGCTTGGCTTCCTGAGCATTGCCTATGATTTTATTTGCTTGTTTGTTTTTCTGCTACCACCACCCTGAGTTTTTCCCCATTCCACTTTACATAGGGGAGAGAACATAAGGTTTCCTATCTCTGTATTCCTGGCTCTGAAATTAGCATTCAAATCTTCTTTAGGTGTTTGAAGGGTTTTTACTTCTAATCCCTCTGGGGTGATACACAAGGGCTTAAATTAACATATGAAGAGGAAAATTACGAAGTTATATATCTTGAAAGGTTTATCTGGTATTCCATACCAATGTATAGGGAATCAGGCCAGTATCTTTCTTAGTTTTCTCTTACACTTTGACTGAACCTCTTTTCAATCTTGTCTCTGGAGTCAATTGGACTCATTTATCTTTGGGTTGGATGATGACTCATGGGATTGGGTTTCTAGTTAAAGAAGGTTCAATTTGGCAAAGTAGCTAGGTATTTCAGCCGTTTTAATTCTATTTTATTAAAACAAACACATATTAAGTGCCTATTTTGTTCAAGGTAATGTGCTGTGTGCTGGGGATAGAAAAAAAAATTCAGTGGAATAGTCCCTACCCTTAAGGAGCTTACCCTCAAGAAACTACCAAACTATTGAAGGTAGGGGTAAGGGGAGGACATAATATGTTAACAGAAAAATAAATAATATATAGATAAAATTTATATAAAGTGATCTGGCCAGGGTTGGGCGGCAGGGGGGAATACTAACAACATGGGAATCAAGAAAGACCTTTTGAAGAAGGTAGCACATGAGCTAAATCTTGAAGGGAGTAAGGGTCTTCAGGAAATGGAGGTAAGGAAATGCGATACTATATATGGGGAACATCCAGTAGGCCTATTGTATTGGGTGGGTGGAGGGAGGGAGTTGGGGGGGGACATACACACAGCAGAGTAAATGCAAAATATAAGAGAGAGAGAGAGACAGAGAGAGAGACACAGAGAGAGAGAGACAGAGTGTGTGTGTGTGTGTGTGTGTGTGTGTGTGTGTGTGTGTGGAGGGATTTCTAAGTGAAGGGAGTTTAGGAAAGGCCTTATGCAGAAGATAACATGTGAGTTATGTCTTGCAGGAAGCTAGTATTTCCAGGAAGTGGAGGTGAGGAAACCATATGGAATACTACACATGGTGGTGGGGTATTGTAGCCAGAGTGGCCTTTGTTTTCTTTGAGTGACTCAGCTTACCTCATTGAGCCTCACTGGGCTATACCTGGGAGCGGAGAACTTCCTGTGTGATGAATCATGGGGCTGGCAGGGGAGGTGTTAACTCCAGAACCACGCCCTGTTGGGTGTTAACCTAGTCTGCACTAGGGGGAGGGGCAAGCTCAAGAACCAATCGGC
The DNA here is from genome assembly GCF_011100635.1 of Trichosurus vulpecula. NCBI lineage: Eukaryota > Metazoa > Chordata > Mammalia > Diprotodontia > Phalangeridae > Trichosurus > Trichosurus vulpecula. The sequence goes on along the minus strand of NC_050577.1, from coordinate 138,736,415 downwards.
TCTGGTCATTCAGGCGGCGCTTGATGATGTCAAAAACTCTATAAGAGGGGAGAGGACAGTTTGAAGATCCCTTTTCCTTTTCCGGTTGGAGCTGGAGACACTGAGCTGCCAGTAGCAGAGCTAACCCACGTGGAACGAGGAGTGCTGAGCCAGGACTGGAGGCCAGTGGGTAATCTTCTTACTGTAGAGGGGAAGCATATATACAACTTTGCCTTATACTATCTCGCTTCTCTGTGGCCTCCTGGTTACCCTTGTGAGGCGGACTTATTGGGCCTGGAAGCTTTTGATCAAAGTATCAAAATGGGGACACTGGTTTGTGGGCCTGTTACTGTGGAGTAACATGCTTTAGTTCTCCTGCCTTCTGCCTAGAGAATTCCTTGTATTCTGCAGTTCCAAACCTTTCAGGCACATATGAGATTCTCTTTGAAATCATAAATTCTGCCTTCCTAATATAGGTATGGGTGGAAGGGGTTCACTTGCAAAAAGGCACAGAGGCAAGAGATAGAATGTTGTTCATAGAAAACAGCTAGGAGACTACTTTGGAGTAATGTAAAACAAGACTGGAAATGTAGGTGGGAGGAAAACTTTGAAGAGCTTCAAATGTTAATCTGAGAAGCTTGGGTTTTATCCCAGAGACAATAGGGATCCATTGAAGGTTTTTGAGTAGTGGGACGGAATGGTCAGATATATGTTTTAGGACTGTTGGTTTGGCAGCTATGTTGAAGATGGATCTGAGAGGAGAGAATGGAAGCTCAGAGGCCAATTAGGAAGCTACTGTAATGGTCCAGGTGAGAGGTGATGAGGGTCTGAATGAGAGGAGAAGCTTTGTGAGAAGAGGATATGGATTAAAGAAATGTTATGGAGGTAGAATCAACAAGACTTGAAAACAGAATGACTGTGGGAGGTAATGGAGAGGTCACAATGAAGGATGACCTCAAGGCAACAGACCTCAGTAACTAGAAGGATGGTGAAATATGCAGCAGAAATGGAGAATTTTAAAGGAGAGATGGCTTTTGGAATACAGATGAGTTCCTTGTTGGACAGGTTGCTTTTAAGGTGCCTACAGGAATCCCACTTTTCTTCTTTTTTTAAAACTAAATTTTCTTTTTTTAAATTCTACAAAATTCCTTTCTCTCTCTTTTTCTTCTCTCCCTCTTGAGAATATACAGAACAAAACAAAACCCCTGTTACAAACATGTATAGTCAATTAAAAAAATTCTGTATTGCCCATGTGTAAAAAAAAAAGTTGGGGAGCAGAGCCAAGATGACATAGTAAAAGCAGAGACTTGCTTGAGCTCTGCCCTAATCCCCTCCAAATACCGAAGTCATAGGTATCATGTAAAGTTATTAAAAAATGACTTTAATATTGTTTTTTTTTTGGCAGGGCAGTTGGGGTTAAGTGACTTGCCAGAGGTCACACAGCTAGTACATGTGTCAAGTGTCTGAGGCCAGATTTAAACTCAGGTCCTCCTGACTCCAGGGCCAGTGCTCTACTCACTGCACCACCTAGCTGCCCCCCAAAATGACTTTAAACGAATTCTAGAGCAGCAGAACTCACAAAATGATAGGACAGGGTGAAACAGATTTCCAGCCCAAGATAACTGGAAGGTTGACAGGAAAAGTCTGTTGCACCAGGCTGAGAGAGGAGCGCTGGGCCTAAGCAAACCTGGAGCAGGCCTCAGGGGACTGAATCATTGGCAGCTGTGGCAGTTTCCAGACTTCTCAACCTACAAATGCCAAAGACAACTTAGAAGGTCACTAGGAAAGGTCTGTCAGACCTGAGTAAGAGAGGAGCACTGTCCAGTCCCAGCCCCTGCAAAGCCCTGGGGTGGCAGCAGTTGCTTCTGGAGCTCTCTGCCCACAGATGGTGGGGGGATCGAGCAGCTGATTGGAGGGGGATTGCAGGGAGCTCTTTGCTGGTGCTAAGGCAAGATTCTCTTGCTTTGCCCTGCTTGGATCTGGGTCACAGTCCTGGGTGGTGGTCCTGGGATGAAGAGGAGTGCTAGTATGACAGAGCTTGTGGTGGCTGTGGAGAGGGAATTCTCCTCACAGTTCCAAGGCAGAAAAGAGTGCTTGTCATCACTGACAGACTAGGGCACAGGCCAGGAGAGGAGTAAACACCGCTCTTTAGATTATACCACCTGGGAAGAACTGAAAATTTACAGGTCCCTAGAAGTATCTCTGAAAACAGCTGCACAAAACCCCTGAAACTTGGGACAGTATACCCTCCACCCTGGAAGGAGAGGGCTACTTAACAAAGAGCTTAAAAAGTCAAGTAATTGGCTGGGAAAATGAGCAAACAGTGGAAAAAAATCAGACAATAGAATCTTATTTTGGTGACAAAGAAGATCTAAACATACAACCAGAAGAAGACAACAAGGTCAAAGCTCCTGCGTCCAAAGCTTCCAAGAAAAATATGAATTGGTTGCAGGCCATGGAAGAGCTCAAAAAAGATTTTGAAAATCAAGTAAGGGAAGTAGAGGAAAAATTGGGAAGAGAAATGAGAGGGATGTAAGAAAATCATGAAAAATGAGTCAATGGCTTGCTAAAGGAGACCCAAAAAAAATACTGAAGAAAATAACACTTTAAAAATAGAGTAGACCAAATGGCAAAAGAGGTCTGAAAAGGCAATGAGGAGAAGAATGCCTTAAAAAGCAGAATTGGCCAAATGGAAAAGGACGTCCAAAAGCTCACTGAAGAAAATAATTCCTTAAAAATTAAAATTGAGCAATGACTATGAGAAATAAAGAAATTACAAAACAAAAACAAAAGAATGAAAAATTAGAAGACAATGTGAAACATCTCACTGGAAAATCAACAGACCTGGAAAATAGATCCAGGAGAGAGAATTTAAAAATTATGGGACTGCCTGAAAGCCTTGATAAAAAAAAAAGAACCTAGACATCATCTTTCAAGAAATTATCAAGGAAAACTGCTTTGATATTCTAGAACCAGAGGGTAAAATAGAAATTGAAAGAATCTACCAATTACTTCCTGAAAGAGATCCCAAAATGAAAACTGCTAGGCATATTATAGTCAAATTCCAGAGTTCCCAGGTCAAGGAGAAAACATTGCAAGCAACCAGAAAGAAATAATTCAAGTATCATGGAAATACAATCAGGATTTAGCAGTTTCTACATTAAGGTATTTGAGGGCTTGTGATATGATATTCTGGAGGTCAAAGGAGCTAGGATTAAAACTAAGAATCACCTACCCAGAAAAATTGACTATAATCCCACAGGGAAAAAATGGATATTCAACGAAATAGAAGATTTTCAAGAATTCTTGATGAAAAGACCAGAGCTGAACAGAAAATTTGACTATCAAATACAAGACTCAAGAGAAGCATGAAAAGGTCAACAAGAAAGAGAAATCATAAAGGATTCAAAAAGATTAAACTGTTTATATTCCTACATGGAAAGATGATATTTGTAACTCATGAGACCTTTCTCATTATTAGGGTAGTTGGAGGGAATATATATATATATATATATATATATATATATATATATATATATATAGAATGGGGTAAATTGTGTCACATAAAAGAGGCAAGAAAAAGCTTTTATAATAGAGGGGAAGAGAGGGGAGGTGTGAGGGAATGAGTGAACCTTACTCCCATCAGATTTGGGCTTAAGGAGAGAATAACATGCACACTCAATTGGGTATGGAAATCTATCTCACCCTACAAGAAATTAGGGGGGAAGGGAAAGGGGAAGTGATAGAAGGGATGGCATATTAGGGGAGGAGGTAATCAGAAGCAAACACTTTTGAGGAGGGACAGGCTCAAAGGAGAGAATAGAATAAACAGGGACAGGATAGGATGGAGGGAAATATAGTTAGTCCTTCACAACATGACTATTATGGAAGTGTTTTGCATGACTACACATAACTTATATCAAATTGTTTGCCTTCTCAACGAGGGTGGGTGGGGAGGGAGGAAGGGAGAGAATTTGGAACTCATAGTTCTACAAATGAATGTTAAAAATTATTTTTACATGTAATTGGGAAAGAAGATATACAAGCAATGGGGTATAGAAATCTATCTTGCCATACAGAAAGGGAAAGGTTTAAGAGAAAGGAGGGGCGAGTGTGATAGAAGGGAGAGCAGAGTGGGGGAAGGGATAATCAGAATGTGCACTGTCTTGGGGTAGGAGGGGAGAGATGGGGAGAAAATTTGGAACTCAAAATCTTGTGGAAGTAAATGTTGAAAAATAAAAATAAAAAATACATTTTAAAATAATATTGAAAATTGAGGGGATGCCCATAAATTGGAGAATGCCTGAACAAGCTGTTGTATATGAATGTAATGGAATACTAGTGTTCCATAAGAAATGATGAACAGGCAGATTTCAGAAAAACCTGGAAAGCCATGTATGAACTGATGCAAAGTGAAATGAACAGAACCAGGAAAACATTGTGAATGGTATCAACAGCATTGTGGTATGATCAACTATGAATGACTCAGCTCTTCTCAGCAACACAATGATCTAAAACAAGTACAAAGGACTCATGAAGGAAAATGCTGTCCCAGATAATGCATACCCAGATAAAGAACTGATGGACTCTGAATGCAGATTGAAGCATATTTTTTCACTTACTTTATTCTTTCTCAAGGTATTTTTTCTTTTGGTCTGCTTCTTTCATAACTGTGACTAATATGGAAATTTTTTACGTGATAGCACATCTTTAACTATATCAAACTTCCAACCATTTTCAGAAGACGGAAGGGGAGGAGCAGGGAGGGAGGGAAGGAGAAAAATTTGGAACTCAAAATATTGTAAAAGTGAATGCTAAAAATTTTCTTGACATGTAACTAGGGAAAAGATACTGTTAAATTAAAAAAGAAAAGAAAAGAAAAAGTTACCTGTAGGATTACAGTCAATTTTGCTAGGTACAGTATTCTTGCCTTTTAGAATATCCAAGCTCTTCCTTATAGTGGTGGCTGCTAAATCATACATGATTCTGACTGTGGCTCTTCAGTACTTGAATTCTTTCTTTCTGTCTGCTTGCAGTATTTATGCTTTGAACTGGTAGCTCTGGAGTTTGGCTATAATGTTCCTGGGAACTTTGATTTTGAGGTTTCTTCCAGGAGGTGACTGACATATTATTTCTATTGCTATTTTTCCCTTTGGGTCTATGCAATCTTCTTTCTTCTGAAGGCAGTTTTTTTTTAAGATATCTTGAAAAGTGATACCTAGGCTCTTTTTTGGTCATGGCTTTCAGGTATCCCAATGATTGTTAATTTTTTTCTTCCTTGATCATTTTCTAGGTCAGTTGTTTTTGCTATGAGATACCTTGCATGTTTGCCAATTTTCCATATTTTAAGAATACTTCTTATATTCTCATGGAGTTGTTAGTTTTTATTTGCTCCTGTATAATTTTCAAGGAGTTTATTGCTTGGGCAAGGTTTTGTACCTCTTGTGTTAAGCTGTTAATTTTTTTCTAATTCTTTTTTTGATAGCTCTAATTCCTTTTCTATTTTTTATCTAATACTCTCATTTTATTTAAAAAATTTGAAAAAATGTGTGCTTCATTTCTTCTAGAAGCTCTAGTTGAATTTTGTCCAGGCTGTGTTTTTCTGTTGAGGTTTTACTTGTAGATATTTTGGAGTCATTATCTTTTTCTGGGTTTGTGTTTTGAGTGATCTTGTCACCATAATAACGTTTTGGATAGGATATTTTGTTTGCTCATTCTTCCACTCTACTCCCTCACTTTAGAGTTTATGTTAGGTCCAGGATCTGTACATTTCTGGATGGAATATCTGGACTGTTCCTGTTGCTGTGCTCTTGGGCTATTATGTTATCCTACATCCTCAAGGATAGCTCTGACTGGGTCCCTGTGGGTTTTCAGCATTCCTAAATTGATCTGATCCAGGGCAAAGTCTGATTATCACTACATTGGTCTGAGCTCTCTAAAGTTCTGACCTGAGTTTGGGTTTAAGCAACAGTAGACTGTTGCTGGACTCATCCCCTATTAACTATTTGGGAAGCTCTGATGGTTATTAGTGACAGAATTGTAGGCTCCTCTTCGGTCTGGTATTGCTGCCTTGATTATTCCTCTGAAGGCTTCAGATTGGGTTAGAAGCTAGAGCTTATACTTCCCTCTGCTCCTGAGGTCTGATCCACACTGCCGCTACTTCTGACTATCTTCCTTGCTCAGTACCTAGGTTAGGGCTCAATATGACACTTCAGTCTGAAAGACCACCTCTGAACACAGGTCTCCTCTTCAGTAAGTATGGGATCTGTAATCCAGAACTCAGTTGTGGGCAACAAAGCTACCAGTTGGAATCTGCTTCCTGCACAAAATTGTTGTGCCTGATATGAATCTGGGACCTCGTTTTGCCCTGGAATATAGTCTCTCCCTGAACTGGAGTACTCAGCTCATGGCACTCTCTTGGCCAGACCCTGTGCCAGGTGTCCATAACTTGAACTGGAAAATGACTCACCATGACCTTTTTTTTGGATTTCCCCTTCAGGATTTGGTCTGGTGAATTTTCTCAATCTCTCTGGGGGAGGGTTTTCATCTGGGGAGTGGGGAGCTCACTGTACTTCTCCTCTGACATTCTGATTTATTAGCTCTGTCCTCCTAAAACCTGCTTTTAACCTGAGCTCAACTTGTGAGAAGTGCTTCTAATTTCTGTCCTCCAAGGAGCCTTTAAAGGCCCTGGGATTCATTCTTTCTTTGGCTTGCAGCTGTCTCTCTCACTGTCTTTCTCAATGGCTATGAATGATTTGAAGTCCTACCCTTGCCCCTGGCCCTCCGGATGAGAAAGAGCCTTGCTTTCACATGTGCTGACCTGGTAGTCATCTCCTTTAACGTCAGGGAGATCTTAATTGCATTGAGCCCTGGATGTGCTAACTCAGCTTTCACCCATTTTTCTCCATCCTACTCAATTTTCCTAAAGCAAATTTACTAGCCTGTTAGAATCAAAGTGGGGGTACATGGGGACAGAGGAAACTGAAGCAGTAAGAGGAGGCATCTGAAGTTAGAACAGGGACAGGATTGTAGACAAATAAAGATCTTCCCAATTGTTAATGTCTTCCCTGAATGAAAGAATGAATGAATTAATAAAGCACTTATTAAGTGCTTACTTTGTACATAGCATGGTGCTAAGTAAAGTAAAACAGTCCCTGCTCTCAAAGAGCAAACATTTTACTGGAAGAAACATATATGGAAGGACTTAGTCCTGCCCCTCTACTTCAGCTGAAACAAGTCATTTACTCCACATTTCTTCGACATATACTTCTCCGTGTACAGTTTATTTTCCTCTTGAATGTGAGCTTCTTGTGATCAGGGCCTATTTTGTTTGTGTCTTCTTATCTTCAAGGCCTTGCCCCCATTTTCCCTTCCATGCTAAAAGCTCTTCCTTGTGTGCATCTTTTATGTGAAAAAATTTCCCCATTTTACCTCTCCCTTCCCACTTAATTGACTCACACTCATACCCTTTGTCTATGTAGACTCCTTCTAACTGCCCTAATAATGATAAAGTTCTTAGGAGTTAAATATATTCTCTTCCCATATAGGAATGTAAACAGTTAAACCTTATTGAGTCCCTTATGGTTCCTCTTTCAAATTTACCTGAAATCTAGAACTACTTATAGGTAGTAGATTTTCCAGTCAGTGCCAGCTGCACCCAGTGCCAGCTATAATCCCTATAATCTCTTTCTGAGCAGTTGTCTAACCCTCTTACCATCTCTGGACTGAGATCTCCCCAAGCTTCTGCTGCTGCTGCTGTTGTCACAGCTGCCTCTAAGGCCCACTGCTGGTCTTGCTGTTGTGCTCCAGGTTGGCTCCCCCCACGGTGTCACAGACCTCTCTTGGCAGTCTCTCAAACCGGGAAAAAATATCTCACTCTCATCTTTTGTTGGCTCTGCTGTTCCAAAATTTGATTCGAGTAGTTATTTTAAGGTTGTTTGGAGGGGATGCAGGAGAGTTCAGCTGGGTTGCTACCTGTATTTCACTATCTTGGCTCTGCCCCCTATTTAGTTCTTTCTCCTGTTCCAAAAGATCTAAAACAAACTTTTTAAAGCTCTTTTTAAATGTTTGTCCTTAGCATTTGTCTCAAGCCATCAGCTCATTCTAAGTTTTAGTATGCCTGACACTGTTCTTAAAAGACCACACCCCTTTTTTGTATTTATCCTCAATGTTTGCCCTTGCTTCCATCTTTTCTACATATCTTTTAAAAAAATTAAATTGATTGACAAGCTCTTTGTGTATCCATATTTGAGTTTTTAGATGTATTAGGGAGAATGACAATACACTGGAGTGAATCCAGAGAAGGATGGTGGAAGGTTTGGAGATTGTGCTATAGGACTGGGCAAAGGAAATGGGCATGATTAGCCTAGAAATGAGAAGACTTAAATGGTACATGATAGCTATCAAGTAAACAGAGGGATCTTCTGTAGAACAAGGATTAGAATTGTTCTCCTTGGCCCCAGAGTCCAGAACTAACAATGATAGGTATAAGATGTTCAGAGTCGGATTTAGACTGGATATAACGAAATCTTTCCTGACACTTAGAGTTCTTCAAAGATTGAATGGGGCATCTTGAGAGGCGTTGAGTTCACCATCTTTGGAGGACTTGAAAAAGAGTGAAGCAGCTAGGTGGTACAGTGGATAGAGTGCTGGGCTTGGAGTCAGGAAGACTTATCTTCCTGAGTTCAAATCTGGCCTCAGGCACTTACTAGCTTGGTGACCCTGGGCAAGTCACTTAACCCTGTTTACTTTAGTTTCTTCATCTGCAAAATGAGCTAGAGAAGGAAATGGCAAACCACTTCAGGATCTTTGCCAAGAAAACCCCAAATAGGTTCACAAAGAGTCAGACATGACTGAAAAAGGACTGAACAAAAAAGAGTGAAGGTGAGGTCCCAACCAATTTTGAGATTCCATGGTTTTGTAGAGAGAGTTTAGAGTTTATCTAAATCAACCTCTTTTATTTTACAAAAGAAGAAACTGAGGTTCATAAATAGCACATAACTCTCCCAAGATGATGCAGGCAATTTTTACGTGTGATCCTGTGCTTAAGGGGAAACTGGGCTTTTTTCTTGGCATTCTGGCCCCACTCCTTTCTCAACCATATGACTAGTGTCTATGGCATTTATCCTAGTACTAGGTCAGAGCTTCCCCTTCTCATGCTGTTCCTTGAAGCATTCCCCAGTAGATTCCAGTCTCTTTCCTGCTTAAAGATGCCCGACCCTAGTTGAATCTGCCATGAAATTCCTATTTCTGGAGCATTTGGCTTAACACTTATACTAATTGAAGTACAGGGCATTCCTAAAGTCTAGACACAGGCAAAAATGCATATTTTCAAGAAGTGAAATGAAAGAAATTTTCAACAACATTTATTTAAATGGAATATTAACCAATAATATCTGCAATATGATTTCCATCATTTGTGATGCAAAGGTTGATGCTCTTTGCAAGATTCACCTGAACTCAATGCAGTAACTCCACATTATTGTCAATTTTAGCACATTCGCTCTTTATGCATTCAATGAAGTATGTTAGTGTGTTGCATGTGTGATTTTCATTGAGTACACCTTCTCCTTTAGCATACCCCAGAAAAAGAAGTTGCTGAACAGCACGGTTAATGAGATGTTAATGAGATTTCCTATATGTCCAGACTTTAGGGATACCCTGTAGAATAAAAGAACTCCTTCACCGGGATCAGTGAACATTTCTCATTTTGCCTAGCCCATCTCTCAAGTCTGCTCAGTTCTCTCAGTCCTCAGATTAATAATACTCAGCCCTTACCAAGGGAGTGGTTTTCTAGAATTCAAGTTCATAGTAGGAAAAAAAAATACAGTCTATATACAGTAATAAATAATGACCATTTAGTTCCCTTCTCTGACTCTAGTGAGAGCAAAGTTATAACTTCAGGTCAGCCCTGGCCTCTTTCCATTATCTGTAGGAAGTTTCCACTTGGATATCCTTCCATAAAACCAAAGTATATAATAAAATAATTATAGTTGACAGAGAAAGCTTAAGTTATTTTACATATATTCTATAATTTGATCCTTACAGCAGGCCTATAAGTTAGGTAGTGAAAATGTTATTATCTCCATCCTATAGATGAGGACACTGAAGTTCAGACAACATAAGGGGCCTCTGATCACAGAGGGATCAAGAAGCAAAACCCAGATTATCTGTCTTCCAATAAGTATTCTTTACACTCTACCACACTGAGTGTAAACTGGTCATCATTTTCTTTTTGAAAAATAATTTTTTATTGATTATTTTTTAACATCACCCAAAATTTCCCTTTTCCTCTATCAGAGAGCTACTTCAAATAACAAATAATATTTTTAAAGACAAAAAAGAAAAAGTGGAGAAACAAATTTCAAAACTGATTGATGTATGGCAAGTCTGAAAACATATACAGTGCGTGCATCACACTCGTAGACCTCTCCCCCCTCTACAGAAGGTCAGGTGTAGGCATCTTCTCATATCTCTTCTTTGAAACTATGCTTGTTCTTTGTAATTTCGTGGTGTTCGTTTTGAATCATTTCTTGTGGTTGTTCTTTCTGATTACATTGTTGTAATCACCGTGTGTATTGTTTCTGTGGCTCTGTTGAAGTCATAATTTTCTGTTGAAAATCAAATTCCCCTTTCTGATCTTCCTATTCCTGACAATGACACCATCTTTCTTCCAGTTACCAGAGTTATCTTTAACTCATTCTTCCCCCCTTATTCCCACATTTATCCTATAACCAGTTCTTTCTTTGGAAGTACCTGTTCACACATACTTGTTTGCTTGCTACCTCCCCCATTAGATTGTGAGCTTCTTAAGATCAAGGATTGTGTTTTGCTTCTTTTTGTGCTTAGCATAGTACCCAGCACTTAATAAATGCTTATTGACTGACTCACCTATAAAGGCTTTCTTGCCTCCAAATATCTCCCCAATGATACCTAAAATTCTTCACTTAGTCACATTGCCTTAAATCATATACCAAGTCATACTATTTGAAGTACTGATTAGAAGTTAATTTCAGTTAACTAGTTCCTCTAAAAACATGAGAGAATTGAAACTACTATGAGACCCTATTAATAATTAATATAATTTATAGAGATTTGTTTGGTCCAACTGACTTTCTAGTATCTAGTTCAATTTGACTACTCTAAGGGAATATGAATTTTCTTTCAGTGAGGGTATTAGAAACAAATAGGGGGAGAAAGAGATAGAGAGAGAGAAGAGAGAGAGTGCTAATTTAATTCACTTTATTTTCTGGATATTGAACCTATCCCAGAAAATACAGAACCCATTGACACCATAATCACGGACCACTTTAGTGGGGGAAAAACTGACTTCTAAGGGTACAGAAAGCGGTGAGGGACTTTGGGCATACAGAAAGCAGTAGAAGGGGACAAGGGGAATGGAAAGAGAAAAAGATGGCAAAACTAGCCCATATTTCAAAATATTGCCTGAGGTTGGGCCTCCTCCTTTACCTTTCCTCAGAGATTAGTTGGGAAGGCCTTCCCTACTTTGAAAAATGGAGCCTGAGGACAAGGGAGACACCATACTCTTAGGCCCTTAGTCTAGATGGCCTGCCTTAGACAGGGTTTAGGGAATAGGAGGGAGAGGCTAGATGAGACTCCAGTGTGTTCATTTCTTGGATTAGAAAGCAGACCTTTCCCCGTCACATCCCCAGCTTTGCCAGTCTTCCTTTTTCACCCTTCCCCTTTTCTTTCTCTGTCTCTGGGAACTGGCTTTATGGTAACATAGCTACGGACAGAGGCAGGGCAAGGCAATGACTCTTGCCCGAGTTAACTGTGTGGGCTTTTATTTTGAGTACAGTACCCACACACTTTCAAAAATCTTATAGGAAATACAGTTTATAACTCCTCAAGATGGTCTGAATGCTTTGTTTCTCAGATGTACATTTCTGATAAGTAGAGGTAGGGCATTTCCTATGCAAGGTCTCCCCCTTCTATCCACCGCCCCCCCCGGAAATTCCTTACCTATTGATCTTTGAGACATCTGAGAACCCTCCCCCTCATTCTTCAATCCTTTTACCTAAATGCAATGGAAAATTATAGGTGCAGTTGTGGATTTTTATTGTTACCAAAGGAGTACTTCGAAAAGAAATCTAATAAACAAATAAATACAACCAAGTAAGATACAATTGTCCTTTCTTTTTTTATTTTTTTAAAGGATGAAAGTGATCAATATCCACAAAGAAATAAGTGACAACACCAGAAAGCTCAATTATTCACTAATTTGGTTAATCTACTGGGAGGAATCTTGAACTATATTGGTAGAAGGCTAAGTGAAAGCATCCCAGGAAGAACTATCCTTGTCACTTGTCAGCACATTTTAATGAAATGCCAACCTCTTCATACCAAATCCTGAAGAAAAACCTCTGGGTACTGATTGATGAAATGATTTCCCTCCCAAATGGAGCCTAAACTTAAAATAAAGCATCTCCCATTTTGCAAAGCACAGCAGTCTGCAAGTTCAAGAGGTAAGACACACTTTCAGTATGTATAAACTGCAGAGTACATTTGAAAATAAAATTTTTAATTATGTTTGACATCCTGGGGCCCAGTGCTGTCATGCTGTAGGAGAAGAACGTCTGTTTTGACATCTCTGGTGCTAGAGACTTTAAATCAGTTTTCATATTGCTTACCTGCTAGCTAATCAGAATTGGGGGACAGATTCTTATCACCTTTCAAAGATTCATTCACAGGGGAGATGCAGATGGTACAGAATGCAAAGGAAGAGTGGGTCTTAAAGATGATGTGATGAAGATAAATTCAATTATCCATCCGTATTCCCAGCCAACTATCCAGCAAACATTAAGCGAGTGCTTATAATAAGGCACTGCATTAAATGAAGAACTCACTTGAACTTCTGTTAAAATATAAACTTCCCATCTTAACACAGCAGGCTGATGGGTAGGGTAGAAAGGACACTGGGTAGAGAGTCTGATGCTTCCTGCCTGTGTGACCTTGGGGATGTCATGTGGTCCCTGTGGGCTTCAGATTCCTCATCTATAAAATGCAGGATTTATCCTAGTTGATCTATGGGGTCTTGTCCAGCTCTCCATCTTATGACTGGAGATTGGGAAGATTGAAAAGGTCATTTAATGCAAAAGAATACGCAAGTTTGTTTTTCAGATTGCTGACTTCACTTAAGATGAAAAATGGCGTATTAAAAGAAAGGGTTGGAAAGCATATTTAACTACTCAATGAGGCCTGCTTGATCTCACTATTCAGGGTCCAATCAGGGAGAAGAGAGATGATTTGCTATTTTTCAACAAGCACTTTAAGAAATGACTCAAATGTACTCCTTGTATATTGAACATATAAGGTATTGCATATTCCTGGTATGCTGTTGTGCTGATTTATTGATGACCATTGTACTTTGGATTTCTTTTAAATTCCACATTTTATTTTTAGACTTAAAACTACACATACCAAGATCAGCTCTGAATTAAGTGTCATGACTTCACTAACCTTCTCCCTTGGATAACACTTTTCTTAAAGCACAGTATCAAATAGTTTTTGAAAAACAAAAGAAATTTTAACTGGATAATTCTGACAGAGAGGGACTGGATAGTGTGGTGAATGGATTGCTGACCATCCACAGGGTTAGGAAGCCCTGGGTTCAAATCTCATTTCTGTCACATAGTGGCTGTGTGACCTCAGACAACTCTTTAAGAATATAAATACAGAAAAAAATGGCAGTTGGCATTAGTGAAAGGAGTTCTTCATCAGGTGTGCCTTACACCTATGAAATCACAGGTCCAGTGGAGAAAAAGTATCTGGCAAAAGAGATTCCTCTCTTCCTCTCTTGAGCTAGATATTTCAAGCTAAAGTCTTTTTTGGTCTAAAATAAAATTATCTTATTCTTCACTTTTTCCCTCACTTACCTTGTGAAAAAAGACTGAGTGTTTCTGACTGTCTGAAGTTATTTGGCTAGTCAAGTCAATTAAAAAAAAAGCGTGAAAGAAAAAAAGAAACCTTGTCAAGCCAGCCCATAGGATTAAAATGGTTTATATTTGTAAGTATGAGGTTAATCTACAGGGGAAGCAGGGTATGCCTAAAAATGAGTGACATTGGTAAATGTGGGTAGACCTAATGCAGACATGGTGGTTCCATGAAACTTCCTGAGGACCCACGTATTCTTCAAAAATGTTGTACATTGCCCCGTATGGTTGCCTATCTTTTCCACCTTCTGGTAAGTGATTCTGTTTTCCTGTTTCCAAGTGACAAGATTTAATGCACCATCACTGAATTCTCAATGTTGAATATGGAGTGGACAGAGCCTTGGGTCTGGTATCAAAGGATCTTGTTTGCCAGCTCTGCAAATGTAGGACCTTGGGCACATTACTTTACCTCTCTGAGTCTTAGTTTCATCATCTGTAAAATGGAGTAAGAGTCAATGATCTCCAAGTTCCCTTCCAGCTCTAAAACAGTGATCCAAATATAATATAGCTATTAAGATATAGCAGGATTGTGCCCCTCTGATGTATGGGAGGTATAACTTAAGCATTGATGCTCTCTATGTCATACCTATCCCTCAACAATCAATAAATCTTGCCCTGAAATCAGGATAATCATGAGAATAATGTATTATTTTGTTAGGTTTGAGCACATTCTTATATACAAACATAAATATTTCAGACATCAACCTAATGCTTATTTAATCAATGACTCTCATCCAAAATAGGAATCCTTAGCATATCAAATATAGAGTATAAAGAATCCAGTCATTGCCGTTGAAATAAAGGAGTAATCACAATGATTTAATATTTTGTTGGCTCTAGCACTATTTCTTTCCCCTTATATGCAAACATGAAAGTCCTATTTTTCCTCTAATCTTCTCTCCACATCTCTTTGCTTAGTATGTACACTGTGGCCTTAATCACTTGTAATTTCTATTTTTAGCCAATCTGCAGTCTGTATATATATATATATATATATATATATATATATATATATATATATATATATATATATATATATATATATATATATATGTATGTATGTATGTATAATGCATACATATTTATATATATACACATATGTATATATCTTATATATTTCCAGTGCTATATTTATTAATATAATTCATTTATTCTGTATATTTATACTATATGTAAAATCCAATGCAACTACAATCAAAAGGGCTTTAAATTGGAAAGAAAGGAAAGGGGGGAGAGAGAAAATGCCTATAATCTAAACATCATAGAGAATGGCTGCAATGTAGCATGCAAAATAAAAGGGGAGATGTCCAATAACCCACAGAAGACAAAACTCAAGGAACCAGCAATAAAATCCACGATCCAAGATGTCTATATACAAATTTGTTAACTGTGGGTAATAGACAATATAAACTGTTCACTTTGGTTGTATCTACACAGTCAGTTTATCATCTAGCATTTATTAAGCTCCCACAGTTTGCGAGGCATGGTGCTAAGCCCTGGGCATACAAAAAGGAAAAAAGGCAAAGAAAAAAAGCAATCCCTTCTCTCAAGGAACTCACAGTCTATAACCCAAAATGAAATGAACATTTAGTAATGATTTGACTAACTTGATTAGTAGAGAGTCAAGACGTATAATTCAGGTCCTCAAGTATATTGTGGGCTTTGAATTATCTGGTTTGGATGTTTGCACTGATCAGAAAAGCCAGATAATTGTGAAATCACTTCATATCAATATGTGTAACATGTATTGGAATATTCAGCAGCATCAGCAAAAATATACTCAGGTTACTGGAGTCATGCTTTCTAAAATTTAGTTCCTGTCTACTCTGAGCTTTTTCTTCTTCCTTTTACAGAAACCCTATATTTTCTTAGTTCATATTTACCTCTTCTCAAGATTTCTTTTCACTTTTGGATCTTCAAACAACTTTTCACTGCAGGTGAGTATGAAATCAAGGAACACCTGCCACAGCCATGCCTTCCTATTGCTGCACTGAAAAATGATTCCTGCAGCTCTCGTGAAGCTTGGTCAGTGATGAGCCAAAGTGCTAGGAGCCTCAGATAAAGAAATCCCAGCAATGTAAATTATTTACTTCCTTCTTGTTTATTCCAAAAGTACTGAATCACAATGCCCTTTAATGTTTTATCCTGACAAAAGGGAGAAATATCATAGAAACTGTTTTAATGACTGTGGTATATGGACAAGGACATGGAGTGAAAATGTTATAAATAAAGGGAGAACAGATTATCTTACATAGTGCAATATTATGCATTAACATAGAATACAGGAAGCATATGAGTATGTATGGGAAACCTGCCTTGGAGACAATCTATATTTGAAGAGCATATGTCAAAAAGATCACTTTTCTGTGGAACAGCATGTAGGTGGATAGATGACACCTGTCATGATTGAAATTAGTACTAGGAAATCTCTGTAGTAGGAATTAACAATTACCAAACATGAATTATGAGTTTGTTTTCACTGCTTATGTCAAGCCTTATTATATATTTAATTAAGGCTATTCATGGTCATTAGTTAATGAAAATGTGTTTAAATTTCCACAATGGTTTCATTTAACTCTAGGGATCTAGACTTGGCCAGTAGTTACAGCTGATTAAGCAAGAAGAAAGAGTTATTTCTTGAATGACTACTATGTGTTCATCACTGTCCTGGGCAATGTGAAAGATATAAGTGGGCTCATTTAATTTTTCAACTAACAAGAATTTATATTTCTTCTCTCTTATCTTCCTCTTCTCTTTGGGGCAAAAAGGGGGAAAAATAAAACCTTTGTAACTAATATGAGCAATCAAGCAAAACAAATTTCCACCATGGCCAACATCCAAAAAAAATCTATGTCTCAGTCTGTACATGACTTCTCTGTCATAAAGTAAGTGGCCTGCACCATCACCAGTCCCCTTGAATTGATTGAATTGAGGTTGGAAGGATGGCATCCATTCCTGAGGAATCCTAAGTGAAGGAATCATAATTATTTCAAAATAAATCCTGTGGACCTCATTCATTCACCCAAAAATTGTTAAGAGCCCTACTCTGATGCCTCATTGTGGTACAGAGGTGCCCCTAGACTCTTGAAGGTCACGACATTGGAACACAAATTTTGGCAGGTTCAGCTGTACTTGTTGTTGGTGGTCCTTTGTTTTCAAAAAAGACCAGTGACATCACATGGTGATGTCCTGATTTGCATGTGAATATAATTTACGTGAGGCAGAGTTGTACAATCAGCCTCACTCTCTTCCAATGAAGTCTAGTGGCAAGATAAAAGTCAAGACACTGGTGATGGCCTAGGATTCAATGGATGACTTTGGTGTCTTCAGTGTCTCACCAACCTCTAAGCACTCCAAAGTACCTGCTACGGCCACCTTATTGGCCCAAATTGTTTTCACTAGTCCAATCCTGCAGGGAACATCTTCATATGCTTGGGGTAGACACCCCTCTAACTATCATCGATTGGTTTGAGGTCCATCAGTCACCCTCAACCTGGTTTAGCCCTTCTGCTGAGATGGTATACTGAAGTGTGGCTGCTGTTCATACTATAACTTTTTGGAGCTACAGGCAAGAGTTAAGTACCAGGAGGATACTAAAGGTGGATGAGCAGCCTTGGAAAAGGCTAGGCAAGGTCTCATCCCAGAGGTGCTAGTCCTTGAATGCTCCATACACTCCACACTACTGTACTAGAGAGACTTTTAGTATGGTATCAGCAAGAGACTATATCTGTTTTTTAAGGACCAGCCCACCTAAATACAGAGATGCTCATAAACAGTAAACTAGACTTCGGAATCTTCGTATTCTTTGGCTACAGCAACCCATAAAACAAAGAAAAATACAAAATGGTCCTCAATCCTGTGCTATTATTGTACTACCTCAGTGAGAGAAGCAGAATGATAGAAGGGGGAGAGGGTGAGGAAGCACAGGGTGCTAAGGATATGACAGTTTTTATGTGGTCTATAAAAGTTTACTTAATAGTCACTACTCTGCATGTGAAATCTTTGTCTGCTGACCAAATAGGCATACTAATGAAAAATGAATTGTAAAATTAGGACATTCTCACTTTAAATAAAATTAGATGCTCTCTTCCCCACCCCCTGTCCCCCCCAAATTTGTAACTTGTAAAAAATGGTTCACAGGTCCTCTTTAGAGAGCAAATCAAGGAGTTTTTTTAAATCATGTATTCAAAAGCAGTAGGAAATAGTATTTCATGGCATACTCAGTCATCTTGTATTGCGATACTCATGATAAACATTTGCACAATGTTTACCATGTAGATAATTGCAGTTAATGCAGGGATGAGGAGAATGCAGAAGGTCAATAGAAAAAAAATTCTATACAGATATAGAAAACTTTATAAATTAACATACTCTTTAATATTAATGACTTCAGTGTAAAAGGTAGACAGGAAGGATAATAATGAAAAATAATTTGAAAAATATGTAATCTCATTTGATCCTCACAATAACTATATGAGATAAGCTATACTATCATCTACATTTTACAGACGAGGGAACTGAGGCTGAGAAAGTTTAAGTAACTTGTTCATGGACACAGCACCTACTAAGTATCTGAAGCAGTATTTGAACTCAGGTTTTCCTGAGTATCAAGTCCAGCTAAATATCCATTTTATCACCTAATTGCCTATACAGATACCTCATGACTATTTATCATCAATATTTTTCTCAACAAGAGCATTAGGAAACACTGAACGTGTTGAGCTCCAAATAAAATCACATCAGAAAAGATTATATTTTAGTTTTTTTAAAATTATTTATTTATTTTAGTTTTCAATATTCACTTCCACAAGATTTTGAGTTCCAAATTTTCTCCCCATCTCTCTCTTCCCTCCACCCCATGATGGCATGCATTCTGATTACCCCTTCCCCCAGTCTGCTCTCCCTTCTATCATTCGCCCTTCTCTTATCTCCTTCCCCTTCTATTTTCCTATAAGGTAACTTCAATTTCTATTCCCCATTGCCTCTGTGCCTTATTTCACAGTTGCATGTAAAAACAATTTTTAACATTTTTTTTTAAAAAACTTTGAGTTCCACATTCTCTCACTTCTTCCTTCCCCACCCACCCTCATTGAGAAGGCAAGCAATTTTATATAGGTTATACACGTGTAGTCATGCAAAACCCTTCCATAACACTCATGTTGTGAAAGACTAACTATATTTCCCTTCATCCTGTCAGCCTCCCCACCTTTATTCTACTCTCTCCTTTGACCCTGTCCTTCCTCAAAAGTGTTTGCTTCTGATTACCCCCTCCTCCCACCTGCCATCCCTTCTCTCATACTCCCCTCTCTTATCCCCTTCCTCCCTACTTTCCTATAGGGTAAGATAGATTTTCATACCTGATTAAGAGTGTATGTTATTTCCTCCATAAGCCAAATCTGATGAGAGTAAGGTTCACTCATTCTCTCTCACCTGTCCCCTCTTCTCCTCCATGGTAAAAGCTTTTTCTTGCCTCATTTATGTGACATAATTTACCCCATTTTACCTCTTCATGTATATATATATACATATACATATACATATACATATATGTGTATATATGTATATGTATACATTCTCTGTGACTACCCTAATACTGAGAAAGGTCTCATGAGTTACAAATATAATCTTTCCATGTAGGAATGAAAACAGTTCAACTTTAATAAGTAAATTATGATTTCTCTTTTCTGTTTATCTTTTCATGCTTCTCTTGATTCTTGTATTTGAAAATCAAATTTTATATTCAGCTCTGGTCTTTTCATCGGGAATGCTTGAAAGTCCTCTATTTCATTGAATATCCATTTTTTTTCCTGAAGGATTGTACTCAGTTTTGCTGGGTAGGTGATTCTTGGTTTTAATGCTAGTTCCTTTGACTTCCAGAATATCATATTCCAAGGCCTCCAATCCCTTAATGTAGAAGCAGCTAAATCTTGTGTTATCCTGATTGTGTTTTCACAATACTTGAACTGTTTCTTTCTGGCTGCTTGCAATATTTTCTCCTTGACCTGGGTACTCTGGAATTTGGCTATAATATTCCTAGGAGTTTTCCTTTTGGGATCTTTTTCAGGAGGTGATTGGTGGATTATTTCAGTATATATTTTCCCCTCTGGTTTTAGAACATCAGGGCAGTTTTCCTTGTAATTTCTTTTCTTTTTTTTTAATTAAGATTTTTATTTTAAGTTTACAACACTCAGCTCCACATGATTTTGAGTTCCAGATCGTCTTCTTCCCATCTCCCCTCCTCCCCCAGATGGCATGGAATCCTATATATCTTCTACATATAACTTCACATTAAACTTATTTGCACAATAGTCAAGTTGTAAAGAAGAATTATGACCAATGGAATGAATCATGAGAAAGAAGAAACAAAAACAAAAAAAAAAAAACAAAAGGAAAAAGAAAGCAAGTAGTTTCCCTCAATCTGCTTTCAGACCCCATATTTCTTTCTCTGGATGTAGATAGCTCTCTACATCATGAGTCCTTTGGAGTTGTCTTTAACCTTATATTGCTGAGAAGAGCAAAGTCTATCAAAGTTAGTCATCACAGAATCAATATATCTGTGGTTGCGTATAATGTTCTCCTAGTTCTGCTTCATTCACTCAGCATTATAATCATGTAGATTTTTCCAGGTTATTATGAAGTAAGTATCTTCCCCATTTCTTAAGGCACAATAGTGTTCCATTACATTCATATACCACAACTTGTTCAGCCATTCCACAATTGAAGGGCATCTCCTTGATTTCCAATTCTTTGCTACTACAAAAAGAGCCTCTATAAATATTTTTGTACGTATGGGTCCTTTTCCCACTTGTGTGATCTCTTTGGGATACAGCCCCAGAAGTGGTAATGCTGGGTCAAAGCATATGCACATTTTTATAGCCCTCTGGGCATAGTTCTAAATTGCTGTCCAGAATGGCTAGATCAGTTCACAACTCCACCAGCAATGTAACAGTGTTCCAATTTTCCCACATCCTCTCCAGCATATATCATTTTCCTGTTTTGTCATTTTAGCCAATCTGACAGGAGAGATGTGGTACCTAAGAGTGTTTTGATTTGTGTTTCTCTAATCGTAGAGATTTTGAGCATTTTTTCAAATGCCTATATATATCTTTAATTTCTTCCTCTGAAAATTGCCTGTTCATGTCCTTTTACCATTTCTCAATTGGGGAATGACTTGTATTCCTATAAATTTGGCTCAATTCCCTGTATATTTTAGAGATGAGGCTTTTATCAGAGACACTAGTTGTATAGATTTTCTCCCAATTTTCTGCTTCCCTCCTAATCTTTGTTGCATTGGTTTTGTTTATACAAAAACTTTTCAATTTAACATAATCAAAATTATCCATTTTGCATTTTGAAATGCTCTCTGTCTCTTGTTGTATCATAAGTTCTTTCCTTTCCCATAAATCTGATAGGTAAACTATTCCTTGCTCTCCCATATTGCTTATAGTATCAGCCTTTATTCCTAAGTCATGAACCCATTTTGACTTTATTTTGGTATACAGTGTAAGATATTGGTCTATGCCCAGTTTCTGCCAGACCATTTTCCTACTTTCCAAGCAGTTTTTCTGAAATAGTTAATTCTTAGCCCAGAAGCTGGATTCCTTGGGTTGAACAAAGGGTAGATTGCTATAGTCATTGACTACTGGGTCTTGTGTACCTAGCCTATTCCACTGATCCACCACTCTGTTTCTTAGCCAGTACCAAGTAGTTTTGATGACTGCTGCTTTATAGTACAGTTTAATATCTGGTATGGCTAGGCCACCTTCCCTAGCATTTCTTTTCATTAACTCCCTAGATATTCTAGACCTCTTGTTCTTCCAGATAAATTTTGTTGTTATTTTATCCAGCTCTGTAAAATATTTTTTTGGAATGGTGCTGAATAAATAAATTAATTTAGGTAAAATTGTCATTTTTATTATATTAGCTCAGCCTAACCATGAGCAACTGATGTTTC
This sequence comes from Trichosurus vulpecula, assembly GCF_011100635.1. Lineage (NCBI taxonomy): Eukaryota > Metazoa > Chordata > Mammalia > Diprotodontia > Phalangeridae > Trichosurus > Trichosurus vulpecula. The sequence goes on along the minus strand of NC_050577.1, from coordinate 138,714,530 downwards.
TCCATTTATTTAAATCTGACTTTATTTGTGTGAAAAGTGTTTCATAATTATGTTCATATAGGCCCTGGGTTCATGTTGATAGACAGACTTCCAAACATTTTATAGGGACTACAGTAACTTTAAATGAAATTTCTCTTTCTATCTCTTGGTGTTAGGCTTTGTTGGTGATGTATAGAAATGCCGAGTATTTATGTGGGTTTATTTTATATCCTGCAACTTTGCTAAAGTTGTTTATTATTTCAAGTACTTTTTTACTTGATTCTCTAAGTAAACCATCACATCATCTGCAGAAAGTGATAATTTAGTTTCTTCTTTGCCTATTCTAATTCCTTCAATTTCTTTTTCTTCTCTTATTGCCACAGCTAACATTTCTAGTACCAAATTGAATAATAAGGGTGATAATAATAAGGGTGATAATGGACATCCTTGTTTCACCCCTGATCTTATTGGGGATACATCTAGCTTATCTCCATTACAGATAATGCTTGGTGATGGTTTTAGGTAGATGCTATTTATAATTTTAAAGAAGGTTCCATTTATTCCTAGGCTTTCTAGTATTTTTAATAGGAATGGGTGTTGTATTTTGTCGAAGGATTTTTCTGCATCTATTGAGATGATCATATGGTTTCTGCTAGTTTTGTTGTTGATATGATCAATTATGCTGATAGTTTTCCTAACATTGAACCATTCTTGCATTCCTGGAATAAATCCTACCTGGTCATAGTGATTATTCTCATGATAAGTTGCTGCAATCTTTTGTCAATATTTTATTTAAAAGTTTTACATCAATATTCATCAGGGAAATTGGTCTATAATTTTCTTTCTCTCTTTTGACTCTTCCTGGGCTAGGTATTAGTACCATATTTGTGTCATAAAAAGAATTTGGTAGGACTCCTTTTCCTGTTTTCCCAAATAGTCTATAAAGTATAGGAATTAATTGTTCTTTAAATGTTTGATAGATTTCACATGTAAAACCATCTGGCCCTGGAGATTTTTTCCTAGGGAGTTCATTGATGGGTTGCTCATTTTCTTTTCTGAGATGGGGTTATTTAGGTATTTTATTTCCTTTTCTGTTAACCTGGGCAATTTATGTTTTTGTAAATATTCATCCATATCCCTAAGGTTATCAAATTTATAGGCATACAATTAGACAAAATAATTTCTAATTATTGTTTTAATTTCCTTTTCATTGGAAGTGAATTTACCCTTTTCATTTTTGATACTGGTAATTTGGTTTTCTTCTTTCTTTTTTTTAATCAAATTGACCAAAGGTTTATCAATTTTATTGGTTTTTTCATAAAACCAGCTCTTGGTTTTATTTATTAATTTAATAGTTTTCTTGATTTCAATTTTTTTTAATCTCTCCTTTGATTTTCAGTTTTTCTAATTTGGTATTTAATTGGGGATTTTCAATTTGTTCTTTTCCTAGCTTTTTCAGTTTCATGATCAATTCATTGAGCTCCTTTTTCTCTATTTTATTCATGTAAGCATTTAGAGATATAAAACTTTCCCCTAAGAACTGCTTTTGCTGCATCCCATAAGTTTTCGTATGTTGTCTCATTATTGTCATTCTCTTGAATGAAGTTATTAATTGTTTCTCTGATTTGTTCTTTGGCCCACTCATTCTTTAGAATTAGATTATTTAGTTTCCAATTAATTTTTAGTTTACTTTTCCATGGCTCTTTATTAGAAATTATTTTTATTGCATCATTATCTGAAAAGCATGCTTTGACTATGTCTTCCTTTTTGTGCTGGATTGTGAGGTTTTTATGCTCTAGTATAGGGTTAGTTTTTGAGTATGTGCCATGTACCACTGTGAAAAAGTATATTCTTTTTTATCCCCATTCAGTTTTCTCCAGAGGTCTATAATATCTGTCTTTTCTAAAACTCTATTCACCTCCTTAACTTCTTTCTTGTTTATTTTGAGGTTAGATTTATCTAGTTCAGAGAGGGGGAGGTTGAGGTCCCCCATTATTATAGTTTTGCTCTCTATTTCTTTCGGTAAATCCCTCAACTTCTCCTCTAAGAATCTGCATGCTATACCACTTGGTGCATATATGTTAAATAATGATATTGCTTCATTGTTTATGATGCTTTTTAGCAAGATATAGTATCCTTCCTTATCTCTTTTAATTAGATCTATTGCTTTTGCTTTGTCTGAGATTAGGATTGCTACCCCTGCTTTTTTTACTTTAGCTGAAGCACAATATATTTTACTCCAGCCTTTTACCTTTACCCTGTGTGTATCCCCGTGTTTCAAATGTGTTTCTCGTAAACAGCATATTGTAGGATTATGTTTTTTAATCCATTCTGTTATCTGCTTCTGTTTTATGGGAAAGTTCATCCCATTCACTTTCACAGTTATGATTACTATCCATGTCTTTTTCTCCATCCTATTTCCCCCTGTTTATGCTTTTATTTCTCCCTTCTCCTTTCCACTCCTCAACAGAATTTTGCTTTTGACCACCGCCTTCCTCAGTTTGCCCTCCTTCTTGATTCCCCTCCTCTATCTTACCTTTTTCCCCTTGCTACTTCTTCCCTCCCTTCTGACCACCCCCCCTTTTCTTTCTCCTTTACCCTCCTACTGCCTGTAGGACAAGTTTAATTTCTATACTTAACAGGGTATGTTATTTCCTTCTTGAACCAAATCCAATGAGAGTAAAGCTCAAATACTGCTCTTCTCCCTCCCTTCTTTCCCTCTACTATAATAAGGTTTTGTGCCTCTTCATGTGATATAAATTACCCTTTTCTACTACTTCCTTACCTCTTCTCCCAGAACCATCCCTTTATATCTCTTAATTATATTTTTATCATTATATCAGTTATTTCATACTGACACCCACAGTCTAAGAATATCCCTTTCAATTGTCGTAATAACTACACTATTCTCAAGATTGACATATATATGCATATATATATATAAAAACATATATAAAACAAAATAATCCTATATAAGGATGTAACTAATTAGTCTTATTGATTAACTAGGGGGCTTTTCTCCCCTTTCAGCTTTTCAAAACTCTCTTGAGTTTTGTATTTAGAGATCAAATTTTCCATTGAGCTCTGGCCTTTTCATCAGGAAGGTCTGGAATTCCCTTATTTCATTGAATGCCCATCTCTTTGCCTGGAAAATTATGCTTGATTTTGCTGGGTAGTTGATCCTTGGTTGCAGTCCAAGCTCCTTTGCCTTTCACAATATCATATTCCAATTTCTCCTGTCATTTAATGTAGAAGCTGAAAGATCCTGTGTGATCCTGACTGTAGTTGCATGATATTTGAATTGTTTCTTTCTAGCTGCTTGCAGTATTTTCTCCTCGACCTGGTAGTTCTGGAATTTGGCTATAATGTTTCTTGGAGTTTTCAATTTGGGATCTCTTTCAGGGAGTGATTGGTGGATTATTTTAATGACAATTTTACCCTCTGGTTCTAGGACCTCCAGGCAATTTTCCTTGAGGATTTCATGGAAGATACTCTCCAGGCTCATTTTTTTATCATGGCTTTCAGGTAGACCAATAATCCTTAGATTGTCTCTCCTGGATCTATATTCCAGGTCAGTTGTTTTTCCAATCAGGTATTTCACATTTTCTTCTATTTTTTTTTCATTCTTGATATTTTGTTTGACTGATTCTTGATGTCTCATAGAGTCATTAGATTCTACTTACCCAATTCTAATTTTTAATGTATTGTTTTCTTCCTTTTGTTTCTCTGTCTCTTTTTCCATTTGGTTGATTTTACTTTTCAATGAGACATTTTCTCCATTTATATTCTGATTCTCCTTACTTATTTCACCAATTTTACTTTTTAAAGATTTGTTTTCATCAGTGAATTTTTTTTCCATTTTTCTTTTACCTCCCTAATTTGGTTTTTAAAGTCCTCCTTAAGTTCTTCCAGGAATGCTTTTTGGTCTGGAGACCAGTTTACTTTCCCTTTTGAGGTTTCAGATGTGGGTATAGTGTCCATGCTGTCCTCTTCTAAATTGGTATTTTGATCTTCCTGGTCTCCATAGTAGGAATCAATGGTCTTTGGCTTTTTAGTGTGTTTTTTTATTTTTTGAGGGAAGAGGACTGGGCAATTGGGCTTAAGTGACTTGCCCAAGGTCACACAGCTAAGTGTGTCAAGTGTCTGAGGCTGGATTTGAACTCAAGTCCTCCTGACTTCAGGGCCAGTGCTCTACTCACTGCGCCACCTGGCTGCCCCTTTAAGGTGTTTTTTCATGGTGTTTTTTTTTTTCCTCCTGGCTTCTAAAGTAGATCTCTGTTTCTGTGGCTCAGGGGTCTCTGTCCCAAGTTTCTTGTGTTGGAATCTGTGGGCCTGCCCACTGGCTTTATGTTCTGTGGCCTCTGGTTTTGTGAGGTGTGGGAGAGGGGTGGTCCGACTGCTAGGAGATTCCTCTTCCCCAGGACTTCTCTACAGCATGAGTGGTCTCAGCTGTTGTCTGTGCTGGTGTCTGCCACTTCCCCTGGCTGTGCAAAGCCAAGTCTGGGGTCCTGTCATTGATGTTTGTTAGCTCCAGCCCCCGGGGCTCAGTTACTCTCCTTATTCTGCTGAAGTGAGGGTTGCTGGGACACCTCTCTTTCTGCACTAGTCTCCTTCTGCCACCACAGGAAGGGCCCTCTCCCCAACTTCTCTCACTACTGAAGCCCCACTTCTCCCTCCTCTGTTTCTCCTGTGGAAGTATTCTCTGGGTTTATTCAAGAGATGGATGAGAGCCATTTTACCTGGATACCATGGCTCCTGGAAGTTCAAGAAGGCAAGTTTCAAACCTTCAAACTGGGTTGGAGGCCTCTGGGCTAGCTGCTCCCACAGCCACAGGTTCTGTGGTGGTGTCTCCCGTAGCTCTAACAGACTCCCGTCCTGGCTTGAGAGGCCCGGGGCTCGATCTTGACTGTAGCTGGTACTTCTTCCCTGGGCCTGTTCCTGCTCCAGCATTTTGCTCACCAAGCGACTTCTCAGACCAGTGTGCTGGATGTATTCCTCTGCTGTTCCCGGTTGGTTTAGTCTGGTGCCCTTCCACATGCCCAGCACTCCTACCCCTCTCAGTCTACTAGTGGCTTATAACTCTCTCAAATCTGCTCAGATTCACTTTTTTAGATGTATCTGACAAAATTTGTGAGAGAGCGCCAGTAATTCCTTTCACAGCGCCGTCTTGGCTCCGCCCCCGATAATTTCTTGAAAGATGATGTCTAGGCTCTTTTTTATTTTTTTAATCATGGCTTTCAGGTAGTCCAATAATTTTAAAATTATCTCTCCTGGATCTATTTTCCAGGTCAGTTGTCTTTCCAGTGAGATGTTTCACATTGTCTTCAATTTTTTCATTCTTTTGCTTTTGTTTTGTAATTTCTTTATTTCTCATAAAGTCATTAGCTTCCATTTGTTCCATTCTAATTTTTAAAGAATTATTTTATTGAGTGAGCTTTTGGACCTCCTTTTCCATTTGGCCAATTCTGCTTTTTAAGGCATTCTTCTCCTCATTTCCTGTTTGGACTTCTTTTGCCATTTGGGTTAGTCTATTTATTGAGGTTTTATTTTCTTCAGCAATTTTTTGGGTCTTCTTTACCAAGCTGCCAACTCATTTTTCATGATTTTCTTGCATCCCTCTCATTTCTCCTCCCAATTTTTCCTCTGCTTCTCTTACTTGATTTTGAAAATCCTTTTTGAGCTCTTCCATGGCCTGAGACCAATTCATATTCTTCTTGGAGGCTTTGGATGTAGGATCTCTGACTTTGTTGCTTTCCAGTTGTATGTTTTGAGCTTCCTTGACACCAAAGTAAGATTTTATAGTCTGATTTTTTTCTGCTATTTGCTCATTTTTCCAGCCAATTACTTGACTTTTTAACTCTTTGTTAAGGTAGGGCTCTCCTTCCAGTATGGAGGGTGTGCTGTCCCAAGCTTCAGGGATTTTGTGCAGCTGTTTTCAGAGATACTTCTAGGGACCTGTAAATTTTCAGTTCTTCCAAGGTGATATAATCTAAGGAGAGATGTTTACTCCTTTCCTGGCCTGTGTTCTGGTCTATGAGTGACTATAAGCACTCTTTTCTTCCTTGGAACTGTGAGGAGGATTCCCTCTTTACTGCTGCCACAAGGTCTGCCATGCCAGTTCTTCTCCTCATGCCAGGACCACCACCCAGGACTGTGATCCAGATCCAAGCATGGGCAAAGCAAAAGAATCTGATCAACTGCTCAATCCTCCCCAGGTCTGTGGGCTGAGAGCTCTGGATGCAGTTACTACTGCTGCCACTGCCACTGCCACCACTGATGCTGTCCTGGGGCTGAGGCCAGCCCACACTCCTCTCTCACCCAGATCTGACAGACCTTTATCACTGACCTTCTAAGTTGTCTTTAGTGTTTGTGGGTTGAGAAGTCTGGAAACTGCCACTGCTGCCAGTGATTCAGTCCCCCGAGGCCTGCTCCAGCCCATCTGTGCCAATGCAGCCCATGCTGGACTGTGCTCTTCTCTCAGACTGATGCAACAGACTTTTCCTGTCAACCTTCCAGGTTGTCTTGGGTGGAAATTTGTTTTACTCTGTCATTTTGTGGGTTCTGCTGCTCTAGAATTTGTTTAGAGTCATTTTTTACAGGTATTTGGAGGGGTTTGGGGGAGAGCTCAAGGGAGTCCCTTCTTTTACTCTGCCATCTTGGCTCCCAAAAATGATTATATTTTAACAGAGAGATTATAACTAGTTAATGAAGAGAGAATCCTCTCTGCATCAGCTATGTACAATCAGATCATTAACTCTAACAAGGAAAGGTCAAAATCAATACCAATAGAATAAGAGGTAAGTGACTGTGGCAAATCCAATCCGACCCCTTTAAAGAAGCAGTTGATATAAGGAAAAAAAAGGTGAGGGGAAGAGAAGATTGATTAAAGAGCAGACAATGAAACCAGTTAACACTATTTCCTAAAGAAGCTTAACTGACATAAATCAGTCACCATGAGGAAGAGGCTAGAAGAACCTACAAATTGCCTTAACTTGCTTTCTGGAAAGATATGGCAGCCAAGGGGAGTATCAGTTTAGAATACAAACTAATTTTTAAAATCTCAGGTGGAGGATGGAAGGGGTTTATGAGCAGTATCACTTTATGAATCAGTAAGAAATAATGGAAGAAAAGATAGGTTTATAGAACATTTGATAAGAGACTCAACTAAGTCTGATTCTACAGAGGGAATTTGACGATGAAACCAAAATAACAAGTAATTGAGGATTATTGGAGGGAAAAAACCTAAAGATTTCTATAACATGATTCCACCCCCTCATCCCACCAATGCCCTTTCTTCAATGGCACTGAAACTACCACATTTGGATGCTAACATCAAGCTTCTCAATTATATATACTGAAAAATATATATACTGAAGAAGTAGGATATTAAAAAAAGAGAGAGATGGGAAGAGCACTAGATTTAAACAAAGTTTGTACAGAGGAGTTCTATGTTGGAGACATCAATATTGTGAGGGCATTGAATGATTTAATATGTTAAAGAGGGGAGAATATCAAACAATGGGGAGAAAAATCACAGACCTAATTGTTACCTCAAAAATGCAAAGAAGAAAATACTTATAATTACTCACCCATTTACCTACTTTCCCATCAAAACATACTTGAAATGCATCCTTTGTAAATGTCTGAGAAAAGAATAGGCAGGTTTCTGCAAATCATATTTTTCTAGCAAGCCGTCTCCTTACTATAACAACTAACTAAGAAATACACAGTATTCAAGATCCCACTGAGCTTATTGTTTGTTGACTACAAGAAAGCATTTGGTTCATTAGAGTAAACACTGTCTTTAAGGCTGTCTTCCAACAAGGTATCTCCCGTGCATATGCCAAAATTATATGAGGTTCCTTGAAAGGTAAAAGAGAGAGGTCTTTCACAAGTAAGCCATGAAACAGGAGACATTTTTCCCAAAAGGTGTTTCCCACTGTTATGGAGGATGTCCGGGGTAGATTCTTATTAGAAGAGGGTTGAGCGTTCTTCTTTGCACATGACATGGTAATGACTACATCAAACACAATGACATTGCAGAATCTCTTAGATGAGATAGTAATAAAAGATTCAGTCATTCAGCTTGCATATATTAAGTGCCTATTCTACTATGTACCAGGTGCTGTGATAAGTGTAAGGGACACGATAAAATAATCCTTTATCCCAAGGAACTTAAAGTAAAATGAGAGATACAAGCAAACAACTACGTACAAACTATATATGTGTGTATGTATGTATGTATGTATGTATGATAAATTGGTAGCAGACTCAGAAGTTCTTCCAGAAGTGAAACTTTAGCTGAGATGTGAAGGAATCCAGGCAGCTATGAGGTGAAGATGAGGAGGGAGTGTGTTCTAGGCATGGGGGACAGCCAGTGAAGACATTCAGAGTTAGGAGCTACTATGTAGTATGAAAAACAGCAAGGAGGCCAGTGTCACCAAATCAAAAATTAAATATGGAGTAGTAAGGTATAAGAAGACTGGAAAGGTAGGAAGAAGAAAACTTACTAGCTAGTGTTCCAACAATCTTGCTAGCAGCTGCTGTGGCGGTGTAAGATCCACCAACAACCAGCACCCAGAAAGCTGCTAACGCAGGTTCTTTGATCTGCTTTACCAAGGAAAGTAACTTTAAGGGGTTAACAATCTCAGTTTAATCAAACATACAAATATCATTCACAGTTTAGGGGGAAAAGATCAGGCCCCTGAACTTCAAGGCAAATACAAACAGAAATTACAAATATCAACAGACGGACCATGTCCGATTCAAATCACAATTCATATTTACCACAGAAGAACCAACATCTGGGTTGCAAAGCTGGGGGGCAGTCTGCAGCTTGCCCAGAGTCTCAACACTCCTTCCATGAGTGTGCCCCAAAAATCAAATGCCAAGCTCTCCTCAATTATATCCAATTTGGAGCCCTGAGGGCTCTGACCTCATCCAGGCTGGGTCTGGGAAAGTTCTCTATCCCCAGGATCACATCATATACAAATCAATGACTCCCAGTTGTCTCAGTGCTGAGAAATACTCCAAGACAAAAAAAATCCAACTTTATCTGCCCCATTCAAACAAAGGCCAGAATCATTAAAGGCACTTAAGAGAAGAAAAGCTAAGAGTCCCACCTTAATTACTATTACAGCTAGACAAGGAAAAAAAATAACAACCGAGTAGATAAGGAAGGATCATTACACAGTTGTTGTTTGTCCTTTGTTCTCAAAGAGGACCATGATATCAGGGGATTGATGCCATGACATACAAGTAAATTGGATTTAAGTGAAGGAGGGCTGTGCAAAGTCACTAGCCTCACTTTCTCCTCCAGAGCCATCTAGTGACAAGATATAGATCAGGATGACTGGAGATGGCTCCCTTATTACCCAGACTGTACAATTGTATGGACAAGGTTCAGTGACAAGATATAGATCAGGATGACTGGAGATAGCTCCCTCATTACCCAGACCATACAATTGTATGGACAAACTATAGAGGTTTTCTATTGGTATATGTAGGTAGCATTGGTGGGTGGTGTTGTGGCAGATGGAGTTGGCCAGTCAATACTTAGTCCTTTCTGTTCCTTTGTCTCTTCTGGATGAGGGCAGAGCTGGATCCTTGTCAGGATTTTCCTGTCTCCTCCCTGGGGATGATTTAGGGTGATGTTTTAGAGAGATGTTGTCTCTGTTCATTGCCTTCTTCTGCCTCGCCCCTTTCTCTCGGGAGACTTAATCAACCACACTCTGTTATTACAATTAGCTTGCTTTTTAGCCTAGGGGCAATATGGTGGCCTTCAGGGCCACATGGTCCCTTTCTCTATTTAATAGAATTTATATATCAGAAGAAAAACTATTAATACCATCACACTAGCTCAGAGAGACCAGTTAGGAAAATTCCCAACATTCACACAAAAATTTGTCTGTCTGACCTAATTTAAATTTTTGTTTATCTTTTGTTAACCCCTGGAATTTTTATAGAAGGCAGCATGGTGGTACATTAGATAGGGAGCCTGGCCTGGAGTCAGGAAGACAAATCTTCCTGAGTTCTATTCTGGGGTCAACCACATACTAGCTATGTCACCCTGGGCAAGTCCCCTAACCCTGTTTGCACCAGTTTCCTCATCTGTAAAATGAGCTGGGGAAGGAAATGGCAAACCACTACGATATCTTTGCTAAGAAAACCCCAAATGGGATCACGAAAAGTCATTCATGACTGAAGTGACCTAACAACAACTCCCAGCTATGGAGTCAAGACAAATTGAATTGGTGGGATAAGTCCAGGTAACTGAAGCTAGTATCTTGCTCAGAAGATGGCAGGCTCCAGACCGGAATCTCCTGTTAGTCCTAGGCTGTAATTTCTGGTTCTTTCTGAAAGAGCATGGTAGCACTCCAGGTCAAGACTTCAGCTCAGCCTCTAGTTGGAGGCAGTGGAATCCACGGGGAAGCAACAGAGCTGTGTGTCTCACTCAAGAGCATGCCCAGGAAGTAGAGTGTAACAACTCATCCAACAGAGAGAGGCTGTGTCCTGTGAGGAGCAGTGTAAGGAAACCAGAGGAAGGCTTTGGGTGGCCCAGAGATCCCAGAGGTATCAGTTGCTTTGGTCCCATGTGTTCCTCTATATGTAACATACATACGATCTCTACTGTGTCTACATATGTATATAGAAATATCTGTATATTATATGGCAAATATATAAGTACATGTATTTGTCTATATATATATAAGCATGTATATACATGAGAGAGACAGAGACAGAGAGACAGAGTGGAAAGATTTGGCTCAGATTTATGATTGTAGAAGAATTACAACTTTCTGTTTCCACACCTATAACTTTGTGCCTTTTCTGTCCTGGGATATTTTGACAGCTTGCTCCTCTGTTCTTGGGTAGGGAGGTATGGCCTTTGTTAAATGTATTCAGCTACTGTATGCATGTTTACTATATGTCACCCACCCAGGCATCTACAATAGGAAACATAACAATGATGTATCGCTGAGAATGATCTATAAACAAACACTTAAATGCACTGGAGTGAAGCTTTTTCTGAAGTTAAGAGTCTTTTTGTGAAATGAATATTTTTTATAGGTATTTCTCCGGTAAATTTCTATTTACCTCTCTAGTGTTTTCTTAAAGGTAAATGTGTTGCATTATGTTATATTTGTTGTAAGTATATATTTAAAATAATTATATAACTTCAGAGTTTCCTTTTCAGAAACTTCTTCCCATGGAGCACAGTTACAAGAATTAATTCCAAGGGATTAATTAGTTTTAACAACAACGCCCAAATGTGAAAACTTCCAGGGTTATAAAAATGGAGGTATGCTGAACATCCACTAAGTCACTCCAGTCATCACAGCTGGATTGAAATGCCAGTGAGAATCATTTCTGGGCAGTCACATTAATCACAACACGAGAAAGCAGCACCAGCCACCTTTCACTCTATAATGTGCTTGCTTGTGCATTACTTTTGCAGGTTGATTTGTAGTTCCAGGGGAAGCTGGTTGCTGCTGGTCACCAAAATACATTGTCCTTTCTGAGTTTCAAATCCCTCGCTGCTCAACCTCAATGAATTCCGACAAGCGGAAATGGAACCACATTCCAGCCTCTAAAATGCTCCCCTTCGCTGCACATAACTGCTACTTAGACATTGTCTTGGTTTCCAAGTTCTTATCACCGTTGAGGAAAAATAAAAATAAGCACACATGCACACACAATGCACCCTTGATTTGGAAGTTCTTAAAGGATTTGCTTATGTTATTGGCTGAAACAATTCTCTGATTGCTCTTTTGATATGTGTGTGTGTGTGTGTGTGTGTGTGTGTATGTGTGTGTGTGTATGTATGGGTGTTATCTCCAAGAAAGCTCTCATTCTTATGCATATAGCATGAAAATGCTACACAGGGAACAAATCTAACTTATGAATACACTTCTTACTGTGGAATATTAATAGGTCATGGCCTCCTTTGAACCACTGATGTAAGTACATCACAGAGTTACTGTGGTGCCAGTTGCTATTTTGTTTCTTCTGAGTCTTGTAGTATTTGAAGAGCATAATTGTTATACTGTAGAGTATGGTTTGCTTTGCAGACAGGAAGACCCAAGTTCAAATTATGCCTTTGATCCATAGCAGTAGTGTGACCCTGGGCAGAACTTCCCAGTATGCCAAACAGTTTCCTAAGCCTGTATGTTCCAAAGCAGATGCTTATAGGCATTGGTAGAGGAAGTTGCCTCACTGGGAGTTCATATTACTGAAATGACAGGTCTAGTGCCTGTTTTTATGGCTATTGGCTCGTCTTCACTGTAAGCTCCCAATAATGAAACCTCCCAATAATGGGAGGCCTGCTTTGCTTCTTGCCTTGATAATACTACCTGACACAATGCCGTTATGGTCATGATACTGAAAGCCTGAAAAAATTGGACAGCAGCAGACAGAAAGACTGCGCCCTCCTGGTAAGCTTTTGAAGATGGCCCTCACCAAAAAGTCTAAGCCAACATGATTTTAAAAAGGTTATTTTGGGATACTTTCATGAGCTTGATGCCAGTCTGCCAGGGCTTCTGGGAGTCTGAGAGCTACTAACTTCTTTTTTTTTTTTTGGAGTAAGCAAAACAGAAGGTGGTAAGCCAGACAGGTGCTGATCTCTTCATAGTCCCTGAGCCCCAATCAGATGTCCCTACAATATCCTTCACTACCTCCACTTGGCATAACTCCAAAATAAGAACTTGTGGCAATCTTTGGAAGCTGTTAGAATGCAAACTGTCTCACTTTTGTACTTTTGCATCTTCAGTGCCTAGGACAGTACCTGGCACATAGTAGGTGCTTTAAATTCTTATTCATTCATTCATTCATTCATTTATTAATTCAAAGAGTACATTTCTAGCCAGCATCACCAGTTATTCTTTTTTAATTAGCTGAAAAATGTTTATCTCATATATACTTTTCATAATGTATGTCCATATATTTATGTATAATTGGAATCTGTATGAATTTAAAACCCCATGTTCTCCTTTTTCTGCTTAATGTTATTTCTTCCAAATATGTCTATACATTGATATGCTTGACATACCTGAACTTTTTAATAGCTATATACTGGTGTTCCAAATTTCTTAGTGTATTTTAAATCTATTAAAGCTTAAAACTGTGTTAAGACTTCTGGGATACCCTGAATATTCAGTATGGCGACACGGAAATTCCACTGGACTAAGAATCAGGAGGCCTGGATTCTGGTCTCAGCTCTGCTACTAGCTAGCTACGTTTTTGGAGGGAGGCTTTGTTTAGGTTCCATTTGTGATTTTATTAATGAATCTTAAGGTGGAAACTCCCTCCTCTAATATGCAACTCAAAGTCTTGGACAGTTGCTTAGGTGATCTGAAGGTTTAGGTTATTTACCTACTTAACTAGTATGGGTCAGAGGCAAAAGTTGAACCCAGACCTCCCTGATTCTCTATTCATCTGAGAGTGGCCTCTTAACTACCTCCATTGACTTTGGTCAAGTCATCTAATGGTTACCAAGCTATAGGATTTAAAGTAGGTAAGATTTAAGCTTCCACTTGCCAATTCTATGCTATATATGCATATTTCTTTTTTGTATCTATCAATCAATCAATATTTAGTACGTACCTACTATGTTCTAGGCACTGTGCTAAGCACTGGAGATACAAAAGAGACAAAAGACAGTCTCTCCCCTCAAGGAGCTTACTATTTAATGGGGGGATCAACATACAAACAAATAAAAACAAGGCAAGCTGTGTATAAGATAAACAGGAAATAATTAACAGAGGGAAGGCACTAAAATTAAGAAGGGTTGGGGAAGGCTTCCAAAAAACAACAACAGGATTTTGGTTGGGACTTAAAGGAAGCCAGGTCTCAATTACTTTCTCTAACTATGAAATAGAGCTAGCAGCAAAGAGAGATGAAACCTCTATTCTTATTCTGTCAGGAAGCTGAATTTACTGAAAGGATGATAATTTATTTAATATCAGTCTTGAACAAGGTTATAGTAATAGCTTTCCTTTGTATTGTATTTTACACATTGGTCATTTTCATATATTTAGAATCAACAACTTGGCTAGTACATTATTGTTAGCAGCAGATGTGAGGGCTGAAGGATGTAGTTGGAACATGTGTAACAGAGAAGAACTTCAGAGATGCCATTCATACTGGGTTTAAAAGGGGGGACAAGGTATTTAAGCTCATTTGTACTCCCCCTAATTACTGGTATACCATTTGTGAGTTTTACAGGCAGTGTGTTGGAGAATGGGAAAGCAAATGTCCAAGTATTGCTCTGAGAAGCTTGAATCACTTCCATTGTGGTGGTTTGGGTTTTCCCTTCTGTCTCTTTTGGTGTTGTTGAATATGGCCTTTGCTGCTCTAATTCTGGTTAGGAGAGACAGTCAGGAGCTTACGTGGCATGCTAGTGTTCCCTTGGGTTTCTAATGTGCAGATTCTGCAAGAAGAGCCACCTTGAGAGAGTACGCCATTCAAAATCCATTAGAAAGAAGCCCTGGAATTGTCACAGCCGTTCACATCACCCAGAATAAGGTGACCTTGATTATTCATATGACAGTAAAACCCTGGGACTGCATCATATTTGTAGGGCCAATGCCTCAGATCACTGCAGTGTTTGCAAGAGCACTCATGAGTAAGAGATGGAAGTTGACTCTGGTTGTGCAGTGTCAATAATAAGTAAAGATAACCTCATCATAACTATAACTGACATCTATATGGAACTTCAGGTCTATAGAAAACTTTCATACATTATATCACTTTAGTGTATGCCATATGGATACTATTCCCATTTTGTATTATTCTTCATGCCTTGTGTGATGTTTTTTCCTAAGTCCTATTGCCAAAAATGTTGATGGCATTGTTTGCCTGGAGATGAAACTGGGAATGGAACTTGGAGATGATGGAACTGGGAGGTAGAGGTAGGTGCTACCCGTTTGCCACTCAGAGGGAGAGACTGCTTTGCAGTGATGGGAAGGGTTGAAATAATAACTGACCTTTCTATAGGACTTTAAGACTTTCAAGCTGCTTTACATAACTTTTGTCATTTGATTCTCATGGCGCCTGGGTAGGAAAGGGAGCCCAGTGGTATGGATCAAAAGCTGGTCTTAGAAATAGGAAGATCTAGATTCAGGTCCTGCTGAAGACATGTGCTATGAGCCTGGCCAGGACATTTAACCACTCAATGTCCCAGGCAACTCTTTAAGCTGAAGAATCAGTAATCGATTGCCAATCTGCATTGGTAGAAGGAATTTTTGAACTGGGTGCTCCTGATACTAATGAAATCATAGACTAGTTAAAAAAACAAATACCTAAAAACAACCCTCTGAGGTAAGTGCTACAGGTATTATTATTTCTATTTTAAAGATGAAGTAACTGAAGCTCAGACAGGTCAAGTGACTTGCCTATGATCATATATCTGGGAAGCTATGTGGCACAGGGGATAGAGCTCCTGGCCTGAAATCAGACCTCAGTTCAAATGTGGCCTCAGACACTTACTAGCTGTGTGACCCTGGACAAGTCACTTGACCTCCCTTTGCTCCAGTTTCCCTATCTGTCAAATGGAGATGATAATTATAGCATCTGTCTCGCAGGGTTGTTGTGAGGATCAAATGAGATAGTAATTGTCTAGTGCTCAGTATGTGCCTGGCACATAGTAGGCATTATAGAAATGTTAGTTATTATTATTATTATTATGGCACATAGCAGGTGTTATATAAATGTTAGTTATTATTATGGCACATAGTAGGTGTTACATAAATGTTAGTTATTATTATTATTATTAATTACTTTCACCTTCCCTTTCACCTCTCTTTCCACACCCCTCAAGGATGGGGAGGAAACAATGATAAAGCTATAAGGGCAGAACCAATGTAGCCTTCCGCATATGAATTATTTTAGCTGAGCTTGTTTTTGCTTCTTTGTCCCTGGGAAAGCCTGCTCAGGGGCACTGAGTGTCAAAACACCATCAAAATTACAATGATATTGTAGGGATTCTGTATGTGAATGGGATATGCCTTTTTTATGGAGAAACCTCTGAATCGGGTTGTTTTTCTGTCATGTCCAACTCTTTGTGATGCCATTTTGGAGTTTTCTTGACAAAGATACTGGAATGATTTGCCATTTTCTCCTCCAGCTCCTTTTACAGATAATAAAATGGAGGCTAATAGGGTTAGGCGACTGGCCCAGGGTCACACAACTAGTAAGTGTCTGAGGTTGGATTTCAACCCACAAAGATGAATCTTCCTGATTCTAGGCCCTGTGCTCTATCCACTGTGCCACCTAGCTGCCCTGTACTCCAATTGTCATTGAAAGGATACAATGCAAAAGCCTCTTGGAAGATGTGGTTCACACCACTAAGAATTTGTGTTCAACTCCTACAAGTTGCTAATATATGTCCCGAACTATTCTTTGAGAAATAGGGAGTTTACCAAAGGGTAGATCTAGCTATTGCACTATTAGTTTCAAAGACTAGAAATATGCCTTTTCTTCTAAGCAAGGAAGATGGCTTTGACCATCTACTCAAACAAGGTGTCATTAAACCAGTTATGTCTGCCTTACAGGCTTTGCCATAAACAACTGTGCCAATGTCATTGTTATTGTCCTTGACATCACCATCATCATCATTACCACCACCACCACCACCACCACCACCACCACCATCATCATCATCGTTATATAACATTTCAGGGTTTGCAAAGCACATAACAAATGTTATTCCCTTTCATCCCTATAGCAGTATTGCTAGGTCAGTGCTAGTATCATTCTTGTTTAAAACCCAACGGTAAGCCGAGACTCTGGTGACACAGTGAATAGGCAACTTAACATGTCTAGGGCCTATAGACAAGCAACTGCTTGGAACTCTTCATATGTGTGTATGTGGGGTGGGGGGAGGGGAGGTGAAGCAGATGAAGACTTTCAAATTGTGATAGTTCCCTAGTTTATGAATACTAGATGGATATTTAGAGTTATTACTTTGAGCATTCCAGTAGTCATTCAGTTAAGTGCCTTCATTTTATATTCCTTTTGCTTCTGAGATTTTTGCAATGCTTCATGGACACCTTGCATTTTAGGATTCCAAGTGGGGTACCATATTCTGATAGTGTTCTAGTTAACATGGAGTCATATGCTATGTTGTTAACATCATGTGTCCTAGTGAAAAAGAAATACATGTAAAATTGGAGTTTCCAATGCCACCTTCTTGTGCTACTTTCGATTCCGTTGGTATTAACCTTGTCCAAGAAAAGATACATTTAATCTATAATACACCTTCTCCAAACCTAAAGCAAGAGACTGAGCATTTTTGGGGGCTACTCATTTCCTATGATGCTGTTGTTATCCAGTCCTGGCTTAGACTGGTAGGATAGCTCAAGCTTTGTATAGGAACAAAATGAGAAACTTTTAAACTATCTGGCAGCTTAACAAAAGGAAATTTATTTAGCCACAATATGGAAAGGCTACTACAAGAAACATTATAGTTTAAGTAATATGCCTCCCCCCCACAATCCCATCTCTATACTGACATACGTCTGGCCAGTAGGGCATGGTGCCCTATACAGAAATGGGACACTTGCTAAGACTGAGGGGCATTGATACCTCATGGATTAGTCCCTTTTATTTTCTTGGGTGACCAGAAAGCCCCATAATGACTTAAACTTTACTCCTCCTGGACTGATTAGGTGTTGGCAATAGTTTCCTTATTTGTCAAGGAAAAACAAAAATAACTAATCTAGTCTAAACAATGGGGACTCTTATGAATATTGATACTATCACGTTTTCTTCCACAAAAGTAACTGCTGTTGGATCACTTCATCATCATCTATCAGGAAAAAGGAAGGAACTCATGTTAATAGGATTCATCATCATGAAAGCATTTTTTGGAATATTAAGCAGTTAACAATTTCTGTTTATGTATTATTTGTACATACTATTAACAGTGTACCACTGTTGGCCAGCAATAGATTTGGATATTGAGAAGGAAATGTAACATGTGCCAGACTACTCAGCAAAACTCTAAAGGCACCAGTTTTTTTGCTGAGAAATGATCAGAAAGTCTATGTCAAGAATCCATGGCGATTTTCCAAAACCATGCTAGAAGATTTTCTTGATTGTGGTGGACCCCTCAAGATGGCTTTAAGTCACCCAAACTTCTGCTGCACCAGTCACAGCTTGGGGCCAGTTACTGTCAATACATGGATTATTGTAGGCTATTCTTTATGATAATGGGTCTGCATTCGTCCATGAGAATAGCAGAAATACAGTGATTCCTTTGCTGTGATAAAAATAGCTTTGTAAAGGTGGAAAGCTCTCTTATGTTGTTATTATTAAAACAAAATAATCACCTTTTATATTTTATATATGTATAGAGATGGAGCAAGGCATAGCAGACAAAGTACTGAGCTTAGGGTCAGAGGGATTTTGATTTAATTTTCTCCTGTGACACTTGCCACCTGGGTGATCCTGGACTTAACCAGTCAGAGCCTCAAGTGATACCCTAAGACTTAGCTATCAAGTTGTATTCTGTGTTGGCAGAGGGAATACTCACGCCAGAAGTTCCCTATGCTGACACTGTTACAGTTCATTTATCAAGTATATATAATTATAACACAATAATAAAAGTATGATTAGGGATATCTTAGGGATATGCAGTGGTAGTCTTATGGTATTTCTTAGCATTTCTGCACCTTTTGAATCCTTGTAGTTGTAGCCATAAAATGTATTTGTTTTACATCAATCAAATGGAGTCATGTTGATGGTCTGCTTGTCTCTCACTTGTTTGCCAATCCCCAACACAACTAGCCCTTTCACAATCACTTTGGCATCCATTTTTCCAAATGACACAAGTTCTGTAAAAACATAGCTGACTTCTTGCAACTCCCTGAAACCTGGTGTGGAGAGCAATTATATATACTGGGTTGCAGACTTCCCTGGATTTAATATGATCTAAAGAGAGAACAAAATATAGAGGGAGTTCAAGTTCTCTTACTATCTCTGTCACTGATGTGAGGTATTTAACCTTCAAGTGACAGCTGTACTCCCATATGAAAGCATTATCTGCTCTGCTGTCATATTTTCAGGTTAAATGATATTACCTTTGCAGTCCCATGGCAATAAGGAAGAGAATCACAGATATAGAGCTGGAAGAGAACTTGGATCACTGAATCCAACCCCTTTCTTTTACAGAAGAGGGAACCAAGACTGAGAGACTTTCCCAAGGTCGCACAAGTAATAGCAAGGCAGGGATTTGAACCCAAGTCCTCTGATTCCCAATCCAAAGTAATTTTCCAAAAGTTCAGGTCTGGCTTGCCTGCTCGGTTAAACCTCACTGACTCCATATTACCTCCAAGATCAAACACATGTCCCAAAAGTCTTTGGGCAGTTTTAAGTATTACATTTTAAAGAACTTTAAAGGCCAAATGGAGGACTTTATACAAGGTGTCCCAAAAGCCTTAGTGCTGTTTTAATCACTTAAAAGCGTAAAACTTCACTAAGACTTTTGGGACATTCCATAGAAAGTCATCTGTCATTTAGAGCTCTTCATACACTGTCCCTTTTTATTTTTCAAGCCTTCAGACATATTATTCTCCTCTGCAGACTTGGTGATACAGTCATACTTGCGTGCGGCACTCTCTGCCTTCTATTCCCATGTCTTTGTTCCCAGGGCCTAGAATACTCTCCATTCTCAACTCTACCCCTCAGAATTCTTGGCTTTCTTCAAGACTCAGCTCAAACCCTATTTTCTCTCCAAGGCCTTTCCTACTATCTCCTACTTCTAGAGCCTTCTCCTCTAATGCTGGAGGCTGGCACATATGAAGCAGTGCGTTTGAGCTAGCCTGTGAGAGCTGATTGTTAAATTTTTAGTGTGAGCATTTACACCTTGGAAATCTCTAATTTTGACAAATCATTGCTTGATGTATTGTTTTATTGATTGTTTACTCTAGACTTAAGAAAATATTAATAATGTAGATGAAACTTGAAAAGTTTGTGTGTGAAGAGAGCCCAGTTGTTAAATATTTACCAACTCCCGTACTACTCTATGAACATAGCTTAGAAGGAGCACAGCAAAAGGCCTAGGGCATGAAGTCATTACTAGACTAGGCTTGGCAACTGTAAGATAATAACACCACCAGCACTACTACTACTACTACTACTACTACTACTACTACTACTACCACTACCACCTGGCATTTATATAGCCCTCTAAAGTTTGCAAAGTCCATTTATGTCCATTATCTCATTTGAACCTCCCAACACCCCTGTCCTTTTCTTTCTAGTGTGTACCTAGTTATTTACATGATATCTCTCGCATTAGAATGTAAGCTCTTTGAGAGTAGGAACTATTTTTGCCTTTCTATGTATCCCCAGTACTTAGCACAATGCCTAGTACCTAAGAGACACTTAAATCCTTGCTTGATTCAATGCTTTTACCACCACACCCCACTACTTCTAATAATAGAGAACCCCCACTTATCAGAGTTAAGTGGTATCAAATGGCGTATACCATCCTCCCAAGTGTCTTCTACATCCACTTCCCCTGTTAGAGCATTGCTCGGGTTAGTCAGTCAACACATCCTGCGTTGCTGAGGCTGTTGGAGTTTTAGGAAGCAGTGATCAGGGAAGGTGGAATCACAGAGCTGGAAGGGATGTCAGAGGCCAACTACACCAACACCCTCATTTTACAAATAAGGAATCTAGGGACCAGAGGTGAAGGTCATGTGCTTAGAAGGTAGCAAGAGTCTGACTCCAATTTCAACCGCCCTTTCCACTGTATCAAATTTCCCCAGCCTATCTATCAGATGCTAAGCTAGCTAGTGCTTAGAAAATAAAAAAAGATCTGAAATGTATTCATATTCATAGAATAGGAATGTAAAGAGGGTGGGGCTGGTTTCCTGGCAACAGTACTCCCTTTCCTCATTTTGACCCATACCCTCAATGGCAGTTTGCTCTTCTGTGACATCTCTGCTCCTCGCCTTTTGTCCTCTTTGCTACGCTGGCTTCTGTAGTACAGTATCTATGACGTGGACAAACAAAAAGCTTAGGACCATGACTAGCACTTACACAGTGCTTTAAGGTTGGCGAAGGGCTTTACATATATCATCTCGTTTGATCTTCACAACAATCCTGTTATTATTATCGTAGCTGTCATTATTTTCTTCATTTTACAAACGAGGAGACTGAGGCTGAGAGGGGTTAAACATAGAACTAGTGAAAATCTGAGGCAAGATTTGAAATTGTGCCTTCCTGACTCCAAGTTCAGCCACTACATCGCTGAGCTGCTGAGTGGGTAGGCATAGATGAGGATGCGTTTGGGGGATTCTTTTTCTCTCTCATTTTTCTGTTAATATTTTTATAGAGACCATTAGTAAATAATCAGAGATATGCACTCATACTCTCAGTAGGAGATTCAGATGATGAAACTGAAAAATTTATATTGGTCACCAACATTTACGAGGAGCACTAGGACTGAGAGTCCCCCAAACTGTTTCCAGTTGAACAGCTATGAGTACTCCCTGTCTCAATCTCCCAGAGCAAGACTAGATACATTTTCCCATCAAAGTTCTAGGGGTTCTTGTGGTAAGTTTAGGGTGTCTCCTCTTTAATATCATTGGTCTGACATTCCCACCTACCCTCCCCGATTGGATTCCTATATTATTAACCACCAATGAATGACTAATGCCCCTCTTCCATTTAACCACTTAATAGTAATTAGTTTTTGCAAAGGGAAACTTGCTTAGAGGATATCGTAAAAAGAAAAAGACCATTTTCTTTCATTACCTCAGATGCACAGTCTTCTCTATGCCATCAAGGTCTTTGGGGAGAGTAAGCTCAGATTTAGCACAGTTTCTGGGTACCATTGGTCCCACCAAGTTCATTTCCAAATGTGGCATTGCTGCCAGATGAGTCCTTGTCTCATTCTGGGGCTAGAATAGAAAGCTTCTTTCCTATCCTTGGGGAATTGATACTGGGCTGGATGTAAAACCTGGCATAGACTCAAGTCCCAGACTCGTTGGCCTCCAGAATGCTTGCTCTTTTGACATTCAGAAACTCACACATAGCCTCTTATTCTTTCACCTAAAATGAAAGAATTGACACTTGGGCAAAGGACCAAATCCCATTTTTTTTTATTGAACCATCATGTTTTCCTCAAAGGGAAAGGGTTCAAGGCTTGTCCTTTTCCATCATTGTCTCTTACAGGATGCCATCAGCAAGGAAGTCACATCAAGGGCAGAGATTCATTAAAAGAAAGTCAAGTATAATGACTGAAGCTGTGGTTGGCTAGTGTTTTTTGAGGAGAACCCCAGTTCACCTTTGCAGTATATAAAGAGGCTGATCTTTATCATACAGTCAGTAGATTCAAACCAGTTACAGAATGTCTATGTGTGTTCCAAAGTTTCTCCAAGATCCTTCCTTTACATGTCATCTCAACTGATTTCTGGGTACAGATAGATGTGGATAGAACACTGAACCTGGCATCTAGAAGACCTGAATTCAAATGCAGCCGTGCACACTTGCTAGTTATTTGACCTTGGGCAAGTCATTTAACCTCTGTTTGCCTCAGTTTCTTTACCTGTAAAATGAGGATAATGATAGCACTTCCCTTTAAGGATTATTGTGAGGATAAAATGAGAAAATATTTGTAATGTGCTTTCCAAGCCTTAAAGAATTATATAAATGCTCATTATTATTATTATTTATTATTAATTTTCCTGAAAATAGGTTCTTTAGCATTTTCTAGAAGGGGAATAGTAGCATCAGAGGTACTCCATCTCTTCCAATCCCTAATTTCCTACCAGTGGTATCTCAAGTACCTTCTACATGAAAACTTCATTGATTCTTGTAGCTAACTGCCCATAGCCCCAGTTATCTGGTATCTATTTTGTGCATGCCTAAACAAAAGAGGTACATGTTTATCTCCCCTGAGAAAATAAAAATGCCTTTAGGATGGGAAGTTTCATTTGTATACTTATATTCTCAGTACCTAAGATACTGCCTCAGGCATAGTAAGCACTTAATAAATGCCTATTGATAGATTTAGGAGTGCCTTTAACATTGACATGAATGAAATTTCAACTACATAAAAATGTTTGGGGCATAAGGTAATAGAGGATACAATCAGTAATACTACTTAGAAAAGGCACCAACAACACCAACAATCTGTAATTGTCAGCAAAAAAATTAACAATAATTTATTGCACCTACTATGTCCAAGATAGTCAAGAAACATTTACTAAGCGCTTACTATGTACCAGGCACTTTGAAAATAAGCCTGAGAGGAACAAAGAAAGACTGAAATAGAGAACAATCCCTCAAGGAGCTCACATTCTGAAAAGGAGACAATATAAAAGTAATTCTGTACTCTCCCTGTGTCTCTAAGAAGCTGTAGCATGCGCAGTGGCCACACCCCAGTAAATCATCTCAGCCAATGGTCTAAACCAGGTTGAAGGTAGCTAATGGGTTTGCCATTGCTGACGTTGGGGTGTTTGCCACAAACATGCGAAGACTTCCTTTAGTGGAATGGGTAGATGAGAACAATTTGTTTCAATGGCCACAGAGGTGGCTGAAGCAGGCACTGTGGAATGCTTAAAGCTTGGTCAGTCATCAAAGAACCAGGGTCATCCACTGCATCCTGGGCCATTGCCAGCCATCTTGCTTTTTGTCTTGCCACTGCACTTCAAGTGAGGCTGATGAATTTGTGCAGCTCTGCCTCACTTAAATCCAATTCACACAGGAGTCAAGCCATCACTCCGTGTGGTCATTGGTTCTCTTCAAAAAGTGAAGGACAAATGACAACTATGTCCATACAAGATAAATACAGTATAAATGGAGGATAATCTTTGAGGGAAGAGACTTTCCCTGGTTAAGACAGAGGAAGGACTTCTGAAGAAGATGAGATTTGGCTTGAGCCTTAAAGGAAGCCAAGGAATCTAGGAATTGGAGGTGAGGAGAGGAAATATTCTAGGCATAGAAAAATGCCATTGAAATTCAGGGAGTCAGGAGAGGGAGTTCTGTATGAGGAAAAGCAAATAGGCCAGTGTAGCTGGATTGTAGAGTCTATAGAGTGTAGATGAGGTGTAAGAAGACTGGAAAAGTAGGAAAGAGCCAGGTTCTGAAGGGCTTAGAGGATTTTATATTTGATACTGGAGGTAATAGCTTTTGGAGTTTCTTGACTAGGGCTGTGACATGTTGTGCTTTGGAAAAATCCCTGAGTGGCAGGTTAGTGGAAGAGAGTACGCATCCATTCCTATTCAATAATGATACAGTCTTTTGTTTCTCAACTCTCCATTGTCTCCACTTTGGCCAATAGTCTCTGCTTCTCTTGGGATGAGAACGAAATAACCAAGGAGAAAGAGATATGACAGAGCCTTATATAAATTTGTCTTTCCTGGTTTGAGGTGTGTAGTTGATGTGTGTGGGGGTGTATATTAGACATCAAGGAGTACAGGGAATTCTGAAGGTGAGTACAGGAGGAGAGAGGAGCATGTCAGTTAGGATGGAGCTGACTCACTGCTCTTTCTAGTTGTTTACCTGTGCAGGCACATTTTTAATGCTGAAGCAATGTCCTTTTGAGTGCATCCAGGTGTGGGCAGTGAATGTATCAAGATCAATTGAGGGGCCAGCCAATCCAGGAGGCAGCTGTTGCAGGGACAGAAGGCATGGCAACAAGCAGAACTGACTTAGAAGCCATGACAAGTGATACTACAGCAGAAACCACAGCAAGCATGATTTCTGTGACACGGTAAAGTGATCGTGCAGATTCTGTATCTCCTTCAAGGAGATGTCAAGGGGGTTGCCCAACTCTTTGGCTATACTCACAATTTCCAGTCCATGCTGGGGAGATGAGACAGAATGGGTTGGGAAATTCAATCTTGTCCTTGTTAACTACCTCCTACCTAGGCACATATCCTTATAATCCTCACTAATTCTTCTGTGTTACGATGCTTTTGTTAATTGAATTAAAAGTTGTTGTTACAACTATGTGTGTCAGTAATTAGAAAGCATCATGGGAATAGGAAAAGCTCGGGAAGCGATGTTCTAAGTAGGGCAGGGACTATTATTGTTATCTAGTCATTTTCAGTCATGTCTAACTCTTCGTGATTCCTTTTTGCGGGGGGGGGGGGTTGTATCTTGGCAAAAATAATTGGAGTGGTTTTGCCATTTCCTTTTCCAGGAATGATTGTCTCAGAGAACATTTAACGCAATGCCTGTCACACAGTAGGCACTTAATAATATTGACTGACTGACTGAGAAGCCCTTAGTGTTGGGTGATGCACATGACAGAGAAGGCTTAGCTTTAGATTGGCAGTTCATTTAACTTCCAAAGAGGATGAGGCACCAATCACAGTGCTCTCTTGTGGTGTCATGTCGTTTTGTTTTGTGTAATCTGCTGCATAGTTATAGTGAATTTTTAATATAGCTTAGTAGGATAACAAACTATAGAAAACCTAGGGTAACTAATGAATAAATTAGCTTTTTCTTTGCATGCTTCATCTTCATGAGGCGTCACTTCACAATAACCCACAGTTTTCCTATCTTAAGTTAGATACATCGGCTCTCAGATATGTCTAAAGTAGTTATTAACTATGCAACAACTTTTTCACAGCTTTCTGAAAGAAAAAGAAAACTATTGCTATTGAAAAAGGTAGTGAAATATTTTATTTATTTGACAATGTAGCTGAGGCAGTATTTTGAGAAGTAATACATTTTTTATTTCTAGATCTTAAAAATATATAGCTCTCTCTTGCCTGAGGTACTGAAAATGGCTGGTTCCATATTGGCTGTTGTAAATGTGGAAGAAACTAGTGTGGACTTATGTCACCAAGTGACTTGAATCATAGAGGGATTATAGGAAAAGTCAACGGCAATTGCTATGTGGGCCCTTACTAGGAATCCGAGTATGAATGAAATCAATTGTGGTAGCCCAACCATCATGTAAGTAAGAATTAGGACCTGATGGCTCTTTGAAGAAATACAATGAAGTAAAGAATGCAATTCATAGCACTCATTTTAGACTGTAACATTCCATAAATCTAAAAGAAAAGCTATAAGGAATATTTGACAAGGAATTTTTCAGAGGCCATGATGGAAAGTAATGTAGTATGTCATAGAGCTGATCCAGAATAACTTGTTAAAGAACATTTAAACAGGGGTAGCCAGGTGGCACAGTGAGTAGAGCATTGGCCCTGGAGTCAGGAGGACCTGAGTTCAAATCTGGTCTCAGACACTTGACACACTTACTAGCTGTGTGACCTTGGGCAAGTCACTCAACCCCAATTGCCCTGCCTTCCCCCCTGCAAAAAAAAAAAAGAGAAAAAAAAGAATATTTGATCAGACTTTTCTAAAGACCATTTTGGAATAATGGCATTGGTCTGGGATGGACAAATGGGATGAACAAAAATGTGAAATTGTCTCCTTTGATTTGGGCCACATACTATTTAGAGATGAATATTGTCCATTGTCTTCCTTTTGTAGATGATCCAATATTGACTTGGATTTGAATCCTGCCTCAATTACTTATTAGCTATATGACCATGGGCAAGACTTCTCAGTCTGTTATCTTGTCTGCTATGGGGTTGATATGAAGACACTTTCAGTAAGCCTACAGAAGATGAGAATATATTCTAGTATTTTCATTCAATTATAAAGGACAGTTATTTTATTCACTTGTGTGCAGTTGTCCATCGAACATTAATCATAAAAGCATAATCTCAGGATAATGACTTGTCCTAGGATTTAAATTCCATCGACAAAGATGACAACAAGATAGCAACACCTGAAAACTATAAAGTGTATTTACATATATTTATCTCATTTGATCATCATAACAATCTTATGAGAAAGGTATAGTAAATATCATATATCCCATTTGATAGAATGGATCATTCCTTGAAGAGAGAAAAAATAGAGGCCCTAAAGTTATTGAAAATTCTCATTTATGGTGAACTCTAACAAGAATTTTTGAATAACCCCTTTTGAGTCTGGTGGCATAAATCTAAGATGCAGACTAATTATAGCAAAACAGTATATATATATACACATACATATAGCAGATAGAGGGCTAGAATCTCATCTTCCTGAGTTTAAATCTGGCTTCAGACACTTATTAGCTGTGTGACCCTGGGCCAGTCACTTAACCCTGTTTTCTTCAGTTTCTTCATCTGTAAAATCCAGAGAAGGAAATGGCAAACCACTCTAGTATCTCTGCGAAGAAAATGGCAAATAGAGTCACGAAGAGTTGGACATGACTGAAAAACAACTGAAAAGAAAAATTTAAAAGTTAGTTTTTTTTATTATTCTCTCTCAATCCCTCTTCTTAACAACATTGATGATGGACTTGACTTTGAGGGGGTTGTTGTTATCTCATTTGTCTTATCTTTCTCAATGTGGTCCAGACAGAAATTGTCTTGAGAAAAGTTGCTATCCTGTTGTTATTTTATATTTAATGTTCCATGGACTCTTTCCCAGGTAGATAAAATAACTTTTTGTTTTTTGTGGAATAAAAGTAAGAGGTTGTAAGGTTCTCTGTAGGCTTACTGTTTTTAGTACAGCTCTAGTATCAAACAGGATAATAGGGATGACAAGTGCCTCATCCCATATTGCTTCAGTCTCTTCTTATCTGGGGAGAAGCTCAGAGATTGGGCCACAATAGGTCCCTGCCCAAGCTCCACTTAATGGCTGTATTTTGGGCCATCCTGCCTTAGAGTGAATGTGAATTGTAACAATTTCTCTTTGGAACAGCAACCCTGAGGGTCTTCCCCTCCCACCTTGATTTTTTTTTTTTCTAATTAAAGGGGCCATCTCTTGACTCACTTCTTAAATAGCCCTATTCATTGAAGGGGCATTACCTCACTCTAAGTAAGTACATGAAAAGGCCTGAGCCTAAAAGGGCCAGGGTCTCCCATTGCTTCCTGGGTCATCTCTAGTCATCCTGTTAAATACATGTCACTGGATCCAGATGGCTCTGGAGGAGAAAGTGAGGCTGGTGACCTTGCACAGCCCTCTATCACTCAAATCCAAGTCAACTGCAAGTCATGTCATCATTCCCTGATGTCACGGTCCTCTTCGAAAACAAAGGACAAACATAATCTTATCTGGGGTGATATTCCACAATTGCCAAAATGGATCATTCAAATACAATTTATTACAAATAAGCAATCCATTTAACAAAATATATTCAAGTGTCCTGCAATAAAACAACTCCTGTGGAGATTAAAAAGTTCAAGGAGATAAAAGTAGAGAAAAGCCTAGAGATTAAAAAAAGCCAGGAAGAATGTTCCCTGGGGTCTCAGGAGCTCCCCTCCAAAATCTTAAAAACTACTTTTCCTGTCCTTCTTGTCCAAAGATGCCAAATTGAACCCCAAGTCAATTCATCTGGGGGCAACCTTAACCCAAACTACCCTGGGTCTGTACCACAAGTTCTTGCTCACAACAGTCTATTATGAAAGTGTGTGGTTAACACATGCCTCCTCAGTTCCACCAGAATCCTGGCCCCCAATGTTTCTACTAGGTCCTATACTTTGAAAGTTTTTCATTCTATGTAGCTTGGAGCTAATGTAAATTTCTTATGGCAACATCTATTTAAGATGCTGTTATGTTTTTATGGATCATTGCTATATCTAGACAATTATAGATAAAAATTTAGTCTGTGTTAGTGGCCCATTTCCAAAATAATTTATTGGTTGAGTTCTCAGGATATTTGGAGGTCTACATTTACAGTATGGGGATTTGTCATTTATCAGTCCATGAAAGATAGTGAACTTGAGATGGTATGATTCTAACCCTCCAGGTCATGTCTTGCTCTGCATTCTAGAGGGGCTCAGTTTTTTACAGCTTGCCACACACAGTTTCTTCCATACATAATCAACATCAATCTTTAAGTCAAGTTTCCGTAAGGTTACCTTTCTATAATCAACACTGCAATAACCTCAAGAATTACTTTTTTGCAATAATCCTATAAATAACTTTAGGAATTACTCTTCTGATGGCAACAACCCATTCCTGAATTGTTACCATTAACTCTTCTCTTCCCACCAACAAATCCTCATGTCTCAGTCATTTATTTGTTGCTTCTTTGTCAACATATTGATATCTGAATTTATTTAACTATTAACCTCAGAGGATCTTTTGATTCCAGTCTTTGATTTTAGTCATTTCATTGGCTACATCAGAGGTAAACCACTTTGGGTTACTTTTGACAAGTCTAGTGGCATGCACCTTATCAGTTATTAGTTCTGACTCATACTGGATGAAGGGCCATTTGCTTATTTCTGTAGGTTTTAAAAAATCTATTTATCATGTGATAATAATAAAAATGATAAGAATGATTTTTCCCCTAGGGATTTCAGGGACACATTCCTTTGTTTCCCTTTTCACTGCCAAAATGTGCTTTTGGCCAAGGTTTCTCTCTTCTTTCTTAAGTCTCAACAGAATTGTTTCTAGCAGTTCTTGACCTATTTTTATATCTCAACAAGAAGCATTTATGAAATAACAGGAATGAGCATGGAGTTAAAAGACTTCACCCTATCATCCATTGTACCCTGCCATTCCTGCCAATACAGACCTTAACCTGGATTGGGCCAAAGAGAAGTACTGAATCAAAATAAGAAGCAGTGACTAACTTTGGTGGTGTGATGGAGGAGAGGTTACAGGTAGCAATCTGTAGTAATATGGAAGAAAAGGAAAGAGGAGAGATGAAAAATTCTAAGTATTAGCTGCCTGAATACAAGGGCATTTCCTTTGGTCACTGTACTACCCAGTCTAGTGACTTTTCATGTGGTAGGGAAATTTTCAAGTCAGGCACAACCAATTCAGGACCTGCCTGTATTGTTTAAAATGAAGTTTACAGGTTGTCTGTAAATGTTAATTATCCATGCTCCCTCTATACTACACTATAATTGAAAGTTGATTATATAGCTAAATAAAATTTCAAATCTTGGAGAAACCAAATTACTATAGCCATTATCTGTCCTCACTTTACTCATGGAGAAACTGAAGCATGGAAATACTAAATTGTATAATGAAGGTCACAAAGCCAATATCTTCAAAAGGGAGATTGGACAAAACTCTCATAATACCTAATAATAATTGTAATAATGCCTCACACTGGCATTGTACTGCAAAGACTAGGTTGACAGACCTAGCCACTAGACAGTCTCTTTAGAAACCTGACATTTGCAGTGCACCCCCCTGGTCCTTAGAATAGTTAAAAAAAGTAGGACACACTGAACAAAATCCTTGACCACTGACCCTTTGGGGTAGTCTAAAATACAAAATACAGAAACTCAGATAAGAGACCTGAATTTTGTCTTCAATTCACGTTGATGTCGAAGGTGCACTATCTCTGAAATTCTGGAATATCTCTCACTTTCTGACTCTATTAAGGATAGTGACCTTAAATTCATATAAACTGTGCCATTTGCTGTCCAGTAGTCCTTTAAAAAACAAAAATTCTCCAAGGTTTTTCAAATAGTGTTTTTCTAAGAAATCTGATGCTTAGACAAGATACATGTGCAATATACTATAGAATATTATTTGGACATGTTAGAGATTATACACATACATTTATGTATGTAATATGCATATAATTTCACCAGTGTAGAGAACTCCAGATATAGAAACTCTCTCTACTGAAGTGAATCAGTAACATGTGTGCAATTTTATTATTATAGCTTGTAGCCTTAGAGAATTGCTTCAGGTACTAAAAGGTTAAGTGACTTGCCCATGTTCACATAGCTAGTATGTGTCAGAGTTGGAACTAAACTCATGTTTTCTTGACCATTATTTTATCCATTATTCCATTATTCTTCTATTCTTCTCTCTCTCTCTCTCTCTCTCTCTCTCTCTCTCTCTCTCTCTCTCTTTCTTTCACTTTCTGTCTCTCTCTCTCTCTCTCATACACACACACACACACACACACACACTCACACTCTATCTCCCTAAAACACACACATAATGTGAGGGTGCGTATGTGTGTGTTTTTATATGCTCACATACATTAATATAATCTTATATATGTACATACACACGGACGCTTATATACATACTATGTGTGTATGTGCAAGAATATGAATGATTAATTTGTTCCAGGAAATTTGCCATTTCCACTTATAGATTTTAAGGAAATAAGTTGGTATGAGAAGAAATTATTACAAGGTCATAAAATGCCACAGAGGAAGCATTTTAAATGAGTCTTCCAGAAACTTGAAATAAAAAAGATCAGAAATAGAGCTATTGAAATAAAACCTGATACTGTCTATGAAGGATTTTCTTGTTGTATTTCAACATGTTTAAATGGCGTAATGATTGGTGGGCAAGTTAGGTTGTAAGCTATGAGAAAACAACATATTTTCCCACTCTAGCTCTTAGCTATGCTGCAGGCTGCTGGGAGTATTTTCCAGAAATAGAAGATGGCTGTAACAAACAATAAAATATAGATGATGATACTCATGATGGTCTCTCCATCAGGTCTGTCAACGCTGCATTTATTGACTGATTTATCAGAATGTCAACTGAGACTGAAGCCTGATGGGCAACATACAATCTGTGGGTACACCTGATATTGGAAGATTTGTTTATTAATTAAGAAGTAAGGGAAGAAGTCCAGCCATATCTGGAGTTAGAAAAAAAATGTATTTGTATCCCCAACAAATCGAACCAAAATTCTGATTGTTATTAGTCAGTGATATAATAAACATGCATTTCAATTACACTAATTAGTTCCTTTGCTAAATAATTTGTCTTTAAACTACTAAATAATTCATAAATCAGGGGGATCAAGGCTGTTATCTTCATGCGCAGAGAGGCATGACTGTGCTGGCTGGTCAAGTCAGTTAAAAAAGAAAACCTGGCAATGAAGTTTATCTGACTGACTTGAAAATCATTTAAAAAGTACATTGTCCCCAAAATCTTAGTGCAATGATAGCTCTAAGACTCTTGGGATACTCTGTATAATTATTTGTTCAGATAGACAAAGTCTGAAGTCAAATATAATACAATTCCTCAAGAGAACTAAGAGCTACAATGCAAGAACATTGGGATAGGACCCAAGAGACATCCTCATTCTATAGGTGAAGAAATTGAAGCTCAGAAGCAAAAGTAACTTGCCTGAGGTCACATAAGTGCTAAAGTTTTGACTCAAACCCAGGCAGCTCTTTGGAATCTGAGTCCAGTACTGCAGTTCCTAGGATCTGAGCTGGGTTGCCCTATGGGAAACCAGGAATTGATTATCTCTTTAGATTCAAGTTTTTTTTTTTTTCTAAAAGAACATTCTCTCTTGGTCATCTCTATTCTGATGTGTATTTGCCTGAGGCTTTTGGAAAGATGAATAAATATTTCATCAATAAAGCCAATACCTAAACATACTTCACAACCAACTCATGGGTTTTTTTTTTTAATTTTTCTTCTTGCTTTTGTGAAAGGCCTATGCTAAAACATCTGTGATCTAAGACTGCAACAACACCAGCATTAGAAATCCAAACAAGTAGCAATGGAGGTCCACCCCAAAGGCCAAACACTGGAAATTTCAGAGAATTAGTCATTCCTCTCTTCAAAGAAAGGAAGTACTTAGAAAGCATTCCCCAAACTCTGTAATTCTAACTTCCTTTAAGACTAACCATTAGTACTTAATTATTTTAATTTTGGGCAGCCAGGTGGCAAAGTGATAGAGAGCAGGTCCTGGAATCAGGAAGACGTGTCTTCTTGAGTTCAAATTGGCCTCAGACATTTACTAGCTGTGTGACCCTGGGTAAGTCACTTCCTCCTATTTGCTTTAGTTTCCTCATTTGTTAAATGAGCTGGAGAAGGAAATGGCAAACCACTTCAGTATCTTTTCCAAGAGAACCCTAAACTGGGTCACAGAGTTGGATATGACTGAAAAATGACTGAACAATAATAATTTTAATTTTAAAATTTATGCAGGTTCATTAACCTTCAAATTGAGATAGCATGGTGGCACAATGGATAAATGACTGAACCAGAAGTCAGGAAGACCTGGGTTCAAATCCAGCCCCAGTCACTTATTAGTTGTGTGATCCTGGCCAAATCACTTAATCTTTGCCTGCCTCAGTTTCTCCATGCTTTACAGACATCTCATTTAATTCTCACAAAAACCCTGGGTTTTATTATTATCCCCATTATTCCCATTTTATGGATGGAGAAACTGAGGCAGGAATAATAATGGGAAATCAAGAAAGACCTGGCTGAGAGGTGTTATTAGGGCTTAAAGAAATCTTGTAATTATGCAAGATAGAAATGAGGAACAAGTACATCCTGAACATGGGGCACCAATTGTGCAAGGACGTAGAGGCCAGAGATGGAATGTCGTGTATGCAAGATAAATAACAGTCCAGTTTGAACTGCAGTGGAAAGTGTATGAAGTGTCTGAAATATGAAATAAAACTAGAGAGTTGGGCGAAAGCCAACTTATGGAAGCCTTCAAAAAATATGAACACATGGGCATGCAAAAGCTAAAGTCTTTTCTTTTCAGGTCCCTGAAAGTTTCTTGGGAAAGTGTTGGATTTTCTTTTTCTGTCTCCATTAAGCCTATATTTTGACACTCTTGAGTAATTGGAGAATTTGAGAGGTGGGAGTACATGCACAGTAATTTGCTTTTTTTTTTCTGTCTCTTGAGGATTTCTCTTAGAGAAATATGGATGGCTATTAGGCATCTCCAACATACTGGTACTAATGTGAGCCAATGTTATAGAGCTGGTATTTCCCTGATCTGTATCCCAAAAGCCTGAAATAACTGTGCCTGTTCTTTGGTCTGTAGGTGTAGGAATGTATATGCAGGTAGGAAATCTGCTACCTGAAGACAATTCCAGGTCTGGGTGAGTTCTTAGTTCATTTTCTTATTTGTACAATAATTACTTATGAAGTACTTAATTGTATTCAAAGTACATTGAGGAGATATAAAGTTTTTTTTAAAGGTCCTATTAACTTATGTGAGTTTATAGTTTAGTAGAATATAGAAGACCCTTGGGGGTATGAGTCACTATTAGAGGAAATGCCAATTGTGAATCCTTACTTTTTGGAACTCCTTGAGCAAAGGTTCTTAATCAGGGGTTCACGGACCTATTTAAAGATAGATTTCATGGGAGTGAAGGGGAGGGGAGAGAGCATTTTGTGAACTTGGAAGGGAAAGAAATTACATCTTTATTTCATTATAGTGGGTTTCTTTGTAATCCTATGTATTTTATTTTACACATTTGAAAGTATTCTAAAAAGGTGTCCATAGATTTCTCTAGACTGCCGAAGAGGTCCATAAAACAAAACAAGATTTTAACCAATCCCAGTCTACTAGTTTTGAAGATCTAATATGCAGGTTTATCAGATTTAGGGGAAAGAAATCCTTTTACTTTTTTTTGTGTCTTAATTTGCCTGTTTCTAAAGGAGTTTTTTGTTTGTTAGTATTGTTTTTCACCATTAATAATTATAAAAATAGTAGTTGACATTTCCATGGCATTCTAAGATTTATAATTTTCTCACTTGAGACTTGCAACAGCCCAAATATCAACCTTGTTTTGTGACTTACCCTTTTTAACGTCTAAGTTAAAAATGAGAAGCATAAATTATTAGTTACATAAGTATGTATAGCCTGTATGCAGTTCTTGAATTTTCACACTCCAGTGATTTATGGTGCCCTCAGAGGCATCTTCTGGCTTTAGATGGGTAGGCTGGAGATACCTGGTTAGGTTAGCAACCCTTTGGCTTTGGGGTTCATCCTCTGTACTGGTGGTGTTCTAGCATTGTGTAGACTAACTTTATACCTGAACGTTCTAGACCAGGGGTGGGGAACCTGTGGCCTCGAGGCCACATGTGGCCCTCTAGGTCCTTGGATGTGGTCTTTTGACTGAGTCCAAGTTTTACAGAACAAATCCTTTTATTAAGGGAATTTGTTCTGTGAAGTTTGGATTTAATCAAAGGGCCACACTTGAGGACCTACATGGCCACATGTGGTCTCAAGGTCACAGGTTTCCACCTCTGTTCTAGACCCATCTTGACTACAACCACAGGCGAATAGGTCACTGCCTGTAGTCATCCCCTTGGCCCTTCTTGTAAAAGTATGCAAATACTTTATCAACTACCACTTCCAGACCTTCCATGGCTTTTAAAGACCTCACTAAGATACAGTTCCACTCTCTCCTCTGGGTAGAGAGATGCTTTTTAGTCCACTGTGTCTGACAAATGTAATTTCCATCAGTTTGGAACAGGCTTACATTAAGCAGCTCTAGAGATTGATTGAGCATCTCTGCTTCTCTTCTGTTATTAATCATCTATTCTCAGCAGTAGCTTATTGCTTGCTTTAGTAAGAGCAGTGATGACTCCTCCCCCTCCTCCAATCCAGTCCTAAAATATTGGCTCTACCCTGAGACAAATGAAATGATTATGAATGTCAAGTTTGGATGGATTTCAGGCTAGCTTGTTAGACTTTCTTTTCCTTTATGAGGTACCAAACCTTCCCATTTAAAAACATATTACCTTATCAAAATATAATTATGTATGAAGGCTATGTAGTCTCAAGGAATAGCCCTTATAGACATGGACTAATAGGTTTCAAGTGGATGCCAATTAGATTATTTTTAAACAGATCCACCCTGAAATCAGAAGTTCTGGTACTCCTTCATGGTACTAGCATTAACATAGTGCTGTCATCACCTAAATGAACCAATTTCCAAATAGAGTACTGGACACATTCCAGATGCATGTGCTCATTTTGAATATATCAGTGATAATAGGTATTTTGAGTGAGGTTGAGCTTCTCTATATAATAATACCAAATACGTTGAATATGGGGAGGAAAAAGTCACCTTTAATGTAGCTATTACATTACATAGAAGATCAGCAGACCAAAAAGGTTGAACCTAGTTTCTTTACATTTCATTTTTGCCTTTGGTTTTTACATTAATCATTTTGTCTTAAGTAGCCCACCCCAATTGAACTCTCCCTTGTAACAAAGAAAGCATGTACATGAAATCTACCAACCCTTGACAGTGTCTGAAATCACAGAGCACATTCCATATCCTTAGACTCCCATCTCTGTTCTGAGGAGAAGGAAGAGTGCTTTGTCCTCACTTTTCTGGGACTGAGAAGGGTCATTACAATTAAGCCTCGTAAACACATTTTATCCTGTTCTTTGGGTTTTGCTTACTTCACTCTGAATCATTCCAGAAAAGTTTTCTAAAGTTTCTCTGAGTTCCTCATATTTATGACGTGATAGTATTCTTTTCCATCCATTCACCACAATTTGTTCAGGCATTCTCTATGAAGTGATTTTTTGCTCTTTGTCTTGGGTTTACTGAGCTGCTGCTAAAAATAACAAAAGCTAGCATTAATAAAATGCTTTAAGTTTTGTAAAGTATTTTATATATGTTTTATGATTGATCCTCACAACAATCTCTGTGAGAGAGGTGCTATTATTATCCCCATTTTATAGATGGGAAAATGGAGCCTGAGAGAAGTTAACTTCCCCAGAGCCACACAGTCAGTGTGTGAGGAAGAATTTGAACTCAGATCTCCTGACTCTGCAGTCTGTGCTTTAAAACACCTACCAGCCAGTAGATTGGCTACATGCAATCTGGAGCTAGTAAGTAAGTGGGGAAATGCCAGTGCCAGATGGTAAGGGAGGGGAGAATGCTACCTAAGGGTGACTCTCTGTAAAAACAAATAGTGATATAGGGATTACATTAACATATTAATAGTATAGACTTCATGAGTTATTTGGTGCCTTGTAGACACGGCCACTGAAGCATTTTTTTAATTTTTATTTTTATTTGAAAATGTGGTTTTATTGCATTAGGAAGTTCTCCAGTGAGGAAAGCATTTCTGTAAATCCAGATTAGCACCTTCTGTGATCCTATGACTAGCTGGTCATTGAGATCTTTTCCAGATCATGAGGGTATGTAGAAAAAGGTGAGGAGCCCAGGAAATTAGGTCAGAGAACAGTGATATGACCATAATGGAGGGGAGAAAAGCAAAGTAAAATGAAACAAAATGATGAATTTGAATTCAGGACAACTGGAACCAGAAGTCCTAGGTTCAGATCCTGACACTAGTACTAACTGTGTGACCATGGGATGTCACTTAACCCCCAGAGCCTCAGTTTCATCAAATGTAAAAAATGCGGGGATTGAACTACATGGCCTTTGAAATCTCTTTCAGTTCAAGATCTATGATTCTATTGGGTAGAATATTTAGAAGTACAAGACAGAGTTCCTGTTTGTAATCTCTTTGGAGAGGCAGGACATGAAAAAATTTAGAGAAAAGAAAAAGATCATGAGTGTCAGAAGTAGATGTCGAACCCAGGTCCTTTGACTAGAACCAGTGTTCTCCCCATTATACCAGGAACAGCAGGGAAAGGATGTAAAACAAAAAATAATAAGAGTAAAACCATATTAGAAAGCATTTTACTAGTTCAAAGATTCACCTATATTTCAATACTTCAACAAATCAGGGATTTCGGAATGGTTTTCTATAATTTTTGGGTGGGTACTCCTTTCATAGGTACAGATTGCCACCTATCCACATTTTGGTAGATGTCCTTTGTGAGTTGGGGCATCCCCCACAAAAAAAAAACTCACAACCAACCATCATTTGGCAATCAACTTTCTGAGGATGAGTCTCTCTAAACTGAGCTAGGGATGATGCTAAGTTGACAGAAATGCAATCTGTTGCTGGACCTGAATTTGAAGACTTTCAGATAGGCAAATTTTAGACTTTTCCACCTTATGCTTTGCTGATCTTGCCTTTGAAAATCAAGGGTTGCCTCCTAGTAGAATGAATGATAGAAGGGAAAGAATGGTGATTCTGGAATCAAGGACCCGGGTTCAAATCCTGCCTCTGGTAGCTATTACCTGGATGATCTTGGACAAGTAGCTTTACCTCCCTGGGACTCAGATTCTTCATCTATAAAAAGAAGGGATTAGATTAGATGGTCTCTGAGGACTCTTCCAGTTCCAGATCCACGGCCGCTGGGGACTCTTCCAGTTTCAGATCCGTGTGTCTATTTTGTTTATACTTATATATGCACATGTTACCTCTTCAGACAGAATGTAAGTTCCTTGAGGGCAGAAACTGTTTTCTTTTGGTCTTTGCATCCCCAGGTTATAGCACAGCATCTATACCATAGATGGTGCTTAATAAATGCTTGCTATTTGGCTGACAGGACTTTAGTGGACCCAGTTAATGCCCGAATTAAGTTATGTCATACACACACACACATACATGTTTACAATATATTGTTCTTTGTCTATAGTATAGAAACTTCATAATAAATTTAATCATAAATTTAAATTATGTCATTACATAAAGGGAATTAACCATTCAATTACTAATTTGACTTTGGCTATATTTAGACTTGCCAATTACTAAATGTGTTCCTTTGAAGAAACTGGTTTGATTTTTTTTTTTGGAACCTACATTTCATTTGAAGGTTAGGAAATGTCAGAGATTAAAAGTCTGACTCCTTTAAGGATAAAGATAGTAAAATGGAAGAATCATTCAAGTGTAGTGAGGGTCCCTGAATGAATGATTTGGGAATAGCTGGAAATATCCAATAATGTTAGAGCTTTCTTTGAAAAAGGATACTTGAAAAGAAGAAAGAGGCTTGTTTAGTAGGTGAGATAATTAAAATCAACAAAGGAGGCAGTATTTAGTTCCCAGAGTGGCAGACAGATGTTAAGGAAAGTGATCGATACCTGTATTATATATTATATCTCTGTATTGGCTGGAATGGGCAACTAGGTGGTGCAGTGTATAGATCAGTGAGCTTGGAATCAGGAAGTCTCTTTTTCATGAGTTCAAATCCAGTCTCAGACATTTACTAGCTGTGTGGCTCTGGACAAGTCGCTTAACCCTATTTGCCTCAGGTCTTCATCTGTAAAATGAGCTGGAGTAGGAAATGGCAAACCACTCTAGTATCTTTGCCAAGAAAACCCCAAAAGGGGTTACAAAGAATTGGACATGAGTGAAATGACTCAAAAATAACACTGGCTGGAATAGATAGGCTCAAAAACACTAAAAATTGTCTGGAATCGTACAAAAGATGGAAAAATATAAAGATCATATTTAAAGTATAAAATATAAAGTACATATTTAAAGAAGTATCAGTTATAACAGTTAAGTTGATTAGATACTTAATTGGTACTTAGGAGTATTTGTTTCTTTCTTCATCCTTGTTCTACTTGCGAATATCCCAGTTTTCAGGCAGAAATCAATTTTTGTGCTGGGAGTAAATAAATACTTTTGGGGAGGTCTAAATAAAGATAAACTTGGATGGATTTTGGCATATTGAGTAGTATATCCCAGTTACTGTTACTTATCCATGCCTGACGTAAGCTACCGCGCCTTTGTGATCATAATCAAATACTATTGATTACCTAGAGGCAGCCACCTGAGGTGTAGGTATGCCTAGGAAGAAATAAAAAACCTCCATGGTAGTACTAGGCCTGCAGTCTGTGTCCTTTCTAAGCAAGTGAAATGTCACAATAACTATCCTGCCATCCTATTCTACTTCCACCTATGGAGTTAGAGCAGCTGCCATCTCTAATGCAACTGCCTCTGTTGGGGTGGACAGACTCAATGACCAATGCCACATTTTGTTGACAACACATATGTACGTCCTTTAGGGTAGATGTGGTACCTGATTCTAGTTATTATTTCTGAGGAATAAATCCTGGGACTCTAGATGCAACCTTATCCCTGTAATTGCTCTTCACTGGTTGACAGGCCCTCTTGTAAAGTCCATTAATAATAGAGCAGGTAGAAGCAAATAACTGGCCTGAGAGTTTCAGCCTTACCTTGGAAACAGATATGCCAGTCAGGAGAGAAGTTTCCAGGGTTTACATTTCTTGTCCAGGTGGGTGATTGACATCTTCAATAGTCAAGGAAGAGCCTGCTCTGGAATTAAGGTAAAGGATTTCTTGAATTTGTTGGAAAAAGTAGCCCCATCATAATTTGCTGTAACTTGATATTTGTGCCTAGGACATCTGTAAAAGCAAATTGTGGGTCAAGGTAGAGAGGGAACATGGGTGTAGTAGTACAAGAAGCAATGGGTTGGGGGTCTGAAGGCCAACATTTGCATCTACATTACTTATATTGCCTTGGAAAAGCTGATTCTCTTCTTTAGGGCTCTATTTTACTCATTTGAAAAATAAAGATTTTGAATGGAATGATTTCTAAGGTCCTATACTATGATCATATGAGACTGGGAGATGAGAGGCTAGGGAATGATTCTTGGGGTATTCTTCATCTTTTTTTTTTTTGCATTAGGTAATTGACATTAGGCAGTACAGTTATGGTCTCTGGGCAATTCTATCTCAGTCTCAATTTCCTCATCTGTAAAATGGAGGTCATAATAGCACCTCCTTCCCAAAATTGTAAGAATGGATTGAGATCATTTCGGAAACTTTAAAGTGCTGTTATCATTAGTACACATCCTTCATTTCCACACTTGAACAACTAAAAGTGGAAACAAAAATTGAATGATGTCCCTGCTTCCTTTTAGCATAGTGCCAGGCACATAGTAGGTGCTTTATAAATGCTGGTCAAATGACTCATTGATCTACTCTAAACTTCTATGGAAAGGAGATATATGTAAAATAATGAAGACTATGAAGGTTATCTCTAGTTCTCTTTCCCCTACCCCTCCCTTTTTCCGATCTCTTTCATTTGTGAACCGTATTTCCCTACTCCCCACCCCACTCCTTTTGATGGGAGTTAAGGGGAGAAAGAAAGGAAGTGTGAGACTATTAGTGTGAATAGAAATTTTGGGAATGCTTACTGAAAGGATCAGGTTAAAACCTGGCCTTCAGAGTCAGGTTCCTTCTTAGCACCTGCCTACTTAGGGGGGAAAAGTATGTGTGTGTGTGTGTGTGTGTGTGTGCGCGCGCGCATGCGCGCACACGCGCATCTGTGTATACATATATACACATATATGCGTATATGTATATACACACATATATGCACACATACATATGTACATACACACATATACACATGCATACTATATGTATGTATATACACATATATGTAAGTATAAATATATGAGTGTGTATGTGTATCTATATGTAGATATATGCGTATGTATGTATGTATGTATGTATATGGGGCAGCTAGGTGGTACAGTAGATAAAGTCCTGAGCCTGGAATCAGAAAGACTTATCTTACTGATGGCCTCAGGCACTCACTCACTGTGTGACCCAGGGCAAGTAACTTAACCCTGCTTGCCTCAATTTCCTCATCTATAAAATGATCTAGAGAAGGAAGCACTCCAGCATCTTTGCCAAGAAAACCCAAAAATGAGTTACAGTCAGACATGAACTG
The DNA here is from genome assembly GCF_011100635.1 of Trichosurus vulpecula. NCBI lineage: Eukaryota > Metazoa > Chordata > Mammalia > Diprotodontia > Phalangeridae > Trichosurus > Trichosurus vulpecula. The sequence goes on along the minus strand of NC_050577.1, from coordinate 138,673,247 downwards.
AAAAATGACTAAAACAAAAATCAAACAATATAAAAATATATGCACATATGTAGGTATATCTAAATATCTAAATATAAGTATGTATATATAAATATATGTACATATATGCATATATAAAAAACTACACATACACATACCCAACTGTTCTTAGTTATTAGCTTTACCCTGACTCTCTTGCCTCCACAAAACCTTTCATCTTTCTCTTTTTCTCCCTCTTCCACTCAATAGCTAGAATAAATTATACAGGAAAACTTAGGGAAAATAACAAAACAAAACTGTAGAATTAAAGCCTTTGCGAAGGCAGCTGGAGGCCTGTTTGTTTTCCCTTTTGTCTTGTTCAGGTTTCAAGGCCCTGCAGGCCAGTGGCCCAGCCTGCCTTTATACAGTATGTTCAGTGGTGCTTAGCTCACCTGGTGCTTTGGTTCTTTCATTTTCAAAATCACACTCTTTGAATGAACTTCTTCAGGGCTAAAATGACTCACTATCTCACTGAGATGGGGTCAGCTTTCTTCTCTGGCCATTCCTCCACTTCTCCTAAGACTATTCCTTGTATGTATGTATCATACGTTCGTATCCTATATCCTTTACAGAACCGTAGGGGAGGGAATATGAGGGGACTGAACGGCCCTAGAGAAAGCAGAAGGGCTAGACAAGTAAAGGAGGGGGGAACCAAAAACGATTTAAAATCCAGGGAAAAAGAAATTTCTTTGAGGATTGTTTGGGTGGGAAATCAGAAATTTTGGGGAAAAAGATTCAAAATTTCAATCATGTTTGGCTTCTCACTCAACCCTTCCCTATGTCTGATCGTTTGTCAAGTCTTACTGATTTTTTTTTCTTTAACATCCCATTAATTAAAAACTGTGATTAATACAATGAATACTCATGACTTCAGAGGTCTGATGGTGAAACACACTATCCTACAAAGAGCTGATGGATTTAAGGTGCATACTGAGACATATTTTTATATGTGGTTATTGAGGAAATTTGTTTTACTTGACTATACATATATCTTACAAGGAATTTATTTTTCTTTTCTTTTCCTTCAATGAGACGGGATAGATAGGGGAGTGATCTGAAGGAAAGAAAACATGTTTCTGTTAATCTTTTTTTGTTTTTTTTGCAGGGAGGAAGGTGAGGCAATAATTGGGGTTAAGTGACTTGCCCAAGGTCACACGGCTAGTAAATGCATCAAGTGTCTGAGGTTACATTTGAACTCAGGTCCTCCTGACTCCAGGGCCGATGCTCTACTCACTGTGCCTCCTAGCTGCCCCTATTTCTGTTAATCTTAAAGAAAAATTGACAGAGTGCCATAGTATAGATGTGAAATGTTGCATGCACTTTCAGATGAGTTCACTGTATTTTTAATTTTACTTATGGGTTTTACTTTGTTACAAGTGACTTCCCACCAGGTGGGAGTAATCTGCAAATGCTTATAATGTAAAAACAAAACACATTATTAGAAATTAAAAAGAGCAACAAACCCATCCCATTAACTTGTTCCTTTATCCCACCTACTTTTCGACAAAATGGTAAGAACAGAGTCAGAAAATTTTGATTTGAGTCCTAGATCTGATTGTTACTCTATGGCTTTGAGAGATTTACTTAAACTCTGAGTTTCCAACGTCTCCCTCACATTGTGATGTCTATCTCCCTAGTGGTGAAATCATTACATAAACATGTTTGTTCTTCCCTCTGACACTGTCCTATTTCAGGCCCTCGTGAAATCTCACCTGGACTAATGTAGTTGCCTTCTAACTAATCTGAGTACCTCCAGTCTCTCCCAGGTTCAATCTACTTAACATACAGCCATCAAAATGACCTTTCAGATGGACTATGATTAATGAGATTCTCTTGCTTAATTAATAACTACCATTTGATCATGGATTTCTCTTGCTCATAATAATCATGACAATAATAATAATAGCTGGCATTTATCTAACACTTTAAAGTTTATGCAAAGCCCTTCATATGTTAACTCATTTGATCTTTGCAACAACCCTGGGAGGAAGTTGATATTATTATTCCCATTTTACAGATGAGGAAACTGAGGCACAAGTAGGGTAGGTGACTTGCCCAGTGGCACATGGCCAGTGAAATGTCTGAGACAAATTCTGAACTCAGATCCTCTTGACTTTAAGTCCAAGGCTCTGTTCCAAAAAGTTGAAATTCAGTCTACCTTTCTAGCCTCTTCTTATACTACTCACCTTCACCTAGTCACTGAAAAGCCTTTCCTCTTACTTAGTCTGCCACGAATTTGCTCGCTCTCCTCCCTCTCTATCTGTGGAATGAACTCCTGCCCCTGTTTGTCTGATGAAATCTTACCTCTTCTTGAAGGTCTAATTCACTTGTTACCTCCCCTATAAAGCCTTCATTGATTGCCCTCTGGACTTCTAAGATGGAAGCAAACTCCTGTCTTTGGCGTTTCCATAGCAGTTATGTTCCAATCCCATGCATTTATCATATTTAATTTTGCAATTTAGTTATTTGTGTTCACACCCCACTAAACTGTAAGTTTCTTGAAGGAAGGAACCTAATTTTAATGAGCCATCTGTACATTGGCGCTTGATATAATGTGCCGCACATAATAAGGATCTCAAAAATGTTTGTTGAATTTGACTAAACTATGCACAATAATGATTTTTTGCCTTTTCCAAGTCACTTTATTAGTTTAGGAACATTAAATTTAATTTGTTAAATGAGATAATCTTATGAGCGAGTCAAGTTTTATATTTATGTCTATTTTAAAAGCATAATTTATTCACATAGTAATTACAAATTTACTAGTTTAAGTTTAATTTTGTGTAACCTGGCTTCTTTGAGTATGTCTGGTTTGTCTAACATGGAGCCAACTGGGTCTTCTACCATATGAATGGGAGTAGCCTCTTTGATTAGCTGCTTGCATGTTTAAAAGTGGTGAGACTCTTTTTGTGCTGGCAAAGAATTGGAAGTTGAAGGGATATCCATCAACTGGAGAATGGCTGGGCAAGTTGTAGTAAGTGATTGTGGTGGAATATTATTGTGCTATAAGAAGTGATGAGTAGGATGCTCTCAGAAAAACCTGGAAGACTTATGTGAACCGATGAAAAGTGAAGTGAGCAGAACCAGTAGAACATTGTACACAGTAATAGCAACATTGTAACAATGATCAACTGTGAATGACTTAGCTATACTCAGCAATACAATGACCCAAAACAATCTTGAAGGACTTATAATAAAAATGTTATCCACCTCCAGACAAAAAACTGTTGGAGTCTGAATGCAGATTGAAGTACACTCTCTTTTTTACTTTCTTTATTTTTCTTATTTTTTTCTTTTTGGTCTATTTTCTTTTACAAAATGACTAATATGGAAATATATACATATATAATCTATATCAAATTGCTTACCTTCTCAAATGGGGAGAGGGGAGGAAGGTAGGTAGAGAATTTAGAACTCAAAAATTTTTAAAAATGAATGTTAAAATTTTTTTACATATAATTGAGATGATAAAATTAAAATAAATAAAAAGTGGTGAGACTTAGGCATTGGTTTTCTTTTCAGTCTCTCTTTCTGCCATCTTTTCAGCTCTGTTATTTTGGGCTACTCCTAAATGCCCTGGCCAGCCATTAATGGAACCAGTGAGAGGTGAAGAATTTTTTTTTTCCCTGTTTACCTACCTTTTACCCCTGGCTCAGAGAAATGACCATGGAGGTGTTTCTGCTTTGTGTTGTTTTTCCTCAGTTTCATATAGAAGGCAGGAGGTGATCCTCACTGACCCACAGTGACTTTGGAGCCAGGATTGTAGATGGAGTAGTACAGCTAGCCCAGCATGGGATCCGTGAGAGGACAGAGGCTCAAGGTGGGTTTTTAGACTTGGGACTGGGACTGTGCTTTATGGGAACTAAGCTAAATTATCAAAGTAATCCCCTTCTCCCCAGAGACTGAAGAGGTACATGAAAGAAGGGGAAATTATGCCTCCAGAGTATTGGTGGTAGTATATATATTTGTGATTTTATCTTTCTGAAATTAATGTATTCATTTGTAAAAACTGCACTGTGTTCCATTTGTTATAAATGGAGCCAAAAGAAATATCATACAGTTTATGAGAAGCAGGCAGAAACGTGAGAACAGAATACATTAACAAATCAGTTATTACATATTCTTGACTTTATTATGTTCCTTACAGCTTTAAGTCCTCATTCTTAGAAGATAGAAGAACCAAAAGTGCCTGCCACACATTCCAGTTCAATGACCACAACTTCTACCATGTGGAACTTTTGTCATGTCAGCCTCTTTTTTCTGAGCTATTGCATCATTTCTGTCTGACAGATATTTATTACATTGTGCTAGGTGCAAAAGATACTAAAACAAAAATGAAAAGTCTTCCTGCCCTCGAACTCTTATATTATGCTAGGGGCAAAGGACACTAAAGCAAAAGTGAAAAGTCCTCTGCCCTCAAGGGTTGTACATTCTACTGGGCAGACACAATATGTCCACAGATAAGAAAATATCAAGAGTTCTGATAGGACAGTGGTGTCAAATTCAGATAGAAATGGGACCACTAATCAGAATTTAAGAATCCCTATGGGTTGCATGCTGAAAAACACACATTAACATTATCTATGTTCTATTGTATTTTGATTCATTTTGTCAAATATTTCTCAATTAGATTTTAATCTGGTCCTGTTGAGTTCCTTGCACATGGCCCACTGGCCTGTGTTTGATACTGATGGTATGGGATATAGAACCTGAACTGTCCTTTGAAGGAATGTGTGTGTGCATGCATGCATGCGTGTGTGTGTGTGTGTGTGCGCGCGCGCGTGTGTGTGTGTGTGTATGCATACACACACAGGTGGAGTGTATGGCATTAAGGTAAGACTAGCGTCTCTGCTGTGTGGGCTTGCTGAGCCCTTTTCAGGGCCATTCATGCACTTTTAGTGTCCAGCTAGTTACCCAACTCTCATTTATATCTCCAAGAAGTTGTACTATGTGAAGTGGCCACATCCTGGTAAAACCCTCTTGGCAAATGGGTTGAAGATAACTTACAGGCCTCAGACCCATCAGTGAGTTAGTGGGATATGTCTACCTCAAGCACATGAAGACTTCCTCTGGCAGAATGGACAGATGAGAACATTTTGTTTCAATGGTCATGAAGGAAGCTAAAGCAGGCACTGTGGTGGGCCGAGAGCTTGGTCAGATACTGAAGACACTAAGTTCATCCACTACATCCCAGGCCATTGCCACTCATTTGGACTTTAATGACTCTGACAGAGAGAGTGAAGCTGATGACTTTGTGTAACTCTTCCTCACTTAAATCCAATTCATGTGCAAATCAAGATATCACTCCATGATGTCATTGGTCATCCTCAAAAATGAAGGACAAACAAAAACAATATATATACAAGTATACCACATGATGGAAGTAAGGAAGGAGAGCAATCTAGACTTGGGAGATCAACTCTTCAAAGGCATAGAGGCGGAAGACAGTATGCAATGGATAGGCAACAACTAGTAAACCAGTTTGCCTGGAATGGAAAGGGTATATTAAGGGGACTTAAGGGAAATAACATTGGAAAGGTTTAATGGCAAGCCAAGTGGGACTTTTTTGCCGAATTGAAAGTACATCGAGTTTTAGCCAATCAGAGACCTGTATGTGCGTTGAGTACTAGTCAATCAGATACGCATGAATTCAGCCAGTCAGAGACCTGAGTTCTAGCCAATCAGATGCCAGCTAGAACTGTATATAAGGAGAGCCCAGAATGTAAGACAAGCAGACATTGAGAGGGCATTGAAGAGAAGATATTGAGAGTTCTGCCAGCATTGAGCTGAGAGGGAACCTAAAAGAGCAGAAGAGCCTCCAGGAGCACAGAGGAGATCTCCGAGAGCGGAGACCTTTGATGGAAGAGACTTGCTGAAGGAGCCTCCGAACTTTGAAGGCAAGCGGAGGTGAATGGAGCTGTAGGGCAGTGACCTGCCCATGGGAAAGAGGCTTAGCTTAAGCCCCTTTTGAGAGCTGTTAAAGTGAACTGAGCTGTTAACACAGAGCATCTGGACTGTGGAGGTGAATTGAGATGGTGGCGTTGGTGGTGTGTGTTGCTGCCTTGTTAAGCTTTGTTTTCCCAGAAACAGAAGCTGTGGGCAAGAACCCCTTGGGCCTGCTGTCAGGCAGGAGCTTGGAGTGGAGCAGTTCTCATGAGCTGGGCCCTGGTGCAGGAACGGAGAGACTCCTGCATATGAATCCAGGCGAGAGTTGGGAGCAGTTGGCCTACGGAGGAGGAGCCATGGGACTTAGAGGTCAACCTCGGGTCAAGATGAAACAGTACTTTGCTTGGACGCTTGGTAATGATTAAGGACATTGTTCTTACTGTGACCTAGGGGTGGATGGTGTGGTATTTTCTACTACCCCTTAGGGATGTTGTTATGAGATAAATGATATACTTTGCTTAAGGATGTTGCCAAAAATGTTATGCTATGCTTTATTGAACAATGCTTTGGTTTATTGCTGAATAAAGAGTTCATTATACTGGGTGATTGGACCGCTAAAATTGATCACAGCAGCAGTCCTCAGATGTGCTGCTATGATTGGTGTTACAAAAGGTAAGTGGGAATTTTAGAGGCAATAGGGAGCTGCTGAAGAGGTTTTTGGTAGGGCAGTGATCAGATTAGGTACATATTCTAATAATATTGGTTGGTTTGGAATATTTCTTGGAGAAGAAAGAATAATTAGAAAGCTATCATAAAATCTCAGGTGAAAGAGGATGAGGACCTGGCCTAAGGTAGAGATTGTGTGAATACACATCTTGGAGGCATAATGGAAAAGACTTGACAACTGTATGGGATGGGGGTGTTGAGGGAAATAGAAAAGACAAGGATGATTCAGAAGGTGCAACCATGAGTGATTGAAAGGATGTCTGCCCTTCAGCAAAATCAAGGCAATTTTGAAGAGGGATATGTTTTTTTTTTAATTTTATTTATTTATTTTTTCCCAAACTGTTCTAGGGTCATAACAACTAGACATCTGAGAAGAGTCTTGCATGGAGTATGTGTTGACTCAACTTTCCAGAATACTAAGTCAGGGGACCAGATCAAAATTGGGTCATTAGTGCTACTACATTCTTGTAGCCTATTTTCATTGTCCAACTGGGTCTTTGTGAGCAGAAGTGTTAGCTCATGAAAACATACCTGACCTCCATAGGCATGATGGCAACACTTCAACTAAGAAACTGAATGTTCCTGCCACCTTGTTTCCAATGTCACAGAGCAGGTCGAATTCTACTTCTGATTTTGCTGAATGATATTGATTCTGCTTCTATTTACAATCTTTATTTTTTTGGAGCGGTTCTTTTTTCCCACTTTTTTTTGAAGGCAAGTGGAGGTTAAGTGACTTGCCCAGGGTCACACAGTAAGTATCTGAGGCTGGATTTGAACTCAGGTCCTCCTGACTCCAGGGCTAGTACTCTACCTACTGTTCCACCAGGCCACTCTTTCTATTTATTTTCAACCCAAATAGGGATATGTTTTAGGAAAATTATGACTTTCATTTATTTTGGACATGTTGAGGATGAGATGCCTATGGTGCATCCATATGAGAATGATTAGCAGATAATTTCTGCTTCTTCTGAAGCCTGAGTTTTTTAAAAAAGTAAATCATCTTCATAGACTTCTGTAAACTGAATTTACCTGGGCTGAGGCAAGATTCTTTTCCAAACTTATTACGTGCTAGTTTTGTTTCTCTTTTTGGAGAGTACCTGCCAGTGTTTGTTGTAGGCCATTCATGGGCTATTAGAATTTATAGTTGGAAGGGATAATATAATAATAATTTGAGAATGTAGCTGAATTCCCCCACTTTAGAGTTGAAGAAGGTGAGGCTCAAGAGATGCCCTACCTCACATCATTCAGGTAGTAAGTAGCAGAGTCCTTGTGACTCAAAGCCATCTTTTGAATCCCAGTACAATACCTTTCTAGTATACTACATGAGTGTGTAAGTGATCTTTTTTGCAATTTGAAGGAATTTCTGGTTAAGGACTCTATATACTGTTGAGGTAAGTCACACTTAGAGTATAAATATTCAATTAAACTGACATAGCTAATTTTGAATATCATAGACAAATCCTACCTTCACTAGAAGAAAGGTAATTGTCCTACAGATCCAAAACCTGGCAAGTGAAACAGACATAATTCTTGAAATAGACATAACAGCTTTTGATTCCATATGCATTGACAGCTCACTGATGTACAGAGCTTTATGGCAGTCACGGAAACACGAGCATTAGATCAGACACAGTGCCTCCCCTTGAGGAACTTAGAATCTAGTAGAGTACATGAAACAAGATCACAAATGGTCGTAATATAAATTCAATAATAAATGGCATAAGAGATAAAAAGCTCAACTGAGAGTCAGGACAACCTGTGTCCTACCTCAAACACTTTGTAGCTGTGCTTCCTTGGATAATTCATTTAATTTTTATGAGTCCGTGTTCTGCTGTAAAATAGGGATGATAATACTCTATCACAGGGGTTTGTGAAAATAAAATAGGATAATAAGTGTAATATAATTTGAAAACCTTAAAATGCTTATAAGTCATCATTGTTATTAGTGTATGTAATAGAAGGAAAAATTTGAGGGTAGGAAAAGTCACTTCTAGTTGGGTTGAATCAAAGAAGGCTTCATAGAGGAGGTGTTAAGTCTTAAAGGAAGGGAAGTATATCAACAAGTGAAGATGAGATTGAACGTATTCCAGGTGTGGGGAATGGAATGAACAAAAGCATGGCCAAGACAGGGCAAGATCATGGATCTAGAGCTAAAAAAACAACAAAATAAAAAAAACAGAGAGGCTATCTTGTCTAATCCTCTCATTTTATAGATAGGAAATTGAGGTCTAGGCTGCAGGCCATCAAGGTGAAATTTAAACCCAGCTCCTCTGACTCAAGAGCCAAATGTTATTTTCCCTGTACGATACATGAACAATCCATTTTGCCTGGAATATAGAGTGTGGCAAGAGGAGTTTGATGAACTAAGATTAGAAAAGTAGGTTGATACTCAGTTGTAGAGGGTGTTGAATGGCATGCCAAGAAAGTTGGACTTTATTAGTTATGGAGGACAAGTCAGCCAAGGCTGCGGAGCTTCTGATTATCAAGATGATATTTTAAGAAAGGTTACAGTCAACAGTCTAAATGAGAGAATAGAGTAGGAAGAGGGAGTTAGGAGGCTATTAAAATAGTTTGACAAAGAGATTATCAAGGCCTGAAACACAGGTTTACTATAAGTTTTATGATATCTGGACCTCACATTGCTCAGATTGTCCCCAATACCCGGCATATCTTCCCTCTTTACCCTTGAATACCTTTCCTCTAAAGCAGCAGTCTCTAAAATGAAGGTCATGGCTTGACTCCAGGAAGTATGTGACCAACTAATAAAAGGGTAGGAACAAGAGTCACATCCTTACCCTCTCACTTCTAGTAGCCATTGGTAGGGCTTATCCTACACCTAACCTCATTGTCCAACACTCCTCCATTCTGTCACACCCTGCTCCAACTTGGGGGAGTGGGGAAGATTGACTCCCTAGGGCAGTTACACCCAACTGTTACCTGTGTACTCATAGCAGCAAATGATATTTGGAAAATAACATCCACTCTCCCCTCCCCCAACATATCCATTTCTTGCCTGCCAGATCACCTTGTGATTTTATGATTTAGGCAGGCACTCCAAGAAGGTGATATCTGTATTCTGGGGCTGCAATTGCTGATCAAGAGCCCTGCTTTTGCTTTTCATTTTGGATGGGACAGAGTGGGTTGCACAGGAAGAGTAGGCATGAGTGGGTTGCAATCTTTATTGCAATTCTGAGTACATTGTATTCCCCATTAAACCCACCCCTCTTCCAAATTTCTCTATTACTATCAAGGGTACAACCAGATCCGCTTCCAACCAGAGCCTCCCACCCCCACCACCTCCTGGCCACTGATCTGGGAAACAGCTTTTGGGGATAGGTGACGTAGATGATACAACCCCTAGCTCCTCAGCAGCCACAGCTACTGAAGAAGACCTAGAAAAGAAAATTACCATCCCCAAAGCTCTTGGAAGTATAAAATGGTTCAGCATTAGAAAAAATTTATGGTTTTATCCCTGGAAAACACACTAGAGCTAATGTGTTCTCATATGCTTTGTCCTTCCTTATACCATAAGGACCACTTGACCTTTCCATCAGTTATGTAGCTGAAACCTCCTATCTGTGTTGCTTTCCTCTATTAGAAGATGTCTTTAAGAACAGGGCCTTATTTTTCTCTTTGCATCCCTACCTCTTAGAAGAGTGCATTGCATGCTGTAAGCACTTAATAAGAATTTATTCATTCATTCATTCATTCATTCATTCGCTATTCTTTTGGTCTCCCAGGTTCACAGCCTTGGTGTCATCTTTGATTCTTAGCTCTCCTTCAGGCCACATGTCTGATCAGTTGGCAACTCTTGTCCTTTTTGCCTTCACACTATTACATCTATTTCTTTTTCTCTGCTTACACAGCCGCTACCCCAGTTTGGGTCCTCATCACTTCTTACCTGGAATATTGCAATATCTTCCTAATTGGTCTCCCTGCTTCAAGGCTCTCCCCTCTCTGATCTATCTGCCACAAAGCTGCCAAAGTGTTATTTCTAAATTACAGGGCTGACCCTGTCTCTCTCCTGATTAGTAAGCTCCAGTGGCCTCCATGATGATCTTAGGGACAAATATCATTTCACCTTTACTTTTCCTTTATAATTTCTATCTCTTGTATAAATTGTGTAGTGTACATTATTAGCATAGTACTAAATGTATATATACATACACACCACATATACAATTTATACATATTTAAATATATACATATCAGGAATATGTGTTCAATTTTTTTTTACTGATAGGAGTGTGCAATCACAAAAATTTAGAGAAAACTTCTCTAAAGCACAACTTAAATGCTATAGTCTCCCCCCAAACCTTTGTCAGTCCCCTTCCTTTACATGACCTATAACATGTATAAATAATTCTTGGCTTTGTGGGAGAAAATATATTTTTTTTCCATGCTTGTATTTCTAATTTCTAAGGGAATTTTGCATTTGTAAGTGTTCTTCAATATTAAGAATAATAGCTGTTCCAAACCTAACCACATTTCACTGTTTTGCACATAATATTATGTACTATATATTTTTGCACATAACATGTATTATAGCAGCAGTCATATTAAATATTATAGTTACATCTGTGTCTTGTCCTACTAGACTAAGAGCCTCTGGAGGGCAGGGTTTCAATTTAACTCAATTTGGCTGGGTTTTATCTAAACCTTGTATCTCCCCTAGCCCCAATAACAACAGTGTAGTATGCTCTGCAGGTCCTTAATAAATGTTGTAGAATTGTTAGAGTTGATGACAGTGGGAGAGGACAGGATGGGGGTGGGGGTGGGGAGTAACAGATTCCAGAGATATTTCAGAGGCAGAATTGACAGGACTTGGCAAATGACTGGATGTGGGTGGCTACAAGGCTAGTTTTAGAAAGTTAACCTGATTCTAGAGCATATTAAAAGCAACAGCATGAAGGACGTGGGAAGTGATTCCTACAGCATGCCTGGTATCAGGCAGACCCTTATTTGAGTGCTGTGCCCAGTTTCAATCTCTCCATTTTTAAGGAAACTATGCAGAAATTAAAGAGAATCCAGAGGAGTTCTGCAAAATTATGAAAGAGATGGAAAATAGATAATTTGAGCCAAGATGAAAGGAAATGAAACAACTCAGCCTTAAAGAAGATGAGAATGGGGAACAATTTTTAAAATTGCTTTAAGTATATGAATGGTTATCATAAAGAGGCCTTGATCAGTTCTTCATCTCCACAGGAGCCTGAACGAAATGGCCTTAAATCATAGCAAGCTATATTTAGTTTAGGCACAAGCAGAACTTTATGATACTGAAGAGGGGGCATGTTAACTAAGGAAGAGAATAAAACTAACTGGTCTAGTTGGGAATCAAAATTAAAACCCTTGTGTGCTTAGCACTAAATCCTACTCAACTGACTTATGTGGTGGCCAGTTTTAAGTCTTTTGGTGTTGGAATTCAGATTATTTCTTGGCAGAAAAGGCAATTTTTCATAGTGGGAAGAGACTCAAACTTGGACTAAGGATCTCTGAGTTTTTATAATCCTGGCTCTGATTCTTATGAGCTTGTGATCCTGGACAAGTCAATGGAACTTTTTGAACTTCCATTTCCTCAGCTCTAAAACGTAAATAAAAAGATGTGAGCTCCATACCTCAGAGCACTGTTGTAAAGCAAGTACTTTGTAAAACTTGTTAGGCTATATTGAATATGACGAACATGAACTATGATGACTCCCACTTGTTAATACTATGAACAATTAAATGGTGTGTGAAATATTTGGGAATAATGTCTTAAAACAGAGTTGAATTCAGCAGGTTTAAGTGCAAGTTAAGATTTCTAGGGATATAAAATGAATGGCAAAGACAAAGTTGAGTGGGGATTATAAGGCAAGGTATCAATATGGAGGGGGGAATTTCTTAATTTATAGTAGACTACTAGTTAAGTATAATTCATCAGTGTTAATAAAATAAAACCACGCACACAGAAAGGAAACAAAAAATTGTAACATGATAGATTCTGATATGAATAGGAATAACTTTGTATTCCTAGAAGTAGTTCTATACTCAGCAATTATAGGCCTATACAAGACCATGCCTGGGCAATTGTGAAGCCGGTCAAATTTGTCTTTGCCTGCATTTTCCTTCATCACCTGAGTCATGTTCCTTTAGACCCCCCAGTACCCTTATCCTCTTTCCTTTCTCTGCCCTATCAAAACCTACCCTATTAAAAAGTATCTGAAGTTCATTCATTTCAATAATTACCACCAATAGTATTTTAACTCCTATCTATTCTGTTAACATTATTTTTAGCTTAAGTTTCAATTTCTGTTGAAATATAGACTCTCCTGTTCAGCAGGGGCTATTCACCTTTTTGATTTCATAGTCCCTTTTGACCATTGGTTGAATACTATAAATGGACCCTTTCTAGAATTGTATTTTTAAATGCATAAAACAAAATACACATTATTATGAAGGAAATAATTCATAATAAAATATAGTTGTCAAAGTATATTTAAAACAAAAAGCTAATGGGCCTCAGCTGTTCAGGAATTTAAGCTGCTGCTCATTTTGAAAGGCAGAGTCATGCAAAGGGAAGAGCATTAAATTTGGTTTCCCAGCTCTCATACTTACTAGTTATAGAACCATGGGCAAATCATGATCCTCAGTTTCTATCCCAGTGATGCATAAGGTTATCCTTGAGCCCATATAGAGCAATGGTGTCAAAATTAAATAAAAACAGGAGCTGCTAAATCATACGTAGGGATCCTGTGACCACATATTAACTTAGAAAACCATGTAGTAACTGTGTCCTATAACATTTTTATTTATTTTGTTAAATGTTTCCCAATTTACATTTTAATCTGGTTCTCACAAAACTTGGGAGTGTTGTGACTATGTTTTACACCTCTGATATAGATTATTATTTTATTCATGTAATAAGTGTTGACTTTATTTTACAGCAGAGAAAGTTGGTCATGATTAAATAACATCTTTTCAGTATAGTCTGGAGCTTTCCCTCGCACATGAATCCCCTGAAAAGTTCTCTTAGGTGTTTTCACACTTCAGGGCAACTTTATCCAAAGCATAATTCATGAGCCCCCACTAGTATTTATTTTAACAGCTCAATCAGGAGTTATATGTAGTAAAAGCAAAAGATATTTAATACAACAATGCGAAAAAATTATATGAAAAATTCTCCTACCCATTTATGTAGGAGTATACCCTCCCATAGACAGATGGCTGAGTGGATGTAATGCTGGTTCTGGAGTCAAGAGGATATGAGTTCAAATCTAGCCTCAGAAATTTACTAGCTGTGTGATTTTGAGCAAGTCACCTAAACTCTGTTTGCTATTAATTCACTGGAGAAGGAAATAGCAAACTACTCCAGTATCTTTGCCAAGAAAACCCTGTGGACAGCATGGTCCATGGGGTCATGAAGAGACACAGACATGACTGAATGATGAATAATGACAATGCCCTCCTACAGATTACCACACTACTGGAGAGAGAAGGGACAAGTATGAGGAATACACATTTCCAGGGAATGTATGAGAGAGGACACAAATATAAATATGTATATAACATAATAATATTAATTTTAATAAATACACTTAATATATGTATACATACATGCATGCGTATATGTATATATATTACATGGCATATTTTACATTATTGCATGTGTGCATATATCATGTACTTATATATTATGTATTTTTCTATCATTACATTAAGCACGTTTCTATATCTATATATGTATCCAGGACAAATCATGGTCCTAGGGCTGTATCCCAGCTGGAAACTTGTTTTGCCTCTGATCTGATTACTTGCTGCTCCTCCAAATGATTGTAGTCCTTAATAATAATTAATCATTTTGGTGATGTCAAGGAGTTGTAGGATGCTCATCTGTACTGCCGTCTATTGATCCTTGCTGGCTGGGCTATTCTCTGTATTGATCCTTACTGTACTAGTCTTTAGCTGCTATGTACCCTCTGCTCTATCATAGAAGGGTTCTATTAGCTCTTTTAAATCATAATTCCATAGGATATCCCAGCGTGTGTGTGTGTGTGTGTGTGTGTGTGTGTGTGTGTGTGTGTGTGTTTTATTTGGAACTAGAAATAGTGTTTAGGCATATTATCTTTCTTTTGAATTCCTTTGATTCTGCCTTAGTGGTTACTCCCTAAAATCAAGTCTGCTATTTGCTTAAGTGGGAAAATTCCTTTCACCTACTGTCCACTCTCATCATGCTAATCGGGCTGATAGAAATTGCCTCATCAATCAATACAGGAAGGAATTTTGTGACCTACTGTCAATGCTGCTTCCAGAAACAAGACACTTCCCTTCCTATATAAATACTTCAAGGATTATCAGTATTCTATAAAACACTGAATTTTGGACCAAGCTAAAGGTCTATAGAGGGAGTTCTGAAACTTTTCTTATGGCTGACTTACGACTTATAGCCTGTAACTACTTAGATACTGACTAGCTTTATTTCTATCAAGTGCAGAAGAACAGACCTACCTGGCGTGTGTTTTTGACTTGCAAACAACTTGTCAATTCAATAATTCAGTGGGAGAAGCTAACCAAGCTTGTTTGTGAAGAAAACAATTTATGCTCTCCAGCTGGTAGATTAGACATTGTGGGAGCATCATAGTAAAAACAACTTTTTGATTTCTTGAGAGTAGTTATAATAATAATTAGCTTAGATTTACATAGCACTCTAAGGGCCCCCAGGAGGCTTTCTAATCTTTGGTACTTATGGTCATTATAATTTTTTTTTCTTTTGCATAGGAAAATGATGGCATCAGCATGCCATCTATAGGGCTTTGGACTGTTTTTTCGAAAGCATTGACAGTTTGACCTGAGCAAAGCAGACTTTCTTGTCTGACTGATCTGCCTTTTGACCAGTGGCAAAAAATTGAAGTCAGCCTATGAAAGAAAAGTGTGTCAAGGAAGAGAATGAAACTAGCCAATCCATTCGGGGATCGAAATGGTTATTTTGGTTTGATTAGCACCATGTTCTTAAAAAAAACAAAACAAAACAAACTGGAAAAAGTGAGGTTGGTAATCATTTGTCTTAGATGTTTTTGATACAGCTTGGGCAATAACACTTTTATTTTCCTTTTTCTTTTTTTGAGACTTGGTTTCTCTATCACTTCTAGGCTGGAAGTACAGTGACCATTCATAGGCCTCACCTTACTACTAATCAGTATGGAAACTTTAATCCTCTTTGTTTCCTTCCTGGTGGGATCATTCCTCCTTAGGAAATCTGATGGCCCTAGATTCCAAGTACTCACCATATTGATGCTAGACGTAGTGCAGATAAGCAATTGGCTTTATTCCTACCATAGCTCAGAATTTCTGAGCTCAAGTGAACCACCAGCCTCTCCAGCAACAGGGATTACATGGATTTCTAAGCCTGCAAGAGGATTTCTTAAGGACTCTTCCATATCCACCATTCTCTTGTTGGACCAGATGATCATAGATTTAGAAGTGGAAGGGACCTTAGAGTTCTTCTTAACTAATTTCTTTGTTTTATAAATGAAGAAACAGAAGTAGTATGGTTTATTAGGTTGTAAGTGAGAAAAGCTGAGTCCTGATGCTGACTCTGACATTAAATATCTGCGTGAAAGTCACTTAACCACTCTATCCCTCAGTTTTCTTATCTGTAAATGATGAGAACTAGGTGGCACAGTAGAGTGCTAGACTTGAAATCAGGAAAACTCATCTTCCTGAGTTCAAATCTGGCCTCAGACACTTACTAATTGTATGACCTTGGGCAAGTCACTTAACCCTGTTTGCCTCAGTTTCTTCATCTGCAAAATGAGCTAAAGAAGGAATTGGCAAATCACTCCAGTATCTCTGCCAAGAAAATCCCAAATAGGGTCATGAAGAGTGAGACATGACTGAAATGACTGAAAAACATCAAAAATGGCAATGTTGAACTACATGATCTCTAAGGCCCTTTTCAGATTTTAAGTTCCCCTTATTCTGTACTTGTTATATACTTCAAAGGAGTACTGCGGGTGTTAATATATAAAAAGTAGACAACGAACGTAATCATGAATACAGCATGCAGGAGTTATAAATTCTCCAAAAGGGAGGTGCTATGGAAATGTAATTTGTTATTAATATTTTTATTTCTCTCACTAATAGTAGCAACAGTGAGGCTAATAATAGGAACCTGTTTCTTTTTTCAAAAAGCATTGCCAATCTTTCTCTGCTACTCAAGTCATCCTTTGATGACATCAGGGACTACCCTGTCATTGTACACATTAAAATACATTATTTAGAATATAAATCAGATTGCAAAGCAAAAGTTTTTTAAAAAGGAATGCTCCGTTTAGACACAGATGATAAATACTACACATAATGAGAAAATCGAGGCAAAGAAAAATTAAATTAGGTATACCAATTATTCGAGTGCAAACCTGTAAGTAAACAAATTACACTATCTAGCATACCTAGGAATTAAATGTGTTGGTATTATTTGGGGCTGTGATTTTGGGTGCTTTTTTTTTATAAGTTTGAATTTTCAAGTCTAGCTCTACTAAGGACTACTTTCTTCTTTCTACACACTAAGGTTTGTTCTTTCTTCCATCCAAATGGTTCCAAAGTTCAAAAATAAAGCACATCTTTGTGCAGCCTGTCCCATCCCAGACCTTTCATCTCCCTCAGATTCTTGGATGAGATAATGGATATCTACTGCTGAAGCCTATTTGAAATCACTCTTCTTTATATCCTTCTGGATGATACTAGTGAAGAACGAACCTCAAATACATTGGGGAACGAGATGGTACACTATGCTCAGTTTCTTCGTGCAGACCATCTGTAGCTTTAGGAAATGAAAGTGGCTTTGCAACTCCTTATTAACTAGACAATCCAATCATCTCTAGGTTGTTTTGAGAGAGGCAATGCCATGTTATTCTGTGCTCCTAAATAAAGACTTAGTTTTATGGGAAAGTGGCCTTTATTTTTATTATTTTCAAAGCAGGTGGGCTAGAAAATACAAACTAAATTTCAAAAAGAATTATAGTAGGGAAAGAGGACTATCTAAAAGGGCAGGGTAGAATGATGATTTGCATAACCTGACAGTAGAGAAGAATCGAAACTTGTAATTGTGCAAGATTTAAGATGAATACTACTAGCTGAGATGAATAAGAACTGATCTCCTTGTTTGAGTGTTTACTATAAAGACTACTGAAAATTGTTACTATCTTAAGAATACTAGTTTTTTTCTCTTTGAAAAGCCTGAGAGATACAAATTTTTATTCCACCAAATGGAAGTCTCCTCAGAGAAATTCCAAAAAATAAAAAGAGGATGAGAAGGAAGGGAGAAGAATGGACCAAGAGATTAGTTGTAGTTTATCACCTTCCTTGTTTCCTAACATGGGTGTTTTTGTGCTTTTAATTATCATTTGGGAGATGGATTCAGAGCCATCTATACTAATGACATGTACAGTTAGCATCTGTGTTTTGGCATTCTATGAATATGAAACATACAAGATGGTCTTAGAAAAGCACTGGATGTGATTATAAGCAGACAACATAACTTCACTCAAGATGCCTTCAGCTGAGAACACCCAAGAGAGCAGCCTGACACAGTTCCCATCACAGCTTGTCAAGAATCAGGGCTGAGTACCAGGAATAAGATGATCCCTGTGAGCTCATGCAAATCACTTAACCTCTCTAGGCCTCAGTTTCTTTATTTCAGTGGCTTCTTTTTGCCTGTAGGACAACATAGAAACTTCTCAGTCCCTATCAATGTGATTTCAATCTACCTTTTCAAATGTATTTCATGCCATACTCTATATACTTTATATTCTAGTCAAACTGTTCTACTAGCATTTTTGAGGTGCTGTCACTTATCTCCATGGATTCACATGCTCTGTTTCCTAAAGCCTGGAATATGCTCCTTCCTCACCTCTTTGTTACAGAATCTCTGGCTTACTGAAAGATTCTGCTCAGCTGTTACCTCTTTTGTTAATCTTTTCCTGATCCCTCCCTCTTCTTCCTTCCCATCTCTTGTTTTTAGTATTTATTTCATATTAAAATGATTGTGTATTATTGCCCTCTGCAATAAGCCTTTTGAACTCATCATTCAGCTGATAACTGCTTTCTCCAAAATGACCAATTGTGAAATCTAGTGATCTTTTTTCCCAGTCTTATCTGTGTTGACTCTTCTTCATCATTTGACAGGTCTTTTCTTTTCTTTCTTCACAACATATCTCAGATATGTCTGTTTTTCTCTCCAAATTGTAGTAGTATCAAACTTGGGGCCAGTAAAACTCCCCAGTGGGACCAAACCAGCTTAAAATGTAATTGGGAAATGCCTAATAAAATAGTTAAAAATATAATACAACATAGATAATATGAATCTGTGGTTTTCTAAGTTAGCATGTGGCAGCAGGGATCCATTTATATTTGAATTTAACACCACTAAACATGGCCGGGGGTATGTTGGAACTTGTCCAGACCAGCTTTTGAGAACCAATTGTTAAATTTTTCAGTGTCCACATATGCTACGAATCAGGGCTCGATTTTTTTTTTGTTTTTTGTCTACATCTAAGAAGGAGAAAACATTAATAATGTAAATTAAACACTTTTAAGTATGTCATACATATATTTTTTTTCAGAGAGTTAAACAGTTACTAGTATGCCACTGCACATAACCTGACTAACTCAGGCCCTTATTACATCTTACTTGAATTATTGACATAGTCTCCTAATTGTACTCCCTGCCTCAACTCTTTCATGATTCCATTACATCCTCCACACAATGGCCAAAGTAATTTTTCTAAAGAGGATGTCAATTATGTCATGTAAATACTCAGTGTAGTCTTTCTATTACCTTTAGGATCAAATAAAAGCTCTTCTACTTGTCATTTAAAAATTTTCAGAAAGTAGGCCCTTTTTATCTAGAGGCAGTTAGGTTGTGCATTGAATAGAGCTCAATCTGGAATCAAGAAGATCTAAGTTCAAATCTGGTCTCAGACAATTACTCCTTTACTGACCATGCACAACCTCTGTCTGCCTTGGTTTCCTCAACTGTAAAATAAAGACCAAATAAAATATTTATAAAATGCGTAGCATTGTGCCTGACACATAGTAAACGCTTGATAAATACTTGTTTCCATGCTTCTTGTCTCCTCCACAAACTCTACAGTTTAGCTGTTCTGGCCTACAGGATAGGTCTCACATGTGGTATGCCATCTTCTATCTCCTCTGCACTGATAGCTGCCCATGTCTGGAAAGCTTCCCCTGTTTAGAATCCCTAAGTTTCTTAGAGACTCAACTTTAACTCTGAGACCTTCTGCAAAAGCCTTTCTTAGTTCCCCTAGTTGATACTGTTTTTCCACCTAGAGTTGTATCTATTTTGTATGTATTGTTACTGTGTATATAACTATATATACGTAAGTTGTCTCTCTAGTTAGAGTGTAAGCTTCTTGAGGGCAGGGACTATCTTTCCTGCTTCTTCGCATCCCTGGTGTTTAGTGCATTATCTTCTAGCCCACAGTAACCACTAAATAAATGCTTGTTAATTGAATGACACATCTACTTATACTTGTACATGTGGTGTTAGTAGAATACAACAAAATTATTACTAAGAGATACTAATGGAATTAAATAGTACTAAGCACTAAGTAATAAGAAGAGATACAAATAGTATTAGTAGTAGAATGTGAGCTCTTTGAGGACTGTTTTGTTTTTGTCTTTGTATCCTAAACCCTTAGTATAATGTCTTGTACACAGTGGATGCTTAATAAATGTTTGGTGAATTAATTTCATTTAGCATGGAACCCTGGCTAAATTCTAAAATGGTTTCATAAATAGGTGGTTCAGTAACCAGCAGAAGAAAGCATTGTATAGTGAAAAAAAATCATTTGATGTAGAATTAAAAGACCTCAATTCAAATCTTACCTGGGCCATTTATTTTCTCTGTGAACCTGGGCAAGTCATTTAACCTCTATGGGCCTCTTATCCTTATCTGTAAATTAAATGAGTTTAGTTTAGATGATAACTAAGTTCCCTCCCATCTTAAATAAAATCCTATGGGATAGACACTGGATTATATACACATATCTATATCTATCTATATGTATACATACATATATGTACATATACATACATATACAGATACATACATTATATACATATGCATGCATACACACATATATAAATATTTAAGCACCTAGCCTAGCTAAATTGGAGGCATTTATCACAAGGAGGGATTGTTTTCGCTGTGTCAACTTATAAAGCCTATCTACTAAGGAAAAGAGGAGTTATGATCTGTATCTATGGATGGATTATCCACACAATCTAACCATAGAGCTATGAAATAAGTGCTAAGCTGTAGATTAGGGAAATATAGATATGGTATATTTGGATTTCATTAAAACATTTGGCTAAGCCTTTCATGATAGTCTTTTGGACAAAATGGATAAATGAAAGATAGATGACCATACAGTTGAGTAGATTTGGAACTGGTTGAAGGAATGGACCCAAGAATGTTTAAGTAATGGATTTAGGTCAAACTGAAATGACATTTCTAACTGTATGGCACAGGATTTTATCCTTGGCTTAATTTTGTTCAACATTTTTATCAATGATTTGTATGAATACATACATGAATACTTATCAAATTTACAATGTAATGTACAGCAAATGTACAAAAGTAGGAGGACTAGCCAATTTGATGGATGCTTGAACTGAGATCCAAAAGGCTAATGGCCAGTGACAATGATGAGCCAAGTCTAGTAAAGAAAAAATTAATGGGGATGTGTGTGTGTGTGTTTTAAAAAATTTCAACTGACTAAGAACAGAAGAGAAGAGACTAGACTAAAGAGCATTTTGAGTTAAAAATGCCTGAAGGTTTAATGGTGTGCACACTCAATGAATAAGCAGTGTGATGTGGCAGCCAAAAAACCATCTGAAATGATCTATATTACATTCATTGTAACATGGCTTCTCAAACTGGAAGGTCATAGTTCCATATGTTATGCATTATATGAGTCCTAGCTAGGTAATGCATTTTAGATAGAGCATTAGGACAAGGATGGTGGAAGAGCTATTAGATTTACTTTGCTCAGAGCTAGAGGGAGGGTAGAATGAGAAGAACTGTGTCAAAGTTAGGCTTGATGTAAGAAAAATCTTCCTAACAATTAGAGCCACACAAAAGTAAAATGTTCTACTTTAGGAACTAGTGGGTTCTTTTTCTTTTTTTTTAATTTAAATTTTTATTGATGTGGTTTTAAAAAATTACAAATATTTACAGATTCCTTTTACTTCATGACAGGTCTCTTGCAATAAAGAAAAATAGTTAAGTGAAATTAATGCTAGTCACTTCATCAGAAAATGTATGCAATATTTCATTCATGTAGCAACCCCCCTCTCCATCATTCTTGTAAGAAACATGTGTAATCAAGCAAAACAAATTCCCTCATAGACTGTAAACAGAATTTATATAAATATGTGTATAAACACACATATGTGTTTATACACATGCACACATGCACACACATGTATGTTTAATTCAGCACCATAAATTCATCACCTTTATGTAATGGATGACATGCTTCATCATTAGTCCTCTGCATTCATGGTCATTGTACTGATCATAGTACCTTCAGGTTTCAAACTTACTTGTTTTTATAGAATTGCTGTTTTTGTATAAATTATTCTACTTGTTTTCATTTCATCCTTTATCGTTTTTATGAAATTCCTCAAAATTGCTTATCTTTATGATATTGATATAAAATAATTTTTTTCTGGTTCTGCTTACTTCATTCTGTATCTGTTCATATAAATCTTTCTACTTCTTTTGGAAATCATCTATTTCCCATTTCTCACAACATTGTAGCATTCTATCACTTTCATGTATCCCAACTTATTCAACCATTCCTCAGTAGATGGACATAGATTTAGTTTCCAGTTTTTTGTCACCACAGAAAGAGCTGCTATAAATATTTTTGTACACAATGTATTTTAGTACCTACATTTCTCTGGCCTCTTTTGGATATAATGCTTTTCTACTTTTTAGAACTCTTCAAGCAAGCTGGAGGATTACTTATTGGGCTCATTGTAGAGAGAATTCTTTTAGGGGGAAGGAGTTGAATTAGACGACCTCTAACACTTCTATAAAGCATCAAAATGTTCAGAGGATGGTAACCAAGATGGTAACACAACTGAGAACTATGTCATGTGAAGAATTGGTTGAAGGAACAGGTGATATTCAGACTAGAAGAGAAAATTCTTAGCACATTTTTTTCTTCAAGTATTTGAAAGCCTGTCTTACGGAAGAAAGATTAGATAGAGAAAGCAAAATTAGGAGCAATAGGTGGAGTTTATTCTTATCCAGATTTTGTCTCATTATAAATATATTTTGATTCATGTGTCTTATTAGTTCATTCTATTTTTGATTTTTAAGAATATTCTCCATGAATGGCAGTTTTAAAGCAGAAGCTGGATGGTTACTCATAGAAAAGGTTCATGCTTCAGCTAGGGGTTGGGTTAGCCAAATTCTTTGTTCTGATCTAGAGTAGGAGTCTGTGATTCTAAATGGCTACCAAGACATGGATATGACTGTACCTCCAAACATCCAGATATTAATGGTATCATTAGTTTTGCTATCCCTTCCATTGATGCAGATTAGAACCCCTCTACAATTTAGACAGTGAATTTAATCATATTATAGGTCTAATCCTGTTACACCAAACACCTCTTCATGACCTACTTACTGCAAGTAGTAGTTGATACAACAAATTCTAGCACAGCAGATAAATGTGTATGATATCTTTGGTTTGCTGTCATAAGAGCTGACCTGTTTTTACCTGTTCAAAGGAATTTTTACTTGTAATTCTTTCCCCATATATTTGGGACCATTTTACTATGTTTCCATTATCTCTCTCGGTGATCCTACTACCTGCAAGATGTACCAAATGATACCTGTTTCCTGAAAGAAGCAATTTATCCTGTAAAACTATTTTGATCCACACAGCATTAGCTTTACTTATGAATTGTGCATCTACTAAGGAATGCTATTCCCAATCTCAAACCTGTTACATTTTCTCTATGAAAGTCATATCTCATATGAGAAAATTTAATAAGATTGAAAATACTTTTAAAAAACTCATTGAGTATAGCAGTGGTTTGCCAGCTGTAGTTGATGGGAACCCAGAGAAAGCAATTAGAGCACACAAGGAAAAGAGAAATCATGGTCAAACCGGACGTAATTAATGTGTTTGCCCCATGGCCCATAAATCCTTGCAGCACCTCAGGAGGCATGAAGATTCTAGGTCATGAAAAGAGAACCAAAAGGTTTCTTTCCCAACCTCAGTGTGTTTGAAAACCATTGTACCATATATAGGAGAAATTGGGAAGTCCTATCAAAGGAAAATCTATATTAGGATGATTGTACAAAAATTAATCTGAATTAGTGAGAAATTTATAAATATATAAATATATATATATATATATTAAAGAAATAGAATCTTGTCTTTTTTTTCAAGCATACAATTACTTAAACTAATTGCTAACAAAGTCCTTCCAAGTAGAAGTCCTTTGGGCCTTGCTTTAATGAGCTATTAAGCTCATTTGTAATTAGCAGCATACATTTATATGTAAAGAAATGTGCTGGAGTCCTTAAAAAGAGACTCTTTTCTTAGTTTAGACATGCCCCTTCCCCAACCTCCATTCTTTCTTTAATAGTACTGATTTGGTTAGTAATCCCTCTCTCCATAATACAGAGGTAAATGGCAACCCAGCCCAGGTCTAATTATCTCACATTCTGAATTGTTAGAGTCAAAATTAATGAGGTTTTAACATATTAAAAATGGAATAGGAGAAATGGGTCAGGCTGGATCACATTTGGGAAATTTTCAGTCATCCCTAGCTATTCACTGTCAAAAAATTTTTTTAATCTTTTTTTTTTTTTAGCATTTATATTCTCCCATTAATGCTACATGACTGTGAATCACGAGACATCATGATCTCAGAGGAAGCAAAATTTAAGTTAACCCAGAGAAAAAAATGACATATTCGAGAATGTAAAAACAAAGCAAAGACATATATAGTGGAGACAACCTGAGTTCTGTACTTGTATTCCCCCAAATATTTAAAGGAACATGTGGGGTAGAACCTCTATTATTGAAAGAATGAAAAAATATGATCTCAGGATCAAGCCTCATTTTGAACGGTGATACTTGGACATAGACTTCTAATTTGGTAGATAGAACGATGACTTGACATTCAATGCATGCATGAGGGGTGGAATTGACTCAAGAACTTTGGAAAGAAACACATTTTTCATTTGTACTTTGATATAGAGACATGCAATTCCAGACTCTTTGGGGAATATAAAAGCCTTTGAGAGGGTAGGCAGGTAGGGGAAAACTGGTCTCTCAACATATTCCTGATTTCTGGTTTATGTCCCTTGAGATTTTGGAGAATTTCTATTAGGATGGGATGAGAGCCTCTCTTTTGCTTATCCCAGAGACATAATTTCTGGATAAATAATAATCAATAAATCAAGGTCAGTGGCCCTCTCAGAAACCAAAAGCATATCTGATGAAAGCTGAAATACCCTTCAGAAAAGTGGGTGTTCCTGACAGGTTGAAATCAACTCTGACTGGTTAACACTTAATGAGAGAAATGAATATTATAATCTAATGAAAGGGATCCACCTCAACCCAGACCACTTAGGTAGTTGAACAATGGACCAAAAATTCTAGAGATTATATTCTCTTTCTCCTTTAATCAGAAATAGGCTTTCCCAGTTGGGTGGTGTCCTGCCCAGATTGAGGAGGATGTTAATCCAATCTCATCATCAACTCTGTCCTTCAGAGGCTTCCTTGACCTAGCCTTTAAATGAGGAAATAGAAAGGAAACTCCCTGGATCCATCCTATCCATATTAGTAATTGGATATTAATAATCATTTCTCTCATTACAACAGCATTTATTAAGTGCTACCTATGTGCCCTTATGGAGGACTAATTCATGCTGGGTGAAAAGATAGACTAGAATTAAGATCTGCCTAAAGTAACATCCACACTTTTGATATCATGGCTCTCCTTAAGCATAACTTCTGAAAGGATGAATCTATAGTTATATTCAGAAGGAAACACAAAAGTCCAAAAGCTCAGAGGGCAGGGGTGAATAAAACTTTTCTTAAAGTTTTTCTTAAAGTATATTATTTTCTAGAAAAAAAAAAAACATTTCCTCAAAATCCTACTTTATGCCGTTTATGTGTTGTATCTTCCCAATGGAATGTCAGTTCTGGGAGGTTGAGGGTTTTTTTCATCTTTGTATCCCTAGCATGCTTTGCACATAGTGGGTACTTAATATGTGTCTAGTGAATTCACATCAGAGTAATTTATCGAACCCATCAAAAAAATGAAATTAGTTGAATAAAAACCCATTAGACTGAGAGGTTGTTTGAAATCTGTAGACCCCCCCACACACACACACACAAAAATGCGAAAAGTGCCTACTTTTCAGCTGGTTGTTGAAGCATCAGGCAGAAACAGAAGTGTCAACACCCTGTTTGCTTTTTTCCCCTGACCTCCCTTGTAAAAAGGCAGTTTTACATAAGCATTGCAGAGGAGAATTGAAAGCACACCATTCAGCTGGAAAAATGTAACATTTTCAAATGTCAGAAATATTTTCATAACATGAGAAAGTCTTTGAACATCCATGAGTTGTCTTGACTTTTGCCTAGCTCTTTTCTAGCCTGATGGCTTTCAGATGGATGGCTGTTCTCCTTTATCTTTGAAATACATTTTTTATCCTGTGGTCTCAGTCCCTTTAGGACATTCTCCTCATGACTTTTTATTGGAAGGGGTAAAAATGGGACAGGTGAAAGGACAAAGGTTTTGAGGATAGGAAGGTTACCCAGACTGAAGGAATAAAATGTCTTCTGCTGTGTT
Source organism: Trichosurus vulpecula (assembly GCF_011100635.1). Taxonomy (NCBI): domain Eukaryota; kingdom Metazoa; phylum Chordata; class Mammalia; order Diprotodontia; family Phalangeridae; genus Trichosurus; species Trichosurus vulpecula. Next base: position 138,646,730 of record NC_050577.1, on the reverse strand, counting down.
ATCTATTAGCTTAATCTCACTACAGGGAGACACTGTGAATGGGGCATATTTATTTGACTCCATTATGCAGTGTATTTTAATTCTACAAGGGATCCCTTTGAATTTGCCCCTCTAGATTTTCTATACATGTTTTTGCAGTTCATTATCTGACTCTGTAAGATCGGTTGCAAGCTTTCCATAGAATTCTGAAAAGTAATTTCATGAAGAGTGTTTCTGGTTACACATTCTTTTGTGTATTCCTTGGATCTTGTCTTAGGTGCTGAACTTACCATAGAAAAGTCACTTTTTTTGCTATAGTGGTGGTAATAAAGAGAGAGAACAAGAGAAGAATAAAATGAATTTCAACTCTTAGCTTTTCTTTTTAAATACAAAATTATCTGTTGGATTAGTGTTTTGCATTCCTTCCTGCACACCACTGCCATACTAATCTTCTTTAAAAGAAAACCACCACTCCTTGGATTGCATTATTAAAGAATTTAATTCAGAACTTTGCATTTTTTTTCTGCCTTAGCCAAGGCAACTTTTTATTACTTGAGATTAAAAGCAGAGACCAAAACATGGATGCACAAATAGTTCTCACTCAAGCATATTGTGGCTGACCAAGAATAAATAGAAGGTGGTACAGAATTGAAAGATAAAGGGGGCAGTAAGTACAAAATTAAAAGATTGATAAAGGTCTGCTTAGTGGGACACAGTGGCTGGGTTGTGATATGAACATTTTAGGAAGAAAGACTGCAAATTGAGCATGTACTTTCCATTGTCCTTCACTATTAATCTCTTTAAGGGTAAAGAACAACTTAGGGCCTTCTGCCTTAGCCTTGAGCCAAAAAGATAAATGAACAGTGGGTTTTGAGTCAGAGCACCTGTGTTTAAGTCCAGGCTTGCCATTTAATACCTCGGTGACCTTGTCACTTAATCTTTCTAGGCTCAGTTTCCTCATCTATAAAATAACAGGTTATACTAAATGATCTCTAAGATCTTTCCTGGCTGTAGATTGTATTATTAATGTCTATTTGACATTCTTGGGGAGTTTTTTTTTTTAGCTCCCAAAGCTATGTAATTTTAAATGGTTTCTAGAGTATCTCAAAGGCCGGACATTCCTGTCAAACTTATACCAGTGTAAGTTTGGTGACTTGTACTTCTATTTTCTAGACTGGTATGATCAGAACTGTATTCATAAATTCATGTTTTAGATACTTTAGTTAATGATAAATGGAACTCAAAGACATATTAACTGAGCCACTGACAAGGTGAGAGAGCTACTCAGTGCTATGCTAGGGAGTAAAAAAGGAGAATTGTTTGTAATTAATAAATGGTAGATGGAAACAGCTAAGTGAAGGGACCTTATACATCCTCCATAAATGAAGCAAATGAGAACCACAGAAGCTAAGCGACTTTTCTAAGGTCATACTGGTAGCAAGTAGCATTCATTAAGCTCCTACTATTTGCAAGGTCTTGTTCCAGATGCTGGCAATATAAAATCATTGGAAGAACCAGGACTCAAAGCCAAGCTTTCTTTCTGAAACTCTAGGGTGCTTTATACCTAGTGGGCAAATTTTAAAGTCAACTCAGAACCAAGTGATTTTAGAGATTCAACAATTCAGAAAATCTGTGTCATTCAAGAATTAAGCAGAGAGGGGAAAAAAGAGAATTATGAAGTAAGCAGAGAGGGAAAAAAGAGAACTCTGACTAGTCTTCAGGAAAATATTAAAAGCAAACAGTAAGGACAACAATCCCCAAATCTCAGTGAATTAAAAAGAATAACCAAATCCTCTGTCTGCCATATACATCATCAATTGTGTTTGGCAAGAGTTGCCATCGTTTCTTGACAGTAATTTCCAGAAGTAGGTGGTTAGCAACCATTATTAATGGTTGGCTGCTCGGAGAAATCCTCTGGCCCTCAGGGCAATGAATATGATAGCTACTGAAGGAGAAGTACTGACATCAGCAACATTGATTCCTAGCTCTCCATGGCTTTGGCATTGAAGGCTGACTTAGAGAGGGTAAACAAATGCCAAGTGAGAACAAGTTTAAGAACTAAAGTAGCATTTTCTTCTTATTTAAAATTTTTACTTCCTGACTTACTAATGTACTGATAGCCAGAAGAAATTCTGCTTGTAGAAATAGTCAAGAGAAGCCCACTGGAATGAGGATGGCAAGAAAATGAGAGAGGATAAAGTAGTAAAGATAGAAGAAAAGAAGAAACAGAAAGATGGATAAGAACAAAATACCCCCTTCTTTTGTTACTTTTTTAAAAAGTTTTATTTATTTGAGTTTTTGGTGCCTTTTGTTTCTATGTAAGAGTCATTTTCAGATATTCTCCTGCTCCCCACCTGGATGATCCCAATAATGCCACTTTTAAAGAAAACATGATGGCTAGATATTTTTTCCCCCTAATTCCCACCAGGCCATTCCAATTTTAGTAGAACAGGAAATGATCTGTTACAGTAAAGATCACTTATATACATCTCTTTTCTTGCTAATAAGTGTTCAGAGAAAATATTAAATGACAATGCTACAGCACAATCTTTACAGAAATAAGTGAACTCTATAACTATTATGTATGGGAGCTTAAAATAACCATAAATGAATATTAAATCACATGCTCGTTGCTTTTCTGCCTCCTGTGGTACTGTGCAGTCTGGATATTAATGCTACAACACTGAACCAAAATTAAACTGGCTTTTGTGACACAATATAGTAAAAATAATAAAACTTCACACTTAGGTTACACCCTTGCCCAATTATTCTTCTTCGGAAATCTAACAGGAAGCCCTTGACAAGATAAGGTAAGGCAGGAGAATCCAACTTTGCATTATAGCAAGTGACACAGAAACTAATAATAGCTTACCTTTACATAACATTTTATATATGTTATTTCATTTGCTTCTCACCACAAACCTGTGAGGCAGGCACTGAAAATATTACTATCCCCATTTTACAGATTAGGAAATGTAGTCCCAGAGAAGCCAGATCACATGTGTGAGGTCACACAGTTAATTTTAGTGGAAGATCCACAATTTCAACCTAGATCTTCTGGCTCTAACTCTAGAGTTCCAATGTGTCTAAAATGAAACCCTCACTTTTCACATAATCCTGTGAAGAATTTTCATATTCACATATATGCACATATGTGTATATGTATGCATATGTATACATATATGTTTGTGCATGTGTGTGCATGTATGTGTACACACATATATAGACACTTGTATATGTATATGTGCATGCATATGTATATATATGTATATGCATATATTTGTGTGTATATGATGTGTATAAATGTATATATATACATACATATGTTTATATGAATGTACATGTACACACACATATATGAATCTAGATATGCTGCTTTTATTAACAATAATATATATGTCTCTTCTTTTTTTAGACCAGATGCTACTATTGTATTTTTTTAAAAAGGAGTCTATGAAAGCTCATACAGTTGTTAATCAGTGAAAAAGTATTCGCTGAGCACTTAGTATGTGTCAGGTACTGTGTTAAGTTCTGAGAACACAAATACAAGGAAAGATAGTAGAAAGACAGTACCTGCCCTCAAGCAGCTTATGTTCTAATGGGGGAGGACAATTCATAAAAGAAAGCTGAAAAGGAGTGAGGGCTGAAGGGAGACAAAGGTACCCAGCAAGAGGGCACTGTAGAGGAAGTCCAGAGTGCCCCCGGAGAGGACTGAGACATGGCTGGCCTGGGAGCCCTCTTTAAATGGAAGTTCTGGAAGTATTAATCTGATCAGAAGGAGAGGCCTTAGAGGCAGAGGGATTTCCAGTGTGTTAATTTTGAGGCTGAAATGAGGGCTGGGGCAGGCTACAGGAATTATATAGCACAACCTGGAGAGGGATGAGGTTGAAGACTTTCTTCTCTCACATAAATACTCAGAAATTTGTCATGATTCTTCTTGTGTCTGTTAAGAAAAAACAGTGCCTTACATTTTGGTTTTGATCGTTAGACTCACTAATCAATCAACAGGCATTTATTAAGCACCTACAATATGCCATTCACTTTGTAGAATCAGGGAATATCATTGGTGTTGCCACCAAATGACCCCTGAGCTCTCTCTGTGCCTCATAATAAAACCCAACCCAGTGATCATATTAAAAAAAATACATAATTAAGAGAAATGTGTTGCTCTCCTTGGCATGCTTTCTGTTTCAGAGTAATAGTACATTTTCTGAACTTGTGCTTTTGAGATCAGAAATATCTTTTAAATGCTGTGAAAACCTATTAAGCTTTCACATTTTGTGCTCCACAGCTCAAATAATACCACAGGTGTCATTTCCCTTTTACAGGCCATTTTGTTTAGGAAATAATGGAGAGATGTGTTACTAGCAGCTCTGAAGGCATCTTTATATAGCTGAACTGGTGATGGTGATAACTAGCTGGGAATCATTAATTAGTTCACACAGTTCACAGTTGGTAAGCCTGCAACCATCACCAGCAAAAAACATTGTATACAACACACTTCTATTTCTTTCTTCCTTGGGTTCTTAATTCTACGTCTTTAAGAAAGAAATGCACTGAAACCTTAATGTGAACTCCATGGTCTCTTTTAGCTCAAAAATTCATGGCTTCTGTGGACCCATTTGGTATGAATTGGGTCCATCTTGGATCCCATGTTTACTTAGAGAAGAGTCTTGTTATGAGTTGGTTTCAGCTATGCGGAAATCCCTCAACTCCGAGGCAGGAGGACAATGGCAGGGTCATAAGGAGGTATATTTACACCGGGGTACAAGCAAGCAGCACAGAAGGCCCCAGCCAATGTCTTACAGTTGGCACGTTAGGAGACAGCTATGTGGGCAGTGGAGGGCAGGAAGGAAATAGGGTTAGTCAGTAAAAAAGCATTTATTAAACTCTTACTACATGCCAGGCACTGTGATAAGATGAGCATCGGGGATTCAAAGAAAAGGGGGGAAATAGTCCATGTTCTCAAGGAGCTCATATTTTAATGGGGGAAAACAATGTGCAAAAAATATATATACACACAAGCTACAGACAATGTAGATAGGAATCAATCTCAGAGCAAAGGCACAAGTGGGGGAGGGGGTCAGGGTTACCAATAATAGCTTCTTTCAGAAGATGGGAATAGACCTTGAGTTTTGAAAGAAGCCAGGTTAGCCAGAAGAAAGAGGTTAAGAAGAGGTTTGAAAGGTTAAGTTGACAAATAGCTCAGCTTTTGTGTGACTTCTGAGGGAAAGAAGGTTTCCATCCATATCTTCCAATTTTAACTAATTCTTTCTTGATAACAATGCTAAGTGCTATGGTTTCTATACTGTTGAAGCAATATAAATAACTCTTTTCAGAATTCTGTAAAATTGGTACTCCAGGACAAGGTTCACAGTCTTCCTGCCCTGGTTATGGTTTTGTTCGATGTTACAGTGAGACTCTAGAGCGATCGGTACAACTATATCTTTTTTTCTTATATAATGTGTTGAACAATTTAAAACCATTTTCATGACAAGGCCTTCTGACTCAGAATGAAAACTGAATGCATATTTATAATTGAACATTTATGAAGAATTTGTAGCATGTTTTATTTTGTGGAAGCTTTGCAATTATTAACAAATTATTACTGGTTGCTTACTTTGAAATTGCCTGGCTTAGCTATTTTCACTTTTTTGCATTTCAATTATTTTCAAATTATTTTCACTTTTTCGTATTTCAACTAACTACTGGCATTGAAGTATCTACATAGGCTCTGTGAGTGTATGTGTGTGTGTGTGTACACACATACACATATATACAGTATATACTATGCAGTATAGTATACACTACGTATATAGTTCATCACACATCTACACCATATAGTACAATATGCACACAAATATACTACATACTATACAGCATAGTATACATACATATAATACATTATATACATACAACATATAGTACAGTTTACACACACATACTATATGGTACTACATATATACACATATATTATATAGCATACTAACATACATATACACTATATACTATGTAGTATGGTATACACACATATGTCTCTCTATATATATACAAATACTATGTACACATAAATATGCATACATATGTGCATGTATGCATACTATATAGTGCTGTATACACACACAAAATATATAAGATTAGCTAGGTGGTGCAGTGAATAGAACACCAGGCCTAGAGTGAGGAAGACTTGAATTCAAATCCAGCCTGAGACACTTACTAGTTGTGTGTCCCTGGGCAAGTCACTTAAGGCTGTTGGCCTTGGTTTCTTTATCTTTAAAATAAGGTGGACAAGGACATGGCAAACTATTCCAGCATCTTTGCCAGGACAACCTCAAATGGGGTCACAAAGAGTCAGGCATTACAGAAACAACTAAATAACAATACGCTATATACTATATAGTATAGTTATATACGTACACATACACTATATAGTATATGTATACATGCACACGCACTCATATACTATATGGTATAGTATGTGGACATACATATTATATAGTACAGTATATATACATGTACTACATACAATAAGGTACTATATATACACAGACCTATATACACATATACTATATAGTACAGCATATGCACACATATATACACATACATAAATATAAATACATATGCACATGTATCTGTGTATACATATCAAGTAGCAGGCTGTTGCAATAATCTAGATGAGAAGTAATGAGTGCCTGAACCAAGATGGCGGCTATGTGAGTAGAAAGAAGAGGGGGTGGATGAGAGATGTTATAAAGAAAGAAATGGCAAGATTTGCCAATTTGCTGGTTATGTGGGCTGAGGGAGTGTGAAGGGTTAAGGGTAGGACTGAGTTTATGAACCTGAGAGACTAGAAGACTGAAAGTGCCTTTGATAGAAATAGGGAAATTTAGAATAGGGTTAAAGTGTTTTTAGGGGGAAGAGAGGGTGTAGACAACGAATTGTATATTGGATTTGTTGAGTTTGAGATGATTGTGGGATGTCTATTTGTGTGTGTGTATATATACACGTGTATACAGCTGTGTGTGTATATATACAAACATACATATTTGAATATGTGTGATAATAGGTAGTTCGTGATTCAAAACTGAAACTCAGTGGAGGAAACTGTGAGTCATCTACACAAAGATGATAATTAAACCCACCGGAGTAGATGAAGTTACCAAGAAAGCATGGAGCAAGAGTAAAGAAGTGAGCCTAAGAGAGAACCTTGGAGAACACAGAAAGTCAGGGGGCAGAACACAGAAGAGAGAGACTAAGAAGTAGCTGTCAGATAGGTAGAAGGAGAAGCAAGAGACTTAACCTATTTGGTTTCAGCTCATTTGTAGATTTAGAGCTAAAAGTGACCTTAGAGGTCTTCGGGTCCTACTCCCTTGTTTTACAGACAAGGAAACATAAGTGAAGAAGAGAAATGATTTGGCCACACAGCTATTAAGTGTCAGAAGTAGGATCTGAACTTAAATTTTCCTGACTCCAATTTTAGTGCTCTGTTTACCGAGCATCTGTTCTATTAGCTGAACCCTATAAAATAGAATGTAAGCTTCTTGAGCAAGGGAATTATTTCATTTTCTCTTAATATCCTTGGATCCTAGTAAACTATTTGGCACTTAATAGGTGCTAAATAAATGCTCACTGATTGATGGGGTACACTAAACTTCTGCCTGTATAATCAACCCCTAAACATGGCTTTGGCCTGGCCCACACTGGCTTACTGCCTACTTTTCTCCCTATCCAAAGGCTGACACACCGTGAATGTCTGCCTGCATTAACTACATTGTCATCTTCACACAGATAGTTCCAGAAAAAAGAAAAGAACAACAATAACAAGAACAAAATAGAAAAGAAAGGCAAAGGACATACTGTTTTATTAAGCCAATTGCCTATTTTTTTCTTTTAGATTATTTATCTTTTTCTAGAAAAATGTCTTCATGAGATTCTTTCTATGTGACTTGGTGAATAGTGCTCTTGGCTTAGATTTAGGAAGACTGAGGTTCAAATTCTGCCTCGGACACAGTAGTAGTGTGATCCTGGGTAAGTCATTTAACCTCTTCCACATGAGTTCCTTTATGTGTACAGTGGAGATAATAGTACTTGTAGTGCCTGCCTCGTATCGTTGTGAGGCTCAAAAATAAACTTGTAGTGTGCTCGGCAAACTTGAAAGTGCAATGAAAATGTTGATTATCATCCTCATCCTTTTCTTACCCAGCCTGTTAACAAATGACCACAAAGCTAATTGTAGCTCATGAACAAATAATTTAATTTGTGGATGATGAGGTAGGGAAATCCTATAAAGAATCTGACTAGATCCTCCAAAACAACAACCACAATAACAGTATTCTCTGTTCTTTGATCATAATGTAAGCTCTCATATCCAATAGTGTAAATCACAACCCACTCAGGGTTTTTTTTTAATCCTGTATAAGTTTCATTCATTCCGTAAAGGCCCCATAGCCAATCCTTCAAATGTTCTGAAGACATTCCTCTGGTTCTTTTAACACAGTATGGATACTAATGTAGTCACATGACTGACCCACCTTTTTGTCTGATCACTATATTTCTCATATGAAATCTCTTCTACCTCTTTTATAATATAATTCTCCATTGGTAATATGTTACAACCTGTTCCTTTCTACCATTTTCCTCTCCTTGGCCCTTTGGTCAACCTTCTGTTTCAACTCTGATGACTTTTGGCCTACAGTCATATAGCTTCATGAATATAACAGTATCGTTAAAAAGTGTGGGGAAGCTTTGTTTCAAAGAGAAGCATGGGATCATTAAAGGCACTGCATAATTTCTCAAAGGCCATCAACCTCCCACCTTCTGTTGTTCTGGGCCCAGTTCATGTCTATCTCCAGTCTCTGTCCAAGATATGTGTGCTAACGGACTAGTTTAATTGGGTGGTCTATCCAATTGCATATTGTAGACTGAACAATAGATGTACTTAATTCATTTTTTTGTCCCCTGTGTGAATAGTAAAATTAAACTTTTAAAAACGATTCTGGATCTCATTTAGGAGGCTTTACAGTGTTCCACTGCTTGATCCAATAAACTTAACATCATTTACAAATAGGAACATCTGGTGATATATAGGGAATCCAGCCTTCCATTTGGACCCTGTATTAGACAACCTCTATAACACTGGCTAATACCTTTGGTGAGCATATATTTCCCTATTTTATATTTCACTTGATATGAATAACCAAAGTGTTGTTGAGCAAAGTTGTCACTGTTGTTACATTGTTCAAAAAGTCCAATATAATTTTAACATATTCATGAGAGACACCCCGACGGAGGACAGGCTTTGAGACAGTATGTTGCTTTATTGAATCAAATGCTTTTTTATAGTAAAAGAGTCTCAAAAAATCTGTAAAGTCAATTTCAATTCAACTGAACAAATTCTTATTAAGTGCTTATTATATGCAAAGTACTTGCTCTATGCATTGTGGTACAAAGATATTTTTGAAATGACATGATCCCTATTCTTAAGAAGCTGTCATTCTTTGAGGGTGGAGGCAGAAGTAGTTTACATATATATGTATAGATAACATATAAATAGTATGTATACATATATAACATATATATTATCTATCTATATTATCTGTCCATCCATTCATCCTTCTATCTATTTATCTATCTATCCATCTACCTCTATCTCTCTATCTATCCATGTATCTATCTATCCATGTATGTATGTATGTATCTATCTGTCTGTCTGTCTGTCTATCTGTCTAATGTAAGGCATGATGAAGGGAGAGGAGAGCTCCTGGCACAGTGTTCCAGTAAAATTTAAGGTGGGAGAGAATATTCATGTGGAGAGGTCAGAAAAATGTTCTGGATTAAAGAGGTGCCTGAGCCAAGCCTTGAGGATTCTGAAAGATGTAGGTAAAAGGAGAGAGCATTTTTGCCTTATATGATTAAGCAGATGTAGAAGAGTGTTCTGTTCCTTTCTTGAGTAAAGTTCAGGATCCCAGGATGCAGTACAAGGAGCTACCATCTCCCTTATATGCCATTTATGTTGTTAGGGGCAAGAGCCCAGGATCACAGGACAGGCTCCTAGTCATAACCATGATGTAGAATAGAAGGGACAGGTCCTACCAGTGGAGTATAGGGTCCCAACCTTTACTTTCCACTTGGAAAGTAGGGCTATTAAGCAAGGCCATTATTCCCAGCCCTGGTCAATACTTCCTAAGAAGAAAACTGGCTTGGGTGGGAGGAAGAGAAGGAAGAAAAGGAAGAACACAGCACAGGATAGGAGCCAGCAGAGTAAGCAAGCTATATTAGAAGGAAATACGAGGGGCAATGAAGAAGGGTGGAAATCAGTCACATCTGCTGGGGTGGCTGGTGAAATATGGTACCCCAAACTATTAAAGCCTGGTGGGTTTTTATGAAGTTCTAATCTGAGGCAAACAGAACCAAAGCTTGAGGGGGGAAAGTGGGATGTCTGGACCTGATGTGCAGGTCATGTTTTGGGGACTGGGCTGGCTCATTTCAGGGTGACAACCTCAGGAACTGGAAGACAAACTGATATTCAAACTCCTCCATAACCTATTACCACAGACCTTACTTTGACTGGCAGCTTAGGGGGTTTGGGATTCTCTGGCTTCTTTGAGGTGTGGGGAGGCTACTGATGAACTTGAGGGAGGGCAGGTTGTATTCAAGGAATTCCTAGTTATATAGCTTTGTTGGAATGTAAAATGGATGAAGGAAAGAAAAAATGAAACCAAATGGGGAAAATTAGAATGGAGACCTTAACTGTGAAGCTAAGAAATGTGTATTTTATCTTATAGAGTAGGCAACAGGAAGATGCTGTTGGGGTTTGAAGGGAACATTCTAAAAGACTGGAAATGGTGCTTTAAAAAAAGGCAACTGAGAAGACAAGCAACTGTTGACATATAGTCCTGTTTGCTCGTCTCTATAAAATCTTTATGAGAATAGTTTTTGCATGCATAGAGATTACCCTTGGAGAGAACCTGAACAGAGAGCAGGCTGGCTTTTGCAGATAATTTTTGTAAAGTAGACCACATTTTCATGGACACAGAAGCTAGAGGTATAGAGAACTTAATAGCACTCTACTGTGTCTATTGTTTATTAATTTTTTAAAAAGCATTTGACTCAGTAGAACAAAATAATCCCCTTTAAACAAGATATTTCCCACACAAGTACTGTGTTTTGCAAGACCATACAACAGATGCAACTAGAGAGATAATGCTGTTTAATGGTCCACTGAGTACTGATGTCAAGAGATATAAAAGTGGATGATGTATGCTTACCTAAGGTGTTCACCAGTGTCATGGAAGAGGATTCAAAAAAATGTGTAATACATTTTCCACTCTAGAATTCAAACAGTTTAGGATTCAGTTCATAGAAGTATTTTCAATTATATAATTTAACTCAGCTGGTAAATTACCTCTCTTGCCTGGATGCCTCCTCCTAAGTTGCCTGGGAAGTTCTAATTTCAATGAAATTCAGTTTTTTCTACATCCAACAGACAAACTGGGAAGCATTTATTGAGATAGTGTGATATTTAACTGGAACTGAACTGACTGGTAAAATAAAAAGTAAAATCTCACATATGTTTTAGACAAGTGTAATCTCTTCTCTTCTCCCTCCTTCCTCCCTCTACCCCAACCCCAAACAGATTTGGGGGGATTTTGGAAATAATATTCACCAAGATTTGTGTTTTGGTGTCAGAGGTGTTGTCAATGCAGATGACTTTGCCATCTTGGTAAGAAAAACGATCCTCCAAGTATCTGCTAGCAATCCCATGTGGTTCTTGGCTTGTACTGCATCACTTGACTTGGCTGGTCATAGTTATCCTTGTGCTATCCTTACCTGATAACTGCCTCCCTAATTCACACACCCTTTTAGCAGGTCCTCCTTTATCCATTCATTTTGGCTTCCTATTCCTCTGTAAGTTAAGAAGACTTTTATACCCTACTAGATATATATGTTATTCCTTCTTTAACCCAGTTCTGATGAGAATAAAATTCTGACACTGCCTGCCTTCCCTTATCCTCCCCTTCACTGTATGAGATGATTTGCTCCATTTTACTTCTCTCTACTTAATTTTATTTTTTAGGATCATACTATCATAATCAACTCAACCCTAAACTTTCTATATATGTATGCTCTTCTGAACTACTTTAGTAAAGATAACATTCTTAAGAGTGACACATATCATTTTACCAGATGAGAACTAAATAGCTTAACCTTATTCAATCTCTTATAATTCATTACCTTCTTATGTTTCTCTTGATTCTTGCAAGTCAACTTTTCTGTTCAGTTTTAGTCTTTTCCTCAAGAATACCTGAATGTCCTTTAATTCATTAAATATCAATTTTTCCCTTGTAAGATTATACTCACCTTTGCTAGATATGTTGTCTTTGGTTTCAAACCCAGCTCCTTTTCTCTTTGGAATATCATATTCCATGCCCTTTGGTCTTTTCATGTAGAAGCTGCTAAATCTCATCTTATCCTGACTGTAGCTCTGGAATATTTAATTTGTTTCTTTCTAGATGCTTGTAATATTTTCACCCAGGAACACTGAAATTCATTTACAATGTTCCTGTGAGTTTTCATTTGGGGATTTCTTTCAGGCAGTGATTGGTATTTTTTCCAATTTCTATTTTAGTCTCTAGTTCTAAAACTTCCAGGCAATTTTCCTTAATAATTTCTTGAAGTACAATGTCTAGACTCTTTTTTTTGTATCTTAGCTTTCAGGTAGTCAGACAATTCTTATATTTTCTCTCCTTGATCTGCTTTCCAGGTCAGTTTTATTTCTAATGAAATATTTCATGTTATCTTCTATTTTTCATTCTTTTTATTTTGTCTTATATCTTAATGTCTTATGAAGTCATTAACCTCCCCTTGTGCAATTGTAATCTTTATTTTCTTTAGTGAGTTTTTGGGTCTCTTTTACCAATTGTTGACTTTCTTTTCATAATGTTCTTGATTTTCTTGCATTGCTCTTTTTCTTTTCTCATTTTTTTCATAAACCTCTCTTATTTGATTTTTAAAGTCCTTTTTAAGCTCTTCCAAGAACTCTTTTTGGGCTTGTGATTATTTAACATTTTTCTTTGAAGCATTACTTTAATGTTTTGACTTCACTGACTTCTGAGTTTAAACCCTAAAATCTTCTCTATCACCATAGTAGCTTTCTGTGGTTGGGTTCTTTCCCTCTTGTTTACCCCTTTTTAAAAAAATAGTCTATTTCTTGACCGATAACTCTATGTTGGTGTCAGACAGTGCTTTCAAGGTGTGGGGGATAATGTCTCAGGCTTCAGGTTTTTTTGTGCTGTTGTTTTCTGAGCTTGGTCTGTGGGTCTTTGGCTTTTTGGTGTGGTCATTGCTCTTCTTATGCCTTGATCTGTGAGTGACCTCTGGTACTCCTCTTCACCCCTGTGACCAGGGTCCTTAGCACTGTCATTGCAAAAGCTTTTACTCCCTTTGGAGGCCACAAGCATTAGCTCATCCCTCTGCCCTGGAGTGGAAACCAGGGACTTTGCTCTCATGCAAGTGACCACAATGAGCATGGACTTGCCCCTCTGTCACCATGCTCACCAACATTTGTGCTCCTCTCCTTGCCCACAGCCACAGCCTCAGACCATTTCCAGTCAGCTCACTTGGGTCTTGGGTCCAGTGCCAGCTGAACTTTGCAGTCTTCCATTGACTAGCCATGGGGTGAGAGTTCCCAAAGCTTAGGCTGCTGCCATCAGGACTTGCTGTTTGTTGACTCTGAAGTATCTGCCATAGGCCAGATCACCACCCAGAGAGGTCAGATCTTTTTAATGGCCTTGCAAGTAGTCTTAGACTAGATGACTGCTTTACCCCAACTTTTATTTATTTATGCATTTTAATTCAGGATGAGGGTGGAGATTTGAGAGAGCCAGGTAATTTCCAGCCTTATTCTGCCATCTTCCCACAGTTCCCTCTAGGTCTATGTATTAGGATCATTGTTTCTAAACACATTTTAGAGTAAGTGGCTTAAAGGAAAATACTAACAATATAAATTTGATGTAAAATAATAACTAATTGCAAAGAATAAGCACTAACTTTGCAGTAAAGGTAACATATTGCTTTCAGCAATTGATTCATTAATGTGTTCAGCAAACAGTGAATACTTTCTGTGTACAAGGAATTGATTTAAAAGCAGAGAAGGATACAACAAGATGGTGTTGCCTAATGGTTAAATTGCAGGTCTTGGCATCAGAGAAACCTGGGTTCAAAACCTATCTCTGGGCAAATAATTTAACTTCCCTAGGTCTTCTCTGCGAAGTTGATCTACATTAATAGAAAGAGCTTACTGGTTGAAGAAATCACAGATCTGAATGATTTCGTGTCCCTTGCATTTAGTAGGGACTTGCTTATTTGTTGAAAGAATGAGTTCTGAAAGTAAGAGAAATAAACTGAAAACAAAAATATTTCTGTTTGATCTTGAAAACTATTAGATATCTTTCAATTATACACCTTCGAGCCTTCTGGAATTTCACTAGGAAATGGATTTTTCTGTTATAATTAAGTCTTGTTGAGAAGATGAATGTGAAGGACATTTTTAGCCTGTTCTGACAAGGTATTCCCAAACTGATATTTATTTGCTTTTTTTTTCTTTTTTTTTAAATTTATTTAACATCTTTAGTTTTCAGCATTGATTTTCACAAGAGTTTGAATTACAAATTTTCTCCCCATTTCTACCCTCCCCCCTACTCCAAGATAGCGTATATTCTGGTTGCCCTGTTCCCCAGTCAGCCCTCCCTTCTGTCACCCCACTCCCCTCCCATCCCCTTTTCCCTTCCTTTCTTGTAGGGCAAAATAAATTTCTATGCCCCATTGCCTGTGTATCTTATTTTCTAGTTGCATGCAAAAACTTTTTTTTTTGTTTTTGAACATCTGTTTTTAAAACTTTGAGTTCCAAATTCTCTCCCCTCTTCCCTTCCCACCCACTCTCCCTAAGAAGTCAAGCAATTCAACATAGGCCACATGTGTATCATTATGTATAACCCTTCCACAATACTCATGTTGTGAAAGACTAACTATATTTTGCTCCTTCCCAACCCATCCCCCTTTATTGAATTTTCTCCCTTGACACTGTCCCCTTTTGAAAGAGTTTGTTTTTGATTACCTCCACCCCCATCTGCCCTCCCCTCCATCATCCCCCCCCCCTTTTTTATCTTCTTCCCTCTTCTTTCCTGTGGGGTAAGATACCCAATTGGGTATGTATGGTATTCCCTCCTCAGGCCAAATCTGATGAGAGCAAGATTCACTCATTCCCCCCTCACCTACCCTCTCCCCTCCTCCTACAGAACTGCTTCCTCTTGCCACCTTTATGCGAGATAATCCACCCCATTCTATCTCTCCCTATCTCCCTCTCTCAATATATTCCTCTCTCATTCCTTAATTTGATTTTATTTCTTTAAGATATCTTCAAGAAATTATCAAGGAGAACTGCCCTGATATTCTAGAGCCACAGGGCAAAATAGAAATTGAAAGAATCCATCGATCGCCTCCTCAAATAGATCCCAAAAAAGAAATGTCCTAGGAATATTGTCGCCAAATTCCAGTGCTCCCAGATCAAGGAGAAAATATTGCAAGCAGCCAGAAAGAAACTATTCGAGTATTGTGGAAACATAATCAGAATAACCCAAGATCTGGCAGCTTCTACATTAAGAGATCGAAGGGCTTGGAATACGATATTCCGGAGCTCAATGGAGCTAGGTTAATCCTAGAATCACCTACCCAGCAAAACTGAGTATCATGCTCCAAGACAAAATACGGATTTTCAATAAAATAGAGGACTTTCAAGTTTTCTCAGTGAAAAGACCAGAGCTGCACAGAAAATTTGACTTTCAAATGCAAGAATCAAGAGAAGCATGAAAAGGTAGTCAAGAAAAAGAAAAAGAAATTGCAAGAGACTTACTAAAGTTGAACTGCTTTGTTTACATTCCTACATGGAAAGATGACGTGTATGATTCATGAGACCTCAGTATTAGGGTAGCTGAAGGGAATATGCATATATATATATATACATATATATGTTTATGTATGTTTATATATAAGTGAATGTGTAGGTATGTATATATGTATGTGTGTATATATATATATATGTATATATATATATATATATATATATATATATATATATATACAGAGAGAGAGAGAGAGAGAGAGAGAGAGAGAGAGAGAGAGAGGACACAGGGTGAGTTGAAGATGAAGGGAAGATATTTAAAAGAAAGAAAATCAAATTTATTTGCTTTTTACAGATAAATTAGCTAACAGAAAGTTTGACAAAAAAACCTAAATGTTTTGTGTAGAATTTATAGAGCAAAAACACTTACATTAACTTTTGGCTATTGCAAAATTATTATGCTTATATTTTACGACTTTTAATTCTTGCTATTATTTTAAATCTAGTAAAATTGAAGTCAGACAATTTTAAAACTTCTTCCTTTTATGTGTCTTTAGCATTCTGTATGTTAGCGCTGAAATAGATTTCAGCAAATTTAGAACATATACATTTCATGCAATCCTCTGATTCTTACCGTGTACAACTTATTTTTGTAATAGTAATTATAATAGTAGTAATATAATATATATATGTACATATATACAGTAGTTGTAGTAGTAGTCATATCTTTTCATGGCAGTACAAATGTGAGGAAATAGCTAGAATACATGCTGACTTAGGCCATTATGTCATGCAAAAAAAAATTCTTTTAAATTTTTTTTCTTTCTCTTTTGAGTGATACCACTAACTTCACCTATCACTGACACAAATATATTCATTTGACTTTACTATTTAAATTTTAGTAATCTTCTGACTGATTGTGGAGTCATTCCTCAAAGAAAGAGCACCATTTATAATATCAAGATATTCATTCTGGTTTGATGTTCTTGCTCCATATTTTTTGTTAAACTTGTAGTGTTCTTTTTTCATCAAGCAATTCTAGTTTATGCTCTTTTTTACTTTGTTCCTTTCTTAGTAGTTCTCTTGAGTGAGGCTAGGGAGCTAGGGTGAATAAGACTTGCATCCTGAACTGATTTTGATCCTAGAGAGTTCTGAATGAAACTTAGGCTTCATTTTTCTTGCCTTTGCCTTGCCTTGCCTCACCTTCCCTTTCCTTCCCATGCAATAAAGGTTCTTCTGGACGTCTCCTCCAACTAACTGGGAAAACTGTTTGTTTTTTAATTTAATTTGGTAGAGTAGAAAGGTTGCTGGACTCAGAGAAAGAAAGACTTGTGTTAAATTGCAATTCACTCACTTAAAAACTATGTGACAATAGGAAAGTTATTGAACTCCTCTGGGCCTCAGTTACCTAATCTTTAAGCTGAGAGAGTTTGATTTAATGATCTCTAATGTTCTTTCCAGTTCTTAATTTGTGATCCTATTATTTTGTGATTATTAGGCCAAAAATGAATTATAGACAGATTCATTATTGACTACTTACATTTGGATGATATCATTCCTCTGAGGTACTACAGTTTCAGGGCAGCTAGGTGGTACAGCAGAAAGAATGCCAGGTCTGAAGTCAGGAAACATCATCTTTGTGAGATCAGATCTGTCCTCAGATTCTTACTAGCTGTGTGACCCTGGGCCAGTCACTTACCTCTGTCTCAGTTTCCTCATCTGTAAAATGAGCTGGAAAAAGAAATAGCAAATTATCTATTATCTCTGCAACATAAACCTCAAATGGGGTCAAAAAGAGTCTGACGAGACTGAAAATGACTGAACAAAGTATTCAAAGCAGGAAAGGTGAGGAGGGAGTTCATTCCAGCATGGGGAAAGTTAAGAGTTGGGAAGTGGAATGCTATTTCCAGGTTGGCCAGTTTGGCTGGAAGATAGAGCATATGAGAGAGAGCAATATGAAATATGCCTGCAAAGGTAGGCAGGAGATAGTTGGTGAGGGGCATTAAACGCCAAGGTGAGGAGTCTGTATTTTATCTTAGAGGCAGTGGTTAGCAGGTGAGTCTCTCAGCAGTCAGACAGAGCATAGTCTCAAATTAGATCAGCATCATTGAGGTATGGCAAGTAAAGGCTGATAGAGAGGTTGTGATTTGGGGGCATGTAACAGTCTGCTAAAGGTCATCTCTAGGTAGACACAATTCAGCAAGGTCTACATGAGTCCCAGAGGTTGTGTCCTCTTATTAATTAGTTCATTCAGTGAGCACATGCTAATTACCATTAGTGTGCTATGTGCTGGGAGATAGGTGAAGTTTAGCTAAAAGGTGATCCTTTCCCTTATGGAGATTACAGTCCAGTAGTGGACAAAGACACAAACATAGGGAACGAGATAACTATTAGCCACATTTATCTAGTGTTTTAAAGTTTGCGAAGAGCTCATATCATCCTTACAAAAACCTTACAAGGTGAAGACTATCATTATTTCAATTTACAGCTAAGGGAACTGAAACTCAGAAAGATGAAATGACTTTCCAAGGTCACACAGCTAGTAAGTACCTGAGGACATGCTGGAACTTGGATCTTGCTAACTCTAAATCCTTTGCTCTAACCACTATACAACACCACTTCTAAAAACATTTATGAAACAACAACAACAAAACAATCACTGACAGAGGGAAATGAGTTCTCCAAGCAGTAATGCAATATGTAAATATGATAAAGGCAAAGAGTAAATTTCTTATCTCTGTGTCATTGTAGTTGTGATTGTTCTTCAGTTATTTTCAGCTGTGTCCAACTTTTTGCGACCCCGTTTGGGTTTTTGTTTTTCTTTTTTTGGCAAAGATACTAGGGATTTTACCACTGCCTTCTCCAGCTCATTTTTAAGGATGAGGAAATTCAGGAATACAGAGTTAAGTGACTTGCCCAGGGTCAGACAGCTGGTAAATGTCTGATGCCAGATTTGGACTTGGGAGATGAGTCTTCCTGACTCCAAGCCTGGCACTCTCTCCCTTGCGCCTCCTAGCAGCCTTCAAGTACTTAGATTCCTACAAAGCACTGCTCCTGTGTCACCATTTACAGGGGGACTTTCCTGATTCCCCTTCAATCATTAGGGTGTCCTTCTTTCTCAAATTATCTTGTAATTTTTTTTTCTATTTACATCTTGTGCCCTCCTCCCAGTAAAATTTAAGCTCCTTGAAGGCGGGAAAATGTTTTTCATTTAATAGCAACAGTATCAGCTAGCATTCATAAAGCGCTTTAAAGCTTTGCAGAGAACTTTACAAATATTTCATTTGATCCTCACCACAACCCTGGGATGTAGGTGCTGTTATTAAGCAGATGAGGAAACTGAGGCAGAGGTTGAAGGGCTTAATCACCTGTGTTGGTAACCAAAAATGGGCTCCTTAGCACTGAGTTCAACAAGTGCCCTTGAAGAGTTTGGCTTTTGTTCCCTTTGAGTAATTCATTGAGCCTTACTAGGTGCTAAGCCCCAGGCTCAAGCCCCTATTAGGTGTAAAACCTTAGTGGGTGTGGATTGGTAACTAAGGTGGGGCCCAAGGTGGGGCGAACTCCAGGGAGGGCCTAGTTTACATGTCTGGGACAGCAGAGGCTTTTAGACCACATGGGTTTAAGTTCGCCTCTTTGTGACGATTTTAGGGCACATGGGTGATTCGCATGTGTGACTCACCCCTGACGCTGAAAACAATATAAAAACCAGGGGTTGGCTGTCTGTTCCTTGGAGCTCTTTGCCGCAGCAGTGGTGGTGCGTGACTCTGGGCCAGCCCTTGTTCTGAGCTCCCGGGCTGAACCTAGATGTTGGTAACCATGAATTGTATTGGGTCTGTCTGTTGATATTTGTAATTTGTTTGTATTTTGTTCTGAAGTTCAGGGTGCTGGGTTTTTCCCCTGAACTAAGTGAATGCTGTCTGTATGCTGGATTAAAGTAAACTTGTCAACCCCTTCACCTTGCTTTCCTTATAGTTAAGCAGATCAAAAGAACCTGTGCTGTTGGCAGCTTTCTGGGTGCTGACTGGGGGTGGATCTTA
Organism: Trichosurus vulpecula; assembly: GCF_011100635.1. NCBI lineage: Eukaryota > Metazoa > Chordata > Mammalia > Diprotodontia > Phalangeridae > Trichosurus > Trichosurus vulpecula. Next base: position 138,626,816 of record NC_050577.1, on the reverse strand, counting down.
CACCCTCACAGAAGCTGCTAGCCGGATTGTGGAAACATCACCATAGGTCTGTATCACAGACAGTGTCCGTGGAAAGATTTGAACTTAGGTCTTCCTTCATTTCTGTCTTTACATTCCCACTTTCTACCATAGCATTGCCTTGAAAATAGCTGATGTTTGATAAATTCTTATAGTATTGATCTCTTTAACATCAACTTGGTTTGCTGTTAAAACATACTTCTCAATTGCAAGCTCCAGAGAGTGGGAATCATGATATATTTATCTTTTTATCTCCCTTAGCACTCGACACAGTGTCTTACATTATGTTTTACTATAGGCAGGATTTATTATTGAAGTTGTTTCTTTAATTTTCGTGACCTTTACTGATTTATCAGTCAAATTATCAAGTGCTTTCTTTGTGCAAGACACAAAGGATTCAACAATAAAAAGAAATTAGCCCTTACCTTCAAGACTCACAATCTCCTGGGGGATACATGTACAGAAATAAATACAAAATAATTTGAGGAAGGAGCAAGCACCAGTGTCACAGAAGCCAAGGCAAGAGAGAGTACACAGGAGGAAACAGTAGTTTGTAATGTCAAAAAATGAAGGGAGGTCAAGGAGGATAGGGACTGAGAAAAGACCATCAGATCTGCCGGTTAGGAGATCATTGGTAACCTTGGAGAGATGAGTTTCAGTCTAGTAATGGTGCGGAAGCAAAATTTCAAGGGGTCAAGAAGTGAGTAGATGGTGAGCAGGGGTGATGGACTGGGAGAACAGGGAGGGGTAGAGGCCCTGAAAGATGCTGTGAAGATGTTGTTTACTAGGATTGAGAGAGAGAAAGAGACAGAGAGATAGAAGATTATGACCAAAGAGCTGAACTATGGGGGTAAAGACCATGGAGGCTGAATAATTTTGGGTTAATGATAAGGTTTAAGGTATGACAACCCTTGTGGGTTGAGAAGGTGGACAGATAAAGGCCATGGGAGTTGAGGAGGTTTATGAATTGGGAGGCCAAGGCATTGAAGAAGATAGCACCATTGAAGTTCCCAAGTATGAGGATAAGAATTGACCACACGAAGGAAGACAAAGGTACAGAACTCCTTGAGAAAGAAAGGAGAGTAACTTGTGGCATGATAGACAACTGGAAAGACCTGAGTAAATCTAGAAAGCTTGAAACACAAAGGAGAGTTTTCTGGATGCCGGTGGCAAGAGGATCTGGAAGTGGTAGTGGGGAACAAGTATACCAGTTTCTCCTCCTAGTTCAGTGTGTCAGATGTCAAGAAAAGGGAAAGAAAGGCAGAATATAGTAAAAGTTCGATGCAGACCTAGTGGGTTATTTTAAATAATCAAACTTAATTTAGGCAACTAGGAATACTTAATGCTTTCATTGTGAATTCCACATAAAAGGTGGTATATATCACATATAAAATTCCTCAAATTAAAATGCTAAGACATATAGAATATAGCTCTGCAGTATAAATAGCAGTATGGTCTCCAAGACACTCATTTCATTTGTGAAGTTTTGAGTTGCTAAACACAGAATGACTGGTTGGTGAACCGTGAGGTGGTGTGCTGGTAAATGTTTAACAACCAGCTCTCCCACCTCCACTCAAACTCCCCTCCCCCAAAAGGCACCCAGGACACACTTATAAGTATAATCTGTATTACTAACATTTTCTCCATCCCTTTCTTAAGTTTAGAAACCAATAAAACAACAACTCTAACCCTGACTTGTGGCATTTATAGATTTCTGTGATACAAATGTTCACACTGAAAATTTAACAATTATCTCTCACCAGTGAGTCAAAGCTGGTTTCCACACCTGCTTGAAAATATGTCTTCAACAATCCCACAGAGTCATTACATATATTGGACTTAGGTGAAGCAGGATTGGGTAGACGTCTCTTAAAGGCATTACATTTCAGTCCCTACAAACTTTAAGGAGCTACAGCATTCATATGTTCATTGTCAGCCGTTTCACTTGCATTGCTGTCTTTTAATTTCCCCTCACTTAGCTCGTCATCTCCCGTGAGATGTCTGTCTCTCTCTTCTCCATACTATTTTCACACCCACACCCACCCACCCACATACACATACATGTATATATCTATCCATCTATATTTATTTTGTTTTGTTTTGCTCTGTTTTCTGGAATACTAGTCTCTTCCTGAGCTCTGCATTTTTAAGGCTTGTAGGCATCTCAAACTCAACATGTTTAAAACAAAACTCATCGTCCTTTGCTCAAACCCACTACTCTTCTGAACATGTTTCTTTCCAGTTCGTTATCAACTGTTTAACCACCCAGGTTTGAAATCTCCTTGTCATCCTCAATTCCTCATTCTTCCTTATGCTACTTATCCAATCAGTTGTCAGGCATTGTCATTTCTACTTCCACAACATCTTCTTTTCCCCCGACCTGTCTCCTTCTCTTGACTCAGAACCACTACCCCATCTATTTCAAGTCCTTTCCAAACCTCACTCAGACTATTGTAATCCCCTTCTGGTTGCTCTTCTAGCTTTAGGTTTTTTCTCTTTCTAATCTATCCTCCACACAGCTAGTAAAGTGATTTTTTCTGAAGCTCAGGCCTAATTATATCACTTCCTTACTCAATAAACTCCAGTGGTTCCATATTTCCCCTAGGGCCCGATAGAAACTCTTCTGTTTAGCATTTAAAGTCCTTCACAATCTTGCCCCAACCTACCTTTCCAGCCTTATTACACATTATTCCCTTCATTCATTATATGGTGCATAAGTAGGTTAATGCACCAAATCCCAAACACACACTGTACTTCTTAGACACTCACTTTCTTAAGCACTTCTGAAGATAGCAAGACAAGTCTCTGCCTTCACCTATTCCCTTGACCCAGACAAATAGCTTCCAGGGCCTCTCTAGGGGAGCTAAACTCCCACCCTCTCCCCTACCCACCTCACAATCCAAGAACACTTGGATTCAGATTATAGAAAAACAAATCTCCCCTTTATCAGGATCACCATCTCCCCTGTCTCCCCACCCCCCACCCCATTCCAAGAAAACTGACTGGCTTGCTATTTTTCATACATGATGTTTTCTTTATTTCTCATGACCTCTTATCTCATGACCTCTGTGCTGGTTGCTCCCCATTCTTGGAATGGATTACTTTCTCACTGATGCATCTTGGTATCATTGGCTTACTCTGAGGATGTATTCAAACAACACCTTCCTCAGGAAGCTTTTACTGATCCCCATTGCTACCAGAGGGTAGCTAAGCTGTGCCATAGATAGAGTACAGGACCTAGAGTCAGGAAGACCTGAGTTCCAATCCAGCCTCAGAAACCTGCTAGCTGTGTGACCCTGGGCAAGTCACTTAACACTTTTTGCCTCCATTTCCTTATACATAAAATGAGCTGCAGAAGGAAATGGTAAACTACTCCAGTATCTTTGCCAAGAAAACCCCAAATGGGGTCACAAAGCGTCAGACCTGACTAAACAACAAATGGTTCTATTTTCAATTGTGCTCCTTTCATTCTGAATGACCTTGGGCAAATCACTTTTTCCCTGTGGGCTTCAGTTCACTAATCTGTGCAATATGGGATTTGAAACAGATGGGCACTAAGAGCTCTATGGTACTATGACAGTGCTTTATTGCTACACAACCCGGGCAGACCCTACCACAAAACCACTGCAGCATACATGTATGGAAATTCGAAATGAACAAATTATTAATAAGACTCCAAATGGAATAAAATAGCAAAACTACACCACAGCACCCCCTGGCAGAAATAACACCTTGTTCAATGACATATTCGTCATATGAGGTTTAGAATTTTAGGTTTTCATTATCTGGGTATAGCAGGGCATTGCTACAAATTCAAATGAGGAAATGTGTGAGAAATTTGCTGGTATCACACATTAAAACATTTTTCACTCATGGTTACTATTTGTTGTGACAATAAAGCCTTAAGCTTGGATAATCTGCCACCTCTGAGTCCTGAACCTAAGTGCATTGTTTACAACATGGTCCAGGGCTATCTACAGAACAGCTTTTGAAAAGCAGAGACAGGAAATCACCATCCCCAAATGATTTTTTTTAAAAAAAACCAAACGTAACTGGAACTCTGCAGTTTTGGAAATGTGTCATTTTTCCCCCAAAGGAGTTTCTGGGAACATTGCCCAAACTGGTCTTTGATCACCTGAAACAAAACTTAAAATTTAGCAAAGATGAATTTCTTGCTATACATACATATCATTATGTGCAAAAAAATAAGCCATCCCATCATCTTGAAGGAGTCTGCATTTGTCAGCATGCTGCACCCTGTCAAATGAGAAAAGAACTGTTTCTCCAAAGAGAGAGATGTTTGCATAGGAATCCATAAATTAATGAAATGAATGTTACATCAGATAAAATAGAGTAATTTTTTTAATTGAGAGGCATGGTGAAAATGGGTGGGCCACTTCTTAATCCCACCAGAAATTAAAACTCAAGAAAGCTAAATTTTAAAAAAATAACCTATATTTGTTTATATAGAACTCACTTAAACCTCACAATGACCCGCTGAGGTAGGTATTACAGGTTTTTATTATCCCTGGTTTACATTTAAAGAGACTGACCCACAGACAGATGAAGTGATTTACCTATCATCTCACAGCCAATCTGATCTCAAAAAATTTGAACACATGTATTCCTGACTTCAGGTGTCCACTATACTATGCTGTTTCTACTTTTTTACATAGCTCAGATAAACACACTCCAAATATATAGATAAGCAAGCATTCTTTTCCAGAAGAATTTATTTGGCAAGCCTTCCCCTTTAATTTTGGTATCTTTTATTTCATCCCTCTCTCATAGCTTTTATGTTAATGACTCCTTATAGATGGTATGAAGTAGTACCTCTCACTAATGTTAGTTCCAGGAGTCCATAGTACTGGAACCTTTTAGGTAAGAAATTGCCTTAAAATTAGGTCCTTTTGGCTTTAAAGTAACTTGAAACTATGGATGGAGTCCAAGAGGGATTCATCTTACGTAGAACTTTGCTATAAATCATGAGATTCATAAAGTCATAAAATGTTAGAACTAAGAAAACTTAGTCTTACAGATCATCTAGCACCCTCTTCTGCCTCCCACCCCCCATTTTGTGTAGGGGAAAGCCAAATCCAAAAAAGCCAAGGGGCTTGCCAAACATCATACAATTCATTAATAGCATATCTGGTAGCAGTATCCTTATTTCCTGATACCTAGTTCAAGACATGGTTATTGCTCACGGGCCAATTCTAAGACTGCTTTAAAAATCTTGAGAAATATTGGCTCATGAGGGACAAGGCAACACATACAAGTATACCAATTATTTTAATTTCTTATGAATAAAAGACAAACAAACCTAGCTCCTTTCCAATGTATCTTACACACAACAGTCACATTAATCGTCTCAAAATACTGTAATTTTAAAGTATCCTGTTCATTCTTTCTCCTTACTTAAAAAAAAAACTTCCAATGGTTCTTCTTTGTCATTGGTTTCCCTTTTCAAGTTCAGTTCATGAGCATTTATTAAGCACTTACTATCAGTAGGATGCTATTCTCGGTACTGGAGATACAAAGATAGAAACAAAATATTTTCTGCCTTAGAGGAACTTTTATTTCACTGGTAGTCATCAAGTATGTCTTTTTAAAAGTGTAGAGAGTTTTGTTTTGTTGTAGATTTCACTGAGGAGGCTTTGTAGCATTTCAAAGCTTGATGAATACAATGTCAAGTGTAAATAGGAGCATCCCAAGAATCTCACCATCAAACAAAAGGCTGCCTCGTTGCACACAGCACAGGGTATCTTCTGTGATTGTGGAAAACACCATAGCAAGTGTATGCCTCAGTATTTTACATTTTACTTGATGTCAATATTAACTGGGTCATTGAACAACATTATCTCCATAGCTCTATTAATATATATAATGTCAGTAATATTTGGTACATTACATATTTTAGCATATTGAGGAGAACCTCCAAAGGTACATTTTGTTTTATGGAACGAAATGCCTCTTAAAATTAAGTGCATAAGTAAATTAATGAATAGACACTGCAGGATATTATATTTTCTAGTTCCATTAGTTGAGTGACTGTAAAAAGTAGATATTCTATAAAACATCTTCCACTCAAGACTGTCTATTCATTTCTCATGTTTTCATCCAAGATACCTTCTGTGTCAGGCTGAGTTCAAAAAGATATTACAGTAACATTATTAATAAGACAGAGTCTAAATTTCCTAGAGGCAGTGTGAATAGAGGACTAGACTCAGAGCTAGAAGTCCTGGGTTTAAATACTGCCACAGATACATACTTGCTGTGTGTTCCAAGCAAGTCCCTTAACCTCTAAGTTCTCTAAGCAACTCTTTTATTAATTTATTTATTTTTAGCTTTCAACCTTCATTTCCACAAGATTTTGAGTTCCAAATTTTCTTTCCATCTCTTCACTCCCCCTACCCCAAGATGGCATGCATTTTGATTATCCCTTCCCCCAGTCTGACCTTCCTGTTCTCACCCTCCCCGGTGCCCCTGGTAGAAGGAGCGCCCTTACTATAGCAGTAAAATCAAAATCCTCATTCTAAATTCCCTACTCTGCCAAGGTTTATATTTTAATTGGGGGCAATAAGATGTCCATAAAGCCTTAATCACAAAACTGTAGGCATTTTATAAATATCTGTTGAATCGAACTGAATTAGGTAGGATGGAAACAGACTTTAAAGATTCATCACAACCTTCATCCAAAGATAAAGAAATTTGTCATTAGATCAGCCCAACAAATCCTTATCCTTCCAAGTGTTTCTTGGGTATAATCTATGAAGAAAACAAAATGCTCACAGTTTCTTTGACAGTGTGAGCTGCAAGTAAAGAAAACAACTAGAGAGAATGTGCAGAAGCATCACTTAGTATCGGCTCCAGAACAAAAAATGACAGCAGTGCACAATAAAAATAAATTGTTTTCCTATATTGCAAGGCTTCTTGAAGACAAGGACTGTCCTCTCTTACTTATTTCTGTATCTCTTCAACCCTAAGCAAAGTGAGTGTTAAAAAGGTGGATGAAAAGAATGAATGAATTATTATTATTATTATTCTATAATTAATAGCTGGCAATTTTATAACGCTATAAGATTTGCTATAGCTATCTCATTTGATCCTTGCAACCGCATTGGAAAGTAGGCACTATTATTATGCCCATTTTATCAATGGGCTGATTGAGGCACAGAGAGGGTAATAGGATCAATTTATCACATCCTTGGGTTAAGACTACAGGTAGATAATTCTCCTTATAGATATTACGCAAAACAAACTGTATATTAAAGTTGATACAAGTATAAATGATATCATATTGTTTGCCTTCTCAGTGGGTGGGGGAGGGAGTGAATGTGGAACTCAAAATTTGAAAAGAAAAGAATGTTAAAAATAAAAAAACAAAATAAAATATTTAACTGGTTTCTTCATAGTTGGTCTGATTTTCCTTACTCACTAAGATCTGAAGACCTGCCAAGTTTGAATTTTATGGCTTCAAACATGTATGGAAATACATATATGTGTGTATATATATATATGTATATACATACACACATATATATGTATATATGAAAAAAAACACCTACCTTTTTCCACACACAGTATAGATGGATGTAGACATACTGATAGATGTATCCATATCTGGATATAGATATAGCATATACTTTATGATGGCGAAAAGGTCAATGTTATTTAGCTAGCTTATACTTCAAAAGCAAGTAAAGTGACAATTTAAAAAATATAAGTAAACATAGGTTAAAACCAAGAGATTTGGGAATTGTTGGCCAGCTCTTGTGAAAAAAAAAAGATCTTAAAACTTCTTTTCAACCTCAATTGGTGTGTCTTCCACTTTGCATGTTATATAAGAGTTGGAAAAAATACTCTTCTGAGTTAGCCATTAAGAACATAATTAGATTCATTTTCCAAAAGCAGCCTTGGGAAGTACTGGGAACAATTTTTAGTGCACTTAGTTTACATATGTGAGTTTACAAATATATATTGAAGTGCTTAATTTCCCCTTCTAAATGTGCCTCTTTTCCTCCTAAAGCATACAAAGACATCCCATTCTGAAACATTATATTCTTTAAAAAAATTGTATTTCTTGATGAAGTATACATTTGAAGTACTATCAAAAGATTCAGTTCAATTCGACAAGCATTTATGATAAGCTCTTACTATGTAGCAGGCACTGTTTTATGATATACCTGCAGAAAAGGAAGTTGAAATTGTATGAGGGAAGCTCAGAATTGAATTTCTGTTTACCTTGCCTCAAAAATATGCATAGACAAGAAAAATCAGATAGTAAAAGGCCTACTTGTTTTCTTTATTAGTTTAATAAATGAATTCTTTATTTTCAAAGGATCAGAATTTATTAGTAATTTTTCTTTGCTTGCTTCTTTCATTCATCTATCCATTTATTTATCTTACTGTTTATCTATCTGTCTGTCTGTCTATCTATCTATCTATCTATCTGTCATCTGTCTAGTCCTTAAGAGCCTGCCTTGGAGTCTTGAAGTCCTGGGTTCAAGTGCTGCCTCTGACATTTACTGGCAATAGGCACACAGAAGTTATTTAGCATGAGTAATACAGCTTCTGTTCATAGTCATATGAAGAAATGCAAATTAAACAATTCTGAGGTACCACCTCACACCTATCAGATTGGCAAACTTGTCAGAAAAGTAAAATGACAAATACTGGAGGGAATGTGGAAAAATAGGGACACTAATGCACTGTTGGTGGAACTATGAATTGATCCAACCATTCTGGAGAACAATTTGGAACTATGCCAAGGCGCTATAAAAGTAGTTTACCCTTTGACCCCACAATACCACTACTAGATCTGCATCCCAAAGAGATAAAAGAAAATGGAAAAGGACCTATTTGTACAAAAAAATATTTATAGCAGATCTTTCTGTGGTGGCAAGGAATTGGAAACTGAGAGGATGCCAATCACTTGGGGAATGGTATATGATTATGATGGAATACTACTGTGCTATGAGAAATGATGAGGGGGATGGTTTCAGAAAAAACATGGTTAGATTTATATGAATTGTTGCAAAATGAAGTGAGCAGAACCAGGAGAACATTTTACACAGCAATAGTACTATCATAATGAGCAACAGTTGTGAAGGACTTAGCTACGTTGATCCATTATAGTGATCCAAGATAATTCCAAAGGATTCATGATAAAAAATGCTATCCATCTGTAGAGGGAGAACTGATGAAGTCTGAGTGGAGACTGAAGCATCCTTTTTTAACTTTCTTTCATTTTTCTTGCTTTTTTCTTTTTCATTTTTTCATTTTTTTTGCAATATGGCTAATAAAAAATGTTTTGCATGACTTCATATGTATAATGGATATTGTGGATCCATTGCTACTCAGTATGAGAATCAATCCATTTTGTTCCCACATACATGGCAGGGGTGGGGGACCTTAGGCCTTAAGGCCGCATGTGGCCCTCTAGGTCCTCAAGTGCAACCAAATCAAAGTGCTGCACTTAAGGACATGGAGGGACACATGTGGTCTCAAGGCTGCAGGTTCTCCACCCCTGGATACATTGGTGCTTCTAATTCAAGTAACTCAAAATGAGGCATGCCATGGTATCTTGTTGGGCAACTTGTTCTGAGAAATAGCCTAACCTCACCTATTCTGCTATGCAGAAACCCTTAACCTTGAAACTGGGTAAAAGGATTATTGTACCATATCATCCTGGAACCCCAGCAACAGGGGCCTCCACCAATCAACTTATACCCTGTTCCTCACTCTGTTAAACCTATATAAACATTGTGTACCATTTATTCAGGGTGTCTTTGCTTCTTTGGGTGAGACTCCCTTGATGGCAGATTTGATAAACCCTAGTTGGTCCAAATCATGTTTCTCTGCCAATCTGTTGTTCCTGTTCCCAACATTTACAGTATTATATCACTAGCCTTTTCAATGGGTGGGGGATGGGGTAGAGGGAGGGAGAGAATTTGGAATTCAAAATAAAAAAAAATTTCAGAAATAAAATAAAATGTCTACTCCTTACCAACCCCTCTCCAAAAAAACCCACAAGTAACACAACTTACTTTACCTCACAGTTGCCCAGACAACTCACTACAACTACATGCTACAGAAAATTGCTGATCTGCACTATTAGAAGGAGTCTTCACACAGAAAGTGTTCACTACGAAGATAAAATTGCTAGTCCAAACCAATTATCTACACAGGGATGTCAACATAATGAAAGGATAGCTTTCTAGGCAAGGAGTCAGGCAGACCTGGGTTCACATCTTGCCTCCATTACCAGCTGTGTGACCCAGGGCAAATCATTCAACCTTTGCATTGAAGACAATTCCCTGGGCTTTATTTACGGAGCTAGGTAGATTTATATTAGTTTAAGTGGACGAAAGTCTTACAGCAGACATGCCACATACTGCTAGAATCACAGATCCATTCTATTTTTGCATAATTATCCATTCTGGACATGCTTCTCATCTTTTGTACTGATAATTTGAGAATAATGCAATAGACATTTGTGTAGTGCTTTACATGTCTTATCTCCTTTGGGATGGGATTTGACCCTGATTTTTACTGTCATTCATTCAGTCAATAAGCATTTATTCAGTGACTACTATATGCCTGGCACTGTGCTAAAAATTAGGGTTAGAAAAAAGGGCAAAAGGTAATTTCTGTCCTTGTGAGGCTCACAGCCTAATTTAGATAATAACAAGAAAACAAATATGTAGAAATAAGCTACATACAGGATAAAGAGGGGATAGTCAACAGAGAGAAGGTTAAGAGGGGTCAGGAAAGGATTTTAGCTGAGATTTAAAGGAAGCCAGGAGGCAGAGAAGAAGGGGGAGAATATTCCAGGCATGGGGGACGGTCAGTGAAAATGCCCAGAAATGAGGGGCAGAGCCACGATGGCGGCTGGAAAGCAGGGACTTGCTTAAGCTCTCCCCCAAATCCCTCCAAACACCTGTAAAAAATGGCTCTGAACAAATTCTAGAGCTGCAGAACCCATGAAATAGCAGAGGGAAACAGGTCTCCAGCCCAGGAGAGGCTGGATGGTCTCTGGGAAGGGTCTATCACACAGTTCTGGGAGCAGAGCGCAGCCCAGCTTGGGCCGCACCAGGACAGATCAGACCTGGAGTCAGCTGGCCACAGGTCTTAGGGCCATGAATCATTGAGCTGTGGCAGTTATCAAACTTCTCAACCTACAAACACCAAAGAGCAGGTTAGTGGGAAACTGTGGGATAGAGTATAGAGCAGTCTGGCCCCATCCCTGGGGGTGGTGGAGGTGGTGCAGCAGTGGCAGTGGCAGCAGCAGGAAGCTCTTGAGGCTGCTTCCAGAGGTCCAGCCTCAGCTGCTTCCCAAGTCCCTGGCTCACACAATGTGAGGAATCTAGTGGTGGATCAGAGTGGGAGTGCAAGGAGAGCTTTGTGGGCACAGAGGCAGATTCTCTTGCTGTGCCCTGCTTGGATCTGGATTGCTGTCCTCCTTGGCGGTTCTTGGGGGAGAAGGAGTGCTGCTGTGACAGACCTTCTGTGACAGTGGAGTAGAAGTAGCTCTGAAAACAGCAGTGCTTGGACCCTAAAGCTTGGGACAAAGTATTCTCTACTCTTCAAGCAGTCATGCCCTGACAAAAAGCTCAAGGGTCAAGCAGTTGACTGGGAACATGAACAGGCAGCGAAAATGAACTCAGACTCAAACTCAAACCCCAAATTCCTTTCCTGGTGACAAAGAAGATCAACACATACAGCCAGAAGAAGTCAACAAAGTCAAAGAGCATACATCAAAAGCCTCCAAGAAAAATATGAATTGGTCTCAGGCCATGGAAAAACTCAAAAAGGATTTGGAAAAGCAAGTAAGAGAAGTAGAGGAAAAATTGGGAAGAGAGATGAGAGTGATGCAAGAAAACCATGAAAAACAAGTCAATGATTTGTTAAAGGAGACCCAAAAATACTGAAGAAAACAACATCTTAAAGAATAGACTAACCCAAATGTCAAAAGAACTCCAAAAAGTCAATGAGGATAAAAATGCCTTGAAAGGCAGAATTAGCCAGATGGAAAAGGAGGTCCAAAAGACCACTGAAGAAAATACCACCTTAAAAATTAGATTGAAGCAAGTGGAAGCTAGTGACTTCATGAGAAATCAAGATATAAAACAGAACCAAAGGAATGAAAAAAATGGAAGACAATGTGAAATATCTCATTGGAAAAACCACTGACCTAGAGAATAGATCCGGGAGAGATAATTTAAAATTATTGGACTACCTGAAAGCCACGATCAAAAAAAAAGAGCCTAGATATCATCTTTCAAGAAATTATCAAGGAAAATTGCCCTGATATTCTAGAGCCAGAGGGTAAAATAGAAATTGAAAGAATCCACTGATCACCTCTTGAAAAAGATCCCCAAAAGAAAACTCCTAGGAATATTGTCACCAAATTCAAGAATTCCCAGGTCAAGGAGAAAATACTGTCAGCCGCCAGATAGAAACAATTTGAGTATGGTGGAAACACAATTAGGATAATACAAGATCTAGCAGCTTCTATATTAAGGGATCAATGACTTGGAATATGACATTCTGGAGGTCAAAGGAGGTAGAATTCAAATCAAGAATCACCTACCCAGCAAAACTGGGTATAATGCTCCAAGGCAGAATATGGATTTTCAATAAAATAGAGGACTTTCAAGCATTCTTGATGAAAGGACCAGAGCTGAATAGAAAATTGACTTTCAAATACTAGAATCAAGAGAAGCATGAAAAGGTAAACAAGAAAGAGAATTCAGAAAGGACTTACTAAAGTTGAACTGTTTTGTTTATATTCCTACATGGAAAGATGTTGTGTGTAATTCATGAGACCTTTCTCAGTATTAGAGTAGTTGAAGGGAATATACATATACATATATATATATATATATACACACACATATATATATATACACACACACACACACACATATATATATATATATATACACACACAGAGGGCACAGGGTGAGTTGAATGTGAAGGGATGATATCTAAAAAATAAAATAAAATTAAGGCACGGGTGAGGAATATATTGAGAGAGGGAGAAAGGGAGAGATTGAATGGGGTAAATTATCTCCCATAAAAGTAGCAATAAAAAGCAGTTCTGTTGGAAGGGAAAAGGCGGCAGGCAAGGGTGAATGAGTGAATCTTGTTCTCATTGGATTCAACTTGAGGAAGGAAGAATATACACATTCAATTGGGTATCTTACTCCGTGGGAAAGTAAAGGGAAGGGGATAAAAATGGGGGATAATAGAAGGGAGGGCATATAGGAGGAGGAGGTAATCAAAAGCAAACACTTTCAAAAAGGGACAGGGTCAAGGGAGAAAACTGAATAAAGGGGGATTGCTAGCCTTCCTAGGGGGGTAGGTGTGAAGGGAGGAGGGGAGAGAATTTGGAAGTCAAATCTTTAAAAGCAGATGCTCAAAAAAAGTTGTTTTTGCATGCAACTGAGAAACAAGATATATAGGGAATGGGGCATAGAAATCTATCCTGCCCTATAAGAAAGTAAGGGGAAAGGGAATGGGGGGGAGTGGGGTGACAGAAGGGAGGGCTGACTGGGGAATGAGGCAATCAGTATATATGCCATCTTGGAATGGGGGTGAGGTAGAAAAGGGGAGAAAATTTGTAACTAAAAATCTTGTGAAAATTACTGTTGAAAACTAAAATATTAAATAAAAATGATAAAAATTTTAAAAAAGAAAATGCCCAGAAATGAGAGATGGAGTGTCCTATTCATGGAAAAACAATATTAGGAGGAAGGAAACTCTGTCTACCCACACAAATCTGCAAGTGTTTTGTAATTTATAGTCTTGGAGAGTCACCTGGGACATGGAAAGGCTAACAATAATAATAATAATAATAATAGCTACAATTTCTATAAGGTTTTCAAAGCACTCTATCTATCATTTGTCTTTCTATCATCTATCTATCTACTATCTCATTTGATTTTCACAGCAATCCTAGGAGATGAGTGCTATTATAGTGTCCCCATTTTACAGATAATTTAACTGAGGCACACAGAGGTTAAATGACTTGCCCAGAGTCACTCAGCTAATAAGCATCTGAAGCAAGACTTGGACCCAGTTCTTCCCAATTTCTAGTTTAGTGCTCCATCCAGGGTACCATATGGCCTTAACAAAAGCACTGTAAGATAGGAAGGGCAAGGCAAGTATTAGTATTTCTATTTAAGAAAGTAAGGCTTAGGGAGATAAAGTGACTTGTACAAAGTCATACACCTCCTAAGTGGTGGAGTCACGATTCAAATCCAAAAGTTCTTATTCCATGTCTCAAGTTTTTTTCCATACTGCCTCCTGGATTTCTTTTCATCCTCAGCCTCAGAACTTTTAAATCAAACTAAAAATATTAACATTTAATGAGGTGACATTGATGAATGAATTTTTCCCGTAAAATCAGTTTTAATAACATAGTGTCAGTTCTAGTAGTGATGAGTTTAAGTGGATGGCCCTTGGCCACACAGCTAATATTAGAGTCAGAGTGTAGGCCCACTGTAATGGTAAGAACGGTGGGATGTTTTTGTAGCCTTCTTTTTTGGAATGCTAAGGCTGTCAAGTGTCTTTAATGAATCTTGCCTTTGTTTGAATAGGGCAGGTAAAGTGGGACTTTTTGCTGTCTTTGTTTTGGAGTGCTTCTCGGCACTAAGGAATCTTTGATTGAATCAGGAATCTTTGATGACCTGCTTACATCAAGGGAAGGCCTAGTTCACGTGGATTTGAGTCTCATGGTTGTGATGCCCTTTGACCCTGAGGAAATCTCTCTCTTTATCTATCTATCTATCTACTCAGAGGTTAGTGTTTTACCTTTGGGGGCACACTCATTGGAAGAGTGTTGGTAATTTGGCCAGACGAGAGTCTGGGTAGCCATTGGAGCTCCCCCCGGCTTTGAAAATCCAGATGTTGGTGCCTCTCTCTCTGGTAACTATGTAATTCCCTGGTCAGACAGCTAGAGGCCTGTCTTTTGATTTCTGTGTGTGTTTGCTCTGTTTATATAATTTCTGCTTGCAATTTCTATTTGTATTCTCTCTGAAGTTCAGGCTTCTGGCTTTTTCCCCTGAACTAAGTGAGTGACATATGTATGTTTAATTAAAGTGCGATTATTAACACCTTAAAGTTACTTTCCTTAGAAAAGCAGATCAAAGAACCTGTTTTAGCAGCTCTTCTGTGTGCTGGTGTTGTTGGTCTTTCACCTCCACAGCAGCTGCTAGTAACATTGTTGTTATGCTCATGTCTACTGATTCCAGGGTCTGCTGCTCTTCCCACAGTACTGTACTGTCTTACAACACTCCTCTTCCCGAGCATTACAAGTACGCCACTCTGAATGTGCGGTCTTCGTGAGTTCCAACCGCATCCCTTGCTACATGACTATGAATCTTCCTCAACCTCGTGGTTGTCGTCTGCCCTCCTAATGTGACTGATTCATAGAATCTTAGTGACTGGTAAAGTGGTCCAGTAATTACAAAGGAAACTTTTTCACATTGTTTATGAACAAAAGCTTAAAAAAAACCCTTCAGCATTATAGGTTCTTATCAAATGATGCTGCTTATGTTTGCTAATCATGCTGTGATTTTATGATTGAATTTTCTCATTTCCGGGGTTAGAATACCCCAGGGAACATATAGGCACACTACTTACTTGGTGGTTTACTGGAACTATGACTAGGAATTTGTATACGCCTGGGGCAAGTACAAGAAACTGCACGGAGAACAAGGATCATAAAGTGTGCTCTCAGTTCAGAAAAGAGGCATAAGAGCTGCTCTGCCACAGTGTTTGTGAGGGAGAAATTTAATCCTAATTACCTTTGATAAATAGGTTGCTAAATTTATCACCCTGGGATAAAGACCCACTGGCCCTGCCCTAGTTCTAACTTCTAGACTCTACACTTTTTGTGCCTACGCTTTTGTTCCCTCTTCCACCACTTCATCGTGCATACAATCTCTAGGTTAACCTTCTAAAGCCCCATTTTGATTATGCCACTTAACTCACAAATCTTCAGTAACTTGTACCAAACTCTCTTCTATAACCATACTTTGTTTCTCTATACCTTTGTTCATGCCTTTCTATCCACCTAAAATATCTGTCCTTTTCCTCCCCAGACAACCAGATCCTATCTGCCTTTCAATGTTCAGCTCAAGAACCTTAAAATCTTTTCTTCTATGAAGTTTTCTAAGGCCAAGTGAACTCATCCTGTAGAACTTATCTGGGTTACCCCTTTATCAACAAATCAGATGTTCTGTTGTAACTCGTAACACCTCTTCCATTATGTTGTTTCACAAAATTTATTATTTTTAATTATCAAGAATGTTTGTTCTCCCTCCTACCCTCTACCCTGACTGGAAAAAAAATAAAATATAAAAAACTGCTGTAACTAATAAATCCATTCAAGCAAAACAAATTACCACATTAGTCATGTCCAAAAATGTGTCTTATTCAGCATATTAGTGCATCACCTTTCTGATATGAGGTGGGTAGCATTCTTTATTAATGGTCCTCTGGACTCAAGGTTGACTGTTGCATTGATCAGAGTTCTTAAATCTTTCAGAATTGTCCATTCTGCACATTTTACTCTACATTAGAACATGCAAGTTCTCCTAAGTTTCTCTGAAACCACTCCCCTCATTATTTTTTTTTTTGCTTTTTTTTGGCAGGGCAACTGGGGTTAAGTGACTTGCTCAAGATCACACAGCTAGTACATGTGTCAAGTGTCTGAGGCCGTTTTTGAACTCAGGTCCTCCTGATTCCAGGGTCGGTGCTGTACTCACTGAGCCACCTAGCTGCCCCACCCCCCATTATTTTTTTACAGCATGTAACAGTATACTATTTCATTCATATATGTTTAGCCATTCCCTAATTGATGGGCACCCCTTTAGTTTCTAATTCTTTGTCACTATAAAAAAGAGCTACTACTAATACTTGTTTACATATGGATCCTTTTCTACTTTTTAAAAATAATTTTGTTTTATACACCTAATTGTAGACACTGGATTAAAAGGTATGCACCTGTAAATGACTTTGAGGGCATAGTTCCAAACTTTTCTGAAGTTGCTGGACAAATTCACAGTTCTACCAATAAGGAATTAGTGTACATGTTTTCCTCTAGCTCCTCCAGCACTTGTTTATTTTCCTTGTTTATCAATTTTGACGCTATGTATGAAATAGAACTTCAGACTTGTTTTAATTTACATTTCTTTGCTTATTAGTGATTTGGAGCACTTTTTTCATACTGTTTGAGATATTTTAGATTTCTTCCCTTGAGAACTGCCTTTTCATATGTTTTGACCATTTATCATTTGGGGAATGTTTTTTTTTTCTTATAAATTTTAATCAATTCCTTGGATGAAAGATCTTCACTGAAGAAACTTGCTATAAAATTTTTTTCTAGTTCACCATTTCCTTTCTAATCTTAGCTTCTTTGGATTTGTTTGTGCAAAAACCTTTACATTTTCTGTAATCATGATTGTTTCATTTTCTGTGATCTTCTCTGTCTTGGGGCATGAACTATTCCCCTAACATAGATCCAAAAGGTAAATTTTTCCTTGTTGCATTATTTTGTAACATAACCTTTTATATCAAGACCAAGTATTTATTTAGAGCTTAGCTTGTTATATCGTATAAGATATTGGTCTAAACTTAAATTCTGCCAGATTGATGTCTATTTTTCCTAGAAGTTTTTGTCAAATAGTGAATCTTTACCCTCGTCCCTGGGTCTTCAGGTTTACCAAATATCAGGCTATTAGGTTTGTTTGCTTTGGCATATTGTACACTTAATCTATTCTACTGACTAACCTCTCTATTTTTAATAGTGCCAAATTATTTTGTTCATTGCTGCTTTGCAGTATGATTTGAGATCTGGTATTACTATTTCTCTTGATTCTCATTTTTTCATTATTTCCCTAAGAATTCTTAACCTTTTGCTCCTTGAGATGAATTTCATAATTTTTTTCTCATTCTATAAACCACTCCTTTGCTAGATTGATTGGTATGGCACTGAACAAGTAGATTTATTTAAGTAGCATTGTTATTTTCATTATGTTGGCCTGGCCCACACATGTGCAATTTGTGTTTCTCCAGTTCTTTCGCTCTGTCTTTATTTGTGTAAAGAGTGTTGTATGTTTGTATTTATGTAGTTCCTATGTATACCTTGTTTGGTAGACTCTCAAGTGTTTCATTCATTCTGTAGTAATTTTAAATGCAATTTCCCTTTTTAACTCTTCCTGATGAGATTTATTCACTATATACAGAAATGATGAGTGATTTAGGTGGATTTATTTTATCACCTTTAACTTTGCTGCAGATTTTGTATCAATTAATTTGGAGTTCTCTAGTATCTCTAAATGCACTATCCTATCATCTGCAAAAATGATAATTTTGTTTCTTTTTTTGCCTCATTTTATTTTTCTTGCCTGATTGCTCTACATAGTATTTCTATCACTATGTCAAATAGAAGTGATGATAATGGACATCATTGCTTTATTCCTGATCTCAATAGAGAGTTCTAGTTTATCCCTATTACACATAATGGACTATATAGATTACAATTTTGTAGATAATAGTGCTAGTCCATTTTATTTTTTATGTATATACCATTTACCATGCTAAAGAAAAGTTCATTTATTATGTTTTCTAGTATTTTTTTTTAAATAAAAATATTGTATTTTGTCAGAAGCCTCTATATTTATATATGTGGTTATTTTTGTTATTAATGTGTTCTGTTAAGTTGAATGTTTTTTGAATAGAAACAACACTGAATTTCTGGTATGAATCCAGTCTGGTCATGCTGAATAATTTTTGCTAGCCTTTTTGCTAGCCTTTTATTTAATATTTTTGTATCAATATTCATCATGGTTGTTAGTCTATAGTTTTCTTTCTTTGTTTTGTTCTTTCTATGTGTTTCTTTTTGTGTTGCTCCCTGCTTTAGGTATCATGACCACGTTTGTATCATAGAAAGAATTTGATAATATTTCTTCTTTTCCTATTTTTGAAAAGAGTATATAATATTGGAATTATCTTTCACACTTTGATAGGCTTCAATTGTGAATCCATATCATTCTAGTTTCATCCTTTCTTTTCAAGTTTTATTATGGATTATTTAATTTCTTTCTCTGAGATCGTATAGTTTAAATTCTCCATTTCTTTTCCTATTAATCAGGGCATTTTACATTTTTGTAAATATTCATACATGTCATTCAAGTTTTTAGTGTCAGAATGTATTGTTGGGCAAAATAATTTCTAGTAATATCTTTTATTTCATTGTTGTGAGTTGTCCATTTTCATTTATGATATTGATAATTGGTTTTTCCCCTTTCTTATTTTTAATAAAAATAGCTGATGGCATTTCTGTTTATTGTTTTTCCCCCAGAGAAAATACTTGCTCCTAGTTCTATTTATTTTTTTTATATTCAGTTTTATTGATTTCTTATTTGATTTTCAAGATTTCCATTTTGATGTTTAATTGGGGATTTTAAATTTGTTTTTGATTTTCTCATTTTTCTTAGTTGAATGTCCAATTTGCTTATATTCTTTCTCTTTTTTAATATTTAAAGTTAAAATTTTGCTCTAAACACAGCTTTGGTTGCATCCTATAATTTTTGAAGTGTTGTTTTATTGTCATTTCCCTTAATAGATCATCTATCATTTCTATGATTTATTCTTTGAAAAGCCAATTCTTTGGGATTAAATTATTGTCTCCATTTAATTTTTAACCTCTTGTCTGAATATATTGAATGTAATTGAATATTGAATATAATTTTTATTGTGTTAAGATCAGTGAGAAGACTTTAATATTACTGAATTTGTTTCTGAAATGTTTAAGCCCAATACATGGTCATATTTTAATAAAGGTACCCTCATAGCTTTTTTCTTTTATTTTTATATTGTTATTTAACTTTTCATGTATCTATTTTTTCCTCAACTATAATGATAGTGTAGGTCTCCATTGCATCAGAGTGACTTGCATACAGGAGATTAAAGTTGATATATTAATATAATTTGATTTAATTTGTGTTAGATTAGTAGCATCATATTCCACTTCCTTGCTGCTATATATATACCCTCTTCTTCCCTGTTCTGTTTCCAAAGGGATTGTCTGAAAGAATCCCATGGAAATATCAGCTCAGGAAACTTTATAACGTGTCTAACTTCATGAGAATTTTCACTGGAAGTTTTAAAACTATACCATTTCTGGTAGTAACAGCATGTTTATATTTTCTGTAGTTTAAATGTCTGTAAGAGATGGTAATAGTCGATTTTGATTTGTTTTTCTTTATCCATTTTCTATTTTCAACATCAATTCAAACAATAACTTGTTTAAATAGATAAAATTGGAGCTATGTTAATTGCACAGTGTATCTTTTTGTCATTACCTTTTCTTCTAATTTCTTGTAAATTTTGATTTTTTTCTACAACAAATTGATAGTATAATTGAGTTTAGATTGTTGATTCAGGAAGTGACTTTCATCTAAATAACCAGTTTTCTCCTATTCTGAACAGAATGCAAAAAAAAAATCTTGATTTAAGAATATTATCGGGGGCAGCTAGGTGGCACAGTGAGTAGAGCACCAGCCCTGGAGTCTGGAGGACCTGAGTTCAAATCTGGCCTCAGACACTTGACACATGTACTAGCTGTGTGACTTTGGACAAGTCACTTAACACCAATTGCCCTGCCAAAAACAAAACAAAATAAAACAAAAAGAATATTATCATTTGATGCCATCTTTTGGGATAGTGTTAGTAAAAGGAAGGTAGATCCTTGAAGACATACTACTGGTTTTGTTCATTTTAATCAGCATTTACTTTGTTCCTGATGCATTTGTTTTATCTGACTCTTTCAAGTCTGTTAAAATTGATTAATTTATTTTGGCCAGTTCAGTGTCCAATAGAAACCCTAATCTCTTCTGATTTGGGGTTATAGGATCTAGTCTGCTTTCCTTTAAGTGATAAAAATGTGAGAATTAATAAACAATATCATTGCTAAAATGTCTTTGTTTAAAAAAGAATTTTGTTATGACCCTTCTTTTGCATATATTGTGCAGCTGGCAAATTCCTCCAACTTGTAAATGTGTGATTCCCTAATCTTAGGAGGCAGGGGGAGATGTTGGAAACCTGATAGAATTTGTAAGGGTCTTGATTTGTCTTAAGCTCTAGAGCAGCTTCATTGCTCCTATGGGGTGGCGGAGGATGTTGAAATGCAAATTTATGAAAGATGTTATGTTTTTCTACCTCACAGTGATGAAAAAGAGGCAGAGAGATTTGAATCCAGATTAAGTCCAAATAAAAGAAAAATCAGGAACTCAAAATTATTTCAACTAATCATATTATAACATTGGAAGAATAGTAAATGTTGAGAACCCACCTTAAGTTTCTTTTTCTTTTTGATTTTTGGGAACTATTCTTCAGCTTCAGCTAGAGTCATTTTGGAAGTTAAAGGAAGAGAACTGACAGTAATTTTCCATCTAAGAACTCATAATACTGAATTGCAGAGACATTACATTCCTTTTTACTATGATACCTGCTCCAGAGTGATGATCTGAACCTAGGAGAAGGGTACATATTTAGGGATGAAGATTTAGAAATACTGAGACCCTTGACTAATAGGTATCTTTGAAGTTATAAAGTTATATATGATTCTCCAGCCCTGATCATAATAAAAAAATTATTCTCTCTTGCTTTTTTTCCTTTAAACTACGTAACAAATTTTAACTCCTCCCCCAACCCTTGTAAAATTATGTCATATCAAAAACTCTCCTCTTTCTTTTTCCTTCCAGAGATAGTTTGTTGTAGTAGAAAGAACTCTAGACTTGTATTCAGATAACTTGGGTTTGAGTTTATTTAAGTCTGTCACCCTGGACAAAGAGCTTAACTTTTGAATCTCAGATATCCATGAAAGAAGATCAGCCTTGAAGTCTGGAAAACCTGGGGTCAGGTCCTACCTCTGACATATACTGTGTCTCAATTGGCAAGTCATTTAACTATACAGTGCCTCCAGGCATCTTTCTTAAAAGAATTGCCAATCTGCTTTGTTGGAAGGTCAGGAATTGCCCACATTCAAGTAACCATAGGTATAGATTTTTGTCGAACACTCTTCTGCCTTCAGCCCCCCAAAACTTGCACTATCTACCTTAATTCAAGAAATATTCAAATTTCTATTATATATTTGGCATGAAAAAGGAAATCCTTTCTTTTTTTATTGTGAGCTTAGCAAATGTTGTCAAATGCAAACATTTCAACATATAAAGAACAAGAAAGGATGATATAAAAATTGTGAACTGATATAGGCTTGTTTTTTAAAAATATAATAAGCTAGTAATTAATATTTTAATAGATCAAAAATTATTGGTTAACAATGTAGAAGCCATTTCCGAATAAACCATGTACAGTCACATGATCAACATATTAGAACAAAAAGTTAAAAATAACACCTAATTTTTAAAAAAGGATAAAAATGAAGAAAAGATTGAATATATTAAAATAAGCTCCAGTCTGTCCTTCTCGAAGGAGCTATTATTGATGCCAACAAAAATGAAATTGATAAAGGAACAGATATTCACAGAGACTCATCATTTCCCATGTAAGTTTAACCTAAGTAAAACAATTATCACAACAAAGAGGCCAAAAGAACCTAGAGAATACCTCAGACAGAAAATAATTGATATCCATACCAATAAGAGAGAAACCTGATAAAGGAGAATGGTAGAATATTAAACATCATTGCCTTCTAAAACTGTTAAAAGTAGTAGAGGAAAAATGAGTTTGTTTAAAACTTGGCATGACACCCAGTTAAGGCAGATCATCCCAAGAATATCTGAAGATAAGAATGAAAGATAATGGATAAAAAAGTAAGAAATATTTGACAACCTTTCCGTCATCTACCCTTCATCGAGGACAATGGAACAACTACTTTTTGACTCTTACTTTCCCATGTCACAAAATGCTGTACAAGGAATTTAAAATATTACTAAAGAAATTGGGGACAGAGCCAAGATAGTGGAGTAGATAAAGCATTCCACTGAGCTCTCCCAACATTCCCCTCCAAACAATTTTAAAACAACACTTTAAATCAAATTTTAGAGTATCAGAGCCAACTAAAGTCACAATGAGGCATTCTTCCATCTCAAGAGAACATAGAAGCTTGGAAAGAGAGATCTGTGTCATGGAGGAGGAGGCTGACCCAGAGCACACATGGATGAAACACTAATGATCAGACTGGGTGACAGAGATAGAAGAAACAATAACTTAAGGAGCTGTCAAGCTAGAGAAGGTAAGGGGACCTGGTAACTGGTCAGAGAGAGATTACAGGCAACTCTGTGCTAGCACTGGACAAAGGACCAGACCCTGTTTGGCAACTTCATTGCCTATGCTCACTTCTGAGTCATATTTCAAGGGCAGGGAGGAACACTTTGTGTCAAAAGGGAGTGGGAGCCCTGAGGAGCAAATATTTGGCAACTCCATTGCCTATACCCATTTCTGTTTCATAGTTCAAAGGTGAAGAGGAGCATTTTTGGTCAAGGAGGAGTGGAAGCCCTGAAGGACAATATCACTTCTAGTATAGGGAATCAGGTATTCTAAGGAGGAGTATTTATTGAAATCTCAAGGGATCAGGAGCCCTTCCTGGGTAAGGACTAGAGTGCAGACCAAGAGAACAGTGACCACAACTCTCTGCAGATTATACCACCTTGGAAATACTGAAAACTTCCAAAGCCCCACAACTAGCTCTGAAAACATAAGTGGGAAAAAGCCTGAAGCCTGAGACAGAACTCTCCCAACCTACCCCCACACTGGGAACAGAGCCTAACAATAACATAAAGTTTAAAATCAAGAAATGACCTGGGAAAAGGAGCAAACAACAACAACAAAAGAACCTGACCATGGAAAGTACTATAGTGACAAAGAAGATCAAGACACAAATTCAGAGGAAGACAATGAAATCAGAACAACCACAAGAAAGCCTCAAAGGAAAAAAAAATAAATTGGACACAAGTCCAACAAGAATTCCTGGAAAACTTTAAAAGTGATTTTGAAAATCAAATAAGAATGGTAGAGGAAAAATTAAGTAATGAAATGAAAGCAAATGAAGAAAATTATGAGAAGAGAATTAACATCTTGGTAAAATAGGCACCAAAAATACTGAAGAAAACCACACTTTAAAAAACAGAATTAGCCAAATTGAAAAAAAGGTATTAAAATTCACTTATGAAAATAACTCTTTAAAAATAATACTAGCATAAATGAAAAAAAGAGGTACAAATGTTAATTGACATAAATAACTACTTAAAATTAGAATTGGGCAACTGGAAGCTGATGATTCTATAAGACTTCAAAAAATAATAAAACAAAATCAAAAGAAGAAAAAATAGAAGAAAATGTGAATCATCTCAATGAAAAACAACTGACCTGGAAAATGGTCAAGGAGAGATAGTTTAAGACTTATTAGACTTCCTGAAAATGATGATTGAAAAAGAACCTAGACATCATATTTCAAGAAATTGTCAAGGAAAACTGCCCCAATATTCTAGAGCCAGAGTGTAAAATAGAATTTGAAAGAATCCACCAATCAACTCTGAAAAGAGATCTCAAAATGAAAACTCCTAGGAATATTATAGCCAAATTCCGGAACTCCAAGATCAAGGAAAAACTACTTCAAGCAGCAAGTAAGAAAACATTCAAATATTGTGGAGCCACAGGCAGTATCACACAGGTTTTAGCTGCTAGAATATCAAAGGAGTGAAGGGTT
Source organism: Trichosurus vulpecula (assembly GCF_011100635.1). Classification (NCBI taxonomy): domain Eukaryota; kingdom Metazoa; phylum Chordata; class Mammalia; order Diprotodontia; family Phalangeridae; genus Trichosurus; species Trichosurus vulpecula. Next base: position 138,602,056 of record NC_050577.1, on the reverse strand, counting down.
TGGAATATGATATTCCAGAAGGCAAAAGACCTAGAATTATAACCAAAAATAACCTATCAAGCAAAACTGAACGTAATCCTTCAAGTGAAAAAATGGATAATTAATGTAATAGAGAAACTTCAAGCATTCCTGGTGAAAAGTCCAGAGCTGAATAGAAAATGTGACTTTCAAATACAAGACTCAAGTGAAGCACAAAAAGACAAATATGAAAGCGAAATAGTAAGGGACTCAATAAGGTTAAACTCTTTCTATATGGAAAGATGATACATGTATCTTCTAAGAACTTTATCATTATTAAGGAATTTATGAGGATTCTACATAGAGGATGTGGGAATGAGATAATTATGTTGGGATGATATAAAAAAATTAAAGGATGAGAAAGAGAGAAGGGAGACATAGAATGCATGAAATTATCTCACATAAAGAGGAACAAAAGGAAGCGTTTTTACAGTGGAGGGGAAAATGGTGGGTGGGCAGGCAATGCTTGAACCTCTCACATCTAAATTGGTTCAAAGAGGGAAATAAATACCTGCATATTCAAATGGTAATAGAAATCTATTACATCCAACATCAAAGTAGGAGGGAAAGTGGATAAGAGAAAAGGCAGTGATAAAAGGGAGATCAGATAAAAGAAGCAAACAGACTTAGAAGAGGGACAGGGGAGAGAGAGAGAGAGAGAGAGAGAGAGAGAGAGAGGAGAGAGAGAGGGAGAGAGAGAGAGAGAGAGAGAGAAAGAAGAAGAAGAAGAAGAAGAAGAAGAAGAAGAAGAAGAAGAAGAAGAAGAAGAAGAAGAAGAAGAAGAAGAAAATAGGACAGAAGGGGATGAACTGTTAGTAATCATAACTGTGAATGTGAATGGGACAAATTCACAAATTCACTCACAAAACAGAAGACAGCAGAAAGGATTAGAAAGCAGAGTCCAATGATATGCTGTTCACACAAAACACACTTGAAACTAAGAGACACACTGAGTTAAAATAAGGGACTGCAGCAGAATTTGTTATGCTTCAGCTGAAGTAAAAAAAAAGTTAGGGTATCAATCATGATCTCAGACAAAGCAAAAGTAAAAATAGATCTAATTAAAAGGGAGAAGCAAAGAAATTACATCTTACTAAAAGGAACCATACACAATGAAGTAATATCAATACTAAACATATGTAGCACATGGCATAGCATACAGATTCTTAAAGGAAAATTAAATAAATTACAGGAGGAAATAGACAATATAACTGTACTAGTAGGGAACCTTAACTTTCCCCTCTCAGAGTTAGATACATCTAACCATATAATAAACAAGAAAGAAGTAATGGAAATGGATATAATCTTAGAAAAGTTAGATATAATAAACCTCAGAAGAAACCTGAATTAATAGAAAGGAGTATAACTTTTTTCTCAGTGGTACATGGCCTCTTCACAAAAATTGACTATATATTAGGGTATAAAAACCTCACAAAAGCAGAAATACTAAATGCACCCTGTTCAGACCATACTACAATAAAATTACATTTAGCAAAGGGCCGTGGAATCAAAGATTAAAAGCCAATTGGAAATTAAATTGTCTAGTCCTAAAGAGTGAGTGGGTCAAAAGACAAATCCTAGAAAGAATTAGTAGTTTTATTAAAGAGAAAGACAACAATGAGACAACAATCCAAAATTTGTGGGATATAGCCAAGCAGTACTTGGTGGGAGGGGAATTACACCTATAAATGTGTACATCAATAAACAAGAGGAAGAGGAAATTAATTCATTGGGCATGCAACTAAATTAACAAACTAGAAAAAAGAACAAATTCAATGCCCCCAATTAAACATCAGAATAGAAATCCTGAAAATCAAGGAAAGATTAATAAAATTGAAAGTTCAAAAAATTGAACTAGTAAATTTTGAAGCTGGTTTATGAAAAAACAGATAAACCATTGATTAATTTGATTAAAAAAAATAAGAAGAAACCAAGTTACTAGTATCAAAAATGAAAAGGGTGAATTCACTACCAATGAAGAAGAAATTAACGCAATTATTAGAAGTTATTTTACCCAATCATATGGCACAAAAACTGACCATGTAAATGGAAATGGATGAATATTTCCAAAAATACAAACTTCCCAGATTAACAGAAGAGGATGTAGAATACTTAAATAACCCTATCTTAGAAAAATAATTTGAACAAGCCATCAATGAACTCCCTAAACAACAAACAAACAAACAAATAAATCTATCTCCTGGACCAGCTGGATTCACGAGTGAATTCTACCAAATATTTAAGAAACAATTAACTCCAATATTATGTAAACCATTTGAAAAAAATAGGTAAAGAAGGAGTCCTGTAAAATTTCTTTTGTGACACAAATACAGTTTTAATACACCAGGGACAGTAAAAACAGAGAAAGAAAACTATAGTCCAATTTCCAATATTGATGCAAAAAAAAGTAAATAAAATACTATCAAGGACATTATAGCAACATATCACAAAATCATATACTATGACTATGTGAGATTTATACCAGGAATGCAGGGCTGGTTAAATATTGGGAAAACAATCAGCATGATTGATTATATCAATAACAAAATAAAATCATATGATCATATCAATAGATACAGAAAAAGCCTTTGACAAAACACAATACCCATTCTTATTAAAAACACTAGAAAGCATATGAATCAATGGAGTCTTTCTTAAAATGATAAGTAATATCTATCTAAAATGAAGAACCAACATCTGTAATGAGGATAAACTTAAAGCCTTCCCAGTAAGATCAAGAGTGAAGCAAAAATTATCATCATCACCACTATTATTCAATATTGCACTAGAAATGCTAGCTATAGCAATGAAGACAAGAAATAAAAGGGATAAAAATAGGCAATGATGAAACAAAATTATCACTCTTTGCTGATGATATGATGGTACACTAGACACACACCAACATCTCACTCCATGTACAAAGATAAGGCCAAAATGGGTAAATGATTTGGATAGAAAGGGTGATATCACAGGAAAATTAAGGAAGCATGGAAATATACCTGTCAGATCTATGGATAAGAGAAAAGTTTATGATTAAAAAAAAGGTGATTAGATAATTAGATAATGACAGATAATTTTGATTACAGGAAATTAAAACATTTTTCATGAACAAAACTAATATAACCAAAATTAGAAGGAAAACAGAAAATTGGGGGAGAAATTTACAGCAAGTTTCTCTTATAAAGGCCTTGTTTCTCAAACATATAGGGAACTGAGCCAAATTTATAAAAATAAGAACCAATCCCTAGTTGATAAATAGTTAAAGTATATGAACAAGCAGTTTTCAGAAGAAGAAATTAAAATTATGAATAGTCACATGAAAAAATGCTCTAAATCATTACTGTTTAGAGAAAGACAAATTAAAACAACTCTGAGATACCATCTCATACCTATCAAATTGGATAATTAACAGAAAAAGAAAATGACAAATCCACTGTTGGTAGAGTTGTGTACTGATCCGACCATTCTAGAGAGCACTTTGAAACTATGTCCAAAAAGCTATAAGACTGTGCAAACCCTTGACCCAGCAATAAAAAAGGAAAAGAACATATTGTACAAGGGTATTTATAGTAACTCTTTTTGTGGTGCCAAGAATGGAAATTGAGGGGATGCCCATCACTTGGGAATGGCTGAACAAATTGTGGTATATGATTGTTATGGAATACTATTGTGCTTTAAGAATGATGAATAGGATGGTTTCAGAAAAATCTGTGAACACTTACATGAACTCACGCAGAGTGAAGTGAGCAGAACCAGGTGAACATCGTATGCTTTAGCAGCAACATTGTAAGGATGATCAACTGTGAAGGACTTAGCTACTCCGATCAAAACAGTAATCCAGGACAATTCCAAAGGACCTATGATCAAAAATGCTGTCCACCTCTCAAGAGAGAAGTGATGAACTCTAAGTGAAAATTGAAACATACTTATTTTTACGATCTTTATTTTTACTGTTTTAATTTGTTTGTGTCTCCTTTTGCAAGACGGATAATATGTAAATGTTTTAGCATGACTGATCATGTAAAATTGAAATCAAATTACTTGCCTTCTCAAGGGAGGGGAGGGAGTGGCTAGAGGAAGGGAGAGAATTGGAACTCAAAAAAATTTTAAATGAAAGTTAAATTTTTTATACATTATTGGAAATAGCTAACAAAAATAAAAATAATTTTACAAATAAACTCAGGATTGAAGGTGAAAAAGAGGCATTTGAGGAGCAACCAAAAAAAAAAAAACCCTTTCAATCAGAGATTTATAACTAGAAAAAGAGGTGATTATATTTCAAGGTCAAGGGACAACAGATGTGTAAAGCCTATGTGAAGCCCTGATCTTTGTATTGTGGTAAAAGGCCTTGAAAAAGTCTCTACCATGTTGGGTGTATTCCATGTGTAAGATTTATGGGAAGACTTGGACATGAATCATTCAACATAAGAAAGCGCAGAAGTATTTTAATTTGTATGTTTGGAGGTAATACCTACATTAGAGAAATCACAGATCCATCAGAGTATGAGGTTGTATACCAGGTGCTGGGATGGAAATTTGAAAATGGTGCAGTCAAGGAATTTTCAGTCAAAAAAGAAGAGGAAACTGCATGAATACAAATGATTTTAATACAAATTAGAATATAATCAAATGCCTAGGGGAAGAAAAAATGACATAAAATGTTCAAGGGGGGCTGTTCTGAAGATGAAATGAGATAATTCATGTATGTATAAGGGCCATATGACATAAGATGTTCCCTTAGCTTTATTTCATTTTGCTTGTGCTCTTGGTTGCTTTGTAAAGTTACTTTGTTTTTTTCTAAAGAAAGTTTTATTGGTATATTTGGTTTTTTCATTGCCTAAGTTTCCCTTGTATCCCTCTCTATCTCTTCATACAAAAAGCCATCCTATATAACAATTTTTTTAAGAGATAAGGGAAGATGACCCAAAAAATCAGCAAAACTAATCAATAGTGTGAAAATATCCGCAAAAGAGTAGGAGGAGATATCTTCTTATATATCTTATTTGGGGATATGCCTGTTCATAATTTTGCAACATTTGTTTTGGTTGTTTTGTGGTAGTCTTTCAATTAACATTTTTATAGTCCTTGTAAATATTGTTTTCTTGGTTCTGTTTACCCTGTATCAGTTAGTGTAAGTCTTTGTATGCTTCTTTGAATAATCATATTTGTTATTTCTTATCACACAGTAATATTCCATTACATTCATGTAATACAATTTGTTTAGCCATTCTCCAGTGAATGGATATCTTTTTATCTTCCATTTCTTTTCTATCACAAAACGTGCTGCAAAAGTATTTTAGGTGTGTATGAGAATGGAGGTAGGGATGGGTAAAGTTACTTATTAGCTTATCTTACTAGGGAACTGTTGAAATTAGTCAGAGTAATGTGTTGGATCAGTTATGACTATGGGTCAGTTAACTTATTTTGGTCGTAAATTTATAGACTATTCTGCTAACACACATCAGTTGTGCTGCATGGGAGAAAAATGGGAAATGAACTAGCACCAATCTATCAGCATAGCCAGAAAATCACCTGTAAAATCGTTCTATATTGATAACATGTCAATATCATCATCTCTACATGCAATTATGACTATTTTAGAAAATTTAATGGTTGACATTACATTACAATGTTCTTAATTTAAACCCATGGGAAAATGTATATCCAATTTGCACCTCTCCTTAGTTGTCATTGCTGTTTGGTGGGTAGAGTGGAAATGTCAAGAGTTCTGAGTCACCATTTTGGCTTAGCAATCATCTCAATGAATGAATGAATAAATGAATTGAAAAGCTTTATTAAGTGTTGACTGGTGATGTAAACAGAAAAGAAAGACAGTCCTGCTCTCAAAGAACTCATATTCTAATCAGTAGGGTGGGGCAGGGAGACAACATGTATAGATTTCAACTATGAGTAAGATGGAAAATCCCAGTTGTCTATACAGTATGGTAGCAAAATGGATGATAACCCATCTTTAGTGTCATTTCCATTGATGAAACAATATCCACTGAATCACTTAATGATTCCAAAGGTCATGCTTGATAGCACGTTAAAGGAACATTGGTGAGAAGGACTAAGAACAGAGCAGGCTAGGAAATCCTTATCATTTCTAACCTCTCATTTGTAAAATGTTGTGCAGAGGGAACACGAATGTCAGATACCAAGGTCAGTTAGTCAAATGAAGGTCCAAGCTACACAGAATACAGGAGGACCAGAATGGATTCTGTAGATTTGCCAAGAAGTGAAGGTATACTTTAAAAGCTTCAGCTCTTCAGATCTTTTCTGCTCAAAGGAGATCTCTCATTGAATGCCAGCTGGTAATATGTTTTTACTTTTGTCCTATATTCTTATGGAAAGGAAATTTACTGTATGCCAACTTTTACAGTCAACAACATCACTATTTGAAGGAAATCTATATGCCAAGTTTGGAAATTATATCAGCTACCATTTATACAGACTTTAAAGTTTGCAAAATACTTCACATACATTATCTCTTTTGATCCTCACAACTCTGTGAGATAGGTACCATTATTATCTCCAGTTTACTGATGAGGAAACCAAGGCTAGAAAGATTAAGGGACTTGACCAGGTTTACACGACTAGTAAGTGTTGGGAACAGGATTTCAGCTCAATTGTTCCATACTCCAATTTCACTGTACCACTTTGGAGAAGGTCTCCTGAGTCTCTTAATCTGAGCTGGGAGTCCTCTGCTTTTTCTCGGCCTCTTGAGCCTTAGATCTAAAGAAGCTGAGAATAGTCGAAGAAGGTGAATCTGTTCAGGGAATACAGGTTAAGATTTGAAATATTTACAGAAAAATTCAGGTCAATCCATATGCCAGGTCGACTGACTTATGCTCCACATAGTATAATACATTTTTTATGCTCCCTCCGGTGAATGGTTTTCTCCTAGGAACTGAGTATCAAACATCTACTGCAGTGCTGTTTATGTCCCCAATCAGCAGTTAGTGAATTCTCATTGACTGATTGCTCCCGTATTGAGTCATGAAAATACCGTATGAGGATCAAGATATGAGTTTGCTGCTCCATGGCATGGAAATGTCCTAAGTGGTTACGAATGTAATAGTTTTATGTTTTCTATAGAGAGCCTAGTGCACTCTGGGAACTTAATCATTGTTAAAGAAGAATAGTAATGACAAGGACATGATGTGACATAGCCCAGGCACCTGATGGCTGTACCTTACACTTTACTCCTCATAAAGCTTTAGCACAATCTCATACCACAGCTAACCAGGCCAATTGCATTATCTGTAATCATTAGTTTCTTCCTGATTCACTGCTCATAATTGACACCATTGCATTTAGTTAGATTAAATTTGATAAAAATGGAGTGATTCAAAGTAGCCAGTTAAGTGAACCCATCAAAATGAACAGTGATTAGTAATGTGGGGAGGGGGGAAGATAATGAAATGCATTGTGATAATTATTTGGATGCTTCCCTATCAAATGGCCCTTTTTATTTCTTTTTCCCTCCTTCCATTCCCCATTATTTGCAAGTTGTCTCTTTAAAGGTTTTTAGAGCTTGGTGTTTATTTTATATAAGGGGAGGGATCATATAAGGTCACTACTGGCTTTGAGATATTCAGTTGCATCGATCCAGAAAATGAATGGAGTCAAACTGGATTAATGAATTGTATTCTCCAAAGTGTTTCACCTCACCCCCACCCCCAGCCACAATTCTCTTCCCCCTGTGTTACTGATGGTTGTATCTCAGTGATCATCAAACCTCAGACTTCATCAGGCAGGATGTGGCATTGACCTACAGTGAATTTTTCCATAAGCAATCCTTTGGGGCTTATAATGAGATACTAGTAAAATAGCAGAAAGCATGTTAAATATGTTGTATCCATTCATAAACTAAAACTTCTTTTATTTATTGGTTTTTCAGTGATGTAATTGATGTCACCAGGAAGGGCCCAAGGTTGGGCAGGGAGGGAGCTATACAGCAGAACTATTTGTGATTCCAGAATATAGCATTCTTAGTGATTTGGCTCAACAATCTAGTCATTTAACAACAACAACAAGGCAGTCTTTACTATTCAATTTAATTCACTGTGTACACCCTTGAGTCCCTCTGTCTATTGATCTATTTTATATGATAATATTCAATACTCTTTCTCTCCTTAATTTTATTTCCATCTTTCCATCGCTATATTCCTATTAGTGTATACCACCCATGTGTTCAACATGCCATAGATTAGAGCTGAATCATTCTTGAAAATGCAATTTGAAGACATTTGTTATGCCTGTACTATGCTTTATAGCACCAGCAAAGTGCAAACCTACTTAAATGAGGGCACTTAAAAGCAGAAGTTGTTCACCAAACTAACAAGTAAGCAGACTGTGTTATTCCCTGGAAGTTCTATCCTTATTCTAATTTTACTAACCTCCTCCCCACCCTTGTTGCTTTTTTCTTCTCACTTCTAGACCACTTTCTTTATTCTTTCTTTGACTTTAACAATTGACTAGTGGTCATCCTTTCTACCCTTTAATTTACATTAGCTCCTTGCACAAGACAGCACCTTAAACACCCTGGCCCTATTATTACTTGACCTTTTCAATTCTTCATCTTGTTTCTGCTTCAAAGAACACTGGTTCTAAAATCAGGGGACCTGGGTTCAAATCCCACCTTTGATGCTTACAAATTTGTGTGACCTTGAGCAAATCACTTAACCTTTCTGGGTCTCAGTTTCTTCATGTACAAAATGAAGGGGTTGGAGCAGATTATCTCCAAGGTCTTTTAAGGTTTTAGATCTATGATCCTTGAATTTCACTGTTTCCAAGATCCTGAACTTTTAAATTTAGCTCTGATGGTATCAGAATCTGAGATTCAGAGTCGGAAAGGATCTTGGAGATCACAGAGTTCAAATTAGGGCAGAATCCAGATATCATCTATAGCATCTCCAACCAGTGGACATATAGCCTTCTTGTGAAGACCTCAACTGAGGTAGTAAACAAATAAAGAAATCCCTGGTTGTTTTCCTTTATATTGCTTTCATTATTAGTGATTTGGGACATTCTTTCATATGATTGTCGATAGCTACAATTTTTTAAAAGAATTATCTTCCAGAATGCTTATGTAGAACCTCTATCAAATTATGTGCTGTCTTGAGGTGCAGGGAGGGGAGAGATAGAGAGACAATTTGGAACTCAAAATCTTACGGAAATGAATGTTGAAAACTAAAAATATATAAATTAATTTTAAAAAAAAGAATTGTCTTCTGTGGCCCAGCAGATAGAACACCAGCCCTAGAGTTAGGAAGGCCTGAGTTCAAATTCAGCGTTAGACACTTACTAGCCATGTGATGCTATGTAAGTCATTTAACCCTGATTGCCTCCCAAAAACGTGTTTCATTTCACTTTTGGAAAACTCTAATTGTTAGAAATTTTTTCTTAAATCTGCCTCAGTTCCTCCCCCATATGAAGCCTAAATCCACCTCTAAACACCATTCCTTTCCATCTTGTTACTCCCTGTTTTATACCAAAGCTTCAGACTTAGATAATTTGATTCCCTGTTATTCTTAATCTACCTCCTCCAGGCATCCCTTGCCTTCACAAAAAGTCTTGACACCATAGTCTTTAATGGTTCATTTGGATAGAGTATTGGCCTGAAGTCAGGAAGACTCATCTTCCTGAGTTCAAATCTGGCCTCAGACACTTACTAGCTGCGTCACCATGGGTAAACCACTTAACCCAGTTTGCCTCAGTTTCCTTATCTGTAAGATGATCTGGAGAAGGAAATGACAAACCATTCCAATATTTTTGCCAAGAAAACCCCAAATGGGGTCACAAAGAATTAGAGATAACTGAATTGACTGAAAAGCAATAACAATCACCACATGAGAATCTCTTGCCCTTCAGACTTTCTACTATCCCTGACTTTAATCCTGGATAATTCTCATTATTTTACATTTCCCTGTTTTTTTGGCTGCTGAGAATTGATGGAGAAAGTCACAAAACTGAATGGGTTTTACTATTATAAAGTTATGAGTGTAATATAGTAGATAGGGAACTGAGCCCAGGAAGACCTGTGTTCAAATCCTTTCTCTGACACATGCAGCTTGTATGACACTGAGAAAAATCACTTAACCTTTCAGTAACCCAGAAAACTCTCTAAAATTAGGAGTAGCAGAACTGTTGCTGATCTGCTTCACCAGGACTTATCTATATTAAAGAAACCTTAGGTCAGGTCCAAGAAAAAAATGTAGCTTAAATTCATCTGAGTCCTCACTACTGTTTCTAGACTATTCTTATCACTAGGTTTAGATGAAGCATATTAGTATGGAAAATGCTGTCTTCAAAAATGTATTATTTGTTCTAGGGGATGACTCTTTAGAAGGGGGGTGGATGATGGGAATAACTATGGATTATTTATTATACCATATGATGGTGTAAAAAAGACACCAATAAAATTTATTTAAAAAAAGAAACTGAAAAAATGGAATGGTTTATTGTAGCAATGAGGATGAAGAATTTCTTGCCTGTGTGTCTGCGAGATCTTAATGAGACCACTGTAGTTATGGTCTGAGTATATGACTTCCTGGGGGACAAATAATATATTACTTTCTCCTGCTGGTTGATTAACCTATCATTCTTTAGGCATAAGGAAGGCAGCATGTGAACCATTCTGGGTTGCTTACAACACTTCAGTGATCCAACTGTCACAAAATAATGTAAAGGAAAAACACATTGAAAAATACCAAAAATCTGATCTATGAAGTGACCAATGGTTACTTCAGAAGATCAACTTAAAATGTGCCTTCCTCCTCTTCAAAGACAGATGGTAAGCTCTAAGTGCCCAAAGTTTCTTCTGCATATAGATTTCCTTAGTTCCACCACCTCCAGTTGGAGGTCTTCTCCTCCTCCTTAAATATATCTTCAATAATTTGTCAGCGAGCGTTCTTTGCCTCTCTTCCTTACCTTGTATTGTAATTGATTTTCTCCTCAATAGAACCCAAGGTCCTTGAAGTAAAGAACTCTTTCCTTTTAATTTTTGTATCCCCTGTACCTGAACACTTATTGAACTGAACATTTGTACTTTGCTGATCACACTGTTCCGTCCTACTCTACTTACAATTGATAGTTCTTTCAGTACCCTGAGATGTATTCATCAGGGGTTTGTGGATTGAACTTAACAAGTACAGTTAGGTTCTTGCTAACTATCTTCTCAGTCATAATGGGTTAATAACAATTTAGTTCTATGTTTTCCTGTCCAAAAAATCATCCTCTTTAATGGCACAAACAGAAGCAATTGAGTAATTCTGCCTTCTTTCAATCACTCATTATTGTTATCCCATCCGCCCTCAAGCAGCTGTCCTATCCCTTTGATCTTCTCTTTTCCCCAACAATGCTAAAAAGAATCCCTTTTAATTCTCTGAATTCATTACCAGATTCAGCTTATCCAAAACTTTAGTATCTCTGATACTATTCCTAAAGGACTGTGTTAGTCCTTTTTTATCATTTTTTAAATATTTGCCCTTGCTTCAATCTTCCATTCACATGTTTTAATAAATATAAATTGGATGATAGTTCTAGAAAACAATGTGAAATTGTATGATACAAGTGATTAAATTATTCATGATCTTTGACCCTACACATAGATCAAGAGGGTCAAGAGCAGAAATAATAGTTCTGTATATTTCAAAATTTCCATACAGAGGCAAATTGGATTTCCATTGATTGGGGGATAGCTACATGGATATGGAGGCAGCTATGTGGCATACTACATAAAACACTGAATTTGGAATTAGGAAGACCTGAGATCAAATCTCACCTCAGATATTTGCTAGCTGTGTAACCCTGGACAAGTTACTTAATCTCCCTAATTGTCGGCTTTTTCATCTGTACTCTGAAGATAATGATAACATCTAACTGACAGAGTTGTTATAAGGGTCAATTGAAATAACATGTAGAAAACTCTTTGAAAATCTTAAAATGGTATGAAAAAATTGCCATTGCTGCTCCTGCTTCTGGGCCTATAAGGTAGCATGGGGAGATTATGCAAAATGATTATGTAAAATGATTATGAACTTATGCAAAATGAAGTGGAATTAGAAGAAAGATATACACAGCAATTACGATAATGCAAATGAAAATAGCACTGAAAGGCAGTGGAACTCAGTTTGTCTAATTAGACGATGACCAGTCTTGGTTCTAGGGAATGTATGATGAAATATGCTTCTCATCTCTCAGTAGAAAGAGGGTGGACCATGAGTGAGGAATGCTGCTTACACTGTGAGATATAGTGGACATATTAGTTGGCTTTGCTTATCTGCTTTCTTTATTTCAAGGAAGAGTTCAGTTGAGATGGAGGATGCTTAGAAATAAGTCAAATAAAAAGTATTAGTTAAAAAAACTTGGTTGATTAGACATAAATCTTTTTATACACAGCTTCCCTTTTTCTTCCTCATTGGAGTTGTTTGAATTTGTTTTCAGAATTCCCTTCTTAAAATTTTTTCTATACCTCTTAGTTTGACTTCTTCTGAGAATTTTAGGCCCTTTAATCCTATCCCTTTGAAATATACTATCTTAGGTCTTCCTACCAAAATGGCTAACTGAAAGGGAGTCACACTGCCTAGCTCTCACGTTTTGACTCCATTAAAATCCTAAAGTTCACATTAGACTGAGTAATGATGAAGAAATCCAATGGGAAACCAGAATAAGTGATTTCTTCCAATCCGCAAATCTAAAAGGAGTTAGTCAGACGTCTAAAGCAACAGTGTGGTCCAAGACAGGATTCATGTAGCCTGCAATGCTCTCTGTAGGCATTGTGCTGAGCTTCATGGTGCAGGCCAACATTCAGACATAGGCAACCCAGGCTCTAGGACTCTGGGGTCCCTACCACCCTGTCTTGAAATAATAGAGAAAGTCCTGATGATCTAATTCTCTGAAGTTCATAAATCTAGAAGAACCTACCTCTAGGACGTATAGGTCAGCACAAGGTTCTAGGGGAAACCAAAAGCACCACCTACTTACACAGCATCAGAGTGGGGTGCAGAACCTGGACCTGGCACAAAGTCCTAATTCAGGAACCAAAGCTGGAGAGATGTGCAAATCAAAGAAAAAAACTGATCACCATTTAAAAGTACTGTAAGTCTAAGACTTCCCCCAAAGGAAGGAAAAAATAACTCCATAAAAACTGCAAGCAGAGTCAGAGAAAAAGATTAATTTCCAATAAGGACTACATGAAAACATATAAGAAATGACATAAGAGATGAACAAAACTCTGGAGGAAAAAATTAGAAAGAGAATAAACAGCTTAGAAAAGAAAATGGTAAACACTATCCAAGGAATGGAATCTAAAATCTAAAATAGATCAAGCAGAAATCAATAACTCCATGAGACCCCAATAACTATTAGAACAAATAAAAAGAATGAAAAAATTAAAGAAAATGTCAGATATCTGATATAAAAGACAACTGGCTTGGAAAATAGGTCAAGGACAGATTACTTAAGAGCTGTTGGACTCCAAGAAATCCATGATAAAAAAAGCCTGGCATTGTATTTCAAAAAATTATAAATAAAAACTCACCAGATCTATTAGAACTGGAGGACAAAGTAAAACTAGAAAGAATGCACCAACTACTTCCTAAAAAGAAACTCAAAAGGGTCTCAAGAATGTCATAATCGTAACAGAGCCCCTACATCAAAGAAAAAACTACTGCAAGCATCCAGGAAGAAATAGTTCAAATACTAAGGAGCTATACTCAGGATCACATAAGACTTGTCAGCTTCTACTAAAGACTAGAGAAGATTTTGGAACATGATATTTCAAAAAGTAAATGAAATAGGCTTATAACCAAGACAAATTAACCTCCAAAGTGGAGTGTATTCCTGCAGGGTAAAAATAGACCTTAAATGGGATAGAAAACTTTCAAACATAGCTGATGAAAAGACCAAAGCTTAGTAGGAACTTTGAAATACAAATCTAAGAGTCCAGAAAAAACTAGCAAGGTAAATTTATTTTAGCAATTGTCAAGACCTATATGATAACGTTAACATTCTAATAGAGAGAGAAGAAACAAGTTTCTCTTCAGCACCCTGATGTCATCAAAGGATATGGAGCTGAATAAGAAAAACCTAAGTCATGAGCATGGGGAGTGGGGGTGGTAGATGAGCTTTATTCAGAGGGTTCATATTGGTGAAAGAGAAGAGAAAGTAAAAGGAGGTGTGCATTAGCATAGAACAGAGGAGGAAGAGAGTGGAACTTTCTATTTCTCACAACTGGACTGTGTGAGAAGGGTGTGTAAATATGGAGGAAGGGGGTGAGGGGGAGTGTGCATCAGATGAATGTCACTCTTATCTGAAACAAAGGAGTTAAATACATCTATACCCATGTACACAGAATTTGGTGTAGAAATACATTAAACTCAACAGCTAAATCAGCAGGGATGGGAGAAGGGATTAAGAAGGAGAATAAGACTAGGAAAGGAATATATAGCTATAAGCAAAACAAATTTCCTGATCCTGAGGGGAGCACTAACGGGAGGTAGGAGGGGTGGAAGAAAAGCAAAGAATTAGAACCCAAGAGGGTGCCTTTTGTTGTTTCTTAGACATTTGGGGAATGGCTTACCAAATTGTGGTATATTAGTGCAATGGAATATTATTATTCCCTAGTAATGATGAAAAAGATGATTTCTGAGAATCTGGGTTGCATGAATTGATAGAAAAGTGAACAGAACCAGGAGAACAAGTTATACAGGGACACTAACATTGTACAGGAAAAAAAACAAGTTTTTTGAAAAGAAATTTGATCAACAGATCAACCATATTTCCAGAGGACCTATGAGGAAACACAACTCATTTGCTAACAGAGAGATGATGAACACAAAGCTAAAAATACACATTTTTGGACATGGCCACCACATGAATTTGTTTTGCTAGTGTATACACAGGTTTTTTTTTTCTTTTGTTTTCTCTTGGTTGAGGGAAAAGTAGCAAGTGATTTGTTTTAAAAGGATTATTGTAATTTTTTTTAAAAAATGCATGAAAAAGAACAGATGGAACTTCAGAAGGAAGAGCAAGAAGGAAGTTTTGAAAATAATGTATAGAATTGATTATATATTTTAAAAATAGTAAAGAGTATGAAATAGAAATCCCTGGTTTCATATATTCTTTGCATTTTGCTCTATGTATGGAAATGCTTCCTTTTTAGGGGGGAGGGAAGGTGTTTAAGTTCAGAATAAAACCTTTTCCCCTCCAAAACCTCTATTCACTCTCCCAGAATGTAGGGTGTGTTTCAAATAATGCTTGCTTTTTCTATCATAAATTTTCAGGTGACATAGTTATCTCTAACATTTCCTTAGTTTCTACCTTAGGAATCATTTGTTTATACAGAAAGACTGTTTTCCCTCTTCTGAAGGCATCCTTCTTGAACTACAAGTAGTAAGGGCAGATCCACTAACCATATTCCATTCAACAGGAAGGATTGGATTGTTCCCAAACTTCACATTTACTCTGGTGGATGATAGGGCTCCATTTCACAGAAGTGCTGAGAAAGTACCAAGATATCAATGATTCTCAGAGAGTGGGTGACCTGCTATTCCCTATTTCCTCTTCCTCTTTCTACATATCCACTCTGACTTTCTAAATGGAGATGATATGGCGAGTGTAGATTTACCCAATCAGAATTAGTCCTTGAGACCCATCCTACCAAGAAACTCCTTCTCATTTTCTTTCACTAAACCCCAAGGCCATGACCTTGATACCTTCAGACTATTTCTGGTCCCGGGAAAGTATGACACATCTTCCCTGTCACTTTAAGTCATTGCCAGCATCTCAGGCTTATGCCTGTGTCTTACCACATCCTGGTAAACACTTCTTTTCTCAACTTCCACCAACAGGCAAAGCCTATAAAGTGGGGCTAGGGCCTATACAGTTAGGGAAGATTTATATTTCCATTAGAAGCAGGGTGAAGTAGCAGCAGGAGAATAGCAGTCACTTAATTGCTCTGTGCCTTAGCTTCCTTATCTGTAAAATGAGTGGTTTGACTCAATATTCTCTAAGATGCCTTATCCTATGATCACGGGTTTGGAGGTGGAAGAGACCTCAAAGGTCATTTTTACCAGTCTCCAAAATTTCAAGATGAAGAAACTGATACCTAAGGAAATGAAATGATTTGTTTAAGGTTCTACAAGAAAGTCAGTAGCAGAGCCAGTATTTGAACTCAATTCCTTTGACTCCATGTCTGGTTTTCTTTTCATATACTGCCCATGCTTGAACAGTGATTTAAAAAAAACCCCAACCCAAACCCTAAGTTCCATGTATTTAAATATCTATCAGTACTGTGATTTGTACTGTTGAAAATGGAAAATGTCGAAGTGCTTCAAAGTGTCATTGATTTTCTATGTCCTGTTGATTATCCCAACAGACATATTGTTTTTACCTTTCTTCTATGAGGTCATTATAATCATTCCTTTTGGAACATGAAAACCCCTTTGACCACAGAAATTTTTCCTCAATCTGGGAAACCAATTTCTTGTTTCTAGTCATAGCCTGCCTTTTGTTCTCTGTCCTTGGCCATGAATTATGTCATTTTTTCCTGCTCTAACATTAATAGTCTCATGTTTCCACCTGCTTCCCTGATAAATATACCCACATATCCAAGATACTAAAATTGCTTTTCATTGACTAAATGTGCTCTTCAGAACTGCATGTTATCTGCCCTTGTAGATTTCAACCCATCGATGCCATCCATTCTCAAAAGTTTCATCAAAGATATTGAAAATACCATTTTCTCATATTTTAAGAGAGTTTGCAAGATTTTAATGTCACGGTAATGTAACCTGCTTTTTAGGGGCTACTAATTGAGCTTCCTTTGGTCAAGAGATATTTAGGCATAATATGCTAATGAAGGGCTATTACATTATGTTCAAAACAGAGAAATAGTAATATGCAATTAGCTGTATTGCTCTATTTTTCTGGACTGCAGCTAGATTACCCACATCATTAAGGGGATGCCAAACCTTCTGTCAGTTTTCCAGCTTCTTGTTGAATAAATGATTGACTGAATAATAACATCAAGTATTTCTATAGCTTTTTAAATTTTGCCAAGCATTTTACATACATTAAATCATTTGATACTCACAACAACTCTGTGAGGTAGGTACTACTATTATCCTCGTTTCACAGATGAGGAAACTGAGGCAGTCAGAGGATAAGTGTTTTGCCCAGCGTCACACACCTAGTGAGCATTTGAGGCTGGATTTGCACCCAGGTTTTCCTGACTCAAAATCCAATGCTCTCATCACTTACTTTGTACCAGACGTCACGCTAGTTGGACACTTTGGAAGCTAGAAATTCTTTTAATCTTCTATTTATCTATTTACAAAGTAGAAAACAAGAGTACAGAATAAATTTTGATTCATCTGACCAATATAAATGGAAAAAAGTGCTTTGTAATATTAAACCAGATAAACTAGAGGCAGTGTTGTGTAGTGGATAGCATGCTTACTCTATCTACCAGACCCAGTTGACTGAAGGTGTCAAATTTTTAAAGCATTTGACCTACCCTTTGCCCAAAACAGATGGCTAAAAAACTTTAAATTCAGTCAGCTGGTTGACCAATTTGAGACTTGGGTGAGTCTACATACTTTATGCAAAGGACATTTTATTTAACCTGGTAACTCTAGGGAGGGAAAGAAATCACCTAGACTTATCACAGATACTGTAAATTGTAAAGGAAATGAAACAAACACATTTGTCACCTCTTTTCACACTGACTATAACCAAAGGCACGTGAACAGGTAGAGAAAATGTAGGTGATTTGGGTCTTGTAAAAGATTGCATTTCTCTGTATGAATGGAGCCCTGTAAACATGAATAATTCTGTTCACTGCTGGCAGGATCATTTTCACCTGACTGACCACTGAAAGAAGTAATTGCCTCAGGTAATTATATATACAAGAAAAGCCTTTCAGTTCTTTTCAAACACCACCAATAACATTTCGAAATGATTTAACTATATCTTGTAATTGGTATTTCAAAAAAAAATCTGAATTTTTTTATTGCCACTATGGTAACTCTGCAACATCCAGTCTGCAGGACGTGATTAATGAGTTTTCCTTCTTTTCTTTGTCTAGAAGTAAGAGTTCAAAATTTTAAATGATTAAATGATTTTCTCATGTGGACATGTAGAGTGATTGTTCTATTGTCTGTTCAGTTCAGCAGTGACTTCGTTAAGGGGTGGACAACGAGACCAATTGGGCAAGCTTTAGGGATCAAATATAGATATCCTGTCATGTTCTCATAAAGTCAGTACCATAAATGGGTCAGGCACCACATTAAGCCTGATCATAATGGCAACAATCACATTTTTGTCATACTATCTGAACAGACAATAGAACTATGGACCTCTAAGCCTCTCTTTGTGGAGAGATTTTACTGTAAGGAGTAACCTAGAAACTTAGGAAAAAAACATGGTGAAAAAAATAGTCGACTGAAAGACAAATGTCTTAAGACCATTTGAGCAATGCTGAGTCAGTACAAGTGTAAAAGTGATTGAAATAAGCAGACTGCTTGGAATGAACATATTGCATCCACCTCAAAATATGAATAGCTACAAAAAATTGCATGTCAGGACTGGTCTTTTGTTTAGCACGCAAAGCCTCCTTACGGAAGAGTGAGAAAATATGGGAGGTTAGAAGGGGAATTCATTAAATACTTGTTAAGTATCCATTTCTTGGAAAAAAGGCTCTTTATTTTAAAATAGTTGGGCTGGTTACTATGCTTAGGACTAAACAGATCAAAACTGTGAAAGCATTAAGCTTAATGTATTAATTTGCTCCTGAACTATTAGGTGAGTTTGTTGATATGGAAAAATACAGAGACAATTTGAAATAGGTTCCAAAGGGAACTGGGGAGAGGCAAAGGGACCATATAGGATTAGTCAGAGAAGTGGCAATGCAGTCAACTCTTGATTTGGTTTTTTGGTGATTGAGGAGAGGGGGGTTGAACCTGTAATATTATCAGATTAGGAGACTGCTGATTTGGAAACTTCCTCCATTGACGCAGATCAGCAACTCATCTGTACCTGTCAATTTTCTGTGCTCAATAATAGGGGATAGAGACTGGATTTATGATTTCATTGATATAAGAAATGTCCAAGTGAGTACAGTCTATTTACTAGAGCATGTTGGCATCTTCTTTTAAACTTACAATCTTAGAGAGTTGCTTAGAGCACAGAAGGGTTAAATGGCTAGTCCAGAGTCTTGTGTCAGAAGTAGAGCCTCAATCCATTTCCTCTTCATTCAACTTTGCCTACCCTTGCACTCAGTGGAGGGGGTATTATCCTTTATAACAACAACAGCCACAAGAACAAGAATCCCAAGTTTAATTTTGTGGGTTTGAAGCTGTGGTCTTTGCCTTGGGGACCCAATGAATGTTGGGATATGATGCCTACACTATTTACCTCATAGTATTGTCAATCAGTTTGTCATTAAACATTTATTTAGCATCTACTATATGCCAGGTCCTTAAGTGAAGGGGTACAAAGAAAGGCAAAAGATAGTTCCTGGTCTTAAGGAGCTTATTGTCTAACGGGGGAGACAATAGACAAACTACTATGCACAGATGATATGTGTATATATATATATATATATATATATATATATATATATACATATATATGTATATACAGGATAAACTGGAGATAATAATGAATAGAGAGAAGGCACTGAAGAAGATGTTGTCATTAGGAAAATCCCTTTTTCAAACGGTCAGGTGCTATACAAATGAGAGCTGTCATCTCCTAGATTATAAAACCCAAAGTTGGAGGGGACCTTAGAGGCAATCTGGTTCAGTAGTGTTACATTTGAAGAAACCTAGTCACTGAGAAATTGTTACTTTCCTAAATCACACAGGTAATGGAGATCCTCAAATCCACATTCACTGACTCCAGAGTATTTGTTCACTACACAATTTCATCTTGGCCATATGGAGGAAAGGAGGGAAGGAAGGAAACGAGCTTTTATTAATCACCTGCCATACTCCAGGCACTGTGCTAAATGCTTTATTTCATTTGAACCTCACAATAAACCCTGGAAGGTAATTGTTATTATTATTTCCACTTTACAGTTGAGGAAATTGAGACAGGATTAAATGACGTGGCCAAGATCACACAGATAGTGTCTGAAGCTGGATTTGAACTCTGGTCTTCTTAAATCCAGGTTTGGTACTCTATCCACTGAGGCACCTAGCTGCCTCAAAAGAGGAAAAGTCTGGGAAACACACTATGGATTCCCTTTCAGGGAGAGCACTGCCTTCTCTGGTGGGATGATAAAAGAACTTCATTCAAGTAATCCCATGTCCTTCACTTTACCAGCTATTGCTCCATCCAGATGAGTTAGGGCTATAGTCATATGCCAGTGAGTGAACTCATACTCTTCCTCATGTAGGTGCATAGTCGACCATTTTTACGATAATTGACTATAATTCTCATCAGTGATTCAGACAAAGGAATGGAGTCATGCTCAGTAAATCAAATTCTTCTAGTGTATAAACTTCTCTCTCAGAGTTCTCTGCTCTAGAATAAACTCAATTATTTCTTGATGTAAGAATGGTCCAGGATAAATGTAAATTATGACTTCCATGTTTAACATATCCAACTAGTTGCCAATTCTTGACATGTCTGTCTCAGTTTTTTCATATCTTTACTTGTACAACTCCTGCTCGGCAATTAACATAGGAACCTAGGTTGCTGAACTCATCTCTCTTAGATTATTGCACTTGCCTCTTTATTGATTTCTCTGCCCCAAGTTTCTACATACTTCTTTTTTTGCCTTTTATTTCCTTTCTCTTCTTTTTTTTTGAATTCCATACTTTATTATTTAATATTTTCTTAGTTTTCAGCATTGATTTCCACAAGATTTTGAGGTACAAATTTTCTTCCCATTTCTACCTCCCCCCCACTCCAAGATGGCATATATTGTGATTGCCCCATTCCCCAGTCAGCCCTCCCTTCTGTCATTCCCCCTCCCCATCCCCCCATCCCTTTCCCCCTTAATTTATTGTAGGGCAAGATAGATTTCTATGCCCCAATTTCCTGTATATCTTATTTCCCAGTTGCATGCAAAACCAACTTTCTCTTTTGAGCATCTGCTTTTAAAACTTTGAGTTCCAAATTCTCTCCCCTCTCCCCCACCCCACCCTCCCAAAGAAGGCAAACAATTCAACATAGGCCATACATGTATCATTATGCAAAACACTCCCATAAATAGTTATGTTGTGAAAGACTAACTATATTTCCCTCCATCCTATCCTGTCCCCCTTTATTCAATTTATTCCCTTGGCCGTGTTCCTTTTCAAAAGTTTTTGCTTTTCATTACTTGTTCCCCAATCTGCCCTCCTTTCTATCATCCCCCCTTTCTTATCCCCTTCCCCCTGCTTTCATGTGGGGTAAGATACCTAATTGAGTGTGTATGTTATTCCATCCTCAAATCAAATCTGATGAGAGAAAGATTCATTCATTCCCCCTCACCTGCCCCCTCTTCCCTTCCAACGAAGTGCTTTTTCTTGCCACTTTTATGCAAGATAATTTACCCCATTCTATCTCTCTCCTTCTCCCTCTCTCAATATATTCCTTTCTCGTCCCTTCATTTTATTTTATTGTTTTAGATATCATCCCTTCATATTCAACTCACCCTGTGCCCTCTGTCTATATATATATGTATATTCCCTTCAACTCTCCTAATACTGACAAAGGTCTCATGAATTACACACATCATCTTTCCATGTAGGAATGTAAGCAAAACGGTTCCACTTTAGTAAGTCCCTTATGAATTCTCTTTCTTGTTTGCCTTTTCATGCCTCTCTTGATTCTTGTGTTTGAAAGTCAAATTTTCTATTCAGCTCTGGTCTTTTCATTGAGAAAGCTTGAAAGGCCTCTATTTTATTGAAAATCCATATTTTGCCTTGGAACATTATACTCAGTTTTGCTGAATAGGTGATTCTTGGTTTTAATCCTAGCTCCATTGACCTCTGGAATATCATATTCCCAGCCCTTCAATCCCTTAATGTAGAAGCTGCTAGATATTGTGCTATCCTAATTGTGTTTCCACAATGCTCAAATTGTTTCTTTCTGGCTGCTTACAGTATTTTCTCCTTGACCTGGGAATTTTTCTTTTCGGGATCTTTTTCAAGAGGTGATCAGTGGATTCTTTCAATTTCTATTTTACCCTCTGACTCTAGAATATCAGGGCAATTTTCCTTGAAAATTTCTTGAAAGATGATGTATAGGCTCTTTTATTGATCATGGCTTTCAGGTAGTCCAATAATTTTTAAATTATCTCTCCTGGATCTATTTTCTAGGTCAGTGGTTTTTCCAATGAGATATTTCACATTGTCTTCCATTTTTTCATTCTTTTGGTTCTGTTTTATAATATCTTGATTTCTTATAAAGTTACTAGCTTCCACTTGCTCCAATCTAATTTTGAAGGTAGTATTTTCTTCAGTGGTCTTTTGGACCTCCATCTCCATTTGGCTAATTCTGCCTTTCAAGGCACTCTTCTCTTCATTGGCTTTTTGGAGCTCTTTTGCCATTTGAGTTAGTCTATTTTTAAGGTGTTATTTTCTTCAGTATTTTTTTGGGTCTCCTTTAGGAAGTCATTGAGTTGTTTTTCATGATTTTCTTGCATCACTCTCATTTCTCTTTCCAATTTTTCCTCTACTTCTTTTACTTGCTTTTCCAAATCCTTTCTGAGTTCTTCCATGGCTTGAGACCAATTCATATTTTTTCTTGGAGGCTTTTGATGTGTGCTCTTTGACTTTGTTGACTTCTAATGGCTGTATCTTCTTTGTCACCAAAGAAAGATTCCAAAGTCTGAGTCTGAATCTGAGTCCGTTCTCACTGTCTGTTTGTGTTCCCATCCAACTACTTGACCCTTCAGCTTTTTGTAAAGGTATTACTGCTTATAGAGTAGAGAGTACTTTGTCCCAAGCTTTATGGGCTGCGTTGCTGTTTTCAGAGCTATTTCTACACAGCAAAATCTGCCACAGACAGTCCTCCTCCTCCCCCAAGAATCACCAACCAGGGCTAGGACCTGATGAAAGCAGGCTCTGCACTCCTGCTCTGATCCGCCAATTCCTCCCACAGGATGGGCCTGGGGGCGGAAGCAGCCCCAGAGCTGGACTTCCACACCCCAGGGCTAGGGGCCCCCCTTCCCCCCCCACTCTTTTCACCCCGTTCCACCAATTTTCCCACTAACCTTCTCTGTTGTTTTTGATCTTTGTGGGTTGAGAAGTCTGGTAACTGCCACAGCTCAATGATTCAGGGCCCTACCACCCTGTTCTGCCCGGCTACCTGGTGTGGCCCATGCTGGGCTGTGCTCTGCTCCACTCTCAGCTCCATGTGATAGACCTTTCCCAGTGACCATCCAGGCTTTCCTGGATTGGGGCCCTGCTTCCCTCTGTTATTTCTTGGGTTCTGCAGCTCTAGAATTTGTTCAGAACCATTTTTTACAGGTGTTTAGAGGGGCCTGCAGAGAGCTTAAGTAAGTCCCTGCTTTCCAACCACCATCTTCTCTCTACATACTTCTAATAAACCTTCACAGTATTACTAACATGCTTTTCCTTAGGCAAAGATGTGACCACATGACTCCCCTATTCAGTCAACTTCAGTGCCTTTCTATTGCCTCTAAAATAAAATATGAACTCCTCTGATCACTATTTAAAACCTTCACAACCTTTCCTCAACCTACCTTTCCATCCTTGTTGGACATGACTCCAACCTCCCACACAACACTCATTTTCTATCTCTGTACCTTTTCATTTTCTGTCCCCCATCTTCCTCTTCATGTCCACCCCATAGAAACTTGCTCTTACTTCAGACATCTATCATATACTACAAGTGGTAGGATTCAGCCAGTTCACACTGGTTCAGCAGAACTGGTACCTAATTTTAGATTGAGTTTGGCTAACCGCTTGTTAGCCAAGGCAGGGCGTGCACCCACCATTTCAGCAGCAATGGTGGTGCCTCAGCTTGGTTCAGTGGAGAACTAGTTGTTACTTTATTTCAGTCCCACCACTGTTTACCACCTTCTCAGGTGAAGGCTTTCCTTATCCTCCCAAGAGCTAATCCCCTTCCTTTCAAATTACCTTGTACTTACTCTGCATTTACTTGGATTCATTCTCTTAATATTTAGTCCTTATTTGCTTGTATGTTTTTGCTCTCTCTCCTATTAGAGTGTTAGCCTGTGTGTCAGGTTAGTTTCATTCTTTACATCTTCATCTTCATTACCCTGCACAATGGCTAGAACATAGTAGGTGCTCAATAAATACTTTTTGATTGATTGGCTGATTAGTTACTCTAAAAACTGGAGAAACTAAGAAAGCTTTGTGAAAGTTCAAGTTCATCCTTAAAAATAGTAGTTGATTTCTGGTTTAATGATTTTTATTGAATGCAATATGCAGAAAATTAAGAAAAGCGTGTTTTTGAATGTGTATGAATCTACAAAAAAATGTCGATATCTAAATTATATAAAAATATCTGGTCATTTTAACAAGTTATTTAGCATTGTGTAGATTTTTAAAAGCTCATTGAATAATTTGACTTTAAAGTGTTCAATTTCTTGTTCTGGTGACATGTAGGCGTGGCTGATGCTGAAAATCTGATCACTCCAGTGAAAATTGCCTCTCATTTTCTAAAACCCAATTGGTCAATGTTCTAGCTGAGTGCTTTCCCAGGTAACATATACCTTAGGAAAAGTACGTATGAGAACACAATATTTTGTGACTTTCTTAGAGCTTAATGTCAATTTTTTCCTATAAATTAGAAAATTTGTTTTAAAACATAAGCATAATGGATTTTTATTCTGTTTTTGTTTATTTGGGGCAATCTTCTAAGTCACAATTGCATAAAGCACTCCAAAAACTATAGTAAAATAATGGTATTGGACTTGAAGCTAAGTATTGAAAATAGAAAACCCATCTGCTAATTTAGCAGGAAAAAAACAAGGTTTTTATAATAGTAGCTGATGTTCAGTTTCATATTGTTTTCTTATATTCATCCAGTGCAATATGTTCTTATTCTCAAATCTGTATTTCCCTTGGAAGTGTTAATTGTGGAAATGGGAAATGGGAAATGGGAAAACGAAATCTTTCCAGTAGTGATGAGGGAATTAGTTTTGTAATCTGCATAGGAATAGGATGTTTTAGATCTGTTTTTCCTGTCACTTTTCTAAAACTTTTGACAATGACCAGTGAATGGAGGGCAAATCATGGAAATGAGAAAGCAAGGAATTAATTTCTGTCCTTGACACATACTAGGTCTGTTAACATCTAAGTGTTCTAGGTGATTCTCTAACTAAAAGTTATGGAAATGTTGCAGATCTGTATTAGTAAAGGGACTTTTTATCCTGGGTGTTCTTTCTTCTGATAAAATCAGTAATAGAAACCAACCCCCAAAGAAACAAAAAAAAACCCTTCAAGGCTTTCACATGTTTTATTAATGTCTTCTGTGATTTTACATCACTCTCACTTCTTAATACCACATCCCTACCTCCCTAGAATCCTTCCTTGAAGCAAAGAAAAACAGGCAAAACAAACCAACACATCAACCATGTCTGTGTAGTGTTCTTGGCACAAGAAGTATGTTTCATTAAAAGCCTTGTAGGATCAATACTCCTCACTAGATTACAGAATTTAATGAATTATTGGTGGAGCTGTGAATCAGTACAATTGTTTTTAGAAAGTAATTTGGAATTTTACTAATAAAGTGACTTACCTGTCTATATCTTTTGACCCAGAGATTCTACTATTAGATTTATGCCCCAAGGAGGTCATTGATAAGAGTTTCCTTATACACCAAAATATAGCTTTTTTGTGATGTCAAAGAATTGGAAGCAAAGTAAATGTCCATTGATTTGGGAATCGCTATGTTGAATACGGAGAAGTGTGGAAAGATCTACATGAAGTGATATTCCTGCATCCAAATCTGGCCTCAGACACTTAGTAGTTGTGTGACCTGAGCAAGTCACTTAACCCTGTTTGCCTCAGTTTCCTCATCTGTAAAGTGAATTTGAGAAGAAAATGACAAATCACCTCAGTATCTTTGTCAAGAAAACTCCAAAAGGGGTCATGAAGAGTCAGGCATGATTGAAAAATGACTGAAAAACAACAAAGTTCTATAAAATAGTTTTTTGATTGTTTGGCATGATACTGAATAAATTAATTTAGGTAGAATTGTCATCTTATTATATTGGCTTAGCCTACCTATGAGCAATTAATATGCCTTTTTTGATTGTTTGGCATGATACTGAATAAATTAATTTAGGTAGAATTGTCATCTTATTATATTGGCTTAGCCTACCTATGAGCAATTAATATGCCTTACCAGGTAGACTCCCAAGTATTTATACTGTATGTAGCTATTTAAATGGAATTTTCTTTCTATCACTTCCTGTTGGGAATGTTGATATAGCAATACTGATGACTTATGTGGTTTATTTTATATTCTTCACCTTTGGTAAAGTTGTTAATTGCTTCACTGAGTTTTTTTAGTTGATTCTCTAGGGTTCTCTAAGTATACCATCATGTCATCTGCAAAGGGAGATAATTTTATTTCCTCATTGCCTGCTCTTATTTCTTCAATTTCTTTTTCTTGTCATTGCTATTGCTAGCATGTCCAGTACAATATTAAATGATAATGGTGATATTGGACATACTTGCTTTAGCCTGATCTTATTGGGAAGGCTTCAAGCTTATTCCCATTATCAATATGCTTTCTCTTGGTTTTAGATAGATATTAATTATCATTTTAAGAAAAGTTCTATTTATTCCTGTGCTTTCTTGTATTTTTTTAATAAAAATGTGCATTGTATTTTGTCAGAAAATTTTCCCCATCTATTGACATAATCATAAGATTTTTGTTTTTTGCTACTGACATGGTCAATTATGTTTATAGTTTTCATCATACTGAACCAGCCCTGCATTCCTAGTATAAATTATACCTGTTCAAGAATGATTTTTGCAATATATTGCAATAGTTGCCTTGCTAGTGTTTTATTTAATATTTTTGTGTCATGTTCATTAGAGAAAGTGGTCTACAATTTTTTTCTGTTTTTGCTGTCTTTGCTTTAGGTTTCAAAACTATATTTGTGTCATAGGAGAAATTTGCTAAGACTCCTTCCTTACTTTGTTTTCAAATAGTTTATATAGCATGAATATTTTCTTTAGATATTTGCTAGAATTTGCTCATAAATCTATATAGCACTAGAGATTTAGTTATTTTAAATGGAATTTTTCTTTCTATTTCTTGCTGCTGGGCTTTGTTCTCAGTATATAGAAATGCTGATGATTCATGTGTGTTTATTTTATATCCTGCAACTTTGTTAATGGTTTCAAGTAGCTTTTTACTTGATTCTCTAGGATTCTCTAAGTATACCACCATATTATCTGCCAAATGTGATAGTTTTTTTTCCTCATTGCCTATTATAACTCCTTCAGGTTCTTTTCCTTCTATTATTGCTAAAACTAACAGTTCTAATAAAATATTGAGTAACAGTATTGATAATGTCTTCTAGAAATTTCTTATTGGTCTTGTACCAATCTGCATTTTTCTTTGAGGCTTTGCTTGTAGATGATTTCATGTCATTGTCTTCTTCTGATTTTGTGTCTTGGACATCCATGTCATTATAGTAGTTTTTTAAAGTCAGATTCTTATTTGTCATTGTTTGCTCATTTTTCCAGCCTATTTCTTGACTTTGAGTTTTATGTTAGAGTTGGGCTCTGCTCACTTAAAGAGATGTGGTCACTTTCCTGAGTTTTAGGCCTTTTCCCCTTGCTGTTTTCATAGCTAGTTCTAGAGATATGAAAGTTTTTGTGGTTTTCAAGGTGGTGTGATCTGGAGAGAGCTGTTGTCACTGCTATCCTGGTCTGTGCTCTGGGCCTTATTCATTTAGGGACCCAGTTCCCTTGCAACTACCAGCGTTAGAGCTCTTTTCTGCACAAAAACTCTTACCTACAACTACAGCCTCTGTTTTCTCTCTGCCCTGGAGCTCCAACTAGGGTTCCTGCTCCCTTGAAACTGTAAGTGCTCTTCTCCACCCTGAAACTATGATCCAGAACTGAGTAATAGGCAATGTACTTGTCAAACAGTGCTGAGTCCTGCACCAATGTCAGCACAGGGGTCCCTTCTAACCTTTTTTGACCAGTTGTCTAGAGACCCCTTTTATTCTCTGGGCAGCAAAAGCCCTCACAACTGCTGCTAATGTTTGGTCCTTTCTCTAAGGTCTGCAGCTGATATCACAACCACTGCCCTTTTGGCCAGCTCCCAACCCTAGCATCAGAGACCTCTCCTTCTGATTTGCTGAATTGTCTTGGGATGGAAAAATGGCTCATCTCAACTTTTTGTTGGCTACGCCATTCCAGATCTGATTTCACACATTATTTTGTTTGGAGGGGAATGCTGGGAAAGTTTGGCTTGAGTGTTCTCTGTATTCCACCATCTTGACTCTGCCTCTTCATAGCAATGATCTTTTACCATTTTTATGAGGATCAAACAAAATGTTATATGCAAAGAACATTACAAAGTTTAAAACCTATATAAATGAAACATTGTTTCATTGAGTTCTGTTTTGATTTTTTGAGGATAGCTAAAATACATGATCATTTTTGCTGCTTTTATTGAAAAACACAAATAAGACATCAACAAAAAACACATTTTCTTTGTCAAAAACTAGTAAAATCATTTTTAAAAAATCATGCCATCTACGAGACACAACTACCTATAAATTCTCAAGAGACCCTATTTCCTTATAAGAGACTCTGAGCACATCTTGCTTCTAGCCACCAAATGTAAGCTGCCTTCATTTGAGCTCTTTATGAACTATCTCCACAAGTGAGGGCAATGGGAAAGAGTAAAGAGTGTAAACCTGGGGCTTACATAGGTTAATAGTCTACAACCAGCTGTCCTTCTCTCTTCCTCTCAGTCAAAAGCTTTTCCCTAAAGATTTATATCTTTTCCTTTAGAGTGATCAGAGCCAGTCTGGGAGTGGCATAGTCATAAAAAATAAAAAAAGGATTTTGAAATGCATTCAAAATGGGTACATTGAAGCATCTACTGTGTTTATCAGTGATATTAATTAGGTACTACTGACAGTCCCCCACTTCAAGGGAATTTAAGATCTAGGACAGCCTAGGAAATTTTATGAATTTTTAAAAGGAATTTTTCTGCAATTAGAAAATAATGAGCATTTTTTTGAGTAGCTTTTTTTTTTTCATTCTGTAGGGACACTCCCCATATAAAAGAATATCAGATTCCATTGTACCTTTGTAGAAACTGACCATGTGATAGGACATTTAGAAATCATAAGCAAATGTTAAAAGGCTGAAATAACAAATGAATAATTTGCATATCATAACTTAATAAAAATAGTAACAAATAAAGGAATTTTGAGCAAAAGATATAGACCTAAATGGAGACTTAGAAATGACATCCTGAATTATGCATAAGCCAAAGAACAAAGTCAGCTAGTAAGCCAGTCAGTCAACTTTTGTCTTGCCCCTGGACTTCGATGACTCTGGAAGAAAGTGAAGTTGACAGCTCTGTGTAATTCTACCTCACTTAAATTCAATTCACAAAGGAGTCAAAACACTACCTCATTATGTCATTGGTCCTCTTCAAAACTGAAGGACAAACAACAACAGTACCAACTATGTGCAGAATCTATGCTAAGCACTGTTCTAATCATAGAAAAAAATAAGTAATAATGTTAAAGATAATAATAATGAGACAACTTACCAAAATTCTTGGGATAAATTTCAATTAGGAGGCACTGGATTTTTTAAAATAAATCTATGAAAACCAGTAATCGATCAACAAGCATTTGTAATTCACCTGCTATGTTCCAGTCCCTGTGCTGGGGATACAAAAAAAATGCAATAATACCAACTCTCATATAGCTTAATAACATAGAACAAAAGATGATCAATGAAATGAATTTGCAATTAAAAGGAGTAGAAAATAAACAAATTAGCAGGCCTACAAGTACAAAAAATTCTGGAAATTAGAGAAACTTAAAATGAAAAGACTTATAGAATGGATCAACAAAACTTTGGAAAGAGTGATAGAATTGGGAAATCATTAGCAAATCTGATCAAGAAAAAGAGAAGAAAAGTATATTACCAAAATAAAAAATGAACAGGACAAATTAAGAACAAAGAACAAGGAAACAAAGAGAATTATCAAGAATTTCTATACATAGTTATAAACCAAACAAACAAAAATGAGAGAGACATAGACAGAGACAGAGAGAAAGAGAGAGAGAGGAGAAAGAATTCAAAGGAAGCTGATGAGTATCTACAAAAATATGAAATATCTAAACTAACAGGGTAATAATTAGAGATCTTAAACAATCTAATCTTAGAAAAAGAAATTGAGCCATAAACTATAGGAGGCCATAAATGAACGACTAAACAGCAAAAGCCTTGGGCCACAGAGGCTCTACAAGTGAATTCTATGAAACATTCAAAGAACAATTAATACCTGTGCAACAAAATTATTCTCAAAAATAGTGTTAGAAGACACTATCAAATTCCTTATATGAGACAAATTTCTCCTTACTAGCAAAGCTGGGGAGAAACAAAGCAGAGAAAGGGAACAATAGACCAATCTCACTAATGAATATTGATGAAAGAACTAAATAAAACCCTAGCAAGGAATCTATACTGATACATACAGAATATATTTCACTATGGCCAAGATGCAAGGGATGCAATGTTGTTACAATGTTAGGGACATTGTTATGAGACAATATATGTTAGGGACAATATTAGGGACAATGTTAGGGACAATATAATAAAATAAGCAAGAAGAGTAACAAAAGTTTCATGGTTATTTTCTTAGATACAAAAAAAAGCCTTTGACAAAATACTCCATTCATTTATTTAAAAACTCTAAAAAGATCAGAAGCATAAATAAGCCCTTTCAAAAGCATATATTCAAAACAAAGAGAGCATTGTTCATAATGGAGCAGCTTGTCTACAAATGGTTAAAGTGAGGATGCCCTTAATCCTAGCTATTGGCGGGGTTCTAGCAATGCTAGCTATAATAATAGTAAGACTAGTTGATAAAATTAAAAATATACATATTGGTAAAAATAAAGGGGGGGGCAAAGTTATCTTTATTTGTAGAAGACATGATGGTATACTTAGAAAACCTCAGAGAGCCAGAGAAAAAAACAAATTCAAGTGCTTTATAATCTTAGTATAGTAAAGTAGCAGGATATAAAAGAAATCTACAAAAATCATGAATAATTCCCTTCAATACTAACAAAAACAAGGGAGAAATGAAAAGAACAATTTAATTCAAAATTACTGCAAAAACCATAAGATATCTGATAATTAACCATAATGAGATACAAGCAAGATGTATATAAATACAACCCCAAAATTGCTCCTTATAGAAATAAAAACAAATAGAGAGAAATTCAATGCTCATATTAGGTCCCTGCCAAGAGTATAAAATCATAATTATTACTTAAATTAATTTACAGATTTAGTGTTATATATCATCAGCTTCAGAGACCTAAAAACAGCAAAGTTCATTTGAAGGTGTAAAAGGTCTAGTATCTCAAGAGAAATAATAAAGAAAGGAATTATTGAAGGGGGCATAGAAATACTAGGCCTTAAGCTATATATTAAAGAAGTTTTCATAAAAACTATCTGCTATTGATTTAAAAAAAAACAGTAAAGACCAGTGTTCCTTAAAGAAGTAAAGAATAATTTAAATTGCTGGAGGAATATTCAGTGCTCATGGCTGGGCTGTGTCACACAATAAAAATGATAATACTTCCACAGTTAATTTACAGTTTTAATGCTATGTCCATTAAGCTCTCAAAAAGATTCTTTTACCAGAGTTAATTGAATAATAATAATAAAGTTCGTTTGGAGAAACAAAATATCTAGAATATCTAGGGGGAAAAATAGTTAAGGATTAAGGGAAAATAGTACTTACAGACCTCAAACTCTAATATAAAGTAGTATTCATCAAAATCACTGGATACAAGTTAAAAATATAGATGTAGAACAATGGAACAGGCTAGACAATGGAGAATGAAAAACAATGATTATTCAACAACTCAGTGTTGGATGAACTGCAAATCATAAATTAAGAACTCTGTTTGAAAAAAATACCTGCTTGGAAAACTGAAGAAGTCTGGTATAAATTAGACTTAGAGATATCCATGTCGGCGTTTTTGTGTTTACACAAGTAAGCTTCATAGGTGATAAACAAGTAGGGAACATTACACTAATGTTTGTGGCCTATTACAGGGGCCCTTCTATTAGAGCCTATATGATTTATACAAAATATCGATTAGTACGTTGTTTATTCTTATACCTATTATTAGATGACTGACTAAATATGTATTACCAGGTGAGTATAGTAAAGTAATTGCTAACTCCTTATAGAATCATAATGAAATGACATAAAGATTAGAGTCTGAGTAAGGGTCTGTACTGAATTATCTCTTATGTTGGATAAACAAATTGTGGTACATGAATTTAATATTACCGTGCAGTAAAAAAAATTGATGAATGTGATCGATATAGAGATGTATGGAAAGATCTCCATGAATTGATACAGAGTGAACTAAGCAGAGCCATGAAAGCATTATATACAAAGACTTCAACAATGTAAACAGAAAAGGTCACCATAAAATCATCAAAAGTGAATGTTATAGAATTACAAAAAAATGAACTTGGCTGCAGTGAAGAAATATGAGAAAAAACTTTCACCAGTTTCTTTGCAGAGATGAGAGATCCATGGCTGTGGTACATTGCTAATATTTTAAGACTTTTTTTGATATATTGAGCAGTTATGCTCAATTTTTTTCTTTTTAAAATATTATTTACTATATGGGATGGTTCTCTGGAAGAAGAAAGGGAATGATACTATGAGACGTTTTAGTGAAACAAAAAAGATATCAATAAAAATTATAATAATTTTTTAAAAAGATTTTACAGGACTGATAATGAAACAAACCTTTTTCAAAGCAAAGAGGAAAGAATTACTAGAACAAAATTTATGTGTATGTATGTGTGTGTATGTATAGTCAGATGTAGTCCCTATGCTACACAATACCAGATGGTTTCCCCCCCACACTTTTTTTCTTTATTACAGGGAAGATTTGATTGGAGAAGCAGGAGGTCCGAAATTGACTGTGATATAGACAAAAGAAAGCAGTAAAACATACTTAAAAAAATAAAGCAACGTTCCACCTAGAAGGGATCTTAAAGAAAGATCATCTGGTCCAAACCCCTCATTTTACCCATGAGTAAAGTGAGATTTAGCGGTAACTTGCCCAAAGTCTCACAGCTCATCAGTAAGCAAGTCAAAGCCAGGCCTTCTGACAAGCCATCCATATATGAATACATGTAACAGTAGACTTTTGGGTTTTTTTTAAACAATTGTCGATAAGCAAGGAATCTTCACAACTTTCCTTAATAACATGCTTTAGGGTCTACTATTATATCTAACCTAAATCCCTCTTGTTCTAATTTATGCCTATTTCCCATTGATCTTTTTTTTCCCCTTTCCCAGAGAAGGTGAAACATATTCTGACAGAAGTGTAAAGGAAATTGTTCTTTGGGATTCGATGACACTCAACCTCAATTATAACATATCTAGGTCCTCATACTTATCACTGCCAGGCACAGTCGTTTACTCCCTGGAAGCTTTAGTGAATTCCTATTTCATCTAGGATAAAATACAAACTCTTCTGTTGGCATCTAAAACCCTTTAAAATGTTGTTCCATCTATCTTTCCAGGCTTATTTTACATTACTTCTCCTTACCCACTCAACACTCTAGCCATACAGGCTTACTTGTTCTTTCCTGTATATGGCATTTCATCTCCTACCTTCTTACCTTTAAATGGACTATAGTCCATACCTGCAATATACTTCTCTCCTCATTTGGGCCTCAAATGCTCTACTTGTCATCAAGATTAAATTCAAGTGCCTCTCCCCATATGAAGCCTTAACTAATTTACCTAATTGTTATTTTCTGTACAGTCTCTGCAGAAAACACTTCATGTTTACTTTCTTACTATTTTGAATTGTTTTGTAGGTATATATGTTGTTCTCCATTCCCCCCAAAGAAGGTAGGTTTCTCAGTGGTCTTTTCATTGTCTTTAATTCCAGTACCTACCAAAATGTTCACCTTACAGTAAACACCTAGTAAGTGCATATTATATTAAAGTGAAATGAATTTTCCTTTTATAGGATAATATACATCTATATATACATACGCATATATACATATATACACACACATATACATACATACATGCAAATATATACATATACGTATTTCTATGTATATATGGCAAATTTCCTCTCAGGGTGGTTTGCCTCCAACACCAATGCACATCCATGTATGTGTGCTCACACTCAGTAATGCTTCATAAATGAGGTCAGCCAAATTGAATTGAATTATAGGTTCTCTTTACTACCAATTGTTGGTTTATATTTAATTAAAAATTAATTCTCATACAAGCAGAAGTGGTACATAAGTAATAAGAAAATAGTGCAGTAGCAACAGTTCTGGATTTGTAATGAGATTTGGATTTGAATATTTGTTGTATGTGACTTCAGTCATGTCACTTAACTTCCCCAGGCCTCAGTTTCATCTTCTGTAAAATGATGAGGTTAGATTACATGAAGATTTAAGATAGTTTCCAGCTCTAAATTATACAATGTTACAAAAGAATGCATAAGATATATATTCTGACACCAAACTGGTATTTGTATTGGTTGCATCAACTGGGAATGTTTAGCCTTAAGAAAGCTGGTTAGGTGAAAGAGAAGTGTCATAGCTCTTCTAGTATTTGAAGGGTTGATATGTGGAGAAGGGGGCACCTGGGTGGCACAGTGGATAGAATGCTGTGCCTGGTTTCAGAAAGATTCATCTTCATGAATTCAAATCAGACACTTCCTATGTAAGTCACTTAACCCTGTTTGCCTCAGTTTCCTCATCTGTAAAATGAGCTGGAGAAGGAAATGACAAACCACTCTAGCATCTTTACCAAGAAAATCCCAAATCAGGTCATGAAGAGTATGTCATGACTGAAAATGACTAGATAACAACAACCAAAAAAACATGTGGGGAAGGGATTGTTCTGTTTGGTCCCACGAAGCAGAACCAGGAACTATCAGTGGAAATTTCAAAGAGACAAACTGGGGCTATGGATGAAAACAACAACTCCTTCCTACTAATTAGAGCTGTTCAGAAGTGGAAGGGGCTTCTTGGAGAGGCAACGGGTCCCAAATCCTTGGAAATTTTCATGTAAAGACTGGATCTTGTTGGTATGTGATAATGGGGACTCTTCACATACCTTTTGGACTAGATAGTCACTGATTCTGATTCTAATTGTGAAATTCTGTGATTCAGTGAGACACAAATGATTCTTGCAATATGTGCTGGTTTTGGTGATCTATGGAATGGTTTCCCCTCCATTAGAATGGATTAATGAATGTTGACTGTGCGATAATAGCTATGCAGTTATGCAGATAGCCTTGAAGCTGAGCACATTTCCCCTCTCATTACTGGACATTTTTTTCAGCATCTGAAGTTTCTCCATACCTGTTCATTGGTGTGGGGACACACTAAATTAGATCAGCATATTTCAGTCTTCAGCTTATTCCAGTGGAGTTCTGCTCCCACGAAAATGAGCCCACAAATAGCTTTACAAATCAGTTGTGCTTATTGAAAATTTGACTTTGATAAAACAGGGCTGAATAATAAAGTTCATATTCCTTAGAAAGGAAAAGGCAAAAGTTTAATATAATTAGTTATAGAGCTTTGTAGTTTTACTATTTGGAAAGCTAGCAGATTCTATGCCAATAAGTCAAACCAAAAGAGGAAGAGAAGACAGAGGGTGGAAAATGATGATATGGTAGTCATGTTTTTTAATCATAGATTTAGAGCTAAAGGACCTTAGAGGCCATTTAAACCAACCCTCATTATATATTTCTGAGAAAACTGGGGTCTAGGTATTTAAGTGTCTCACCTAAGGTTACATAGCTAGGAAGCAACTGGGAGGATTTGAACCCAGACCTTTTGATTCTAATTCGAGTGCTTTTCCAATGTACCTCATTGATGTCTTCAAAAAACATTCAAGTTGTATTATATCATCTAGCTCTCTGGTCAGCAAACTACAACCTGAAGGCCAGGTCTGACCCACAGTCTGTGACCTAGGAGTGGTTTTTACCTTTCAAAAGACATTAAATACATACAAATGTAAAAAAAACATTCTTAGCTCTCAACTGTACAAAACAGACCAGCCTGGGCTGAATGTGATCCTTAGGCCACAGTTTGCTAACCCTTCTATCTGCTAAAACCCTCCCATTTTGTAGATAAGCAAACTGAGGCCCACAGAGGTTAAGTGACTTGAGCAAGATCACACAGATTGAAAGCAGCAGGACTAGGATTTGAACACTGGTCTTCTGTCTTTAGTTCCAGATTTCACCGCACTGCAAAAGGGTAATTGAAAAATGGAGAAGAGGAGAATGAGGAGAGGTGAAAGATGAAGATAAGAGAAAGAAAAGAGAAAAGGAAAATGGGGAGGAGGAAAAGAAGGATGAAATAAAAGGGTAAAGAAGAGCAGAATAATACAAGCTGACTAAAATTCTACTTAGTTAAGTGATATGTTTATACTTTGTGACAATTGGTTTCTATATAGTCGAATTTTGGGGTTAGTTAGAGGAAGTTTAATGATTAAATGCTCTAACCCGTCATAAGATTTAGAACAAGCCACCTTATAGTTCATAGGATCCTAGACCCAGAGAGGGAAGAGACCTCAAAGACAAGAGCCTCTTCCTTTGTGGATTTTGGAGATGCTTCCATTGCCTTCCACTTTGCAGATGAGGAAATTCAGACCCATAAAAGTTAAATGGCGTGTTTCAGATCACATAGGTAGCAAGTGTCAGAGGTGAGTGTAATGGGACCTTTTGCTGTTTTTTATTTTGAAGTGCTTCTTAGCACTAAGGCAATCAGGTGCCTTTGATTGAGTCTTTGACTGAATCAAGAGTCTTTGATGACCTGCTTGAGTCACAAGAAAGCCTAAGTCACATGAGTTTGTGTCACATGGTTGTGATACCCTCTGTGGCATCTGACCCTCAATAAGTGTATATATATTCTGAGGTTAGCATTTTGCTTTGGGGGCTCACTCATTGGAAGAGTGTTCATGTGATTTGGCCACACGAGACTCTGGGTATCCATTAAGGAGCCCCCCAGTTTTGAAAACCCAGACGTTCGTGCTTCTCTCTCTGGTAACTATGTATGTATTGCTATGGACAGACAGAAACCCCATCTGCTGATTTGTGTTATTTGCTCTGTTTATATAATTTCTGCTTGTAATTTCTGTTTGTGCTTTCTCTGAAGTTCAGGGTGCTGACTTTTCCCCCTGAACTAAGTGAATGATATATGTATGTTTAATTAAAGTGAGATTGTAAACCCCTTAAAGTTGCTTTCCTTAGAAAGGCAGATCAAAAAACTTATGCTAGCAGCCCTCCCGTGTGCTAGTGTTATTGGTCTTATACCTCCACAGTAGCTGCAAGTAACATTGTTGTTACAGTGAGATTTGAGTACAGCCTTCCTGACCACAGAACCACTGTTTTTTTTTGACTGTTTCATACTTACTCCCATTACATCTCTTTCTGCAGAGATAGGAGATGGTGTAGCAGCAAGCACCCTAGTATACCCAGGATGGCCTGC
The DNA here is from genome assembly GCF_011100635.1 of Trichosurus vulpecula. Taxonomy (NCBI): domain Eukaryota; kingdom Metazoa; phylum Chordata; class Mammalia; order Diprotodontia; family Phalangeridae; genus Trichosurus; species Trichosurus vulpecula. The sequence continues at coordinate 138,564,314 of NC_050577.1, read as the reverse complement.
TGGCACAGGTTCTTTAATCTGCTTTTAAAGGAAAGCAACTTTAAAGGGGTCAACAATCTTCTTTAATCACATTCACTAGTTCAGGGAAAAAGTCAGCCCCCTGAATGTTAGAGAAAATATAAGCAGAGAAAATACAAGCAGAAGTTTATAGAAGTTCATAAAGACCTTGACTTCCTGAACCAATGCAATATTGCTATACATTTTACACAGTCCACTGGATTGAGAGAGCCTTTGCATCTGAGTAGTCAGGGGGTTCTGAACATACAACTATTCAGAGTCTTGACCAGGGAATCAAAAGATCATTCTTATAAGTAAACTCCCAACACAAAGACCAACTCAGAGTATATATACACTTCTCAGAGCCAGAGGCATCACAACGCTAGTGACTCAATGCCTAATCAACTTAGTACCCAAAGATGTGAAAGCCTTCCTACAAGCAAGCCTCCCCTAAGTAAGCTTCCCTTAATGGGCTCCACATGAGGCCTATTAATGGGCAGGGAAGATCTTATTATCTCACTCACATTACAGATGCGTCCCTAGACTTTGAGCCAAAGTTCAAACCCTTTTGGGCAACTTTTTGCTGCATCCAGAGGGTAGGTATCACAGTTCATCCACAGCACTGGCACCATGAATTGTTCAGCAGGAAAGAATGTGAAAGAAAAAACAAAACCAGCCAGAAAGAGATTGACTATCTCAGTTCGGATTGTTTTATTTTATCTATCTATCTATCTATCTATCTATCTATCTATCTATCTATCTATCTATCTATCTAAGGGAATCAGGGTTAAGTGATTTGCCCAAGGTCACACAGCTAGTAAGTGTGTCAAGTGTCTGAGGCTGGATTTGAACTCAGGTCCTCCTGACGCCAGGGCTACTGCTCTATCTACCACACCACCTAGGTGCCCTAGTTTAGATGATTTTTAACAAAGAAAGCTGTGTTTTTTATGTAGCCAAATAAAGGAGGTTATCTTTATCTATGTGGAAGGGAATGCCTTCATGTTAAGAAATCTAGGCAAGCCCCTATTACATTAATAATGGTAGCACACATGATGCAATATATGAGAAGTGCTTTGCAACCTTTTTTTAATGGACTCTATAATTTCATCAATACAAGGAATTCCCATCATTACACTTTTTAAGAGTTGTCTAGACAATGAAAAGTTAAATGATTTGCTCAGGGTCACTCAGTCAATATCCTTCAGAGATGGAACCCAGTTCATTCCTTCCTGACTCCAAGGTCAGCTCTATTTCTACTCTGCCATGATGCCTCTCTTTCAGACCTTTAAGGATTCTATTAATGTTGGCTCTGATTCTAGCTCTTTATGGGTTCGTCTTTCAGAGTCCTAGGCAAGACTCCAAGACCAAATGTTGTGGAATGCTTCAGGAAACACTGGTGGGAGGAGTTTTCTCACTGAGAGTTCCCTAAAATAATAAAATTATAGTTCTCAACATATCCTACCACTCCCCACAACCCTCGCCTTCAAAACTGTTTTTATGAAGTGCTTTTTATCACTATAGCTTTGTGATATTGTTACCACAAATATTATTTCCTCTTTGCCAATAGGTAAACTGAGGTTCAGAGACATGAAATGATTTACTCAAGGTAAAATGTCATGGAAGAGATTCGAAACCAAGTTTTCCAATTCAAATTTTGACTAATACAAAAAGGTAATAACAAATAGAAACAAAGTGTTACCTAAGGAAGTATTATCTAAGGAAGAGCATACTTTTGGCTCAAGAGGTACGGAAGGTAGCTCAAGGAAGGCTTTGTGGAAGAGGTGGCATTTGATCTGGCCCTTGAAAGATGAATGAGAATTTGACAGGTCAAATTGAGGAAATAAGGATGTGTCAGACAGGGAACAGTTTAAGTTAAGGCTCAGAGATTGAAAAGCATCAGGAATATCTTAAGAGTAGCAAATAGACCAATTTGGTTGGAACATAGACCACATGAAGACAAATAGTGGGAGATAGGATTGCAAAGATAGCTGTCAAATCTTGGAGGGCCTTGAATGTCTAGCACAGGCATTTGGACTTTATTTGGCAGTTAATGGGGAGTCATGGAGGGGTCTTGAGCAAGATGATGGCATGATCATAATTACATTTTAGGCATATGCAGTGTTGATAAAACTTCACAAGTGCTTCCTTCCTTCCTTCCTTCCTTCCTTCCTTCCTTCCTTCTTTCCTTTTTTCCTTCCTTCCTTATCTTCTTGCCTTGAGATTTTTCCCACTTTTATCCATCCTCCCCTCAGCTGGTAAGGTGATTTTTTTTTCTAAAGCAGAAATCTAAACTAGCCTACTTACTGGACACTATAGAAAGAATTATAGCTGGTGCCCATTGAGTTATCACCTTGTACAATTTGCTAAGACTGTTTTTCTCCCTGATAATTTATACTCTTGCCAGAAGAGAGACTGAGAGCAAATATTTTTATTTAAAAAGCAAATGTGGTACAATCTCCCTCCTCATCCTTCTCCTCCTCCTCCTCCTTCTTCTCCTCCTTCTCTTTCTCTCCCTTTCTCTTCCTCCTTCTTGTCCTCCTCTCTATCATTGGGCCAACCAGAGTGCCAGCTTTTCATATTTCCATTTTTTCATGTTAATTGTCTTGAACCTGATTTTTTGAACAAGAGCAATTGTTCCTTTGAAATAAATGCTGTAGGGGCATGTTGTCACAAAGCCAAGTATGGAACAGATTGGGACTCTGGGCCTTAGTAACTCTTACTGAAGGAGACTATCTTCAAAGATTTAGAACTTGGCTGCAGAATTGTTCTTTGAGTTGTAACATGACATGTGAGACTTTAATCTCAGGGTAAATATTTAAAAATTTAGTTTCAAAATAATTTGTTTGACTTCTATTAAACTCAAGGAAAAAATGTGTCAAGATATGTCATAGTTTTATAATTCTATTGCAATCTTGGCAGATATTAAAGAATAGCCAATTGACAGACCAATCATTTTAATTTTGACTGGCCAGTCTATAGTTTAGTGTAAATGAGATGGGCCTCACAATAAAGCAAATTATGCAGAGCATTATGGGTCCACTGCTTGGGTAGTGACAGGCAGAAGAATTGGGGATATTGCAAAATTGACCTTAAGTTTGTCCTGGTGCTGCTGCTCCTTGATATCCACGTATCCCAGGAAACTTGAGAGCCATTCTACTCTAAGCAGTTAGATGCAGGAAATGGATATATTCTAAGCAATTTGGGGAATTCAGATTAAAATGTTATATTTAAATTTTGTCCCAGAACTGAGAAAACTCTCACTGGGGCAGATCCAGTATCCTCTTCTATCCCAGTATATTTCAGTTTTCTCAATGTGGGAAATTTTAGAGCACCAGAACATAAGGTTTCAATCCTTTTCAATTCAACAAATATTTCTGAAGCACCTCCCATGTGCAAAGCACTGTGTTAGGCCCTGAGAGAAAAACAGAAAAGCCAACAACTCTGTCTTGAAGAACCCTATAGTCTAGTAGCATAGTTAAGTCTTGCATACACATCAATGAATGAATGAATGAAAAGCTGGTAAGAGTTTATTATGTGGTGGGGCCTTGAAAGATGGATAAGATTTCATTACACATATAGAAGAGACATTACATTTTAGGTATAGAAGGGGCAGCTAGGTGATGCAGTGAGTAGAGCACCGGCCCTGGAGTCAGGAGGACCTGAGTTCAAATCCAGCCTCAGACACTTGACACACTTACTAGCTGTGTGACCTTGGGCAAGTCACTTAACCCCAATTGCCCTGCCAAAAAACGAGCAATCACTTTAGGTATAGAAAATAACCTGAGAAAAAACACCAAGATGAAAAGTATAGGATATATTTAACTGGAACAAAGAAAAATAATCATAATTTTTGTTGTTGTTTTTGTTGAGTCATATCCTACTCTTCATGACCCCATTTGGGGTTTTCTTGGCAAAGATACTGGAGTGGTTTTCCACTTCCTTCTCCATATTATTTTACAGATGAGGAACTGAGGCTAACACAGTTAAGTGACTTGCCCAGGGTCACACAGCTAGTAAGTGTCTGAGGCTGGTTTTGAATTCAGGTCTTCTTGGTTCCAAGCCCAGTGCTCTGTCCACTGCCTAAATAATCATAACAGAAACAGAAAATTCCTGAATAATAAAAATGCCTCACTCTTTGTAGATTGGCACTGTTTATGCAACTTAAGTTAATATAGAGAAGCCCAGAACATGTAGTGGTTAAGCAAGTTGCTCAGGCTGCATAAGTAGTATGCATCAGAAGCAGGATTTGAATCTAGGTTTTCCTGGCTTTCTAGCCAATATTGTACAGTATATCTCAGCTATTAGTAATACTACTACTCCCTAACATGTATAGATTACTTTAAGGTTTGTGAAGTACTTTAATTATGCAATCTCATTTGAATATATGAATGGGAATAGTAGAATAGTATCATGTATTACAACAAAAGTCAGTTTGGGCAATGTTGTGGGGGGGTCTTGAGTGCCAGACTAAGAAATTTAGACTAGTTTTAGAAGGCAATAGAGGAATCCATGGAGACTTTTGAGCAGAGGAGTGATGTGGTTGAGCCATGAGCTCTTAAGTTTTGTTCTGTATCCTGAATTCTTCACTTCTCTATCATGAGGTGAGTAGCAAGTTTCATCCTTTTTCCTCTGAAATTATGGTTTGTCATTACACTAATTAGAGTTCCTAAGTGTTTCAAAGTTGTTTGTCTATATAATACTGTTGTCATTGATTAAATTTTTCTCCAGGTTCTGTTTGCTTCAATCTGCATCAGTTCATACAAATCTTCCCAGGTGTCTCTGACAGTAACCCTTCATAATTTCTTGTTGTTGTTGAGTTCAATCGTGTCTGACACTTTGTGACCCCTAAGAGGATAAAAATCAATCCTGTATTATTTCTTATTGATCCTATTTACAAGTAATTGATTTTGCCATGTTACCGCTTTTGTCCTTTAACTGCTTAAGTCGTGGTTCTTTGTCTCTGAACTTAGTTCAGAGTTCAGCTGGCCTGTAATGGGTTAAGTTTTAAAATCCAGCTCTCCTGCTCAAGGAAATTTGCTAACCTTGGGGAATATATGAGAAAGCAAGGGAGTTTGGGCCTGAAATTTTTATACCACCAAGCTATCTTTCAAGAATGTCCAGTTTGCTATCCAAAAGTCTGGGATGCTGTCTTGCACCTGGACTCAAACAAAGAATACTGCTTAGTTTCATGTGAAAAGAAAAGGGGTTGTTGCTAGTTCCCATTACCAAATTCCAACCAATCATGCTGTTCCCTACAATCATGTTGCTCTTAATCCCATGTTGGAATCTACCCTGTTCTGTTCTTTGTTTTGTACCCCAAAAAACCTATGTAAGGGGAGCTGTCCTTTTGCTCAGCATCTTTAGCATGAATGGAAGAAGTTCATCCATTTATTGACAGGTAGCTTGCCGCTGCTAATAAATGTTATCTTGGTAGGAGATATGCCTCAGTTTACCATTTTGTTAAAATTTAAATCGTAAAACTCCATTTGGGGTTTTCTTGGCAAAAATACTAGCATGGTTTGCCGTTTCTTTCTCCAGCTCATTTTACATATGAGGAAACTGAGACAAACAAGATTAAGTGACTTGCCCAGGGTCATCTAGTTAGTAAGTGTCTGAGGTCAGATCTGAACTCATGCCTTCCTTATTCCAGGCCTGGTGCTCCATCCACTGTGTCACCTAGATGCTATTTTTATAGCACAGTAGTATTACATAATATTTATATACCATAACTTCTTTAGCCATTCCACAGTTAATGGGTACCCACTCAGGTTTTATTTCTTTGTTAACACAAAAAAAGTTCCCGCTATGAATATTTTTGAGGATACTTGGAGTTTGTTTCACTCAGGATTAATTCCTTCCCTCCTTAATATACCCTCCCTCTTATTCTTTCATTTTCTCCCTTTCTCTTCCTATTTCTCTAATGAGTGAGATGTATTTTTGTACTCAATTATTTGTGTATTCTCCCTCCTTTAACTAGTTCATATGAGAGTGAGGTTCAAGTGTCAGCCACTCCCTACCACCCCCATTCCTCCCTTCTTCTTTGTAGGGACTATTACTGGTGTACATCTATTATGTGAAATAATTTTCCCTTTGCCTTCCTTTCCTTTTCCCTGTCAGTGTATGACTCTTCCCCTCCTTTAATTTAATATCAAGACATGGAAAAATCTTTCCAAGGCTCTCTCTTTAATTAGACTCCCTCTGTAACCCCTAATAATAATAGGGTTGAGAAGGGACGCATGTATCATCTTCTTATATTAGAAGCAGTATATCCTTGTTTAGTCCCTTATGATTATTCACTCATATTTACCTTTTTATGTTTCTCTTGATTCCTGTGTTTGTACTTCAAAGTTTCTATGCATCTCTGGTATTTTCTTTTTTTTCTCTTTCTGTTTCTTTATTCAAAATTTTTAGTTTTCAACATTGACTTCCACAATATTTTGAGTTACAATTTTTCTCCCCATTTTTACCCTCCCCCCTCCCCAAGATGGCAAATATTCTGATTGCCCTTTTCCTCAGTCTGCTTTCCCTTCTATCACCCCACTCCCCCCCTTACCTCCTTTCCCCTTACTTTCTTGTACAGCAAGATAGATTTCTATACCCCATTGCTTGTATTTCTTATTTCCCAGTTGCATGTAAAAAAACAACTTTTTTGAGCATTTGTTTTTAGAACTTTGAGTTCCAAATTCTCTCCCCTCTTCCCTTACCACCCACCCTCCCTAAGAAGGCAAGCAATTCAACATAGGCCACACATATATCATTATGCAAAACACTTCCATAACAGTCATGTTGTGAAAGACTAACTATATTTCCCTCCATCCTATCCTGTCCCTCTTTATTAAATTTTATCCACTCTTCCCTGGCCCTTTTCAAAAGTGTTTGCTTTTGATTACCTCCTTCCCCATCCATGTCCTCCCTTCTACCATCCCCTCTCTCTCATCCCCTTCCCCCTCTACTATCCTGTAGGGTAAGATACCCAGCTGAGTGTGTATGTTATTCCCTCCTTAAGTCAACTCTGATGAGAGCAAGATTCATTCATTTCCTTTCACCTGCCCCCTCTTCCCTTCCAATAGAACTGCTTTTTTCTTGCCACTTTTATGTGAGATAATTTACCCCATTCTATCTCTCCCTTTCTCCTTCTCCCAATATATTTCTCTCTCACCCCTTAATTATATCTATTTATTTATTTTTAGATATCCCTTCATACACCCTGTGCCCTTTGTCTCTCTCTCTCTCTCTCTCTCTCTCTCTCTCTCTCTCTCTCTCTCTCTATATATATATATATATATATATATATATATATATATTCCCTTCGACTACCCTTATACTTAGAAAGGTTTTACAAATTACAAATATCATCTTTCCATGTACAAATGTAACCAAAACAGTTCAACTTTAGGAAGTCCTTTATGATTTCTCTTTCTTGTTTACCTTTTCATGCTTCTCTTGATTCTTGTGTTTGAAAGTCAAATTTTCTATTCAGCTCTGGTCTTTTCTTTTTCAAGAATGCTTGGAAGTCCTCTATTTTATTGAAAATCTATATTTTGTCCTGGAGTGTTATACTCATTTTTGCTGGGTAGGTGATTCTTGGTTTTAATCCTAGCTCCTTTGACCTCCAGAATATCATATTCCCAGCCCTTTGATCCCTGCTGCTAGATCTTGTGTTATCCTGATTGTGTTTCCACAATATTCAAATTGTTTCTTTCTGGCTGCTTGCAATATTTTCTCCTTGACCTGGGAACTCTGGAATTTGGCTATAATATTCCTAAGAGTTTTCTTCTTGGGATCTTTTTCAAGATAGGTGGATTCTTTCAATTTCTATTTTACCCTCTGGTTCTAGAATATCAGGGCAATTTTCCTTGATAATTTCTTGAAAGATGATGTCTAGGCTCTTTTTTTATCATGGCTTTCAGGTAGTCTAATAATTTTTAAGTTATCTCTCCTGGATCTATTTTCCAGGTCAGTGGTTCCTCCAATGAGATATTTCACACTGTCTTCCATTTTTTTTTCATTCCTTTGGTTCAGTTTTATATCTTGATTTCTCATGAAGTCACTAGCTTCCACTTGCTCCAATCTAATTTTTAAGGTAGTATTTTCTTCAATGGGCTTTTGGACCCCCTTTTCTATTTGGGTAATTCTGCCTTTCAAGGTATTCTTCTCCTCATTGGCTTTTTGGAGCTCTTTTGCCATTTGTGTTACTCTATTTTTAAGGTGTTATTTTCTTCAGTATTTTTTGGGTCTCCTTTAGCAAGCCATTGACTTCTTTTTCATGATTTTCTTGTATCACTCTCATTTCTCTTCCCAATTTTTCTTTACTTTTCTTACTTGCCTTTCCAAATCTTTTTTGAGTTCTTCCATGGCCTGAGACCAATTCATATTTTTCTTGGAGGCTTTTGATGTGGGCTCTTTGACTTTGTTGACTTCTTCTGGTTGTACATTTTGATCGTCTTTGTCACCAAAAAAAGATTCAATAGTCTGAGTCTTTTGCTGCCTCGCCATGTTCCCAGCCAACTACTTGACCCTTGAGTTTTTTGTCGGGGATGACTGGCTTCAGAATGGTGAGGGCTTTGTCCCAACCTTTGGGACATTGTGCTGCTGTTTTCAGAGCTACTTCTACACAGCAAGCTCTGCCACACCAGCGCTCCTCCTCCTCGCAGGATTGTGACCCAGATCCAAGCAGGGCAAAACAAGAAATCCCTGCCTCTGTGCCAGCAAAGTGCTCCCTGCACTCCCACTCTGATACCCCACTTAATTCCTCCCACCAGGCCTGGGGCCAGAAGCAATCTGAGCTGAAGCTCTGGAAGCAGCTGTAGGAGCTTCCTACTTCTGCAGCTGCAGCACTGCACCACCTCCACTGCCCCCAGGGCTGGGGCCAACTGTGCACTTCTCTCCCCCGATCCAGAAGTTTTCCCACTGGCCTGATAAGTTGTCTTTGGCGTTTGTGGTTTAAGAAGTCTGGTAACTGCTACAGCTCAGTCATTCAGGGCCCTATGGCTTGCTCCACCCAGTCTCCTCAGCATCTGGTTGGTCCTAGCATGGCCCATGCTGGGCTGAGCTCCGCTCCCAGCCTGGTGCAATAAACCCTTCCCAGCAACCATCTAGGCTGTCTTGGGCTGGAGACCTGCTTTCCTCTGTTATTTTGTGGGTTTTGTAGCTCTAGAATTTGTTCAGAGCCATTTTTTACAGGTGTTTGGAGGGATTTGGGGGAGAGCCTAAGCAACTCCCTGCTTTCCTGCTGCCATCTTGGCTCTGCCCCCCATCTCTGGTATTTTCATTAGGAATGCTTGGAGGTCTTCTATTTCATGAAGGATCCTTTCCCTTCCTCTTCCCTCCCACCCCCCCCCCCCATAAATTCTGCTTGCTGGATATGTTACTCTTTGTTGCACCTTTTTATCATTTGCTTCCTGGAATATTGTATTACAAGTTCTCTGTTCCTTTGCAATTATGGCTCCTTGGCACTTGAATTCTTTCTTTTTGATTACTTGCAGTATTTTTCCTTTTGTCCCAAAGCTCTGAACTTTGGCTGTAATGTTTTTTAGAGTTTTCATTTGGGGTTTCAGGAGGTGACTGTTATATTCTTTCTATTTTCACTTTACTATCTGATTCTAAGGGATCTGGGCAGTGTTATTTCATGATTTCTTGAAATATGATATCTAGGCACTTTTTTATCTTAGCTTTTAAGTAGTCTTTTGGTTCGTTAAGTGACTTGTCCAAGATCGTACAGCTAGTGTTAGGCTAAATTTGAACTCAAGTCCTCTTGACTCCAGGGTTGGTTCTCTATATACTGTACCACTTGCTGCCCTGATCTATTGGTTCTTAAATTAGCTCTCCTCAATCTGTTTTCAAGGTCAATTGCTTTTCCCATGAGAAAATTTACACTTTCTTCAATTTTTCAGATTTTTTTACTTTGTTTTAATATTTTTTGTTGTCTTACAAAATCATTGGCTTCTGTTTGGTCTTTCTATTTTCTCCATTCTAATTTTTATGGAGTTTGTTTTGGGGGCAAGATTTTGCACCTCAAATGCAAGAATATTAATTCCCTTCCCAATTCTTTCTTCCACAACTCTCATTTATTTTCTATTTTTCCCTTTGGTACTCTCATTTCATTTATAAACACATTTTAAAACTCTTACTTTATTTCTTCCAGGAATTTCAGTCAATTTTTTTTGCCTAAGTTGTTCCTTTAAGGTTTTGTTTATAGATATTTTGGACTCTTTTTCTTTTTATGGATTTATGTCTTGAGCTTTTCTATCACTATACTAACTTTTATGCTTGGATTAACTCTTTGTTTGCTCATTCTTCCAGCCTGCTTGCTGCCTTTGGACTTTATGTTAGGGTTGGAATCTGTGTTATTTCAGAAGGGAAAGTCTCAGCTGGTCATGCTGTTAATTTCTCTGGATATTGAATAGTGTCTTATTCTCTGATTTCAGAGACAGATCAGGCTAGGGATCTAAAAGCTTTCAGACCTCCCAAAGTGGTCTGGTCCAAGGGAAAGTCTGATTTCTGCCCTGAGCTCCACAAGTTCCTGAGAAGTTGTTCCTGGATTTAGATCTGAGAAACATGTCTGTGGACTTGCCCCATTTAGAGTTTCAGTAGACTACTACTGGACTCAGCCAACTGCAAAGCTCTACTGGTTCAGAGTGACAGAAATATGGGCTTCCCTTTAGTCAGATATCCCTGCTCCATTTATTCCTTTGTAGCCTTTATGCTGGGCTGGGAAAAAGAGCTAAGCCTCCACTGAAGGATGATGGGAGGCAGAAACTTGACTGACTTGACAGGAGGAAGCCGAGGAATTTTGGATGTTCATATGAGGAGTGAGATTAGGGGAGGCTCAGGGAACTATTGCACATCAACACCAGCAGCCGTACAATGGCAAGTGAAGGGATCTGCTACCATGAACTGAATAAAATCATGAACATTTGGAGTCTTATTTAACTCAATAAAATACTTAAGTAATTATCTGCCTGAGCAGAATGTCAGACCATTATCACCACTAGGACCTGGTGACTTGATCATCATTCTACCGTTTCTCTTTACTGTTGAGACCTGGTGAATTTATCCCTTTCCAATTCCTCCTCCTCCCTGTTTAATTAGTATCTGAGTAACTGTTACTGATTACCTTTAGGAGTTTCCCACTCACTTTAAATCTTGTTAATTTATTATTAACAATAATTTATTACTATCTTGTTAAATTATTATTATAAAGTTATTAATTTTATAATAGGTTTTTATCTCTAAAGAAAGATAAGATTTTCATTTCATTCTGCATGTTTGTTATAAACAAATGGACATCTAATTATTGCTTTTTGACATGTTTTGATATGCTGTCTCATTATTGTCATTCTCTTTAATGAAACTATTGATTTTATTTTTATGATTTGCCTTTATTCCACTCATTATTTAAGATTGGATTGGTTAACCATTTTAGAGAAGAATCTGGAATTAAACCTGAAGAGTTATTAAACTGCTTATACCCTTTGACTCTGCAGTACCGCTACTAGGGCAGTGAACCAATATGATTAGGGAAAAAGGAAAAGAACCCACATGTTCTAAGGTATTTATAGCAGATCTTTGTGGTGGCAAAGAACTAGAAATTGTGGGGGATGCCTGTCAATTAGGGAATGACTGAATAATATGTCATATATGATTATGATGGAATACTATAAAAATAATGAGATCTATGATCTTAGAAAAAATATGGATAGACTTGCATGAAATACTGAAGAGTGAAATGAGGAGAACCAAGAGAATGTTGTATAAGGTAACAACAATGTTGTGGTGAGAATAACTTCGAGTAACTAAGTAATTTTGACATATGAAGGAAGATGATATTTGCATCCAGAGAAAGACCTGATCAATGTATGTAAAAATAGCTATTTTCACTTTTTTTCTGTGTTTTGTTTTTTTGTGGCTTTTCCTTTTGTTCTGTTTCTTCTTTCACAACATGACTGATACGGAAATATGTTTATGTGATTGCACATGTATAACCCATATCAAATTGCTTGCTATCTTGAGGAGGGAGGATGAGAAGAAGGGAGGGAGAAAAAATGTGACATTCAAAACCTTATAAAAAATGAATATTGAAAACTATCCTTACATGTAATTGGAAACAATAAAATGCTATTTACCAAGAAAAAAATCTCTCTGAGCTTATTTTGCTTATGATTAATCCCTTCCTTCTTATTCCCCCCTCCCTCTTCCCTCCCATTATCCTGTTAATTTGAATTTATTTCTACACTAAACTTTTTGTGTGTGCTTTCTCCCAGTTCAGATCAGACTGATGTTTGAGTGATGTCCTATTTCCCTACCCTTTAATTTATATAGATTTTGATTTGTGCATGCCGTTTATATGAGATAAAATGATCCCTATTTTCCTCCCCCTTTCTTCTCTGGGTATCCCTTTCCCCTACCCTTTCTTTCTTCTTTTTTGATTACTTTTTTGTGTTTCTTTTAACTCCTTAATTTGTATTTCAAAATTTCTCCTCAGCTCTGTTCTGTTCATCAGATATGTTTGGAATTTTTATATTTCATCAAAGTCTATTTTTCCTATGTAGGATTATGCTCGGTTTCACAGGGTAAGTTTTTTCTTGGTTGTAAGCCTGTAACTTTTGACTTTTGGAACAAAGTATTAATCTATTTCTACTCTTAAATGGTGGCAACTGCTAAATATTGATTGATTCTGATTGTGGTTCCTCAGTACTTAAATTCTTGGTTTCTGGGTCCTTAAAGCATTTTTTCTTTGACCTGGAATCTTCAGATTTAGTCTATTAGGTTTTTGGAAATTTTCCTTTGGAAGTTTATTTCAGGAAGTAATCAGCAAATTCTTTTTATTTTAACTTTTCCCTCTGATTCAAATAAATCTGGGTTGTTTTATTTCATGATTTCTTGAGCTATGCTATTCAGGCTTCTTTTTTGGTCATGGCTTTCAGATAGTTTAATGATTCTTAAATTATCTCTCCATGATCTGTTTTCCAAATCAATTACTTTTGATCTGATACCTTAAGAAACAGCTTTTTCTATTTTTCAACCTTTTGATCTTGTTTTAATATTTTTTTTGCTATCTCATGCAGTCATTGAGTCTGTTTGATTCATTCTAATTTTCAAGGAGTCTATTATTTGGATAAGATTTTCCCCCCTTGTACTAAGCTGTTAATTCTCCTTACAAGTAAATTCTAGCTATCAGTTTCTCCCTCTAGCACTCTTAATTAATTAGCAAGATCTTTTAGTTCTCACTTAATTTTTTTCTAGGAATTACAATTTACACTGTAATTTTCTTAGAGGTTTTCTTGGAGTTGTTTTTGAGTTGTTTTCTTCTTTTGGGTTTGAGTCTTCAGTATCCTTTGGAAACATAATCACTCTTTATCTTTTTTTTTTTTTTAATGCAATTTATTTATTTAACATATTTGGTTTTCAGCATTGATTTTCACAACAGTTTGAATTACAAATTTTCTCCCCATTTCTGCCCTCCCCCCCCCACTCCAAGATGGCATATATTCTGGTTGCCCTGTTCCCCAGTCAGCCCTCCCCTCTATCACCCCCCTCCCCTCTCATCCCCTTTTCCCTTCCTTTCTTGTAGGGCAAGATAAATTTCTACGCCCCATTGCCTGTGTATCTTATTTTTTAGTTGCATACAAAAAGTTTTTTGTTTTTGAACATCTGATTTTAAAACTTTGAGTTCCAAATTCCCTTCCCTCTTCCCTTCCCACCCACCCTCCCTAAGAAGTTGAGCAATTCAACCTAGGCCACACATGTATTATTATGTATAACCCTTCCACAATATTCATGTTGTGAAAGGCTAACTACATTTTGCTCCTTCCCAACCCATCCCGCTTTATTGAATTTTCTTCCTTGACCCTGTCCCCTTTCCAAAGTGTTTGTTTTGATTACCTCCACCCCCATCTGCCCTCCACTCCATCATCCCCCTGCCTTTTATTTTTTTTTTTTATCTTCCTCCCTCTTCTTTCCTGTGGGGTAAGATACCCAACTGAGTATGTATGGTATTCCCCCTCAGGCCAAATCTGATGAGAGCAAGGTTCACTCATTCCCCCCTCACCTGCCCACTCCCCTCCTCTCCTAGAACTGCTTCCTCTTGCCACCTTTATGGGAGATAATCCACCCCATTCTATCTCTCCCTATCTCCCTCTCTCAGTAAGTTACTCTCTCATCCCTTAATTTCATTTTATTTCTTTTAGCTATCTTCCCTTCATCCTCAACTCACCCTGTGTCTGCTCTCTTTCTTTTACATATATATATATATATACACATACATACACATAAATACATATACACATAGATACATGCATACATACACATTCACTTATATATATACATAAACATATATATGCATATATATATATGCATATTCCCTTCAACTACCCTAATACTGAGGTCTCATGAATCATACTCATCATCTTTCCATGTAGGAATGTAAACAAAACAGTTCAACTTTAGTAAGTCCCTTGCAATTTCCGTTTCTTGATTACCTTTTCATGCTTCTCTTGATTCTTGTGTTTGAAAGTCAAATTTTCTATTCAGTTCTGGTCTTTTCACTGAGAAAGCTTGAAAGTCCTCCATTTTATTGAAGGTCCATATTTTGCCTTGGAACATGATACTCAGTTTTGCTGGGTAGGTGATTCTAGGTTTTAATCCTAGCTCCATTGACCTCCGGAATATCGCATTCCACGCCCTTCGATCTCTTAATGTAGAAGCTGCCAGGTCTTGGGTTATTCTGATTGGGTTTCCACAATATTCAAATTGTTTCTTTCTGGCTGCTTGCAGTATTTTCTCCTTGATCTGGGAGCTCTGGAATTTGGCAACAATATTCCTAGGAGATTTCTTTTTGGGATCTATTTGAGGAGGCGATCGATGGATTCTTTCAATTTCTATTTTGCCCTGTGGCTCTAGAATATCAGGGCAGTTCTCCTTGATAATTTCCTGAAAGATGGTATCTAGGCTCTTTTTTTGATCATGGCTTTCAGGTAGTCCAATAATTTTTAAATTATCTCTCCTGGATCTATTTTCCAGGTCAGTGGTTTTTCCAAGGAGATATTTCATATTGTCTTCCATTTTTTCATTCCTCTGGTTCTGTTTTATAATATCCTGATTTCTCATAAAGTCACTAGCTTCCACGTGCTCCAATCTAATTTTTAAAGTAGTATTTTCTTCAGTGGTCTTTTGGACCTCCTTTTCCATTTGGCTAATTCTGCCTTTCAAGGAATTCTTCTCCTCATTGGCTTTTTGGAGCTCTTTTGCCATTTGAGTTAGTCTATTTTTTAAGGTGTTGTTTTCTTCAGTGTATTTTTCAGTATTTTTTTGGGTCTCCTTTAGCAAGTCATTGACTTGTTTTTCATGGTTTTCTCGCATCCTTCTTATTTCTCTTCCCAATTTTTCCTCTACTTCTCTAACTTGCTTTTCCAAATCCTTTTTGAGTTCTTCTATGGTCTGGGGCCAGTTCATGTTTTTCTTGGAGGCTTTGGTTGTAGGCTCTATGACTTTGCTGTCTTCTTTAGGCTGTATGTTTTGGTCTTCTTTGTCACCAAAGAAAGAATCCAAAGTCTGAGACTGAATCTGGGCGCGTTTTCGCGTCCTGGCCATATTCCCAACCAACTAACTTGACCCTTGAGCTTTTCAGTGGGGTATGACTGCTTGTAGATTACAGAGTTCTATGTTCTACGTTTGAGGGGGAGGTGCCAGCTCTGTCAGAGCCGCACTCCTCCTTCCCCAAGGACCCCCAGTCCAGACTGGGCTCAGATCTTCGGCAGGCTGTGCACCCCTGCTGTGATCCGCCACTTAATTCCCCCCACCAGGTGGGCCTGGAGCCGGAAGTAACAACAGCTGTAGCTGCCCCACCTCCGCTGCCCCCGGGGCTGGAAGCCGAACCGTGAACTCCTTCCACTCCCGCAGCTTTTCCCACTAACCTTCTCCGCAGTCTTTGGTGTTTGTGGGTCGAGGGGTCTGGTAACTGCTCACGTATTCAGGGCGCTAGGGCCCCCTCCGCCCGGCTTCCGGTCTGGATCGTCCACGCCGCTCAGGCTGGGCTCTGCTCCACTCCGTTCCCAGCTCCCAGCTCCCAGCTCCGTGTGGAATAGAGCTCACCCAGAGACCATCCGGGCTGTCCTGGGCTGGAGCCCTGCTTCCCTCTGCTGTTCTGTGGGTTCTGCCGTTCTAGAATTGGTTCAGAGCCATTTTTATAGGTTTTTGGAGGGACTCGGGTACGGAGCTCACTCTAGTCCGTGCTTACCAGCCGCCATCTTGGCTCCGCCCCCCAATCACTCTTTATCTTGAGAGTCTTTTTAAAAAAACACATTCTTCCAATCTTATTTGCTGAAGCATATTAGCAAATTTTTAACAACTGGCTTTCTGAAGAAAACAAACACATATTCATGATACACTTTATGTGTAATCTGCATTATTAACATTTTATCCATCACTTTTTAAAGTCTAGACAATCAAAACAATAAATCAAGCCCTGATTTGTAGTGTTTGCTGATTTCCAAGGCATAAATACTCACTTAGAAAATTTAACAATTGGCTCTTTTGATCTGGTTCTAGCTGGCTCCAGCATATTCCTGATTATGTCTCAGAGTAAAACTTTTCATTAGGGTCAGGAGCTACAAACTTCTGGAGGAATTATTATGACTTCATATACTTTTGGTATGTGTTATCTGTGATCTTGCTGCTATATTTCCAGGGTACTGAGTCCTGAGTTCCTCAAGACTCAAAGGGGCAGCTTTGGCAAGGGAGCTGAAAGCTTTCAGTATAACCTGCCCCTGGTGGAGTTCCAATGAACACTTGCTGAACCTAGAATTTATGTAGATGAGCTAAAAGGCTCAGCTTTGTTATTGTTGTTTGTCCTTCATTCTCATGAGGGCTATGTCTTGACTTGCACATGAATTGGATTTAAGTGAAGCAGAGTTGCACAAAATCTATCAGCCTCATTCTCTCCTTAAGAGTCATCAGGAAGTCCATGGGCAAGACAAAAGTCAAGACTAGGGCTGATGTTCCAGTGGATGCAGTGGGCTAAAGGTCTTTCCCAGGTATCCATTTGTCTGAGGCCATGCCCATTCAATGACTAAGGGCTAGGGAAGAATTGAGATGAAAGATGGCCCAGTTTAGGGCAGCTAGGTGGTGTAGTGACTAGAGCACTGGCCCTGGAGTCAGGAGGACCTGAGTTCAAATCCGGCCTCGGACACTTGACACACTTACTTGCTGTGTGACCTTGGGCAAGTCACTTAACCCCGATTGCTCTACCTTCTCCCTCAAAAACCACCACCACCAACAACAAAAAGATGGCCCAATTTACCATCACAAAGATTAGGAGCGACTGTTATGCTAGCCTACCTCTACTGTGAGACTAGGACTTGAATCAATGATCCCGCTCTAGGTTTTGCATAATATCACTGCAGACCTACCCCTGTTGTAAGACTGGGGTCCAAGGGATCTCAAACAACTATACTGTCCTCTTACCCTGGTAACTTACTTGAAATTGTAGGCTGAGTTTGTGATCTTGAGGTGTAAAAATGACCCGTGGTTGGTGTTTCCTTAGCTTTCCTATTCACTACTTTGTCTAGCACTCTTCTTAAATCTTTAAAGTACAGTTATGAGGGGAGTTGGGCCTTGCTGATTCTTCCTCCTCTGACATTTTTTCCTGGTCTCCTTAGGCCCACTGTCATGCTAGAGAGAAATCTGGTTTTTTTTTTCTTCCAGCAATGTATGACATTTCTGAGCTTCTTTTCATATGATGATAGCCAATTGTATGAATCTTTGTTTCAAGAAGTATGTAGATGACTTTTTTTAAGTTTCAGTAACATTTACAATCTAAAACCCTTAAACCATTTAGTTAATAGGAGAAAAAACTACAACTAACTTACAAATCGGCTGAAGTTTAATTCTGATCAAATCATGCAACTGGACTACGAGTTTTAGGTCCAAGTGGCCTTTTAATAAATCAGTAGTTGAATTATCAGCTTGAAAAAGATTTAAAGCTTTTATATCTAATGTTAAATTTATAATAAGTTTTTTAATGTTTTAAAAACTGCTTAGAAAGAGTTCTTTTTATTAGTTACATTTATAAATATGTTAGGTTTGATTATCTAGAACGCTTCTCAAGTCTTCATTATTGGATTTTAACTTATATTGTTAAGTCTTCCTCTAAATCGCAACCTTTAATTATCACAGGTACATTGATTTTTCCAGGCCTTCAGCTACAACTGACCTTTCCATTTAAAAGAGAAATTTCTTTACCTTCCAAGCAGAAGGTGGTATAGAGCATATTACATAACAGGGAAACATTTATTCAGTTCTAAGGGGTCCCAGTTTAAATACACAAGAAAACAATCCTACAGAAAGTTTTAAGGCAATTCTACCATGAATTCACCACTAGTAGGTTCATGTGGTATTTGAAGACCTTGAATAAGTAATATTGGAAGCCAAGTGGGAAGGGAATGAAGAGAGCCAAAAATCTGACTGGCATTTTGATATTAAATTAAAATTCCCATTGTGTTTGAATATTCTTTTTAATTAGTAATAGGACCAACAGTAATCATCACTACTATACAGCCAAAGCAAAGTAGTAGAATGAGCAATATAATCTGTTGAATTGGGCAGAATATCTCTTTATTTTTTCTTTTCTTTTTTAAAAAATTCATTTATTTTTAGCTTTCAACATGCACTTCCATAAGATTTTGAGTTTTAAATTTTCTCCCCTTCCCTTTGCTCCCCCCTCCCAAAGATAGCATGCAATCTGATACAGGCTCTATGTATACATTCATATCAAATATATTTTCACATTAGTTGAATTTTAAAGAAGAAGTAGAACCAATGGGAGGAACCATGAGAAAGAAGAAACAAAACAAAAAAAAGAGAGATTTCAGTCTGCATTCAGATTCTATAGTTATTTCTCTGGATGTGGATAGCATTTTCTATTGTGAATCTTTTGGAGTTGTCTTAGTTCCTTGCATTGCTGAGAAGAACTAAGTCAATCATAGTTGATCATCACACAATGTTGCTATTACTGTGTACAATGTTCTCCTGGTTGTGCTCACTTCGTTCAGCATCAATTCATATAAGTCTTTTCAGGTTTTCTGAAGTCCACCTGCTCATTGTTTCTTATAGCACAATAGTATTCCATTACATTCATAAACAACAACTTGTTTAGCCATTCTCCAATTGAGGGGCATCCCCTCAACTTCCAATTTTGCTAAATTTGTTTATTATTTCATGTAGTTTTTTACTTGATTCTCTAGGATACCATCATGACATCAGCAAAGAGTGATAGCTTTTTTCTTGTTTGCCTATTCTAATTCCTTCAATCTCTTTTTCTTTTCTTATTGCTAAAACTAACATTTCTAGTAAAATATTGAATAACAGTGGTGATAATGGACATTGTTTCACTCCCCAATCTTAGTGGAAATGCTTACAGGGCAGGCTATTTAAATGATCTTTGTTGTTGTTGAGTTGTTACAGTCATGTATGACTCTTCATGACCTCATTTGGGTTTTTCTGGGCAATGATACTAGAATGGTTTGCCATTTCCTTCTCCAGCTCATCTTATAGATAAAGAAACTGAGACAAACAAGGTTAAGTGATTAGCCATGAGTCTCAAGAGAAGCATGAAAAGGTAAACAAGAAAGAGAATTCATAAGGGATTCAAAAAGATTAAACTGTTTTTATTCCTACATGGAAAGATGATATTTGTAACTCATGAGACCTTTCTCAGTATTAGGGTAGTTAGAGGGAATACATACATACATACACACATATACACACACATACATATATACATATATGTGTATGAATACACACATACATATACGTGAATACACATACATGCATACATACATCCACATATATTAGACAAAGGGCACAGGTTGAGTTGAATATGAATGGATGATATCTAAAAAATAAAATTAAAGGGTGAGAGAAGAATGTACTGGGAGAAGGAAAAAGGGAGAAGTAGAATGGGGTAAATTATCTCGCATAAAAAAGGCAAGAAAAACTTTCACAATGGAGGGCAAGAGAGGAGAGGTGAGAAGGAATGAGTGAACCTTACTCTCATTGGATTTGGCTTTGGAGGGATTTGGAGGGAATTTGGAGGGAATAACATACACACTTAATTGGATATGAAAATCTGTCTTACCCTACAGGAAAGTAGCGGGATGAAAGAGAGGAGGACAAATGGGAGGAGGGGGTCACCAGAAGCAAACACTTTTGAGGAGGGACAGAGTCAAAGGAGAGAATAGAATAACTGGGGGGCAAGATAGGATGGAATCAAATATAGTTAGCCTTTCACAACATTGTTATGGAATTGTTTTGCATGACTACACATGTATAACCTCTATCAAATTGTTTGCCTTCTCAATTAGGGTGGGTAGGGAGGGAGGAAGGGAGAGAATGTGCAATTCAAGGTTTTAAAAACGAATGATTTTACATGCAACTGGGAAATAAGATATACAGGCAATAGGGTACAGAAATCTCTCTTGCCCTACAGGAAAATAGAAAGGAAGGTGATAAGAGAAGGGGGATTGTGATATAAGGGAGGGCAGATTGGGGGAAAGGGTAATCGGAATGAATGCCATCTTGGGGTAGAGGAAGGGGAGAGATGGGGAGAAAATTTGGAACTCAAAATCTTGTGGAAGTGAATGTTGAAAACCCAAAATAAATCAATTAATAATTTAAAAATACAATACCGAAAATGTTTAAGTGGAACAATCTACAAAATGTATCTGAAAAATTAATGCACTGTTTTCTTTGGGAAAGATTTTTTAAAATTACTATTTATTTATTCTTAATGTTTAATAACATTTTTTGAGTTCTGAATTCTCTCCTTGCCTCCTCATCACCTCTCTACCCATAGAAGAAGCAAGAAATGTGATAGTAATTACATATGTGAAACGACACAAAACGTATTTCCATATTAGCCATATTGCAAATAAAGCAAGAAATAAAAGGGAAAAATATCGATTTAATTTTAGTTTTTGACATTCACTTTTATAAGATTTTTATAAAATTTTCCCTCTCCCTGCCTTCCCCCCTCCCCAAGATGGCATGCAATCTGATATGGGCTATAAATGTATAATTTATATTAGACATATTTTCACATTAGTCATGTTATGAAAGAAGAATCAGAACAAAAGGGAAAAACCACGAGAAAGCAAAAACAAATTTACAAAAGAGAAAATGGTATGTTTCAATCTGCATCCAGACTCCATAGTTCTTTTCCTGGATATGAATAGCATTTTTCATCATGAGTATTTTGGAATTGTCTTAGATCATTGCATTGCTGAGAAGAGCTAAGTCTATCAAAGTTGGTCATCACACAATGTTGCTGTTACTATGCACAATGTTCTCCTGGTTCTGCTCACTTCACTCAGCATCAGCTCATATAGGTCTTTCCAGGTTTGGAGTAACTTTTCTAGGAGGTCAAACTAAATTAATTCAGATTCTTTATTTGGAAATGGATGGCTAAAAATGTCCTAAAGATTTTGGCTCCATGGTCTTTGGTACAAATGAGTGAGTTTAGGAATAAGGGCCCTGTGCTTATAGATGTTTTACCTTGAGATATTCCCACACCAGTAAAAATCACAGGTCTATTTCATATCCCTATCCCAAATCCTATCAATAAGCACAACTCCTTCTGGCCAGTAGAGCATAGAAAAAAGGGTCAGTGAAAGGAGGTATAAGAGGCAACTTTCTATTGTTACGTGGGTTGAAACTTCTCCACTACTGGCTTGACCCTTGAAAAGGAACAGCACTTTTTAATAACAGTCAAATCTTGCATAGAATTAATAAGGTGCAGTTTTGCCACCAATATTCAGTAAGAACTGAGGAATAGTAAATGTGATTCTAGCCAGATGGAGGGAATATGCAGATAGGACTTCTCTTCTTCCTTTAGGTTAGCGAGAGCCAGTATCTTCCATTTTTCTCTGGCTCACTACTCAAGATTGTACTATTCTCTATTTGGTTTTCTGTTTTTTTCTAGGAGACAATGACAGCCTAGACAAATCTCTTCCATTTTCTATTTTCTCTTTCTGGCACCCTTCCTTTTCGTGGGCAAAGAAGATATGAAAAGGAAATCTTTGCCTTTGCTCCGTAACTTACTGCCAGACTCCATGAAGACAAGATGTCCTTCCCTTCTTTCCTCTTCCCCTCTTCTCCTCTCTTTCTATCCTTCCACCCTGCTTGACTCTTAGCTGTTAGGCCTCATTTCAAGTGAGACAACCCAGTATGGTTTTATGCTCATATTGATGAGTCATCTGATCATCATAAGAGCATAAATGCTTGTTCATTTGTATCTTTAGAGTTATTGTTAAAAATTAATCTATATAAATCATTTTTGAGGGAGGCAGAGTATGTGGGTTTAAATTTCACCTCTGCTACTTACTACCTGTGTGACCTCTTTGGGACTCAGTTTCCTCCTAGGCAAAATTAAGGTATTTGACTATATGCCCTCTAAGGTAGCTTTCTGTTCCAAATATATTATCTTATGTTTGTCTTATTGAGCAAAATTTAGCTAGCCCAATGCTTATGGGACAATTGTTAAAAGTTCTTAAAAGCTGTTAGCTAGAAAAGGGAGTCCTTTGAGACCCCAAACCCCTTACTAGAACAGTGTTTAGAGAAGATGGCTGAGAATACTAGAATACTGTCCACAAGGGACATGTTTTATGCAGACATCCTGTTAGTCTTGGAAAAATAACAACCATGACCTTCCTATATACCTGGTGTTCATATTTTTATATTTTTGATGCAGTAACCCACCTTTGAAAACCAATTTTTATCTAAGAGCAAGAGAAAAGCACATTTAATGAGCAAATCTCTCTCTGTCTCTCTCTCTCTCTTTCTCTCTTTCTCTCTCTCTCTCTCTCTTCCTCTCCCTCTCCCTCTCCCTCTCCCTCCCTCCCTCTGTGTGTGTGTGTTTGTGCGTATACACGCTTACTATTGCATATACTTTCAAGTTGACTTTACAGCTTAAGTGAAACCTTGTGCTAATTTTCTTATTGATGATAAACCTCTGCCTATTCCAAAACTCAGAGTGGATTAGCATAATCAAATACATTTAAGAAAGTTTCAGTCTAATGGGAAATTTCATGGCTATGTTTTTAGAACCCCCCAAAAGTCAGGCCCAGAACAGACTAATGAAATCACCATAGCATGAGTGTGCCTGTCATCATTAAGCCAGCTAAATAACAACATCCATGCTGTAATGTATTCACTTTATGCAAATGTAGCCATAAAGAGCAAAATGTTACAGTACTGCAAAAATCATGTTTTTCATGAAAAACAAGGATGAGTCATTAGAAATGTACCCCACAAAATCTGCTTTGTATTGCAAGAGCCAACAAAATATAGATCAAATCCCATTTCTGATAAACTTATTTTTATTTGAAACACTCGCTTTAGATGGCTGGCTCCTGAAAGCTGAGCTAATCAATCAGAAGATGATGGCATCCTTTTCTTAAGGTTAATTGTACTCTCAATTGCCTTTAAAAGATCATGATTTTATGGTAATAAGGTAATGCTAATGTTAAAAACATTCATATCACTTTCAGGGAAGTAAATGTTCTTTTAAGTCAAATAGCACCCCCGGATCACATTTTGTTTCCTTAAACACATAGTCTGATTGGTAGAACACAGTTTTCAACGTCTCAACATCCTTAAAATAATTTTTTTTGATTCAACACCAGTCTTGCCAGAGAAGAGGCAATGTGAGAGAGTGGACAAAGTGCTAGACGTTAATTCAGAAGACATAAGTTCAAATCCAGATTCTACCATTTATTTGCTGTGTGACAGTGGACAAGTAGCTTAACTTCTCTGAAACACATCGTCTTCATCTGTGAAAACATGGTGATATTTACACTATCTACCCTTGTGGGACTGTAGAAAGGAAAATAGTTTTGAATCATAAATAAATCTCAGTGTTTATGAATGTCAGTGATTATTATTTCTAGCATATATGATGCACTGATTTTGGTAAAGAATGTTCCAGATTTCCTAGAATTGGCCAACATTCTCTAGCCACAAGTATGAACACGGTATAAGAACATTTTTTTTGGTCTTGGTTTAATCTTTCTCTAGGTGGTAGGGTAGAGACTGCTGGACTTGGAGTCAGGCGGATCTGAATTCAAATTTTGACCCAGATTCTTAATTAGCTATGTGACCCTAGGCAAGTCATTTTCCTCTTAGCCTCAGTTTCCTGATCTGCAAAATACCATTGACCTTATAGTGTTATGATGAAGATTAAATGAAATAAACTTGAAATGAAATGAAATAAATATAAAGTACTTTGAAAAACTTAAAGTGCTGTGTGAAATGCTGGCTATTTCTCACTATTCTTATTTGTGACTCTCTTCAGGGCTTCTTGTATTTCAGTTTCTGTTTGCACATGCATGGTTTTTCCGGACTGTGTTCTCTCTTCCTAGAGTTCTGTCTTATTTGTCTTAGGACATCACCTAGGTGCCAGACAATGTCTCAAAATCAATTAATTTATTTTCTTTCTTCGGAAAACTTGAATTTGGCCAACTTTGCTCTCTCAGAAAAACAATTTCTCTTCCAATTCTACTTGTTGTTGTAGTTGTAGTTCAGTCCTTCTCAGTCATGCCTGATTCTTCACGACCCTATTTGGGAGTCCTGATATTGGGGTGGTTTGCCATTTCCTTCTCCAGATCATTTTACAGATGAGGAAACTAAGGCAAACAGGGCTAAGTGACTTGCCCAGGGTCACACAGCTAGATAGTATCTGAGGGGAGATTTGAACTCAAGAAGATAAGTCTTCCTGACTCCAGGCCCAGTATATCCATTGTACCACCTAGCTGCCCAAGTCTCCTACTTTTACATAATTTAAAACTCCCACTATTATTTTTTATTCTTTCAGTTATTAAATACATTCTCTTTCCTTCTCTTCATCTTCTCTCCCTTCTTGCTTTCCTCATCTAGGGTTGGTTGTCTGCTACCTGGATCATATTATCTTCCTTGTCAGATCATACTCTTAAAAACCTGTAATTCCAGATAGCCTTAAGGGTCACTACAAGTTATCTTCCTCTTTCGCCATTTCAATTTTATCAGTGCTATCTCTAGGAAGCCCCTAAACATCTCCATGGGGTCCAAATCCCACTTCTGATGCTTACTGCATGTATTATCTTGGGCAAGTCACTTACCATCCCTGAGTCTCCATTTCCCCATCTGTAACATTAGAGGGTAAGTTTCTGAAGTCCACCCCAGTACTAGATTGATGATTCAGTGATTCTACTCTTCTTTGTCATCAGGTTCAAGTCACCTTACTACAGATTTGAAGTCATAAGCCTCTTTGCTCTTCTAATTTCCTTCTACCATATTTTTTCCTTCATTTTAAGACAGACCAATTCACCCTCCAGTGATAGGTAACAAGACTGAAACTAGATTGCAGGGAGATGGTATATAAAACAGTATTAATCTTATACTGTGGTTTCATTTGCCAAAGGGCTCTAGACCAGTCTGTGATCATATCTCTTATAGAGCCCTTGGAGACATAATGCCCATTCTGGGACTCTAAGCTAGGTAATTCAGGCCACTTTGCCAGACCTGGAAGACTAGTGAGACCCAGGATCTTTAGGGCCATTCTTAGACCAAAAAGAAACCAGAACTCCCAGAGAAATAACAGAAGTGACCTTGCCAAGCTAGTCTTTAACACTAGGGATGAACTAGTGACAGCGTTGATCATCCAGAGATTACCATGTACTTGGGCCATCCCTAGGTCAGCACTAGCATAGCTCATAATTCAAGGAACTGGGCCACAAGCTTGAATATCAAATAAAGTCTTGATTCATTTTTCTTTTCATCATCCACTCCTGCCTCTTACCCCATCCCCTTGTCTTGGATTGCATTCTTCTTCCCACCCACTGAAGGATATGTATTTCTCTAGTGTATTCCAAACAAACCCATTTATAGTCCTTCATTTTCTGGTGTCAGTTTTTTTCCCAGGTTGATTTTACATCATTCCCCATTACCCACTAATGTTTCCCATACATAACACTTCATCTCCTACCTCCTCTGCCTACCATGCTCTCCTTGCCTAATATCCATGTCTTGGAATCCCTGAGTCTATGCAAAGCTCAGATCAAGTGCCTCTTCCTATAAGAGTCCATTCCTCATTCCCTAGATTATCATCAGTCTTTCCTGTCTATTAAAATTACTTCACATTCATTTCATTTTTACTTATTTATATACCTGTTGCTTCATCCATTAGAATCCTTGCTCCTTGAGAGCAGGAATTCTCACTTTTGTTTTTGTAATTCCAAAATCTAGTACAATCCCTAGTGAAAAGTAAGTCTTATAAAATCCTTGTTGGGTTTAATTGAAATGAGTCCCCATTCAACAAAGAAAAGCTTAAAACTCTCTTGAACAATGGCAAAAGGATATATGAACCTTCATTTAAACTTTACTTGGCAATAACACCTTCCTCCATAGCATATGTTCACATGTATATTTCCATTTATTTAATTATCTTTTTGACCAAATGTTCACACTCCTTTTCTGAACACTAGATTATGTTCCTTGAGAGTAGAAATTTATGTTTTATGTTCTAATGTCTCCTTCATTGCACAGCATTTACCCTGTGGGCACAAAGTACTCACTAATGACTATGATGATGATGGTGACCACTTCCTACTTAATTTACTCACTTCGCAATGACTGCATGATTCAGTAGTTTTTTTAAAAACTAATTCAATTAGTACAAAATTATTTTCTTGAGTATCTAATAGGTGCTTACCACCTTACTGGATAATGGGGATACGCAGATTTTTTTTTTAAAAAGGGACCTTGTATATAAAATGAGATAATATTTGTAAGGTGCTTTTAAAATATTGTATTAATATTAACTATTATTCTAGGTGGTAGTGGTGGGGGGAACAACATGCACACAGTTAAGTAAATATATAGTTTAAATAATATAAACGCAGAATTATTTAGATGGGGAGAAAGTGCTAATACCTGAGGAGGTGGGTAATAACGGATTAGGAAATGAATCATGTTAGATTTGGCCCTTGAAATAAGCTTTGGATCAAAGTAGGTATGCCAAGAGGCAGAGGGAAGGCCTTTGAGGTTTGGAGGACAACTCGTGCAAAGGTATGTAGGTGGGAGGTGGGATATAACATGTACAGGAATATTCACTATGCTAGTTTTTTTCTGGAAGATAGAGCACGATGAGAAGTAATATTTTCTTATTCCCATATGCTCCCTATACCACTGAAGTCATTTTTGTAGTACACTTCTTAAGCAGAGTTATTTTCGGTTCATCAACCTGCTTTAACACTAATGCCATAATTCTTTTATGTTACAGTTATTTTTCTTTTAGGTCACTTCTCTCAGGACCATCGTACACTATCCCATATGCACGATGGGATAAATACAGAAAGACTGGGTTAGGGCTACTTTGGCACAGAGAGATGTGAAATAAATCATGAAATACAAATGGATAGGGTCATGGTTAAATCAGTCCTATTTTAATCAGTTGCCAGCTAACTTTCTCTTGGTAAAGAGCATATAAGATCTCCCTGCTGAGACTGTCTCTTCACAAAGAGGCACCCTGCTGAGTCTCCACGTGCTGCCAAGTAGCTAAGTGAGTCCTTTCACAGTGAGAATATGAATCTGTACACTTGGTGATATTCTCTCTCCACAAATTCAAATGTCTTCTTTCTGGAAGTTATTGAAATATAGAAGACATCAGAAGTCCATTTGGAGGAAAGGCATATTACTTCTGATGTATGTTTCTTAATTCTGCTGTTATGAAAGGCCAAGGGTGTGTATATAAAAACACATAATAAACTATGTAAGAAAACCATAATTTTAAAACATAGATGACCATAAAGCATACAAGGTATTTTAGGTTTGTTTGATTGTATGATATCAAGGGACAAAGGAAATGTCTACTTTTTTTAATTAATCTTGTGAATTTTTTGGTACAGAGAGGCTCTCAGCAATGAAACCCACTAATAAGAAAACAGATCATCAATTGTTCTGCAATTTATAGTCTTATAGAGTTGTCTGGGACTAAATGACATACCTGTGGTCATATAGCCAGTATGTCTCAAAAGTAAGACTCAAACCCAGAGCTTTCTGATTCACATGTCAGATCCAGTATTCCATACTACTATTCAAGTTTCATATTAGACGCAGATATTACTACATTTCTCTTAACCAAAAAACAATATTTTGTCTCAGAAGGAGAAAAGGGGTTGATATGGCTCCATGTCTCTGTGGCTCCCACTCCACTTTGATTGTCCAGCATTAATGCAAGCAGCACTGTATCCACTCATCACCTTGTACTATTTCAAGGCTGTTTGTCACTGGCTAACTTATATCCATTGCCAAATTATTCAGCTACACATACAATACACAAAAACTTTAAAATATGCAAAGCTTAATTCAAAAAAATTAAAAGTGAGCATTCACTTCCATCTTCTATCAGGAAAAAAATAGCTGTGCAATCTCATCCTAATTAGACACTTCTTAAAGGGAATTGTATGTCTTGTTGCATTATCATCTCCAATTCATAGTCATTAAGCACTCCCTAGATGCATAGGACTTTTTCTCACGCTGATCTCCATATGGCAATTTTAAATCGGCTGAATTGTTAGTAGCGTTGACGCTTAGCAGATTCCTTATAGGATCAGCAGTATTCATGGCATTGTCTGAATTAGTCTCATAGTTCTGGATGCTATGTGAACAGAAATGTATACCGTGAATGTTTGCTTCTTTGTTTCCTGAAATCTACAATTAAAAGATATTTGGCCCAGTCTCCTCCACTGCTATGACTAGTAAGTCGTGAGCTTGGAACTATCCAGAGGGGTGGTTGTTGGCAGTGGAGCCAGGCTGCTGTGTACAACTACATAAAATAAAACCTGTTTTGGCAACAGTGAGAAATGCAATTGCTCAACAGTAAGCTTCCCTAAGCCTGAACAGACGGGCAGAGAAAGCGGAGCAGACTGCTGCACAGATGAGGATGAGCGACAGTTAGACCTAAAGATGGGCGGCTTGGTCTGAAGAGAATTAAAGGAGCCATTTGCATCAGACGTTGGAACAGCAAAGCCGTGTTCGAAGTCAGTGAATGTCATTGGAAGTTGCTTAAAATAATGTGATATAACAGATATTTTATGCCCTTGCAAAGCCAGATGGAACAAGAAATAAGAAAATTAGAATGTGGGGAGGGGGGGAAGGGGAAGGGATGGGGCTGGCAAGAGATTCTTGTGCATGTGTCTCTGAACCTATATATTATCAAGAAGTTTGGCTGATTCAGCTTGGGAGAGAGAGAGTAAGAAAAGTCATGAATATGGAATAGAAATCTCAGATTTCATGCGTGCTTTAAAGCTGCTCTCTCTTCTCTTGTCTCTGCCAATACATGCCAAAGCCCTCTCAACTCATGTGCACCTAGAAATGGATCAAATCTGAATCCAAAGAAAATTCTCATGATCTTAGATTTTGAATTTACTGAAGGTTTGGAATTTTTATACTTTTAAATGTTATTTACTTCTTCCGTTCAATTTATTGCAAAAATATTTATTAAATACCTGCTGTATGGAAGCACTATAATACATGTTAGGGATACAAATATACCTGAAATTTTAACAGCTGATCTTATTCCAATATGTAGGAGTATACATACACGTAGACATTTACACAATTGTAAATATGTGAATGGAGAGAAGGGGTCATATAAGAGATGTATGCACATGTAATTGTGTATATATATATATATATATATATATATATATATATATATATATATATACATATGTATGTATAGACCTATGTGCTTATATTATATGTATATAATATGAGAGAAATATATGTATCTTTATACATATCGACATGTAAGGGTAGTTGCATATTGGAATTTCTCCAATTCTTGTGGAGAAATTTCAGAATAACTGCATTAACTTCTGGGAATTGTGGTCTTCACAGCCCTAAGACACTGAGCCATCCTGTGTTTTGAGTTAGAGGACAGAGTTTTCTCCTGAATGCATTTTTAGAATTCTGCTAGACAGCCTGAGGGAATGGAGCAAGGTAGGAAATGAAGGGAGAAGTAGACAGCAGAGGAGGAGAAAAATGGTGTTGAGTACCTCCATGCCCCACTAGACCCAGCTCAGAGACCACAGTTAACTCAGTCTCTTAAGTCTGTGAAGACTCGAATTATGAGAAGTCCACATAGCTATGCTGAAGGCTCTCCTTGACCTAGAGGAGTCGGCATAATATAGAGCTACATTTACTATTTACATTACCTTAATTTCCAAACATATACTCCCTATTACTACACCACCCAGAGTGCTGCCCCTTATTAAAAAAGAAAAAGATTTTTGAAAAGAGTGAGAGAAAAAACACGCCGTTCTCCAAAACTAAATAATAGAGCAACCACCCCGATAGTTCCATTCTCATCCCTTAAAGGTGGAAGATATCTCTCTTATCTCTTCTTGGGAGCCAAGCTTACATATGATTGTACAACATTCAGTTTAATTGTTCTGTTCTTTCCATCTAAGTTATTGTGGTCACTTTGTCTGTTGCTTTCCAGGGTTTGCTTACCTCATTTTCCATCAGCCCAGAATCTTCTTATATTCTTGAATATATATTCTTATATTCAGAATATTCTTGATAATTATCAGTGAGACATTATTCCATTTCATTCATCACAGCGTTCATCCATTCTCCAGTCGATGGGCACCTCTTATTTTCAGGTTTTTGCTTCTATAAAAAGAAGTGTTAGCAATATTTTGGTATATGTTGAGGGGCGTCCTGGATCCAGCTTTGATTAGTTCCCCAGATGATTATTTAATTTCATGGTGAGCATTTACACCTCAAACATTTGCAAAGGCTGCATCAGGGCTTGGTTTATTGTTTTGTTGATTGTCTAGAATTAAAGTAATGGAGAAAATGTCAATAGTGCAGATTGAACTTTAAAAGGTATCACGTGTACATTTTCCCCCAAGACCTAGCTCTTAAACGTTTACTAATGCATAGCATACATTCTATCTCTGAAACCAGCAGCAGTATTTCTGGGTCAAAGGGTCTAGATATTTTAGTTACTGCCTTAGCATAGTCCAAATTGCTCTCCAAAATGGTTGAACCAATTTGTCCATCAGGGTATAAATGTACCTCACAGCCGCTCCAATATTAATGACTCCCATCTTTTGTCATCTTTGCCAATGTTTTCATTTTAAAAAGAAACATCAAAAACTAGTCTATCCTTGGGTTGGGGTAAATGATAAAATATTTACTCTTTATTATAATAAATATTGAATGAATGAAGGACTGAATGAAAAGATATTTATTAAGCCCTTAGTCTGGTTCACAGTTGTGCTAATTGCTGAGTATACAAAAGGCAAAAAGAAGGCAGTCTGTGCGCTCAAGGAATTCATGTTCTAAATGAGCAAGAAAATGCATATTGGAGAACTCAGCTAAGAGTTCTTGAGATGAATTCATGTATCTGCACCTAGAGTGGGGAGTCTGGAGGGAACAGCCTGCCACCCTTAGTAAAGAGGAAATGGGCCTAAGGATCACAGGATTCTTGGTTCCTTCTGGCAGGTGTAGGGATGAGGGTAGGAGGGAGGGAGTAGTTAGTATCCAACCAAGAAGGAAAAATGACAATGGGGTATTAGCAAAAAGTTTCAGGATAAAATCTGGGGTGGCCTGAGATGGAAAAAGGGGAAGGCATCCCACCTGGCATTATCTTGCTCTGGGGCCATCCACATGGTCCAAGGTGGAATATGGTAGGGAATAGAAGTCATGTGAAGTAATCTGTAAGATTACAAATTAGTAAGGCTGACGTATTCCATTGATGAATATAGGGAGAAAGTATCGTTTTGCTAGTGTAGGAACTTCCTCTTGTAAAACTAAGTACATAAATCTAGGGGAGATGCCTAAAGCACATGGGGATTGTGACTTGTCCGGAGTCAGTGAGTATCACGGACAGGATTTAAACCCACGTCTTCCTCACTCCAAACCTCTGTTTACTATGTCATGCTGAATTTATGACATTCTATAGTGTGGAGAAAATGTCTTCCTATCCAGGTAATACCAGAAAAGTATGTAGATAACCTACATACAGGAGTTTAGAAAGAAGGTCATCTGGTTTTCCAGAAGTATTTAACATGGCATAGTTTTAAGCATTAATTTTGATTCTTCATTCTCCCTTACCTCACACATCCAATTAGTTGCAAATCTTTCCATTTCTACCTCCTCAACATCCCTCACACATTACTCCTTGACTCCCCTCATAAAGTGGTCACCTTATTCAGGCCATTATCAGCTTTCACCTAGATTATTTTAACAGTCCCTTAATTGGTCTCCCTGCCTCCAATTTCTCACCCCTCCATTTCAATATTACCAAGTCCTGTTAATTTGGCATACTGCTTTTTCTTATGTGCAGATCTGACCACGTGATTCACATATTCAACCAATTCCAACGGCTTCCTATTGCCTCAGACAAACTATCAGCTCCTCTGTTTAGCTTTTACAGCTTCATAACCTGGCTCCAAACAGTCTTTCAGTGCTAATTGGATATCACTCCTCTCTGTGATCCAACCCAACTGGACTTTTGGCTATTTCTCACATCTGACATAGTCTCTCCTCCTTTGCCTTTACCCTGGCTGTCCCACATGCATTAAATATAACTACTTCCTTATCTCTGTGTCATAAAGTCCTTCTCTTCTTTTAAGACACAGCTCAAATAATATTTTATGCATGAAGCCTTTCATGATCCTTCTCAAGTGTTAGTGCCTCTCTCCCAAACTACTTTGTATTTAACCTCTTTGCTTATGTTTATATTTATGCTGTATAGAGTAGATATAGTAGTACACGTACAAAGTTTACATTTACAAATACAAATTATATATATACACACATATATGTGTAGGTATATATATATATAGATACATATGCATATATACATATATATATATGTTTGTTTGATTAAATCTCCCATTAGAATGCAAACTTTGGGGGAATAGTAATAATTTCCTTCTTTGTATTTATATTACCAGAGTCTAGCATATAGTAGGCACTTAATAAATACTTGTTGATTGATTGATTTTAGAGTCTTGCAAAAAAATATCCAAATGACTTAGTAAATTGTCAATCTCCTTCATTACCATGGCTTCAATTATCACCCCCAAATCTGTGCTTCCATCTCTCATTTCTTGTTTGAGCTCCAGAACTGAATCACCACCCATTCAGAGCACATCTCTACCTAGATGTCCCCCTGGCACTGTCAAACTCAACAGATACAAAATTGAGCTAGTTGTGTTTCCTTTCAGCATCTATTTTTCCTTTTTCAATATTATTCCTCTTGGTGTCACCATCATTCATCCACTTTTCATGTTTGAAATCTTTGTTCTCTTACCTTTCTCTCACATCCAACGTTACCAAGTCCTATTAATTCCACCACCACAATCTCTACTCCCACTGCCATCATCCTAGTCCCCACCCCTATTACTATCCAACTGTACTATTGCAAAAGCCTCACCCTTACTCTTCCCCCCACCCCCGCTAAAATTCACTTTGCTGCCAAACATCTTCTATATGGTCATGTTTCACATCTGCTCAAAATCCTTTAATGGCTTCTTATTGCTTTCTGAACAAAATTCATATTGCTTTGCTTAGCATATGAGGCAGCCCACAATCTGATTCCGTTCTTTCTGTCTAGTTTTCTCTCTGGTTTTTATCTCATACTTCTTTCTATCTACTCTACATTCTAGACAGGGTAGAGTTCAGGTAGTAGCATGTTTGCTTTGAGGGCTTGCCCAAGCCCTTTTCAGAGCTGCTCACCCACCTTTGGTGTTACCACCTGTCACCCCACTCTTACCTGTGACAACCAAGAAGCTGTAGCATGTGCAGGGGCCACACCCCGATTGTTTGGTTCTTGTCCTTTGTTCTCAGGGGACCAAAGTGACATCATTATGTTGGAGTCAAGGTACAGTGTGTTTGCCTGTGGCTGATCAGACTGATGTAAGCTCAGAAGACAGTACCACAGGTTGGGCACAAATACTCCATGTGAACCTTTGGAGTGGAGATGTCTCTAAATTTGCACATCTCGCGTTTCTTTTGAGCTATTGGAATTCTGCTTTACTACTATAGCACAGCGCCTTCTTTGATGCAGGCATGCCATGCTGGGTGGTCCTTTGCCAGTGTCTTCCTTGTCACATAATCAATTCCAGAGTTCTTCAGTGAGACCTTGAGAGTCTCTTTTAGGCAAACATACATTTGTCATTTGAACAATGTGGCCACCCCATCAGAGTTGTGCTCTCTGCAGTTAGAGTTTGAATACTTGAGAATTTAGCTCGAGAAAAGACCTCATTGTCTGGTAACTTATTTTGCCAGGTGATCTTCAGAATCTTCCTAAGACAATTCAAATGGAAGCAATTCAGTTTCCTGGCATGTGGCTAGTATACTGTCTAAGTTTCATAGGCATATGACAATGAGGTTAGCAAAATGGTTCCATAAAATGGCTACCTTCAGGTTTATAGGTAATCTGAGACCTCTTCTCTCCCACACTTTCCTTCCAAGCCTCCCAAACACTGAGCTAACTCTGACAGTACACACATAAACCTCATCATCCATGTATACATCCCTGACAAGGTAAGTAAACTTATCTACATCATTCAATATTTCTCCATTTGCTGTAACCAATTAGTGAATGTGAATATGTGGAGACATTGGTGAAAATAAGATAAAAGTTATTTAATTAATTCAGTTTAGCAAGCATTTGTTAAGCATCTACTATGTGCCACTGTTCTAAGTGCTAGGGATTCAAAGAAAAAAGGGAAACCATCCCTGCTCTCCTGTAGCTTACATTTAATAGCCAGCTCTCGCCATGTGGGCAGACCTGTCAGGACAAGAGGTTGGATCTTTTCTTTTCCCCCACATCCACCTTGTGGCAAGATAAAATGTACATAGCTAACTTCTATGCCCTAATGAGTCACTGGAATGAGGACATTAGTAGAGATTTATAAATAGTAACTATATTAAATTAAATTTTATATTGGTAAATATTTTGAGTTTTATGTTAAATTTCTTACTGTATCTCTGCCTCCCATTCTCCTTTTGGAAATATTTTGTAAAATAGGAAACATTTGTTATCTTTTCAGAATATGCTTTAATTTTTGTTGATAAAATATCATTCCTGAAAATTAATGTAAAAAGATATATAGTATATATTAAATGGTCTTTTGGGTCAGGGAAAAGCTTAGTTGGGGGTAATTAAAGGCACTGTGCAATCACTCAAATACAATTTTGCCTGATTTTCTTTCTATCCCATTCTGGACTCAATTCATTGTGCATCTGCAATACTGTGTTTTCTTTTCATTTGTATTCATTCTTACAATTTGGTATTGCTTTTGATCTTTGTTCTAACAAGTCAATGAACCGACTGGACACAAACAGCTAATTCATTTATGACGACCCCATAGGTAGACATTTCTTGTCTATGTGTATGTATGTGTTAGTTGGTGTTGTGTAATGTGCAGTGCCTTCCCCACCCTGTAACCAATTTCTTAAAGGAAATATTCGTCATAAATAGGTGTAAGTGTCAATGTAGTTTGAGTGAGGTTCAAGATCCCAAAGTGCACTGTAAGAAAACTGAGTACAGCAAAACAGAACATAGAAAGAAAGTAGAGATCTGGCCCTGGAGGCAGGAAGACCTGAGTTCAAATCTGAACTTAGACAGTTATTAGCGATGTGACCCTGGGCAGGTCACTTAACCCTGTTTACCTCATTTTCCTCATCTGTAAAATGAGCTGGAGGAAGAAACTGGCAAACCACCCCAGTATCTTTGCCAAGAAAATCCCAAATGGAGCCATGAAGTGTTGGATATGACTGAACACTCACCATAAGAACGGTAGTTAGACATGGAAACAGGTTGACTAGGGGCCTTGGGTGGAACTGGGGGCTCAAGAGAATATATTAAGTGGCATAGATTTGAATCAGGATTCTTATCTGGGCAAAGAAGTACCAGGCATTGGGGGTAGGAAGTAGGGAACCCAGAGCTGGCATGCAGATCAAAGTTAGGAGACTGGTGCTGATTCATGCTGGGGACAATGCCATGAATGGGGAGAATGCCTGGGCAATTGTTGTCTAGTTGATTTTCACAACTGGGAAACTGGGCATTCAGCCATTGTCAGGCATTATTTGGACAGGGTCAAGTCTCTCTTAGTGGTTTGTTCATTTTGTGGGGGAGGCTACTGAAGTCCTTACAGCAAGGCTTCACTATAGTTTACCAGCCTCTCTGAGCCACAGCTTTACAGCATATAATTCACCATGCTCCCTTTGCTTATCTTTGCCCTAAAGGTACAAAGTATTAAAGTACAGTTACTTTTGCTATAACAGGACATACACATCCCAAAAAGTAAAATCCTGCAGTAAAAACCACAGGGCTTATGGGAAAAATGGAATTAGGAGAACAACACTCAAAAATTTTGTCAGTTACATGCAAAAAAAGATAAGTACCTAATTAAAAGCAAAAACACTATCACAGTTTTGTACACATTAGTTAAGAAATATATAAATACTACAATAAATAGTGGGAGGGTCCATCCTCTCTACTTGTAGCTCAGCTTCTAGGCAGCCCACAGCTCCAGGCTTGGTGT
Source organism: Trichosurus vulpecula (assembly GCF_011100635.1). NCBI lineage: Eukaryota > Metazoa > Chordata > Mammalia > Diprotodontia > Phalangeridae > Trichosurus > Trichosurus vulpecula. Next base: position 138,527,715 of record NC_050577.1, on the reverse strand, counting down.
TGGAGGCCATGGAAAGGGGAGGGAGTTCCAAACATCCCTTTTCTGTTTACAAGTCCTATTACACTGGAGTATATACAGTAAATATGGTACTTCACCTTGAAAAAGACCAGAACATGGCTTGTAGAAGTGGGCACCCAGAAGGACTGCACCCTGTGAATTATTGTGAAGTGGGTACTCTTCTATTCTCATTGTTACTCTCAGGAGTAGTCAAGTATTGTACAAGCCAACTCAACATTTGAGTTATTCCCAGATTGTTCCCTAATATATCAGTTTGCGTTGGAATAAATTCACTTTTCTAGTACAAGCAGTACAGCAGAATTGACTGCATGAGATGATTTAATAAGGAGATCCTTTTCAAGTTCCTCGTAGAATATCTGTATCTGCGCTTTACAGGTGCTGATGCTTGAACCGCCATCATTTCCCTGGTGGTCTTTTGATGCTCACCATGAGCATTGCCATGTGATTTGATCATGAAATGCTGTTTCTTTTTCTCTTTGGCCATATGGCAAAGCCAGCTTCACCAACTCTGTCATTTATTTCTCCAAGGACGTTTTAGCCACCTTTCCTTTTGGTTTGAATATCCTGTCACCTAGTTTCATTGATGGTAAAAACGCAGGGCAGCTAGGTGACACAGCGAGTACAGCACCAGCCCTGGAGTCAGGAGGACCTGAGTTCAAATATGACCTCAGACCCTTGACACATTTACTAGCTGTGTGACCTTGGGCAAGTCACTTAACCTCAACTGCCCAGCCTTCCCCACTCCAAAAAAAAAAAAGATACAAGAATAATACTATTCAGTTCCTTGAGCATTATTTCTATCTAATGGTCTGTCATTAGATAAGCATCTCCTCTGTGGAGTATCAACAATTAAGCTAATGCTCATAGATGGTCAAAACATGGTGATTCTTAGCACCTCCAAAAATCCCTCTTTACTACTTTTCTGTCACTGTCATTGCAGAAATTGAAAGAGATTGAATGGGTCTGAGGATAAGTTTACATTCATTTTTGTTTTATGGGTTGCAAAGGCTAAAGAATTACCAGTGGCTAGCCTATTTTTCAGATTTAACTAGGCTGGTCCCCCCTGCCCCAAATAGACAAAATCTGTCCCTGGAATTTTACTGGAAATCTTGCCAGGCTTTTGGCTCTCCTCCCACTTTGATGTGAGAACATCTGGGTTGTCTTGAAAAACAGGGTTCTTTCAGGATGCATAAGATAGCCAGGCATTTTATCAGAAAGGGTAGGGTCTCTCTTAGGTATAGGTGATTAGTTTCCTATTTCTGCGATCAAAGACAGAGAGGATTCAATTAGTGAAGTTGCATGAGTCGTGGAAATTTCTGGCTAGATACAAGGACTCCAAAAAATGTCAGACAGAGTGAGAGATCACAAGAGGTGGTATATCTAAAATGAGGACATCCTGCTACCAGAAAGACATCACAGAAAACTAAAAAAAATTGGGTAGAGAATTACCAGGCTGTCCTTGATGCAAAGGTAGATACAAAGGAGGAAAGAAGAAGAAAAAAATCTCATACCTACATATCATGAATACTTTATTTAAAATGTAAGTTAGAAGGTGCTGTATATGGCAAACATCAGGCGGTATCACAAAAATGAAATTCAGCATATTTAACAAATAAGAGAACTGGTTATTGAAGTGGGTATCATCAGATAAATTAGTTGTTTTCAGTCTGCCCACAGTTGAAACAAAAATAATAATCAATATCAGACTGTGAGGGAATTGAGAGGATAAGGACAGCAAGTAGTTAATTATTCTTTCAGTGAAAAATAAAAAAAAATAGACAGTTGAAGTAACCACAAGCTGACCTGATTAAATAATCTGTTGACACTAAAAATGGGAAATAGATAAAAGAAAAGACATTGACAGACTTTTACCATTTCTTAAGAAAGTTTAATCAATGTAAATCAATCACCGTAGTAATGTGTCCAAAAAAGACTAGAAGCCACTCTAGTCAGCAAATACTTATTCAATTCTTTGCAAGTAGAGAGAGATGAAAGCTAATTTTACCCTGGTTTAGAGTATGATCTTTTTTATTTGATTATACTCAATAGGATAATTGAAGATTATCAAGTTATTAAATAGAAATAAGAGTATAGCTAGATTGTAAAGCAGCAAGAAGCAATTAAATAAGGAAAACAAATTTGGAGACAATTTGGCCAGAAATCTAATTAAGGGCCTCTGAAGTACCTCCCAGCTCTAGATATATGAACCCATGAATCCTTAAACAATCCCCTCCTTTGAAGAGGTTTTACACCTACCTCCATCCACCAAAAACCCTTCAAGCTTATGTTTTGAAATCTTTTAATTCAGCCCAAGTGACCACTCCTCAAGCCTACTATCTCTTTGGGTTGGAATAAGAATATTCCTTTCAATTCCCATGTATATCCCTTAGAACATTAAAGTCTGAGTCATGCAAATTGCCATGGTCCTTCAATTAGCAAACCTGGAAGCCCTGGATAAAGCTGATTTCTTTTGTCTTATATTACTGTCAGCCTCAAAATGACTACTCTTCTTGTTTCTTTCTTTGTGATACCCGTAGGATTTAGCACATTGCCTTACACATAATATGAAATTGGTGACTATGTTTTGAATAAATAAATTAATTCACTTTTTTTCTTATATTCTTGGAGTTATGACTGAATTCAACTCCAAAAGGCTGGTAAAATAGAAGTATATTATGACCCAAGATTACAGTAAAAAGAATCAGATTACTCCCCCTCACATAGTCTATTTTTCAGCCTAACTCTTCTTCTTCAACCTTCCATCTCTCACCTCCCTACTTTTGTAGAGGCTGTTTCCCCAAATTCTTTCCTGTCTTACCTCTTGAAAACCTAGTTCCTTATTATTCACTCCTACCTCTCAAATTAACTTATATTCATTTTGCATGTACTTACCTGAGTATATTTTATTTTTCCCTACTATAATGTGAGCTTCTTAAGGGGAGGAGTTTTTTTTAAGGTGGAGCAGTGGATAGAGTGCTAGACTTGGAGTCAGGAAAACTCATCTTTTTGAGTTCAAATTCGGTTTCATACACTTGCTAGCTCTGTGACCCTAGGCAATTCACTTAACCCTGTTTGCCCCAGTTCCTAATCTGTAAAATGAGCTGCAGAATGAAATGGCAAAACACTTCAGCATCTTTACCAGGAAAACCTAAGTGGGGCCACAAAGAGTTGGACACAACTGAAATAACTGAACAGTAACATTTTGTCATAATTCCTCATAGGTACCTTGAACACAGTGAGTAAATGCTTGTTGAGCTGAATTATTACTTACAGCAAACCGAAGTTTTTAAGTAAAAGCCAAGAAGATGCATGATCTAGAGTGCATATCTGACCAACTTTTAAGTGAGTTATAAAGACAACGAAAACCAAATATTAAAATAGGTAGTTTGTAAAGCTTGACAGTTTTCTTTCTTAATTGACTCCATTTCATGTCACCAATTCCAATTCACCTGGTGGGTCAAGTCAAAGCAGCCAAAGGCACATGTAGAAAGTAGTCATGTAGAGCCAGATTTCCTCTTTTCCTCTGTGGAAGTCTGTGCAATTTGCCCATGATACATTGCAAGTATTAGTGAGAATGGGGACTGGGGATTGCAAAGAACCAGTTACGATCCAAAAACACTTGCCTCATCGTCTGCAAGTCATTTATCGGTGTACGAATGATTTAACAGTGATAGCGTCAGGGTTCCCAGAGTAAATCATTTCCATTCTCATCACTGATTGTATGTCATTCAAAACACTGTTCTAAAGCTGTTTTAGTCCCAGAGAAGGGAAAGAGCAATAATAATATGCACCCTACATCTATTGAACTAGATATATGATGACTGATCCCACCTGACATTTATTTTCCCTTGTAAAGAGCAACGAGATACCTTGTTTATGAAGATAAATGAGATCAGCGGCTACGCGTTCTTTCTATCTCAAGTTGTAATTTTTTTAAGCAAACTATATAGGACTTAGGTAACTTGAATTTAAGCACTTTACTGCAAAGAAATAATTACCTTAGATGGATTGTTTAAGAGAGAGATGAGGGTGGGGGTGCAGAGTGGTTTGATGAGGGCTAGAAGCACAGTGAGATTCTGCCTCTAACCAAGGAACTATTTAGCTGCCAAGTCTTTCATGCATTGTTGGTACTAATCTTGAGGAAGTTAAGAATGAAAATTAAGTCTTTATGCTACATGAATCTGGAGGAAAGAGCCTTTAATTTACCTTTGTCCAGGAATGTTAATAGCACAGCTCCCATTGCTTCCAGTGCAATGGCAGCAGGTTTGCTTGGTGATGTCACTCACTCTTTAAAATCTGTTTTACCCTCAAGAATAGGGCAAGAACTGTATTTTTCGTCTTTGAAAATGCTTTCCTAGCATTAAGCAATGCTTGTCTAGGAGTTGGAACATGTTAAGTATCACATTTGAATGCTAGCTTCACGGGAAGGCTGAGGGTGGGATGAAATGGAAAATGTCCATTAAGCACTTGTAGTTCCTGATGAAAGGTGCTGTGTAAACCTAACAACTGTATGATTACTGTTCTTAACATGTTTTGGTTGAGTGCCAAAAAGCATACTCAGCAACACAAAATGAAGAGAGGAAAACCAGCCTATGTATCTCACAGGAAGTAATAGCTCATAAATCAAGAGTTAAAAGGAACCTAAGAGGTCATCTACTTCAACCCCTTTATTTTACATATGAGGAAACTGAGTCCTAGGGAGATTAAGTGACTTGCCTGAGGTTAAATTAAGGATAAGCTTTAGAGGGAGTATTTAAGTGCACATTCTCTGAACTCATTCTTTTTCCACTGGACTATGCCATCCTTGGAGGAAAGTGAAGTATCCAATAAAGAGGGTGACATGAAAGTTCTAATTAAACGCAATTCCCTCTAAGAAAGGGAAGTCACCTCTATGTTCTCTCAGTAGATATTTTCCCACTTTTCTTTTTATTGGTCATGAGCCTTAGTAAACAGATGGAAAGATGGTGGCTTGGCTGGATCTTTCACAAGGCTTTGTTATGGTAATTAAGGTGGGACTTTTTTTTGCTGTTTTTCTCTTTTGGAAGGTTAAGGTCATCAAGTGCCTTTGATTGAGTCTTGCTTTTGTTTCAATTGGGAGTCTTTGATTGAATCAAGAGTCTTTGACCTGCTTAAGAAAGAAGAAAGCCCCAGGCCCCACACCTTTTTGCTAAGTAGGCTCTGAATCCTCAGGGCCCTGAACAGGGCATAAGAGCTCCAAGGTTAGTGTTTTGCCTTTGGGGGCACACTCATTGAAAGAGAGTTGGTGACAAGACCCTAGGTAAGCCCTTTAAGCAGCTCCCTCCCCCCCAGCTTTGAAAATCCAGATATTGGTGCTTCTCTGGTAATTATGTATTATGATCTGGTTAGACAAAAGTGTAGATCTGTTTATATTGTCTCTGTTTGTAATTTCTATTTGTATTTGCTCTGAAGTTCAGGGTGCTGGCTTTCCCCCCTGAACTCAGTGAATGATTTATGTATGTTTAGTTAAAGGAAGATTGTTAACCCCTTAAAGTTGCTTTCTTAGGAAAGCAGATCAAAAAACATGTGCTGGCAGCCCTTCTGTGTGTTGTTCTTGTTGATCTTTCACCACCACAACAGCTGCTAGAAACATTGTTGTTGTTACAGGCTTGAGCATGGTTGTTCATAATATAAACTGGGAAGAAAAAAAAAACCTCAACAAATTGCCTGAATTTGGAATGAGATGTGAAGAGGAGGCACGACCTGGAGTCAACTAGATAACAATGGGTTAATTAAGTTTGTACTCACAGAGCAATGCTGGGTCACAGGGTGGGAGGTCCAAATATGAGTGAATGAGAAGTCCGTATGGTTTGGTTCTTAAAAGAACTTAAGGAACAAGTATTTCATGCTTGTGAAGCACTATTTTAAAGTGTCTTTCTTAAGTGAACCTGCCACTCTCTCTTATTACCAAAACAAAATGCCTATGAATACTCATCTCTTTTCCTAGACAAAACACTTTTTAAAAAAAATCCAGTCTAAAAAGTTTCCTGGGAGTTTCCAAATTTCATGCATGCCATCTCAGCTAAAATTAAAAACCATTTATTAAAGAGATTCATTAATATGAACTTAGAATTTTAACAAGGTAAAGAAAAATTATAGCTTGAGCTCACACCTCTGAGATGTGAAAATTTTCAATAAAATCTTCCTGTTGTTCTGTTTTTTATTTCCCTCTTATAGAGCTATTTTATATTAGGTGCTCAAGAATTTTTCTGTAGTGTGTCACCAGTGGAACTATAAGCAAAGCTTACTGAAAATACCTGATTGCCATTGTTATGGAAATCCATGGATGGAAATGGAAAAGACCATAAGGTTGAACCATGATTATTACAGGGTAAGAAACCTAAAGATATCCTTTCCTGCTTTTTGTCTTCCAGTTTAGATGACTGAAAGATCAAGATATAAAGACTGACCAGGAGAAACAAACGTAAGGTGTTTTCTAGCTTTTCTAGTGACTAGGAAAAGTAGGTCCCAGATAAAGGTTAAGGAAGGTATTAGGGCAAGCACCTAATTACTCGTTTGATACTTCCAGGGATCAGGTCTTAATGACTGGAGCTGGCCAGAAATGAAGAGTGACTGGGTTAGATTATATCAAGAGGGTACACTGAAAGTTTAGCTGGAAAGTCAACTTCTTTTTTGAGCATAGGTATTTATTGAAAAATTTATCTTAGTGGTATTTCTATTCCTGCTCTTTATTAAGAACTAAGAGTTAAGTTATGAAAATTATATTCTAACAATAGAAAATTAAATGTCCTAGAAAGTAGTATTTACCTTACTCTCAGCTTTCCCAATTCATGAAGTTTGAGAACATGGTTAGATGCTCAGAGGAATCAAGACATCCTTGTAGTGGTGATTTGAATAAGCTCTAATCCAGGACCCTTATGATTGCAGAAAGGGGGTACAAATAGATATTGAACCTGCTTATAGAATTCTTAAACCACAACAGATAATAGGCCATCTTTACAAGGTCTCACCAACCACTAAAAAATGTTAACTTTTTTAGAAAAGGAAGAAGGTGGTTTAGTCAATGGTTCCATTAGCAGTCATGTTTTTTAGTCTTTTAACTTTCTGGCTTCTATTTCCCTATCCATAAAACAACCATAACCAATGACTTTTTAAAATATATTTTTATTGATATCATTAGTTTTTATATCACCTAGATTTCCCCCTGTATCTCCCTTCCTCTGCTCTTCTGAAGAGCTCTTCCTTGTAACAGACTGTAAAAAAGGAAGAGAAAAGGAAAGTTCAGCAAAAACTGACATTACACAAAATAATCCATATCCTTGCTCTGCCCCTACTCCTGCAAAAGAATATGGGAGGTGTCTTCTCATATCTCTTCTTTGGGGACAAATTTGTTCATTATAATTTTGCAATATTGATCTTTTGTTTTTTTTTTTGGTTCATCTTTCCATATGCTGTAGCTATTGTCATTTCCATTATTGTAGTCTCTCTCTCTCTCTCTCTCTCTCTCTCTCTCTCTCTCTCTCTCTCTCTCTCTCTCTCTCTCTTTTTCTCTCTCTCTTTCACTTTCATTGTGCATATGCATACACACATGTATTTCCACTTAATTCATTTTATATCAGTTCATGTAAATCTTTTCATGCTTCTCTGAATTGGCCATATTTGTTGTGCCTTATAGCAAAATTATATTTCATTTCATCCATGCATCAGAGCTGTTGTGTCTTTTCTCAATCGATAAGTATCTACATTGTTTCCAGTTATTTGTTACCACAAAAATATTGCTATAAACATTTTGGTGCACATGGAGGCTTTCTTTTTCTTGATGACTTCCTTGAAGTATTTGCCAGCAATGGAATCTTTGGGTCAAAGATATGGGCATTTTAGCTACTCCACTGATTTTTAAAAAGCAGGATGATTTAATACTTCATGTTAAAACACCCAAGCCTTAAAATGACTGCCTCTTAAAAAAACACTACATAAATGTGATTTAACTTGATTGTACCCAGTCATGATAAAATATTTATAAGATAATTTCATTATTTATTATTTGATTTTTAAAAAGGTATGTCCTTCACCTAGCAAGCCTCAAGTGTGATAAAAAATGTATAAAAATATTTTCAAACCCTCAACAACATTAAAATATTACTTTTATGACACTTTAATATATATCTGCCTACCTACATAGATTTTACAAAAGACAATTATTTGGATCTCTGTGGAAATATTGACCTCCATCAGTACACAGAGGGTCTGTTACTGGTTAGATCCTTTGGTTAAAGCATGATGTTTTTGCCTTAGCTGGTCAAAGAACTTTGTTTCAACCTGTTCTATGACCTCTGATCACAAATGCTACTTTATCTGTATGAGTATATATACCGCCCTCTGTATGCGTATATACTTCAGACACATATATATGTATATACATATATACATTTATACATATGTATATGTTTACACGCAAACACAGAGACACATATACAGATACACATATTTTATGCATGTACATGCATATACATATTATAGTTTTTATATATACATGCATACACACATATATGCCTGCCTTGCTTTGAGCATGATTGGGGGCAGGAGAGAATGTATGGTTGGATCAGTAGAACCATAACTGCCTTGGGAAAAAGAAACCCAAACTATGTGCCACACATTCATGAATCAGTAATATTGTCTTTTCATAGCAAGGAAAGAGGAAAGTCAAATAGAAAAAAAAATGTAAGTTTTGGGCTTGGAATCAGGAATCCTAGGCCTGGGATCCAATTCTGGTTTTGCCATGTGACCTTAGAGAAATCAATTCTCTGAGCCTCAGTTTCCTTATCTTAAACAAACAGAATCCAATGTGTGTGCTCTTATTACCTTGCAAGGTTGTTGTGAAGATCAAATGAAATAATGTACGTGAGGAACTTTATACTCCTTAAAGTTCTTTATCAATGTAGAGTATGGATAATCCTTGAAGGGAAAAAAGTGTAAGGAACAAGGGACTGCTACAGTAGTCAAGGATCTGATGGGAGAAAGATTGGTCCTGTTGATTTTCTTAGTAGATGGTACTCCTAGATGTGTAGTGGTGTAGTGGATGGAGCACTGGGCTTAGAACCGGAAAGACTCATCTTCTTCAGCTCAAATCTGGCCTTAGACACTTACTACCTGTGTAACCCTGGAAAAGTCACCTAACCCTGTTTGCCTCAGTTCCTTATCTGTAAAATGAACTGGAGAAGGAGATGGCAAACCACTCTAGTGTATCTTTGCTAAGAAAACCCCAAATGGGGTCAGGGATAGTCAGACAGGATCGAAACAACTAAACAACAACAACAACAACAAACACCTAGAAGAGGGAACTTCCCTTAACCAATACAGGTCAATGCCTTCTCTCCTACTTGTAATCTTAAAGAGGCACTTAAAGCAATAAGAGGCTAAATGACTTGTCCAGATTCATATAGATAGTATGTGTCAGAGACAGGACTTAAACCCAGTTCTTCCTGACTTTAAAGCCTGTCCATGATACCATGCTTCAGGGCTCTGAATAATATGAGGGTCATGAGGTAATTCATTTAACTGCCCAGGTGCCTACTTTTCCTTATCTATAGGAAATAATTAATAATTTTATGTGCCCTTCTTACCTCATAGGGTTCTTGTAAGGTTTAAATGAGATTTCCAATGCTTTCAAAATATAGAGTATTATTAAAATGCAAGATAGCATTTTTAACAAATGTTTTAATAGTATTTTATTTTTTCCCAATTGTATGTTAAGACAATTTTTAGCATGAATTTTTACAAGATTTTGAGTTCTAAATTTTTCTTCCTCCCTTCATCCCCCCCCTTCGAAAAATGGCAGGCAATTTGATTTAGGTTATACATCTGCTGTCACGTAAAACATATTTCTATATTAGTTTCAGTTGTGAAAGAAGTAGCAGATCAAAAGAAAAAAAATATGAAAAAGAATAAAGTAAGTGGAAAAAAATATGCTTTGATCTGCATTCAGAGTCCATCAGTTCTTTATAGGGATGTGGATAGCATTTCCCTTCTGGAGTCCTTTCTACTTGTTGTAGATCATTGTGTTGCTGAGAAGAGGTGAGTCATACGTAGTTCATCATCACACAATGTTGCTGATACTGTGTACAATGTCTTCTGCATTCTGTTCATTTCAGTTTGCATCAGTTCATAAAAGTCTTTCCACCATGAAAAGAGCTACTATAAATATTTTTGCACATGTGGGTCCTTTTCCCCTTTTAATGATCTTTTTGGGATTCAGACCTAATAGTGGTATTGCTGGATCAAAGGGCATGCACAGTTTGGTTGCATTTTGGGCATTGCTCCAAATTGCTTTCCAGAATGGTTGGATCAGTTTACAACAGCACCAACAATGCATTAGTGTTCAAATTTTCCCAGTCTTCTCCCAACATTTATCATTTTCCTTTTTTGTCATATCAGTTAATCTGATAGGTACGAAGTGGTACCTCAGAGTTGTTTTAATTTGCATCTCTCTAATCAAAAGTGATTTAGAGTGCTCATTCATATGCCTATAGATAGCTTTGATTTCTTCGTCTGAAAACTGCTTTTCATATCCTTTGATCATTTGTCAATTGGGGAATGACTTGTATTCTTATAAATTTGACTCAGTTCTCTATATATTTGAGAAATGAGGCCTTTATCAAAGACACTTGCTACAAAGGTTTTTTCCAAGCTTTTCTTCTAATCTTGGTTGCACTGGGTTTATTTGTGCATAAGCTTTTTAATTTAATATAATCAAAATTATCTATTTTACATAATGCTTTGTATCTCTTGTTTGGTCATGAATTCTTCCCTTCTCCATGGATCTGACCGGTAGACTATTCCTTGCTCTTCTAATTTGCTTATGGTATCACCCTTTATGTCTAAATCATGCACCCATTTTGACCTTATCTTGGTATACAGAGTGAGTTGTTGGTCTATACCTAGTTTGTGTCCTAGTGTTTTCCAGTTTTCCCAGCAGTTTTTGTCAAATAGAGTTCTTATCCCCAAAGCTGGGGTCTTTGGGTTTATTAAACACTAGGTTACTTTGGTCATTGACTACTGTGTCTTGTATACTTACTCTATTCCATTGATCCACCACTCTATTTTTTATACGGTACCAAATAGTTTTGATGATTACTGCTTTATAATATAGTCTGAGACCTGGTATTGCTACGCAACCTTCTTTTGTATTTTTTTTTCATTAATTCCCTTGATATTCTTGACCTTTTGTTCTTCCAGTTGAATACTGTTATGATTTTTTCTAGCTCTATCAAGTAATCTTTTGTTAGTTTGATTGGTATGACACTGAACAAGTAAATTAGTTTAGACAGAATTGTCCTTTTTATTATATTGGCTCAGCCTACCCATGAGTAATGGTATTTTTAGGTGTTTAAGTCTGACTTTATTTGTGTCAAAAGTGTTTTGTAATTGCATTCATATAGTTTCTGGGTTTGTCTTGGCAGGTAGACTCCCAAATATTTTATATTGCCTACAGTTATTTTAAATAGAATTTCTCTTTCTATCTCCTGCTGCTGGGCTTTTTGGTAATATATAGAAATGTTGATCATTTATGTGGGTTTATCTTATATCCTGCAACTTTGCTAGTTGCCAATTATTTCAAGTAGTTTTTCTACTTGATTCTCTAGGATTCCCTAAATATACTTTCATATCATCTGCAAAGAGTGATAGCTTTGTTTCTTCATTGCCCATTCTAATTCTTTCAATTTTTTTTTTTGGCAGGGCAATTGGGGTTAAGTGACTTGCCCAAGGTCACACAGCTAGGACATGTGTCAAGTGTCTGAGGCCGGATTTGAACTCAGGTCCTCCTGACTCCAGGGTCGGTGCTCTACTCACTGCACCACCTAGCTGCCCCTTCTTTCAATTTCTTGTTCTTCTCTCATTACTATAGCTAACATTTCTAGTATTATATTGAAAAAAGTGGGATAATGGGCATCCCTACCTTCACTCCTGATCTTATTGGAAAGGCTTCTAACTTATCCCCATTACAAAAAAAATGCCTACTGATGATTTTTGATAGATATTGCTTTATCATTTTATGGAAAACTCCATTTATGCCTATGCTCTCTAGTGTTTTTAATAGGAATGAGTGATATATTTTGTCAAAAGCTTTTTCAGCATCTATTGAGATAATCATATTATTTCTGTTGTCAATTATGTTGATAGTTTTCCTACTAATGAACCAACCACACATTCCTGATATAAATCCCACTTTGTCATAGTGTATAGTCCTTGTAATATATGACTGTAATTGCCTTGCTAGTATTTTGTTCAAAATTTTTGCATCAATATTCATTAGGGAAGTTTGTCTATAATTTTCTTTCTCTCTTTTAGCTCTTTCTGGTTTAGGTATCCATCATATTTGCATCATAAAAAAAGTTTGGTAGGTCTCCTTCTTTGCCTACTTTTCCAAATAGTTTATATAGTATTGGAATTAATTGTTCTTTAAATGTTTAGTAGAATTCCCTGTGAACCCATATGGCCCTGGGGATTATTTTTGGGAGGGAGTTGACTAATGTCTTATTCAGTTTCTTTTTTCTAAGAGGGTGCTATTTAAGCATTCTATTTCCTGATCTGTTAACTTGGGTAATTTATGTTTTTGTAAATTCATTTTGCTTAAATTATCAGATTTATTGGCATTCAATTGGGCAAAATATTTTCTGATTGCTTTAATTTCTTCTTCATTGGGGGGTGATTTTACGCTTTTTATTTTTGATACTGAATATTTGGCTTTCTTCTTTCTTTCTTTTTTTTTAAATCCAATTAACCAATGGCTTATCTATCTTATTGGTTTTTTCATGAAACCAGCTCCTGGATTTATTTATTAATGCAATAGTTTTTTTTTGTTTGTTTGTTTGGTTTTTTTACTTTCTTTTTTTATAATTTTTTTGGAGGGGGGAAGGCAGGGCAATTGGGGTTAAGTAACTTACCCAAGATCACATAGCTAGTAAGTATGTCATGTGTCTGAGGCTAGATTTGAACTCGAGTCCTCTGGTGCTTTACTCTTTGCACCACCTAGCTGCCTGGTATTTTTCACCTTCAGTCTTATTAATCTCACCTTTGATGTTCAGGATTTCCAATTTGGTGCTCAGTTGGGGATTTTTAATTTGTCCTTTTTTAGTTTTTTTTTTTTGTTGCTGTTGTTGCATGCCCAATTCATTGATCTGTTCTTTTTCCGTTTTGTTGATATAAGAATTTTGAAAAGTACATTTTCCCCTAAGAACTTCTTTGGATGTATCTCATTAATTTTGGTATGTTGTCTCATTGTTGTCATTCTCTTTAATGTAATTATTGATTGTTTCTATCTTTTATTCTTTGACACACTTATTCTTTAGGATTAGATTATTTGGTTTCCAATTAATTTTTAATCTATCTTTCCAATGCCCTTTGTTGAATGTAGTTTTTATTGCACTATGATACAAAAAGAATACATTTTATATTTGTGCTTTTCTCCATTTGATTTTGATGTTTTTATGCCCTGTTTCATGATTGCTATTTGTGTAGGTGCCATATGCTGCTGAAGAAAAAGGTATATTACTTTCTGTTGCCATTCTATTTTTTCCAAAGGTCTGTCATATCTAACTTTCCTAATATTCTATTTACCTCCTTAGTTTCTTTCTTGCTTGTTTTTTGGTTGGATTTATTGAGTTCTGAGAGGGGACAGTTGAGGTCCACCATTAGGATAGTTTTGCTTTCTATTTCTTCCTATAACTCACTCAGCTTCCTTTTTAAGAATTTGGATGCTATACCACTTGGTTTATATCTACTTAGTATTGATATTGCTTCATTGTCTATGATATCTTTAGCAAGATATAGTTTCCTTCCTCATCTCTTTTAATTAGTTCTATTTTTGCTTTTACTTTGTCTGAGATCAGGATTGCTACCTCTTCTTTTTTTTGCTTCAGCTGAAGCATAATAGATTCTGCTTCAGCATCTTACCTTTACTCAGTCTGTGTCTCTCTGCTTCAAATATGTTTGTGTAAACAACATATTGTAGGATTATGGTGTTTAATCCACTCTGCTATTCACTTCCATTTTATGGGAGAGTTCATGCCATTCACATTTACAGTTATGAATACTAACTGTGTGTTTCCCTCCATCTTATTCTTCTTTCTCCTTGTCCTATCTCCTTTCACCCTTTCCTTCCTCACTAGTGTTTTACTTCTGTCTGCCATCTCCCCTGGTGTGCTCTCCCTTCTGTCAGTCCCCTCCCCTCCCCCTTTTTCTTAATCTCCTCCTGTCCTACTTCCCTGTGAGGTAAGATAGACTTATATATTCAACTGATTGTGTATATTATTCCTTCTTTGAGCCAATACTGATTAGAGTAAGGTTCAAATGATACCCTTTCATCTTCCCTTCCACTGTAATAGGTCTTTCACACCTTTTCATGTGACATAATTTACCCCATTCTACTTCTCCCTTCTTTCTGCACCCAGTGTACTCCTCTTTCTCATCCCTTAAGTTTTTTATATCATTCCCTCAAATTTACCTTATACCCATACCCTCTTTCTATGTATATTCTTTCTAGCTATATTATTAGTGATACAATTTTTAAGAATTACAAATATCATCTTCCCGTGTAGGAATGTAAATAGTTTAGCTCTGTTGAGTCTCTTATGTTTTCTTTTCCTGTTTATGCCTCTCTTGGGTCTTGATATCAGAGACAAAATTTTTGGTTTAATTCTGGTCTTCTCCTTATGAAAGCTTGAAATCCTTCTATTTCATTATTTTGGGATCTCTTTCCTAAGGTGATTGGTGGAGTCTTTCAGTGCCTAGTTTGCCTTCTGGTTCCAGGACATTGGAGCAGTTTTCCTTGATTATTTCCTGAAAGATGCTATCCTAGCTCTCCTTTTGATTTTGGTTTTTGGGTGGTCCAACCATTCTGATATTATCTTTCCTGGATCTATTTTCCAAGTCAGTTGATTTTCCCATAAGGCATTTTACATTTTCTTCCATTTTTTTTCATTCTTTTGAATGTGTTCAATTGATTCTTGATGTCTCATAGAGTCATTACCTTCCACTTGCCTAATTCTAACTTTTAAGGAGTTGTTTTCCTTCAATTAGCTTTTGTACTTTCTTTTCCATTTGGCCAATTCTACTTTTTAAGCAGTTGTTTTCTTTCTCCAAGCTATTGACTCTTTTTTTTTGTAATTATCTTGCCTCTCTCTCATTTCTTTTCCCAATTTTTCTTCTACTTCTCTTTTACGATTTTTAAGTTCCTTTTTGACATCTTCCATGAGTTTTTTCTGGACTTCAGAACACTTCCCTTTATTCTTTGGGGTTTTGCCCATAGGTGTTTTGACACTGTTGTCCTCTTTTGAGTTTATGTCTTGATCTTCTCTGTCACCATGATAACTTTCTATGGTCAGATTCTTTTTTTGTTGTTTTAGTTTTTTTTTTTTTTGCTCATCTTTTTTGGCCTTTTTCCTTTCTTTTAAATTTGAGCTCTTCTCCCAGAGTGGAAGTGGCACTGTCTCAGGCTTCTTGTGCCAGGGGCTGTAGGCCTTGGCTGTTTATATGATGTTGCACTGATGTTGCCCTGAGGCTTGTCTGGTGATGTGCTGAGGGAGTAGGGTAGGGGGTAGCTAGTGCGGCTGGAGACTGTAGAGGTCTGGCAGTTTACTTGGTGCTAAGCCAGGGTCCTAGTGTTGGTGTCTGGTGTGTACTGAGGATGGCGAGGTGTTTCTGTATTTCCTCTGGGCTACATTAGTGTTCTGGCTGCTGACAGCTGCCTTTTTGCCCAGGGCTATGCTAAAGCTTATGCCAGGGCTGGAGCTGGCAGCTGCCTGTTTGCCTGTGCATCCATAATGTTGGCATTTACCTGTTTGCAGGGTCTACTCTGAAGCACATGGAGTCTGGCTGCTGGAGGTTGCTTCTTTGCTAGGAGCTATGCTGAAGTATGTGGTAGTTCTCAGAGTCTGCCCATTCCCCTGGTAATGCTGAGGCATACCAGGGGTTCTGATCCTGGTATTTGCCTACTCCACCACACTGGGCCTCAGAATCTACCACTCATTTGCCAAGGTGGGACTTGCTGCTAGCTTGCTGAGATATTTCCTGTCCTGGACTGTGCTCCCCTTTTACCAAAGTGAGACAGATCTTTCCTACCAAAAGACAGTATTTTCATTACTATTATATACAAAGGGAAGGATGTTAATATTCTATGACTACAAAGAACATTATAAGGAATCTGAACTAGGGTACAGAAATATGCAAATAATTCAGAAAAAAATCAGACAAAGTTATTGGTAGAATAGAAAACTAGGGATGATAGCCTGGAAAATCCCAAAGAAGTTTTGTTCAGTAAAAGCCTCTCTTCTACAAACATCATTAATTCAGCCACTACTGTCATCATTATATTCCTTAATAGTGTTTATTAGACTTTCATGATATGTTGTTTTTTACATGCCAGAACAAAGCTTATGCCATCCAACACAAAATCCAACTAAAATGCATTGGGTATCATATAAGGCACTGTATTGCATTCTTCACAAGAACCCTGGTCCCTGCCATTGAATAGCTTATTTAGTTTTTGTTTTGTCTGGTTTCTAGTCCCAAGACTGATCTCATTCATAGGCAAAGGAGAACACTGTTTATATGTTATGATATCAAGATTGTTGGGAAAGTCTCCCTACCCATTGTTTTTCCCCAGAAATAATTCTATCATTAGAGCTTCAGGCTTTGATTTTTTTTTTAAATTCAAACATTGCTGAGGGAGGTCCAAGCTGTGATCAATCAGTTACGCCATTAGTGGGAACGTATTTTACCTGATTCTTTATAGAAAAAAAAATTGATAGAGAGATAACATGAAGACAATGAGTACCTGAGCAGGAAGGTAGACATAACTGAGTGATAGCTCAGTGTGAGTATAAGTAGCAATTGTTTCCATTTCAGCCAGAAACCCTGAGGGTCTTTTCCTCCCAGATTGATAGTTTTTGTTTTTGTTTTTGATTAAGTAAAAGAGGCCATTCTTTGCCTCACATCTTAGCTAACCTTAATCACTGAATAGGTGCTGCCTCAGAGGAACTGATACTCCAGAAGGACCGTAGCTTAAAAAGGCCATGGTCTCCCACTGCATCCAGGGTTATCTCCACTTGTTCTGATCTATATCTTGCCACTGGACCCAGATGGCTCAGGAGGAGAAAGCGAGGCCTTGCACAGCCCTGCCTCACTTAAATCCAGTTCACTTGCAAGTCACGACATCACCTTTCCGATGTCATGATCCTCTTCAAGAATGAAGGACAAGCAGCAGCAGCAACAACAGAAACAACCACAGTATACCCAGTGATTCATATATTTTCTTGTTAATAGAGAGAACAGTTAGTTAAAAACAGGGCTCTTCTCAAGTCCCATTGTATGAAATTGTTTCTATTTTCAGTGAGTTGACCTAAATTATAAGCTCTTAATTTAATTATGTATGCTTTAAAGGATAAAAGAAAATGAATAATGTTCCAGATGTTTAGAATGAATTCATTCTGCATTTGGAATGAATTTACATATATATATTTGTAAAGTAGCATAGTTTTCACCAGAGTTTCTTTGTATAGCTTTTGGCTTGTACATTAGAAGAATCCAAATGTACTCTGGCTACATCTGCACAGTCCATTAGAGCAACAAGGGCAAAACTCTCTTGGGGTCATCAATTTCTTCACTATATTGTAATCAACATTACAGAGGTTCTCTGAAATTTGGCTTCAGTTAGTGACTTCTAGTTCTTTCCTATGGTACCAAATAGGATTTTCCTTTAAATAGTAATGAAAGGACTGAGAGAATTAGTAAACTCCCTTAAGAGGTCTAAGCCTATTAGAGATGATTTGCAATGAGATTGGGGGAAACATGGTCATATAGCTGATGAACTTGCTTTAGACTCATTTTAATTGCTTTCATATTCCCCAGAGAATTTGACAATTATCAGAGAATCAGCCTGGACAAGAGAAGACTTAGGGAGGACATGATAACTGTCTTCACCTATTTGAAGGGCTGTCACTGGGAAGAGAGATTAGACTTGTTCAGCTTGAATCCAGAGGGCAGAATGAAGAGACATGGGTAGAAGTTGAAGAGAGGCTGATTTAGACTGAATTTAAGGAATAGAACTTTCTTAGGAGACATCACGTTCTCCTTCATGAGATAACTTCAAACAAATGTAGATGACCTCTATCATCTATGAATTATGTGATTCCATAATATCCTGACTAGGTGGAAAAAATCCAAATAGAGACAAATTTTCCAAAGAAGTATCCTGAAAAACCTGTTTTTCTATCTCATCATGCCCTAAAATCTCTCTCTTTGAACACAGTCTTCTGATCTTCTCCCTTTCTTATAACCTCACTCCCACTAAAGTCTTTATCCTCATTATAACCTCCAGTCTCTCCATTCCTCCCTGTTCTGCCAGCCTGCCCCCTCTGTTCTGTCTACATTTCCTCTTCTTCCCAGTCTTTACCCTAATGCCAGCCTTTTCAACAATATTATCCTCCACCTTTAAAACTCTTACTGCTTTGGTTTTCTTCCATTCCCATTCCTCTAATCTATAAATTTGTGTGAACCCAACCATCCACCTTCTCTACTCCTATTCCTTAATGACTGAGAACTTCCTCATGAACTTATCTGATTATGTCACTCCCCTACCCAAACAACTTCAGCAACTCCTCAGTACCTTCAGAATGACATTTGAGAGTCTCCATAATCTGGCTCCAACTTAGCTTTTCCAGCACTATTTCATTCTCTTTCCATTGACATGGTCTCTGTTCCAGACAGATTACATCATAAACTGTCTCCTACTATCATCCTGCATTCCTCTACTTCCATACACTTGTGCAGGCATTCCTCCATATCTGGAACTCATTCCCACCAAGTCTCCATCAGTCAAAATCCTTCTCTTCCTTCAAGGTACCACCTCCATCATCAAGCCTTCTCTGATCCTCTCACCTGAGTGTAATCTCTTCCTCCTCATATTTCTTATAGCACCTTTCTAGACTCTTCCTTTGCATTTACCACACATACTGACTTGTGAATATGTGTCCCCACCTTTAAGGTCACTAATGCGTGATCTTCGATCTGTCTCTTCCCAACTCTCACTGAAATGCATTGCATGTAATAAGTGTTCAATAAGTGTGTTTTAGTTGATTTTGAGTAGTACAATTTAAGCTTTACAAAGTAGCAATAGAAGACAAGTATTTTAAGTTATATTGATCCCATTTTACAGATGAGATACATGAAGTTTTAGAGAGTTTCAATGACTTGACCACAGTCATCCAGTTAGTATCAAAATCAGTGGTGTTCCTTATTCTAAATTGATCTCTTCAAAATAACTTTAATTCAGCAAATATTTGTGGAACACTTAGTACAACCTAGGCACAAAGTTGGAGAAGATTGAGTCCCTATCTTCAAAGAATTTTTAATCTGTTAGAGAAGACATTGATTAAAATACAGAGGCAAATCACATCTAATTTTGTAATTTGGTTCTGTAACTGTAGAATGCAAAGGTGAGATGATATTTCTTGGGGCAGTTAGTTCCACTAAACAATGCTATAAGCAGGTGATCAGTCTATATTATAATAGATACCAATAATTCTGTAGTGAAGTTTGGTTATAATGTATTAATGCTATTACTGTGCAATATCCATGAGAATACATATGAGGAAATGTACAAAGTACAGGTAATGGTAAAAGAAAGAACGGACCACCTTGGTGTAGTTAAAAGTGTCTAGTTACAGGAGCAAGGAGGTCTCAATTCAAGTATAAGTTCTGCCAAAAAGTAGCTTTGAGACCTTGCATAAGACATTTTTCTTCTCTCACTGCCTCGGTTTCCTCATCTGTAAAAAGGGAGTTGGACTAGGAGCTCTTTAAGTTTCCTTCCAGTCCTAGCAGTCTATGAGTTTTAGGTTCATAGTTTCTCAACAGCAGATTAGTTGAATGGTATCACTGTTTTAATACCAAGAAGTAGAATTCCTAATCAGAAAGCTAAATGAACGCATCTTCCAAATGATTATGCCTCTCCTTGATATTTTGTTGTGTTTTGTTTAAATATTGGAAATCTCTACAGATTGCCTGGGAAAAGTCTGATTCAGTGTTGGGGCTTAATGGGACTCATCTAGCTAGGTTAAAATGTAGTCAAAACCCTTTTGAATTGTCAGTCTTTATGAAAGAGAGAAGAAAACTAATTTTAAAATGCCTTTTAAAAAAACCTTCAAAATAAAACTGTTTTATATGGCACTAAGTCCAAAACAACATCTTTTAATTTGGGAAAATGTCAAAGAAATCTGGATCATACAGATACTTTCTACAATGGACCAATCACTAACTAGTACCTACTGGTATATTAGTATGCTATGCTATTTCCTTTTTCAATGTAATATTGATTGCAATTAAATGACTTTTTAAATTGATTTTTACAGTTTTACATGATTCTGGCACTAGTTACCTTTGCACCAGTAAGATTTCAGCCAATTCAACAAGCCAGCATATGAATGCAATGCTCATATCTTTTAAAGAAGTTTTCACTTGGCTCTCTGCTCTGAATTATTGACACACTAATATCAGTTTGCTTTATTGATTTTGATTGATCTTAGATTAAAACTGTATCTGTGAAGGAGGTAGACTAGGCTTTCTTATAATTGCTCTTTTCTTGGTGGTTCTAAAGATGACCAAAGAAATTATACAAACTCTTGCCTGCATACTTTATCATGCTTCATATTTAACATCACAGTTAACAATCCCATTTACCTCTGCTACCTCTAGGACTTTCCAACTTCTATTATTTAATGTCTGTTGTGGGTTGAATCTTTTGTCATGTACTTACTTTAATGAATTCTATTTGCTTTACACTGACAATATATAACTGTTTGAATCTTCTTCGTTCTGAATTACTTTGTTAAATTCTTCCTGATAAGAAAGAAGTAATATATTTGGTACCTCTGCTGAGAAGGTGAATTTTAGATTTATTACTATTGTCACATTACCAAAACCAATAGTAATTCAAGGACACAGTGAGTACAATTTGCTGACCAAGCATTCTGTTGTTAGGGCCCCTTAGCACCAGATTTCTTATAATTGAACAACTAAAGAAACAATCTGGCATGAGAAATTAAATTCATTTCAACTCTTATCTTACTATGTTCAACAGTAGTAATGATTATGATGACTTAGTTAAAAACCTCCTTGATAGCCGAAAACGAACAGTCTTGCTCTTTGGGGAATCTTTGATGGGTAGTGTTTTAAAGTGAGAAAGCACTGGACTAGACTAGAAGTTAGGAGACTTGGGTTCTTTTGCATGAACACAATCAATGCAACTTGGATGTTGATTCGGAAAAATATTTATCTCATATGTCTTTCATAAAGGTCAAATATGGGGAACAAACATTGTTATAAATACCAAGACTCATTCCCCAATTGTTATGTGGTTAAAGAACATGAACAAATAGTTCTCAAAACAATAAATATAAACTATTAAGAACCACATGCGAGACTGAGCAAAATGACTAAATACAAGAGAAATACAAATCAAAATGACTCCGATTTGATCTTACACCCTGTGATCGACAAAAGTGACAACAGTTAGGAGTGGTCAATAATGTAGTTGTGTTGTAGAAAGAGAAGCATGCTAATATGCTGTTGATTGAACTGTTTAGAATTATGTTAAGAAAGTAGATCTGATGTCCATGTCCTTTTTATCTAGAGAACCACGGCTAAGACTATATCCCAAGAAGGATGAAGAAAGAAAAAATAGTCCTATATGCACCAAAATATTTATAGCATCACTTTTTGTATTAGCATACCCATTAAGTGGGGAATGGCTCAACATATGAAATGAGTGTAATGGAATACTATTCTGCCATAAGAAACAGTGATAATGAGGACTCATGAATAGCATGGGAAAATTTATATGAAATGATAGAAAATGACATAAGTAGAAAGAGTAAAACAATATACACATTGGCTACAACAAAATACAAAGGAAGATTACCACCACCACCAAAATTATACTGAATATGATGTAATTATAATGACTAAGCATGGCCCTGAAAAAGATATATGAGGTTGAATAATCCATCTTTCTTTACAGAGGTGGAGGACTATGGTTGTGGAAATATATTTGTGTGTATGTATATGCATGTGTGTGTATGTATACATATGCGTATATATGTACTGTCAATTGATATATAGGATAGTTTTGATGAAATTCTTTTGTTTCTTTTCTTTTTTCCTTTGTCATGAGTCATAACTTTCTGGGAAGGGAAGATAAGTGGGATAGATTTGGAAGTGAAGGTGACATTAAAATAAAAGATATCGACAAATGTGAAAAATTAAAATTAGCTGACAAAATGTAGACAATGAGATTTGGGTTTTAGTCTCCAATTGTCAATTACTAGTTGTATGATTTTGACTAAGTAATGACTTTTATATCATATGCTCCACCACGTATGTGTAACAGCAATGATACTATATTTTTGAATGATTGATTAATGGATTGTTTTTCCTATGAAGAGAATGCCATTAAGATAGAGTGTCGTACCTCTCTAATCATTATACTCTGCCCCCCTCAAAAAAAAAGGTATCCCTGAGTAGGAAGGCATTAGAACTGGAGGCCTATTCATAATCTGTTCCCACTCAGTCTCAGTAGTGACTCTTGACATTCAGTCTCCATCAAGATTCAGGCTATCTACTTTGTGTATAGACAAAACCTTATGTTCCCAACCTCAACAAATTCTCTCTCTCTCTTCCTTTCTCCCCCTCTCTCCCTCTTTCTCTCTTCTCTCTCCTTCCCTCCCTTTCCCCTCTCTCTTCCTCCTTCCCCACCCTCATCCAGTGTCCTTCTCCCTCACACACTCCTTTAACTCATACATACATCATCACATTGTGTTCTCTCTCACCTTCTGCTTCCTATTCAGTTCCTCTGACCCATTCACTCAAAATGCTAACTCAGTTCTCTTTTCTCTATGTCCACAAATCAGGGTCTAGATTTTTCTAACCAGACTCATCTGTTGCAGAGGAAGATACTGGTACTCTTTAAATAGAGAAAATAGTTTGTGACTATAGACAGCTGTGTACCCTCACCACTTCCTCTTTACAACTCTTTCTCTTTGATGGATGTTTTCTAAATCTGGCACTCTGAGTCTCAGCTTCCTCATCTGTAAAATGAATGTGTTGGGTTAGATGATCTCCAAGGGTCCATTTATAGTCTAAAATTTTGATTCATGTGAGAAGAAATGCCATGTAGATCCTTCCTTATTACTGAGTCTTTCTTGAGCCAAGTACCTCTAGGTTATAAGACATATCAGTTGCAGTTGGATAGTCATACTGTCAGAGCACAGGACAAAAATCAGATTCTAACTAGAGGAAAGTATAAAAATGAGAAGACGGTATGCCCAGTTGCACCAGGTTCAATATAGAGCATTCAGACAGACGTCAATGTTGAAAAGTGGGAAATGCAAAAAGGCATATATTACCTTGATTATAACTATGTGTTGCTAAAGTTTAACCATTGTAAAGTAGACAGCACAACAATACAGCCAAAAGGGACCAGAAGCTATCTCAAGCTAGCAGATATTTGCTCCTGGATGCTTTCAATCCATGACACCCGCACTCTGGCAGTATTTCTCATCCTCCTTCCACTGGGACCTTAGACTCTGCTCTGGTATGCTGGAATGTATTATTAGATAGGTCTTCCATGGAAGATAACATGAATAAGAATTATACAAGATAAGAAAGTATGGAATGATTATGATTTGTACCAATGGAGGGAATATCCATATCAATGAAATGGGCATGAATAGAGCATTCAGCCTGGAGTCAGGAAGATCTGAGTTCAAATCCGGCCTCAGATTCTTATTAGCTGTATGACCCTGGGCAAGTCACATCACTTCTGTCTGTTTCAACTTCCTCAGTAATAGCACCTACCTCATTGATTCATTGTGAGGATCAAATAAGATAAGATTTGAAAAGTTCTTAACATAATGCCTGGCACATAGTAGTTGCTTAATAAATACTTGCTCCCTTCCCCTTGAGAGATCAAGGATCTATTGTTATGTTAGCATACGTTGACTATTGGTACACTATCAAGGGTAAGGGTGTTAATTCTAGGATTCCTGTAGAATGTAAGCTCCTTCAAGGAAGAGACAGTATTATTTTGTCTTTCCATTCATGGACCTAGAAGGTACATAATGACTATTCATGCTCTGCATATGAAAGAGGTCCATAACCCACATGCTCTTTAGCTATCCTTCAATACTGGGAAACCATTATGGAAACAATTGACCTTCTCTCCTTGCCATGCATATCCATTAAATGATGCAGAGGAAACTCCTTTATTGGAAAGCTATTCACTCAATTGTTCAGGTCAACATCAAAATAGATGACCTTTTAAAGCCAAGGATCTCAGCTCTTTCTCCTTCAGCATATTCTCTTGGCAAGATAAGTTAAAACAACTTTCTATACAGCCTTGGTGAGGTATTATTCTATTCAAATCCTTATTAACCAGAAACTTCTCTTAAAAATAAGACTTTGCTAACATTTTAAAGTGATAACTTTTCTTCAATTTTCAAGAGGCTTCCACTAAGTATTTCGAAAATAGAACTGTGAAAGCTCTTAGTACAACCTTAAGCAATGTGGCATGTGTGAGACCTAATGAAAACCTATAACGGAAGACTAGTCAGACTGGTTTGAGGTCATCAGGATTTGGGTGGCTGCCATTTATGAGCAAGTGGCCATCAGACTACAGAGAAAAAAGGTGGAATGGGATACCCATGACAAAGCTTCACCATCACAGTTCCAGCTGGAGCTTTAAGCTAAAGGACCACTTTCCCTCATTTACCTGTCATGAATCTTTCTTTTAATGTACATCCTCATACTCTTTCCTTCAGTTGTCTTCATCAAATAAGTGTTAAATTCCTGTTATGTGCATGGAACTATGGTAGGCATTGGAAATCCAAAGACCAAAAAATAAAACAACCCCTCTCCTCAAGAAGCTTACCATTTACTGGAAATATAAAACATGTCCATATCTAAATATAAGACAAGGTAATGTGAGGAATGAGAGATCACAGAATAGAGAAAATAATCACTGCATAGAGATGGATTGTACATACATACATATCTAGATATATATTCAGATTATGGCAGCATGGCATAATGGATAGAGGGTTGAGAGTCTTCCCCAACCCCTCTTAATTACAATGGTGTCCCTCCATGAATTATTCCCTATTTTTCCTATATACTGGCTGTTTTGCATATATTTGTTTGCATGTTTTCTCCCTCTTTAGATTGTAAGCTCCTTGAGGGCAGGAACTATCTTTTGTGTCCCCAGAATTTAGCACAGTGACCACCATATAAATGACACTTGATAAATGTTTTTTGATTTGATTTGACTTGGAATGAAGAGTGCTTGAGTCAGATCCTTGCTGATGCTTACTAGTTTTATGATCAAGTT
Organism: Trichosurus vulpecula; assembly: GCF_011100635.1. Classification (NCBI taxonomy): domain Eukaryota; kingdom Metazoa; phylum Chordata; class Mammalia; order Diprotodontia; family Phalangeridae; genus Trichosurus; species Trichosurus vulpecula. Next base: position 138,502,283 of record NC_050577.1, on the reverse strand, counting down.
ACTTAACCTTTCTGAGAACCCAGTAAACTTCCATCTGTGTCAATGGAAGGAGTTCCCACAATGACAAAATCATGGATATTTGACATATTGATGCCTACTTATGCATTATAAATATATGTGTAAGGGATGTTCCACAAGTTTTAGTGCAGTTTTAAGCTAGTAAAGCTTATAACAAAAAAGCCACAAAAGCTTATAACTGCAATAAAACTTTTAGGGAATCCTGTAATTCAGCATATGGTGGGTGTAAATAGTTGGCAGCATATAAACAATGAATTGCATGCAAAAAGGGATAAAAAAAAGAGTATCAAAGAGTTATATAATTAGAAAAGAAAGTGGGCCTGTGATGGAGTGAGTGAAAGATAACAGATGATCAATCTATATGTTCCATTAGTACCCAGGTGATGTCAAGAGAAAAAGAGAAAGATTTCCAGGCCATTGGCTAGAACCACCATGGGTAATTACAATTAAGACAAGGACAAGAATTACAATGCATTCACACCACTGAAGAGATTATCCATATGAGTGAGCTCCACTGAATATTACCATATTGATTCAGCAAATTCAAGAAACATTTGTTTAGTGCTTATTTCATGCAAAGTATTGTGCTAGGTACTGATAACAAAGATAAATAATAGGAAACTCCACATAACATTAGGGGTAACATACTAGACCTGGAGTTTGAAAGACCTGGGTTCAAATCCTGCAAATGACTTTCTCTGTGATTATAAGCAAATCATTTCATCTCTCTGAGGCTCAATTCCTTCTTCTGTAAAATGGGAATAATGATACCTATCGTACCCACCTAGCAGTTTTTGTGAGACTCAAATGAGATAAAAGACTTTAAAGCATTATATAAATATCGGTTGTCATTAGAAAGCTTAAAGTTATTTGCTCATTCTCTATGCAAGGCATCTGCCTTTAAGAATGTCCTGCCTGCCTGAGCAAGAGCCCTGCCACAGCTAGTAGAATTAGACCAAAATATCACACAAGAAAATTACACATTCATTAAGAATTTTAGATAACTAGAAACAAATCTTTCCATTATTGTCTTGAGTGACTTCTTTCAAGTCTTAACATGCCACTTACTTGTTTCTTAATAGAGATTGCAGCTATAGTTACAGAGAATCCAAACTCTAGATAAATAATGACGTATTCTCCCTTGAATGTTGTTCTCGTTTACTGGCTGGGTACGTCCATCTGAACTAAAATACTGAACCTTTGTCTCTCAGCATGACCATGAGCCAACACGAGCAAGCAAGGGATTGATTACATGGTGTAAAGAGAATTAGTCCCTTTAGATTCCTATGGGAAGGGCACTGCTCAAGCTTACTGCACCTGTACACTGGTGTGCCCCACAAAAACTGGATAGCTCCAGTAAAAGGGAATGGTGTGGACAAACAAGGGTAGGCTAGGGTAGAGCTAATGATGGTATTCACACAATGATTGTATGGAAATACGGGCTTTCACTGGGAGGAGGAGTTGCACCCAAGAAAGACTGACCCCATGTAAAGTTGATTTTTGGTTTTGCTCCTTCCCGTGTCGTCCCCAACGTGCCCCATCGCTTGTCTACTTTGTTCTCTGTTGGTTGTCTGCTAATTCCCAGTAAAGTGTTAACTGATAACAGTTTAAGCTGTTAACTTTCCCTGGAGAATTTGCCTCATGCTAGAAAATTCTTGAAGGTTACAAGGTTTTTACGGCCCAGGGGGGATGTATGGCCAGCTCAAAGCATAGAAAGACAATTCAGCTAAGCAGGAAGGAAACCATAACCTTTCCCTTGGGCTTTCAAATATAATTGCACTTCATATTGCCAGTTGATTTTCTCTCTCCTGAGTTTCAGTCTCCCATCACCAATTACCTGTGGGCCATGTTAAGCTGAATGGCTTGTAGGCATCTCAAAGTTCAACACATCCAAAACTGAACTTGTTATCTTCTTCTGCCTCCAAACTCAACCTTCTTTCAAGCTTCTGTATTTCTCTTAATGGTTGTTTGGTTGTTGTCCTTCTTTCTTGAAGAGGACCAAAATGACATCACTATATTGGAGTCAAGGTAGTGTGTTGGACTGTGGCTCATCAGACCAGTATGAGCTCGGAACGCTCTACCATAGCTTGGGCACAAATAGTCCATGTGAATATTTGGGGTGGATTCCCTAAACTTGTGCATCTTGTGTTCTTTTAAGCTACTTCAATTCTGCTTTGCTTATAGAGCATAGCACTTTCTTTGAAAAGAACAAGCCATGCTGGGTGGTTCTGTACCTGTGTCTCCCATGCATACAATCAATTCCGAAGTTCATAAGAGATACCTTGAGAATGTCCTTGTATCACTTTTTCTGACTACCATGTGAGCACTTGCCCTGTGGGAGTTCTCCATAAAGCAGTCTTTTTGCAAACATGTGTTGGGCATTCAAACAATGTGGCTAGCTCATTGGAGTTGTGCTCTCTGCAGTAGAGTTTGAATGCTTGGAAGTTTAGTTCAAGAAAGGACCTCAGTGTCTGGTACCTTATCCTGCCAGGTGATCTTCAGAATCTTCTTAAGACAATTCAAATGGAAGTGATTCAGTTTCCTGGCATGGTGCTGGTATACTGTCCAGGTTTCACAGGCATACAACAATGAGGTCAGCATAATGGTTCCGTAGACCTTCAGTTCGATAGTCAGTCTAATACCTCTCCTCTCCCACACTTTCCTTTGGAGCCTCCCAAACACTGAGCTGGCTCTGGCAATGTGTGTGTCAACCTCATTATCAGTGTGTATATCCCTAGAAAGTATACTGCCGAAGTAAGTGAACTTGTCCAAGTATTCAAAACCTCTTCATTTGCTTGTGTTTTCTTGGTTTTCATTTTTAGGCCAAAATTAGCACAAGCAGCAGAGAATCAATTCATTTTTTGTTACGTCTCAGCTTCAGAGACTACATTGAAAGCACAATCATCTGTGAACAAAAAATCATGCATCAATACTCCCCGCACTTTAGTCTTGACTTGGAGTCTTTTCAAGTTGAAGACTTTACCATCAGTGCAGTGACTGATCTTGATGCCATCTTTGACCTCAGTGAAGGCATTTGACAATGTGGCTGAAAACATCATGCTAAAAAGCATAGGAGGAAGCACACAGCCTAGTTTTACCCCATTGGTGACTGGAAAAGTGTGAAGGGATAGTCCATTGTCCAGAATCCAGGCAAGCGTGCTGTTGTGAAACTGATGGAAAATATTGATGAACTTCTCCAGGCAACCAAATTTTGACAAAATTTTCCATAAGCCCTCAGGACTGACAATATCAGAGGCCTTGGTCAGATCTACAAATGTTGTAAACAGACTTCTCTTCTGCTCTTGGCATTTCTCCTGGAGTTGTCGGGCAGCAAATACCATATTGACTATTCCTCAGCCCTTTCCGAAGCCACACTGTCTCTCAGGTAGATGACCATCTTCCGGGTGAAGGATCAGCCTAGTAAGGAGGACTCTGGCAACAATCTTGCCAGAAATGACTAAGAGAGAGATTGTCATGGGACAGACTAGTTCCTTTTCCTTTATAGAGATGGCCAATGGAGGCATCTTTGAACTCCTAGGGGATAATCTCCTCTTGCCATATAACCCAGACCCAAATCTCAGCTGGAATAGAATCAACCCTAGATGCTTTGTCACATGAAAGGAACCTAATGGCATTCAAAACTTCTTCTTCAGTTGGAACTTCAGCTAAGGAGGGATTGACTTCAAACTGAGGTAGATGGTCAATGGCTTCACCATTGATTGATGACAATCTGTGGAGAACATTATGGAAGTGTTCAGCCCATCTCTCTAGGATCATGTCCTTATGGCCAGTCGATATGATTCTATCAACACTGAGTACTTGAGATGCAACATAGGTCTTTGGCCCACAAATAGCCTTCAGGGTATCATAAAAGTGCTTTGGATTATTACTATCAGCATAAAATTGAATTTAATCTGCTTTCTTAATGAACCAAGAATTCTGCATCTCTCTCAGCTTTGCTTGTACTTTGCTTTTGATGGAATTAAATGCTGCCTTCTTAGAGATGGGTGAATTGTCCTGCTGGTAAATCCTGCGGAGTTTTTGTTTTTCATTTAGCAGCTTTTGAATTTCTCCATCATTTTCATCAAACCAGTCTTGATGTTTGCTAATGTTCTGACCCAGATGAGCAAATGCAGTGCTGTATACCAAATCTCTGAAAGCTCTTTCTGCTCCACTGTTGCCAATTGTGTGTTGGTTCAACTTTCCCTCCAAGTTAGCAGCAAACTGTTCGCACTCAGAGAAGTGCTTTAATATATTAACATGAATTCTTCTGGTAATCATTTGCCTTGGGTCTGCTGCTTTTGTTGAATGCAAATATTTAGCTTGAAGAGGACACATCTATGGTCAGTCCAGCACTCTGTACCGCATATTGCCTTTGTCACTGTCACATCCTGTCTGTTTCTTCTCCTTACAGTCACCTAGTCTATTAAATGCCAATGTTTGCTGTGAGGGTGCATCCATGAAGTTTTATTGCATTTAAGTAAACAAAAAACAGTATTGGTGATGAAAGGGTCATGAGATGTACAAGTCTTCAGTAGTAAGTGACTGTTGTTGTTGCTGTTTCCAACTCCATTCCTCCCAAGGACTCCCTGCTATGTTTGGTAGCCTAAGCCTATGCTAGCATTAAAGTCACCCAGAGTTATAAGCTTGTCCTCTTTTTGGCACATTGATGGTGAGGGTCTCCAGGTCTTCATGAATTATTCTTTGACCTCATCAGAGTTTGTCATGGTGGGAACAGATAAACTGATAATGGTATTTTCCTTCAAGTGGCAATGGCGTTGTCACGAGCCTGTCATTCACTCCTTTTGGCAGGCATACAAGCTTGTTGACTAGATTAGTTCTGATTGCAAAACCTATACCAGCTTCACGGTGCTCCCCTTCACTGCAGCCACTCCAGAAAAATGTGTAACCAGCTCCAACTTCAGTAAGCTGGCCTTTATTTGTCAGCCTTGTTTCACTCAGGGCTGCTATTTGGATGTGATTCCTGCTGAGTTCTCTTGCAACAAGAGTTGCTCATCTTTCAGGTCTACTGGATTTTGTGTTGTCTTTAAGTGTATGTATATTCCATGTACTAATGGTGAGTGGAATCATCTTTGCAGATGTTTTTGTACATTTTTTGTATTTTGACCACAGGCAGAGATCCCTGCCTGCCACAGTAGTCAGACCAGAGTTGAGTAAGCAGACAATTATTAGGGCACCTTTTCTAGCCCCTTCCTCACACCAGGATGTGAGCAGTATAGTCCTTAAAAGGCTGCTCAGACACCCAAGGAACTGTCAAATCCCACTGCTGTTTCCAGTGAGAAATGACCCTATGGCCTGGGCCGCCTGTGTGCATGGTTATGACTACAGCTCCCAGTCTATCTGTACCTGCTGCTTTGTCACCTGCCTGTTGCCACAGGACTTTGAGATAGGTAGAAATGGTAAAATGGTATGGGTGATGTCTTTTCACTATAAATTGGATTTAAATGAGGCCTCTGCCTCATGTATGAAGTCATCGGCCTCACTCTCTCTTCCAGTGTTGTCACAGTCCAGTGGTAGGACAGAGTCAAGATGACTGGTGATGGCTCAAGATGCAGTGGATGACCTTGGCATCTTCAACATCTAGCCAAGCTTTAAGCACTCCACAGAACCTGCTTCAGCTGCCTTTATGGCCATTGGAACAAATTGTTCTCATCTGCCCACTCCACAAGGGGAAGTCTTTGCGTGCTTGGGGTAGACACCCCCCAACTCACCAATGGGTGTGAGACCTCTCAGTTACCCTCAACCTGGTTTAGCCCATCTGTGGAAATAGTTTACCAGGGTGTGGCTGCTGTGCATGCTACAGCTTCTTGGAGTCACAGGTGAGAGGTGGAACAGGTAGACACCAAAGGTGGAAAGTAGCCACTCAGCAGCCCCCACACCAGAGGTACTAGTCTTCCCTGAACACACTGTACACCACCATCCTAATTACCCAGGTTTACAACTTCAGAGTAATCCTCAATATCTCATTCTCTCTCACTATATATATATATATATATATATATATATATATATATATATATATATATATGTATATATATGCAACCAATTACAAAATCTTATCCATTTTATCTCCAAAACATTTCTTGCATGCATTTACTGGGCTACCACTGTGTTTCAGGCCCTCATCACCTTTCGCCTATACTTTAGCCTACTAATGGATCTTCTTGGTCTTCCTGTCTCATCTAATCCATATTCCATACAGCTAGAAACATGATTTTTTCTAAAATGCAGCTAAGACCATATCTCTTCCCTGCTCAGTAAAACTACAATGGTTTCTTGTTACCTCTAGGATCAGAGACAAATTCCTCTGTTTGGCATTCAAAGTTCTTCATAATGTTCTTTTATAACCTCATTTGGCTCAGATAAAGCCAAAAGTGCCAAAATATCCAGAAAGTGAGTGAAGGGGAATAGTAGATAATATAGTTCATATATTACATAATGTAAAACATAGTTTGTCTCAGCCATATGATAATCCACTTCCTGTGTTTGTACCTCTTCACAAGCTCTCTCACACCTAGGAGGCATTCTCTCCTCACCTCTACTTCTTAGAAGCCTTACTTTCCTTCATAGCTCAACTCAAGTAATGACTTCTACAGGAAGCCTCTACAGATCTTATCAATCGCTAGTTCCTGACCCACCCCCACCCCTACCCTAAAGCAAAAACAAGGGCAAAACTTGTATTTATTTGGCATATACTTTGTATCTACTTAAATACGACTACATTGATGAAATGTAAGACCCTTGAGGGCAAGAGCTTGAGAGTAAGCCTAACACATAGTATAGTACCTGGCACATGATAAGTGTTTAAAAAATGCTTGTTGATTGGTTGGTTGAACTTAATTTCTTCCAGTGCTTTTCTCTCTCTCATTTATTTGCATTATAGACCTAAAAGATTTGTTATTTTTGTTGTTGTTGAGTTGTTTTAGTTATGACCCCATATGCCATTTTCTTGGCAAAGATATTGGAGTGGTTTGACACTTCCTTCTCTAGCTCATTTTACAGATGAGGAAAGGGAGACAAACAGAGTTAAGTGACTTGCCCAGGGTCACACAGTTTGTAAGTGCCTGGAGCAGGATTTAAATTCAGTTCTTCCAGACTCTGGGTCCAGCACTCTACCCACTTCTCCACCTAGGTGCAGGCCACTAAAAAGACTGTGATGTGTCAGACCCACATAGCTCTGTGGGGTTTCTTTGACAGAACCTTACAGAAATGGGTTTGAGAATATAAGACCCTTATGGATTCTCTCACACCAAGGCAGAGTGAGGCTCCTGACAGATTCTGCTGTTGATAAACAGAAAATATAGGTGAATGAATGCCTGGGCGGGGTAACAGTAAGCTGGCGCTCTTCTCTATTACAAAGAGTGAAGCCCCTGGGTTAAGGAAATTCCCTCTGCACAGAAATGCACAGAAACCAAGAGACCTTTCTGTACTGAAGAAAGCAACTGAGAAATTTCCATATACTACTACCTGTCTCATGTCTAGGTATATGAGGCCTCTGCCTTTTTCCGAAAGAGCTAAAGCAAACAGCTTCTGAGTTTTAAGCTAAAAAGCAATGGCAGAACCCACTCCACCTCAGCTGAATTACAGAGGGTTGTAGTGCTACAGATAGAAGCTGAATTCAGAAAGTAGGAGCAGAGAGAAACTTCCCAGCCTTGTACCCAAAGGAGCCACACTTGGCAGGCCCCGTAAATGACCACAGGACTAGCAAAGCAACTTCATGAAGCCACCCCATGGGGCCAGAAATAAGCATGCTGTGAGTAGTGAGCTATGCCCATATATCCTTCAGAGAAAGTGTATCTGGAACAGATGAAGTGCCCAACAAAGTTTGAATACCATGGGAGGAAGATCAGTGAGAATCAGCCTGGCAGGAACAACACAATGGCATTTCCTGAAGACCTAAGCAATCTAGTGATGAAGGCATGAGACTCCCCTCCAATCTTCTAATTCATGGTTAATATATTTGTGGGAGAGTGTGCCTCAGTTTTATGGGGGAATGTTTTATTGCTTTTTGGATTAGTACGTTATTTCACTAAATGCATTTACTTTTTTCTCTAAGCCAGAGGACACAGTTCAAAGTAAACACAGTGGTAGGGGCTATGAACTATGATTAATAGACACCTCAGTGTAACCTTGCATCAGAGCCCCATATGCGAATCTAGTGGGAGGTGAGTTGACCTGAGTGATATAAATAGTCAATATTAATAACAGCATTTCAGACACCACAGTAGACAATGGAGGAGATATTTTTCAGTCAGAGAGGTCTTTCCAGAGCTCCTCAAACAAACCTATATAAGTAGCTGTCTACTTCATCTACTCCAAGTCCCAGGATACCAAGGCCTCCATATTAGGGGAAAATAGCAAGCATAAATTTAGAGAATGTAAAAGTAGACAGGGTGATGATCCCTACGCTCCAAGCCTGGGGACAGTTCATGAAAAGAGATTTCTTGGACAAGTCAGAGAAAAAAGATCTCTGCATTATAGAATCTACTATTCAGTTTACTAAATTAGCTCTTGAAAACTGCTTCTCTAGGCTTCAAAGAGGGAGGTGACATTGATAGTTAAGGTTTTCCAGAGTACCTAAGTTGCCTTTTTTACTAATATAAAGATCTTTCAAGGTCATTATATATTAGGAATACAATGCTATTTCACCTCTTCTATTCCTTCCTGTTGCCAAGTCCACCCATCCTTTAAGGTCCAGCTCAAGTGGTGTGACCTCAGTAAAACCTTCACTGACCACCTCTTCCTGAAGTACTGGCACCTTTCCTCTGAAATCCTGCAGAAAGCAATTCTTGTATAAAGCTTATTCTGGCTTGGAGTATCTCTCCTACTGTTGTCTTGAAACTTCTGTTGACATGTTTTATTGTTATTCTCCTTTTCTTGTGTTTATAGCTTCCTCTACTAAAGTGCTACTCAAGGCTTTATAATGACATGGAAAATGGAGTATGGAAGAAGGCCTAGAGGCTATGCCATTAGACTGAAAGCTGTGGTTGATTCTCTGAAGATGGAAGAGCTATGAGTAAGAATCTGTTTTTTGCTGTTGTCGTTCAGTCATTTCAGCCATGTCAGACTCTCGGTGACCCCATTTGGGTTTTTCTTGGCATAGATACTGTGGTGGTTTGCCATTTACTTCTCCAGCTCATTTAATAGATGAGAAAACTGAGGCAAAAAGGATAAAGTGAGTTACTGTATTAGGAAGGCAGAGTTTATAATCTCAAAGAGGATCATAAACATGTCTGAAACGTTCGGAACCGCCGGATATAAGAAACTCTCAAAGTAGAAGGCAGAAGAATCAAAACATTTATTTAGGCTCCACAGTAACCAACCCATGAACCAGCAACCCCATTTTGATATATTGATCAAAAGCTTCCAGGCCCAATAAGTACGCCTTGAAAGAGTAACCAGGAGGCTACAGAGAAGCATGATTGCGTAAAGCAAAATCATGTTTCCCCCTCTATGGTAATAAGATTACCCACTGGACTGAAGTCTTTGTTCAGCTTCCTCCCGTAGGTCAGCTCTGCTACTGGCAGCTCCTGCTTCAGCTGTGGCTGTGGCTGTAACTGTAGCTGTAACTGTCGCTGTAACTGTCGCTGTAACTGTCGCTGTAACTGTCTCTGGCTCCAACCGGAAAAGGAAAAGAGGATCTTCAAGCTGTCCTCTCCCCTCTTATAGAGTTTTTGACATCATCAAGCACCGCCTGAACGACCAGGGCCGATTGGTTCTTGACTTGGCCCCTCCCCCTAGCGTAGCCGTTAACACCTCCCCTCAGCCAGCCCCATGACTCATCACACAGGAAGTTGTCTGCTTCCTGGAATGCTCTTTGGGCTTCCTGCCCCGGAAGAGCAAGCCACAGTGTCCAGAGGCTCAATGAGGTAAGCTGAGTCATTCAAAGAAAACAAAGGCCATTCTGGCTACAGTTACCCAAGGTCATGCAGTTAGTGAGTGTCTGAGACCACATTGGAACTCAGGAAGACGAATCTTCCTACCTCCAGGCTCAGTGCTTTATCCACTGTGTCATCTAGCTGCCATGAATCTGGTTACCATACATTACTTCTAGGGACCAGTGTACCTTAGTTCAGAGAGGCTCATCTGTAGAAGATTAGCAACCAGGTTATGAATTATTTTTGGTCATAATTAGTCAGGTCATAATTAGTCAATCAATAAATCAGATCCTTATATAATTTGCTATGTTGCTTCTTCCTCTCCACCCCGCACCATTTTTAAAAGTTATATATTACATTTGACTTCTAATCCTTGGACCCATTTACCTTAATTTCTCAGAAATAAAATATGGCAAACTTCATTAGAAAGAATCTCTCTAAATCATAGATCTAGTTATACCAGAGGGTAAATCATATCCCATCTTTGGGCATGTATCAATTAACCAAACATTTATTATTAAGCATTTTACTCAGTTACTGAGCTGAGCACTGGGGAGTTTCAGACTTCAAGGAGCTTCCTTTCCAATAGATATATTTCCTTGTGATCATGATTGATTTCACTGCTTTTCTGAAAAATTTTCAGTGGTTCCCCATTATTCAATAACATGAACTCATATTCGGAGCCTTACATAATTTGATGCCACCATACTTTTTCAGCTTTAATCCATAGTGCTCCCTACTATGTACACTATACTGCAGGAAAACTGGGCTACATGCTGTCCCCATATGTGGCCCCACTCTGTGCTTTTCCCTATGCCTGGTGAATCTCTCACTTCTGTCCAATGAAATCCTATTCATCTTTGAAGATTCAACCTGTGTCTCCTCAGTGAAGACTTCTCTCCTCCCACCTAGTTAACAATGACTTGATAGCTCACGTAGCATTCGGGTTTTGCCTCTTTTACGTACTTAATATATATATTTTATATTACACCTGGTTGATGTTCACAGGTATGCTGGAGTTGGCGCATGAAACCTAGTGTGTGCTTGAATTGGCTCACGAGGGTCAATTGTTAAATTTTCTGTGTGAGCATTTAAACCTTGGAAATTGGCAAATGTTACAAAGCAGGGCTTGATTTATTGTTTCATTGATTACCTAGAGTTAAGAAAGTAATGGAGAAAAGGATAATACAGATTGAACTTAAAGTGTGTTATATACACATCCCCCCCTTTTTGGGGATGTCAGTTATTAACCATTTACTGGGATACCACATTTCATATTACCCTAAGGACTTTGTGTTCTCAGAGGGAAAGTACTGCATCTTACTTGATCTTTGAATCTTTCTCCAGGGCTCTGCTCAGAGCAGGTTGTTAATAAATATTTGTTAAATTTGAAGTTGAATTACACTATTTATTGGATGAACGGGTTGATTTTGGTATGAAATTTGAGCCCTGCCTGCCTATTTGCATCATCATCGTAAATATTAATGGATACTGGTTTAGCTGGCACGTTTGAAAAATAGCAAATTTATTTCTTATTTTAAGTATGCTTTCTATGTGCATCATACCCTTTTAATTTAGTGCAGGATTTTATGGATTATATGACTTTTGAAGTTTTTAAAAAAATATATTCTCTCTGTGTTGGTAGTGCATGTTTAAATGAATGTATATACACACAAATGTGTATGTATCTGTGTCTAAATCTCTCTATATGCATATGTGATAGCTGGCATTTATATATCACTTTAAAGTTTTACAAAGCATTTTACAAATATTATTTCCTTCTATCTTCACAATAACCCTGGGAGGCAGGTGCTATTATTATCCCATTTTTCAGATGAGGACAATGAGGAAGACAGAGGTCAAATGCCTTGCTCAAAGTCACACAGCTAGTAAGTGTCTGAAACCAGATTTCTTCTCATGTCTTCCTGAATTCAGGTTCAGTACTCTATTTATTGCACCACCTGGGAGATAGATAGATAGATGATACATCTCTATATCCATCCATCCATCCATATATTGTGTGTATATGTGCGTATATGTATACGCATGTATATGTATATGCATACACATACAAAAGCATCAAAACTAGGAGCTTTTATCACTGACTATCTTAGGAATTTCTAGCCCTAAATCAGATACAGTCAGTTATGCTATAACACTTGTTTTGAAAATGCAAATTTGTTCCAACTTAATTGATACAATAGGGTAAATTTTTAGCATCACAAAAATTTTAGGATGTGTGTATAGTTTCTTATTCAGAAAACTCCTCCATTTCATAACTCACAAGCTGCAAACCCTTCAGAAGCCTACTTCCACAAACAAACCTCAGATTTTTGTCAAGGTAAAATACCTCTTTTGTTGCATACATTGTATATGATCTAGTATTGTATATAATCTAGTACTGTAGAAGCCATGGGCAGCTGGTCTGTACCCCTCCCTCTTTCTGACATGGTTACTCCAAGGCCTAGAGCTGTGATGGGCAGCTGAGCACAGGCCTAGCAGCAGCCAGAGGATATAGACACAGCCACTATTTATTGTAGCATTTATGTATTTCTCAACAATTTCTCAGCCTATCTCTTTTTTAATGTATCACTGACAGAGTCTTTGGGTCTTGTTCCCCTAAAACTCCATTTTCCCAAAAACTGTGGTTTTATTGTGATTTTGGGAACACATGTCACTTTATAGAAGAATTGACTATCATTGTCTGGAACAAAAGCCTGTGATTTCAATCCCAAACCTAGACATAAAAAGAAAAGACCAGCTTAGACTGGAAGACACAGTCTAGCTTTTGTGAGCTGGGTGTGATCTGGCTAACAAAAAGGAGCTTTCAACCTGCCCTTATGATGGAATATCTTCTCTCTAGTATGTCTCAGCTGATTGAAGTGGAGCTGACCGTCAGATGGCCCTTATGAGACGAGGCCCAGAAACTGGTAATAAGAACCATTGCCCATTGGAAAACGTAATACTACTGCAGGGAAATGCCTAGAAATGAACAGAGAAAACTAAAAACAGAATGAGAGGGCAAAGAGAGAGACTCAACCGAGAGCAGTAGAGATGTGATACCCACACAAGGTCTAATAATAATAATAGCTAATATATTTTTCTTTTTGGTGCTATGTGCCAGATGCATTATAAATATTATCCCATTTGAGTCTCACAACCACCTTGGAAGATAAGTGCTATTATTAATCCTATTTTACAGATGAAGAAACTGAGGCAAGCAAATTAAATGACTTGCCCAGGATTACACAGCTAGTAAGTTATCTGAGGCTGGATTTGAAGTCGAGTTTTTTTGACTCCAGACTCAGCCCTATCTCTGCTGTGCCACCTATCTGCCTATTCTTAGGAAAAGAGCAGGATCAGAGAGAGATAATAGTACAATGACATCATAAGAAGATATCTACAGTCTTGAAGCATCTGAGGTATGAGTTGGTGCTCATCATGCATGTCCTGGCCATCCATGTTCCCTACATATGTGTTCCTCATATGAACCCTATACATGCCCACTCTTCTTATTCATGATATGTACTATTACGTGCCTCTGGCTTACAGGGGGAGGGAAGAATATTCTATTGCTGATTTGCTCACTATGCTACATCATTAAATACCAATGCAATCATGTCCTCTGACTTTAGATAAAACAAAACAAAAAAAACAAGTTAATGTATCAGTTGGGTTATGTGAAGTATGGTATTGAGTAGATGTGGAGCCACAGAGTACCTGAAACCTGGGCAGCTATTCTAGAGACCCTCTGTGCTACATAGAGTACACAAAGCCACCTTGACAGTGCTCATGACTAGCCAAAGTGACCAGCAAGACGGTGAGGAAAATGAGTTTCAATCCCTCCTGTGCCAGGTACCAGCTCAGATAAGTCAGATAAGTCAGTCAACCTGAGCCTCACTTTTCTCATCAGTGAAAAGAAAGGATTGGATTAGATGATCTTTAAATCCCTTTGTGTGAGTTAGTAAGAAAATAAAACGTGAAGACTTTGCAGGGAATATATACATATGCACATATATATTCATATCTGTATGTATTATATATACATATATATTCATATCTATACTTAGAAATGTTTAAAAATCAAGAAATAGGGAAATAGAGAAGTGGAAAAATTCTAAGTCTGTGAGAGCCTGATTGCTCAGCCTTTGGGAAAGTTTCTTTCTTTCTTTCTTTCTTTTTTTTTTTTACCCTGAAGCTTTTTGTTCTTCTGGTTCTGGTTTAAAGATTTGCTAAGTAAGAATAGGGTCACTGTGACCTGCTTTCCTTTACTGTAAAAGTACTGTAGAAGAATGGAGAGGGTCTCCCCCTCCCCTTATCTTATTCTCCTCCTTTAGATTTATAGATATCACCTCAGTCGTAATCATTAACTAAGGGAATGGGAATTGGGATTTCTGTACCTTGATATCCCGGTTCTTTGTCTAGTTTTTTGCGCTCAGATTGTAAGCCCGCCCCCCAGCCAATGGTGAGAAGGGTCAGAGGTGGGTGGTAATTCTCCTGCGTTAGGTATAATTATTGGTCCTTTGCCTTTCGTGCTGGGCCTCCCTTGCTAGATCTCTTCTGGCAGAGGACGCCCTATTCTCGCGAGAATCAAATAAAATTTTACTTCTGTTCCCACCCTGAGATGGCTCCTTATTAAAAATTAATTTTTTTAATTGGTGAGGGTCTTTCATCCCTCACAACTTCAAGCTCAAAATTGATGATCTGATGATCATGAACTTCTCTTTAGCAGGAAAATAGCCTGGAAGAAATGCTTCTTTCCACAGGAAACATTTTAATCTGTGTAAGCCTGGCCTATTAGGAGGTAGGGCTGTGGCCAAGGTTAAATAAGGACAGATGAGATTTCCCCCTGCATAAAGGCAATGGTGATGTTCTTGCACATGCTTAGGAGAAGGAGCTGCCTATTCACTATAACTGGTGCTTTGGTAAGTCACACCTATGACCTTTAAGGAAGACTAGTCACCTCTGTGAAACTCTACATGAAGTAGATCATAGTGAGGTATTAGGCAATTTCATAAGGGACTATTGATAGAATGGATATTTTATATGAGTAGCATGGAAACCAAGAAGAAGAAAGCACCTGTGAAGTTCTAGTAGCACTTTGATAACCTCCCTGTCTCACAGAGAAATTCTAAGGACTAATTAGTCTGCTCAGCACTTTGAACTCCCTGTTTTAGGGGAAAATATAAATACCTCATTTATTCCAGAAGTTTCCAAAGATTGACTGCTTGGGAAATCCTCACTTAAGCCCATAGCATTTTCTCATCCCTGACTCTCCAACCATTTACAAATATCTCATTATTTTTTCTATATTCATTCTTCAAAGCAAGTAAGAGCTATTACTTGCTTTATTTTAGAGATTAAAAATTGCTGAGGGTAACAGGGTGAACTGCAGAGGCAAGGGAACATACAACATAAAAAATCTGATTCTTATTTATCAAGTAGAATTCCCTCT
This sequence comes from Trichosurus vulpecula, assembly GCF_011100635.1. Lineage (NCBI taxonomy): Eukaryota > Metazoa > Chordata > Mammalia > Diprotodontia > Phalangeridae > Trichosurus > Trichosurus vulpecula. Next base: position 138,486,911 of record NC_050577.1, on the reverse strand, counting down.
CTTCCTAATGATGATGCAAAGTGAGGCTGGTGACCTTGCCCAGCCCTCCCTCACTCAAATCCAAGTCAACTGCAAGTCATGTCGTGATTTCCCTGATGTCACGGTCCTCTTCGAAAATGAAGGACAAACATACACACAATGATGACGCATAATGATGGCACTGTAGGTAAATGGTGAACTGCAGGCAGTTCCAGATCAGAGACCAGAGCAGAATCAGTACATTGGAAATAGCACCAGGCTTAGAGTCAGCAGAGTCAGAAGAACAGAATTTGAGTTCTGTTCCTGCTGTATGACTATGGACAACTTTCTCCATTTGTAAGATGGGGATAATGATATTTTCAACATCTACCACACAGGATTTGGTATGAAGAAAGCAGGTTATAAAATGCTATCTAAATGTAAGCTATTATTATGGAATCATGAAGCTATAAGTTGCCTCTAGACACATGAAATTCAGTTCTATTTTTAAAACATTCCCACAATAGGGCCATTCACAATTAAACTGTTTCCTGGAGCTGTACCGATGCCATTTCATTAAATCCAGTATAAATCTTTCATGTTGAACCAAAAGCTCTTTTTAAAGTTAGTCTTTAAAGATGGAAAGAGTGCAATTTTGAGCTTTGAGGCCCTTTCCAGGACTAAAACTATGATCCCAACTAGCTCTTGTTTCTTCAAAACCATTGCCTTTACTTTTGTCTCTTCTTGATCCCCTTTACCCATTCTGTGGATTCTGTGATCTCACTTTTTAATGTTTATATTTATTTTATTTCAACTTTGTTAGAATATTCCACATTCCTTTCAAATTTAGGAAAATTGAAATAGAGTCCTCTAGGTAAGGTCTGACTGGATTTCAATCTATTTATTCATCTCCATTAGTTTACCAAGGATCCAGATTTTCGGGGCTGATTTCTTAGTTGCAACATCTTTTGATTTGTTTATAATAAAAAGATACAACATAATACAATGGCTAAGTTAATGATGCAAAGGTACTTCCTTGGTGCTTGCCCAAGGTTTTTGCTTTTGGTTCTGTAGATGCATCCTTATGATGTCATGTACCAAGGAAGATTACCTGAAAATTTTTATCTCTTTCAGAGTAGGACTCAGTTTATTCCTAGGGTTTATCTTTTACTCTCTAGAGAAAAGGTTATACAATTTTCAACCAGCTTTTCATCAAAGATTGAAGCATCAGATAAACTGCTTATCTGGCATATACATAACATTTTAGCGTTGTGTGTCTTTTATTCACTGTCATGCTTTTCTTCATCTCCACAGGCAAGCAAGATAAGAGTACAAAGATAGATATACTATTAGCAGTAACATATTACAATGTCTTCTTTTTTATCTCATAATTCCATTTGATCTTTCTCTTATCTTCATTCTTCCCGTTTCCTTTTCTTTGACAACCCCTTTTTATTCCAACATCTACAAGCTTTCTCTCTCTTTGTCTGTCTCTGTCTCTGTCTGCATTCACATTCTCTACTACCGTGGTCAAGGTCTAGGTTCAACCTCATCCTTAGGCATTTACTAGCTGGACCATAATGATAGTAATAGCTAGTACTTCTTTTTTTTATATAAATTTTATTATTTATTTAACATTTTAGTTTTCACCATTGATTTCCACAAGATTTTGAGTTACAAATTTTCTCCCCATTTCTACCTCCCCCACCACTCCAAGATGGCATATATTCTGATTGCCCTGTTCCCCAGTCAGCCCTCCCTTCTGTCACCCCACTCCCCCCCATCCTCTTCCCCTTATTTTATTGTAGGGCAAGATAGATTTCTATGCCCCATTCCTGATATATCTTATTCTTCAGTTGCACGCAGGCAGAAACAACTTTTTTTAAGCATCTGCTTTTAAAACTTTAAGTTTCAAATTCTCTCCCCTCTTCCCTTCCCACCCACCCTCCCTAAGAAGGCAAGCAATTCAACATAGGCCACACATGTATCATTATGTAAAACACTTCCACAATACTCGTGTTGTGAAAGACTAACTATATTTCCCTCCATCCTATTCTGTCTCTCTTTATTCAATTTTCTCCCTTGACCATGTCCCTTTTCAAAAGTGTTTGCTTCTGACTACCTCCTCCCCCCATCTGCCTTCCCTTCTATCATCCCCCCTTTTTATTCCCCTCCCCCTACTTTCCTGTGGGGTAAGATACCCAACTGAGTGTGTATGTTATTCCCTCTTCAAGTCAAATCCAATGAGAGAAAGATTCATTCATTCCCTCTCACCTGCCCCCTCCTCCCCTCCAACAGAACTGCTTTTTCTTGCCACTTTCTTTGGGAGATAATTTACCACATTTATCTCTCCCTTTCTCCCTCTCTCAACACATTCCTCTCTCATCCCTTAATTTGATCTTTTTTTAGATATCATCCCTTCATATTCAACTCACCCTGTGCCCTCTGTCTATACATATATATATATATATATATATATATATATATATATATATATATGTATATTCCCTTCAACTACCCTAATACTGAGAAAGGTCTCATGAATAATACACATCATCTTTCCATGTAGGAATGTAAACAAAACAGTTCAACTTTAGTAAGTCCCTTATGATTTCTCTTTCCTGTATACCTTTTCATGTTTCTCTTGATTTTTGTGTTTGAAAGTCAAATTTTCTATTCAGCTCTGGTCTTTTCACTGAGAAAGCTTGAAAGTCCTCTATTGTATTGCAAATCCATATTTTGCCTTGGAGCATTATACTCAGTTTTGCTGGGTAGGTGATTCTTGGTTTTAATCCTAGCTCCTTTGACCTCCAGAATACCATATTCCAAGCCCTTTGATCCCTTAATGTAGAAGCTGCTAGATCTTGTGTTACCCTGATTTCTTTCCACAATACTCAAATTGTTTCTTTCTGGCTACTTGCAGTATTTTCTCCTTGATTTGGAACTCTGGAATTTGGTGACAATATTCCTAGGAGGTTTCTTTTTGGGATCTTTTTCAAGAGGTGATCAGTGGATTCTTTCAATTTCTATTTTACCCTCTGGTTCTACAATATCAGGGCAGTTTTCCTTGATAATTTCTTGAAAGATGATGTCTAGGCTCTTTTTTTTTGATCATGGCTTTCAGGTAGTCCAATAATTTTAAATTATCTCTCCTGGATCTATTCTCCAGGTCAGTGGTTTTTCCAAGGAGATATTTCACATTGTCTTCCATTTTTTCATTCCTTTAGTTCTGTTTTATAATATCTTGATTTCTCATCAAGTCACTAGCTTCAACTTGCTCCAAACTAATTTTTAAGGTAATTCTGCCTTTCAAGGCATTCTTCTCCTCGTTGGCTTTTTGGAGCTCTTTTGTCATTTGGGTTAGTCCATTTTTAAGGTGTTATTTTCTTCAGTATTTTTTGGGTCTCCTTTAGCAAGTCATTGACTTGTTTTTCATGGTTTTCTTGCATCTCTCTCATTTCCCTTCCCAGTTTTTCCTCTGTTTCTCTTACTTGCTTTTCCAAATCCTTTTTGAGCTCTTCCATGACCTGAGACTAATTCATATTTTTCTCGGAGGCTTTTGATGTATGCTCTTTGACTTTGTTGACTTCTTCTGGCTGTATGTTTTGATCTTCTTTGTCACCAAAAAAAAAAGATTCTAGAGTCTGAGTCTGAGTCTGTATCCTTTTTCATTGCCTGGCCATGTTCCCAGACAAGTACTTGACCTTTGAGCTTTTTGTCAGGGTATGACTGCTTGTAGAGTAGAGAGTGCTTTGTCCCAAGTTTTTAGGGGCTGCACTATTGTTTTCAGAGCTACTTCTACTCCACTGTCACTGCAAGCTCTGCCACCACAGCACACCTCCTCCCCTAAGAACTGCCAACCAGGATTGCAACCCAGATCCAAGCAGGCCAAAGTGCTCCTTGCACTCACACTCTGATCCGCTGCTAGATTCCTCCCACCATGTGAGCCAGAGAGTCTGGAAGCAGCTGATGCTGGAGCTCTGGAAGCAGCCTCAGGACCTTCCTGCTGCTGCTGTCACCACTGCTGCACCACCTCTGCCACCCCCAGGGCTGGGGCTGGACCACTTTCTAACCCGATCTAGCAGTTTTCCCACTAACCTGCTCTGTCGTCTTTGGCGTTTGTGGGTTGAGAAGTCTGGTAACTGCCACAGCTCAATGATTCATGGCCCTCAGGTCTGCTCTGGCCCATCTCCTGGTCTGGTCTGTCCTGGCACGGCCCACTCTGGGCTGCACTCCACTCCCAGCACCGTGCAATAGACCCTTCCCAGTGACCATCCAGGCCATCCTGGACTGGAGACCTGCTTCCCTCTGCTACTTCGTGGGTTCCACAGTTCTAGAATTTGTTCAGAACCATTTTTACAGGTGTGTGGAGGGATTTGAGGGAGAGCTTAAGGGAGTCCCTGCTCTCCAGCTGCCATCTTGGCTCCACCCCCCAATAGCTAGTACTTATGTAACACCCTAAGTTGCAAAACACTTTACAAATATTATCTTACTTTATCTTGAAGGATAAATATAACCCTGAGAGGTAGGTCTGTATTATTATTCCTGTTTTAGAGATGAGGGGAATGAAGCAAGTGAGATTAAGTGACTTGCTCAGTGTTTCACAGCTGAGAGAGGATTTGAATTCAGGTTTATCTGACTCAAGATCCAGGGTTCTATCCACTGAGCCACCTAGCTGCCTCCCTAAATTAACTTCTTTGTACCTCAGTTTCTCCATCTGTAAAATGCGGGGGTTGGACTTGATGTTCCGTAAGTTCTCTTCTAGTTCTAAATCTGTGATCCTTTGTGTAGGACTTTATGGATTCTAAAAAGCAACTCACCAGAATGCCAAAAGGTTGACCCAAAAGCAACTGCAAGCTCATTTCTCTTCTGGGCTGGCAGTGGGGTATCTGAGTGCTTCGTGTACTTTCTGTCACTCTTCATAGCCATTTTCAACCCTTCTGAGCACTTTACTTCTGTACATTTCATGTAATGTGTGCTTCCATACTGTTCCTTGGGAGCAAGTAATTGCATGTTCTCTTTGGAAATTTACAATTCCAAGAGTCTCCTATGCATATCATTGGTTAATGATATCACATGAGAAGTTAAATGAGAGTCAGAAAGATAAGTTTGAAAGTTGGATTGAGAGAGAAGAAAAAAATGAAGAAACAAAGGAAGCCAGAGGCAGAGTAGAGAAATGACTAAAGAGACAAGGATTAGCCTCCAGAGTTGTACAAGATCCTGCAAGGGTTCGCAAACATTGGAGCCTATGACCCATATCAGTGCTCTCTGATTAGAAGCCCTGGAAAAAAGGCAACTAGGGGATTGGGTATGGTTAGGGTTGGGGGAGAGGTGTTGCCTCAGTTAATACAACATTAACTGATAAAGCTTCCACAATCGTAGTACATTCTGAGAAACCCAGCATATCTCAGGAGCAAAACTAAGGCATCATTTTATTTCTCTTGAGTGGCTGGCCCATCTCACCCTCTGACTGAAAGATTAATTAGGAAGTAGGGAAATTGCAAAGGTCTCTTTCATTGTGCTAAAAACACTAGAGTAGTATAGAGGTACTGAACTTAAAATCTGGAGTTTGAAAGGAGGGATTTGGGAGTGTTTTGTGCCCCATTTTTTTGCATTACCACTATAAAACTGTGGACTCAAAACAGATTCTAAGGGCCTGTATGTAACATTTAGGTATATTGTATACAGATTTCTATGTTTATGTTTATCTTCTTATTAAAGTTTATAACATAGAAGAAGTTAGAGAATGAGTCTCATCTAAACTCTAGTGTTTTCCTAACTAGCATAATAGTCTGTACATGGTAAGTGTTTAATACATATTTGATTGATAAATGAATGGACCTATTTAAAATGCTTTTAGAAAATTTGAGAATGGAAACATTGCTTTTTACCTGTGGTGATCAGTAAAGTCTCTATGCAGGAGGAAGTACTTCATCTGGGCTGTCAAGGAAGAGAAAGATTTCAACAGTCAGAGATGAATAGAGAATATGTTCTAATCATTGGGAAGAGCCTGCACAAGTGAATGGAGGTGGAAATGTTGGATAGAATTAGGGTATGAATAGAAATCCAGTTTGGCTGGAACATAGAAAATATATAGAGAAGTGCATAACATAAGGTCCAGATTGGAGCCAAAATTTGGAAGGTCTTAAATAGAAGTCTCTGAGTTGATGGCTTTGTCCAGAGAAGAAATAAGAAAATGTATTTCCCATATCACAATGGCAATAGGGAATCAATGAAAGTTTATGAGCAAGATAATATGGTTAAAATTGTTTATTACTATGCTTATTCTGAAAGCCCTGTCAAGAATGGATCAAAAAGAAGAGACACTAGAATCAGAGAGAGCAGGTAGGAAATATGATCTAGGAGGTATTGACCACCATTATTAGTCAAGTGGTGCCTGGTCTGGTTTCTTATACTCATGTCTTTCTTCTGCTCAAGAACTTCCAATGGTTCCCTATTTCTTACACATCAAGCTTCTCTTGCCTGGCTTTTCAGCTTCTCCCTAATTATTATTTCTGCCCATACAACCTCATTTCTCATTACTCCCCACTACTCTATCTCTCATATGTTCGAGGTAGTCTCCTTACTCCCTTACTGACATACTATGCTCTTTTGTATCTGTCCCTTCTCTACTTGCACTGCTACCATACCAGTGCAGAGCCTTATTACAACTTGTGTTGGTTATTTCAATGGCTTTTTAATAGGTCTTCCCACTCTCTCCCCATTCCAAGTAATCTGTTCTACCTAGTCTAGATCTGTCTTCCATATATGTAGGATAATTGGAAACTATTAACGATTTTGTGAAAAATTGTTCCGAATCACTACTAATAAAAACAGGTGATTGAAAACAATCCTGAAGCTTGACCTTATAACAATCAAATTTGTGAAGAGAATAATAGTTGGAAGCAATCATTTTAGGAGCTACAAAAGGGCAGGCTAATATCTTATTGTTGGAACTACAAATTGGTCCAAATATTTTGGAAAGGAATTTGAAATTATGCAAAAAAAGTGACTAAGATGCCTATACCCCTTCACCCCAGTGCTAGCCATATATTTCAAGAAGGTCAAAAACAGAAAGAAAGTTTCCATATATACCCAAATATTCATGGCTGCACTTTTTGTGTTAGCCAAGAACTTGAAAGAAAGTAGGCACTCGTCTATTGGGGAGAAGCACAAAAATGTAATGGAATAGTAATAATTATAATAACATCTAACATTCATATAGAACTTTAAGGATTGCAAAGTGCTTTACAGCTATTACCTAATTTGATCCTCACAATAACACTTTAAAGTAGGTGCTATTATCCACATTTTACAGAGGGTGAAACTGAAATTGAAAACGACTAAGCTGTATGCCGAGGTTACACAGCTAGTATAAATCTGAGGAAGGACTCAAACTCAGTTCTTCTTGATTTCCAAGTCAGCACTCCATCCACTACATGAGCAAGAAATGAGGAATGTTGGGGGGGTGGAGGGGCGGCGCGGAGCCAGGATGGCTCTGTGGAAGGAGGGAACCATCAGAGCTCTCTCACAAATTCTGTCAGATAAATCTGAAAAAGTGAATCTAAGCAGATTTGAGAGAGTTAGAAGCCACTAGTAGACTGAGAGGGGTAGGAGCACTGGGCACGCAAATTGGCACTAAACCAAACCAACGGGGAACAGCAGAGGAATCCGGCCAGTCTGCCAGTCTGGAAGAGTGCTGGGCGAGCAAAACGCCAGAGCAGGAACAGGCCCAGAGCTGAAGTACTGGTTATGGCCAAGATCAAGCCCCAGGCCTCCCAGCCCAGGATGGGAGTCTGTTGGATGCAGAGCCTGTGGCCATGGGAGCAGCCAGCCCAGAGGCCTTCCACCCCAAGCAAACACAAAGGCACCAGACCAAACCAACTGGGAAAAGCAGAGGAAACCGGACAGCCTGTGGGTCTGGGAGAGCACTGGGTGAGCGAAAGGCCAGAGCAGGAACAAGCCCAGGGCGGAGGCACCAGCTATGGCTGTGATCCAGCCCCAGGCCTCTCAGCCCAGGACAGGAGTGTGCTGGAGCACGGATCCTGCAGCCACAGGAACAGCTAGCCCGGAGGCCTTCAACCCACAGTCTAAAGGTTTGAAACTCACCTTCTTGGACTCTTGGTAGCCAGGATGTGCAGGTAAAAGGCCCATATCCCTCCCTTGAATAAACCGAGAGAATAAAACCTCAGGAGAAACAGAGGAGCCAGAAGTGGGGCTTCGGTAGTGAGAGAAGTAGGGGAGAGGGCCCTTCCTGTGGTGGCAGAAGGAGACTAGTGCAGAAAGAGAGGTGTCCCAGTAGCAGAACAACAAGAGTAACTGAGACCCAGGGGGTGAAACCTCAACCTCAACACCAGGACCACAAACTTGGCTTTGAACAGCCAGGAGAAGTGACAGACACCAACACAGACAGGAGCTGAGACCATCCCTGCTGTAGAGCAGTCCTGGGGAAGAGGAGACTCCCAGCAGGCAGACCGCCTCTCCCCCACACCTCACAAAACCAGAGGCCATAGTACATAAAGCTAGATTGCAACACAAGAAACTTGGGATAGAGCCCCCTGGGCCTCAGAAACAGAGATCCACTTCAGAAACCAGGAGGGGGAAAAAAAACACCATGAAAAAGAATTGTAAGAAGCTTTCAAAGACGATTGACTCATATTATGGAGATAGGGAAGACCAAAATAACACTCCAGAAGAGGACACCCACATCTGAAAGCTCAAAAGGGAAAGTGAACTGGTCTCCAGACCAAAAAGCATTCCTGGAAGAACTCAAGGAGGACTATAAAAACCAAATTAGGGAGGTAAAAGAAAAAATGGAAAAAATAGAAAAAAAATTCATTGAGGAAAACAACTCTTTAAAAGGTAAAATCAGGGAATTGGTTAAGGAAAATCAGACTATAAATGGAGAAAACGTCTCATTGAAAAGTAAAATCAACCAAATGGAAAAGGAGATAGAGAAGATAAAGGAAGAAAACAAAACATTAAAAATTAGAATTGGGCAAATAGAAGCTAATGACTCTATGAGACATCAAGAATGAGTCAAACAAAATCTAAAAAATGAAAAAATAGAAGAAAACATGAAATATCTGATTGGAAAACAACCAACCTGGAAAATAGATCCAGGAGAGACAACCTAAGAATTATTGGTCTACCTGAAAGCTGTGATGAAAAACAGAGCCTGGACAGTATCTTCAATGAAATCCTTAATGAAAATTGCCCAGAGATCCTAGAACCGGAGGATAAAACTGCCATCAAAAGAATCCATTGATCACCCCTGGAAAAAGATCCCAAATTGAAAACTCCAAGAAATATTATAGCCAAATTCCAGAACTACCAGGTCAAGGAGAAAATATTGCAAGCAGCTAGAAAGAAACAAGTCAAATATCATGGAAATACAGTCGGGATCACGCAGGATCTTTCAGCTTCTACATGAAATGACAGGAGAAACTGGAATATGATATTCTGAAAGGCAAAGGAGCTTGGACTACAACCAAGGATCAACTACCCAGAAAAATTGAGCAGAATTTTCCAGGCAAGGAGATGGGCATTTGATGAAACAAGGGAATTCCAGACCTTCCTGATGAAAAGGCCAGAGATCAATGGAAAATTTGATCTCCAAATACAAAACTCAAGAGAGACATAAAAAGGTAAATGAGGGAAAAAAAACACCCTAGTTAATCAATAAGGCTAATTAATTACATCCCTATATAGCATTATTTTGTTTTATATATGTTTGATATACATATATGTGTATATATGTCAATCTTGAGAATAGTATACTTATTATGACAATTGAAAGGGATATTCATAGACTGTGGATGTCAGTATAAAATAACCGATGTAATGATAAAACATATAATTACAGAGATATAAATGGATGGTTCTGGGAGAAGAGGTAAGGAGGTAGTAGAAAAGGGTAAATTACATCACATGAAGAGGCACAAAAACACATTGTAGTAGAGGGAAAGAAGGGAGAGAGAAGAGCAGTATCTGAGCTTTACTCTCATTGGTTTTAGCTCAAGAAGGGAATAACATACCCTGATAAGTATAGAAATCTACCTTGTCCTACAGGCAGTAGGAGGGGAAAGGAGGAAAAAAGGGAGGGTGGTCAGAATGAAGAGAAGAGGTAGCAAGTGGAAAACGGGAAGATAAGGGAGGGGAATCAAGAGGGAGGGTAAATTGAGAAAGGTGGCAGTCAAAAGCAAAACTTGAGGAGTGGAAGGGGAAAGGGAGAAATAAAAGCATAAGCAGGGGGAAAGTAGGATGGAGAAAAAGGCACAGATAGTAATCATAACTGTGAATGTGAATGGGATGAATTCTCCCATAAAATGGAAATGGATAGCAGAATGGATTAAAAACCATAATCCTACAATATGCTGTTTACAAGAAACACATTTGAAACAGGAGGATACACACAGGGTAAAGGTAAAAGGCTGGAGTAGAATATATTATGCTTCAGCTAAAGTAAAAAAAGCTGGGGTAGCAATCCTAATCTCAGACAAAGCAAAAGCAAAGATAGATCTAATAAAAAGAGATAAGAAAGGACACTACATCCTGCTAAAAGGTACCATAAACAATGAAGCAATATCATTGTTTAACATATACATCCCAAGTGGTATGGCATGCAGATTCTTAGAGGAGAGGTTAAGGGAGTTACAGGAAGAAATAGACAGCAAAACCATAATAATGGGAGACCTCAACCTCCCCCTCTCTGAACTTGATAAATCTGACCTCAAAATAAACAAGAAAGAAGTTAAGGAGGTGAAAAGAATTTTGGAAAAGGCAGGTATGATAGACCTCTGGAGAAAACTGAATGGGGATAAAAAGGAATATACTATTTTCTCAGTGGTACATGGCACATACTCAAAAATTGAGCATACACTAGGGCATAAAAACTTCACAATCCAGTGCAGAAAGGCAGAAGTAGTCAAAGCATCCTTTTCAGATCATGATGCAATAAAAATTATTTGTAATAAAGAACCAGGGAAAAACAGGCTAAAAATTAATTGGAAACTAAATAATCTAATTCTAAAGAATGAGTGGGCCAAAGGACAAATCATAGAAACAATTAACAACTTCATTCAAGAGAATGACAATAATGAGACAACTTACCAAAACTTACAGGATACAGCAAAAGCAGTTCTTAGGGGGAGTTTTATATCTCTAAATACTTACATGAATAAAATAGAGAAAAAAGAGATCAATAAATTGGGCATGCAACTGAAAAAGCTAGAAAAAGTCAAATTGAAAATCCCCAATTGAATACCAAATTAGAAATTCTGAAAATCAAAGGAGAGATTAATAAAATTGAAACCAAGAAAACTATTGAATTAACAAATAAAATCGAGAGCTGGTTTTATGAAAAAACCAATGAAACTGATAAACCTTTGGTCAATTTGATTTAAAAAAAAGAGAGAAGAAAATCAAATTACCAGCATCAAAAATGAAAACTTTGAATTCACTTCCAATGAAGAGGAAATTAAAACAATAATTAGGAATTATTTTTCTCAATTGTATGCCCATAAATTTGACAGCCTTAGGGATATGGATGAATATCTACAAAAATATAAATGGCCCAGGTTAACAGAAGAGGAAGTAAAATTCCTAAATAATCCCATCTCAGAAGAAGAAATTGGACAAGCCATCAATCAACTCCCTAGGAAAAAATCTCCAGGGCCAGATGGTTTTACATGTGAATTTTATCAAACATTTAAGGAACAATTAACTCCCATACTTTATAGACCATTTGGGAAAATAGGTGAAGAAGGAGTCCTACCAAATTCTTTTTATGACACAAATATGGTACTAATACCCAAACCAGGAAGAGTCAAAAAAGAGAAAGAAAATTATAGAACAATTTCCCTAATGAATATTTATGCAAAAATTTTAAATAAAATATTGGCAAAAAGATTGCAGCAACTTCTCACGAGAATAATACACTACTACCAGGTAGGATTTATTCCAGGAATGCAAGGCTGGTTCAATATTAGGAAAACTATCACCATAATTGATCATATCAACAACAAAACTAGCAGAAACCATATGATCATCTCAATAGATGCAGAAAATGCCTTTGACAAAATGCAACACCCATTCCTATTAAAAACACTAGAAAGCATAGGAATAAATGGAGCCTTCCTTAAAATTATAAATAGCATCTACCTAAAACCATCGACAAGCATTATTTGTAATGGGGATAAGCTAGATGCATTCCCAATAAGATCAGGGGTGAAACAAAGATGTCCATTATCACCCCTACTATTCAATTTGGTGCTAGAAACATTAGCTGTAGCGATAAGAGAAGAAAAAGAAATTGAATGAATTAGAATAGGCAAAGAAGAAACTAAGTTATCACTCTTTGCAGATGATATGATGATTTACTTAGGGAATCCTAGAGAATCAAGTAAAAAAACTACTTGAAATAATAAACAACTTTAGCAAAGCTGCAGGATATAAAATAAACTCACATAAATCCTTGGCATTCCCATACATTACTTATAAAGCCCAATAGCAAGAAATAGAAAGGGATATTCCATTCAAAGTTACTGTAGACACTATAAAATATCTGGGAGTCTATCTGCCAAGACTAACCCAGAGCTTATATGAACATAAGTATGAAACACTTTTCACGTAAATAAAGTCAGATCTAAATAAATGGAAAAATATCAGTTGTTCATGGTTAGGCTGAGCTAATATAATAAAAATGACAATTTTACCTAAATTAATTTATTTATTCAGTGTTATACCAATCAAACTACCAAAACATTATTTTACAGAGCTGCATTAAATAACTACAAAATTCATCTGGAAGAACAAGAGGTCTAGAATATCTAGGGAATTAATGAAAAGAAATGCTAGGGACGGTGGCCTAGCCATGCCAGATATTAAACTGTACTATAAAGCAGCAGTCATCAAAACTACCTGGTACTGGCTAAGAAACAGAGCTGTGGATCAGTGGAATAGGATAGGTACACAAGACACAGTACTCAATGATTATAGCAATCTACTCTTTGATAAACCCAAAGAATCCACCCTCTGGGCTAAGAATTCACTATTTCACAAAAACTGCTGGGAAAATTGGAAAATGGTAGGGCAGAAACTGGGCATAGACCAATATCATACACCATATACCAAAGTAAAGTCAAAATGGGTTCATTACTTAGGAATAAAGGCTGATACTACAAGCAATTTAGGAAAGCAAAGAATAGTTTACCTATCGGATTTATGGAAAAGCAAAGAATTCATGACACAACAAGAGATAGAGAGCATTACAAAATATAAAATGGATAATTTTGATTATGTTAAATTGAAAAGTTTTTGTATAAAAAAAGCCAATGCAACAAAGATTAGAAAGGAAGCAGAAAATTGGGAGAAAATCTTTACAATCAGTATCTCTGATAAAGGCCTCATCTCTAAAATATACAGGGTAATGAGCCAAATTTATAGAAATACAAGTCATTCCCCAATTGAGAAATGGTCAAAGGATATGAACAGACAGTTTTCAAGGAAGAAATTAAAGATATCTATAGGCATATGAAAAAATGCTTGAAATCACTACTGATTAGAGAAATGCAAATCAAACCAACTCTTAGGTACCACATCTCTCCTGACAGATTGGCTAAAGTGACAAAACAGGAAAATGATAAATGGTAGAGAGGATGTGGGAAAATTGGAACACTGTTACATTGCTGGTGGAGTTGTGAACTGATCCAGCCATTCTGGAGAGCAATTTGGAACTATGTCCAGAGGTCTTTAAAAATGTACATACGATTTGACCCAGCAATACCACTTCTAGGGTTGTATCCCAAAGAGATCACACAAGTGGGAAAAGGACTCACATGTACAAAAATATTTATAGAGGCTCTTTTTGTAGTAGCAAAGAATTGGAAATCAAGGGGATGCCCATCAATTGGGGAATGGCTGAGCAAGTTGTGGTATATAAAGGTAATGGAATACTATTGTGTGATAAGAAATGGGGATGATACTGACTTCATAATAACATGGAAAAACTTACATGATATAATGCTGAGTGAGCGGAGCAGAAACAGGAGAACATTATACACAATGACAAATATACAGATTCTGTGATGACTAACCTTTATAGACTTGGCTCTTCTCAGCAATACAAGGTGCAAAGACAACTCCAAAGGACTCATGATGGAGAGAGCTGTCTACATCCAGAGAAAGAATTATGAAGTATGAATGCAGATTGAGGCATACTGTTTGCTCTCCTTCCCCCCCCCCTTTTTTTCCTCTTTTGTTTGTTTTTGTTGGTTTTTTTTTTTTGGTTTTGTTTCTTCTTTCTCCTGATTCATTCCATTGGTCATAAATCTTCTTTACAACTTGACTATTGTGTAAATAAGTTCAATACAAAGTTATATGCAGAAGATATATCGGATTCCATGCTGTCTTGGGGAGGAAGGGAGGAGAAGAAAATCTGGAACTCAAAATTATGTGGAACTGAGCATTGCAAACTAAAAACAAAAAATCTTAATTATTAAAAAAAGAAAAAAAAACATTATCTAAAGGAGTGCTTTGCAGCATTGGTAGTAAAGTTTAGTTGTTAATTAGTTTCTGTGTTTTATATCTTGAATAATGTCCTTTATGTCTCAATATTCAATAATTCTTCAGCTTTAAGAATAAGAAAATTTCCTGGTGTGGAAAAAACAAGAAATGAGGAATATGAAGAATTTGGAGAAGCATAGAAAGTTATATAGAAACTGATGCAGACAAAATTAGCAGGATCAGGAAAACATTACCCACCATACCTATCACAGTATTAGGTCGGAAAAATGAAATTGAACCCTGTGTCATTCAGTCAATAAGCTTTTGTTAAGTATTTACTGTGTGCCAGGCAATGTGCTAAACACTAGGGATACGAGTAAAGGTAAAAATAGTCTGTGCCTTCATGGAGCTTATATTGTATGAGGAGAGACAGCTTGCAAATAAATAGCAACACACAAGATATATGCAGAGTAGAAGCAAGGCAGTATCACAGGGGAAGACACTAGTAACTGGGGGGACCAGCAAAGAGAGAGTCAGGGGACCTTCGAGGCAAAGGTTAGGAGGCAGAGCATTCTAGATATGGGTGACAGCCAATGTAAAAGCCTGGGACTAGGAGATAGAATGGCACGTGTAATTATAATGGCTAATCTTTGTCCAGAGAAGAAATAAGAAAAATGTTTTTCCCATTCTCCTTTGCAGAAGAAGTGGGCTATGGGTAAGGAACACTGAATCCATGTGGAAGTTGTTTGTAGTGTTACTTAATTCTGCTGAATTACCTTCTTTCTTATTAATTCTTTGTTGCAAGGGATGGGACACTGAGTAGGGTGGAGAAAGGTATTTATGTAAATGAAGGTGATCAGAAAGAAATCAGAAGATTTTTATCACTGTAGACTCTTAAAAGTAGATATTAGCTTAAAAAAAAACAACCTTGTTTTTACATTACATTTATCTCCCATTAAAGCTTTGGCTCTGGTGGTAAGTGACATACGGCAAGAACTTCCTCCTGGATCTTTTGGGAAACCATGATTCCTCTTCAGGCTGATGGGATCCTCTGATGTGAAAGGCCACTAGGAGCTTCAGTGGCCTGGACACAATGGAAGAGGGGAAGTTGCTGGTCCCCCCAGCGACTAGCGCCTTCCCCTGTGATACTGACTTTCTTCTACTCTGTTTATATCTTTGCTGTACCTATTTATTTGCATGCTGTCTCCCCTCATAGAATATACACTCTATTTGATCCTCAGGACAACTCTGGGAGGTAGTGTTATTTCCTCATTTTACAGTTGAGGAAACTGAGGCAAAGGTTAAGTGATTTGGTAAGTTGCACAGCTAGTAAGTGAGGCTAAATTTGAACTCAGGTCCTCAATCCTGACTGGGCAGCTAAGTGGCACAGTGAATAGAGTGCTATGCCTGGAGTCAGGAATACCTGAATTCAAATTTAACCACGGACACTTAGGAGCTACGTGACCCTGGGCAAGTCACTTAACTCTGCTTCAGTTTCCTCATCTATAAAATGATCTGGAGAAGGAAATGGCAAAACATTCCAGTATATGTACCAAGAAAACCCCAAAGTGGGTCACAGAGAGTCAGATAAGACTCAAAATGACTAAACAACTCCCTGACTCCAGACCCAGCATCAAGTTGAGCTTTGAAAGATGCTCGAGACTCTGAAGGGTTGATGTAAATCTTCCTGACTAGGGCAGAGACTGTCTTTTGCCTCTTTTTGTTCCCTTGTCACTTAACAAGGGCCTGGCACATAGTTTTGCTTCATAAATGCTTACCGATTGCCAACATGACTACCAGTCCAGCACTCTTTCCACTGTGCCACCTAGCTGCCTCAGGAGTAGGGTCCCTGAGGTAAAGGTTTCTGGGCCCCTCTGAGATAACTTATCTCACCCCACAATCCCAGGCTCTGCCTTGAGGGGGCAGACTAGAAGTGGAAGTAATTGATTTACCCAGAGAGTTAGAGAAGGATGAAGCAGGTGTTGAAACACCTCTGAGCAGAGCTTAAAGAAGAGGCACGGACTGGGCCCCAGGGTTCCTGTGTTCTAGAGGGACTCTGCTTCTTCCTCAAGCTCTCCAGTAAAGAGAATCTCTCTCCACCCTCATCAAAACAACGACCACACAACAACCAGCAACAACATATTCAAAATGAGACAGAAATATGAATTGTCATAGTGGGACGGTCTAGTAGATATACAGCTGTTTGGGGTTTTATCTCATTAAAATCCTACTCTACTCTCTGCCCAGCACAATATAGTAACATTTCTAAACTCATACTATGAATTCCTGCAAGAATAGAGATGAAGCTTTCTGCTAGACCCTGAGGTCAGAAGAAAGCCTGTGTAAGCTGTCCTCATGATGGCCTTGAACAAGTAGTCAGGGGACTGTGCCTTTTAAGAGGCAAACAAGCCTGGGGTAGGATCTGGGGCTTTGTCTTAATCCCTAGATAGTCACCACCTCCTCAATCCAGTACTCTAATTGTAGGCTATACAGGATGTTCCTTCTTTTCTTTATTTTCCTTTATAGGACACCATCTTCTAAAAATATTGTACGTTTGAGCATGGAACTCCGAAGAATTAGCTGGAATTCCCTCCTACTTTTTTCTTTGTATAGTCAGTGTGGCTAGCCCGACCTATCAAAGCAAAAGTGCTATGTGACTTGAATGGCAGTTGTTCAGCAGGGGTGATCACCCTGTGGATCTGGGAAAATGGAATCCTTGTCAGGAATCTTGGGGTGGAAGGGATTAGCATTTTTTTTCACTTTTTTTCCACACATTTTTTGAAAGATCCTCTTAGAGAGGTGAAAGGAAAAGGAAGAACAGTGAGACATGGTGAGCTTCCCGAGACTTGAAAAACTGAACGTTGCTCAAGGTCGCGAGTGAGAGAGGATCTGATCCTTATTCGCTTTCTGCTTTTTGTCCACCCATGATTTTGTTGGCATAGGGTACTCCATTGAGGAAATTCCCTCTACAGGGCAGATGAGCAATTCTTCTGCAATTGATTGGCTTAGGGAGTTGCCAGAGGCCCTGAGAAACTGTGACTCAGGGTCATGGAGCTAATTTGTGCTTAATCCAATGCCCGGCACATATGAGGCACTTAATAAATGTTTATTGACTGTCAGAGGCATGACTTACACTGAGATTTTCCCTACTCTAAGGTCAGTTGCAAGGCAGCTAGGTGGCCCAATGGATAGAGTACCTGTCTTGGAGTTAGGAAGATTCATCTTCATGAGTTCAAATCCAGCCTTAGACATATACTAGCTGTGTGACCTCGGGCAAGTCACCTGACTCTGTTTGCCTCAGTTTCTTCATCTATAAAATGTACTGGAGAAGGAAATGGCAAACCACTATCTTTGCCAAGAAAACCCTAAATGGGGTCACAAAGAGTGGGACACAATTGAAATTGCCCAACAACCAAGGTCAATTTACAATCTGTTTCATCCTTTTGCCTCTCATACAGGCTAAACATACAGGAAATTTAAGCCAGAGTCACTGTTTGTCTCAGGTTGCTCGACCTGGTATATATTATTTCTGTATAATTTTGAAGTCGACAGTTGACATGGAGTAGAGGACTGTCCTAATACAGACTTCAGAAGTTTGGGAATACCAAAAATCCAGTACGAGGAAACATGGAGCTCACAAAAAGACAGTAAAGCAAGCCAGCTTTATGGGAGATACTCAAAACCCTGAGGGCAGTCAGAGAAAACTATGGAAATAAGTCCCATGGGTCCCCGGATGGAATCAGGCACCTGGGAAGAAATGGAACACCTGCTTCGCCATCTGTACAACCTGGTGAATTTGTATAGGGTTCTTCCCTGTATCACTCAGAAGCAGGAATTAGGAGAAGGGTCTGAGGAGCCTGGGGGCTGGTCTTGATTTATGTTAGTTGGGGGAAGATTCTTGGGGAACTGGTGGCTAGCTGATATTTAACCTCCCCTCTAGCAGGAAAAAGGGTTTAAGGATACTACTGCTGGTGTTACTCTGAGCGGGTGGATCAGCTTCCCTAGCAGAGGTTTTTGAGCTTCCTCAAGACTTCTTTGTTGATCAGGTCAGTAGGCCACTGTATTCTTAATAAGAACTGACAGCTGCCCTCTGAATCAGAAAGGCCTGGATTCAGCTTCTGTTTCTGACACACAATAAGAGCCAGCATTTATAATGCTCTTCATTCATTTATTTATTTTTATATGATGCTTCAAAGTTTGCAAAGAGATGTACGTATGTTATCCCATTTGACAGCCCTGTGAGGTAGATGCTATTTTTATCCCTGTTTTGCAGAGTAAACTGAGGCTTTGATAGGTTAAGTAACATACCCGGGGTCACACAAGTAGTAAGTGCCTGAGATAGGATTTGAACTCAAGTCTTGCTGCGGGGTCAAACATCATAACGTACATTCAGTGTTTTTTAATAAACAGACTTTGTTAATAAACACTGACTGCTGAGATCTTTTCCCCTCCTCCCTTCAACCCCAAGGATATTGTGAAGCTCAAATGAGATCATGGATGTAAAGCACTTTGCAAACTCAAAGTACTGTATAAATGCTTGCTTTAGCATCATCATCATCATTGGTCTCCAGTCTGGTGCTTACCATTCCCTGAACAGTATACTGCACTCCTGATGAGCTCAAGCAATGTTTATAGAGCAAAACAGGGGTGTACTGGTAAATGCAGCTGGGCTGGGGAGAGGTCTTGGGGAAGGGATATTATGTATGCACACATTTTTAAGTTTAATCTGTACTACAAACACCTTTTCAAAAAATCTAGACAATCAATAAAAGAATAAACCAAACCCATATCTGTAGCGCTTGCCACTTCTGAGCCGTTGAGTGCAAATTTAATTGGCTTGGTTACAGCTGGCTCCAGCACGGTGCCTGCTGGACCCCAACCTTGGCATCACCAACATGAGAAAGTGGTCTCCGTTTGAAAGCATGCCTCCCAGGGACTGCTGGAAGCACAGCTGTTGCATTAGTTGGAGTTAAAACTAAGCTGAATAGAGAGTAATTGGAGTAGTTCATTAACAGGTGGGCCCTGTCCGCATGCAGGAATTCCTCACAGAGGTCAGAACATCAGGTTTGTGCTCACAAAACCATAGAATGTGAGTTGAAAGGAAGCTCAGCATCTTGGTTCAATCCGAACCTTGTCAAGAATTTCCTCGACAAAATCCACAGAACTTTAGTCACTGCACCTTTGCATGAAGACTTCAAGGGAAAGGAAATCCAATTTCTCAAACTAGTCCATTCTACTTTGGGATAGTTCGAATTGGTAAGAAGTTTTTTTCCAGGTATTGGACCTACACATGTCCAAGTGGAACATCTCTAATTCTTTTTCTATCTGACAGTCCTTAAAAGACAGTTTATATGAACCTAGGGTTTTGATGGAGACTGTCTTGAAACTGGAGAACAACAGGAGATCCTGCTTCTGGGCATGTTGTGTGGCCAGAAACTCGTGTAAGCAGTGGCAAAGAGGACTGGGTTCAGAAAAAAAATTAAATTGAAATTTAAAAAAAAGAGTCTCTGGTCTGATACTGAATCATTAGGACTTTCAACTCTTGTCTAAATTCCCGAACCTCTTTGCAGCAAAGGAGAACTCTTATGTTTTTCCTCTTTTTGGCCAAGATCTCCCTGATGACAGAAGTTTTGCTGGGAGGAAAGATGTTAGTAGCCTTGCTTGGGTGAGCAAGATACAAACATACCTGGGAGCATCAGAAAACTATAAAAGGCACCTTGATCCCCCAAAGACAGAACCATTCCTGCTGCTGGGCCCTGCTAGGAACAATGGGGAGCAGTATACAGATATCAGATTGCTGGGGAGAGCAGTGTCCAAAACATCTGCTGCCTACCAAAGTCACAAAGGAACACACATTCTCAGGCCTGTAAGTAACTGGATTGGGACAAATGGCTACTCATTCATGTGTTTTCTGTTGTTTTTTCCTCCCCTAAAAAAAGATAAAAAAAATTTCCTCTGCAATATTGTTTGGCAAGTGGCAATAACTGGCAAATGGGAATTCACTCTCTAAATACTGGGAGGTGGGATACTATATGTGGATTTCCTCAGGTTTCCTGGATTAGGACTATGAGCTGGAAGAATGAGAAAATCTCCCAAGTTACCCTTGGATCCTTCTTGCCATGACAATCTCTGACACAGGAGTTATACTGTAACACTGAGCAAACGTCAAGTTGCTATTTACTTCAAAATAAAATAGACTAAATACATCAGGTTGGCTCCAGAGAGATAAATTTTTCTAGCTACAAAAACACTTAAAGACCATCTACTTACTAGGTTACAGAAGGATTGCAATCTGTGTCAGTGGAGGGAATATCCACACCAACATTACAGATCCTTGAAGAAGAATTGATGCAAAGACCAGTACAAATGCTATATTCTCTATTCCTTGTGGATTTCTTCCTCTAGGAATCTATTACTGCTGGCTTTATTGTATGTATGCCACAAAATGTGCTTTCCTTATCTGTGAAATCGTCAGATAGCATTAGTGCGTGGCTAATTTATCAATATTTCTGCTGTTTTAAAGATTTATGTGGGTGCTGCTCTGACAGGACATATGTACTATTGATTTTGTAGCTGGATTTAGGTTAACTAGATCTGATTAGATGGTACCCTGTTGGTGCCATCTGTCCCTCTACACAGATACTTTGAATTTGTATTTGTTTCTAAATTTGGATCAAATTTCTTTTTGGAATTTTTTTAGCTTCTTTGCCCTTCTAAATAGTCAGGATCATATGCATTGATTTTCTTCTCCCCATATAAAACAGTGCTTCATCCTTCCATTGGATGAACGGCAGATTCCTCTAGGGAAAAAAATATGCCCTTCAATATTGTCATGGTTGAATGATTCTTAAAGGAACTTCAGTTGTGCTGCAATAGAGACTTTTAAAAATATCTTCCTTAGCGTTTCAGAAGGTTAAGGAACTTAATGACAACCTTCAGATATAGCAAGGGGTACTAGATGGGTGCCAGTGAGCAGCTTTCCTCTTTCCACTAAGTATAAGAAGGGAAAAATAGACTTAAATTTTTATTAGGGTGCATGCAGTGGGAAGAATTTACTGATAGCTAGACCCTGGAATGGACTACCAAAGGAAATGATAGGGAAATTCTTCACTGAGAATTTTAAAGAGGTTTAAACTGTGTCTATGTGGGACTACAAGATCAGTTATTTTGACAGAATGGTCTAGTTTGTGCGGAATTTTTTTTTACACTTAATAGTACTTTTTTCAATTACATGTAAAGATAGTTTTAAACATTCATTTTTGTAAGATTTTGAATTCTAAATTTTTCTCGCTTCCTCCCTTTCCTCCACCCTCCCTAAGATAGTAAGCTATCTGATAAAGGTTATATATGTACACTCACATTAAACATATTTCCACACTAGTCACGTTGTGAAAGAAGAATCAGAACAAAAGAGAAAAAACACGAGAAAGAAAAAAACAAAAAAAGTGAAAATGCTATGCTTTGATCTGCATTCAGTCTCTATAGTTCCCTGTCTGGATGTGGATAGCATTTTCCATCATAAATCTCTCAGAATTGTCTTGCATTGTTGTATTGCTGAGAAGAGCTAAATCTATCATAGTCAATCATCATGTCGCTGTTAACTGTGTACAGTGTTCTCCTTGTTCTGCTTACCTCACTCAGCATCACTTCGTGCAAGTCTTTCCAGGTTTTTCTGAAATCCACCTGTTTGTCATCCCTTATAGAACAATAGTATTCCATTACATTTATATACCACAACTTGTTCAACCAGTCCCCAGTTAATGGGCAACCCCACAACTTCCAGTTCTTTGTGGACTGGAATTTAGTAGGCAAAACCATAGATGACTTATTTTCTGGAATGCCTTGTGTGGATTCCCTTGCCATGGGGCAAGCACCTCTTCAGGATCCTTCTAGCCATTGTCATTATTCACTTCTTTTTACAGTTCCATTCATTTGACCTAAAGTCTTCATTTAGGAATGTAGATAGGAGTGGTGTGGGAAGATGATCCTGTCTTTACTCTAAGAGATGTAATCAAAGTTAGGGATAGATGACATATGAAGGTATACATGTCAGAGGAAGTGCAAAGATACATTTATGACCAGGTATCCCTTTAAAAATTGTAAAGTCTCCCTAATGGAATTAGGACATGAACTTCCCTTTGGCTAATTAGTCAAAGATTGGCCTGACAATTGGTGGCTTTTGAAGAGCTGAGCTTTTTGGTTCTCCAGGCAGTCAAGAGAGTTCAGCTGGAAAGTGGATTTGTTGAATATAATTTCTGCCCATCTACAAGAAGGCAAGCAAGAAGGAGGGATTTCACTCTCTGCCCTATCTCTACCTCCATCAGCCATGTTGTCATGAAGTAGGGTTATTTATCCACTAGGAGAATGCATTTGGGCAGGGAGCAGAGAGGGACAGGTGGGGCAGGAAATAGTTCCAAGAATCTTGATCCCTGACAGCACTGAAGAGAGTCAATTGTGTATTCAAGAACAATTAGCCCTTATATTTGGGAACTGACCTGCAGAGAGGAGCAGGCTTAGGGAGCACATCTGGGTGACCTCTTCATCAGAGACAATGCAAGTAGGGAAGATCAGTGGGAGGTTATCCTGAGAAGAGAAAGGATATCATCAAGGTCCTGCAGAATAGAGTGACAAGTTGCCTTGGCTACTTGCCTTCCCTACATGTGTGCCTCACTCTAAATTTTTGCCCATTTTCTCCTTAACCTTGAATATATTTGTGGAAGAGTGTACCCCAGGTCTACGGGGGGGGAGTGTCATGTAGTTACTATTATTACTATGCCAGTTCAGTAAATGACTTTGCTTTCAGTTAATCGTTTTTGCTGGCTGATTATCAAAATGAACTGTTAGGGGCTCATGAGCTATAGTTTTTGTAATGTGGACTCACAAAGTTATCCCTTTATAAGATACGAAGTTTTCCTGATGGAGTTGGAAGGACAGTTTACTATTGGCTGGGCAAGAATTGACCAAGATTCTACTTTGCTTTTTAAAAAGTTCATCTTGCCATCCTTTTATATGACCAATAAAATTTAGGAAGGCAGGGCCTTTGCTGGAGAGTGACTCCTGAGCCTTTACCAGAGGGCAACAGTAAAGAGGAAGGTGAGGATTTCTCTCCCTTTCCTTTCTACTTGGCCTTAATGGTATTGTGGAAATAACTGCCTAGCAGGAAACATATTCAGCAGGCAGAAGAGACAGAGAGATAGATGGCATAGGAAGCAGCTTCAAAGTGTGGCCCTTGAGAGCAAAAAAGACTACCAAATGTGAATTTTAAAGAGCAAATAATCCAAGCATTTGGGAGCTGAGCTGCAAGGAAGAACAGGACCAGGAAACTCATTTGAGTGACCCAGGAAGGATATTGTGGAGAATGTGGAGATAGTGTAAGGACATCAGAGCCCTGAAGAATTCAAGGCATGAGTCTCCGTGGCCACAGGTTTCCCTCCATGTTTGCCTCACTATAAGCATACTCTAACTTTATGCCTACCCTTCCTGTTGGCCCTTTGGGAGAATGCACCTCATGTTTATGGAGGGAATATCACATAGCTAATGCTGTTACTATGCTATGTGCCTTTGCTTTGAACTAACTGCATCTACTTCTGATTAATAAAGAAAAGTCTGCCTATGAGGCCTCATGCAATAATTTTTGCAGTGAAGATTGAAATTTAAGGTAATAGCTATCCTCTGGAGGATCCAAACCATGAGTATAAGTTCAAGCTAAAGGTGAGGTAACCCCAAGAGGAGATATAATAAATATTGGAATATTCTTCCTAAATTTCCTCTTGCATGTTGGGATTTCTTTCTCTTTTGCAGATTTATAGACATATCAAAATTCAGTAAGTATCCATGAAGTAAGTTATTATATGCATTCTGTATTCTAAGGGATAAAGGAAAAGGTATCCATTTAAATAAATGGACTCTGATTCCTTGGTACTTCAATGTGGGTACTTGCTCCGAAGGTGCAGTTCATATCCCATCCACTCTTTATCATCTTGTCGTCTACTCTTCTTGTCTATGTTCTCCCATAAAACCTCTTCAAAGGGTCCATTCACATGTTGGAGCCATTTCTTTACATCTCTTCCCATTACATGGGTACTATAAGAGCATATAGGCTGTCCATCTGTTATTCATTACTCTCACTATGAGTGAATAATTGGAAAGCATGTATCAAATACTTACTAGGGGCCACTGTGCTAATTGCTGGCAATACAAATACGAAAAAGAGATAGGCTCTGCTCTCAAGAAGTTTACATTCTAACGATATTCTTCTGGTCATATAGCTATTTGATGAAAGCTTTTAAGCCACTACTGTGCAGTTCTTCGCTGGAAATACATTACAGCCTATTCATAGCCCTTATGTCTCTCCATTGACCTTTGGGCGACTTAAAACTTTAATTCATCAAAAAATATGGTAGTCTATGAATGGCAGTCCCATAGTATCGTTGAAAGAATATCGGCATTGAAAAGGGTGTGCTTTGGTTCAGAGAGAATCTTGGTATTTCCCAAATGCATTTCTTCCTACTGCCTTCTTCCTATTCAATTCTGGGCCCAATTAATTGTCCATCTTTGGTATTCATTTAAGATGGTGTGTGCTAATGGATTAGCTCTATATAAAGAATTCTATCTAACTGCATATCCATAGAGTATCCAACAGAAATACAGGAATTCTTCATCCACTTGACTTTTCCCAAGTGGATTGTTAGGCAGAACCCTTTTGGAAGACTATATATCTCATTTAGGAGACTCTTCAGTGATTCAAGATTTGGGGTCATCAGCACAATGACAAGATTACAATGGAGTACCTCACTATCTATGAAGAATCTTTCTTCTATTTGGATTTCGTGTCATCAAAAGTTAAGCATTAGACAGAAAAGTTGGTGGAATTTACTACCTTAGTCATTCTTACCTACAATGTTTTGTGTCTGTTCAATTCCCTTGGTTTCTTTTTCTTGTGTTTCCCAATAGAAATGGAAACAAATCTTATGAAGTCTGGCAGGGAGTTCCCAGAGGGCAATCAACAGCTTCTTTTGAAAGCTCTGAACCTTTTGTCAAAAATGAAAGAGATCTTAAAGGTTGCCTAGTTCAACCTTCATGTTTTCTAGATGAGAAAGCTACTATATCACAAAGCCAGTAATTAAACACAGTTCTTCTTAGTCCAAGGTCAGTGATCTTTCCACTGTTTCCGAGCAAAGTACTTAGTTTGTTATCTCAGATAAAGAATAAGTTAGCATGGAGACTGGAAATAGGAGCTCGGTTGATGGTGAGGCAGCAGTCATAGGCTTTGAATGGGAAGAGAATAAGAGTTATCTGTTGACCCTTGCTGAGAAAAGAATAGGTTGAATAAGAATGATTATAGTGACCTATTGTTTCTGAGGATGTGGCCTTTTATGAAGATAAAGCCCATATGCCAATTTGTGGCGATAAACTAAGAAACTAAACTTCACCTAAAGTGTGTGGCCATGTTTGATAAATAGCTAGTGAATATGCTTTAGTCAAACCTAACAGCAAGGAAAAAAAAGAAGTAAATTAAGACTTTAAGGGCACAGAATCACTGATAACTAGAGTAGGTAGGTTCCTTCGGGTCATGAAAGAATATCTGAAGCCCAAGTGGGGAATTCTTAAGGGTCAAATAGGGAGGGGTGAGATATAGCCCTTCTTAGCCAGGAATCCTTAGATAAAGTAGGACTTGAGGCCCATAGACATTAGGATGAAGATCATATGACCATAGATCCAGAGTCGAAATGTCGGAATTCAGTAGATCATCACCCCATTCTACAGATCAGAAAACTGAGGCCCAGTGAGGATAATGGTCCTCTCTTTGTTCCTCATAGAATAAACAATACTTAATCTTTCATCTCTGAGCCTTTTTCAGCATGAAGCTCTTCGTGATCCCTTTAACTGCTAATGTACTCTAACCAAAACTACTCTGTAACATTTGTCATTTTATATATATTTCTATTTATTCTTATAATATATAATTATATATCATATTCTACTCATTGTACATTATGTACTATATTTATCATATATTACAATGACATTATGTAGTTATATGTAACTTTTTTATTATATTTTATACGTTTGTTGTATAACATATATTTATTATAATACTTTATATCTATGCTGTATATATTTTAATATGTACTTATCTCCTCCATTATTCTGTAAGCTCCTTTTGAATAAGGATTATTTTGTTATTTGTAATAATTTGCCAGGGCCTAGCAGAGTGCGAGGAGTTTAGGAGGCACTTAATAGATATATTTTGTTGATTGTGAAGTGACTTGCCTAAGATCATATCTGGATAAATATCTGGGTGAAATTTGAATCCAGATCCTTTGATTCCAGAACCAGTAATCTAAAACAAGGGTCAGCAAAATATGGCAGGAAGCAAGCTCACTGTTTTTGTAAGCAAGCTAAGAATGGTTTCCATATTTTTAAATGCAATAAAACTTTATTTAGAAATGTCCACAAACGGGGCAGCTAGGTGGTGCAGTGAGTGGAGCACTGGCCCTGAAGTCAGGAGGACCTGAGTTCAAATCCGGCCTCAGACACTTGACACATATACTAGCTGCATGACCTTGGGCAAGTCACCTAACCCCGATTGCCCTGCCCAAAAAAAATGTCCACAAAAACGAGGAAGAGGGATGGGGTGAGCAAATTTGGCCCATGGGCCATAGTTCACCTACCCTACTTTCGGAGATAGTTGCAAGGCCCTTTCAGGATGGTCTATAATTCAGAAGAGGACTTGTAGGAAGGGGCTTCCATTAAGTACATCACTCTATACTCAGAGATAATACCATACCAAAAAGCCAATTTTATATTCCCAGTAACCTAAGAGCTAAATTGAATCTACCTGAGCTAGAAATTCAGTTCAATACAGTAAACATTTATTATGCACATTCTATGTGCAATGTGCAAGCGTTGTGCTTAACAGCTGGGAATACAAAGACAAATTTAAGAAAAAAAAACTCATTCCCTCCAAGAGCTTCTATTCTGTTGAGGGAGATGCAACATATGCACAAATAAATACAAGATAATTGGAGAGTAGAGAGAACACTCACAGCAGGGGAATTGGGAAAGTCTTTTCTTAGGCAGTGGTGCTTGAGTCTAGTCTTGAAGGATGCTGAAGATCTTGAGAGGCTTAGCTAAAGGGAGAGTCGCACTGGAGGCCTGCCGTGGAACCCATGCAGTCTCAATGGCAGGAGACGGAATGTCTGACTTCAGGTAACAGCAAGAAACATTCCTAGAAAACCTAGAATGTGATCCAGCGACTGATTGGGGCCAGGAGATGTGGAGAATGAGCAATGAAAACGGGAGTTCAGACAGGATTAAAAAGTGGTTCTAAGCAAATGCCAAGGCTGAACTCTTCCTACAGTTGCTTGGATGACCAAAGTACTAGAGGCAGCTAGGTGTGGCTAGAGCACCAGGCCTGGAGTCAGGAAGAACTGAGTTCAAATCCAGCTTCAGAAACTTGTTGGTTGTCAAACTCTGGGCAAGTTACTTAGCCTCTCTGTGCCTCAGTTTCCTCATCTATAAAATGGAGATGATAATAGCAGCACTTACCCCACAGTCTTATTGTAAGGATCAAATGAAATAACATTTATAAAGCCCTCAATACAGTGCTGGGTACAGAGTAGGTGCTTAATACACACTGGCTGGCTTCTAGGGGGCTCTCACTAATTCTGTAACTTTATAAATTTTCCCTGTGTTATTTTCAACCCCAATTTCCCTTCCAATATTAGCCCTCCAAACCCCTTAAAAGTCCTGAAGGATGGAAATGTGCTAATTTCAAGACCAGCAGGGCAGGGGGCTAATTGAAATGCTACATCTCTTCCTGCAGTGAATGAGATGCTTGTTTATACCTCCACATCTGAGTTGAGATGCCTGCCTGAAGTAGTTGCTCAGTGAGTCTCTGGACTAACAGCTAGTTATTACTTCTGTGACCTAGGGTTAATGGCTCCATCTTTATGTGCCTTCTTCTCCCAACGGTGTAAAATGAAGGGGTTGAACTTGATGGCTTTTCAGGCTTCTTTCAAATCTTAATTCGATGATGATGATGGAATAAAAAGCTTTAAACAAGGGAGAAGGTAGAATTAATTAACAAGAAATTTATTCAGGGCCTTATATGTGCCTGGCACTATGCTAAGCAATAAAGGCACAAATGTAGAAAGGGATATGATAATAATAATAATAAAAATAAATATTAGCTAATATTTATGTGCGCTTCTAATGGGCCAGTCACTATGATAAGAACTTAGTATTTATTTCACTGCTCTCTAAGAACTTAGATTTTACTGAGGAAATAGAACACATTCGCATGTAAGTAAAAACAGCATATATGCAAAATAGCTTAATTTGGGGAATGAGAGACTAACAACTTGGGGCTGCAGACAAGGCCTCTTGAAGGAGCTGGAACTTGACCTGACTCTTAAAAGAGCTAGGGATTTTAAGAGTGGGAGGGTGAGGAGGGATTGCAGGCATGGGTGACAGCCTTTGCAAAAGTGTGGAGATGAGGTAAAATGTCATGTATGCGTAATAGCACATAGGTCAATTTGGCTGGAGAGCGTGAAGGAGAATAATGGGTCATCAGCCTGGAAAAATAGGATGGAACCAGACTGCAAAGACCTTTAAATGCCAAAGATAGGAGTTCGTGCTGTGTCCTAAAGGTTAGTGGGAAGCCACTGAAATTTTCTAAGGAGAGCAACATGGTGGAGCCTGCACTTTAAGAATATCAGTGTGTCAGCTGTGGGAAGTTTGGGTTAAAGGAAGGAAAGACAAGGGAAGGAGATCAATTGGGAGCCTGTTGCAACAGTACCCACCAAAGGTGATGAAGGACTGGTCTAGGGTGATTGGGTCATGAGCACAGAGAAGAGAGGGCAACTACATGACACAGTAGATAGAGCTCTGGGCCTGGAACCAGGAAGACTTTTCTTCCTGAGTTCAAATCAGACTTCAGACACAAATTAGCTGTGTGACCCTGGACAAGTCACTTAACCCTGTTTGCCTCAATTTCCTCATCTATAAAATGAACTGATGGAGGAAATGGCCAACTACTCCAGTATCTCTGTCAAGAAAACCCCAAATGGGGTCACGAAGTGTCAGATATGGCTGAAAAACAACTAAACAAGAACACAGAGAACAGAAGTAAGAGATATTAGATGGGTGAAATCAAGGAGATTTGGCTGTGAATTAGAATCGAGGGGTGTTCTGGTGAAAGCTCACGCTGGCTTGAGAGAGCAGATTGTTAAATCTGCAGCGTGAGCATTTATACCCCCAAATCAGCAATCACTTCAAATCAGGGCTTGATGTCTTATTGATTACTTTGACTTCAAAAAGGGTTAATAATGTAAATAAAACTTATAAGTTTGTATACATTCTCCCAGAGAGTCTGGCTGTTGAATATTTACCAGCATATCTTTGTATGTAGAAACATTTTTTTAGCTCAGCAGGAGTGCAGTAGAAAGCACAAGGAATGAAGTCATCATCAGACTGGAGACCCAGTGTCTGGAAGCTAATCGCAATAACAGTAATAACAACCAGCATTTCTACAGTGCTTTAAGCTTGGCAAAGTGTCTTAACATCCATTATCTTGGATCTCATCCATGTTGAGGTCTAATTAGGTTGCTCAGTATCCAGTCTCACAACACCACTGGATGCAGTAAGTGAGGAGGAAGAGCTGAAGATGACTTCTAGTCTAGTCTGCGTTACTCCCATCTGTGTTACTGGAAGAATGGTGGCATCCTCAAAAAAAGGATAGAAGTTAGAAAGAGAAATTGTAATAAGTTCCTGGAGGTCAGCGTCTTTGATGTATTGATGATGTCTCAACACCAAGTGTAATGGACCCTGCATAACTAGACACACAATACATTTTTTTTTGGTGGGGGGGAAGGAGGCAGGAAGGAAAAGAAGAGAGAGAGAAAGAAGAAAAGAAAAGTTGCCATTTGTTGTTTGGTCTCTTACTGAGATCTACTAAATTATTTCTGAACAGAATTAATGAATTAACCATTTTAATTGTCTTTTAACAACAAGCCTAAAAGAATTTGCCCCTTTATTTAGTAGTTATTTGAATTGAGCTGCCATTTTGATGAAAATGGTTGAACTTTTTCTGCATGTAGGTGTATCCTTAAGGTCATAAAATTTCTCTATTTCTCTCTCCTGCACTCCAGCTGACAATGCAGTGCCCACTCCCTTCTCCCTGCTTCCCTTAAAAAAAAAGTTCCTTTTCTTTCATTTTAAGGTACCTGATGTGAAATGCTGTGAACCTGTGCCAAATCTAATCTTTGCCTGTGGTTTATATTACTCTAGGATTATTTTCCTACCTTCCTATTTTCTCGTTTCTACTTCTGCATCCCCACACTTTGTGGTATTTCATGGTTATATAATTACTGGTTACAAAGCAGCCTAATTAGACCTTGGCATGGATGAGGTCAAAGAGACGGAGAGTAAAAAAAGAGAGAGAGAGATCTTAGGGGTAAGAAAGCCTACTCATAACAGTGTTTCCCTTGTCCCTGGGGAGCCATTGAAAGATAGTATGATTTCATAAAGTGCTGCGTAATTGCTAATAATAATAAAAAGGCTGAAGTTTAAATTTTTGAATGGCTGAGACAAATCTTTCATCCATATAGACGTTAGTAGTATTATAATGTTTTGTGTCTGTTCAATTCCCTTGGTTTCTTTTTCCTATGTTTCCCAATAGAAATGGAAACAAATCCTATGAAGTCAGGGAGTTCCCAAAGGGCAATCGTCTGGTTCTTTTGAAAGTTCTGAACCTCCCTAGAAGCCTTGACTATCCACTATTCAAAAGATTCATTGCTGAGTGATTTAACTCTAATATTACTGCACATCAAGATGTTTCCCTCTTGGATTCAATGGTGCTAGTGAGCTCTCTGTAGACCAGTTGGCTTTCATGAGCTATTTTAATTAATCAGTTGAGAAAGGCGATATGTCACTGCACAAATCATAGAAGAATTCATTCTTACACCATTTGATCACAACAATAAGATGACCCTCATTAAGGTTAAAGATCTCTGAAGATACAGCAGAGAGGCTATAGTGCAGGAAGAGAAACAAAGAGAGAGAAAAAAGAACAGAGTGAGAGATGAGGCAGAGACAAAGTGAGAGGGGAGATGGACAGGGGTAGGCTGGTCACATGGCCCGATTTTATATATTATGACAAGGCATCACTCCTCAAGTGAGAGTCCCTAAATCTCTATTACTCAACTGTCTTGAGTTTCTTTTGTTCTGTCAGCAAGGTACCAGTGGTCATGTTCACATATCCTGGGAAAGTGCTCCTTAGACTTCTCCAAACAATGGCCCATTCCTGACTTGATCAACTCTCCTTACAAGTGCATCAGAGTAAGGCAAAACAAAGAGCTAAGGAAGGTCTTTTTTGCCTTTATTACATTTTACTTTGTTCATACTTATTTGTATACATATTATATATCCCAGTATCAGGCTGTAAATTCCTTGTGTACATGTACTGTGTTAATTCTCATCTTTGTATTTGTAGTATCTTGCATGGTGCTTTGCACATACTAGGGGATTAATAGATTCATATTGAATTACTGAATTAAAGTCATATTCCCAGTTAAATCAGATTGTTAGGATTCAGTCAATTAAAGCCCTGGAGCCAATATCCATGTGGACAAATGATTTCTATTTTATTTTCATAGTCACAGACTATACACCCTTAACCCAGACCAGTTATCTTACAAATGCTTGCTGTTGTCCCTATGGGGGCCTGAGTGAAAAAAATGTGGAAGAAACAGTACAAATCCATCATCACTATGAAGAAAACAATTCAAATTTTGGCTCTGACTTGGAAGGTTGCCAGCATCATCTCTTCTGAAATGAAAGATTGCACTAAATGAAAGAACTCAGAAATGAAGCTGAAAGGATATGAAATCTCTAATTTAGCTTCCACTAGCAGTAGAACTATTCCTCCTGCTACAACGTTGGGGTGACTAAACATACAAGGTGTCTAAAAATTCCTAGCACCCATGTATTCCTGGTCACCATCTTGCAGAATCAACATATTGTTATAGAAAATAGCCTCTGAAGATGTAGATTCAAACCCCGGTTTTGTGCTTGCTACCTTAGATAAATTACTTTGACTCTGAAGCCCCACTCTGTTCATCTATAAAGGAAGAGGGGTATGGGCTAGAATTCTAGATGATTGATAAGATCTTTTCCAATTCTACACACTATAAAACTGCATATAACAAGTGCAGACAATAATTTGTATGTCTTATTTATTTTCAATTTCATTTAAAAAATTTATTTAAGCTTAAACACAAAAACAAATACACAATAAGAAAAGTAAAAGAAACATTATAAACTTAAATACAAAATAAGAACAGAAAAAAGCATTGCCACGTGCCCAGCGGAATGTAAGAGAGGATTCAAAATGTACAACAATAAATGTCCATTTCAAGAAAGCCTATATAACAAATACTACATATTGTGTTCAGAACTGTCCAACTTTTATTGCTTTTTCCCATATTCTAGTCCAAATAATACTGTATCTCTATGTAGCAACACATTGCCTACCCTTTGGGACTTATCTGGATAGGTAACTTTTGTCTTCTCTTTCTAAAACACAACCAACTATTATATCTAATACTTATTGTTAGATTTCAATGCTTCATTTTTTAAAACTGGTTTTAAATTTAAAAAAATTTCTTACTTAAAATAAGTTAAAGAACATGAAATTCCAGAAAAAAAAGTAAAGGTGGGAGAAATGTTTATTACTCTTCTCAGTAAAGGCACTTATAACTTGAAGGGAGATTAGTATAATGGAAAGCACCTGCGACCTGCAATCAGTAGAGTTGGGTTCTTTTTCCAGTTCTCCCACTATTCACACAATTGTGGGCAATGAACTTAACTTGTCATGGCTACACTTTCCTTATCTGCAAAATAAGGTGATTGAGTGACCTCTAAAATCCCTTTTCCCTCTACAAAAAGAAGAACTCATAAATAGAATTTGCGTAATTAGATATACCTAACATTTTAAAATGCCCGTTGTCCACAATCCTGCAAGGTAGATAGTAGAAATATTATTACCCCCATTTTAAAGATGAAGAAGTTGAGACTCAGAGAGTTTAAGTAACTTGCCCAAAGAATTGCAAATTTATAACCTTAGAGATCATTTGGTCCAGAGAAAAGTGAGGCCTAGAGATAATTAATTTATCCAAGTTCCCACAGCTAGTAAGATGTGTAGCTGGAGTTCAAACCCAGGTCTTCAGACTCTAACTATAGTGATCTTTCAGCCATACTACAGCTAAAGCATGCAAAATATGGAATCAGGAACATAGAACCAAGGACAATATGGGATTGGCATAGATCTGGGAGAATTGCGTCAAGAGGGCTAAGTGCACTCTATCACCCTACCCTCTAGGAGCTTGTAAAAAAATGCCAAGTTCAAAAAACAGATTTTTGTTTTGTCTTATTTTGATTTTTTTGTTTTTAATATATCTGTGTTTGGGGCCAGAAGAACAAGAAATAGACCCATATCTTGAGGTGGATGGTGTAATGTTAACAGATGATAGAGAGAAATGCAATTCCATTTTCTTGTCATGGAGAATGCTCTTCAGAGAGCAAAGGGTAGGAAAAAAGATAATTAAGAGGAAATTGCTGTCAATCATTAGTGTTAGGCCTGAAGTTCTTACTAATAGAGGATGATGAGTCTGATGGATTTCTTAGGTTCAGGAGCTCTGAGCTATAGTGGGCTTTAATGATCAAGTGTTTCATTATGTTTGCCAGTAAACCCCCAAGTGGGGTGGGCGTGGGAAGTGGGGGGTAGGACACCAGTCTGCCGAAGGAGGAGTAAACTGTTTCAGGTGAGAGAGAGGAAGAGGGGGAGAGAGAGGAAGGGGGAGATGGGGAGAGAAATATATATATATATATATGTATGTATACATATATATATGTATGTATGGGGAGAGAGAGAGAGAGAGAGAGAGAGAGAGAGAGAGAGAGAGAGAGAGAGAGGAGAAAGGAAATTGAAGCCAAAGGGAAGTGATTAAAAAAGGTCTAAAATGTTTAAAGCCTCCTGGTCCAGACAAATTATACTTCCAAGTACTTGAAATACATGTTTCCTGAATTTTCACAAAGGGAAAGGAGGAAGGTAGATTCTGCAAACTATGAAGCAATAATCTTGAGGTTCACTGCCCCAGATTACATAGTGGATTAAAGTGGTTGATTTGAGAATCATTTATAAAAGTAATAACAACCATAAGCCAGCATAGTTTCACTGAGAATGAGTACTTTCTAGCCAAATGAAGTCCAATCCAACAAGCAGTTATTAAGCACTTACTATGTGCAAAGCACTATATACGAAGTATTGGAAATTCAAAGATAAAAAAAAAAAACAACAATCCTTGCCATCAATAAATACCTCCTGCTGGGGAGATGTGTTTACCAAAATATATTTTATTGTATCTACTTAGCATTTAAATCCCCATAGTACTTCCCTCCAATCTACTTTTCTAGGCTTATATTCTATTACTTCCCTTTTTTCATTCCATGATCCATCAACAATGGCCTTGCTGATCATCCTACATGACATTTCATCTCTACCTCTAGAAGGCACTGCCTCCTCACCGTTCGTTGCCTCAGGAGAAGGAACCGCTAGTTTCCTTCAAAACCCAGCTCAAGGGCCCCTTTCTACACAAGGCCTTTTTCAATCCCCATCACTTACTAGTGCCTCCCCCTCCCAGATTACCTTGTATTTACTTTGACTCTGTTTATTTTATCCATGCTTAACATGTATACAAATGGTCTCCCCCAACAGAATGTAAAGTTGCTTAAAAACAGGGACTGTTTCATTTTTTTCTTTGTGCCCCCAATGCCAAGCACTGTGCCTAAAACATAGTAGGTGCTTAACAAATGCTTGCTGATTGATTGATATAGTGTAGTATCATTCGGAGAGGGAGAAGGGGAGGGGGAGGGAGTGAAGAAGACTAATAATTAGGGCAATTAGGAAGGCTTCTTGCAGGATGTGGGACATGAACTGAACCTTGAAGGAAAATTTGAATTCTAAAAGTTAGAGTTGATGATAAATTGTGTTACAAGCATTGGGGAAAACACAAAAAAAGGCATGAATTTGGGAAATGGAATGCTGAGTTTGGGGAACAGAAAGTAGGCCAATTTGACTGGAATGTCATGTCTATGAAGGAGAGTTATGCAAAATTAGCCTAGAAAGTGAGAAAGGAGCTGGGTTATAAAGAACTTTAAATGTTAAATAGAGGAGTTTGAATGTTATCCTAGAGGCAATAGGGAAGTACTGAAGTTTCTTGAGCAAGAGATTGATATGACCTGATTTGTGCCTTGGAAAGATTATTTTGGCAGCTATGTAGAGGATTGATTGGAAAGGGGAAAGTTTGGAAGCAAGGAGTCCAAACAGAAAGGACAGAGGTCATAAGAACCTGAGCTTTATAAAAGCCCAGTGGTTGGGTTTGTTTGTTTGTTTTTTGAATGGAGAGAAGGGAATGAATTCATGATATTTTGGATATAGACTTGACAAGACGTGCCAACTAATTGGATGTAGGGAAGGGGGAGGGAAAAGAGATTAAGATGACTCCAAAGTTGCAAACCAGGATGACTTGAAGGGTTGAGTGTTGTCAACATAATAAATAGGAAAGTTTGGAGATGAGGCAGATTTAGGGGGGGGCAAGTTTCACATGTTGAATACCCGCTGAATATGTGCTGAATTTCAGATAGCTACAGAGATGTACACTAAGTAGTTGCCCTTTTGGTACTGAAGTTCAGGATACAGGCTAATAATAGATATAAAGATTTTGGATTCATCTGCGTAGATAATATGATTGAACTTGGGGAAACTGATAAGATCACCAAGAGAGCATAAAGAGAGAAAAATTCCCAGGACAACATTTTTGGGAACATCTCCAGTCAAGGGGCTGAACCTGAGTATAGCAAAAATAGACTGAGAAGAAGTGGTCAGGCAGGTAGAAGCAGCTGAAAGAGAGAAATGTCATGTAAAAAAAAGAAGATGAGACAATACCCTGAGGACAGGAGAGGGTCCAGAAAAGTGTACCAGATTTAGTCATTAAGAGATTATTGGTACGTCCAAACTAGCTTTCTTTTCTTTTTTCTTTTCTTTTTAGCAGGGTTTCTAGACTAATAGATCAGAGGGATGTCATAAACATAACATCCATGGATCTTGGCAAGGCACTTGACAAATTCTTTCATGATGTCCCTGTGGACAAGATGGATAAATGTCTGTAAGATGATAGTACAGTTAGGTGGATTAGTAATTGGCTGAACAACCACACCAAGAGTGTTGAATAATGGATTAATGTCAGCCTGAAATATTTCTAGCAGGATGCTATAGGGATCTGTTCCTGGTACTATTCTTTTCATTTTTTATCAGTGACTTGGATGAAGGCATAGATGACATGTTTATCAAGGCTGAATATAACAAGAAGCTGGGAGGGATATAGCTAATATATTAGATAACATAATTAGGGTTCAGAAAGAGCTCACAGCCTCAAATAATAAGCCCAGTAAAATAAGTATTACTGTAAAGCTTGGCACTCACATTAAAAAAAAATTGCACCATTACAGGACGAAAGAATTTTTGCAAATGCATAGTACATGTGAAGAAGATGGAAGTTTCGTGTTAATGAGAGCTCAACATCAATCAGCAAGCATTTATTAATCACCAACTGTGCACCAGATACTTTTAGATGCTTAAATTAACCAGGTGATATGGCAGCACAAAAATCTAACATGACTTGAAGCTGTTAATAGAACGTCATGGTCCAAAAGTATAGGGAGGTAATATTCTCACTATGTGGTGCTGATCAAACCACATCTATATTAGTATGCTAATTACTTGGCATCATATTTTAAGAGTAATAGTGACAAGTAAGAATGCATACCAAGTAGGGAAACCAATTTGTTGTGTATGTCAATTTGTGTGTGCTGGAGCAGAGGGATGAGACAAAATGTGACATCATATCATAGAAGAATGGAATGAATGAAATGAGGATATTCATTATGAAAGTTAAAAGATTCATAGAACCAGAGAATTTCATAGCTGAAAGGGACCTAATCTAATCCATACCTGCAAAAGAATCCCCAAAGCAACATACCCAATAGATCATTCAACCTTTTCTGGAAGAGCTCCCATATTGGGAAATCTGTTGCTTTACAAGGCAGCCCAGTCCACTTTGGGGTTATCTCTAATTGTTAGGAAAGATTTCCTAACATCAAACCTAAATTTATCTTTTTGCACCTTCTACCCATTTCTCCTCCTTTTGCTCTCTGAGCCAAAACAGAACAAGTCTAACCTGCTAGCAGTTTCCACTAAATGACATTTTTTCTCCTGTTTTTGTGCCTTTGAAAAAGTGGACCCCCACATCTGGAATGTTCTCCCTTCACTTCCCATCTCTACTTCATAGCCTCCCTAGCTTCCTTCAAAGTAGACCTTAGATGATCCCTCCTACATAAGCCTTTCTTTATTCCCCCTCTTAGTAACACCCTCTTCCTCATGAATTTTACAATTCTTTGTATATATTTTGTATTTGCTTATTTGTGTACATGTACCCCCTCCCCCCAGTTCGAACATAAGCCTTTTGAGGGTAAAGGCCGCTCCATGATAGTTCTTTTATCACCATCACCTTGCACAGTACTTTGCATGTAGTAGGCAAGTGGTTCTCAAATTTTGCATGCTCAGAACATAGTATTATTCTCTGTCATAAGGAATTAAGGGATATTAGGGGAGTCTGTAGACCCCCGCATGCATGTATGTATGTATGTGTGTATGTATATATATATATATGTGTGTGTGTGTGTGTGTGTGTGTGTGTGTGTGTATATGTATATCTCAAGTTACATACAATTCACGGGAGACTTAGGCATGTTCATGTGATTTTAAATACAACATATTTGGAGTCTCACAGAACACCATTATAGTAGTAAATTAATAAATTTTTACTGAATTTAATTAAATTGAATCTTAACAAATTTGTACCATCATAGGATCTAGAGCAGTAAAGAACCTCAGAGGTCATCTAGGTCAACTCTTACTTTTTACAGAGAAGGAAATGAGAGATCCAGGGAGGCTACACCCAGGATCACACAGGGATTGAGCATTAGAGGCAGGCTTTGGACCAATTCCACTGTAACACCATTTTGTGGGAATTGTTAAATTTTGTTGAAATGACTACATTAGAAAAAAGCATGTTCCAAATCCACAGAACAGAGAGACATAGAATTGGATGCTGATGTCCTCTAAAGTGTAATAGCAAATAAGAAATTTTTGAAGCCATGTCAGGAACACACCACACCTATACCTAAGTCCCTAGTTGCTGTATCTTTTAGGTATTATTGTTAATTTTCTGGATGATTTGGGTGGTAGAGGAGTTGGGTGAGTAGAAGTCAAAGAAAATGAAAGGTAAATATTCACTGATGTCAAAACCAATGAACTGAGAGGCAGTGACATTAGAGAACAAAAGGGCCACGAGCAGAAAGCCAAGTTCCAGGCCCAGGTCACCTTAGGCACATCACTTAATCTCTCTGCATCTCATTTCCTTCATTAATTAAATGGGAACCAAACTTCTGCTAATGAGCTTCCAGTCATTGTATACACATGCAAACTTGGTAGGACTTTCCAGAATTCATACTCTTCACACAGCCTTTAAGAATATAAGGCCACTATCATGCCATGGTGAGAATTTGTGGATTTAACAATATTAATTTGACACAAAAATCCCATTGACAATGTCTAATTTCTATTTTTTCTCATCCTATATTCACTAATAAATTTTCTGATCATAATTCGATAGAGCTTTTTTGGGCTTATTTTAGTAAATGAAATTAAAGTTCCCTTTGGCTTAAGTTGATTGTTTTAAGCCCAGAACACTGAAAAATGTCTCTTAAATTGATGATTCAAGAAAGGCATTGTGGCATAATGTATTCATGCCTACCTGGCCTCGGGGTTAACAAGATCTAGATTCAAGTCCCAGTTCTGACATAGACTGACTGTGTTACCTTGGACAAGTTACTTAACCTGTCACTACTCCAGGTCATCTCTAAGACAATAAGTTGCAGTGAAGATGCTGGCTTGCATTGGCAGAGGGAGATTCCTCATTCAGGATTTCTCTAAAATTCTGATCCCATCGGTCAACATCTATTCATTGAAGGAAGCAAAGATCTTCTGCTTTGCTTGTTCTCCTGTTCTAATAATTCTCCTTATCTTGATCTGTGTATGTATCTGTCTATGACAATGTGGAAGATTATTCCCATGAATACTCAGGGGTTGTCATACCATGGTCCAAGGACCAGATCTGACCTGCCACCTGTTTTTGTATGGCTTGAGAACTTAAGAATGGTTTAGCTTGACTCCTTAGAATCTATTGGAACATCATCATCATGTATAAATATACATATATATATATACATATTCTATTATATAAATAATTTATAACAATAATATATAAACTCATATTACATAATTAGAGATGCAATGCAAAGTTCCATAAAAGATTGAAGAGAAAAGATCTACATGTATATGTAATATATTTATTTACACATTGTTTATGTATCATATATGTTTGTGTATCATATATGTTAATATATTGCATATGTTTATATATCTATAGCAGATATATACATATACATGTAGATAGATTTCTTTTCAAATTTACATAGAACTTTGAATTCCATCTACCTATTATATAATATTGTACATTATAGTTTTGTGGGTTTGTATCATAGTCCTCTGAGCACTCTGACAGCATATATTATATCTGATCTAATTTTTTCATCTTCTCCAATATCTAGTATGCAGTGGGCACTTAATTAACGCTTATTTATTGAATGGACATTGAACTATGGTGGCAGTACAAAAACAAAAGGATGCTGAAACAGAATTCATT
Organism: Trichosurus vulpecula; assembly: GCF_011100635.1. Lineage (NCBI taxonomy): Eukaryota > Metazoa > Chordata > Mammalia > Diprotodontia > Phalangeridae > Trichosurus > Trichosurus vulpecula. The sequence goes on along the minus strand of NC_050577.1, from coordinate 138,446,559 downwards.
CTTGTCACTTTGCAAGTTATCTTTGTCCTCATTTAGCCTGGGGGAATGTGGCACTATCCTAACAGTATAGGCCCTAGTTATTCATGAAGTCCAGGGACATTCTTCCTCCTTTAAAAATGCAAGACTTATTATCATGCAGTGTAATTGTGTTATAAGAAAGGACAGATAGGAGGAATTTAGAGAAATATGTTATGTGAATTGATCCTGAGTGTACCAAGTAGAATTGGGAAAGCAGTATTCATAGTGATGGCAATAATATGCTTGAAAAGTACACTCATCAAAAAACAAAACAAAACAAAACAAATGAACAAAACCATATTTTGTGTAACTACAGTAATCAGTCTTAGCCTCAGAGAAGAGATGAGAGAACACACCTCCCACCTTTAGGTAAAGAGTTGAATGTGGCAAAAATGTCAGATAGTTTCACTGTCTTCTGCTTTTACCAAACTCTTTTTCTGTTACAAAAGAAAACTAATTGGGTAGAGGAGGAGAGTTTAAGGGGAAGGAATTATATATCCTAAAAAGGTTATAATGTTTAAAAAAAGCATCAATAAAACTACCTATTAAAAATAAAGCAAAGTAAAAATGAGACTGTAAGACCAGAAAAAGGGCAGCTAGTGAGTAGAGTGCTGGGCCTGGAATCAAGAAGACTCATCTTCCTGAGTTCAAATCCAGCCTCAGATACTTAATAAGCTGTGTGACCCTGGGCAAGTTGTTTAACCCTGCTTGCCTCAGTTTCCACATATGTAAAATGAGCTAGAGAAGGAAATGGCACACCAATGCAGTATCTTTGCCAAGAAAACCCCAAAGGGTGATGAAGAGCTGGACATAAGTGAAACAAATGAATTACAACAAAGACCAACAAAGAAAAATGTTGGGTATTTGAAGATTCTTAAAGAATCATAGGATCACAGCCGGAAAGGAGCTTAAAGACCAACTTGTTCAAACCCCTCATTTCATAGATTGGTAAATGAGGCTCACAGGGAATGAAATAATTTGCCCAAGCCAAAGAGCTTATAATTATCAAAAGTGAGATTTTAACCCAGCTCTCTATCTATTTTCCCATACTACCACTTTTAATTCACTATCTGCTACAATACTGGAAATTACTTTGAATTAATAAATTCATAATCAAGGATGGGAGTTATGGCACAGTAGATAGAGTGTTGGCCTTGGTTTCAGGAAAACCCAGATTTAGCTCCTGCCTCTGACATATATACTAGTGTGGTAGGGGTCAAGTCACCTGACTTTCCAGTGATCCTAACAACTCTGAAAGACCAAATACTGCAAAGAGTTATAGTTTTCCCAGTGAATGGAATTTCTACACAGTGAATTCCCTACATTGATAAAATCACACATCTGAATCCCTTCCCCAAAAGCACTATATAAGAACCATTCTCTATCAATAGCAAATATTATTTCATGACTTCCTTCCAAGGAACTCAAAAGAAATCATGTTTATCTCACTGACAGGCCAACTGGTAGATCAGGTATTTCTTGGTTCATATCTATCATTTTTGAATTCTATAGCTGTTTACATGTTCAGTTGCAAATTGTTAAATCATAGCGTGTATCCCAATGACTAGAATCACTTTGCCAAAGAATGTAAAAAATCCAATAAGGTTTTTGGCGGAAAATACCAGTAGATTGCCAAAATGTTGAGAAAATGACTGTTTTTATAGCAAAGAAACAGCAAATCAGAGTAAATACAAACCCTAAAGAATGTTCTTTTCACTGTAATACTTTAAGTGTAAAATGGGCATTATTGTTGTTTTTTCAGTTTCTAGGAAATGTGGAAAATGCTCAGCAAGTTCAAGGGAAAATCACATCAATTTACTACTATAAAATTTGCAATTTCTGTGTCCCCAGAAACAATGACATGATGATGATATTTACTGTTTTCCAGAGAGTGTACTAAGAAAGTTGTGAGAAAAAAAGCAATGCAGTTTCCATGATTCATGTATAAAAATATCTACTACCAAAGAATAGAAGTCCTGTAAATTATGAATTTGATGAATTCTTGAAATGCATACACCTGAAACTGAGTAAAACAGTATTTAGCCTCAATTTGCAAGTAACTTATTGGGTCTTTATATTAATTCAAGGGATAATAACTCTAGGGCAGGAAGGGACCTCAAAAGCCACCATCCCTTTATTTTATAAATAGGAAAACCGAGGCCCATGGAGGTTAAGCAATTTGCCCAAAGTTACACAGGTGATAAGAATTAGAGGAAGGATTCGAACCCAAGTCCTCTGACTCCAAAACTAGTGTTTTTTTCCCCCAATGTACCATTAAGTGTCATGGGAATTTTTCCCATTGGAATAGATGATTCATGGGAGCTGATAAAATCACCAAGTGAGATAGTATGGAAGGAAAAGATAAGAATGCAAAAAAGTGAGCATGGCATGGATAAAGGCACAAACATAGAAAGTGAGAGGGAGCAGTCAGTTAGGTAAGGGGAGAATCAGTAGTGAACAGTGTCACCAAAACTTAGAGAGGAGACACCCACAGTACTGAGCACTGTAGAGAATTTGAGAATGTTGAAGACTGAGAAAAGTCTATTAGATCTGGCAATAAAAAGATCCTTGGTAACTTTGGAGGAAGGACTCTCTGTTGAATGACGAAGTTGAAAGCCAGATTGCAGAGTGTGAAGAAAAAAACAGATCCTTCCTCAAGGAGTTTCACCATCTAGGAGAGGAAAGATAGCCAACAGGGATGATTGAATCAAATGATGGCTTTTTTTAAAGGTAAAGAAGACATGAGGATGTTTGTAGAAAAAAGGGCCAGTGGAAAGATAAAAACGGAATGTTAAAGGGTAGGGATTGTTGGAGGGATTCTGCTAAAGAAGATATAAGGATATGGGATCAAGGACACATTCAGAGGGATTTACTTTGGCATGAAGAATAGCTACCTCTTCATATGTGACATAGATGTAGGAGATAGTGAGGGAAAACAAGGGAGTGATTAGAGATAACAGCTACTACATCATTTCCCCATACCACTACCACCATCACCACCACCACCCCCTCCCAGTTTCCTATCAGCTAAGCATCTCCAGTTCCTTCAAACTTTTCTCCTGAGGTATGATAGGAGATACAGTATTATGCTTCAACCTCTTGATTCCTGTCTTCTGCACTCTCTCCAAATTACAATGTCCTTCCTTCAGTGCAGTGCCCAGGCCTGAACACTGTACTCCACTTGTAGTTTGAATAGGACAGACTCCAGTGGGATTTAATTGCTGAGCTATTAATAGTCTATGGGATCTAAAAAATATTGGACAGTTTGAGGGATACCACAGGACTAGAGATGGGCAAGAGTTATCCATTATTAAAAGAGCAAGAATGTGTATTCTTCATACTATAGGCCAGTAAATGTTTTCATTTGTTTGTTTGCAAGGAACTATTTATTTTACTGGTTGGATATTATGAGTAAGGTATCACAGGTAAGAGAATGGGAACAGTTACTAAGTACATCTCTCTGCCTTCAGACAGAACTTGAACTAAAGTGTCTCAGATAAATGGGTATCTCCGCTATTTTATTTTTTCCATTTTTAAAAACAATTTTATTTAAAGTTTTGAGTTCCAAATTCTGTTCCTCCCTCATTCTCTCCCCTCCTCCTCTCCTCCCTCCTTAAGATGGTAAGCAATCAGATATAGGTTATATATGTGCAATTATGTAAAACATTTCCATATTAGTCATTTTGTATAAGAAGACTCAAATAAAAGAAAAAATGAAAAAAGTAAAAAATATCATGCTTCAGTCCATATTCAATCAATATCAGTTCTTTCTCTGGAAGCAGATAGTATGCTTCATCATTAGTCCTTTGGGGTTGCCTTGGATCATTATATTTCTAAGAATAGCTAAGTCACTGATAGTTCCTTATCGAACAATATTGCTATTACTTTGTAGAACATTCTCCTGGTTCTGTTCACTTCACTGGGCATCAGTTCATGTAACTTTTTCCAGGTTTTTCTAAAATCATTCTCCTTGTCATTTCTTATAGTACAATAATATTCCATTACAATCATATACCACAGCTTGTTTAGCCCAATTGATGGGCATCCTCTTTGGTTTCCAATTCTTAGCTACTGCAAAAAGAGGTGCTATAAATATTTTCATACAAATAGGTGCTTTTCCCTTTTTAGGCCAGTGAATTTGATTGTGATCTCTGACAAAATTCCAGAACCTAGTCTTTTTTTCCTGTTTTCAAATTTATTTATTTTTTAATTTATGGACTAAAACAAGCATTTCCAAAACATAATGTAATAAAAAAAGATGATTGCACATGAAACTGCAAATCTACTATCTACAACTTGCTATTCCTTTTAAATGTATAACAAAATTATCATATAAATTCTTTTTTTCCCTTTTTTCCCATTCTTTCTTCCCTCTTCCCCCCTCAACCTAGAAATGGCCACCATTAGACACAAATAGGTATATATGTGTAAAATAATTCTATACGTACTTCTCTTTATCAGTTCTCTGGACGCAGATAGCATCTTCATATGTCCTTTATTTTTAATTTATTTATAATAGTCAAAATAGCTTATTCATTCAAAGTCAGTCTTAAAACAATATTGCTGTTACTGTATACAATGTTCTTTTGGTTCTGCTCATTTTGCTCTTCACTATTTCATGGAAGTCGTTCCATGTTTTTCTAAGATCACTGAACTTATCGTTTCTTATAATAGAGTGGTATTCCACCATAGTCATTTACCACAACTTGTTCAACCATTCCCCAATTGATGGGCATTCCCTCAATTTGCAGTTCGTTGCTTTAAACATTTTAGAACACATAGGTTCTTTTCCTCTTTCCTTAATCATCTCTGGAAATAGATCTAGTAGTGGCAGAATAGAACCTAGTCTTAAATAGAATCTAGCCTTAAAGGATTGGTCTTTGAATATTTAGAATGTAGAGAGGTGGTCACTGAGTAAGTGGGATAACTTTATCAAGAGTTTTTGTTCTTCAATTGTGTCCAACTCTTTATGATCCCATTTGGGGTTTTCATGGCAAAGATAAGGAAACTGAGGAAAACAGGACTAAGTGACTTGCCCAGGGTCACACATGTATGTGTCTAAGGCCTGATTCGAACTCAGGAAGATTCATCTTCCTGACTACTGGCCCAGCACTTTCATTGAACCACCTAGCTGCCTTTTATTAAGAATGGGCTATGCCAAAGTCAGTTCATTTCACTTTTCCCAGGTTTACTAGTACCATCCCCTCTCCTGTTGTAAGTTCACATTCCTGCTGTTTCCAGTTAGGCCCAGAAACCTTTTACCACTTACCCACTACTTTAATGACTGCCAAACCTATGTTCACATGGTTCTCTAGAAGGGTTCACTGACTCTCCTGTGTTTCTGCTCACTTTTTTAAAAGCCAATTCCAAGGTGTAGCTTTAGTGTATGAACTATCTGCAAATAAATGCCTCACGTATGTGCTGTGTTGTTCACTTTTCCCCTTCATCCCCCAGACTACCTTATTCACCCCAACCTATGCCATTGCTTGAAGTATTTTTTTCCCTCAGAGTTGGGGATTGGGTTAGCCATAGCCAAGCAGCTACTACTACTCCTATTCCCACACCATACTAGGGGTAACCTAGTGTTGGAGAGTAGAGAGATTTACTTCTGCTTCCCCCTATCTTGTGCTTTCCATTTATACAAAATCAATCACAATGACACCATTAACTCCTCTCTCTCTCTCTCTCCCTCTCTCTCTCTCTCTCTCTCTCTCTCTCTCTCTCTCTCTCTCCCTCTCTCTTTGCTCATTTAAAATATTTATGGATTTTTTAAAATCACCATAGTTTTCCCCAGTATTCCTCTTCCTTCACTTCCCAGAGAGCCATCCTATATAACAAACAATATGCTTGAAGACAAAAAGGGAAAATTGGCATTAGATGAATATATCATAATTATGATATAATTTTATAATTAATTCATATAATAAACACACTAAAATCATGAATAAAAAGGTCTGTAAATATGTGAAATGATCAATACATGTATACCTCCCACCTCTGGAAAGTGTTAGGTTGGGAGTGTCTTCTCATCTCTCTTTTTTAAAGCTATATTTGTTCTTTATAATTTTATATATTCACTTTTGTGTGTGTCCTTGTGATTGTTCTTTATGTTATTGTAGTCACCATGCAAATTACTTTCTTGGTTCTGCTTATTTCACTCTGCATTAGATTATGTAGATCTTTCCATGCTTCTCTATATTCATCACATTAATCATTTCTTACAGCATCATAATATTTCATTATTTGTATGTACCACTGTTGGTTAGCCATTCCTCAATTGGTAGGCATCAACTTGGTTTCCACTTCTTTGCTATCACAATAAGTGCTGCTGTAAATATTTTAACGTACATAAGGACTTACTTCTTTCTCATCGATGGCCTTCTTGACAACTGTGAGCCCATTAATGGAATCTCTGGGTCAAAGGGTATAGATATTTTGTTCCTCACATTTGCATAATTCCAAATAACTTTTCAAAGAAGTTGTACCTGCACCACCAACAATGTACCAGCGTACATTGTTCCCACAACCCTTCCAACATTGACTATTTCCGTCTGTGTTAAAATTGTAAATCATTCTTTGTACTCCTGACCACACCCACCCCTTTTCTACTCAATAAATTTATAAGTAGCTAGCATAAAGTGGCAATAGCAGGAAAGTAGGAACGTAAAGGGGAACTTAGAAATTATGTACAAACTGTTCCAAAGTGCAAAGGAGCATAATTTACAAATGATATTATATATTAACCAAAAATCTAATCCTGGTAATATGTGCTGAATCAGGGGAAGCTATTTAGCTTTGCAGTTAGTGCCCTTTTGTCTTGTGATTTTGTAAATCTCAGGTGCTAATAGTTTTGAGATAACATGGATATATTAACTTTAAAGTTTTACCAACAACTTTTAGATTATCTGGATATGTTTATAAATGAACCCCAAGGTGCTACAGATAAGAGTTAGTCTATTCCCCCCAAGACCCTATCAAATGAGACCTCAAACTCCTGTCCCCAAAGCACTCCTCCATCTCCATGTGGGTCCATGCTTCTGAGTGTTCCTAGCTCTAGTATATGGTTACATGATTTCCCATCCTCTTCCTCACACTTCCTGCCTTCTTTCACCATCCCATCCCCTGTCCCCATCCCATTTGTCTCTGTACCCTTTCTCTGCTTATTTCTGTAATATTTGTCCCTAAACCTCCTGTGCCTTATTAAAGTATGATTGCTTCCTTACTTCCTGGTGCCATCATGGTCTTTCCTGGCAAGTACCCAAAGAACTAGGCAAGACTGCTCCATTTCATAGTTTCATATATCACTAATTCACCATCTTTTGTCATCTTTCTAATTTTCAAGGGATGAGGTGACACCATTGACTCTTAAACATGAAATATTTGGTAAATGATAAGGAAAGTGCAAAAATAATCATAATATTTATCTATCCAAAGGTAAAAGCTATCTGCTTACCTCTTGTCCTAACAGCTCTCCCACTTGGCAAAGCTGCTTGTCTGCTTCTACTACTGGGCAAAACTAAAGCAATGGCAAAGTCTTATATAGTCAACCTTTTCAGGATACTGAATAAGTGACTCTTTTTGTGACAAGCAGTTCTCCTAAGTCAGGGAACTGTCAAGACCCTGTTAGACATGTTCTGGGGCTCTGAGAAATTTTACATTCTCAAGCTGAATATATATGGATATATGTGTATGTATGTATGTATGTATGTATATATATATATAGACATATAGCCTTTCCTGTAACTAACTGTTCAAGTAATAGGGCCTTCTGTTTTATCCAAAAAAGCTTTAAGCAAAGCCAACCTTCTCTTACAGCAAAGCCAACCTTCTCTTACAGCAAAGCAGATGCAAAGCCTGTCTTTCCCCACTCCTATCACTTCCGTTTTACCCCTTCACACCAAAGAGAGCAGCAGAGGGTAACATAGACACACTTGACAGGCTTCCCCTCTTGGAGGCTATAGATGGTGCTAGAGAGCAATAAACCCAGACAGTTACATGGCAGGAGAATTTAGCTCTCCTCTAATTAGCTGCCAATGGCTGCAAAGCCTGTCAAGCTTCAGTCAACTATCTCAGCCAACTTAGCTTCTGATGGTTTGTTCTATTTAAGGGGTCTGTAAACTATTTCTGTAAAGGATCAGATAGTAAATATTTTAGAGTTTGCAAACCAAGAGAGGAAATCAAGGGTGTGATATAGGTACTTCTACAACAAAAGAGAAAACAAATTTCCACATTTGTTATTGACAAAATTCAAAATATAATAATAATAATTGAGTACTTTTTTGGTAATACAGGTCTACTAATACTGAGGGCTAATGTTTCACTTAATTGGAAGGTGTTAGTGTTAGTGTTCCCTCATCAAAATCAGTTGCTTATATTCAAATGTTCATGCTAATCTGTAATGAGATTTTACATATTTCATCTTTGCAAATGTCTTTTCATATAGTTACTTACTGTCAAATGCTGATATCAGTCCATGGACATGTGATTCTAATTAAGCATATTAATCACTGGGAAGTCATTTATAGAATTCCATTAGATTGTTTTCTTAGTATTTGCTTGTTAGTCTGTCATTAAATTGCAGATTAATCACTTCCAGTTGAAGGTCAGGTGAAAGCTCCTCAATTGCACAGTCAAACGTACTTTGAAATATGGAAATTTCTTTTGCATTTACACTGAAGTCTGAAAAACACTACTGGAACTGTAGTTTGAGCTCAGACAAGCATCTGCTGCAAATTTGTGCTGGAAAGGAGATTTCACTTCTTGTTTTAACTTTTGATAGCACAGGAAGTTCCTAAAGCAGCTTGCTATTACTTGCAATTCAAACATTAGCTTTTAGCAAATTGATTTGGCCCCACAGTATGTTTCATATGTAAGCACTGTATAGTCTTGTAATATTAGGTTGAATTCATTAAGAAACATTATTAAGTGTATAGCAAAAGCTAATTTTCAAGGCCATTCAGTGCTCCACAATAATGGTTGAGGGCAATTCTCATTCAGAAAAAATTCAGTTTCAGACTTAGGCTCAAAAGAATCATAATAATTTTTTTTGTTTGGATATAATGAATATGCAATGGTAATTTTTAAACAGTGTTCCAGTAATGCACATGGCATCCAAAATTCTGGAACTTATAACTGCCTCACTGAGATTTTTAGTTTATGGAGCAGCCGTGCAAAGGAGAGGAGGACCACATATAATCTCTGTTGGAATTACTCAACTCTACCTTTATAACATAAAAGCAGCCATAGACAATACATAAACAAATGAGTATGACTGTGTTCCAATAAAACTTTAATTATGTACCCTGAAATTTGAATTTCATATAATTTTCATGTGTCACAAAACATTATTCTTCTTTTAATTTTTTTTCAATCATTTAAAAATATAAAACCAATTCTTAGCCCATGGGCCATGAAGCAGCAGTCAGTGGGTTGGAATTGGCTTGTAAGCCATAGTTTGCTGGCTCCTACACTATTCTGTCTTTTGTAAGCAGCTCCTTTTCTTGTTTCCTGTGCTTTCTTTCCCCAAACCCTCTTGAGCTCAGTTTTTCTCCTATATCTCTCATCATTTAAGAGGCAGCTAGATATCACACTAGACAGAGGTCTGGGCCTGGAGTCAGAAAGACCTGAATTCAAATCCACCTTCAAATTCTTACTAGCTATGTGATCCTGATAACTTCTGTCTATCTCATTCTCCTCATCTGTAAAATGGGGGTTATAATAGTATCTACTTCCTAGGGTTGTAGGAATCAAATGAGAAAATATTTGGAAATTACTTGGCACAATGCCTGACACATAATGGGTGCTTGATCCTCGCTTCCTCTCTCCCTTCCTCCTCCCTTCCTTTCTTCCCTCTTCCCTTTACCTCACTTCTTCCTTCTCTCCTCCTCTCTTCCATCTTTCCTCCTTCCTTCCCTTTCTCCTTCCTTCCCTTTCTCCTTCCTTGTCTCCCTTCTGCACTGTCTCTCCTTTCCTTCCTGCTTTCCTCCCTTCCTGTCTCTCTCCCTCCTACTCCTCTTTTGTTCCTTCCTTCCCCCCTCCTTTTCTTCTTTCTTCCCATCTTTCTTTCCTTCCTTCCCCCATCTCATCATCTCATTGTCCTTCTCTTCTATATTTAATTCTTCATCTAATGCCTCAAATCAGGGCTTCCTCTAAGAAGTGACTCATCTATAACTTAGAAGTTGAAAATCAAAAATTCAATTTTTCTGTCAGGTCTAACCCCAACAGTCCTTCTACAAATTTCCCAAAGACCCCAAGCAGTTACTTGTTTTTATAATTTCTCATTTTTACCCTTAAAAACTCTGTAAAAACAGTTACATGGAAATTAGCTGATGGACCACAATGCTCTGTAGTTCAGTACCCCAGCCAGTGGTCTCTCTTCAAACGGGTCCTCTTAGGGTATTTATCTGGTGGGGAGCAGCACAGTTCTCTCTGTTCCTGAAAACAGTCTGTGTGTCTCCTCTGGAGGGCTGTATTTCTCCTCAAGTTGATTTTTATCAGTTTTCCTTCACTGGCTCTTTTATTTTCCCAAACACACTTTGACATCCCTAATTCTACAATGGACCTCCCTTGCACCTTCTCCCCCATCCAGCTGGTTTCTCGTTTTTGCTTCTTCTTTAAGTTAATGTTTTCTCATTCATTAAATCATTCCATCTCCCCTCTCCATGCCTTCATACTGATTGTTCCCCATGGCTGGAATATAGTCTCATCTCATCTCCATCTCTCAGAATCTCCAGTTGCTTTCAAGACAAATCTCATGTACCACATCCACACTTTCCTCTTACTCCCACCATAACTGCAAATGTAGATTCTTCCAAAACTCTTATTCATTTTATATTTATTATGTACATACTTATCTGTGTATTAGTTGTCTATCTCATGAGAATATAACATATTTGAGAGTATGGACTATTTCATTTCTTGGTTTGTATCCCTCGCACTTACAGAGGGCCTGGTACAAAATTCTTATTGATTGATTGACTTATGCATTCTTTCTTTATCACATTTCTGGATAAATTCATCTAAACCACATTTATTAATCATCAGCTCTCCCTTCAACCCTTTGTAATCTGGCTTCTAACTATCATAGTTCTGAAAACTCAACAGGGACTTCCTAATGACCAAATACAGTGTGATTTTTTTTTCAGTTGTTATTGTCCTTCAACATGGCAGAAAATTACCCTGTTGACTATCTATTAGTATTTTTTTACTTGGAAGATGTAAATTTGGCAAGAGGTCTCTAGAAGAGTGTCCATGGGTTCTAGGTTTAGCCCTGGGCTAGTTGACATTTTTATCAATGACTTAGACAAAGGTATTGATGACATATTTATAAATTTTGCATATATTATAAAACCAGAAGGGATAGCTAGCATGTTAAATGAGTGAGGTAGCCTAATCTTGGCAGGCTGGACCAAATATTATAAATTTAATAGGGACGAATAAAAGTCTTATATCAGTGTTCTCTATGATTAATTTCAGAAGTACAAGATTGGGGAGCCATAGCTAGATAGCAGTCATCTGATAATAATATATGGCAGTTTTAAGAGAATTCAAGTTTGGAATAATTTGAGATTATATGACAGATTAAAAAAAAGCAACCCAAATGTGCCATTTTAAGAGGAAAAAATATTATGATTTGAGGCAGCTAGGTGGAATGGTAGCTAGAGCCCTGAGCCTGGAGTTGGGAAGTCATGAGTTCAAATGTGACCTCAAACATTTCACTAGCTGTATGACCCCCCTGTGTAATGTTAAGCAGGGTGGGACTTTTTTTTTTTTACTGTTTTCTCTTTGAGAATGCTAAAGTAATCAAGTACCTTTGATTAAGTCTTACTCAGTGGGAATCTCCATGTCCACACCCTTTAGCTAATTAGGTGTGAAGCCTTCAGGCCTTAAGAAGGATATATATACTCAGAGGTTAGCATTTTGTTTGGGGCTCTCACTCGCTGGAAGAATGTTGGTGTGAGACTCTGGGTAGCCATTGTTAAGAGCCCCCCAGCTTTGAAGAAAACCCAAATGTTGATGCTTCTCCTTTTGGTAACTATGTATGTGATGTCTTGATCAGACAAAGCCTGTCTGTTGAATTGTGTTATTTTTTCTGTTTATATTATCTCTGTTTATAATTTTGGTTTGTATTTAACCTGAAGTTAAGGGGACTGATCTTTTCCCCTGAACTAAGTGAATGATGTATGTATGTTTAATTAAAGTGAGATTGTTAACCCCTTAAAGTTTCTTTCCTTAGAAAAGCAGATCAAAGAACCTGTGCTGTCAGCAATTGTTGCTGGTCTTGTTGGGTCTTACATCTAAGCAGAAGCTGCTAGCAACATTGTTGTTATACCCTGGGCAAATCACTGCCTCAGTTGCCCACTGATAAAATGGGGATAATAACAACACCAACTACCCAGGGATGTTGTGAGGATCAGTTGAGTAATAACTGAGAAGTGCATAGCACAATACCTGACACATAGTAGGTACTACATAAATGCTACCTGCTGCTGTTGCTGCTGCTACTGTTGTTGCTTTTTTGCTATATTTGGAGAAGAGTAGCAAGGTGATAATCTCACTGCATTTTGATCTCATCATACCACATCGGAAGTATTCTGTTTGCTTGCAGATATTCCTTTTATGATACGCTGGAGAGCGACCAGAGAAGGATAACCAGGACAGTAAAAGAACTCAAGGGGGGCAGAGCCAAGATGGCAGCTGAAAATCAGGGACTTGCTTAAGCTCTCCCCCAAATCCCTCCAAACACCTGTTAAAAATGGCTCCAAACAAATTCTAGAGCTGTGGAACCCACCAAATAGCAGAGGGAAACAGGTCTCCAGCCCAGGAAAGCTTGGATGGTCTCCAGGAAGGGTCTATCACACGGTGCTGGGAGCAGAGAGCAGCCTAGCATGGGCTGCTCCAGAACAGACAAGACCTGGAGTCAGCCAGCTGGCCAGAACAGGCCTTAGGGCCATGAATCATTGAGCTGTGGCAGTTACCAGACTTCTCAAACCACAAATGTCAAAGAGCAGGTTAGTGGGAAGCTGTGAGATCTAGTTGAGATCTGTCTGGCCACCAGACCTGGGCATGGTGGAGGTGGTGCAGTGGGTGGTGGTGGCAGCAGCAAGAAACTCTGAGGCCGCTTCCAGATCTCTAGTGTGAGCTGCTTCCCGAGTGCCTGGCTCACATGGTGGGAGGAATCTAGCAGCAGATCAGAGCGAGAGTGTAAGAAGCACTTTGTGGGCACAAAGGCAGGTTCTCTTGCTGTGTCCTGCTTGGATCTGTATTGTGGTCCTGGTTGGCAGTTCTTGGGGGAGGAGGAGCACTGCTGTGACAGAGCCTGGGGTGATGGTGGAGTAGAAGTAGCTCTGAAAACAGCAATGCTTGGACTCTAAAGCTTGGGACAAAGTACTCTCTACTCTACAAGCAGTCATACCCTGACAAAAAGCGCAAGGGTGAAGTAGTTGCCTGGGAACATGAACAGGCTGCAAAAAAGAACTCAGACTCAAACTCAGACTCAAACCCAAATTCTAGATTCCTTTTTTGGTGAAAAAGAAGATCAAAACGTACAGCCAGAAGTCAACAAACTCAAAGAGCCTACATCAAAAGCCTCCAAGAAAAATACGAATTGGTCTCAGGCCATGGAAGAGCTCAAAAGGAATTTGGAAAATCAAATAAGAGAAATAGAGAAAAAAATTGGGAAGAGAAACAAGTGATGCAAGAAAACCATGACAAACAAGTCAATGACTTGCTAAAAGAGACCCCCAAAATACTGAAGAAAATAACACCTTAAAGAATAGACTAACCCAAATGTCAAAAGAGCTCCAAAAAGTCAATGAGGAGTACACCTTGAAAGGCAGAATTACCCAAATGGAAAAGGAGGTCCAAAAGAAAGAAGAAAATAGCAGCATAAAAATAAGATTGGAGCAAGTGGAAACTACTGACATTATGAGACACCAAGATATTATAAAACAGAACCTAAGAAATGAAAAATGGAAGACAATGTGAAATATCTCATTGGCAAAACCACTGACCTGGAGAACAGATCCAGGAGAGACAATTTAAAAATTATTGGACTACCTGAAAGCCATGATCAAAAAAAGAGCCTAGACATCATCTTTCAAGAAATTATCAAGGAAAACTGCCCTGATATTGTAGCACCAGAGGGTAAAATAGAAATTGAAAGAATCCACAGATCACCTTCTGAAAAAGATGCCAAAAAGAAAACTCCTAGGAACATTGTCACCAAATTCCAGAGTTTCCAGGTCAAGGAGAAAATACTGCAAGCAGCCAGAAAGAAACAATTTAAATATTGTGGAAACGCAATCAGAATAACACAAGATCTAGCAGCTTCTATATTAAGGGATCAATGGCTTGGAATATGATATTCTGGAGGTCAAAGGAGTTAGGATTAAAACCAAGAATCACCTACCCAGCAAAACTTAGTATAATGCTCCAAGGCAAAATATGGATTTTCAATAAAATAGAGGACTTTCAAGCTGTCTCAGTGAAAAGACCAGAGCTGAATAGAAAATTTGACTTTCAAATACAATGATCAAGAGAGGCATGAAAAGGTGAACAAGAAAGAGAATTCATATGGGACTTACTAAAGTTGAACTGTTTTGTTTACATTCCTACATAGAAAGATGGTGTTTGTAATTCATGAGACCTTTGTCAGTATTAGGGTAGTTGAAGGGAAGATACATACATACATACATACATACATGCATATATATATATATATATAGACAGTATGAAGGGATATCTAAAAAAATAAAATAAATTTAAAGGGTGAGAGAGAAATATATTGAGAGAGGGAGAAAGGGAGAGATAGAATGGGGTAAATTATCTCACATAAAAGTGGCAAGAAAAAGCAGTTCTGTGGGAAGGGCAGAAGGGGCAGGTGAGGGGGAATGAGTGAATCTTGCTCTCATCAGACTTGACCTGAGGAGAGAGTACCATACACACTCTATTGGGCATCTTACCCCACAGGAAAGAAGGAAGAAGAAGATAAAAAAGGGGGGACGATAGAAGGGAGGGCAGATATGAGGGGGAGGTAATCAAAAACAAATACTTTTGAAAAGGGACAAGGTCAAGGGAGAAAACTGAATAAAGGGGGACAGGATAGGATGGAGGGAAATATAGTTGGCCTTTCAACAGCATGAGTATCATGGAAGTGTATTACATAATGATACATGTATGACCTATGTTGAATTGCTTGCCTTCCTAGGGAGGGTGGGTGGGAAGGGAAGAGGGGAGAGAATTTGGAACTCAAAGTTTTAAAAGCAGATGCTCAAAAAATAGTTGTTTTTGCATGCAGCTGGGAAACAGGATATTTAGGGAATGGGACATAGAAATCTGTGCTGCCCTACAAGAAAGTAAGGGGAAAAGGGATGGTGGGGAGAGTGGGGTGACAGAAGGGAGGACTGACCGGGGAATGAGGAAATCAGAATATATGCCATCTTGCAATGGCGGGGAGGGTAGAAATGGGGAGAAAATTTGTAACTTAAAATCTTGTGGAAATTGATGTTGAAAACTCAAATATTAAATAAAAATCATTGAAGAAAAGAACTCAAGACCTTTGTCTGAAGACTCGTTGATAGAAATCAGGCCATTCATCAAGAGGTCCTTCTTCTATCCCCCTACCCCATTTTACATCACTCAGTCTCCCCCAATAACTTTTCATTTACTCATGTATTAGATGAAGAGGCAGCCCTTCTACTTGACAAAGAAAATCCCCCTACATGCACCCTTGATCTTATCTTCTACATCTTCCCTAACCTATAATATTTAATTTCTCCCTATTTACTAGTTCCTTTCCTAATGCCTATAAGCACACATATAACTCTCCAATCCCTTTTTAAGAAACTCATTTGGTTAAATCAGGGCTGCACAACCTGAGGCCCGGTGAAGGATTTCAGGCTGCCTATGAAAAATGTAGAGGAAAACCTACATTTTGCATGGGTGGCCCAGAAATCCTTGACCAGGCCACAGGCTGTGCAGGCCTGGGTTAAACCATCCCCCCAAACTATGACTCTATATCTTTCCCCATCTTGACTCCTTGAGAAAACTGTACTAGGTGCCTCCACTTTCTCTTTTCTTCCTCTCTTCTTCACACTCTGTAATCTGGCTTCCAACTTCATTTTCCAACTGAAAGGACCTCTTCCAAAGTTGCCAAGCATCTCTTAATTGAAAGATCTAATATATTTTTCTCAAATTCTCTCAAATTCTTTCTTGAATTCTCAGTTATGTTTAACACTGTTGATCACCTCAACCTAGATATTATCTCCTCTCTATTTTTTTGGCAGGGTAGGGATTACTCTTTTTTAATGTTTTATTTATTTGAGGGGAGATTACTTTTTTAATGTCTTATTTATTTATTTTAAACATTTTTTAAAAGTTGAGTTTCAAATTCTCTCCCTCCTTCCCTGCCTTCCCCTCCCCAACCCATTAAAAAGTCAAACAATATGATATCAATTATACATGCAATCATGCAAAGCATATTTCTATATTAGTCATATTGCAAAAAGCACTGAAAAGCAAGAAATATAAAAAAGTATGCTTAAATAAGTACTCAGAGCACATCAGTTCTCTCTCTGAAGGTTGACAGCATTCTGTATCATGGCTCCTTTAGAATTGTCTTGGATCATTTTATTTATCAGAATAGCAAAGTCTTTCATAACTGTTCATCATGACAATATCGCTATTACAGCATACGATATTTTCCTTGTTCTGTTCACTTCACTTTGCATCAGTTCATATAAGTCTTTCCAGGTTTTTTTTTTCTGAAACCATCATGTTTGCCATTACTTACAGCACAATAGTATTCCATCAAAATCATATGTCACAACTTGTTTAGCCATTCCCCAATTGATGAGCATTCCCTCAATTTCCAATTCTTTGATGCCACAAAAAGAGCTGCTATAAATATTTTTGTACATAAAGGTCCTTTTTACTTTTCTTTGATCTTTTGGGGATATAACTCTTTGGGGACCATTCCAAATTGTTCTCCAGAAAGGTTGAACCAGTTCACAACTCCACCAGCAATGCATTAGTATCCTTATTTTTCCACATCTCCTCCAGTACTTGTCATTTTCCTTTTCTTTCATGTTAGCCAATCTGATAGGTGGGAGGCGGTACCTTAGAATTGTTTTAATTCACATTGCTCTAGTTAGTAGAAATTTAGAACATTTTTAATATGACTATTGATAGTTTTGATTTCTTCTGAAAATTGGCTGTTCATTTCCTTTGACCATTTATCAAGTGGGGAGTGGGTCTTATTTTTGGAAATTTGTCTCAGTTCACTATATATCTGAGAAATGAGGCTTTTATCAAAGAAATTTGCTTTAAACATTTTCCAGTTTCTTGTTTTTCTTCTAATTTTGGTTGTAGTTGGTTTTATTTGTGCAAACTCTTCTTAATTTCACATCATCAAAACCATCCATTTTATATCTCATGATCCTCTCTATCTCTTGTTTGGTCACAAACTATTCCTTTATCCATAGAACTGACAGATGAATTTTTCTATTCTTTCCCATTTTACTTATGATATCATCCCTAAGGTCTAAATCATTTACACATTTTGGCCTTATTTTTGGTATATGGTGTGAAATTTTGGTCTATGCCCAATTTCTGTCAAATCGCTTTCTAGTCTTCTAAGTGATTTTTATCAGATGGTGAGTTCTTGCCCTAAATGCTGGAATCTTTGGGTTGATCAAACACTACATTACTATGGTCATTTAGTACTGTGTATTGTGTACATAATCTATTACACTGATCTACCATGTAGAGGAAAACCTCCTACTTTTTTGTAGGCTACCTGAAATACTTCACCGGGCTGCAAGTTGCACAGGCCTGGTTTAACTAAATGAGTTATTTTTAAGGATTGGAGAGTCACAGGTATGCTTATAGGCATTAGGAAAGGAGCTAGTAAATAGGTAGAAATGAAATATTAGAGGTTAGGGAAGATGTAGAAGATAAGATCAAGGGTGCATGTAGGGGGATTTTCTTTGTCAAGGAGAAGGGCTACCTCTTCATCTAATACATGAGTAAATGAAAAGTTATTGGGGGAGACTGAGTGATGTGAAATGAGGTAGGGGGATAGAATCAGCACCAGATTGTTTTGATGATTGCCACTTTGTAATATAGTTTGAAATCTGGGACTCCTAGACTGCCTACCTTCACATTTTTTTTTATTGAGTCCTCTGATATTCATGATCTTTTATTATTCCAGATGAATTTTGTTATTTTTTTCTAGACATATAAAATAATTTTGTGTTAGTCTGATTGAGATGACCCTGAATAAGTAAATTAATTTAATTTAGATAGAATTGTTATTTTTTATTATGTCAGTATGGCCTACCTGTAAGCGATTAATATTTTTATGATCATTTAGATACATCTTTATTTCTATGAAAAGTCTTTCTGGGTTTCAATGATGTTTTTCTCTTCTAGTTCTCTCTGCATCTTTCTGACTGCTCTTTCTCAGTTGCCCTTTCTGGAGCTTCATCCATAGCAAACTCACTAATATTTGATGTCTCCCAAGGCTCCATCTTTGTCCCTCTCATCTTTCTCCTCTATAGTGTCTAAACTCAATGATTTTATCAGCACCCACGAGTTCAGTTATTGTATGTATACATCTTATTCCCAGATCCACACAGCCTTTGTCTTTCTCCTAAACTATAACTCTTTATCACCAATAGCCTTTGAGATACTTTGAACTAGACATCCTATTAGTATCCCAAATTCAACACATCCAAAACTGAAATCATTATCTTTCCCTTAAAACTTTTCCCTCTTTCAAACTTTCAAATTTTTGTCAAGAACACCACCATCCTCACAACCACTCAAACTCTCAACCTCAGCATCATTTTTGTCTCATCATCTTTACTCACCTTATATATAAAACATGTACCCATACTTTTTTGTTTCTACCTTTACAGCAGTTCTCACATGAGTCTCCTTTTATCTAGTCACATATCTCTCATCTTATCTTGCCCAGATTACTACAACATTCTTAATTCTGATTTGTTTGGTTTTTTTTTCCCACTCTCTTCCCATTCCATGCCATCCTCCACTTGGCTGCCAAAGGAATTTTCCTAAAGTATAGATCTGACCATGGTACTCCACTTAGCAAATTCCAGTGCCTCCCTATTGCCTCTAAGATCAAATATTAAATCATCTGTTTGATTTTTAAAACCCTTCATGACCTAGCCCATTCCTCTGATTCCAGTCTTCTTACATTTTACTCTCCTGCACAAGCTCCATGATCCAACCAAAATGGCCTATTTCCTGTTCCTCTCTCAGGGCACTCCCAGGACATTTGTCCTGGCTCCCTCCTTACCTTCACTCCCTGGCTTCCTACAAGTCTCAGCTCAAATCTCATTTTCTACCAAAAAGTTTGTCCTTCCTATGCCACCACACTGCCCCCAGTGTCAGCACCATCCTTTAAAGGTTGCCTATTTATACTGAATATATCTTGGCATACCTAGTTATTTGCATGTTATTTGCCTCATTAGAATGTAAGTTCCTTGAAGGCAGGGATTCTTCTTCTTCTTCTTCTTCTTCTTCTTTTTTTTGGTTTTGCTTTAAATCCCCAGAGCTTAGAACATTGCTTGACGTAGAGAAAGAGCTTAATCAGTGTTTATTGACTGAGTGGTAGTCCTGGTTCTGGTTCTGGTTATTACTGACATTGTCTAATCTTCCCTAGTCTCCTTCCTCCATGAGGAAAGTGGCTAGTGTACCCCATACAAATTGGAGGAATCACCACAACCTAAGGCCATGAGGATCTCCATGAAATTGCTTTTATCTCCGTAGGCTATTTTGCTGGGTCAGCCTGGAGAGATTGCTCAAGGAATTCTTAAAACAGGGTGTGTGTGACTTGAAGTTGAATGTCTTTAAACTCATTCCTCCTCCCTCTTTTTACAACCTTGTTTTTCTGAACTTTTCTCCCCTTCATCCTTGTTTTCCTGCTTCCAACTAGTTAAATGCTTGTTATGCCCACTGCCTTTGGGATGCCTACTAATTCATCTGCTACTGTGTATAGCAATCAGATCTCAGTAATGGTGGTAGCAGAGCCTGAACAAAGCCCATTACAGAGAGGTTTAGCCAGAAGAACAGAAGAATTGAAGCAAGCATGATAGTTGTTTTAAATATTTGAAAGGCTGCCATAGGAATGAAGGATTAGATTTGTTCTATTTAGCTCATAGGATAGAATTAGAGCAATGGGAAGTGGCTGAAAGGTTGATTTTGTTTCCTTGTGAGAAAACCTTCCTAACAGAGGTATCCAAAATTAGAATGAGCTGCCTTGAGAAATTGTGCCAAGCAAAGTCATGGCAACCCTTTGGGGGCTATATAATGAAAGCGATTCCCTTAAAGGCATATAGATCAACTAGATGGCTTCCAAAGTTCCTTCCCACCCTCAGATTCTGTGATTAAATGACCCTTGTATTTTCTCTCCTTTCTTAGTTTTAGAGATAACTACACTTTCCTGGTTTTCTCCTATCTTTCCTACCTCCTTTTGATTCCTTCAGTGGCTCATTGATGCTTTTTCCACATATTTAAGCAGGCATTACAAAAGTTCTGTTCTTGGTTTTCTTCCCTTCTCTTTCTACACTCTCTTCCTTGGTATATTCGTTCACTCTTATGGTTTCAACCCTAATTTCTAGGTGGATGACTACCAAATGTACATCTGTAATCATGACTTCTTTTGAACGCTGCATACTTACATCTCCAGCTGCTAGATACCTCTTACTAGACATAGCCCAACACCTGAAGCTCAGTGTCTCCAAAACCAAATTTTTTTATCTTTTCCTTCCAAACCTGCTTCTCATTCAGCAATGATGATTTCTGTTAGTGAGACCATCATTTGCTCAGTCCCCTAGGTTTGAAACCTAAGTATAGTCTTAAACTCTACCTTCTTTTTCACTTCTTATAGGTATCAGTTGGTATGCCATAAAAATTCCAGTTACACAAGATCACATCAGTTCATGATTTTATGAGTACAAGTAAATGGAAGAGTAAGTTTTCACAGTACCTACATTTCCCATTCTATCCATCCTGTTAGCCGCTCCCCTTCCCCCAGGGGAAAAATGCCTTATAATAAAGAATTTTAAAAGGAGGAAAAAAATTCAGCAAAATTAATTAATATATCAAAAGTCCTATCTACTGCCTCATACTCATTGTCCCTTACATCTTTAAAGATGCAGAGGGAGATATCTTTTCATGTCTCCTCTTTGTGGCCAATTTTTATCATAATTTCTCAGCTGTGTTTTTGTTGTTTTGTTGTTATCCTTTGGAAGAAACATTTTTTAAAGAACAGAACAGAAGCTCCACTTCCCTCCTATTTCTTTTTGACTGCTGCCATCCTACTCTAGGCCTTTATTTCACAGAGACAGTTTTAGTTACCTCTTTAATAATCTTTCCAACTCCACTTCTATTCATCATTCATACCACAGTCAGCGTGGTAAAGGACAGTAGAAAGACTTTGAGATTCTGAAACTACATTATTCAAGAATAGTATTGACACTCCCAGTCTCTAGGGACAGCTAGTTGGGGTACATATCAGTGCCATTATTCCTTTTTCCTTCTTCTACTTTTCCTCATCTGCTTCCTCAAGGTTCTGGCACACAAGGAGAGTAGAGTGGTGAGGGGGAATCTCATGACTTGGTCACCCTGTAGCAAAGCGCCATCTTCCAGACTCTCTTTAGATATGCTATCTTGCTTCCTATGGTTGTACTTCCACTTGGCGGATCCAAGTTCTAGTCCAGTTCAGGTGGGCTGTCTGTCCTCCTCTCCCTTCTACCCCCTAGCCATCTACATCTTGGTCAAGAAATAATCTCCTAAATAATTTTTTTACCTCCTTTTGTCTCCTCTGGCCACTTTATTTTCTGGTGACTTAGCCTACCCAGGGATGTCCAACCTTTGGTTTTTATTGAAACAATACACAATGTATTTTGATTTGCCATTTTAGGGAGAGCTCTGTGGTAGCTCAGCTTTGTTGACTAAAGCATTTATGTAAATTTCTATGCTTGTGGGGGGCCACATAAATCGAACTATGGGCTGCATTTTGGACAGCCCTGGCCTACGCTATGCAGCCATGGGACTCCTGTTGGCATTGGCAAGAAAGGCAAAAAAAAAATTTTGAAATTTTAAATCTTAAAAGGATGTGCCTCTGGTCAACAGCTCATAGACTCCAATCTCAGACCTTTATGGGAAGGAGCAGGATGTGGGGAGCAGGGTTCAATTTGACAGATATTTTAGTCAAGAAGATAAGGCATATAAGGTTATTCTGTATTATATGGAAAGGAGAAAGAATCAATTTTTAAAATTCCCTGCATGTATACTCTGATAAAATGTGCTAGGCTCACCTATGAATGTCTGCCTTTGCAACTTCGGCTCATACTTATTCATATTCTATAGGAGGCAAATCTCTTGAGTCTGGGTAATTTCTCCCCAGGGCAAAGCACAAACTCTTGTGTCCCGAGTCAGCTGAATAAGAATACCCCGATCTGTTATTTTATACTTTTCATTTGATATACTATCTCTGTTCCACAATTCTTATTCTATACTTTAAAATATTTTCATGTTTCAGTTGGTTGGGAAAGGGTAGTCTTAGCTATGGTTCATTGTTTGTTGACTTTTACATTTATTGTGTACAACATATCTGTCTTATGCGTTCCATTCAAGTGCTTTCATGTCTCTCACATACACAGCTCTGTAGGAAGAGCCATTTATCTCTCTCCTCTCTCACACACACACATATACAGCTCTACGGGAAGAACTTTGTATACTAAGGATTCTCTTGAAGTTCAAACATATATCAGACAAGCAGAGGTTTTTATAGTATGTTTTACTTTATATATACTTTTCTTTTCATGGAGTTTTCCCATAAGAGGGTTTGCATTTATGGTTATATCCAAAGGTCTTATAGTGACATACGTGAGTTTGAACCTGAAAATTGCTCTCCTAAGCCATAATTGTAATGGTGATATCAGTACACCATTCTTTCAAGTCTAGCTCAAAAGCTACCACTTCAGCGAATCTTCCCCAGTAGTATTAGTCATGACCTTTTCCCCAGATCCCTCCCCTAACCTCACTAACAATTGGCATCTGTCTTATGCATTTAGCAAGTATCATTTTGTAATGTGTTTATTTATATAATGATATATCCCGTTATTACAATTTTAAATTCCATGATATTGGGAATCATGTGTTATGATAACTGACATTCATGTCATAATAACAATAGTACCTAGAATTTATATAATACTTTAACTTTTGTCAATACTTCATGTATTTTTCCTCATTTTGCTCTAATAGGATTATAGATTTAGAGCTGGAAGCAACTTCAGAAGCCATGAAGTCCAACACCTGCATTTTACTGTTGAGGAAATAACTAGCAGAGATCTGAGGTGGGATTTGAAACCAGGCCTTCCTGTCTTCAGGTTTAGTGACCTCTTCTCATTATGTTAAGCTCAAGAGCCCTAGGAACAACAATGCCCCCTGGCCTTTATGTTGAAGCAGTACTAGCTTTGCTTCTAGCTCGGCCCTTACAGACATCATTGAGGGGAGTAGCTTTTGTAGAGAAGGGTACCATGATCCCTATCACCATCACTACCAACAGCCATCAATGGGCCTGGAGTGCCAGTGACAGCAGTGCCCCCTCCTTGTTCCTGGCCCTTCTACTTTAACTTCCAAAGCCACAATCCAGGGAAGCAGCTCTTGTGGAAATGGAACTGGTTGTCTGCCTCTGCAGGTGCTGTAGCTCCAAACTCCTATGCAGCTGAAGACCCAGAAAGCAAAGTTCTCCCCATCAAAGTCCTTGACACTGTCAAATGGCTTAACGCTAGAAGCCAGAATGGGTTCATAACTGGAAATAAGATGAAAGATGCTTAGCCACTGTGCGTGAAGCACAGTGAGGCCTTTCCATGTGACTCTCAACAGAAACACCCCCTCAATAGAAGTTTTGTTTCTGCTTACTAGGATGCTGTCTGCTCTTGAGAGCAGCGACCATCAAGCTTTTTGAAAAACTTGTAGGTACTTTATACATTGTAAGGGCTTAAAAATCCTTTTTACCCATTCATTATGCTATGAGGAATTTAAGGTCTATAAAGTACTTTACAAACATGATCTCATTTGAGCCTTACAGCAATAAAAAGTGCTATAGTTATTATTATCCCTATGTGGAAGATTAAGAAACTAAGGCTGAGAGAGGCTAAGTGGTTTGCTCAGAGTCACACAGCTATTAAGGATCTGAGGTGCCATTTTAACATGGGTCTTCTTGACTACAAAGACTAGCCTTCTTATTAATACTTCCATATTGCCTATCCATTTCATATTTCCCTCAGGTCTTGTAGGTGCATAACAAATGTTTGTTGAGCTATTTTTTTAATGCTCCATCTGTTAAAAGAGGAATATAAACAAAATGCAATTGGAGTTCAAGCAGAGGAAGAGACAGCTATGGTTGGGGGAGGAGTGGAACCTTTCTGGAAGAAGAAGAGGAAGAGAACTCAGGAGCCATCAAGTTCAATCTGTATATGAAAGGAGCCCCCATAATATACCTGAGAAGTGGTCATCCGGCCTCTGCCTACTAACGCCCTCTAAAAAGGAAAGAAGCCACCACCACATTACTTGAACTGGGACTTAAAGAATACATAGGATGTTGAGAGAATAGGAGTTATAGATAAAGGGAACAGTATCAATAGAAGCAGGAAGGCACCAAGGGCATTCAAAGACTAGCGAATAGTATGGTAGATGAGACTAAAAAGACAGATTGAGACAGTATCGTTGAGGGTTTAGAATGACAGGCTAAGGAGTTTGAGAATTTCTGTAGGCAACTAGGAACCAATGAAAATTTGGATTTGATTGGAGCAGGGAGAGACCGGTGTAGGAGAGGGGACACCAGCAGAAGTGGGCTGAGAGTCAGGGGAGATTTTTATGAGGAAAAGTGTCCTGCTAATTATTAATACTAATTAGTAAATACTTTATATACCAATTAAATACTTAATCATACCAATGATTAAATGTGAAATTCCAATTATTAAAGATATTCACACCATCTTTACACATTTATAAACTTCATGTCTGTCTCCAATTTATCCTGCATATATCTTATTGGGACATAGTTATTTTCATCTTGTCTTCCCCATCAGACTGAGCTTCTTGAAAACAGGTTCTGTCTTTTGCCTTTCTTTGCCTTAGCACAGCAACTGGAACATAGTAGGTGTTTAATAAATTCTAGTTGATTGACTGTCTGCACCTGTCCTTTCCCTTTCTCATCCATCAAGTGGATTGGTGCCACCACCACACATCAGCAACAACTAAGACACTAACTTGCAAATTAAAATTAACCTTTTTGGTTTTTTTGCCACATTAGCACTTGGGTTGTTCCATGTTAAAATCTTCCTGGAAACTCTCTGCCAATTGGATAGCTGAAAGAAAAGATAACTTCGTTTTGGTCTATTTCATTTATGGATCTGCTACAAGCTCAGTCTTAACTAAATTGGGCAGTGTTCAGCCTTATATTCTTCAACAACTCTGCACTTTTTTATTAAATAATAAAAATGAGATGTAGTTATTCATAATCGGCTCTGTCAAACTCAGTTTGGTGGAGCGTCAAACACATTCTATTTAAGTGTGCCTGGGGAAACTTCAAGTATGTAATGCCTGCCTGGAATAAAAACCTCAGTTAAATCCATTGACCTAAGTTGAACATCAAGGATTTCCAGGCATATGATAGAGTGTTTTCTCCTCCTGCAGAAGAAACGGTAAGTCAAGTAATAAAATTTGATTATTTTATTAGACATCAGTGTTCCGGTTTTGTCTGGATTCACTGCTCTAGTGACCAGCTGTTTGTTACCCTGATAACTATACAGATTTCTTTTGTGGCCTGGAAAAATCGCACATTTCAAATGTGAAAAGATGAGCCACATTCCTTCAAAGTATAATTTTGCTCAATCTATAAATCTCAATGGGTCAAGCCTGGTAAATATGAAAGTTAGGAAAAACTCAACAGAAATTAATACACTG
The DNA here is from genome assembly GCF_011100635.1 of Trichosurus vulpecula. Taxonomy (NCBI): domain Eukaryota; kingdom Metazoa; phylum Chordata; class Mammalia; order Diprotodontia; family Phalangeridae; genus Trichosurus; species Trichosurus vulpecula. Next base: position 138,420,534 of record NC_050577.1, on the reverse strand, counting down.
TAGAAAGTAGAAGTTGCTAATTTAATACCAGGTAAGATTTTTCATGTGATCAGGATTGAATGAAGCTAGATATAAATGTCCAGTGAAAAGTCCCTTTCTATAAATTCAGCAAATCAATGCATCCTGACTGTGTTTTCAAAGCAGCATTTTATTTATCAAGGAATTTAGAGCAATATCTTAATGTTAAATTGAAAAACTCATCATTTAAATTCTCATTCACCTCCCTGGGCATCTCCAGCCAAATTTGTTCAGTATTCACCCCCCAAACATCATTCATATAGAAAATTCACATGACTTTCTTGCATACACATTCCAGAGAAAGTAATCTTCTTGATGATATTCAAGGTATAAGACATTGTATCTCTCATCTCCTTTGCATACCTTTGCATAGGCTGTCCCCCATTTTTGGAATTCTCTCCCTCCTTTCCTCAAAACCTTAGGACTCTTAGTTTCACTCAAAGTTCAATTGTGCTACCTCCTGAAGCTTTTCCTAATTCCCCCAGTGGTAGGTGCTTACTCTCATTTATGCCCTAAGGGGAATTACACTTATTATGCATATATTTTGTATTTACTTGTGTATGTACATATAATGTCCTTGTCCTCTCTTTCCCCCAGTAGAATGTCAGTTCTCTGAAAGCAAAAACTTTTTTTCTTTCTGTCCTCAGTATCCTCAGTGCCAGCATGAAATAGGCAATAATTAATAAGTGCCTATTGAAATGAATTACTTCCATGGTACTCAAAGAATTTGTGATCTTATTAATGTGGGTTCTCCCTCCCTCCAGTGATACACACAGTGGTACATCCATAGCTTTCTACCATACCCTGCCTTTGTTCATGTCCTTCTGTAAATTATCTATGGAAGTCCACTCAATATTCTGGGAAATTTCTTCTAGCACATGGGAGCTATTGCATGAATTGCAATGCTTCAGGCAGGCATTGAAGAATAGTAGGTTATTCTTCAGTCTGACTACATCACTGGCTCATGTCCCTTTTTGGCTATAAATCTCTCTGATGATGTCAATTCTATCATTTCTCCAGTGAAATTCTTTTTTGGCAATATGTTAAACTGTTGTTCATTTATTTTAGTTGTGTCCAACTCTTTGTGATGCCATTTGGGCTTTTCTTGGCAAAAGTACTATAGTGGTTTGTCATTTTCTTCTCTAGTTTATTTTACAGATGAGGAAACAGAAACAGGGTTAAGTGACTTGCCCAGGGTCATACAGCTGGCTACTAAGTATCTGAAGCTGGATTTCAACTCAGATGTTCCTGACTCCAGGTCCAGCACTCTATCTACTGCACCACCTAGCTGTTTAAGCCTATTCATACATTAATCATTATTTATTAGAATTTATCGATATTAATTAAACTAGCACTAATTAAATGTGTACTTTTTGCCAAGCACTGTACGAGGCACAAGAGATACCATAAGGAGCTTATATTCTAATAAGGGAGATAAGAAGTAAAATATGATTATATGTTGACTAAATATTAGAAGGATGCATACAAATTCATACAAAGTAGTTAGATATAAGGTAGATTGGGAGGAAGGACACTAGCAGTTGAGAACATCAGGAAAGTCTTCATTGAGAGCAGTGGTTCTGTGATAGGGAAAACTTTCCCTTGATATCTTTCCTAATCACCCACAAGGTGGGGCTTTTCCTAAAAGAAGCAAAGCTGCAAAGTCCTGGTCATCTGAAGACATAAAAATTCTCAGCCTAAACCCCTCAGACTTGGTGGAATTCTGAAGACCTATATAGGTCACATGTCCTTGCCCATATCTTATCCCCATAACCAGATAACCATACAGAGATGAGGTGGGTGGGGGGTACCTCCAGAAAACTTAAATGTCATTATATCCTTGTTCCATATCCTTGCTTCATAAGGGTAAAGGGAGCCTTTTGTTAACTGCTCAGTGTCTTGCGAATGCTTTGTTTTTTCCTAAAAACTGAACATATAAACTAAGAGATTGTCAATATTAGAGCCATCTCAGACAGGTTCTTAATCTTTTCTGTGTCATGGACACTTCGGCAGTTGGGAAAAGCCTATAGACAGCTTCTCATGTTTATTTTTGGTGCCACATTCATAATTAAATAAAGTGCTAATTTTCAGTTAGTGCAAACAAAGATGTATTTTTTCCTATCCACATTCGTAGACCCCCCCACCCCCCGCTGAAATCTATCCACAGGACCTTTGAGAGTCTGTGAATCCCTAGGTTAAGAGCCCTTGATGTAGGAGCCTGCAGTAATTTGTGATATAGCCATGCAGCATCATTAGAAGAATACTGATGTTTAAAAGATGAAAAGTCTTTTTTTTCAGGTGAAAAGCTTGGGGCCATTAGAACCAGTTTACAATTTCCCAATATGAATACAACCTGCTATGCTCCAGTTTGATTCTGGGCTCAGTTCATTGTGCAGCCATTGTATCTTTTCAAGGTATTTGTATTAACAGACCAACTATGTGGGTTGTCCATCAAACTAGCATCAGAATCTGGACAACAGGCAATTCAGGATACTAAAGAGAGTTAATTCAATGTCTTTGGGGTACACAGCTAGATCTCTTTTAAGTTCCTAGCAAACTATTATTTCCATGTTTCAATCCAATTTGATTCAGTTTGACAAATGTGTATTGAAAACCCACTCTATATAAGCACCAAATGATTTAAAATAGGAATAATTGCTCTGATTTATCACCTAAAATTACTTCCTCATGTAATAAGCCAATCTTTGTACATATAAAAAAGTATCATATATACTACATACATTTTATATATAACATAAATCTATTAAATATATAATAAATTTGTGTGTGTATATATATATATATATATATATATATATATATATATATATATACGATACATAAAATTTTACATGTTGAGGCATATGTGAGCCTCAAATTCTGTATCTGGGGGACAGAGTTAGTGAGGAAAGGAAGGGAATGGAGGTAGGGGATCTGACCATTGTCCCTTGACAGGTAATCTTAGGGTTCTAGTCTATAAATTTACTCTTCAGCATATAGTAAGGTGCATCAGACTAAGATACAGGAGAAGGTTTTCAGGTTAAAACCAAGGCCTAGATTTAAATAAACCAGAGATCTGAACCTCTTTCCTAGACTTCTCCTGGTTCCCAGTACTTCATTTTGTTTCCTGTAAATAAAAACATTTGCATAACTGTAGCATTATAGAGATAATGCTTTAACCCCTAGAATGACTCTGTTGTGAAGAATTCTAAGACCTATAAATTACCCATCCAAAGCATGAGGAGATTAGATTAGATAAATCCTAAGGTCCTTTTTGAATATAAAATTCTGTAATCCTTAGTTGTATATTTTCTTGACATCTCAACAATCTTTTTTAAGGAGGTTAAAAAACAAACAAACAAAAAACTTGTGGTCACTATCAGAAACCCCTTCTGACTAGTTCTTTTTATTATTGGTTAACACTATTGAAGAGGTTTTAGGTTGAGGGGTGGTGGACACCCCAAAATATTGACGCACCGGGTCCTGCCGAAAGAATTCGACTCAAGCCTTCTCAGCCAAGGGAAAAGACAAAGTTTATTAGGGATTCACCACAACGGGCTGTCTTAAGAAATCGCCCCCACCTTGTGACGCCTGTTTCCACAAGCGGGCCAGATTCAACCTACTGAATTAGATTGAATCTGAGCCCCTTCACGGAGGCAAGATGGAGATTATATACACAAAGATTGTAGGAGGGATTGAGGGGTGGTCTGGGGTGACTAGAGGAGGGGTTTAGGGAGGGTCTTGAGGGGAAGTCCAAGGAGGGCAAGGAGAGGTAATGGGATTAAGGGTGGGAAGTAGCTGCACAACAAAGGGCGAGGCTAGGTAGAGATTTGGGCCTAATGATAATGTGAGGCTTGTGGCCTTAGGGGAAGGCCAGATCTAATTGGAAGATTCAAGGGGGCTCCCAGAGACTGTATTCCAGATTCAAGGGGGTTCCCAGAGACTGTGCCCTCATCACTATGACATTAGATTCATCTGTTGAGCAAATAAAACAGGGTTTCACATGCAATCCTTAGTGGTCACTAAAAGTAATAGAGGACACTGACCAAACAGAGTATTTGGTACTTGATCAAACCAGTGAGATGTTCCAAATAGGGTCCTATTTTAAATTTTTTAAAGCAGTGATATACAATAAATGTCTCCTGTATACATCTTGCTCTGTAATTGCATTTTTGCTTCCTTGCAAATGGTGCATTAGTGCATATATACAAAATAGTTCCACTCAGCAGAGCACAGCTCAGAGAATTCTGTCTTGTTTTCAGTGACCTGGAAAGTACAGAGAGTTCCATGTCTCATAATGAGAGGGGGTGGGGGGGGGGTGAGGGGAAGGGGAGAGGGAGAGAGGGAAGGAAAGAAGGAAGGAAGAAAGGAAGAAAAAGAAAGAGAAAGAAAGAAAGAGAATTAAAGCCTTTACTGGAATATTTGTGGACCTTCATTATCAACATAAATTTAAGACCTATCCATTTCTTGAGAGAAAGCTATTACAAGGAAAATAGGAGTACTGAGTCCTATCAGCCTGTTCTTTCATTTGGGAAATTGTAAAAAAGTAATGACGATAATGAAAAGAGAGTATCTCAATCCATGGAATGAAATAATAATAAATTAAGTTTAAAATAAGGGTTGAAGAAATTGCTATCATGGTGGCTTACTAAAAGAAACTCTTATCAGTGCCACAGTGCCATATTACTTTTGTAAACAGTATTTTACTTGCTTGACACACCTACAAATTGCTTTTCTGTTCTAAGACCATGTAATCACTGGCATTGGTGCCATTAGTTATCCAGTATAGAAAAGCTAATCTAGAACCAACAATTCACTTCCTAAATGGAAAATGGAGAAAATTACTTTTAGGGAAAAGTGTTCATTTTTATGAGTTGCTTCATTTGAAGAGTTGGTGGGGACTTCACACTTGGTCTAAACCATCCCTAGGCAAGAATCCCCTTTAACACACTCCTGAAATGTCTCCAGGCAGGTGTCACAGTGGACAGAGTGTTTGACCTAGAGTCAGGAAGAATCTGACCTCTCACACTTAGTAGCTAGCTGTGTGACCCTGGACAAGATACTTAACCCTGTTTCCCTCAGGTTCCTCATCTGTAAAATGAAAAGGAGAAGGAAATGGCAAATTACTACAGTATCTTTCCAAGAAAACCCCAAATAGGGTCATGAAGAGTCGGACATGACTACGACCAAACAATGACGTTTTCACAATATATTTCTTTAAGATAGACAGTAACTTCTGTGTTTTTATTTAAATAGCAAGTGTATTTATTTTTCTCCTTGAAAGCTATCCTTGAACATGTTCATGCTAAATGAAACATTGATTTCTACTTCAATGTTAGGTGGCACAGTGTATAGAGTGCTGGGGACTTGAAGTTGGGAAGACCTGAGTTCAATTCCTGCCTGAGATATTTATTGGCTGTGTGACCGTGAGCAAGTCACTTAATCTCTCTGAGAGACTCCATGGCCTCTAAAGTCTCTTTCGGTTCTAAACCTGTCGTCATTTAATTTTATCATTAATAAACTAGATTCCTCAACAAAACACTGCAGAAAATCCCAGGTTCCTATGGTAGTTCAGAACCACTTCCCTTATTTGCTTATTTAACACAAAAAAGCAACTGCGTTATTTAAGGTAGTAAACCATTTACCCCCAAAAGTGTCTCAATCAGAAAGCTGACTAATTTTCTAACAGCCAAAATGTTGCTGTAATGCTTCAGTTTTTCAAAAGTTCACACTATTTACCTAATGCTGTAATTAATTCCTTACTCTTGAGGTTTATATGAACATTTCATGACTTTGGTGTAAATTTTCCATATTCTGCAAACATTAAAGATTGTACCATATGTTTTGAATTTATATACACAAGATACTGCCTGATTCTTAGTAGGTAATAAAATACCCTATGTACCACACCATTTTAGGAATCACTATACCTACCCTCAAGGTTACTCAACCATTACTAATTATTTCACTTGCTGCTTTCTTAAAATTATGAGTTTTCTTTGTATTAAGAGAAATTTTTTTTCATTCCCTAATTACCTTGCTGTATTTTTCATGCTTAAGATAGATATTAAAATCTGTATTTGCTTCAATTAATGCAAAGCAGTTCATTTCTCCAACAGGCTAGTAGTTCTTTTGGCCTTGTTCTTTCTCTTTTATTATAGTTAATGTTAGCATCTTGTTTTTAAGTGAATCTAGTTGTGTTCTCAAGTGAAAGTCTCAGTGTGGCCCAGAAATATATTTAAAATACTCCCCCCCACCTTATTCAATCCATCCCACTGGATTCAGACTTCCCTCCCTTGCACTCCACCCGCCCCCTTTACCATACCAAAAAAATCTATAAATATTTATCTCTCCCCTTTAAATATATACTTGGGTATCATCATGGTTAGTCTATTTAGCAAGTCAATCAGTGTAGGCATAATGTTCATTTTAATTGTATTAATTCGCCTCCTCAGAGAAAGAAGGCGAAGTTTCCATCTGGCTCTGCCAGTTTTGTTTCTTCCCAAGGAGAAGAAGACAATGACATTTATACCACATAGGTGTGAAATGCACCATATTCCTCAATTTTGCTCCCACCCTCACTCAGATTCCATGAAATATTCCAGTCAAAAAGAATATAGCTTGGGGGAGAAGAGCAGCACAAGCAAGGTTACAGTCACTAATTTTAGCAACTGCTCCTTCTTCCTTTTTAATCCAAAGCCCAAACTAGAAAAGTTCCACTAAGTTCCATTTCTTTCCCCATGGTTATAGGCCTTTAAGTGATGACCTGGTCCATTGGGATATTGCATAGCCCTTTCATGCATGAAATTAATTCCACGCTATAGTCAAAATAATGTAGAGTGAAAACCCCTCTCAATGATTTCAAAAGGCTTAAGACAGGAAACATTTTAAGTGGGAAAAATGTTTTATGTGAGGTACATCCCATAAGTATGCAGATTTGTCTGGTCATTAAAAAAAAGTTAAGGGAAATATTTTATGTAGGTTTCCAAATAGGATGTTATGTGAGTAAAAATCACTCCAGAACAGTATGTTTTTATCCTTTAGAAAAAGGAAGAACATTTAATGAGGGATTGTCCCTCTGTGGGTCAGCAGGGCACAATATCACTGCCTCTGGAGAGGTGGGACTGAAAAAAAATCTTTCTTTCTAGATCCTTAATTATAAGGGCATCAGAAGTAGTTACTGTATGCCTAAAAGTGAAAGTAGCCCAAGGGTAATGGCTATTTCAGTTCAGGTCTGTTGTCCCTAGGTGCCCTGATGTGGTTACAGTCCTGCTTGTATCCAATTACTGAACTTTCCTCAAGTGGCCAAACATGGGTCTCATTGTTCCCTACAAAAGTAATGTGTTGGTTATCATAGCTCTGATACCAGCAACATGGCAGCGAAGCAAGGGTTTCTAAGTCGCCTTAAAATCTCTACATGGAAAAATTATCCCTAGTGGAGCATACTAAGGGAGGATTATACTCAAGCAAATTCTTTGCTCCCTGACATGTACTAACACTAAGGAAAGGATTGGCTTCCACCATCCCACAGCCATACCAACGAAGCAGGCCAAAGAAATTTGTGTAACCCTCATCATTTGGTTCCAGAGGAACTTGTGGGTGGGCAGGATCACTAAATGAAAGGGAGGAATTGCAGATTCTATAAAACCTCTAGACCAGGCATTCTATACTTTTTTAGTGTGCGTCAAGGACCCTTTGGACAGTCTAGTGAAGCCTATGAACCCCTTCTTAAAATAATATATTTAAAGTGTATGAAGCAAATCAATTAGATTGAAATACTTATTTTAAAAACCAATAACAACAATAACAACCACAACAAATAAGTACTTGGGAGCACTTTCCAGTTTACAAATACTGCTTCTCCCTTGATAGTTAGATAAAAGAGTACAGCAGGGAGAGATAGGAGTGTATGCTGGAGGGCATTGAATGTGTCATTTTTACAGGCCCAGGTTACCCTAAGTGGTAAATTAATTGCTGATAATGCTGAAGTCACAGTGATATAAAAAGTTGAGTAAGTCTCTGTAAAAATACAATCTCGTAAATTAACTTTCCATCTCTAAGGTCCTCCTTAGATACCTCCACACAAAGGCCCTTCTTTGTAATCTCTTTACATTGACTCTCCTGATTTCCTTCTTACACCCACAGTTCACTATTTTTGAAGTGCAAAATATTGAACTTGCATCCAAGATCTAGCATTATAAATATACTTTAATGTGTCAGTAGACTTGTAATCTCATTAATGAGTATTCCTCTTTCAGTAAAGATTGTTACCCAGGCATGTCTTTTTATTCCGTGAGATTTTTGTCTGTGTTTGTTGAGTAGATCCTCTACAGATGACCCATTTTAGGTGCTGAAGGACTTCTCCAGTTTATTTTGCATTTTGTGAGCACTCCTCTATCATTCATTCTGTTTCTCTGTTATCCCTCATTCTCGACTAGATGACAGGCCCATCTCCTTTCTGATCATATATCTCCTCAACAGAATTTCTGATGCTTCTTGTGTTTAGGTCATCATTGGGAATATGCTACAGGGTATATGAGGTCATTATGTATCTCTCCATTATCCTTTGGGTCACCTAAAATATTGTTTCTTTAGAAATTGGGGTATTCTTAAATTCAAAACCATAAAGTAATGTTGAAAGAAAATTAATGTTCGTTAGTGTTGTGCCTATGTATGTGCTAGGGTGTACTGTGCAATTTCTCAAATGTAATCCAACCCACCCTCTCCTACTTTATTTTGGTCCCAACATATTGTCCCCCTACATTGCCTGCCTCAGTTCTATTTAATGATATACTAAATGACTTGGCTTTCCAGCTGCATGGCATCAGTCTGGACAATAGCCATTTTTCTTCTACTTAGTTTTTTTCTGTAGATATTGTTAGATTGATCTCTTTTAGTAACCATGCATGTCTTTGAGGATGCCCTGTAATGTTCAAAAACTTGATATGACCAATTTAACGACAGGAGTATCTGGACAACCTTGTTATCACTTGGGAATCCCTCACCCATGTCATCCCCATGAGGGACGTCTTCCTTTTCAGTGAAAAAGATCTCTGGTGAGAGTGCATCTCCCTGGTATACATCCCCAAGGCTTATTGAATAGAGATATTCTATGGTTTCACTCTTTAGGAAATACAGTATGATTATTGTAAAAAATAAAGTAGCCTTCAAACATGAAGGAATTGATTTCATTACTTGAGCTTTTCTTGGTAATTGTAGTTATCTCTTTTTCTTGTTTCTCTCTTCTGTTGTGGAAAAACTGCCAAGGACTTCTTCTTCCACTCTCATATTTTCATCAATACTGTTAATATGTTGAAATCAAGAAAGTCAATATATGGGTCAATAGTTATTTAAAATAATATAAAAATGTAAATGTAGAAATAAAGAATAACTTTCAGCAAGCGTTTATTAAGTGACTACTATGCGTACCAGTCTCTGTGCCCACTGCAAAATTAATGGTACTGAAATAGTCTTGCCTTCTTATACAGAAGCCCTAATTTCCTTCCCTGCTCCTTTATCAATATTAAATTGGCACTGAATGAATTCTTTCCTAAGGCTTCCTCTTCCACAACCTGTTCAAGTCAACCCATGTCTTAAAAGGGCCCAAGATGTTGGTTTTCTTTCTTTGTTTGTTTTAACATCTAAACATTCTGAACAGAACAGAACTGTTTTCAGACATGGACATAGGGTGCTTTCCTCCCAGGTACTTTCCTTTGCCAACTTCAGTATCTCAAATATTGTTCATACAAGAAGCTCAATTCATCTCCAACCACCCGAGAAGATGCTCATGATCCTTGCTATTCGGGGAAAGAATTTGTTCTTGTGCCAAGATACACCAGAGAAGATGGTGGCTGCTCCCTGTGACTTTGTTTTGGTTACATAGCAACAGGTGAAAGAAGAGTTTTGTCAGAGCATCCACTGATTTCATAAATCGCTTTCTGGAGTACAAATCCCATCTTCAAATTCAAGCTTAATAAGCTTTCATCACATACCTACTATTTCTAGGGAACGCATGGAAATGATTGACCTTGCCCTGAAAGGTCTCTGCTCTGCCTCTCTTATTTCATTGACCTCACACTCCCCCCTCCCCCCAACTCCCACTTTAGCAGCATCATGGAGCCTGATTCTATGTGAGCGATTCAACCAAGATGATCTGCAGTGCTTGTGTTGGGGAGAGAGAGCTAATTTTCCAACTGAGTAAACAAACAGAATACCATACCGAGCATTGCTCGGCAGGTTGTGTGAATACACTCTCCAGTCTTTCACCTTCTCACCATGGGGCTCCAGGAGATATTTTCCAAAAGATTGGGCATTGTAGCTTGTAAACAAAAGATGTATCATTTCAGAGTCCACTGAAATAAGGTAATAAATTCAGCAAAACCCCAAGGAACAGGAACCTAACTCTGAAAATATTAATCAACCACAATTTTTTTTTCTGTCCTACACATTTAGATTAGAGGCAAATGGCAACCAAATAAAAATATCAGAAATTTATTTTTTTAAAAAAACTTCCCTGTGCCAAGCTAATTTTCCATCTGTGTCTCCATCTACATTGATACATGATGTAGTACATGCAGTAGTTTTCTTCCCTTTCCTTAGTTAACCAAGAAATGAGATTAACTAGAATAATCCTTTCCTCAAATATTCTGGCTAATTGAGGTTTACTGTATATTTATAGTAGAACTAATCTTAGCTCATAGCTCACTCTAAGATGGGTTAACATTATTATATTCATCAAAGGCATACGTTAAGTACTGGTCTGCACAATGTTCTTCATTAGAGGCCAAATAAAATGAATTAATGAAAACAGTTCCTACCCTCATTGATCTTACCATCTACGACAAGCATTAATGCAAACTGCAAAGACAGTAAGAACATCCATTAAATCGAAATATCCCTGAATGTTAGACTTGAAAAGGATCTTAAAGGTGCCTCCATCCAAACCCTAATTTTTATACATGACAAAACTGAGGCCTAGGGAAATAAGGGATTTATGCAAATTTAAATAGAATTACAGGTTCTCATTGCTAGAAGGGATTTTAGGGATCACAGTTATAGAATCATAGATTTAGATTTATCAAGGACCTTAGGAATTATCTAGTCTAAACTCTCAATTTTGCAAGTGAGGAAATGGAAGCCCAGAGAATTAAAAGCTTGTCCTAGGTCATAGAGCTAATGAGCAGCAAAGCAGGATTTGAACAAAGGTCCTCTGCCCCCAAATCCAGCCCTATTTCTACTGCCTATCACTGTCCTCATTCCCCAGTTTCTATGCAGGCATTCAAGATAATAATGCCTATCAGATATAAGCCAGTGTTTATATCACTTCACAGACAATGCAGAATAAACAAAGTACCCACAGAAGACTTATCAATCAATGTCATTCTCCCTCTCTAGTCTTGATCTTTCCATTATTAGACTGAAAACTATTAGATTGGACCTGGAGTTTTTTCTTTCTCTGTATCCTGTAACATCTTAAGAAGCAGCCTGTAGTTAAAAGAAAGCTAGACTTGGCATTGGGAAAGACTTCCATTGGAATTCTGACACCAGCTGACCCACAGGACTGTGTGTCCCTGGACAAGCCACTTAAAATATCAATTCCACAGGCAATTCTCTAAAATTAAAAGGTGTGGAATAGGTACCAATATGCATTGGTAGAGGGAGTTTCCTCACTGGAAGTTCCTAATACAATTAAATTAGAAGCCTGGTGTGACAAGCCTACCTCATAGGATTGTTGCTAGAATCCAATGAGACAGTGTCTACAGAGCAGTTTATTAAACATGCAGTGGTGGATGTATATGAAGTCAGTTACAATTTTCATAATAAATATTTAATCAATTCAATTAGCAGTTATTCTATTTAAAATTTTAAATTCCAAGTTTTTCCTTGCTACAAGACAAAATATATGCTTTCAATACACTCCTTTTGTACTCATTTCCACCTGTTGAAATTTTTTTCCATTATTCAAAAATCAACTCAGATGTCACTTCCCAGGGGCAGCTAGGTGGCACAGTGAGTAGAGCACTGGCCCTGGAGTCAGGAGGACCTGAGTTCAAATTCAGCTTCAGACACTTGACACACTTACTAGCTATGTGACCTTGGGCAAGCCACTTAACCCCAATTGCCCTGCCTTCCCCCCTCCAAAATTTTTTTTTAAAAAGAGATGTCACTTCCCTTATACAGGGTCATAATTAGCACTTTCTTTTTGCATTTGGGGCTGGTCAAGAGGGTTAGTCCACTTGAAAAGCTAAAGTATCCTTTGAAGAGGCTGCCACTACTCCCATGAAGGTAAGATTGGGAAGAGAAGAGCCACTCCCAGGACACTGGGAGGTAGTGCTGCCGTTCTGAATGTAAGCTATGGACTGCTGCAGCTCTAAATGATCTGTTCTGGGGGAGAACCCCAACCATCCCCCTAGTTACAGCCTTATCATGTTTATCCTTCAATCTCCTTAGACACCAATGGAAAATAATCTTTCCCACTTTAATCTTTCATAATTCTTTGTACTTCCCCTATTTATTTACTATGTTCTAATTTATACCATAGTCATTTGCATACCTACTTCATTTGTTCATTTGTTTGCTCAACAAACATTTATTAAAGGCCTCCTGGAATAAAGGCACCGTGTTGGGTAGATTGTATAGTACATGGAATCTAGTGACTCTGGTGTGATATGTATACATTTTTTTTCAGAGTTGGTCCTTTAACACCACACCCTTTTTTCCATCTTTTATCTCTTCCAACCCCTAAAATAGTACCTGTCACATAGCAGGTGCTTAATGAATCGTTTAATTTAATTCTTCATCTTTGTATCTATTTCAGGGGCCAGAAGAGTGTCATATACATGTAGGTACTCAATAAAGGTTCATTCATTCAACCAACATTCACTGAACATCAGCCGTGTATGTGGAATACTGTGCCAATCATTGTTGATCGAGTGACATTGAATTGAAATATATGTCCACTAAGAAACTGGTGTGACATGAGAAGAGGAGGTGCCTAGACTCAAGATACTAAGAATTAAGGGATTGCTGACACCTGGAACAATGCACTGTTGATTGATTATAAAATCAACTAGCATCACATTGTTTTTTTTTTCCTATCCATCTGACATTTGGTGCTTTCTATTGTATATATTCTTACTTTTCTTACCTTTCCCTTCATTTTGCACCCAAGTACCAGGCCTTAGTATTTATTATGCACACAGAGTAATAATAACAGAAATGATGGTAACCAGAATTCCTCTCCCTAGAGCAAGAAGAGGGAGCTCCAACCCATGTAAGTTAAAATATTCGTGCAGAAAGATATCAAAATTATGTTTGAATCCTGTGTAAGTAAAGAAAAGCTCTGTGATATTTTAAGAAGCTTATTAACATTTTACTCACAAGTGGAGGCAAATCAAAAAAGTCTTGAAATAAATTTCAAATATTTTGGAAAGTAAGAGTCATATAACATAGAAAAAGAGAGTAAGAGAGAGAAACAGCACTTATTATTTTAGGATACTTATACCAGTTTAGTTTGCAAGCTCAACGTTAGGTTTTGAATTTATTCACTCCAAGTGCATCTGCACAGAAGTGTTGAAGAAGCTAAATTAGATTTCATGGAGGAACCATTCAACACTATACCTTGGTAGAATTTCATTCATGGTTTCACCAAATTTTGCTCTACTTACTAGGGTTTTTTTGTTTCTGTTTTTGTTTAAGAATTCTGCATGTAGAGAGGTTCCAAGGAGGAGTCAATTGACCATTGGACTTGGAAACAGGAAGAACTAGATTTAAAACCCACTGCCAGGCCTTACTATGTGACCATGGACAATTAATTCATTTTGACTCTCTGAGCTTCAGTTTCCTCATCTGTAATAGGGGATAATAACACCTGTAGTAGTGCACTTAATAAGGTCGTCTTGAAACTGACATGAGATTAATTCATGCAGAGTCCTTTGCAAACCCTGAAGCAGTATGTCAATATCATCTAATGATATGAAGATAATATCTTTAAAGTACTTTGTGACTATAACTTAATCCAATTCAACAAACATTAAGCCCCTGCGAACACTATGCTAGGTGATGGGGTGAGATATAACAATTAACTATAACCTAATCTCGGCCCTCATAGAGCCAGAAGCCTAGTAGGAGTTTTTGGCAATTACATGCATAAATATGATGTAAAAATAATACCCAGTAAGTACCTAAGATTGGTGCAAAATGCTGTACGAGTTCTGAAGCAAATTTGTCTTTTGGGCATTTAAAGTCCTTCAATCTGACCACATCATTTCTTTCCAGAGTCGTTATACATACTTCCCTTCATGTACTCTCTGGTCCAGACAAATTGACTTTCTTGCTTTTCTTTACAAGTGACACTCCATCTCCACGTCTAAGCCTTTGCCCATACTGGGATTCCATGACTGAAATTACCTCCCTTTTCACCTCTGCTTCTTGGAAGCCCTGGTTTCCTTTAAAGCTCAGTTCAAGGGCAAACTTTTACATGAGGTTTTTCCTGATTTCCCCCTCCCCAGCTACTATTATGGGGTGCCTCCCCCATCCCATTACCTTGTATTTAAGTATATTTTATATAGACTTATATGTATGTATAAATGTTGTCTCTCTAAAAACTGTAAGTTCGTAGAAGAGAGGTGTTTTTTTTTTATTTATGTCTATGTAGCCCCAGTGCCTAGAATAATGCCTGGCATATAGTAGGTGCTTAATCAGTACTTTTTATTGATTTATTGACCAGTTGAATCAGGGGAATGGAGGGAGATCATGGGGAAAGATGATGGGAAAAGTCATGTAAAACTAGGTAAGTAATTGTATGCATGTAAACAAACTCTTTATTATTATCACTATTCAGAATGATCATAATTTTCTGTTTCACCAAACAGTTATCAGCTGAGAAAGGTTAAGAATAATTTTAGTTGATTTAGTTTCCTCATACAAAAAGAAAAAAAAACAGTATAGCATGTTTTAATGTAAACTTATACAAGTAGCTGAAATTTCTCCAATTTATCAAGCAATCAACTCATCAAGGGTCATTTATTAAATAATTATTATGTGCCAGGCTAAACTATAGTTGGGGTTAGGGATACAAAGACAAAAGTAAAACAGTCCCTGCCTTCAAGGGGCTTCCATTCTAATTGGGTAGAAAAACATGTGCACAGATGAATATCTATGTCATGAACACATCATCACTCTGGAAAGGAGAGCAAGAGCATTTGGGGGTGGGAGGTGGAATGGGGAGAGAGATCAGGAAATACTTCATGTATAAGGTAGAGGTGGAGTTGAGTTTTGAAGGAAAACAGGAATCGTAAGAAATGGAGGTTAGGAGGGAGAGCATTCTGGTCACAGTGAGAAAGCCATTCTACATGCATGGAAATTGGAGATGGAGGAGCAGGAATGAAAAGCAACAAGTAGACCAGAATAATGATATCGCAGAGCCTGCAAGCAGATGAGGTGGCGGATAGAGAAGTACTATGTAAGAAGAAGGCGCCAAGTAATGGAAGCTTTAAATGTCAGACAGATTTTCTAATTTGATTCTAGAGGCAATAGGGAGCCATTGGAGTTTAGTGAGTAGATGATGTGGTTAGCCCTGAGCTATAGAAAAATGGTTTTAACAACCACGAGGTGGAGAGATTGGTGTGTGGAGCTACAGGGAGGTAAATAAGAAGACATTGCAAAATGATAAGGGCATGAAGCAGGGTAATGGTTATGTGTGTGGAAAGAATTCAACATATAGGAGATATCTTATAGAGATAATTTGACTCCATCCCCATCACCCATCCCATCATCTATGAACTGGTCATTTCTTTCATTAGGATTTTGCACTGCTTCCATTTCATCTATCATTGAAAGTTTAGGCTTTAAAATAATTAGGTCTTTTTATAGCGAATGTTTTGAACAGACACAAGATCATTGAACTCTCTCTTCCTCCTTCAAAAACTTGGAGTCTCTCAACCTTTTTTCCTGAGAATAATTCTGAAAAATGTGCTGCCTACTTCCCGAGCACCTCAAGCCAAGTCTCAAAAAAGATAACAAGCAATATATTCAGATGGAACATTCACCTTCCCTTTGTCTGCATCGTTCCCTTCTACTGTATCAGCTTGCAATTAAGCGCCACCGCTTCCCACTGCCATCAAGGGCTATGCAAATGATTCCTGGCAGGTCTCTATAGCACATATGCTTCTTCTAAGAATAACCAAGAAGCAATCTGCTTATGAACAAACTTTATATTCCTTCCTTAAAGTCCTCCAGGAATGCTTCATCTCTACGCTGCCTAAACAGAACAATGATGCTGGCTTCAAGGTAGTCATTCTCATTACTTCTGAAACAGTCATTCAGAGATACATGAGAGAAGGCAAATTCAAAAACAAAGTAAAGAAATCATTCCAGTTGGAGACATTATTATCATTAAAAAACAACATAAGTGATTTCTAAACACTTAGTTTAAATAGTTAAATTTAACCTTGCATATAATAGCAAAGCTAACAACAAAAATTTGTGTTATTTACCTAGATTAACCTTCCCCCCCTCTCCGCCCAAGGAAGGTAAGAAGATTAACTTTGCAAAATGGAAAGGAAATCTGCTGCCATGGCCTTCATACAGATTATCTTAATTTATGTTCATCATAACAACAGAGATCATAAAAATACAACCAAAATGCTTTATGTGACTCTTAAAACCATTGTGAAGAACCATTGTCAACATTAGTTCTGGTGGGTGAAGGGTATTTTGTTGAATGTGCTTAACCATATGCTACTAAAGGCCATTTTATAAATCACAAGTGAGGTGGTATCAACTTATTTCTTTTCTTCTCACTCTGTTTTCCTAGGATAAAAACAAAAATGCATTTAAAAGTTTGCTTATTCCATAGTGGTAGATCTGTCACACAGATTCTATCCTTGCAGCTTGGAAATCTCCATCAATCTAGAACCTCAGATGATAGAAAAATCCTCTCTCACTAGACCACCCAGTTTCTCCATTTCCACAGTATTATGCTTTTTGAACAGAGGATTGCTTAGTGACAGCCAGTATCACTGAAGGAGAAGGTTTTTATCAATAAAATAATT
Organism: Trichosurus vulpecula; assembly: GCF_011100635.1. Lineage (NCBI taxonomy): Eukaryota > Metazoa > Chordata > Mammalia > Diprotodontia > Phalangeridae > Trichosurus > Trichosurus vulpecula. Next base: position 138,403,462 of record NC_050577.1, on the reverse strand, counting down.
GAAATTTAATGAATACTTCCTGTGTGTTTTAATATTGTGGTAGGCAGTATAGGGGCTACCAAAAAAAAATAAGACAAAGGCCTCTACCCTCATAAGTTTGAAATCTAGTTAGAAAAAAAAATTTAGACGTGACAAATTAAAGAACACAGGGAAATTTTATATAAGTGCTGAATGAGTTCAGAGAAGGGAGTTATTGTTTTTTGTTTGTTTTCCAGCTTGATAAGGTTCATTAATGAGGTTGGATCTGACCTGGACCTCAAGGATTGGGGAACTTTGAAATACATGGAGGTGAAGGGAATAATGCCTGCCAAGGCCTTGAGGTGAGAATGTGTAAGGTGTGTTTGGGAGACAAGTAGAGGAATGTGGCTAGGGTTCATGTTGAAAAATAGTGGGAGGCCACACTCATCTCTCAGGTCCCATTATATTTGCCCCTATTACACTGAAAGCTCCATGAGCCCAGGTGCTTGGTACATCTTTGATTATGCCCTGCACTTGGTAGGTATTTAATATACATTGTCAAGCTTGAACTAAGGAAACTGTTGATTGGCAGGATGGGGAGTTTGGACTTCAGTCTATAAGTCATGGAGAGCAATTAGAAATCTTACCACAGAGCAATAACATTCACTTGTTTGTTCACTCAACATTCTTGAAGTACTTAATATACACAATACCATTTTTTAAGTATTCAGGAAGATTATCACCATGATACAACGTGAAAGTGGTATTTCAGAAAAGTTAATCTGGCTGCCAGAAGCATAAAGGATGGATGTGGGAGAGGTTGTTTATAGGGAGACTGGTTCAGAAGCTATTGTAATGGTACAAGTGTCCAACAATCAAGACCTAGAGTGCATTGGCGGCAACAGAAATGGAAACAGATATAAGGATATAGAATTTATTGCGGTAGAAGTCCTAATACATGGATTCTAAGCCTCGTTCTATCAATCTAAGTATTTATTCAGCACCAACTATGTGCCAGACCCTGTTCCATGCTGAAGATACAGCCCTGCCACTGATTAGCTGAGTATACTTGGCCAAGTCACTTAAATATTCTAGATTTTAGTTTCTTCAAATACAAAAATAAATAATTGGACTAGATGGTCTTTATGGTCTCCTTAAGTGTCAAGATTCCATTATTCTATGAGTCTGTGAAGAATCAACATGAATTAGTGACTAATTGTATATGGGGGAAGCATTAATTAATATTTTGACTTAATGCTTGTCTTTGAAACTGACTCAGAGGTTTTGAGCCTGGATGACTGGAAGAATGATGATGCCATTGACAGAAACAGGAAAGACAGGGGGAGGAATTAGATATCAACAACTCAATTAATTTTTTAAAAAAATATACTGCCGACAAAATACAGCCCTAGGCATTGGGGATACAGAAATAATGATAGCTGACACAGAGTGCTTTAATGCCTGTAAAATACTAACATGATGTTCCCTGATCCTCCTACCAATCCTATGAGGCAAGGAAATGGGCTTAGAAGTGTTAAGTGATTACCATACGATCACTCAACTAGTAGATGTAGATGGCAGAATTTGAACCAAGGCCCTTTGTGTCTCCAAGTCCAGTGCACTTTCCTGTACATCAAGCCACTGCTCTGAAGCAAGAAAACAAGACACAGTTCCCCGGCTTCAGGAGATCACCATATCACGAAAAGAAACAACAGATATTCAAAGACAGCCAGTCCTCATCTTTCTAGAGCTGTCTGATGTATTCAACACTTTGAATTCCCTCTTACCCTGGTTACTTTCTCCTCTCTGGGTCTTTGTGACATTACTCTTTCCTGGTTCTCCTCCAACCAATGTGATCAGTCCTTTGGAATCTCTTTTGCTGAGGCCACCATCCATTATTGTGCCCCTTAAATATGGGTGTTCCTCAAGATTCTGGGCCTTTCTTCTCCCAAGGTCATTCAGTAACCATCTCAGCTCCTCAGGTTTAACTATCATTTCTATACAGATGGCTGCCAGATCTACTTACCTATCCTCTATCTCTCTGGTCACCTTTTATCAATTGTCTATTTTACTTTTTAAACTGGATATTCTAGAGACATCTTAAACTCAATGATTCTATCTTCCCTGCCCTACCCCAAGCCCTCTCCTTTTCCTAACTTTCCTATTTCTGTTGAAGCCACCATCATTTTTCTAGTGTCTCAGGTTCACAATCTTGACGTTATTCTGGATTCTTCCATCTCCCTCATCCTATACATCTAATGAATTGCCAAACATTACAATTTCTATCTTCACAACATCTCTTGTATTCTAACTCGGCTCTATACTCAAACAGATGACTCCTTCTTTAAGGCCCTGTCACCTAAATTATTTTGAAACCCTCTTAATTGGTCTCCTTGCCTCAGTCTTTCTCCAATCCAATCCATCTTATACACTGCTGTTTATGTAATTTTCCTTAAGCACATTGTAACCATATTACTCTCTACCAACCTCAAGGAAAAACAATATTACCCCATCTGTTTAGCTTTTAAAGCCATTCACAACCAGGCACTAAATTATTTTTCCATCCCCACTGGACATTATTCCCTCTAACATACTCTATGACCCAGCCAAACTTCTCTTCTCTCTCTTCTTATACCTAACACTTCATCCCCTATCTCACTTGACAGTTATACTATATGTCCTTGTTGTCCTCATTAGAATATAACCTCTTGATGGGTAGGGCCTGTTTCATTTTTTGTACTTGAATTTCCAGTGCCTAGCACAGTGCCTGGAACAGAATAGTCACTTAATAAATGCTTGTTGATTGAAGGAAATAGAATGATAAAGTTTGATACATGCAAAGGATAAATTCAGATAAAATTGTAAAAAATTGATAAGGGTAAAGATATAAATGAAGTAGTAAAAGAATATGAAGAGGGAGAGATCACTTGCAGCTGGGGAGGATCAGGAAAGATGATAAGTTTGGGCTTTAGATATGCTGAGTTTTAGTTGATTGCTGGAGTATCCTGGTGGAGGTGTTCAGTAAGCAGTTCACAGGATAACAGAAGATTTGAAATTTAAATTCAAGAGACAGGAGACAGAGTTGGAAATAGTGATCAGCAACACAATTAAAGCTACACAGTTTTTTGTTTGCTTGTTATGAGAGAAAGATGCTGATTTTGGCTTCGGGGATGTTGAGTTTGAAGTGCTGATGGAATGGTCAAGAGAAGATGATCATAAGACCTTGAAAATACAGAAAACTAGAGCTTGAGGAAAAGTTGGAGATGGATGTGGAGACCTCTGCAGAGAGATGACAGCTCAAGATGGGGAATGGAGAGTGGGGAACCAAGACTTTTGGGACACCCTCTATATCTGTTAAATAAGGGTCCATTGAGTTAAGTTCCCAGAGGCCCATTACCAAACGGTTGGCCACCAGGTAATAATTTAAGGGGGGGATGTCAAATTAATGATGTGCTGTCTTCACAACTTGGAAACACTGTGATTTATGTTAGTGGAAGGAGTTACCTAAATACTCGCTTCTGTACACAACAGCTCAAATTATCTCAGGGCTATTTGAGCTTCCTAGATGTCTTGGATTTTCACAAAGTTAGTGAAAATTTTCATTTGAGGGTTTTGAGGTAAATTTCTAACATGTTCATTTTAGAATGCAGTTGCTGAGCTACAAAGAAAACATTTTTCCCAGGTTTTTTTCATTTTTGTTATTTACCAATCTTATCCTACAACTAGAACAGAGACATTAAAACAAAGTGACAAATGCATGAAAATGAAAAAAATTGACATTTCAAAATTCTCAAAAAACCTCCACCTGACATAGGTCTTATAAACACATTTCAACTTAAGGATAAGATGATTTACATTTGATCAGCTCTAGAGGACTAATGTCTGGGGGAGTAGGAGGGAAAAGAGAGGGAGGTCCTATTAATAGTAGACCCTGTTCTATTTCTGGCATCTTTTTTTTTATTGTTGTTGTTAAATTCAAACAAATCCTAGAAGCAGACTTATCAGTCCCCTTTTCTGGAGAAAATATCCATACAGTATTATCTTCTAGATTTAAATTTAAACTCATAAAAATATTTTAGATTCACAGAAAATAAGCACTAAATGTATGTGTATACTTGAGGAAAAGCATATGGTGGCTGTGAGTAGGCTGCAACATATGATAAGCAGGGAATTAAAGAAGTGAGGAAAAGTGTGTTATCAAAGAAATAGATGAAAAAAGATGTACTCATCACATGGTGAGAGCAAGGGAAAGCAGATGGAAAGTCTCTATGCTCCATTGACATCCTTATGATGTTGAGGGAAAGTGAGGAATGAGCCCAGTACATTGGGTGGACCACTTGTGAAGGACTATGAGTACATAGGGGAGAGTTGCACAGGATAATCAAGCTTAGATGAATGTTATCTGCATTGTTGGAGGCAATATCTTCTGCTTCTTTCTGTCTCATCATCCTTGTTTTTGGTAGTTAAGCCAGAAAATATGATGACATAGAACAGCAGACCAAGTAAAAGGAGAAGCATCTTCTGGTTAGTAGGTCTCTTGGGCAATTTTAGAAAAATTGAGATGTGACTCCAGTGAGGAGAGGTGGAGAAGAAGTAAGGGCCCTTCTCTGCCCAGCTATAGCCAGGGTGGCAGTGAAGAGCCAATGAACATCATACCCTGGATGAGAAAAACAACAACACCTGATTTAGGATTCAGACAAATCCTTCAGTCCTGAAGGACCAGGACTAGTTTTCTTGGTCCCAGGGGTGTTTATACTGACAACTTCGGGTGTGACTGCCTTAAAATAGGTGGGCTTAGCAACCTTGAAATGACTGGACTGGGGAGCCATGGGATCACTGGGCTTGGTGACCTTAGGGGCAAATTTGGTAGCCTTGGCTTCAGACTTAGTGACCTTAGCATCAGATATATTGACCTTGGTGCCACACTTCAGACTCAGTGACCTTGGTCAATAGGCCTAGTGGTCATGGCAACCTTATGGTCAGTGGTTTTGGAAACATTAGAATCAGGTTCAATTATCTTGGTGCCTGGAAATTTGATGCCAACTTCAAAAGTTTTAGCAGCAATATTCAGGCTTGTGTGTCTGGAGTCTGTCTTAGAGGTCTTTGGGCTTGGCGAGCTTGGGCCTGGGGAGCTTGGACTTGAGGACTTTTGCTCTAGAAGCCTTGATGGTTTTGGCTTGGGCATTGTGGTCCCGCATGTTCTTCAATTACTCTTTACTATTCTTCTTAGCAATGTAAGTGTTTTTTTGTGGCATAGTGGTTAGATTTAGCCATCTTCATATTACTGTTTGCTTTTGGATGCATTAACTTTTAATTTGCCATCATGAAAATATTCACCACTTTGTAGCCAACCTGGTGGCTTTGAATGGTACTCACTTAACATGCCTTCTAGAACCCAGGGCCATCTCAATCCTATGATGAGGTACCAGAATAAGACATTAGAGGAGGAAGTATTAAGAAAAAAAGAAATTAATAATGTTTTAAGTACGAGTTCAATAATCATAGTTAATACTGAGTGACTTGAATAAAGCCATCTTCATATTCAGGATACATAAAGCCAAGATTCCAGTTTCTCATATGTCCTCTGGTCTGGACACAAATTGAAAAATGACCTTAAGTGATTTTATTAAAGGATGGTTCATGTCATTTGACTACTCAGTAAACACTAGTGACTCCCTTTTACCGTTCTTTGGCATTTAAAGCCCTTCAAAACCTGGCCTTCTCTTACCTTTCTAGTATTCTAACATCTTACCTCCCTACACAGAGTCTACAATCCAGTGGCACTGGACTCCTCATTGTTCAATGCACAGGATACTGTCTCCCAATTCTCAGCCTTTTCTCTGGTTGTTCCCCAAGCCTTGAGTACCTTCCCTGCTATCCCTCTGTCTCACAGACATTAGGTGCTTAAAAATTTTTTATCGAGACAACTCCAAAGGACTCATGAGGGAGAGAGCTATTTACGTCCAGAGAAAGAACTATGGAGACTGAATGCAGATCGAGGCAAACTGTTTGCTCTCCTTTTTTTTTCTTCTTTTGTTTTGTTTTTCTCTTTTGTTTCTGTTTTTGTTCCTTTTTGGTTTTGTTTCTTCTTTCTCATGATTCATTCCATTGGTCATAATTCTTTACAACTTGACTATTGTGTAAATAAGTTCAATGCGAAATTATATGTAGAAGATATGTCAGATTGCATGCCATCTTGGGGAGGGAGGGGAGAAGGGGAGGAAAAAAATCTGGAAATCAAAATCATGTGCAACTGAGTGTTGTAAACTAAAAATAAAAAAATCTTAATTAAAAAAATATTTGTTGTATTTAAATTGTTAAATTGAATTCACATGTGATGACATCATATATAGAAAGTATTGTGCAAACCTTAAAGTGTTGGGTAAATATATTATTATAGTTGATTCAATTTAATAATTCAGTTTAATACAACAAATATTTTTTAAGCACCTAATGTGTGTGTGGCCTAGTGTTGAGCACTAGTACAGTTGTGATAGTTAGAAAATGTTTTTTTGACAAGTTGACAATCTGACCCTGGGATATTTATCCTTCCTATCTCTCCTTCCCTTTTGGAAGTATTGGTGGAAAATAAAGGATGTCCACCTCAGTGACCAGGAAAAACTGAAGAGAGTAGGAGAATTTTATAGTTTTATGATCCTTTAAGAGCCCTCCGGGTGAATAATTCCTGGCATGGCTTAAATGTGAGCTCTGATCCTCAAATGATTTCCTCATTGACCTGATTTTAGGAGCATGAGTTCTGAGTATCTATTTCATACTTTCCTGCTAATTATTTTGACTGACTTGGATATATATATATATATATATATATATATATATATATATATATATTCATTTTTAAACATGACAGAAGACTACTGTTGAGATCTTTTAAAAAGCTACGAGAAGTGTTGGGAAAGCTGTGTAATAAAACTCTGGATAGATAGAAGGGTGAAGAGTAGAGAGCTGGGGACATGGAATAGCCACCCACCAATATAGCACGATATATATTTCACTCCTTCTGTGGGGTGTGTTAACACTCATTTTTTGGGTTGGCTTCTTCACTCCAAACACCCTTACCTTGGGAGGTCTATTTTCCCAGATAGACCACCACTATTCAGTTGTATTCAAATTCTCTTAGGATCATGACTCTATTGAGAGGAAATATGCTTTCCCTACTCATTACTTTAGCTTTTGAATCCCTAACCAACCTGTTTACACAACCAAACACTTACAATGTCATGAACCCATAGAGTATGTAATATGTACAACCAGCCAGTCGTAATGACAGTTTTAGATTTTAGACATAACGATTTACTTACCAAAAAGACAAAATAAATAAGAATACTATTATACATATATATTAAATTAAATAAATATATATTTATATATAGCATATACAATATGTAATTATAGGTTCTAATGTGTTAAAATCAATGCATAAATAATAAAATATATCACAGTACACATATAAACACAAATAGTCTGCCACCATTGTACTCAATAGCTATGGCAAAGAGTAGGCATATTTTTGTAGGAACCTGAAAGTAAGAAACATGATGCAGGAAAACATATAACTCTGGATTATAGGCTTTGCTGTTATTTGTCCATTTAAGAACATCTGTACCACAGGAAAGTATTCCTCTGCTTACTAATTAACTATTAGTCCTTAGCACTCTTTAGTTGGGAAAATTAACATTTCTCCACTCAAATATAATATTTATAAACTCACCTCTCTCTTTAAAAAATCACAACTCCCCAAATTAGCAGTATCAAATGAATTGTCCTTTTAAAATTACACCTGTATCCAAATATTTATATAATTTTTTGTTCTCTTAATTTTCTGCAATAATCGCAAAGTAGTTATATGCAAATGAACCAACTGCCATAATACTCTGTAGCTCTAAACTTCCGTGACAGTCTTTTATTTTGGGGTGTCCTTTTAAATTGTGTTTCTTTTTACATTGATATATCTCCACTTTTTAATAGACTTTTAAAAAAACCTTTTCTGCCTCTTTATAACATCATATTTTTTCCCATAAGGAATCATTCTATATCCTTCACAAGTTGATTTGAATGTTTATATTCACAGTTCATTTCTTATTAGAAACTGTTCAAATCCCATTAGAAAGCTGTGTTTCTTCATACACATAAATTAATGACTTCTCATTCATCAATCAATAGACATTTATTTAACATCTACTGCATGCGAGGCACTGTGCTATGCACTGATACAAAAGACAGTCCCTGACCTCAAAGAGTTTACAATCTAATGGAGGAGACAACATGCAAATATATACATATATATTAGGTACAGGATAAACAGGAAATAATTAGCAGACTGAAGGAACTAGAATAAAAAGGGAATGGGGAAGGCTTCCAGTAATAGAAGGGATTTTAATTAGGACTTAAAGGAAGCCAACGAGGTTAGTTGATAGAGCAGAAGTGCAAGTGCTCCTAGCTTGGGGGACAGAGAAAATGTCCAGAGTGGAGAGATGGATTGTCCTGTTTGTGGAGGGACTGGGAGCATGATGTTGTCATCTATAGTAATAGGAAGGTAGGGGTTGTGAGTGGTGGTTTTAGGGGCAAAGAGAGAGTTCTGTTTTGGACATGTTGAGTCTAATGGATATCCAGTTCAAGCTGTCTAAAAAGTAGTTTGAAATTTGAAATTGGAGGCCAGCAAAAACTTTGAGGCAAGAAAGATAAGTTTGAGAATCATCATCATAGACATGGTAATTAAATTCATGGGAGTGAATGTTATCACCAAGTGAAGTAGTACAGAGGGAGAAGAGAGGAAGAACCAGGACAGAATCCTAAGGGACACAGAGGCTGTGATCTGGAGGACAATCCAGAAAAGGAGACAGATCAAATAGGTAAATAAGTAGAAGGAAAACCAGGAGAGAATGGTGTTCCAAAAACCTAGAGAGAAGAGAGTATCAAGGAGAAGAGTATGTACAGCAGTGTCACAGACTACAGAGAGGTCAAGGAGAATGAGGATTGAGAAAAGACCATTTGGATTTGACAACTAAGAGATCATTAATAACTTTGGAGAGAGCAGTTTCAGTGGAATGGTAAGGTCTGAATCTGGATTTTAAAGGGCTCAAGAGAGTGAGAGGAGAGAAAGTGGAGACACCTATTGTAGACTGAGGAGTTTAACTACAAATGGCAGAAGAAAAATAGAATGAGAGCAAAAATGGCAGAATCAAGTGCAGATTTTTGCAGGATAGAGGAGACAAGGGCATGTTTGAAGGCCGTAGGAAAGGAGTCAATAGAGGAAAGATCAAAAATAAGTGATAAAATGAGAATAACACAGGGGGACAGATCTGTTGGAAAAGACAGGATAGAATGGAATAACTTGAACAAATAGAGAGGTTAGCTTTGGTAAGGAGTAATCATGTGAGATGGGTAAAGGAGGAGATAGTGGCAGAAGGCATATGAATGATAGGAGAAGAAAAGGAAAAGGTGGAAGAAAAGGCAGCTCATGGAAAATCTCAATTTCTTCTGTAAAATATGAGACAAGATTCTCAGCTGCGAGATGTAAGGGAGAGGGAGGTTTGAGGAGGGATGAGAACGTTGGAAAGAGACACTATGGAGAGTGGGGTAGTGAGATAATTTTTTGACAAAGTTCTTTTCCTACTCTTTTTAATAATAAAAATGTTCATCTATACCAAAGATAATATTTTATGTCCTTTGATGTAAACATTTACATTTACATTACGTTTACATTTACATCTTTTGACATAAATCTTTTCCTTTACACATGTACACAAAAACCTTCTGTCTTTTTCAACATTATATTGCTGCAAATGAAAAGAGCCTTACAGAGAGAGAGACAGAGAGACACAGAGAAACAGAGAGACAGAGAGAAGTGTGCACATACCAAAGAGATACAAAATGAGGCCATTTGAATAAAGATATGCACTAAATGAAGAAGATTGTCCTTATAAACAGAGTAGACAACCACCTATGTGGTGTGATGGAAGAAACTCCAGTTATGTTCTAGTCCTAAAAATCTCTACAAAATACCTGTAATTAATCATGGAAATTTCATCATTAGAGTTCCATTTCTTTGTCTTAAGGGTTCTTCCACATGTTAAAATAGAAATAGCTCTAGGAAGGGAAACACATATCATTCCCAAAGTGTATCAGTCATTTACACCCTTATAACTTAGCTTATTAGATCCCTTCTAACACAATAGATGATAGTAAGTTTATTAGGAAAGATGGAGAAACCATAAAGCTAGTGAGCCCCTAGAAGAGGAGAGAAGGATTTGAAGGGCAAGAGGGTACATCAAATAAATACATAATTTATTTTCAAAATTTTCCTTTTCATAAAATTTCAAGTTTTTGAGCCATGAGAAAGTACATGCAATGAGAGAGCAAAATTAATCTAAAGATCAACAAATGCCTTGAATAAGGAACTGTCAGGAAGCTAGCCTGGTTGATTGATTCATAGGGATATTTAGGAGCAAATATAATTGAGGTACAGGCTAGGAAACCTGAGCCAGGAATAATGATAGTTGGAGATCAAGAGAATTGAAGTCTACAGGAAGGCGAAAACCTCTCTTCCCAGGGAATTTCAGGGAAATAAATAGGAGGCCTTCAGAGATGCCCCACAATAGACCGAAGAATTATAAATGTTCCCCTTTAAACTGCTGGGATCTTCAGAATATAAAGGACTGGGAATACTCCAATTTAGGAGAGGATTTTCTATCGCTGAGACAGGTCATCTGGTAGTTTAAGACCAACATAAAGCTGGAAAATGGTTCAGGGATATATTGTTTAGGTTGTGAGGAATCAGTGAAGCCCCTATATGGCACTCATAGTCCTCCAGAGTTGGCATCTTCTAAGTCATCTCCTGAATCAGCCTCTACTCCCTCAGTAGGGATAATAAAATGCCCAAAATTAGGTTGCTGTTTTTCCCAGAAGGATTTCTACTAAGTGTTTTCCAAATAGTTGAGATGTATTTTAAAGGACAAAAAGAAAAAAATGTCAGAATCATTTTCATGGCTCATTATAAAAGACTGGGAGCAAGTTACTCATCCCTTTCAGGGATCTAGCACGTGTTCTAATTATACAATGCTGAAATGTCAATCATCTGGCTGAGGCTTCTTAGCAACTTTTCACCCATCCTTAATGATTAAATAAATTGAACACATCTGCATGAGAAGAAACCTGACTAAACCATAAACTGGGCAAATTGAAATAGTGTTCTCTCTATTTTACAATTAAGTTAAGAATGAGGAGCATATCTAAATAAGAACTCCATTTTTACACACCTTCCCTAAGAGGTTTGGCTTTTGTGAGGAATGAAATCAAAACCTTCTCTTCTTCCATCAAAATTCTGCAGACTTGAGATATGTAAAATTATGAGTTTGGGAAAAGCATGAATCCCAGCTCTAAAGGGCCACTCTTCTTTATGTCTGGCCCAATTTAAACTACAGATCCTTTAGGGTAATGAAAAATATAGTTTTGAATTACCCTGTGGGCATCCTGAAAAACAAATGGATAAACCAGAGGAATAAGGGACAAGGGGCATGAAACAACATTGAGTGCACCACAAGCAATTAGCCTTGAAAGCCTAGATGTCTGACCTTTCTAATTATAATCATAATCAAAAAATTCACTTAATCTATAACATTTGGGAATTGGTCTAGATGATATGGAAAACCCCTTCCTACTCTGAAAGGTTATCATTTTGTGCTTCTGTTTTTCAATGCAAAAATCATACAGCATAACTGGAACTTTCTGGTACATTATGGAAAAGTCATCAGATACAGTGTCTTCTTAAGCCTTTTGTCCTTTTCTTCTCCTATCTTTGACTGGAGGGGAAATTATTTTTTGAGCCTTTGGAAAATAATATATAAAAAGCCACACTTCACTGTGTATCAACAAAAACATTCAGCATTGTTCAGAACATCTCTTTATTGGGTTATGTAATATCCTGGTAATGTGCCCCTGTCTTCAACTATACCCCAGGCTACAAGGACAGCACTAGAAAACCAGTGGGTAAATTGGCAGAGTACTCAACAACCAGAGATGTTTGCAAATTGGTACTGGCTGCTCTCATTCAACCCACCTGATCCCTCTTTACCATTTTCCATTGTGACTACTCAGTTATTGGTCTGCTTCTATTTTAAATGCCAAAGAGAAAGATCTTTGCCCTGGAAGGGACAGAACAAAAATGATTAATAGGGAGCTGAAACAAAAAGAAGCAGGAAGATGGTGAGAGAGTCCCTAGTTGTCTTTAATGAATTCAGATCACTGGGCCAACATATACTACATCCCAAGGCCTTCAAAGAACTGCTTGGTATGTTTTGTTTTGTTTTGTTTTGTTTTGTTTTGTTTTAACTGAACCACGGCAGAGAAGAGGACAGATGCTCCAGAACTGGAGAGAGGCAAATTATCCAATTTTCAAAAAAAAGGAAAGAAAATAGCCAATTTTAGCTGACTGAAGCTTGATTTCAATTTCTAGAAAAATTCTAGAATGTATTATTAAAGGAATGATATGTTAATATCAGGAAATTAAAGCATTGGTCACTAAAAGCATGAGCATAATTCATCCAGAACAGATCATGTTGAACTAAATGCATATTCTTTTTTTGATAAGGTTAAATCTTACATATCAGGGAAATGCTATTTATAATTTACCACAACATTATAGAAAGGCAGACATACTACACTTGTGGACAAGATGGAGTGAAGTTGGTGAGGCCGAAGGACAGCTAGAAAGTTCTGAACTAGTTGGATGACCAGACTCAGAGTAATTATTGGTAGTTTAATGTCAACATTGAGGGAAACCTCTAGGAAAGTGTTCCAGGGATCTATATGTCTTTGGATGAAGTAGTAGTTGTCATACTTATCACATTTAAAGATGGTTAAAAAGCTGGGAAGGATAGGTAACACATTAGACAAAGACATTGGAATCCACAAATATTTTTTCTCTCCTGTTTCAAATATATAGTCAAGCAAAACAAACTCCCTCAATGGCCATGTCAAGTGTGGGTATTTTTTTCTCAACCTATTTTCTGAATTCATCACTTCTTTCTCAGGAGGTAGATAGTATGTTTCATCATTAGTCCTATGGAATCACAGTTGGTCATTGGACCCAACAAATATTTTGATGGGTTGGAATATTGGGTTAATAAACTGAAATTCCAAAGAAATATATGTACAAGTTCTATGCTTGAATTTAAAAAAAGGATTTCACAAGTACAAAATTGGCAAAGCATGGCTACACAACGTACTCAAATAGATGTGGGATCTCAATGAATTTGGATGTTTCCTTTAATGGAATGCAGGCTCAACCAGAGTCAATGGTGTAATAAGCTACCAAAAAAGTTAATGTGATGTTAGGCAACAGTAATAGAAACAAAATGTCCAGAACGTGGGAGGCAATAATCCTGCTGTATTTTACTCTGGATTGCCCATATATGGAGTATTTTAAGTATGGGCACCACATTTTAAAAGACACTGACAAACTAAAGTAATATATAAAAGAGGGTGCCCAGGATGGCAACAGATTTTGAAACTATATCATTTGATTGAAGGCATTCAAAACCTTCTAAAATCTGTTTTTTTTTTTTTTTGGTTTTCTTTCCAGTCTTACCTCATATTTTTTTTCCTTTTTCTGTGTTCTCCATTTCAGTCAAACTGGCCTGCTGTTACCTATACTTAACATTCCATCTTCTGTTCAGTCATTTTCATTCATGTCCAACTCTTCATGACTCCATTTGTTTTTTTTTTTTCTTTTTGGGAAAAATCCTGTAATGGTTTGTCATTTCCTTCTCCAGCTCATTTTACAGATGAGGAACTGAGGCAAACAGGGTTAAATGACTGACCCAGGGTCACACAGCTAGTAATTTTCTGAGGTCAGATTCAAACTCAGGAAGATGAGTCTTCCTGACTCTAGATCGGGCACTCTATCCATTGTACCGCCTAGCTGCCCATAGTCCATCTGCTGCCTCCCTGTAAAACAGCTTTTGACAAAAATGTAATGGACCTGAAGTTCAGAATGAGATATATATTGTTCCACATGGCTAGTGTGTTGACTTGTTTTTCTAGACCACACATATTTATTATTAGGAAGGGCTTTTGCTCAGAGTGGTGGTAGTAGCATATAGAAATAAATGTCCAAAAAAGGCATCAATAAAATATTTTTTAAAATGCCAATTAAAAGTATAGAATTGGACACATAAAACAGTTGTTAAATTGTATATGTGTACACATGTATGTATGTGTGTACATATACTTATATGCTATATATTTTATGTAAATATATTAATATATGTGGAATGGACTTCCTTAGAATGTAATAGATACCTTAGTCCTATAAAATCTAAATGAAAGTTGGGTGACTACTTGTGAGAGTTGTATGAGGGATTCTTGGTCCAGCCTAAGTTGGTCTTTGGAAATTCTTTCCATTTAGGAGATTCTATGATTTGTGTGACTCATTTGGTCTTACAACTAAATTCATCATGAAGGGGGATCACCAACCAATCATAGAAAAGCAGAAATTAATTTGCAAAAAAAAACTAAATACAGGCTACCTTTCCCTTTGTTTGACAAATACATCTTTCTGCCTGTACCTCTTTTATTTATTGATCAACCAAGAAATAAATATTTTGTGATTCCTATGTGCTTGGCACTTGGGTTAATTCAGAAGATGTACATGGCGTGGTCCATGCCTTCCAGTAATTTTATAACATATTTGAGAAAACAAGACTAATGAATACACATGAAACTGAAGTCAGCAATATAAATCAACATCTAACTATCAGCAAAGTGGTAAAATACAGTCTGTAAGCAATGCAGAGAAAAGGGATAGTTAAGTCGTCAGGGAAGACTTAATGGAGGGTGTGGCACTCATGTTGAGCCTCCAAAGATGGATAAGATTTGGATATGAAGGATAGCTCTTCAGGTAAGGGAAATAATATAAGCAGAATTTGGAGGTAGGAATGAACATGAAGAGTTAGTTTGCTGCAAAATGACTGTATTAGACATTTTATGCTTGGGAGGGAGGGAAGGGGTGTAGAGAAAAAGGTCAAATATGTAAAGTGGGAACAAAATGTGTAAAGTGGGAACAGATTTTAAAGGGACTCAAAAACTAAGTAGAAGAATTTAGACTTAGTACAATGTGAAATAGGGAGCAACCAAAGGTTTTTGAGTAGAAGAGATACATAATAAAAGTGGTGTTGCATAATTATTAATCTGGCAAAAACGTGGGAAAAAATCATGATTCAGAATACCCAAATGAGACAAAATTTTAAAGGAATAGGAAAAAAATGTCTGAGTATAAAATGATTTACTTTGCTACTCAGACTGATTTGTCATTTTTAGTTCATTCACAGACTGTCTCAAGGCTTATTCCTAGCTCCTGACCCATCAGAACTTGGCTTCCAGCCTATTCTTGGCTGCCTATCTGTAAGATATTAGGCATCCTCAATAATATACCACAGATTTCTTCAGGCAAAGTCTCTGGGTCTACCTGATTCAGAGATCCTTATTCATTAGCTCTTCAACTGTCATATTTTTCTGACTTTCTTCCAAATGGAAGAACATTTTCTCTCATTTATTTTTCCAAGTACCAGTTTCTATAAAAGTCAGAACCTTTTATTTCTCCTTCTATTTTGTTAATAACTCCCCCAAACTTATCCAACAAAGCAATAATAACTTAAATGAATATAAATAACTTTTGTCACATGTGGGTGTGCAAGAGAAAGGGAAATATTTTTATATCCAAAGCCATGGCTTGAAACAGGGTTGAAATGGTATTTTAAAAGTCATGTATCTGTAGGTTTAGAGATACAAAAGATCATGGAGATCTTTGAATAAATGGGGACACGGGCCAAGAGAGTTTAAGTGATTTGATGAAGGTCAGAGAAATAATTAACAGCAGAGCCAGATTCCAATCTAGGTCTTCTGACTCCAAAGCCAACACTTTTCCCACTATATCATTATGAAAGGATCATGAGTCAAATCAACAAGCATTTACTAAGTGCCTACTATAAGATCGACACTGCCATAAACAGTGGGGATGCAAAGAAAGGCAAAAATAGTCCCTCCCCTCAAGGAACTTATTGTGTAATGAGGGAGATAACATGTAAATAAGATACTGTATATACGAGACAAATTGGAGATAGTTACCAAGAGGAGGCACTATCATTAAGGGGGACTGGGAAGGGCTTCTTAAGGAAGATGAGATTTTAGCTGAGACTTGAAGGAAGCCAGGAGGTGGTGAGAGAGGAGGGAGAGAATCCAAGGATTGGAGAAAGCCGGTGAAAATGCAGCTTGGTCACCTCACACTTGGACTATCATAATAGCCTGTTGGTGGGCCTGCCTCCCTTAAATATCTCCCCACTCCAGTCCATCCTCCATTCAGTTACGAAAGTGATTTCCCTAAGGTCCCACTGTGTCACTCCCTACTGAAAAAAATTCCAGTGGCTCCCTATCACCTCCAATCAAATACAAAATCTATTTGGCATTCAAGGCCCTTCATAAGCTAGCCCTGCTCTATCTTTCAATTCTTCTTATACCTTACTCCCTACCACACACTATTTTTAATCTGGCCTCTTGACTGTTCCACAAATAAGATACACCATTTATCAGCTCCAGACATTTTCCCTGGCTGTCCCTCATGCCTTGAACATGTTCCCTCCTCATCTCTACTTCCTGGCTAACTTGACTTCTTGTAAGTCTGAACAAAAATCTCATCTTCTATAGGAAGCCTTTGCCAACCCCTCTTAATTCTAGTGCCTTCCCTCTCATGATTAGTACCCGTTTGTCTTGTTTATAGCTTCTTGGGCCATTGAAGTGGCAAGCAGGGTGGGACTTTTGTTGTCTTTTGTTTTAGAGTGCTTCTCAGCACTAAGTCAATCAAGTGCCTTTGAATTTTGCCTTTGTTTCAATTAAGAGTCTGATTGAATTGGGAGTCTTTGATGACCTGATTAAGTCATGGGAAGGCCTAGGTCACATGGGTTTGAGTCATATGGTTATGATGCCCTCTGACCTTGAAGAAGTGTATATATACTCAGAGGTTAGCTTTTTGCTTAGGGCTCATTCACTGGAAGAGTGTCATGTGGTTTGACCAGATGAGATTCTGGGTAGCCTTTAAAGAGCTCCTTGGCTTCAGAACAACCCAGATGTTGGTGCTTCTCTCTCTGGTAACTATGTATGTAATGTCTTAGACAGACAGCTAGAAGCCTGTCTGCTGATTTGTGTTATTTTGTTCTGTTTATATAATTTTTGCTTGTAATTTCTGTTTGTGTTTCCTCTGAAATCTAGGATGCTGACTTTTTCCCCTAAAGTAAGTGAATGATATATGTATGTTTGATTAAAGTAAGATTGTTAACCCCTTGAAGTTGCTTTCCTTTAGAAAAGCAGATCAAAGAACCTGTGCTAGCAGCCCTCCTGTGTGCTGATGTTTTTGGTCTTACACAGCCACAGTAGAGGCAGGTAGCATTGTTGTTACAGTCATGAACTCCAAATGTCCATTTTAGAAGAGAGCTCTGCTCAGACATTTCCTCATTTCTCACCTAGCTCCACTTTTGGGACTTCTCTGACTGACTTTTCAACCATACCGTAGGAAGCTCGTTTGAGGGGATAATCTCATCACCCTGTAAGATCCCATCAGCCTTGGTACTCTACCTCACCCCTACCCTTTTCCTCTCAGATTGGATGGGGAGTCCACTAGCTCCAAACTTTGATGTAAATAAACTCTAGTTCAGACATTTCCTTATTTCTTACCTGACTGCGCGTCTCTGACGTGATTTGAGATGTCTCTGACTGATTTCTTCATCACGCCTCCTCGCTGGGTACAACCCCCACCTCCACATTTCCCCACCTTCTCAGCTTCCTTTTGTGTTTCGTCTTCCCCTATAAGATTTTAAGGTCCTTGATGGCAGGGTCTTTTTCGCGTGTGTATTTGTATCTTCAGTGTTTAGCACAGTGCCTGGCACATAGTAGGTACTTAATAAATGTTTATTGACTAACTTTTCACTACACCATTCTGACCCTCATGAAGGAATGGAACGAGTCAAAGACAATACAACATTTGAATCATGGGAGGCTAGCATTGCTGTACTGTTGACAGAAATATTAAAGTCACAAAAACTGGACTCAGAGCCAAGACAACTGAGTCCAAGCCCGATATGAATCTACTACGACCATTAGTAAGTCAGTTAACATCTGTTCCCAGGCAAACCTTCAGCTACAGAGCATTTGCCTGTCTACATTGGCAAAGGAGTTTCCTTAAGAGCTTTCTGCAACAAAGAAATCACAGATCTGGACACATTTCCCTCTCCCCCCAAGGAATAGGTTTGTGGCAAAAGGTAATAACAGTAATTTTGAGCGTGTTGAGTTTGTGGTATCACTAAGAGTCCCAAGTGGGGAGGTTTTATAGGTATTTGAGGATGCGGGTCTAGATGCCAAGGCAGGACTGGAGATATAAATTTGCATAAAGTTGACATTGTAAGGGTAAACAAGATTGCCGAGGACTAGATTACAGGAAGAGGGCCAAGGATGGAGCTTTGGGAAACACCCACTTTAAGAGATTGGGAAGGAAAGAAGAAACAAGATCACACATCAGGGAGAAAGTAGAGATAATTTATTTCAGATATATGCCTTTATCCTCTACTAATGTTCAATCCTGAGGCTTTATAGTGTCATAAAGGTGACCCTAGATGGGAAGGCTATGCCATTGGAGTGTAAGTTATGACAAATTCCACCATTCCAGATAGACTTCACATTCATGTAAAGACCTGGTGATAGACTACATATAGCTCTGCTCCCCAAACACCAGTCTAGCTGAATTTGGAGAAACTCATCACTATGGAATTGCCCCTGAGGTGACACTTTTTTTTAAAGCCATTATACTCAGCAAACTGTTTAAAGTATGGAGGGGCTTCCAATATATATCAGAAGCAGGGTTACCCACATTGATAAAATCACAGATCTTTGAAGTATAGGAGAAATTTCATACCTGTATTACTTTAAGGTTGCATTTGTTGATGTGCATTCGCATGGTCCTATGTTTTAAAACCATGTGCATCAGATGGGCATAGCCAATCTGTTGGTGACTAGCAGGAGTCACTACTGGACTTTTAGAGGATTGTTTTGTTATGTTAGGGTGAGATATATAAAGCCCAATTATGAAACTTACAAGGTGATTCATCTTTTCCTATAAATAAAATCAAAATGTGGCTAAACTTTAGCCAAGATTTTTAATGAAGCTAGCTTAAAAGGAACCATGTGAGATGGCAAAAAAGCTCTCTGACCTTCTTCCATGAGGCATGTGAACTCTTGAGCAAGAATAGACTCTTATAGCTAAGTGTGATGGCCAATTGGGCTTTTTGTAAGTTTATCAGATGGAGCATGATTCCTTTAATGACAGTTTAACTACACCTGAGGCATAACCCTAAAGGTGAGTAGGTGAGGGGTTAATTTCTTCCAGGAAAGATCTGCTTCCCATTTTCTGTCAGTAGGGGGATGGGTCAGGATAATTGGACAAGCTAAAGTTCTTGGGATTTGCAAGGGGCACAGGTGAAAATGTAACTGGTGAAAATTGAAAGCTAATTATCTTTCAGCTAGGAAGTAGTAACCAGATGTTTTCCTGCACATAAAATGAGGATTTGGGGACAGCTCAGGGGAGTTGGTAGTAAATAACAAAATTTTAAAGAGACTATAAAAACAACCAACTGATCTCACTATGGTTATAATTTCTGGTTTACTTGGAAGATGTTTTTGACAGATGAGGTAGGCTCTAGTAAAGCAAAATGCTCATATTAGCTTTTAAGAGGTTCTTCACTCTTTAGGACATTTGTGACCTTCAGTGAATAAACAGTTATGACTTTCAGTTTAATTTATTCACACATCTAAATTAATTCTAATTGTTTTAAAGTTTTCAACAGGGCTAGGATAACAGGCTGAAAGATAGATCAAAACTCTTTATCAGGACAATATGACTAAAAATGAGGTTTATTATCCAGGTTCTACTTTTTTTTCCCCTGAAGTTCTATTTAATATTTATTTTGAGTTCAAATGTGACTATGCTAAACAGTCTACCAGACTAGGAGAATCACAGAGTTCCATAGTTAGAAGGGACCTTATCAATCCCACTCTCATCCAAAGCTTAAATGAAACAATTCAGCAGCTCCCTCCTATAGGAAGCCTTTCCTGATCTCCCCCAGTTATTAACATTCCTTCTTCTTTATATTACATTTTTATTTTATATTATTTATAGCAGGCTTTTTAAACATGTACTATAAAACTTTATATGCAACTTGAGTACCTGTATATGTCCTCTTTAAAAAGTAAGTTCCTTGAAGGCAGGAATTGTGTTCCTTGGTCTTTGTGTACCTCATGCCTATCACAGTACTTTGTGCCATAATAGGTGCTTGATAGATGTCTATTAAATTCAGTATTTAAATTGGAGGAATCTCTTTGTAACATCCTCTATAAAAAGGAAGATGACAGTGGAGACTCAGATTTGGAATTAGAGCTCATGGTTTAAATGATGGCTCTGTTTGCTTTCTGTGTTACATTGGCGAAATCATTTAAGCTCCCTGGGCCTCATGGCCCTCTAATATAAAGTATGGGGATTTGATTAGGTGACTTCTGAGGTCCTTTCCAAAGCAAGATCTGTGATCTCAGCTCACTCACTCTCTCTAGGTCTCAGGATCCTTTTTTTTTTCAAACTTTTAACATTTTTACTTAAAGTTTTGAGTTCCAAATTCTTTCCCTCCCTGCCTCTGAGACAGAAAGCAATTAGATAAAGATTATACATGTGGAATTATGTAAAATATTTCCATATTAGTAATTTTGTGTAAGGAGACTCGAATAAAAGAAAAAAAGAAAAAAAGTGAAAAATGGCATGCTTCAGTCTGTATTCAATCAATGTCAGTTCTTTCTCTGGAGGCAGATGGTATGCTTTGTCATTAGTCCTTTGGGATTGTCTTATATCATTATATTTCTGAGAACAGCTGAGTCATTCACAGTTCTTCATTGAACAATATTGCTGTTACTGTATACAACATTCTTCTGGTTCTGTTCATTTCACTATGCATCAGTTCATGTAAGTCCAGGCTTTTTTCTGAAATCATTCTGTTTGTCATTTCTTATAGCACAATAATACTCCATTACAATCATATGCCACAGCTTGTTTAGTCATTCCCCAATTGATGAGCATCATCCCTTTGATTTCCAATTCTTGGCTACCATAAAAAAGAGCTGCTATAAGTATTTTTTGTGCAAACAGTTCTAAATTGCTCTCTAAAATGGTTGGATCAGTTCACAACTCCACCAACAGCACATTAATATATCCGGTTTTTGCACATCCTCTCCAACATCTAACATTTTCCATATTTGTCATATTAGTCGATCTGATAAGTGTGAAGTGATACCTCAGAATTTTTTAATTTTTAATTTACATTACTCTAATCAATAGTGATTTAGCAACAACCCCATGCGGACTTGTGCACAGTTTAAGAAGCACTGAAGGGGTCATGAAGGGAAAAAGTTTAAGAAGCCCTGATTTAGAGCATTTTTCATATTGCTATAGATAGCTTAGATTTCTTTGTCTGAAAACTGCCCATTCCTATCCTTTGACCATTTATGAATTGGAGAATGACTTGTATTTTTATAAATTTGACTCAGTTTTCGATATCTGAGAAACAAGACCTTTATCAGAGATACTTGTTGCAAAATTTTCCCCCAGTTTTCTGCTTTCCTTGTAATTTTGATTATATTGGTTTTGTTTGTGCAATATCTTTTTAATTTTATATAATAAAAACCATCTATTTTATATTTTGTGATGCTTTCTATATCTTCTCTGGTTCTAAATTCTTCCTTTATTTATAAATCTGAAAGATAAAACTATTCCATGCTCTCTTAATTTGTTTATGGTATCACCCTTTATGTATAAATCATGTGCTCACTTTGCTGTTATCTTGGTATGCAGTGTGAGATGTTGGTCTATATCTAGTTTCTGCTGTAGTGTTTTCCAGTTTTCCCAGCAATTTTTGTCAAATAATGAGTTTTTGTTCCAAAAGCTTGAATCTTTGGGTTTATCACATACTAGATCACTAGGGTCATTTACTATAATATAATTTGTACCTAATCTATTCCACTAATTTACCACTCTATATTTTAGCCTGTACCAGATTGTTTTGATAAGTACCACTTTATAATATAGTTTGAGATCTGGTATGGCTAAGACCACTGTCTTTTGAATTTTTTTTTCAATAATTCCCTTGGTATCCTTGAGCTTTTGTTCTTCCACAAGAATTTTATCATTATTTTTTCTAGCTCCATAAAATAATTTTGATAGTTTGATTGGTATGGCACTGAATAGATAGATTTATTTAAGTAAAATTATCATTTTTATTATATTGGCTCAGCCTACTCAAGAACAATTAATATTTCTCCAAGTATTTAGATGTGACTTTATTTGTGTGAGAAGTGTTCTATAGTTGTGTTCATATAGTTCCTGGGTTTGTCTTGGCAGGTAGACTTCCAAGCATATTATATTGTCAGCAGTTATTTTAAATTGGATTTCTCTTTCTATCTCTTGCTGCTGTACTTTGTTGGTAATATACAGAAATGCTGATGATTTATATGGGTTTATTTTGTATCCTAAAACTTTGCTAAAGATGTTAATTATTTCAAGTAGTTTTTTGGATGATTTTCTAAGATTTTCTAAGTATACCATCATATCATCTGCAAAGAGTGATAGTTTTATTTCCTTATTGCCTGTTCTAGTTCCCTTAATTTCTTTTTCTTCTTTTATTCTATAGCTAAAATTTCTAGGACAATATTAAATAATGGAGGTGATAATGGGCATCCTTGCTTCACCCCTGATTGTTTTGGGAAGGCTTATAGCTTATCCCCATTACAGATAATGCTTGCTGATGATTTTAGATAAATATAACTTAAGCTTTTCCAGGGATTCTTTTTGGGCCTGAGACCAAATTATATTTTTGTTTAAGGCTTCGCACCTAGCAATTTTGACACCATTGCCTTCTTCTAAGTTTGTGACTTGATCTTCTCTATCACCATAGTAACTTTCTATAATCAAGCTCTTTTTTTGTTTGTTTTTTTTGTTTATTTTTCCTGCGTTTTTTGTGACTTGGTGTTTTTATGTGAGAGTTGGGCTCTGGGCCCACATTGTCCCAAGCTTTTTTTCTGGGGTTCTGGGTCTTAGTGCTGGCTTTCACTGGACTTCAGGGCTTAGCTGTTTGCTTTCTATGAAGGGTATTCTTCCCTCTTAGCTTTTACTGGGTGGTAGGGCCTCCCCTGGTTGTGGGGTTTAGCTGCTGGCCTGTTCCAAGGGTGGGACCTTGCTTCTGGGTTGCTATGGTAACAGAGTCTTTCTGCTGGCTGGCCCTGGAGAAGGAATCTTCTTCCTATGTACCCCAGGGGTGGGACCCTACTGCTGGGTTACTATGGAAACAGGGTCTCCTTGTTGGCTGGCTCCAAGGTGGGGCTTCACTATTGGTCAGCAAGGCAGTCAAGGCCTCTCTGGTGTCTTGTGCTGGGAGATGGGGTCACTGGGGTGGAACCTTGCTCTACCACATAGACTGATCACTTGCCTAGAGGGCTGCTCATTTGCAGGAGTACAAGGCCTTACTGGTGGATATCCCCAGGCTTGGAGTTTTCCTGGAGCCCCTGCTGTGAGGCTGGCTGCTACTACTGCTACTGCTGCTGTTGCTCCTGGACCTCACTCTTCTCCCACCCTAGTAAGACAGACCTTTTCTGCTGGGCTGGTAAATTGCTCCCCTGTTCAATTCTAAGGTAGTCTTTTAGTTGTTTGGAGGGGAATTTGGGAGGGCTTCAGATGCTTCCTTCTTTACTCCACCTTCACACTGGAACTCAAGAGCCTTATCTTTAAAAGGAGGGGGTTGCCCTAGATCAGCAATCTACCCTATATGGGGATGCAATCCACAGTTTAAGAAGCACTGAAGGGGTCACAAGTGGAAAAAAATTAAGATGCCCTGGCCTAGATGAATTTCTAGCTTCAGAGCTTAAATGTTGTACCCAAAATACCATTTAATATAGCCTTTTCCATCATCAGCTTTTAAGAATCTGGTGTACTGCTCTATAGCATAGGATATTTTAGTCAAACTAGGAAACTATAGTGTAAGCTAAACATTCTCCCTGGAGCTCTCACCCCTGTCACCTCAAGAATGTGGAAAAGCAAAAGAGGCTTTTAAGCACTTGGCATCCACTTAGGGCTAAACAAATGGAGAATAAGGTTTGACACTTGAAAATTTCCTACAACTAAATGGGACCAATGTTTTATACTCACAAGGCTTTTATGGCAATAAAATAGAAAGAGATGCTTTGGAGAGATATGGCCTGTGGCAGACTGACCAATTTGTGGCGATAATTAAGTTTACCCAATATCTAAAGGGTCAAACAGTAAGATTACCCATCAAAGAAGTGGTGTAAGCAAGCTAAAGCAATTTTGCTATCCATTCCTAGAATACAAAATTATTTCATCTCTCCTTTTCTTTCCCAGAAGCAAGGATCACACCTTGCATAAGCTTCACTATCTCAGTGGGTTTCATTTTGCTTAACTCTTTAATGAAATCAGGAGTAAACAAGGAAGGCTTCTAGCATGTTGGATGGACCTGCTATAGCAAACTTACATGGCATGAGCCAAACCAACACAGGATGGACAGCTGTGAATGGGTTGATATCTGTATCCTTGGAGAGAATACCTGCATCAGTAAGACCACAGATCGGTTTGAGTATTTAATAAAACGTAAACATTTCTTAAAGTAAAAAGGTTCTTAGAATCATAAATCTAGAGTTAGAAGAGCTCAGGGACTATCCAATACAACTCCTTCACTTTATAAATGCAGAAACTGAAGCCCAAGGAAGTCAAGTTATGGAAATAGTGTCAGAGGAGACATTTGAACCCAGGTTCTCTGACTCTTAAGCCAGTATTCATTAATTTGATATATAGGATCAATGAATCTTAGAGACAGAGAGGATTTTAGAGATCATGTACTCCAATCTTCCTTCCTTTGTATGTGTTATGGGAGAAACACCTCCACTCTCTGAATTAACTGCTGTCAAAATATATTTGCCACAATGCAAAAATTATAGAGGTAAAAACCCAGGTTTTATTATTAGGCTCAAGCACTGGTTCAGGCCTCAGAGAAAACTCATAAAATTATTAGTATTCTGACAAGACCTCTTATAGGCAAAATTGCATTAACACAACAGAGAAATAATTCTTTAACATATTGCAATCTCGTGCATTCCTCTTATGCCATAAAATTAAAGAAAAGATTGATTCATAAGCCCATACTCCATTCAGTGTGATAAAAGTGGAACAAAATTAGTTAAATAGAGTCAAAATCTCATATATCCCCTAAGGAAATAAAGTTCATCAAAAAAATTCTATAGATAAACTAAGTCAGGTTACAGATTAAACTAAATTTAGAGGTTTCACAAATAGGCTTATTCAGATGGAGATTTACATGTTACTAAGGAGTTAAGCACAGTTGAGATTCTTCTGGCTTCTTGTCTAAGGAATCTTTAAGTCTCTTGAGTAACTTTTCACATCCCATGCAATAGGTTTTGGTCAAGTGAAGTTAATATTAGTTAATTATTTTAAGAGATTATCTTTTTTATTAAGACACAGCTGGAAAACGATAACATCTCAAATTACATAAGTGAACACCCCCCCAAATTTACAGATTTACATGTTTATAATACAAACACTAACAGCTTGTTGCATATAAATATTACATTTGGTCTGTCATCATTGGGTGGCATTAAAAATCCCTAAAGTATATTTATTTAAAAGGACCTGAGATTAGGGTTGTAAGTATATGGGTATAAGCATACCTTGAAAATCAACACCAAAACTAAATGTATTAGTTCAATCTGTTTTTGTACATTTTTGGTGGCCTGCTTTAAACTGTCATGAACACAAAATTGTAAGAGATTAGACAGTACTTAAACTTTGTTCTGAGCTCAACTGGAAAAAAAAAACCCCAAATTGATCTTCCCAAATCAATACTGATGTAAAGAATATATTACTGCCTCTTGGAGAGGAGCCAAGATGGGAGCTGGAAAGCAGGGACTGGCCTAAAGCTCTCCCCCAGGACCCTCAAAATGCATATAAAAATGGCTCTGAACAAATTCTAGAACTCAGAACCCATGAAATAGCAGAGGGAAGCAGGGCTCCAGCCCAGGACAGCCTGGATGGTCACTGGGTAGGGTCTATCACATGGAGCTAGGAGTGGAGCAGAGCAGAGCCCAATGTGGGCTGCACCAGGACCAACCAGACCAGGAGCCAGGAGGAACAGGCCCTAGTGCCCTGAATCAGTGAGCTGTGGCAGTTACCAGACTTCTCAACCCACAAACATCAAAGACAACAGAAAAGGTTAGTGGGAAAAAACTGTGGGGACAGAGTGAAAGGAGTTCGTGGTTCAGCCACTGCCCCAGGGGCAAGCAGAGGTGGTACAGCTACAGAACTACAGCTGCAGTTGCTTCCAGCCCCAGGCCCACCTGGTGGGAGGAATTAAGTGGCAGATCAGAGCACGAGTGCAGAGCCTGCTCGGATCTGAGTTACAGTCCTGGTTGGTGGTTCTTGGGGGAGGAGGAGCACTGATGTAGCAGAACTTGCTGTGTAGAAAAAGCTCAGAAAACAATAGTGCAGCCCCTCAAGCTTGGGGCAAAGTACTCTATACTCTACAAGCAGTCATACCACAACAAAAATCTCAAGGGTCAAGTAGTTGGCTGGGAACATGGCCAGGCAGCGAAAACGGACTCAGATTCAGACTCAGACTTTGGAATCTTTCTTTGGTGATAAAGAAGACCAAAACATACAGCCAGAATAAGTCAACAAAGTCAAATAGCCTACATCAAAAGACTCCAAGAAAAACATGACCTCGTCTCAGGCCATGGAAGAGCTCAAAAAGGATTTAGAAAAGCAAGTTAGAGAAGTAGAGGAAAAATTGGGAAGAGAAATGAGAGTGATGCAGGAAAACCATGAAAAACAAGTCAATGACTTGCTAAAGGAGACCCAAAAAAATACTGAAGAAAACACCTTAAAAAATAGACTGACTCAAACGGCAAAGGACCTCCAAAAAGCCAATGAGGAGAAGAATGCCTTGAAAGGCAGAATTACCCAAATGGAAAAAGAGGTCCGAAAGACCACTGAAGAAAATGCTACCTTAAAAATTAGATTGGAGCAAGTGGAAGCTAGTGACTTGATGAGAAATCAAGACATTATAAAACAGAACCAAAGGAATGAAAACATGGAAGACAATGTGAAATATCTCATTGGAAAAACCACTGACCTGGAAAATAGATCCAGGAGAGATAATTTAAAAATTATTGGACTACATGAAAACCATGATCAAGAAAAGAGCCTAGATATCATCTTTCAATAAATTATCAAAGAGAACTGCCCTGATATTTTAGAGCCAGAGGGTAAAATAGAAATTGAAAGAATCCAACGATCGCCTCCTCAAAAAGATCTCAAAAAGAAAACTCCTAGGAATATTGTTGCCAAATTCCAGTGCTCCCAGATCAAGGAGAAAATACTGCAAGCAGCTAGAAAGAAACAATTTGAGTATTGTGGAAACATAATCAGAATAATACAAGATCGAGCAGCTTCTACATTAAGAGATCGAAGGGCTTGGAATAGGATATTCCGGAGGTAGTTGGAGCTAGGATTAAAACCAATAATCACCTACCCAGTACAACTGAGTATCGTGCTCCAAGGCAAAATATGGATTTTCAACAAAATAGAGGACTTTCAAGCTTTCTCAGTGAAAAGACCAGAGCTGAATAGAAAATTTGACTTTCAAACACAAGAATCAAGAGAAGCATGAAAAGGTAAACAAGAAAAAGAAATCACAAGGGACTTACTAAAGTTGAACTGTTTTGTTTACATTTCTACATGGAAAGATGATGTGTATAATTCATGAGACCCAGTATTATGGTAGCTGAAGGGAATATATACATATATCTATATATATGTATACATATATATATATGTATGTATACATATATATATATATATATATATATTATATATACAGGCAGAGGGCACAGGATGAGTTGCATATGAAGGGATATCTAAAAAAATAAAATCAAATTAAGGGATGAGAGAGGAATATATGGAGAGAGGGAGAAAGGGAGAGATAGAATGGGGTAAATTATCTCACATAAAAGTGGCAAGAAAAAGCAGTTCTGTAGGAAGGGAAGAGGGGACAGGTGAGGGCAATGAGTGAATCTTGCTCTCATCAGATTTGACCTGAGGAGGGAATAACATACACACTCAGTTGGATATCTTACCGCACAGGAAAGAAGGAGGAAGGAGATTAAAAAAGGAGAGACAACAGGAGGGAGGGCAGATTGGGGGAAGAGGTAATCAAAAGCAAACACTTTCAAAAAGGAACAGGGTCAAGGGAGAAAACTGAACAAAGGGGGATAGGATAGGATGGAGGAAAATATAGTTAGTCTTTCACAACATGAGTATTGTGGAAGGGTTTTACATAATGATACACATGTGGCCTATGTTGAATTGCTTGCCTTCTTAGTGAGGGTGGATGGTGAGGGAAGAGGGGAGAGAATCTGAAACTCAAAGTTTTAAAAGCAGATGTTCAAAAAAAATATTATTTTTTCTAATGAAAAACAATACTTAATATATGAAAATGTTTAAGACTTAAGAATTTTGAAAAATGTTTCTGTAATGTTTCAAAGGGGTTTTTTAACCTAATAAAACCAAACACTTTTTTTTCACCATCCCAATCGTATCAGTCAAAGGCCATTTTCATAGCCACTGGGGGTGCCAGAAAGAGATGGGTGATAACATTTCTCAAAACAGTTTATTTCTTGAATTTTGTATAACAGATAGCAAATGCATAAACATGCAGTCCAATCTTTGGCTTGCCAAATAATCTTGAAGCCAGTGAAGTTCTGAGCACTGGGAGGGAAGTACATGGCTAAACACATAGACTTTTACTTGACCAAAATCTTCAGGAGTAATAAAAGGAAATCAGAAGTGAAAATTTTCCATTACACATGAATAATCTGATACCCTGAATAATCTGTATGATATCCCGAAAAAGTTGTCATCTAACCAACTGATTGCATACTACTAGCTGTAGAGGTCTCACTATTTACTCAGCAAGCATTTATTAAATAGCTATTATTTGCCAGGCACAATACTGTGTTGTAGGGATGACAAGGAAAAAGAAAACAGTTCATCACCTCAAGGGTCTTACATTCTATTGGCAGAAAAACAAGTACCTGGAAATTTAAATATAGCACATAAACACACAAAGTAACATCCATAGATAGGAAACAAAGGGGATTAGGATAAGTTTCCTATAGGAGGGTGCGTTTGAACTAAACCCATTCCATGTTAAAACATCTCTTTGTTATGTTATTATGTTGTCAAGCTGAAAACTACCTCCCTATAACTTTAGCTCATTAGTCCTAGCTTTATCACCTGGAGCCACACAAAGTTAGTCTAATCTCTCTTGTATATCACTATTTAAAAAAAATATTTGAGATAGATCACATTTCCCCTAAAGTCTTTGATTCTTTAGGATAAACAATTCCTTCAATTGATCCTCATATGGAACAATTTCAAGTTTGCCCATGATCCTGATGTCTTGAATGGGCCTCAGCTTGTCAATATTTACAGTAAAATATGGCTCCCAGAACTGGTCACAGTGCTCTGAGTCTGGTGTACTCATTGAAAACCGCATTGAGACTCTTGAGTAAGTTCAGTGGAATCCCTAGTTCAAGGGGGGGAAAGGTATTTTCCCATTCATGAGACACAAAAGTTCATTGTCTAAATTTACGTGTACCTAGGCAGCCTATTCTTACTCCAGATATAGATGTTCCATCTTTTGTATCTAAGATTCTATCGAAGGGACCTAACTAGAAGATGAGATTCTATTGCTAGATCTTAACCTATGACCTGATAGACCTCTAAACTAAAAGGACACTGCAATATTTCCTCCACCAATTATTTTTCGGTTCTCCATATTTTGCTAATGAAATGTCTAGATCGAGGGTTTGCCCTGACTCGAGCATCCCGTGTGTCTCAAATGGATGTATGGACACCTATTTATACTGTGGGCTAGCTTTCTCACTCTAATATGCCCTCATACTAAGTTCCCAGAGAAGGACTACCATCATGAAGTTATACTCAAATTCTCTTTGATGGGGCAGCTAGGTGGCGCAGTGAGTAGAGCACCGGCCCTGGAGTCAGGAGGACCTGAGTTCAAATCCGGCCTCAGACACTTGACACATGTACTAGCTGTGTGACCTTGGGCAAGTCACTTAACCCCGATTGCCCTGCCAAAAACCAAAAAAAAAAAAATTCTCTTTGAGTCTGTTGAGACAGAACATACTTCTCTTACTTATCACTTTAGCTCCTAAGCTCACATCAATGAATTTCCATTTAGACCAAACCTTCCACTTGTATTGACAATGACACTTTTCGTTCTTAAACATAGCAATGTATTTAACAGTAAGACAGAAGAAACAATAACACCACAGATACTCATATGTTAAAGCAAATGCAAGAATAATAAATTCTACAAAATAAAAGTTGCTTGAGAGTAATTTTAGAATTACTCCTAAGCATATGGAAAACCCATATGCTTGGGAGTAACTCAAAAGTCTGGACTTCAGACTTCGTTGTCCTCTTTCTGTCTCAGAAACTATCCATAAAAGTTCTTTGATAAATGTAGCTCCTATGTTGAACACATGCATCCACTGCTAATCTGAATTGATCAATGCTGTGCCTGATTAATACCACACTGAATGGAACTAGACAAAGATTCTAGAAAGAGATTCTTTGAATCTCTCTTTCCAAGTTGTTTCTCTGTTCAGCTAGACTTATTGTTCAACAGCAACTGTAGTATCAATCACTTTAAGCTTCAAGCTTAGCTGATGTGGTTCTAAAATTTGTCTTTTCACCTCTCTCTTTTAATTTTTCTAGGTTCAGATTCTGGATATTTTCTGTAAATGATTCCATCTTAGCTTATAGTTAATAATCTGGTAATCATCTTTTGCCTATAATCAGATAATTTATCTTCATAATTCTGTGCTATAATTATCCAATAGTTCTCGTGCCCATATCTCCCCAATATACTATAGCTTGTAACAATCAGAAGCATCGACATCTGTCTCAGAACTCTTGAATCAGAGTAACTAACTCTCAGAACTCTGAACAAACTAAACTCAGAATAAACACTTCCATATGAAAGGGCAGTCCCTTGAAGGTATAATACCCAACAGTAACATTGACCGCAGGGAGAAGAGTCCCTCTATCTCCCTCTGCTCAGTATCTCTTTGTTTCAATGCCCCTTCCTGCCTCCCCTAGTCTGTATTTTCAATTCCCTCACTCCCTGCCCCCCAAAACCCAGAAAACTTATTGATCTCAAAGTTTAAGGTGAATTAAAAGTGTAGCTTCACAAAATCTATCACTACCTATATCCCTTATTAGAATCTTGAGGTATGATAGTGACTACAGAGACAGCATTGTAATCAAGAAGAACTGGGTTCAAGATTTACCTGTGATACACTCTAAGCAGGTCACTTAGCCTCTCAGTCCACTAGACAATTGTCTGTAAGTTGCAGAAGCTTTCTGATCTTTGTTGGTATAGAATAGAGTTCCCTTACCAAAGTTTCCTACAAATAATAGCTCACATTTATACAATGCTTTACATAAAATATTTCATCTAATCCTGACAATGGCCCTGTGAGGTTGGTCTATTATTATCCCTATTTTACAAATGGGGAACCTGAGACTGAGAGAGGTTGAGAATTAAGTTACTTAACCAGGGTCACATAGCTACTAAGTATCTGGGATGGCATTTGAAGTGAGGTCTTTTTTACTTCAACTACAATGATCTATCCACTACACCACCTTGCTGCCCCAATAGCTACAGAATCATATCGCCAGACCAGTATTCTATATTAAATATGTGCCCTCTATTTCTAATACAGCTTCTTAAGAGGAAACACTCTTTGAGGCTGCTCATATAGACCTCTGCATTCTTTTCTTCTCTCCCTCCCCATCTCCCTCTCCCTATCCCTGTCTATCTCCTCTCTTCCTTCTTCTCCTTCTCCTTATCATAAGCAGAATTTCTGAGCTGGAAAGAACCTTTAAATCATCTAACCCAACTCCCCTAATCCTTCTTTTGTTGACAAGGAAATGGGGACTGAAGAGGTTAGCTGACAGCAAATTGTCTAACCTCGAGATGTGTTATATTATTCTCCCCCAACCCTGGCTATCACATACTAAAATATTCAACCATATTCAATAGGATAGTCATCATCTGACTGTCAAAAGAGAAATAAATAAAGATCTTAAAAATAAGAATGAGTAGCAAAGAGTTCCTTCCACCATGGTATATGGATGGGGACAGTATTACTGAGGAGGGAATATATGACATGGACATGATAATACTTGCCTTTGCCCATAATACTTCTGTATAGGAAAAAAGCCCATCTCTAAAAGGCAGACAAACATTTATAGGTTCTGAGACACATGATTAATCATTTGTGGATAGATATTCTTAATAATTAAATAGCATAATCAATCAACAATCATTTATAAAGAACCTTCTATGTTCTAAGCACTATGTTTGGCTCTGAGGACAAAAAAGAATAAAATGAAGCAGCACCTTCCCTCAAGGAGCTCACACTAAGCAGATGGTTTGCCACAAAGGACTAAGCACTGAGGAAAGCTCTAGTATTTTGAATCCTAATCCCTTCCATACTTTTATTTTTATAGATGTGTTACCTCAGTTAAGTCCCTTAATTTGCCCAAGTCTTCATTTCATTAGTAATAAAATGGGGATAATGTGATCCTGCTCACCACCTGCTTCTTATGTTCATGATTAATAACAATGACATTAGGCATTTGCAAAACATAAGAATAATGCAAATGGTAAACTTCATTATTGATTTTGGATTTTTGACTTTGCTTTCCTACATCATTTCTTGTTAATTCTCCAAATCATTGATTTTGCTTCTCTTATCAACCCAATTTTGTGCTACTTAAAATATTTAAGTAAAAAGCCAGGGATTATTATGGTGGTTTTATATGTAGTTGAAAAAAATTTTCATTGTTGTCCATTTGTTTCAGTTGTGTCTGATTCTTTGTGCCCCATTTGGGCACAAAGATTTCTTGGCAAAGATACTGGAATGGTTTGTAATTTTCTTTTCCAGCTCATTTTACAGATGAGGGAACTGAGGCAAACAGGGTTAAGTGACTTGTCCAGAGTCACACAGGTAGTAAGTATGTGAGGCTAGACTTAAACTCAGGTTTTCTTGACTCCAGAACAGGTTCTCTAACCACTGATCCACCAATCTGCCCCCCAAAAAACCTTAACCCTGGAATTATATGACCCAGCCAGATCACATGTGACCTGGCCAAAGGTCATACATGCTCTAGCCAGGACTTTATTGTCTAACCTGTTTGGGGCAAATGGATTAGACTTCTGCACCAATTAAATCAAAATGCAGTTATTGAATGTCTATATTGTGCCAGCCACTATGTTAAGTGCTAGGGATATGAATAAAATAAATGAAATTATCCCCTCCTTTTAATGAATTTACATTCTAATGTGTAAAAGGCAGAGATGCTGACACAGTACCTACCGTATACATTGTAGTGAGGATAAAATGAAATAACAAATACAAAGCACATCATAAACCTTAAAATGTTGAGGTCAGAGACTGTATTTTGCCTCTTGTATCTCAAGTGCTTAGCATAGCATCATAAATGGTATATTAACTGATAAAATTATGTTATTATTATTATTATTTATGATTCTTACTGGTGTTTACTTACTAATTTTTCATTCTATGTCATTCCAAAAGAGTCTCTTCCAAATGCGACCACAAATTGGACAAAAATATGATGACCATAAACATTAAACAAGTAGAGATTTGATAAATATCCACTGAAATTCAGTAGACATTTGTTAAGCACCTAGTATGCATACAATATCACACTACACATAAGGGGACCAAGATGAATGAGAATTAGTTCCTGTCCTAACAATCTGGATGAGTATAGGAGAGGTAGACACAAATTGCTATGATATCAGGAAGGATGTGTTATATACCTAATGAAAATACGAAAGGCCATATGAAAGATTGCAAGGAATGGCACTCGCCACCAGCAAAGACATTTAGAAAGGTCTTTTGAAGGCTTAGAAGTATTGGGAAGATTTCAATAAATGCAGATTGGACATAGAGATGACACACATATATAGCACTTGCTTAAGTAAAGGTAGAGAGATAGGAAAAGGTGAGCAGCCCAGGTTGATTAGAGGTTAAAGTGTCTGAAGGGGAACAATGAGAAAGGATACTGGAAATGTAGGTTGAAGCCAGATCAGGAAGAACCTTGAATAGGAATTTAAAATTTTTGTATTTTACTCCAGATAATAATTAGTTCATTTGAGGGAAGCTAAACTGGATTATTGAGATGCCAAGAAATCCATTTTCAGTGACATTATAGTGTGGTATTACAGTATACATGAAATTCTTGAGGAGGAAATTCTTGAGGAGGAAAGTCTTGCTAATTTTTTTCAGACATTAAATAGGCATGCTAGGGATAGTGGTAACGAACCAGGAATTTAAGTCCTTCTGAAAAGAATCTTGTAGCAGAAGTTGGGTTGGCACTCACTGTTTTCCATTTTTGAGTCCTCAGGGGGGATGAAAAAGTGTTAGGTAAAATCTTTGTAGCAGACTCAGCCACTCCATACTTCCTAAAACCTGTTTTCTTTTTCTAGAGGTTTTCATCTGAGGTTTCCAAAACTTATTACAACACTAAAGAGGAATCCCCCAAACACTATGAGGTGGAAAAAACTCATATGTTCTTGCCCATTTGCTTCAGTATTTGAAAAGATGTGTGATTTCAGCTAACACTTTCTCACTTCCCTGATGCAGAACTCATTCTCTTTAAGCCTTAAGAGGAGACAACATTTCAGGTGTTGCTGTGACCAGAAAAAAATGATCACATTGTAGTCAGCCTGCTGGTGATGAGCCTCTCCAAACGCAAGTGTGGGTGGCTCCATTTCCAAGCCAACTTTAAGCTTATGTAGTTTGGGTTAGAGTCAGAAACTGTGGGTTCAGTTGATGACTCTGCCACTTACTAGTGGTATGACCATAAGCAAGTCACTTAACTTGCCTAGTGCCTTATTTTCCTCTTTTGCAGAATGCT
Organism: Trichosurus vulpecula; assembly: GCF_011100635.1. NCBI lineage: Eukaryota > Metazoa > Chordata > Mammalia > Diprotodontia > Phalangeridae > Trichosurus > Trichosurus vulpecula. Next base: position 138,368,286 of record NC_050577.1, on the reverse strand, counting down.
GGGACTGGACTAGGTGACCACTAGGGTCCCTTCTAGCTCTATGACCCTATGACCATCCCAGAGCTTGTGCATGTTATCTCCCCTGAGACAATGCAAGAGACTGTTTCATTTTTGTCTTTGTAACCTCAGTGATTAGCACAGTCCCTGGCACATAGCAGACACTTAACAAAAGAGAAGTGGCGTACACAATGTATAGTTCTGGACTTGCAGTCAGGAAGACCTGATTCAGGAAAACCTAAATTCAAGTATTAACCTTTGCTCCTTACTGATTGTATGACCCTGGGCAATTCACTTAACCTCTGTCTGCCTCAGTTTCCCATCTTTAAAATGAAGAGGTTGGACTAAATGGCCTCTAAGGTCCTCTTCTGGTTCTACACCTATTTTATGACTGATTGAACTTGGCTGGTGTACCCTTCAATAATCCAGGATTATTTTTGTGCCACATTGAAATATCAGAGCAGGGCATTTACAAGGTTGATAAAAAAGAAATAAGAGATCGGCAGTATAATCTTCCTTTTTCCATCTTAGGGAATGAAAGCATAGGAACAATTATAAATAGTGTGTATGAGGTTTTACATTTTCTCTCCCTAACCACAGTTCTTGGAGGTAGATTATAAGATCTTAGTTCTGGAGCTGAATGGGACCTTAGAGATTATCTAATCCTACTCTCTCATTTTACAGATGAAGAAATTGAGGCTCAGAATCCTAGTATTAACTCCTTCTTACATCTTAAAAAACTGCTGCTCAGGAAAGTTATGTTACCCATAGTCATCCAGGTAATGTTTCAGAGCTAGGACTCAGGTCTGATTCCAAACCCAAAGTGTTCTTTCTGTTGTATCACTTTCCAATAGACCACAATGCCTCTCAATGGTTTTAATCCCAGAATATTTAGAGTGGCAGAGTATAATCAGTTTCTTCTGCAAGGACACAGTGATGTGTCCTTGCTGCATGGTAGACTGAACACTGTAGAAATGGGACTTGGCTGAGATAATGGTATCCCTACATCCAGGTGGCTGAGACAGGCACAATTCTGCTTTTCACAGTAAAGGTTCACTTTGCCTAGTCTGGGACTTCAGGAAAGAAAACCACAAGAGATGCTTACCACCGGTGTGGGAGAGCCTTCAAAGCAGTATCTAAACTAAGCTCCCACCCAAGCTCAACTACTTTCAGTGAGTGTAATCAATGTTCTATAACATTTTGTTGCTCTAGGGGCCCTGCCAGTGTTGCTTATCTGTGTGTGTCAAACTATTGATTGCAAATGCCAGTAATTATGTACCAAATGCATTTACCATGTATCCCAATAAATACACTTAATATGTAATATTTGCTCTGTTCATGTCTTATTTCTCTACTGTGACAGTAAACTCCATGAAGGTAGGGACTTTGTCTTGATTAAACTTTGTACTCTCTACTCCTCCTAGTATGTTTTTCTGGACAAATTAAACAGTTAAATGTTTGCTGAATGAATGGATAAAATATCAACTTTTTTTCTTTTTTAAAAATTATGAACTTAAATAAATATTTTCTATATATATGTGTGTATATATATATGAAATATTTAAAATTATATTTAATGTTGGATGTTTAATGACACAGAGGATAGAGTGAGGGGCCTGTAGTCAAGAAGGCTCATCTTGAGTTCAAATCCAACCTCAGACACTTAATAACTGTGTGACCCTGGGCAAGTCACTTAACCCTGTTTGCCTTTTTTACTCATCTGTCAAATGAGCTGGAGAAGGAAATAGTGAACCACTTCAGTAGCTTTGCCAAGAAAACCTCAAATACAGTCACAAAGACTCAGATCCGACTGCAATAACTCAACAACAAAAACCAATACTATATTATATTTAACATATTATATTTTCCATATGGTATTTAAATGGCATTAAACATATATAAGAGTACATATTCATATATGTGTGTATATATAATTATAATAAATTCTACACCTTTCTTTCAAAACTGTCCTGTTTGTTTATGCTTTCTTCTGAACTTCCCTCTGTTTTCTGTTTTAAAAATGCTACAGTGAGCATCTTTCTTCTCCATCACTATTGCTCCTCCCTCCAATTAACTGAGAGAAAGAAGAGGGGTGGGGCTTGTAACAAGTATAGTCAACCAAAACAGATCCATACAAGGGCTATGTTCAAAAATGTACATGTCTGCTCCTTATGTTCATCAGCTCTCTGTCAGGAGGTGGAACCCTTGCTTAATCATCTCCAGAAATATGGTCACTCAGTGTTTTGATCACAGTTCTCAAGAATTTTAAAGCTATGGCTTTTTTCCTTAACAATATTGTTGTCCTCGGATAAAACTGTTCTCTTTTTTTTCTCCTTACTTCATTCAGCATCACTTCATACTATCCAGGATTCTCTGAAATTGTGTCTTTCGTAATTTCTTCTAGTGTAAAAACATCGCATCACATTCATATATCATCATTTGTTCAGCTTTTCTGCAACTGTCTATGAGGCAATTTAATGTGCCCACTTTAGGTTCCAGCTATTTTCTGTTCTTTCTTTTTTCCCAGGATCAAGACATTTGCTTTGCTCGGGATGATCCCCTTCCCATCTCCACTTTTTTCCCCTGTTGAGTTGGTTGTATTTCTCCAAGTACATCAATTCACAATCGCATTTTCCATGTAGTTCTCCAAATACACCAATGCACAATGTCACCATATTGTGTGTTTGTTTGTTCAGCCCTCTTTTGTCCATTTCAGATAAGAATGAGGTTCATCTAACACTTACTCCTCTGTTCCTTCCTTCATGTTTTCTGGTCTTCATAAATACTCCAGTTATGAGGAATAACAAATTCTAGCCCCCTTTTTCTTCTTTCTATATAACTACATTCCTCCCTTTACCCTACCCTATTCAAACCGTCAGAACAGAACCAATTTCCCCCATGCCCCTTCTCCAGAGACTTCTGTTTTTCTTATTTGATTCAACTCTCTGTGAAAGTGTTTTATAATGATGAGAGATATGATAAAACTACTAATAACTAATATTTATGTAGTGTTCACTATGTGGTAAGTGCTTTACAATTATTATTCCTTTTTGCTCCTCAAAACAACCTTGAGAAGCCGCTGTTATCATTTTCCCCATTTTACAGACAAGGAGACTGAGGGAAGCAGGTTAAATGACTTGCCCAGGGTCATGCAGCTAACATCTGAAGTCTTCCTGACTCCAAGCCCTGCTCTCTATACACCTCAACACTTACTAAGAATCTGAAAGGGCACTTGTTTCTTCTCCACCTGTTTGAATGTTCACTTTACATCATCATACAACTTCCTTCCAATTGCTCAAATAAATTTACTTTTTTAGGTTTCTCTGGACTCTTATGTATGTATTTCAAAGTTTTTTGTTAGCTCTGATCTTTTTGTGAGAAATGTTTGAAAGTCCTCTGTTACATCAAAGGTGTATTTTCCCCCCAGTAGAATTACACTCAGATTTTCAGGGTAAGTTATTCTTATTTGTAAGTCTATGTATTTTATCTTTTGGAATATTCCAAGATCCCCTACCATTTAAAGAGGAAGAAAAATGGGGACTAAGGGAAAGGAATAAGCATTATATCACATCTACTATATGCCAGGCACTGTGCTAAATACTTTAAGTTGCACTGTCTTATGTGATCCTGAAGGTAGTTATTTGGTACCTGAGCTGCTTCTTTCTGGATGTTTACTATATTTTTTTTCTTTGACAAAGAAACTCTGGATTTTGGCTGGGACTTTTACTTTTCGAGTTTCTTTTAAGAGGTGATAGGCAGGTTCATTCTATCTTTACTTTGGCAGCTACTAGACAGCTAGATGGAGTATAGTAGGTTGAGTACAGAACTTAGAATCATAAAGACTCAAGTTTGAATCCTGCCTCAGACCATTGCTAGTTGTGTGACCCCAAACAATTTACTTAACCTCTGTCTGCTTCATTTTCCTCAAATGTAGAATTAAGATAATAGTACCTACCTCCCTGGGTTGTTGTGAGAAATCACTTGTAATAATATTTTTAAAGCAAATATAACATAAATACAATATAAATGCTAGTGATGATGATGATGATGAAGAAGAAGAAAAAGAAGAGGAAGAGGAAGAGTCTGTCTATTTCAGTTTCCTGAATTTAAAATGAGAATAATGCTAACGCACAGAGTTGTGAGGATCAAATGAGATAACATTTGTAAAGTGCTTAGTACACCGTCTGGGACGTAGTAAGGGCTTAATAATGCTTGTTCTCTTCCCCTTCTCTGCTTTGCCTTCTGTTTTTAATGAATTTAGGCAATTTTCATTTACAATTTTTTGAAATATAGTGTACAGGCCTTTTATTTAACTGTGTGTTTTCAGGAAGACAATGATTCTCATTAGTTCTCCTTGACCTGTTTTTAAGAGCAACTATTGTGATATCAGATATCTTTTTCTTCCATTTGTTCATTATTTTGATTGTGCTCCAATTTCTTTTTTTTAACTGTCTTCTAAAGTCATTGATTTTTGTTTGTTTGGTTTTGGCTTTCAGGGACTCCGTTTCTTACATACAGTTACCACTTTCTTTTCCAAGCTACTAATTTTCTTTCCATTTCTTCCCATAAGAGTTTTTATTCAATTTATTAAATCCCTTCTAGGTATTCAGGTAAAACTTACAGAAAATTCATTTTTCCCTTTGATTTTCTATTTGTAGTTGTCAGGCAGTTAGCTTTGCAATTTAAAAAAAATATTCCATGAAGTTTCTTTCTTTTTTAAAATTTATTCATCTCGGCAGCTTTGGTTCCTGAACTGGAGCTTTGTGTCAGGGCCAAACTCTGCCATGTTCTACGATCTTAGTTGAGTCCCCAAATTGACCTCCACTGTCCAATATTCACCTTCCCCATTTCCTTTTCCCTCTATATTCCTCCTCATTAGATAGTCCATGGGAAGGGTGATTGTACTTTAGATTTTCTGTGACAGTGCTAATTTGAGATATTTTGTCCTATGCATAAATCCAAGGAAGAAAAAATTCACTTGTCATATAATTTGCCCTGATTTATAGCTGGAAAATATGATTACCATACCCATGGGAATTCTTTATATGGTTTGGGGAGGGATTCAATCAATTTGCAAGCATTTATTCATCATCTTCTATAAGCCAGACATGGTCATAGGCACGGGAAATACAGAGACAGAACAGTCTCTGAACTCAAGAAGGTTGTACACATATAAGTGTATATGAAGTAAATACTCTAGAAGAGTCCTCTTCAAATCTTATTGTATTTTTAGCTTCTGCCTCCTCCCTTTATTGAGTTTCTGAAAAATCAGGAGTGTATTATCATTGGATATATTTAGAACTGAAAGCAACCTTAGAGGTCGTATAGTTATATCTCCACAATTTTACAAATGAAAGATCCACCCAATATGCCCCAACAAGTAGAGGATATGACGTGCCCAACATCACTCATATAATGAGGAACAGAAGTAGAATTTAAGCCAAGGTGCTACATCCCAAAGTCTGGGTCTCTTTCCTCTGTGTTATTTGGCTCCTCTCTTCTCCCTGCTTCAACATTGAGATAGGGAGGATAGCCACAAGCAAAGGGGAGCAAAAGCCAATATTTGCCCATATCTCTCAGTTTCCCTCCTAGGAATAAAATCATGGAAACTTGGGCTCAAATTGAAATTTCTGTTTCTTGCAATATTTTAATGTACATAAAGGTTTTTTTTTCTTTGATTTTTTTTCCTGAGAAAGAAGATGAGAGAGAGAGAGAGAGAGAGAGAGAGAGAGAGAGAGAGAGAGAGAGAGAGAGAGAGAGATTGAGAAAGATTAAAGCTGTTTTATTTCACAACCTCCCACTCTGTTTTTTTTAAAGAGCATTTTGAAATTCATTTATAGAAAGAAGCAATTTATCTATTTCCCCTGCTGGGGTCGGCCAGGAAATACTTTTAAACATTAGCATTAGCATTTGGTTTTGTAACTGCCGGTGCTGTAGTCTATTTGTGGGGTTGCCTACCCAGACTGCAACACTGGGGAAGATTCTGGAACAGTTTAATGCTGCTAATTTTATTGAACATAAGGTTTTCCTGCTGAGAAAAGCTGGAGTGAGGCAGGAGTTGGGAAACTACTGTGAAAATTCTCTTTACCTTAACAGAAGTAGTCTCAGCAGATACTTTCCTTTCTTATTTGTGATGTGGGTGTAGAAGACTGCATTGTTTATCACACCAGCAAGAGCTTTATAAGATGTGCAGCAGCTGCACAATTACAGGAACAAACATGTTGGAACCTTGGTGAAGGAAGTACAGCAGCATCGGTGAAACTGTTCTCTACCTGATGCCGCATGCCCTGCTATAGAATGCTTGGCTAACTCAACCTTGCAAAGACATTAGTCATCAATTAGCTTTTTGTTCCAACCCTTGTAGAATCCATCTTTGGCCATTCTTCCCTTTTTCACCCCTCTTCTTGTACTCTAACCCTTCCTCAATGATATTCCTCTTGGTTACCATGGAAGCCATAGCTTCTTCTTTTGTTGCTTCTTATTGGTCTCTTTGGATGTATGAGAGGCATTTACTGAGCCAGAGAAACCATAAGTGATAGATCTTAGAGATGAAGAGAGCTCATTCATTCGTTAAACAAGTATTGAAAGAGAGCTTATTATGTGGCAGAAAAAGAAATCTCCTAGGTCCCAGAAATACAAAGGCAAAAACAAAATGGTGCCTGTCCTCACACACATCACAACTTATATATAGAAAATGGATGGAGGATAGGCACTAGACCTGTGCTTTTGTTGGTATAAGGAATTTCTCTAGAGAAAGCCCCTACTGGCAAAGGTCAGCAGCTTTTCTACAATTTATAGGTTCAGAGAATAGCCAGGAACATGGACAGGTTCAATGACTTTCCCAGGGTCAGCAACCCATGTATATTAGAGACAGGAAGTACTACTACCACCACCACTACTACTACTACTACTACTACCACCACGACCACTACTACTGCTACTACTACAACTAGTATTACTGTTACTACTATAAATAATCATAACAATAAGAGCTAGCATTTTTATAATGCCTTAAGGTTTGCAAAGTGCTTTATATATGCCATATCATTAGATTCTGAAAACAATCTTATGAAGTGCTATTATACCCATTTCACGGATAAGGAAACTGAGACTAAGAGGTTAAATTCCTTATTCCAGACACCCAGCAGATAACTGTCTGGGGCACACTAAGGTCTTCTCGACTCCAATGCCAACATTCTATCCAATGAGCCGTCGGGATGCCTCTGAATATATACAAAGTCAATACAAAGAAAATTGGATTGAGTGTGGGGAACGCTAATGAGGGAATTAGGAAAGGCCTTGTTTAGGCCATGCCCTTGGGAGATCATTTTGTGGGTACTACCCCCGTCTTCAGGGCATTATTGAGTTCATCTTATTGAGGAAACCCATTATATGTAATAACTTGATCATGATTCCCTTTCCATTAAGTGATAGAAGAGAGGCTGAAATAACAGTATTTCCACATTCAAGTGTCTGGATAATTTACCAGAGAGTATGTTTACCTGATAGTATGTCCAGATCCATTTTCAAGGTTGATATTCGTGATCTCAAATGTGGCTTCTTTCCAATCCATTAGGTGGCACAATGGATAGAGTACTGGACCTGGAATCAAGAAGACTTGAGTTTACATTCAGCCTCCAACACTTCCTATCTATCTGACCCTGGCCAAATCACTTAAATGCTCTCTGCCTCAGTTTCCTCAACTGTAAAATGGAGATAATAGTAGCACCTACCTATTGGAATCCAATCCAATAAACATGTATTAAAGACCTATTATGCATCAGGCATGGTGCTAAGTGCTAAGGATACAGTTAATAAAAAGAAAGACAGTCCCAGCCCTCGAGGAGCTTACAGTCTAGTGGGGGGATGGAGAGAAGACAACACACAAGAGGAAGAAAGAAAGAGGAGGAAGAAACCAAGGAGAACCTAGCTCTTGTTCCTTGGAGTCAAGTCAAGCTGAGGGTCAAAGTGAGCCAAAAAGTCCATTTTCTCCCCTCTATAAAAGCAAGCATTGAGAGGAATTTAGTATTCCACCTTCCATCCATATAATCAGAGGGGAGAGGTGGCTGAGGGAGATGGTATCAGTCAAGGCTTGAGTTAGCAGCATGTTGATGAGATTAGAGGCCATGAGTTTAACCTGGGATGGGCATCTTACTCCTGGGAGCTGAAGCTAGGCATAGCAGCAAAGGCAGAGTGGTGTGAGAACCTCATAGTATTGTTGTGGGGATCAAATGAGATATATGTAAAGTGCTTAGCAAATGCTTGTTCCTTTCCCTCACACTTTCCAATCATTACCAATATCTTAACCTTATATCAGAAACAAAGGCAAAGAAGATGAGAAATGAAAGGGAAAAGTACAGATTGTTAGAGTAATATGGGATCTGTATCTTCTCATATGTGACCCTTTGGATCACACTTGTGTTAACTGATTGTTCAATAATGATGATAACAGTGACTATAATATTGAGCCCAAAGATAACAAGTAAAAGTCAAAGATCTTGGTCTCTAGAGAGACACTAATTGGAATTTAAATGCATATTTTCCATAATTTATACTTATTCTTGTCTTATCTTACCAACTGGATGGGGCCAGGCATGAGGCCTTCTTAGCAGGAACTCTTCTTCATTGGTGATGGTTGGCTTAAGAGAGGAACTAACATCTTTTTACAGGGATAGAGACAAGCACTTGTCAATTCCTAGACTGGCTTTATGTTAAGCCATGAGTCAAATATGTCAAGGAACAATTGATTATATTTAAGGAGAAAAGTAAAGCTGCTAGACCAACAAGAGAGTCCCTTACACATCAGCAAATACTAGTGGGAAGGATTTACTTTATATCTGTGTCCAGATGTGAAGTCATAGCTCATTAATAGGAAGACAAATATGTTGGGACCTTACAAAATCTTGAGTTGGCTAAAACACAAGATAAATGCTGTAAAGTGGGAATGTAACTGATATTCATAGCAAAGATAGGAATGTAAATCTGGAATATAGAAGGAAATGGCCTTGTCCCTTTCATTTAGGTTTTATTCTTGCTCAGCTTCATAAGGTCATACATCTAGAAGTGGAAGGGACCCCAGAAACTATCTTGTCTAACTTCCCTCGTTTACAGATAAGGAAACCGTGAGCCATGTGAGATTAAGAGTTTTTCCCAAGGCCACACAGTTAAGTATCAGAAGTGTGGATGTGAACCCTGGTCCATGGACTCCAGAGACATATTCTTTCCTCTATATTATACTATATGCCAGTCAGCAGCAATCTCCTGAGCAAAGTGAGCTTTGTAGCCTTGGCCTCTGTGTAGATGCTAGGGGAGTCTATCAGTCAAATCTTTGAAATACAACTTGGGTTAGAAGACCTCCCAACAGTAGTTAAACAGGAGCTATAAGGAATTTTCTAACTTTGACTTCAAATCAGCATTAGATAGAGGTACTCAAAAGAATAGACAATGTGGCCATGAGTCATTCAGGTTGGATTTTATATTGGCTGTCTGGCTAGATGTGGTGACTTCAGAAGAGGTCAATATGCCCTGGTCAAGGAGAGACTTTCTGGCCACCACACTTTATTTGATGGGAACAGTGAGCCATAATTGACCCTGAAGGTTAGTAGATTTGGAAACAACTTGGCAACCAGACATGTATAGCAGAGACCATGTGATGACCAACAAAGATATGATTCTTAGTAGTGAGCTCTGTGATGATATCACCAGAGGACATTGGTAGCCCTACAACATCAGAGACATTAGTTGGCCCAATCATAGATGTGCTCTGACCACTTAAGTTCCTGTTGTATGCTCTGACCTCAATGTTCACCACAAGACAATGGGTTTGAATGGGTCCTGACTCTCAACATGTCTTTTCTAGGATTTTGTGTATGAAAAAGGATGTCCTCATTGCTCTGTATAGGACATTATCAAAAGACAGAGCTTATTAAATTCAATAGCTTTGAACACCATATTTCCATCAACTTCTTGTTGCAAAAGCATCTTTTTTTTGAGCTGCCAGCTCTCTAACCTTCACCACACTCTTCACGTCTAGCTTGATGAGCTGTAGCTACAAATACAAGGAACAAAGGCTAACTCTGAGGGCCGTTCTTCCATCATTTAAAGACATAAATTCACAGGGACGTGTGAGGGTATTGATTTCAAAGTGGTAGGGATCGGTATGGTTATAAAAGATGTTCATGGAACTTCATAGAATTGAAGGTTTTAGATGTTTATAATGTGGGAGAATTATGCTCAAAACTGAATCCCCCTATTTTTCAAAATAACTCAGAAAATTGTTACCTGAGCTCCAATTGACTCTACATTTCTCATGTTACCATACTCAGAATAATTCTATCTACTCATGAGAGAGGGTATTTATCTGCCTTGTTTCCAAATAACCAGGACTTCTCAATGTTCCAGTGCTCCTGTGGATCTGTGATCTTATCAGTGTTTATACACTCTCTAATAATGTAGATAGAAAGCCATATATGCCTGCCCATCTTCTTTCCATTTCCTCCTCTAAAGCCTTCCTGGAATATTTCTTCTTGTTCTCTTTACATTACATGTATACAAGTTGAGCATAAAATCTGTCCATTGGCCATCCCTCACTCCAGTTATGTGTTCAATGCATCTTTTTTTTCCAGTCATACATTTTCTACATAACATCCTTTGGGCCACTTAATCTCAGGGTCCTAGTGTACTATGAGCTGAACACAGAGCTAAAAATACTTGATGTTTACATCATTTTAAGTACCTAATGTTTACTAATGAAGCATAAAAAAGAGGAAGCTCTGGGTTCGAGTTTATCCCTCCTCTGACGCATACTAACTATGAGACCTTGACCAAGTCATTCAACCTCAGTGTTCTAGGCAACTCTTTAAGATAAATTGAAGAGAAGATACTGCATTGGTGGCAGGAGTTTACTTTCTTGAAAGTTCTCTTTGCCAATGAAATCACAGACCTAGTCTTCATTGCTATTCTTAATATTCAGTCAACCATTAAGCATGATTTAAGCACTTAGTATATCCACCAGGCACTGTGTGAGGTATGGGAGATAGAAAAAAAAATCCCTACTCACAAAGAGGGGCAGTTAGGTGGCACAGGGGATAGAGTGCTGGGCCTGGAGTCAGAAAGACCTGAGTTCCAATCTGGCCTAAGACACTTACTAGATGTGTGACTCTGAGTAAGTCACTTAACCCTGTTTGCCTCAGTTACCTCATCTGTAAAATTAACTGGAGAAGGAAATGGCAAACCACTCCAGTATTTTTGCCAAGAAAACCCCAAATGGGGTCACAAAGAGTTGGAAATGACTAAACAACAACATGCACTAGGAACTTATATTCTAATAGAGGAAACAGTAAGTACATATAAAGATACAGGGTATAACAAAAGTGTTAGGGTATTTTTATTCTACTAAAGCTTTTATATAAACATAAGTATAAACCTAACAAATATAAATGACACCAAGTAGTTTACAACATAGTTTGGGAGTAAGAGCCTTAACGGATGGAGTAGGATTAGTAAATGTTTTATCCAGAAGATGTTGACATTTAGTCAATTAATTTGTACTTGATACTTTCCTTATAAATTTTCTCTATTTTGTATGAGAATATCTTTTTACCTAGCTTGTCTACCATTCAAAGGAAGATTCAGTGACTTCTTTTCATGGCCATTACTCCAATTCTCTTCTCTACTCTTCTCTCTTCAGTGACTCTCCAAAACTAAGGGACATGATTCCCTATGTTGTCCAGAATTAATTACTACAAATGGATACACGGTATTTCACATTTATCTGGATGTGGTTCCTACCTCTCCATATAAGATATAAAACTAATATCAAATAATAATAACCCAAATGAGATCTCCCAATCCTGGGAAAAAAATTCATTTTCCCCTACTGTCTCTAAGCCATTCATACAATTTATTTAATGTGTTTATTCCTTTATTTAACACTGGTGCATTATTGAGTACAAACACACAACAGCTATTTTAGATATACCCTTAGACATGTTTTTAAGAAATTCTTCTTTTATGTCATAAATCTCATACTATGAAATTAGCTGAAACTTAATTTTGCTAAGGAATGCCCAGCAATGAACAACTTTTATGCTTTTAGCTAAAGAAAATTTCTCCATGTTTCATTCTACCCTGATAGAATATAAACTCTTTTAGGCCTGGGAATCTTGCATTTTTCTCTTTATTTCATAGACTAAAATGCCTGTTGATTGATTGACTGATCTTTATATAGTATCATGAGAGCAGATCATAGTTCAACTTACCAAAAATAAGAATTCAGAAACATGATTAACAATTTTTCTTGATTAATGTGCAAATGAACATGCCAAATAATCTAGCTTCTATCAAACCTGTTTTCAAACAACATCATTTGGATTATTGTTTTTTAAACATATTTTAACAATATCAAATTACCACTTTGTATATATAATTTGTTCAGTTGTCAAAATGACTGAAAAGTAGAACTATTTTTTCTCTCAAAAGAAAGCTAATTATGGCTGAAACATTCTGAACCACCGTCATGAATGTTATTTTTACTATTTCTACATTTTCGATGGCTCAGATATGTACTGCTATAACAGGTGTTAGATTCTCCTTGGAGAGAGGGATGGTTTGATACTTCAGTGGGTCTGAGATCTTACTGGTATGAGTAATCTTGCCAACAATACAGATGGCAACCCATTCATGCTTACCCATCCTGTGTGACTCTTGTCCATATATTCCTGTAAATCATCCACAAAGGGTTTATCCAGTATGTTCAGGTCCTTCATCTGGATTTCTTGGCATTGTGTAATGGCATACATGAATTATCCATCAGCTTTCACTCTTGCTATTAGTTGGTCCACCTTATCTTCCACTCATATGTAATCAGTAAACTAAGCAACAGAAGCTTGGGGCTTAGATTCAGTCTTGGACACTAACCTCAAATTAGTTTCTCTTTGTCTTACTTTTCCCTACCTGGAGTTATTTCTGGGAAACCTCAGCAGGATCCCCAGATATGGGCAAAAATATCCCCAGAACAAGATCAAAATGGGTACATTATTTAAACATAAAGGGTGATACCATAAGCAAATTAAGAGCTCGAGGAATTGTTTACCTGACAAATGTACAGAGAAGAAAAGAATTTATGTCCAAACAAGAGACAGAGAGCACTATGAGATGTAAAATGGACCATTTTGATTATAGTAAATTTAAAAAGGGCTGCACAAACAAAAACAATTAAACCAAGTTTAGAAAGAAAGCAGAAAGCCGAGAAACAATTTTTACAGCAAGGCCTCATTTTTCAAGTATATAGAGAATTGGTTCAAATTTCTAATATGAGCCATTCCCCAAATTACTTGTATATCCCAAATTCAAAGGATATGAACAGACAGTCTTCAGATGAAAAAACTCAAAGCTATCAAGACCTATGTGGAAAATGCTGTAAATCACTACTGATTAGAGAAATTCAAATTAAAACAACTCTGAGGTACTACCTCACACCCATCAGATTGGCTAATATGACAGAAAAGGAAAATAATAAATGTTAGAGGGGATATGGAAAAATTGGGACACTAACGCACTGTTGGTAGAATTGTGAACTGATCTGACCACTCAGGAGGGCAATTTGGAACTATACCCAAAAGGCTATAAAACTGTGTATACCCCTTGATCCATCATTACCTTTCCTAGATCTATATACTGAAGAGATTTTTAAAAAGGGGGAAAGAACCTATTTGTACAAAACTATTTATAGCAGCTTTTTTTGTGGTGGCAAAGAATTGGAAACTGAGGGGATGCCTATCAATTGGGGAATGGCTGAACATGTTGTGGTATATAATTGTAATGGAATATTACTGTGCTATAAGAAATGATGAGCAGACTATTTCAGAAAACCTGGAAAGACTTATATAAACTGATGCAAAGTGAAGAGAGCAGAATCAGGAAAACATACACAGTAACAGCAATACTGTGCAGTAATCAACTGTGAATGACTTAGCTATTCTCTGCAATACAGTGATCCAAGACAATTCCAAAGGACTCATGATGAAAAGTCCTATTCACCTCCAGAGAAAGAACTGATGGAGTCTGAATGAAGATCGATGCACACTTTTTCACTTTCTGTACTTTTTTCTTTAGGCTTTTTCCCCTTTGGGTCTGTGGCTTCTTTCATATGATTACTATGGCAATATGTTTTGCATGATTGAACACGTATAACCTTAATCAAATTGCTTACTATCTCAGGGAGGGGAGAGGTGAGGGAGAAAAATTTTGGAACTCAAAAAATTTTTAATGAATGTTAAAAATTGTTTTTTTCTGTAACTAGAGAAAAATAAATATTAAAAATATACTCCCCATCCCATACTAGCACTAGTAACAATACTCATTGGGTATAAAATGGCTTTTATTTCATCTTGTGCAAAATTCAGAAGATCAGTAAAAGGTTCATAGTAACTCATAAATGATCAATATAATTCTCTTCCTACTGCAGGGAACCCATCCTTCTCTCCTTTTCCCTTTCCTTTTGCCCCACTCAGGGACTGATAAAGTCCCCATACTCATGGCATATCCTTGTAATTTGGACTATTCTCAGAAAGGAAACAAACTTGGAGTTGCTGGGTAGGCAACTCTCTGGCAATCTGGTGCATTCCATTTTACCCCAGAGAACCATTTAGATATACAGGCTTATGGTACTACTCTGAGGACTTGAACTCCCCAGGATGAAAAATATGTTTGGGATTACTCACTGGCAAAGCCTTCCCATCTGACCTACACATCAGCTAAGGAACTCATGGTAGCACAGGAGAAAATGTTTGCTTTCTCATGTCATAGCTTTATTCTAGTGTTTCAGGAGCCATGTGCGAGGTCTTCTCCATAAGATACTGATAGTACCCAGGAATTCTGTTTCTCTATTTTAATATCTGGGTCTCTCTACTTGCAAATTTGGGGTTGCCAGTTTGACAACTCTAAGGCTCGCACCTCCATGAAAAACTGCCCCATCTATCCAGTAGGCTGAGGTTTAGAAATTCCCAGCACCCTGTCATGTAGCTTCCCACTCCCCTTAGGCTGCCATCTCTCAGCCTAATCTAAGGCTAGAGCTAGGAACTTGGGATCTAGGATTTCTTCGTGCACATACAAATCCCATGTACCTCTGTCTCGAGGAGTCCCTCCTCTCCTGAACTAGATCTGCTCTTAACTCTAATATGGCTTCAGATTCTATGCATGAAAAAGAATATGAGCAAAAAAATGGGTTGGACTCTAGACTGACCTTTTATAGACCCAGAACAAAGGGATGGCTCTGAATCAGAATAATCTGAAAAATCAATTCAGCCCCCCTCACTTGGGCTCAGTCACTCATTCTCAGTGACATATGAATAAGTCAGCAGTGCCAAGGGACATGTTCACCCTGCATTGGGAGACCATCAGTGTCCTAAACAAAGGCCATGATCCTGTAAGTTCATCAAGTTGATCAGAGAAGTGGCCTGATCAACCCCTTACAGAGCCATCTCACTAATGACAAACATCTTATGATGATTTTTCTTCTCTCCAGTTCTTTGTGGTGAAATGTCATGGTCTAATCACACCCAAAGGACAATGGAGAAGCAAATGATGCAGAGACTGTGAAGAGGCTGCAATTCTTAACCTCATTTCTTCAAGGAATGGTCTTTCCCATTACACAGCCATAAATCATTACCAGAAAGGGTGGGGACTATGTATTCAATTTATATTACTGATTTATAGTTTATAGTACTGATAAAGTGGAAATATGCTTTAATAATGTATGACTAATTGACTTATTTTTACTTCTATTAAATTTAAAGCTTTGGGAATGGAGTGGTATGAGAGAAAGAGTGCTGTCTTTGGAATCAGAAAGCCACACAACTCACATCCTGCCTCTTGTCACTTATTACCTATGTGGCTTACTTCCTTGGGCTTCAATTTCTTCACCTGAAAAATAAGGAGTTGGACTAGATGGGCCTTTAAGCTCCTTTTCTGTTCTAAATTTGTTATCTTTTCTAAAGAATAAATAAATACATGCTAGTGATCTTGAAATAAAGTAGCCTACTGATTGTCAGTATTGCATTTAACATGGGCACCCCATAGTATCTAATTTTCCTTTTCTCTTTTTTTTGGGAGGGAGTAGGGTGGGAGATTTATGTTCTTTAGCCCTAATTGCAGGGGATTCTTTTTCTTAGCATTTTTAAGAAATGATTAAGCATAAGAGACCTCCCTCTCCTCACATATGTACATATACACACACCCAGAAACAAAAGCAAAAACAAATTTTAATTAAATTTCTCTCTTGTTGTAGCTACATAAATTGAATAAAACATAGTCCAGGCCCTCTAAGAGGTTACCATTAAGAAAAAGCACCCTGACAATGGAGATGTGGGTTATGCATCTAGAATGAATGAGTAATAAAGTCTTCTGGGGCTGCTAGCTTCCATTATTGGCTTCCTGGGAAAACAATTGCTAAATAGTGGCACTAGCTATCCTTGAGTTACACAGCAGAGCTCCCAAATGCAGGTCAAATCAATTTACTAACTCACATAATCCTTCTTTTCTTGGAGAGCTGGAATAATTTCTGGGGAATATAGAATGCATTACATCCCTTTTAAAATGAAGATGCTTAAGCTTTTATTGACCCTAGCTCTCTATTAGGACTGATGTCATATTTAATTGGCACAACTCCATAAAGTTACTGGAGCAGTCTGCATGCTGAAAAGGAGAGATGACAGAGGCCAAATATAAATTTGTATATTTGGAGCAGAATGTAACCTTTGTTGTTCCGTTGTTCAGTCATATCTGATTCTTCGTGACCCTGTGGAACGTACTGTCCATGGGGTTTTCTTGGGAAAAATACTGGAGTGGTTTGCCATTTCCTTCTCCGGTGGATTAATGCAAACAGAAATTAAGTGACTTGCCCTAGACCACAGAGTTAATAAGTGTTTGAGGCTGGATTTTGAACTCAGATCTTCCTGATTCCAGACTTAGCACTCTATCCACTAAGCCACCTGGCTGCCTCCTCGGCAAATAGAGTTTAAATGACCTGCCCAATTTGGCTCAGCTAGTAAATGTTATAAGACCCGCATCTGAACTCAGGTCCTCCTGACTCCATGCCCAGTACTCTATCTACTGAGCCAACCAGCTGTCCTGAAAGCAACCTTAGAGACCATCTCATCCAAGTCCCTTATTTTATAGACGAGGAAACTGAGACCTAGAGAGTTAAATGTTCTCTAGGTCTATAAACCCTTATAGTTTTAAACCTCTGATCCTATGACTTCCCAAAGATCACACACATAGTAACTGCCAGAGGCAGAATTTGAAGCCAGGGAACATGTGCATGCTCTTTTTGCCTCTTTGCAGGATTTTGATTATTCATTTTCTAGGAAAGGTCAGTTGGACAGCAAAAGAAGGGAATTTGGAAGATGCATACACATTCCCTAACTGACTAGGGAGAGTGTTGATTATTCTTTTCACCTATGACTAATGGAGTGCCTTGATTGTGTATGTGAGGCATAGCCCCCACATTGTCCTGACTTAGCCACATTTCTTGAGGGAAATCCTTGGGAAAGTTTCTAAGAAGTTGAAGAAGAGTGTCTCCTTCAGGGTGTTCCAAAATGCTTCAATGTTAGAACAAAATAAAAGCATTTGAATAAAAGATCTGGACCGTTGAGGACAAAAGTAGTCTTGGAAATAGAACAAAATCACACCCATTAATGAAGGGAAGCAGATGTCTAGAGGCACTGATATCAGAGATTGGAGGAGACTTTAGGTAGTAAGAATAAAGAAATTTTAAATTAAAGGTATGGTGAAACTGAGGAAAGTTTGAGGGGCTTAAATGGGATGTGGGGTTGTACAAATTTATCTTGCTACTGTCTCTGAGGACAGAGAGATCTCCTTTTCCTGAAGCTATGTCTAGCTTAGTTCACAAGGGTAGACAAGGAAACAGAAATATAATAGGCATCACCTTCACTTATGTTACATCTCTAAGAGCCGAAGTAAAGTAGATAAGGGATACCTTGAGGAACCCCAATATGGCAAATAAGTCTTCAAATACACTTACCTGACTCTATGTCAGTCATCTCATATGCCCACAGTTTCACATGAAACATACCCTAGAACTGTGACTATATTTGGCAGCCAAAAAAAGAGAAAATTTTTTGATGCAAAAATAAGCTTATCTTTTTTCAGAAGCATCAACAAGCTAGTAGTCCAAGGCCGTACTCCTAGTCAGTCATGATACATAGATCCATATAGGACAATAAATGTGAAAAATAAAGCATGTATCTACTTAAACCATATATATATATATATATATATATATATATATATATGTATATATAGTCTTTTATATATTCATAGTATGCTTCCTACATATGAATCCATGTAACATATATAGGAAGCATACTATGTGTGCGATGTAATACTAAGCGTTAGAGATGATAGCTAATATAGTACCTGCTCCCAAGAAGCTTGTAATATAGGGTGCACAAATAACTATGATAAGAATTTGACAGTAAGTGAAAAGAAGAGATGTGTGCCATCAGTCAGAGAGAGGGAATAAAATGCTAGGAGAAATTTAAAGTAGGAAAATGCAGTGTTAGTTGTTGGGATCTGGAATGCCTTCATGGAAGAAGTGGCAACTGAGTCTAGCCTTGAAGAGAGGGAGGGATTTCAACAGAAGTAAATGAGTGGAGAGGGAATAAACATTTATATAGCTCCTCCTCCTGACATAGAGTCAGGAAAGTATATTTGAAGACTTATTTGCCCCATTGGGATTCCTCAAAGTGTCCCTTACTTACTTTACTTTGGCTCTTAGAGATGTGAAGGTCATGCTCATTTATGCTTCTGTTTCCTCGTCTACCCTTGTGAAGTGAGCTGGACACAGCTTCAGGAAAAGGAGAACTCTCTGTCTTCAGAGACCATAGCAAGTAGCACTTACTGTGTTAGGTACTTTACGAATATTTTCTCTATTTATAGAAGCTCTTTTTCTGGTGGCTAAAAATTGGCAATTGGGGAATAGCTGGACAAGTTGTGGTATATAATTATCATAGAATATTATTGTACTATAAGAAATGGCAAGCAGGATAATTTCAGAAAAATCTAGAAATCCTTACATGAACTGATACAGAGGGAAATGAGCAGAACCAGGAGAACACTGTACACAGTAACAGCAATACTGAACAATGAAAAACTGTGAATGATTTAACTATTCTCAGCAATACAATGATCCAAAACGATGGTGAAGAACTCACAATGAAAAATGCCTTCCACCTCCAGAGAGAGAATTGATGGAGTCTGAATACAGATAGAAGCATATTTTCCTCTCTCTCCCTCTCTCTCTCTCTCTTTCTCTCTCTCTCTCTCTCTCTCTCTCTCTCTCTCTCTCTCTCTCTCTCTCTCTCTCTTTGCCTCCCCCCTCCCTCCTCCTCCTCTCTCTTTCTTCCTTTGAGTTTCCTTCCACAAAACAACTAATATAGAAATGTTTTACACGATTGCACATGCATATCCCATATGAAATTACTTATCATCTCAGAGAGATGACTGGGAAGGGAGGAAGGAATAGAATTAGGAACTCAAAACTTTTTAAGATGTTAAAAATGTATGTTAAAAATTGTTTTTACATGTAATTGAGAGGGAAATTTTTTAAGTAAACATTTATTTTTTAAAAAATTCTCATTTGATCCTCACAACAACCTGTGAGGTAGGCACTATTTTTATCCTCATTTTGCAGCTGAGGAAACTGAGGCAAACAGAGGTTAAATGACTTGCCCAGGTTAACACAGCTAGTAAGTGTCTAAGCTGAATTTGAACTCAGGTCTTCCTGACTCTAGGCCTAGTTCTCTATCCACTGATGACATTAGATTTAAAATCTAAGCAGAAGTCATCCCAACCTCTTCCCAATTACCATTTATGATAAAAAGAGGAGCTGATGACTTAATATGACATGATTTATGGTATAACTTGACCAAGAACAACTCCCACACTGTCTTCCAGAAATTTTAATTCCTGTTGATTCAATAAGAATATACTATGTGCCAGGTACTGTACAAGGAAGTGAGGATACAAGACAAAAGTGAAACAGTCCCTGCCCTCAAGGACCTTAGAGGCTACTACTGGCGGGAATGAACAAGTATACATATAAGTAAATATAAATACTAATGAAATAAATACAAATAGTGACAATGGTGTATACTTAGTACCTATTATTAATGTTCCAGAAGACCAGACCACATCTGGATCATATTTTCTCTTCTGCAACTCTACAGAAAAACAGGCTGTCACTTTATTAACCATAAAAGGAGTATAAAAAGTCATTTTTCCACAAGGTGGTACTGTACTCAGTCCCCTGCCAAATTGTTTCCATCAATCAATTATTCAACAAGCATTTAATTAGTCTATACTTTGTACCAATTTCATTAGATAGTATCCACTGCACATGAGTGGACCACTAGGCAACACAGTGGATAGAGCTCTGGGCCTAGAGTCAGGAAGATTCATTTTTCAAAGTTCAAATTTGGACTCAGACACTTACTAGCTTTGCGAACCTGGGCAAGTCACTTAAACCTGTCTGTTTCACTTTCCTCATAAATAAAGTGAGTTGGAGAAGGAAACAGCAAACCACTCCAGTATCTTTGCCATGAAAGTCTGAAATGGGGTTGTGAAGAGTTGGACATGACTGAAAAAATGACTGGACAACAGCAAAAGTGCATGAGTGGAATTTTCCACCAGTGCCAGTATCCCCACTGCTTTTCCAGAGTATTCCCTGGTGGACCTTTCTATTGTCCACCTGGGGTGGGGCTGGGTGCATTTAGTCACCTTCCCTTGGGGCATTCAAACTTGAGTGTAAGCAAAGATAAATAGATCATTGCTCTGAAATGGCAGAAGAAGAGGGGAAATCTAGATGGGTTTTCTCAGTGACAGTACCCCATCCCTCATTTGGTAAACCTCTTGTTTTTGGGAACCACCCTCATTGAGTAAGGTTCAAGTAATTGACTTTTCAGCAGCCACGTGTTTGTTAAACACAGTAAAGTGAAGAACTGCATAGGACCTCTCATTGAAATATAGTCAAGAAATGGCTTCGCTCAATCATCTTTACTACCACTACCACCTGTCCCAACACACATTTTCAAACATCCTTCTCGTATGTAGATCTGTTCTGTAAACAGTGGGAGAAGGGGGTAGAGGAAGCCCGGGGAGGTTGGGACTGGTCTCCAAGCCAATATCATTGGTGGCTATGGTTTCATGGCAGCTGTCAGCCAGTTTCTCTATCAATGTTGCTCCCCCATAGCAACATTGATCTTTGTGGCCAGTGCTCCAAACCTTGTTCCTGGCATCTGTGCCATTGCATCTCTCCAGGATCTGTCTCAGATTATCCACACTGGTGTCCAGCTTGGGCTGTGTCTATAAGGTAAATCTCAGCAAGGAGAAAGAGGGTAGCCTAAAGTAGCAGTAACAGTGACCATCCTCACATCAGCATGGAAAGAATGGAACAGGGGACAGGAAATCCATTCATGGACAAAATAAAGGGAAGTTTAGGGTATGGGTAATTTGTATACCCACAGATAGTTTTCCTTTTCTTCTCAGGAGTATCAGTGATCTCTTTCTCTCACCAGGACCTCTGGAAGAGAAGAGGGGCACTAGAAGCACCTGCTATAAGAGTAATTTCAGAGATCAGGGAGTACCAAGAACTGAAGGAATCAAGAGAGGCTTCTGGTAAGCAGTGGTACTTGAGCTGAACCCCAAAAGGAGCCAAGGGTTCCAGGAAGCGATAGGTAACAGTGCAGTCATGGGGGACAGTCAGTGTAAAGCTCAAAAATGGGAGATGGAATGCCATGTGCAAGGAAGAGAAATTAATTATGTAAGAGAGTAACATGTAGTCGTCCAGGAAAGACAGGTTAAAGCCATACCATTGTTGTGGTTTAGCTGTTTCAGTCATGTCCAATTCTTTGTGACCCCTTTTGGAGTTTTCTTGGCAAAGAGACCAGAGTGGTTTGCCACTTCTTTCTCTAGCTCATTTTACAGATAAGGAAATTGAGGCAAAAAAGGTTAAGTGATTTGCCTAGGGTCACACAGCTAGGAAGTGTCTAAGGCCAGATTTGAACTCTTCCTGGGACTCTATCTACTGTGCCAGAAAGTGACATAAACGGGGCAGTTTCCTTATTATTGAGTTGAAATTAATATGCACTTTCCAAAAAACTCCACATAACAGAAGTTCACAGTTACCTATATTACTCTTTTTTGTTCTTTGTATATTGAAAAGTTTGTTGGTTAATGATTATTAAGTTCATAATAGAAAGGAGAAAATTAATTTTAAAGCATTTAAAATAGCAAAAGCCTGAAAGGAAAGCTTCAAAGATAAACTTTTCCGACTCCATGGCTTTTTTCTAGGATCAGTGCTATATAACACACCGTGGGGCCCACAAGGCCCAGCTGACCTGAGACTTGATCAGTTTTAGAGATTTCATATCGATATAATATACATCCAGGTTTTGTACCCAAGTAGGCCAGCCCACTTGCTGTGCTCCTCAGTTTCATTAGGATTAATGCACTATAATCCACCTTCACTCATTTGTGTGTTGTCCACAACAGCCCACCTGTTCTGTCCCCACCTCGAAAGTGATGAGTCTATGCCCAGGGTGTACAACCACAAACACTGAGGTAACGGATGGCAATGGCACAATGCTGATTTTTTTAAAAATCAAGCTCCCATATAATTCAGTGCCTGCAGGAATTCTGTCAGGTCACAGCTGTTTCCCAATGAGTCATCCATCACTCCGAGGACTATCCTACATGGATGGAAGCAATGCAAGCCCACACACCAGGGTATAAATACAGCCGAGCTCAGTGACAGCTACTGTAACTGGAGGCATTCTCCCTCCCATCAACTATTTTGATGCTGTTCCCATACTGGTCAAATAAAATAATATTTGTATATTTATGTATATAAATATATGTGTGTTTTATATCATAAAACATACAAGTATACGTATATGTATATTTATAATATCAGTATATTCGTATGTATATCTATACATGTGTATATACATATGTGTATACATGTATATATTGCACATGTACATGCATGTGTACATGTGCGCATGTATACGTACATGCATACATGCATGCACATATACATACGCAGCTAAGTGGTGCAGTGGATTTAGTACTGGGCCTAGAGTCAGGAAGACTCATCTTCCTGAGTTCAAATCTGGCCTCAGACATTTACTAGCTATGTGACCCTGGGCAAGTCACTTAATCCTATTTGCCTCAATTTCCTCATCTGTAAAATGATCTGGAGAAAGGAATGGCAAATCACTGCAGTATCTTTGCCAAGAAAACCCTAAAGGGGGTTGTGTAGAGTCAGACACAACTGAAAACTACTGTACAACCATAAATAATACACATATGCATACATATACATATATATATGTGTATGAGTTCCATTCAGGCCTAATGAATTATTTGTGAAGATTCTTGTCAGTAAATCAGAATTAGGAAAATAACACTACCTGATGTGTCAGATATGCAGCACTCCAAGGATTTTGTCCATGGAGTTTTATTCCACCATTTGGAAAGCTAGGAGTTTGGGATGGGAGGGAAGTGACTACAAACCCAGCTGGGTATATGTGGGAGATAAACAGCTCTGTTATTCCTCTCCCTGGGTCTTGCCTTCCATCGAAAAGTTGGCCTCGACAGAGGGGAGCCTTCCTCACAATACTACTATAGCCTATCACAGCAGCCTCTTCCCTTCTGAGAGAGGTCATCATAGTGAATACAGCAATGTGCATTGTAGTCATCTAGAAACTTCCAATGGTGCTTAGCAAAGGGTCAGTTATAAAAGCCCTATCATGACACAGTTTCTTATCAGAGATTTATGAAGAACATCTTTAGCCATGAAGTTTATGTGGCATCAATGACCAGGTCACTCCATTGTTTTCAATCCATGTTCCATCTTGGGGTTAGGACACTTATAAGGTGAGAAAGAAAAGACTGACTCCTCCTTAACCTTCCATTGTTTTTGTCAGTCTCTTTTGGTCGTGTCTGACTCTTCATGACTCCATTTGGGGTTTTCTTGGCAAAAATATTGGAGTGGTTCTCTGTTTCCTTAACTAATTTTACAGATGAGGAAACTGAGGCAAACAGGATTAAGTGACTTGCCTAGGGTCACACAACTACTAGGTGTCTGAGGCCAGATTTGAACTCAGGAAGATGAGTGTTCCTGACTCCACACCCAGAACTCTACCCACTGCACCACCTAGCTGCTCTAACCTTCCATGCCTATACAAACCTACTCTCCTGTATGCATAGGAAGATTCAGGCTCAGTGTGACCTAGGCTAATTGGTTTTCAGCTGGGTGGCACATGAGGAGACATCTAGTCCATATTCTTCATTTTACAGATAATGAACTGAGAATAAGAGAGATTAAAAGACTGGTACAAGGTCACAGAGTAAATAGTAGAGCTGAGATTTGAACTCAAGTCCTCTGGCACCCCATCCAATGCATTTTCTACCGGGGGTTCCCCACCCCTATCTCCTGTATCCCTTTCCTGCCTTACATCCTAATTCTAATAAATTGATATGTTGCCTTTAAAATTATTAATATGATTAAACAAATTTCTATCATCAACACTGAGGAAAAAAACAGGTGGGAGAGGGGATTGCAATATCTTTATTAATAAAGTAATTGGCTAAACTTACACTTTCTCTGTTTGGAGGCTCTCCAGGTGTCACCAAGGTTACTCTGTTTGCCAAATGAGCATCTTATGAGTGATGTCCACTCCCCAGCCTCATATCCCTCCTGGAGAAATAAATGCACAAGCTTGCTTTCAAATGTGAAAAGGGAAGGTTCCTTCTGGATCATGCCAGGGCACTGTGGCCCCTCTAGTCCTATAATATTTCACTGTTAATGAAGCAATGCGTTTGGATAACTGGAAAGGATGTATGACATATTGTGGCACGTATGTTAACCTTAGGTTTTCAGTACATACGATTTGTATTTTCTCTTATAATTGCTATAGAAAGTGAACCCTACTGTTCAACCCAAGGTAATAACTATCTCATCTATTCCTACCTTTGCCATAAGAAACCCTCTTGAAGTCAGAGATAAGGCACAAGTGTCTGCTTCTCAGAAACATGATTTCCACCTATAATCTACAGTACATAGTGGATGTTCGGGAAGACCTGAGGGTCACAATTGTTCCCAAGGGAAAAAAAAAGAAGGCAGTCGGAGGTCCTGTAACTCAGATCTGTATCTCTCAGCATTGGTCACTACTTCCTACTATAGAACAGGAATAGAGAGGTGTATGGTGTTCACTGTTACAGTTGCTGGAAGAGAGAGTAATTATCCCTGGAGCATACCAATCAATAAGCATTTATTAAGTGCCATCAGCTAGTATGGTCCTAGGCAGTACAAATAATAAATTCTGTGAAGCTGTGGAATGTATTTGAATGTGTGCTATTCAAATTATGTAAAATCTGGTCATTGTTTCCAGCTCAACAAGATTATGCAGTGTGAACTCAAATAATGCAACCACCTCACAGGATTCTAATAGGGACCTAGCTGCACTATGGGTCAAGAACTCTGCTAGGTGCAAGGGATGCTAAGACAATAGTGAAAATAGCCCCTGCCTTCAAGGAGCTTACAGTCTTGCTGTAAAAATAAGAAAAAGATGAGCAGAAAGGTTTTCCATATACACTGAAATATTTGTAGCAACACTTTGAGTATGCGTGTGGTAGTAAACAGTTGAAAACAAAGTAGATGCCTGTCAAATGGAGAATTGCTAAATAATAAATAATTGGTGCATGAATGCAATAGAATTTTACTGTGCTGCAAGAGATGACATTAAGCAGCTATTTCAACTGACCTGATTAATCAAATCTTTTTTATTTATTAAACATTATTGGACTCTTAATTAAAGACAGAGTTGGAACAGTGAAAAGACTGCTGGATTTGAAGCCAGAAGACCTTGGTTTGAGTCTTAGCCTTGTTAATACCACTATGACCTGGAGAAAATAGTTTAGTCTCACTCGGCCTATTTCCTCATTTTACAAATTGGACCAGATGTCTTAAAGTCCCTTCAAGCACTAAATCTAGGACCTCATTATTGTTTCTTCTTGTTGTCGTCATTTTCCCGCCAGCCAGAACAGTCAAAATTGGCTTTGTGTATAGATGAAGACTACATATTGCCATCACTCTGCTGCTCCAGGAGCGATCAGGTTCAGGCTCTGCCACATACTGTCTGTGGGATCACAGACAAATCCTTTAACCTCTCTGAGCCTCAATTTCCTCTTCTGTAAAATAGGGATGAGAGTGATCTATGTGCTAATCAAGGATATTCTTGATGTAAATATGATAATGAAAGGCAACCTTTTAAAGAGGATTTTCAATAGCAGATTGCATTGTCAGTCTCATAGCTAATTAAAAGGTATAAAGAATAAAAAAAGCCTGATATGCTTACTGTTTGTTGATTAAAAAAAAAAACCTTTTGATTAAGTAGTATAAAGAACAGCCTTAAAGACTATTTTTCAACAAGATTTGTCACGTTCATATGCTAAAGCAAAAGAATATTCCTGATAATTACAACCACAGAAATAATTCAATGTAAGATTCCTTCTATAATCAGTATTCAGTAAGATATAAACAGGAAGACATGTTTGCCTAAAGTCTTACAGAGAATATTAATATTATGTTCAAAATCCAAATGATGTATTGATTTCATTGAGCCCCACAATACCACAAAGCCTCCTTATTAAAACCAGTGGTTCCTAAAAACAATTGGTGTAGGAATACACACAAATTCACAAGGAAAAAACAAGTAATGAAGTATGCGTATTGTCTAGATTTTGACGTGGATGGGGTAACCCACTGAATTAGTCAATCAGCATGTATACTTTGGACACATAGACAAGCATCTGGACCTTGTATTGGCCAAAAAAGATGAGAACAGTGGACCACATTTGGGAAAATTGTGCAGCAATTTCATTGATTACCCTATTACATAAATATTTTCCTGGTGATACGCCAGTGCGAACCATAAAACAGTAGGATCTCTAAGGAATCATGAAGGGTATTAGCTACAATATATTACCTGTGATAGCCTGTGTGAACGAATGTATCACCAAGAAAACGTATGAGGAGGAAGGGAGGTAGGATGGTGATACCCAAGAGTAAGGGGTAATTGATGGATAGCCTGAGTGTTGTACTGGTACCCGCGAGATGTCAAAAGACCTAGAGGAAGGGCTCTATTACATTGGGTGGCTGCTCCATCAAGGAGTTGTAAGATCACATGGGAAAGAACACACAGGATGAGGAGGTAAGAATAGATATTAATCTACACCAATAGGGAAAGGTCCTACTTCAATGAAATCATGGGTTTGTCCAAGTGTCATAGTACTTATTATGTGAGTATTAAACTAAACGAGTTTCTGAATGGAAGGCATTCTGAATTTATAGTTCACATAAGTATCAAATGTAATCTTAAGTCTAGAGCTAGGAGCAACCTCAGAAACCATCTAGTCCAATACCTCTCCTGTTTTACAGATGAAGAAGTTGAGGCATGAGCAAGTTAAATTATTTACACAAGTACTAAAGTTGGACTGTTGGTTCAACATCTTCCCCATCAAGTATCTAAATAAGATTAGAAAGGGTGTGAGTTTTCTAAAGCAACTACTTCTTTGATCTTTAAAAAGGATAATTACTAACTCTGCAGTATTGTTTAGGTGTGGTAGCACCTGGACAAGGAAGGGTGAACAAAATGACTTGCCAGTGACTTCTTCCATCACACTGAAGCAGCATATGTCAAGAGTACTTGGATTTCAGGCTGACAGTGTTGTTGTTCAGCCATTTTAGTCATGTCTGACCCTTTGTAACCCCATCTGAGGTTTTCTTAGCAAAGATACTGGAGTAGTTTGCCATCTCCTTCTCCAGCTCATTTTACAGAATAGGAAACTGAGGCAAACTGGGTAAAGTGACTTGCCCAAGATCACACAGCTAGTAAATGTCTGAGGCCAGATTGGAACTCAGGTCTTCCTGACTCTAGTTTGGTGCTCTATCCTATGTACCTAGGTGCCCTGACTGGAAATACCTGGGCCCAAATCTTGGCTCTACCACTTATTAACTATGTAATATTGGGGAAATCACTTAATCTGCCTAGGCCTTAGTGTAATTATCTTTCAAGTGAAGAGTTTGGACTAGATCACCTCTAACATGACCTCTAACTCAACCTCTTAACTAATAATTTAGGATCTTATTATTATTTGATCTTTATCACTTTCTGGAAATTTTGACTGAAGTTTCACTATTAATTATAGAGTACACATTTGTCTGTTCTCTAAATAAGGCAGGACATTACTATGTGTGAGGTACAACTGTTAATTGATATATAACCAAATTCTCCTTTCTTTTGATTGTTGATATCCTATCATTTATTAAGTTTAAAATGATGTTATTACCCTATCCTATCCATAAACTTATGAATAAATATTCCCTAAGACTTCTTCTTTAGGTGGCATAGTGGATAGAGTACTGGACTTGGAGTCGGGAAGACTTGAATTTCAATCCTGTCTCATTTACTAGCTGTGCAGTCCTGGACAAGTCACTTAACCTCTATGAGCTTTAGTTTCCTCACCTGTAAAATGGGGATAATAATGAAACTTGCCTTTCAGGGTTGTTGGGGAAGATCCAAAGAAATAAATGGAAAACTCTTAACTGATATTTCTATAGCTTTTTGAGGTTTACGATTATTAGCCATCATTCTATTGGTAAAGGAATAGTTTCACATTTGGTTATGGAGAGTTCCAAAAGTATACTAAGTCTATTTATTCCTATTGTAGGAGATTGAAATGCTCCTGCACCTGAGTGGAATGTCACTTGTCCTTCTTGAAATCAGTCTTTGCAAGATGATGAGGTAATGAAAGATTAACCTGTCACCACTAAACTCTATTTTCTTTTATCTAATTTCCTGAAAATAAAATAAAACCATCACTTCCTAAGGAAAAAAACTGATCTTTGCTATAGAGGGCAGAACATTTTATGGGGATGCAATTGGTGAGGTGCTCTGAAATGATAGGCCATATATCAAGAGGAGATATTCTCTCACTTCTGCATTTTTGAATTGGAGACAGTTGATGAATTCAACCAACTAGCAAATAAATAAAAAAAACCACGAAAAGCAGGCCATGATTAACAATTCATGTCCTATTAACGGGAATAGAGAAGAAAAAGCCTAATTTGGTATTATGAGGATGTCATAATACTTCCATGGAGTGTTCTGTGTCGTAGGTTTGTGCTACAGAACTGACATAATAAATGTGTCATTATTCATCAAACTTTATTTGTTATTTCTTTGCATAATCTTTCATATCAATAACTGGCTAAATAATGATGACAGCAATGCCATGAAATGAAATTATGCTATCATTTTGTGCCATTGTGCTTGAGTATGCATCAATAAAAATAAAAGAGAGTTTTAAGGTTGCTTATAGAATTTAAGCTTTTTTATTTTATAGCCAACATCCTTTTGATTAAAACTAACAAAATATTCACATTTGAGTAATGGTGATTCTTTGTCCATGCTTATCTATGATGATGCCAAAGCATTTGACATTTTTCACTGTATTTTATTTCACTTTTCATCAGGATATCTTAGTGTCTTATAGTTGCAATATGTCAAATATGTGTATATGTATATATACACATACGTATAGTATGCACATACATATGTGTGTGTGATCATAGAATCTTAGAATAAAAAGGCATTTTAGAAGTCTTCTAGTTCTGTCTTTCTCGAACTTTTCTACAGAATCCTGGGGTTCTGTGATACAATCCAGGGGTTAGGGATGGATAAATTTGTAGTGGTAAATAAGCATACATCACAAACTGGATAAGTCTGTGTCTGCCGAGTAATGTCATACCTGTTTCATGGTAACTGCTCCTAAAAAATGCCCCACAGTCTCTTTTTCATAGCTCTAATGTCTATTTTAGTCAAAGCTGCCTTGTGCAGAGGCCTGGGCTAGAGGCAAGGAGCTATACTTGGTAAAGCCACAATGGACCCTGGGGTAACAAGATTAGTCTCTCTCCTTCAACTCCACACTGACTGAGAATGAACTGTCAAATCTCCTTACGTATGCCTGTCTTTCTTTTCTTGCTGTGGAAGTGTCTGGTTGGAAATAATAATAGCTAACATTTATGTAGCACTTAAAAGTTTGCAAAGCATTGTGTATATGCCATCTTACTAGATCCTTACAACAACTCTGTGAGATAGGTATTGCTATTATCTTATTTTACAGATGAGGAAACTGAGTCTGGGAGGGCCAAAGTGAATTTCCCAGGGTCACAAGCCTAGGAAATGTCTGAGACAGCATTTGAACCCAAGTCTTCCCAACATCAAGTGCACACTGTTATTCACTGTGCCTCTTGAAAAGAAAACAGTTGTGATGTTAAAGTCTCCATTTTATAATCCAATGTTCATTCAATAAGACTGAAAGAAAACAGTGTGCCTGGAAGTACTGTCAGGGACTGATTCTTCTGAACATTGGTGGTTGTTGTTTTGAAACTGAACCAGAAAACATTCATATTCGAAAGGTTTTTGTTGTCGTTTTTATTCATCATGGAGTTATTTGGTTTCATTAGCATGAACTTTTTTGAAGATTGTGTCACTGTGCTGATCAGAGTTCCTAGTTCTTTCAAAGTTGATTAGTTTTACAGTATTATTGTTGTTGTATAAATTGTTCTCCTGGTTCTGCTTATCTCACTTTGCATCAGTTCATAAAGTCTTCCCGGGTTTTTCTGAAAACATCCCCATCTTTTCTTACAGCACAATAGTATTCCATTACATTCATATACCTTAACTTGGTCAACTATTCTCCAATCGATGGGTATTGCCTCTGTTTCCATTTCTTTGCTGCTGCAAAAAAAAGAGCCGCTACAACTATTTTTGTATGTGTGGGTCCTTTTCCTCTTTCTTGATCTCTTGGAGTATAGACTTACTAGCAATGTTGCTTGGTCAGAGTATGCACAGGTTAGCAGCTTTTGCCCATTCAATTTCTGCACAAATCTAAAGTAAAAAGGCTTTTCTTTCCTTTTTTTAAAAAAATAAAATGTTATTTATATCTTTTTTGATATCACTTATATTTCCTATCATGACTCTTTCTCTTTTCCTCTTCCAGACAGCCTTCTCTTATAGCAAACATATAAAAAAGAGAAAGTTCAGTAAAATTAATCTATATAACACAAAATTCTGACATTACTGCAATGTTACATACCCATCTTTCCTCGATATCTGTAAAGGGAAAAGGAGAGCTTTCTCATTTGTCTTCTTTGGAACCAACCAAGCTTAGTTTTTATAATGTCATAGCAATAAGTTTTGGTTTTTTGTTGTTCTTTCCCTTTGTATAATTATTGTATGCATTGTTTTCCTCCTGCTGTTTTTACTTTGTCTTCTCATGCTTTTCTATCTTCACTCCAATCATTGCAACTAACAATGCAGTAATATTCCATTACACCCATGTACCATAACTTGTTTAGTCATTCCTCAATGAATATACAATTTCTTTGTTCCCAGCATTTTACTCCCAACATTTTTGATGTATATTGGGACTTTCTTTTTGTCATTCCACCAAGCCTTGCAATTTCTGGGTTGACAAATAAAGATATTTTACTTCTTAGCATACTTCTAAACTGCCTTCCATAGTGATTAGACAAGTTCACAATGCCACCAACAGTGTATTTGTGTGTCTTATTCTTCACAACATTGAGAAAAGAGATCTTAGCCTGAGTTAAAATCTACCCACTTGCAGCTTCCACCTCTTGGTTCTAATTATGGCTCTGAAATCTAAGAAGATCAAGTCTGGTTTCACATGGCAACCTTTTAAATAAATGGGAACAGTGATTATACATTTTTCTCCCTCCAAGTTTTCTTTTTTTCAGCTTAAACATCTGAAGTTATTTTAATTGATACTCACATAACAGTCTGGAGTTCTCTTACTATTCTTGGTTACTATTCTCTGCATATATTCCATCTTATTTATGTCCTTCCTAAAATGTGGTGTCCAGGATTGGATGCAATATTTCAGATGTGATCTGACCAGGGCAAAGTACAGTATGACAGTTTTTCCCATGTTCTATTTGTCTATTAATTCAGTCTAAGATTGTAGTAGGTCTTTTGGTTTTCACGATATATCATTGCCTCATATTCACTCCAGAGACACTCCTACACACATATTTGTCCCATCGTTCCATCCTGTTGAGATATTTTTTAATCTTTTGAGTATTACATGTTGTTCTCCTGAAATATGTTAGATGACTGTTTACTCATTGGCTGGCAAAGTGTGATATAGTGCTTCTTTTTAGGACTCTCTACTTTTTCCTCTGGTTGAAGAAACAACCTATTGAAATGACATAAATAACAATAACTCACATTTCTCTAGTTCTTTGGTATTTATAAAGCCCTTTCCTCATTACAACCAGATGAAGTAGTCAAGGCATTAAATATTGTTATACCCTTTCTCCAGACTTGTTCATAGTCATAGAGCTAGTAAGTTTTGAAAGCAAGATTTGAACTCAGGGCTTGACTCCAAATCCAGTGCTTTTCATATTGTTCTTAATGTCTCTGATATGTGAAGTCATAGCCAAGAAGTATTTATTAAAGGCTTACTATGTGCCAGGTACTGTGCTAAGGTCTAGGAATACAAACACAAACAAAAAGAAGGATTTTCCCTGATTTCAGGAAATTTGCATTCTAATGGGAAAGGCAAAACAAAAAGAGAGATAAAATCAGGGAGGGAAGAGGGAAGGAGAAAATACCTGTGGGAATGGGGAGGGGGAGTTGCAGAGAATGGTAAAGTCCAGAGAATCAGAAGCTGAGCTGGGAGTAGAGTGAAGAAGTGGTTATGGCTGACCAGGGCACTTTATCAAAATGGAAATTCCTGGGAGAAATTCACCAATAATAGAAGAGGACCACAGGGGAAGAGGGCTCTTCCAAGGGTGAAAATGCTTCAAAGATAAGACTGCAGAAGTAAGATTTTCCAGGGTGAGAAGGCAGCTGAAGCATGGCAAAGTCCAGAGTCAGGAGATAGATCCAGAAAGGAATAAAGGAAAGTCAAGATCTGTGTTTGTGTTTCTCCTTGAATTGTCAGTAGAAAATAAATGTTTATTGAAGTGATAATGGAATGAATGAATAAATGATCATGTCATGTTTTAGGTTATAGGCATCATACACACATATACATATATATAATTACATATATGCATTATACGAATTATATATACATATGTATATACACATACGTGTGTACATACACACATACTCACACAGCTCACAGATTCCAATTCTTTGTAGTGAGTGCTATTATATTATTTAGTTCATTCTTTTGATTGGTCATTTGTGATGTCCTTTGAATATAGTAGGCCCTTCATGAATGTTCAAGTTTTTTTGTTATTGTTAAATTGAAGAAAACAATATATCAAGCTGCCATGTAAAGCAAGAAAACATATTTAAGATTAAGAAATGGTTTCTCTTCTAGCCAGTCATAATAGAGTTATAAGTCTATGCTTGAGTGCTTTCTTTTGAGATTATATCCATGAGCAGTTCTGCCCTTTAGAAAAGAGCATTTTAAGATATATGTTTTACTCCAATGACCCTTTGCTCCTCACATCGTTTTTCAGAGTTTGTATGTGACCACATACTAATAACACATGCACACTCACTACTTGCTTGTCTGAGACAAATGATAATTCTGACACTTAGCAATGCATCACTTTCAAAGGGACCAAGGATTTATTACACTGGAATATGAGTGGTCAGAGCATGGGAAGAAAATCTGAATGTGTTGGCCAAGAAAACCTTTTGAAATCCCTTCCTTAAGCTGTTATGGGATGGGGAAAGACACAGATCCATTCTTTTTTGTAAAAGCATAAGGTACTTTTTGTCTTTCCTGAATTTGTCTTTGTCATTTTGATACTCAAAATAAGTAAGAAGTGGTGTGTGACAGGGTTAAATCTCACATCCCCAAAACTTTCCAAAAGGAAACCATTTCTTAGTATTAATGAATACGTACTACAATCCTTGGAGGAAATGCAGTCAATTTCAACATCAACACTTTTTCCCCAGCCGGACTTGTTCAGACAGGTTTGGGTTAGCAATTTTCCATTCTGACTCAGTGGCATCTTGGAGATCACTAGTACTCAAGAAATATAAAAAACATACAGGTGAATATGCATCATCTGGAATTTGTGTGGTTGGTTTTATTTTTGTTTAGCGGAAAACACTTCTTGTTATTAGGTTGTCAACAGGCTGGGATCCTGGGATGAATAATGGGGGGGTGAGTCAAAGTAATAACAAGAAAAACAAGAATTGTACCTAACATTTAGCTAGTGCCTTAGAGTTCGCAAAGTGCTTTAGATACATTTTCTCATGTGATCCTCATGACAATCTGTAAGGTAGTTGCTATTATTATCCCTAGTGCAAACTACTGAGATTAGCAAAGTTCTGTCTGCCTAGCAAATGAAAGTCATCTTTGCTATATATGCATTGTCCCACAGGGACATCCATCATTTTCACTTGTGTCCAGTCCAAGGCAAACCTTGCCACTTCTACTCTTTGCTCTTCTTCTCTGTGCTCTGAATCAGTAAATCATGGAGACTACATTTAATAGAATATAACAGTTTTTACATCACTTTGATGTTTGCAAAGCTGATTATATGTTTGTTTTTATATAATTTGAAAATCACAAAAGCCCATGTGAGATCTGGCATGGTGCTTCATGAAAAGTACTATTATTCCCATTTTCCAGGTGAGGAAACAGATTCAGAGAATGGAGTTATTCACTGCTGGTGACATGGCCAGTAAGTGGTGGCCCATTTCAAATGCCAGAAGTGCATTTGAGCCCAGAAAAAGTTTAATTCCAAGTCCACCTCTATTTTTATTAAACCATGCTGTCACCTTATACATGACCATGGTGCAACAGTATCTTGCAAAACTTCAAGAGTCTAAGTGGTTCCAAGGAGATAACCTAAGAGTGATAGCAACTGGTAGCTTTCATCTCTTTGAAGATTTTTAGAAGGACTATTTTTATCAGGAACATGCAAAACCTGCAAGAACATTGTACTCCTATATCATAAGCACTTTTTTTGTTGATCAGTTTTTTCAATTGTGTTTATCTCTCCGTGACCCCATTTGGGTTTTCTTGGCAAAGACACTGGAGTGGCTCACCATTTGTTTCTACAGCTCATTTTACAGATGAGAAAACTGAGGCAAACAGAATTAAGTGACTTGACCAAAGTCCCATAGGTAGTAAGTATCTGAAGCCAGATTTAAACTCATGAAGATGAGTCTTCCTAACTCCAGGCCCAGCACTCTATCCACTGTGCAACTTAGCCATCTTCAACCACTTCAATGGAAACCTTTTAAATCTTTGAGAGTTACCCATTTACTGAAGATCAATGACTTAAGTTTGTCAAAGGCTAATTTTTTGTCTTGTGGTGATTTGTTGGAGGAATGCAGCAAAAACAATGGAAAACAACCAAGCAAGATGATAGCTGCATGTCCTATACATACAATGTCTACTCTTCTCCGTAGCCATATGTTTGGCCCAAGTATGTGGACCAGTGCTGTTAAGTCTGGAGAGCTGTTTATTTTACTTAATTTTTTTTAAAAAAAATTGTTTTCTAAAACTGTTGTTTGGCTTCCCAAACTCCAATATATCTGTTTCCTCTTCCATATTACATAGACCAATGACTATATAAAATCTGCTATAAGATTCCGAGTGGTCAAGAAGACCTAGATTCAAATCTTTCCCCTGACATTTACTAGATGGGCGACCACAGACATGACACCTAACTTCTGTTTCCTCACCTGTAGAAGAGATAATGTCATGTTTAATTCTTTATTGTAAAGTTCAAATGGGATCATATATGTAAAACACTTTAAAAATTTTAAGGAACTGTGTAAATGCCACCTACTACAACTTGGTAAATTGACCAACTAACTGAAATGTGCTGTAGCTGCAGTTCTAGCTACTAATGTAAATATGCATAAAAATGTCCTGGATGTCCTTATACAACCTCAACACAGGTCAAGCTTCCTGTTGAGAAGAGACATGAATGCATACTCACTTGACTGGTGCCTATTCTAGAAAATAAGTTCCCAGAAGGCAAGAACAGCATTTACTCAAGTTAACCTGTATAGTGTTGAGCAGAGTACTACCTCCATAATAAATAGTATTTGTTGAGAAAGGGAAAATAACATAGATAACCTCATTTCAAGTCTGGTACATGCTTTTCTCTCTCTTTTCTCTAAGATACTTTTCTGGTCCAGAATTCATTTTTAATGGAATCTTGAATTAAAATGGAACCAACTTTTCCTGCTAGATAAGAGGGAAAAAATGGCGGTGGCAATTTTACTTATATCATTTAAGCAAAAACCTTTGGGATATCCTTCACATGCTCCACACACCAATGAGAAATGACAGCAAAGCACTGGGAAGCTGGGGAACTATAATTGAAAACTGCACTTGGACCCTATTTAAATTCCTCTAGGCATTTCATGGCTTCCTCTCTCCGTCAAATTATGCAACCCCACAACTATACATATGTGATTTTTGTCCCCTTTCCCCATTGAACTTAAAACATAGCAAAATAAAGCTCAAGTACTTTTCATGCTTTACAGAAGGGATAATAGCTGATTATCACCAATTCATCATTCTTGGGCATGAACCTGAAATGATTGTGAAAAATTAGTGTTGACTCACCAATGGTAAAAAGATGCTTTAATTTTACCACACAGCTGGTTTTAGACAGCAAACTAAGAGTTCTATTTCATTTTTTCTTTTTAAAAACAACCATCCAAAAATGGATTAAGAAGAAAATAATTCTTCCAAGAAAAATTTTTTTTAAGCAACAGTGCAATATTTTCCAATGTACACTGACTGTTTTGTTTAAATCCAATTAATGCTCTAATTAAAGATGTTACCTTTGGGCAAAATTGGAGAAATACTTGATTTTATCAAAATCCCATTAATTTTTTTTTGTTTACCCCATTCTTGTTCTGCCAATTATCAACATGTTCCATTATAAAAAGATATTTCCCCTAACCCTTCATTCTTCCCTCCTGACTTTTTTTGACCTTCAAAAATGACAAGTCTGTGTCTCGTCCCTTCTATGTCTCATTCATCTTCCACAGTGTGCTTGCTAGGTCCTCTAAATGAAATTAAAAGAAAAAAAAAGCAAGAGTTTCTCCACTCTTACGGAGCTAACACTTTTCAAGACTGGGTTCTAGCAATTTTGTCTGATACAAATTGGCAGTGTTCAAAACTGGAAGACAAAACAGGTTTCTAGCACCTTTATCTCAGACTGTTCTATGCAGCTTGTCCTAGACAACGCTCAAAATAGGGGAGAGCCAAGCATGTGATATTAACTATTATTAGGGACCATTATTCTAATTCTATGACCCACAAAGATGGGATAATGGCGGGTGGGGAGTGAGGGGTCAGTACAACTCATATAAGGGAAACTACATGAGCATAGCACCACTAGTTCCCTCTCTTATGATAGTTATCATGAAGGCTTCTTACAGGACACAGCTTGCTGCTTCCAGAGACCTGGAGTACAAAACTGCTTTCTATATGCTTTTTCATTTTTCTATCCTGTCCAAGTTGCCAAACAATCTGATGATAATACCCTATTCATCATTATTCAAACTTCAGATTAAGGGCGCTTCTCACTATATGAACACGCAATCGTGATCATTTAAAAAGGTGGTCTCAAGTTATACAGATTGCCTCTTTATTCCTCCCAAATTCAATCAATACAAAGGATTGTAGAATGTTAGCCTGGAAAGGGACCTTAGAGATCATCTCATCTAAACTTTTCTCATTTTACAGATGAGGAAACTGATCCTCCCAATTTGCCTTTGCTTTTCAGTGTTAGTCATATGGTTAACTGCAATAATCACAGACGGCTAATGAGTCAGCAGTGGCCTTGCCTATATCAAGCACTAAATTTGGCCATTTATATTTAATTTTCCCCTCTTTCTGCCATGTCCATTCCCAATTCCATATAATTTGGCAGATGGGCCATATGGTTCATACAATCCCATCTTTATAATGACTAAAACAACTGAATTGACCAGGCCACTTTGTTGCTTTGTTATTTGGAGCATATGGGGACAAACCGTGATTGTCTCCAAAATTTAAAAGAATGAAATATACTTGCTAAGTAGGAATCTGTTTCTAAAGTCAGAGTAGGTAGAAATTCAATAGTAAGAAGGTACCAATTATAGTAAAGAAAAGCAGCCTGCTGACTGGGGACAGAGAATGCAGACAAGAGCCTGGATTTTTTCCATAAGGGGAAAATTAACGGTGGAAAATGTACTTGAGGAATTGATTTAAAAAATAAGTGGGAATAGTAACATTCTAAATAGTAATAATATTAACTCATATTTTC
The DNA here is from genome assembly GCF_011100635.1 of Trichosurus vulpecula. Lineage (NCBI taxonomy): Eukaryota > Metazoa > Chordata > Mammalia > Diprotodontia > Phalangeridae > Trichosurus > Trichosurus vulpecula. The sequence continues at coordinate 138,329,867 of NC_050577.1, read as the reverse complement.
CTAGTGCTTTAGAGTTTGCAAAGCACTCTCCATGTGTTATCTCATCAGTTTCACTAAAACTCTCTGAAATAGGTACTACTGATAATATTCTTGCCAGTTTTATAGATGAGCAAATTGAAGCTCAAAAAAACAGTTGTATGACTTGCTTGTGGTCATACAACCAATAGGGGTGTATGGGTGTTTAAGGAGGACTAGCACCTCCAGTGTGAGGGCTTACCAAGCCCTTTTCAGGGCTGCTCATCCACCTTTGGTGTCCATCTGGCACTCATCTCTCACCTGTGACTCCAAGAAGCTGTAGCTTGTACAGCAGCCACGCTGTGGTAACCATCTTGGCAGATGGGCTAAACGAGAGTAACTGACGGGCCATAAACACGTTGGTGAGGTAGGGTGGTGTCTATCCCGGGCATATGAAGACTTCCCCCAGCAGAATGGGCAGATGAGAACATTTGTCCAGTGCACATGGAGGAGGCTGAAGGAAGCATTGTGGCATGCTTAGAGCTTGGTCAGGTATAGAAGATGCCGAGGGCATCTAGTGCACCCCAGGCCATCACCAGTTGTCCTGACCAGTAATGCCACTGGACTTCAATATCTCTGGAAGACAGATTACCTTACTGAAATCCAATTTACCCACAAGTCAAGACATCACTCTGTGATGTCATTGGTCCTCTTTGAAAATGAAGGACAAACAACAGTGACAATAGCCAGCAAATGTAGGAGAGGAAATTTGAATCCTTGTCTTCTTGACTTCAAAGCAACTTTGCCATACTGTATCTCTTAATACTTGATCAAATATTTACCAACGTAGGGCAAATACTAAATCTTAGCCTGTGAGGACCTCAGTGTGTTTGATTGGACCTTTACAGGGCATGTAGCATGGTGAATAGAGGACTAGGCCTGGAGTCAGAAAGACCAGCATTCAAATCTGACCTCAGACACTTATTAGCTGTGTGACCCTGGGCAAATCACTTAACCCCTGACTAACACTGGAGAAGGAAGTGGGAGACCACTCCAGAATCTTTGCCAGGAAAACTCTATGGACAGTTGGTCCACGGGGTCATGAAGTATCAGCCACAACTGAATAACAACAAGGATTTAGTTATGCTATTCCCTCTACCTGGAATGCCCTTCCCAAACATAGCTGCATTCACCACCTCCATTGTGGATTATTGAAATCCAAATTGAATATGTACTTCAAGTCTCAGCTCAAATGGTACTTCTTCCATGAAGCCTTCCCTCTTCCTACCAGTGAAAAGAGGTCCTTCCTCTAAACTCTCATAACAATTTGTTTTTCTCCTACATATATCTCCTGCTTTATTTTATATTATAGCTAATAGTATAAATTATTTTCCCTAGAAGGTTCTATTTTATCCACTATATTATAATGGCATAGCTAAAATCTCCCTCAGTAGATTGTAAACTCCTTGAAGACAGGAGTCCTTGTTCATCTTAGAAAGATGTCCTGTTCATCTTTGTATTTCCTACAGAGCCAGAACAATTATTTTCCTGTTTTGAGGCAGCTATATGACACAGAGCATATGGCACTGAGCCTGGCAAAAGAAGGAGGACCTCACTTCAAACCTGGCCTCAGACCCTTACTGGCTGTATGACCTTTGACAAGTCACTTAACCTTTATGTGTCTCAGCTTCCTCGACTCTAATCATAATAGCACCTAGCTCCCAGGATTGATATCTGGATCAAGTGAGATAATACCTGTAAAGTACTTGTGCCCCTGGCACATAGTAAGCATTTAATAAATGGTCATTCCTTTCCCCCTTGTTTCCTCCTGATGCTCATTACTTGTTTGTGAAAAGAACCACTATCATAAAAATCAGAGTCACTAACACAGGTCCTCACTATTGGAATTTTGCCTAGCAGAGTCATTAGGACCCCTAGCTCTGGCTGAATGTAGGAAAGATAAAGGGAACAAATGATCAGATCTTAGATGTAGACAATATTCAAATAAGAAAGTCTGAGTGATAGCAGCTATGGCATGGTGCCAAGAAGAGATGACTAAGCGAAACAGAGGAGATGAGAGAAAAGATAAATTGGGAACTGAAGGTAGCCTGTGACAGGATCATATGATCAGATGAGAGCTGTTGATCACTGCCAAGAGCTGTTGTCCTGAGTCAGGATCAAATCTCTTCCTAAGCTCCTTTTAGCAGGTGCTTTTTAGTGCAGTGGCTCTGCCCACTCTAAATTTTTAAAGAACCATGACTCTGAGAGTCAGAATTCTGATGATACCCTAAATTTTGTTGGACTAGCAAAGATTACTACTTAAACATCTAGGCAGTTGTAAGGGGCTAAAGGGCCAAGAACAACATCACATGAATTTCCAAGGCTAAGATTTCTGACTTTCCAATGCCTACATTTTAAATCTTGAGAGTTCAGAGATTTTGTACCTGTGAACCACTAATTACTAACCTTTTTAAAGCTGAGACTCCACCACTGATTATTCATCTTCACAATGTTTCCCTTACTTTTTTCCATCATTGCAAAAGCCCCACTTGGCTTATTAAAAAAAAAAAAACCTTGGCAATTGCAAATCATTTTAGGGCATTATAAAAGGAGATTTGAAAATAATTCCTTTTCATATTTTCTAGTTGCTTAATACAATAAGAATAGATATGTTAGTTAATTAGTGTTAATGAAGCCAAGGTTATTAGCTTAGGAGTCTCCCATAGGGAAAACTACCCTCATGCTCCCTAATTCCAAATAACCATTTTTAAAATATAAACCACTGGTTGCCAGGTGGATTAGGCAAGAGAAACACAAATAGTTTAGAATAAATTCATCACTATTACCAGAAAAAAAGTAAAAGCACAAGTCTGATCATGAATAATTCTCAGTGTTATCTTCCTCTACAAGAGAATTTTAATTGTTATATTTTTTGGTTCTTTCATCTGAAAATACATTGATGACAGTGGGCCAGGATGACCTAAAGCCACTTTAGACTTATAAGCTATCTAATCATAACTGCAGAGTTGGAAGAGACTTCAGAGGCAAACTATTCTAGGCCCTCTCCTCTAAATTTTACAGATTGGGAAAACGAGGTCCAGGGAATTTAAGAAAATTATCCAATGAGGGCCCAAGGTCACATGGGCAGTAAGCATAAGAAGTGAGAATTGAACCCAAGTCCTCTGTTTCCAGAGCAGGCAATATTTCCACTTTATCATAATCCTCCTCCTGCTATCTGAATGTTAAGCTTCCAAATTTCTTTGAATATATGAAAAGTGAAATAAAATGTCTGGTTTGAGTTTCACACGTTGTTTAGAAAATTTGTTGTGGTGGTGAGGAATCCAACCTATACCACATAACTGACCAAAGAAAATCTCACGTTAGTTTCTTTTAGCAGCTTTGCATTTTATCAGCGCATATAGTATAGAATAAAAAGTGTGCAGCAAACTCCAGAGCCCATAGTCCACTGAAAACAGATGATTACATGTCATTAAAATGGAGACTGAACTGTGCATAGCAACTTATGCAAATATGCTCCATAATGTTTCCACCAGAAGAGAGGATATCTATTTTATAAACTTCCTTTGTTTGATGACAGTAGTTCTGAAAATTTTTGATCTCATGACCCCTTATTAAGGACCCTAAAGAGTTTTTGTATATATTGGTTATATTTATTGATATTTGCCATATTAGAAAATGAAACTTTTTGTATTATTATGAAAATAGTTTGACTGCCAGACACCCTGAAAGGGTCTTGGGGACTCCCAGCGGTCTCCAGAACATACTTTGAGAACCACTGCTCTACAGGATATAAGAGGTAATGGACATCATTTTGCTAGCAAGGGCCATGATTGGAAACTTAGCATAACTGAATTTGTATAAGAGCAAAGCTCTTTGTAATGGGATTTTCGCTGTATCTAAGGATGTATTTGCATTTAAAACAAGATAACGCTATTTCCCAAAAGACAGTGTATCTCTTAAAGTAACTAAATGACTTTGCAGATGTCACACACACACACACACACACACACACACACACACCATCTATACATCAGTTGTCAGCCTAACCACTATGAAGAAACAGATTTTGGAAACATAAGAAAGTAATTATTCTCATCCAAATATCTATGATTTTCCCAAGTCTTTTTATACTATTTTTTTCTCCTTTCTTTTACTAGGTCAAGTTCTAATGCTCACTGGATCAGGGCCCTTTGAGAACTGATGGGACCAAAGTCACCAGGTGCTCTCCACAATCCAAATCTTTAAGTTTGCTCCTGACTTATTATTGGTCTTATACATAGTCCTACTATCTTGCTTGTGCCTCAAACTTGTTGGGTTTTTTGTTTTTGTTTTTGTTTTTTTGGTCATTGGACCAAATCTCCTGTGCCCTGGCTGCTTTGCCTGGATGCCTACATACTCTAGGCTATCTTCTCCAGTCAGTCCAATGGCCAATCATTTAGTGCAAGTGATCTCTCTGCTGCCCTCTACTGTGACCAGTGAGAAGCACACACTCCAAGCCTTGCTTTCCAGTGCTATTTATTTACCTGATTTGTCAGTCCAGGAGTTCAGTCTTGGGTTTCCATACATGGTCATAGTGTCAGTTACTTCAGTGTTTCATGGATTAATGTTTCATCTTGTCCAATGCTTCATAAGTCCTCATAGGATCATATATTTAAAGCTGCAAAGTACATTAGAGTTTGTCTAGTCCAAACCCCTCACTTTACAGATGATGAAACTGAGGCACAGGGAGGTTGAGTGACTTGACCAAGGTCATACAGCTTGTGACAGATGTGAATATTGAACTCAGATCTTTTGATTACAAATTCCTTACTCTTTTTTAACTGTATCACAGGGCTTCTCATTTTCTAGATGAAGAAACTGTGGTCCACAGAATAGATGGTTTATACAGATCAGAAGTAGCAGAGCAAAGATTTGAATGTAGGTCCCCAATTCCAAATCCAGCATAAGGTCTATTTTACCACCAGGACACAGGTTGCTGTGGGCAACAATACATAGCTTGGTGGACAGAGTCCTGTTAATGTACCTTTTCCCATGTGATTAGGTTGGTCCATCTCCTGATCCCATGCCCCTTCGATGGATTCCCTCACACCTGGAATGTTCTCTCTACTTTTGTTGTTGAATCATTTTCAGTTGTGTTCGACTCTTCACGACCCCATTTGGGGTTTTCTTGGCCAAGATACTGGAGCGGTTTGCCATTTCCTGCTTTAGCTCATTTTACAGATGAGGAAACTGAGGCAAACAGGGTTAAGTGACTTGCACATAGCTAGGAAGTATCTGAGGAGAGATTTAAATTCTGGAAGATGAGTCTTTCTGACTCCAGTCCCGGCACTCTATCCACTATGTCATCTAGCTGCCCCCATTTTTCCTGCATTTTAGGTTTCATGGCTTCCTTCAAGACTCAGGTCAAATCCCACCCTCTCTGAAGGAAGCCTTTCCAACTCCCTCCACCATCAACCTCTGCATTCCCTAAGAGATTACCTATGACTTATGCTGCTGTGTGTATACACCCACACATCCATGAACATATACATTTCTATATGGGTGCATGTATATGCACATATATACATATATTTCATGTCTGTAGATTGTTGCTGACATGTTGGCTTCCTTATTTGAATGTAAGTTCCTTGAGATCAGGGACAAAGTTTTTTGGCATTTTCATGTCCCTGGCACTGAAAACAATGCCTGGTATACAGTAAATGTTTAACAAATGCCTGTTACCTGACTGACTGGTCATCAGTTCCCACACATATAGTACTGCACTCAGTCATACATATTCCCAGACATACAGTACTGTACCCAGTCTGCACTCCAATTTTCTTAGTTTGGCAGTGAGCCCTTCACCAGCATAACCTTTGAGAAATCAGGTCACCGTCATATTACAATGTATGTAGCATGACAGGAGAAATATAACTGAGACAATGTCCATTAAATTCAAAATCACAGAGTAGAAAAGGACCTGTGGACCTTTAATTCCAATCCCTACCTAAAAAAAGAATAATATCTACAATACATCTAACTTAGCTTGAAGGCCTACAATGAAGGGAGTTGACTATTTTCTGAGGTAGCTCTTTTCACCTTTGTATAGCATTCATTTTTAGGAGGATTTTCCTTAAATCAAGCCTAAATTTGCCTTTTTGCAACATCTGACTCTTGGTCCTGGTCCTGCTGCATGCAGTCAAACAGAGCAGGTCTAATTCCCCCTTCTACAAAGGACAGCCCTTCAAATATTTGAAGACAGTTATCCTGCCCTCTTCAGTCTTCCCTTCATAAGTGAAATATCTTAACACAAATAACATAGGAAGTGAACTGCTAACTGATGGTGTTGATCTTTGAGGACCAAAAACTTAACTTGCAATGTCTAGTGTTTGTTTTTCACTGAAATGAATTATCTGGGAATCCAAACAATCCAGAGGCATGTATATATGTATACACGTATGTTTAAGTTTGTATGTGTAGTACGTCATACATATGTACACAAATAAATAAAGCAAAGAATTGAATGGCATGTCCTGTTTTCCACCTGTGAAAGTGAAAAATATCTAGATTCATACCTTCAGTCTCTTTGAGCTAAGGCCAAGTATATTGAGTGTAAATATAGAAGACAAATTTTATAGAAAGCTATGAATGACTATACAGAAAAAATTATTTTCAACCTGAACCCTTGAAATTGCCCTCAAAAGATATAGTATAAATGTTATTCTGAAAGAACAACATATTTTACACCATAGAATAACATTTTGTCTTTTACTCTAGGTAATGTGCTTCCCCATACATTAATAGAATATAAATCATTCATCCATCAGCTGTCACTTCAGTTTTAAGACTACAAGCCTGGGCTCCCAGGCAACTGCTAAAAACATTACATAATCCTCTTTCACAGAAAGTATTCCTGTATTAGCCAGGAGGATTCTGGGACACAGAGGGACTTTTCATGAGTTGTTTTGTGGTGAATTAGCCTCTCCCAACTAATACTTTGTGGGGGTGGGGGGGAGTTTCATTTTATGTTTATTTTGAACTTAACAAATACCAATTAAAATGAACATTTCCATATACGTGATAGAACTCGAGAGAATTGTACAGAAAGTGTGAATCTCCATTATGTAGATCTTACTTTAAATATCTATGTGTATGTGTGTAATTAACATGTAGCTTTCAAAGCCATCCTGCTTATATATGTCTGATTTTAAGTTGCCTAAATACCCTTTGTAAGCTACAAGGTATGATTCCTAAACTCCATTGAACTTCTCTAAAACTATGTCTTAGTAAAAAAATCTGTGGTCACATCTGGAATTACTCTGAAAGTCAGAATTGGATTTCTCACTACAATTTCATGATATAGAGTGTTTTTCATATTTAAAGTCCTGGAAAGAAGGAAAGTTATGTTTAGCAGTAGATTCTACTGAGTTCTTCATTCCACCCACAAGCACAACCCTAATGCTGATTGCCATCAAATTTCTGCTTAGGATCATTTCAATGAACATATAAAAATGTAGGTTGACTTGGCTTCATAGTATCCTTTTGGCTATAGAATACCAAACTATTTTTAACGAGACGATTTAAATGAAAAAGGCAATATAAGGTACAATCTAGGCTCTTTGCCTAGCATCCTATTTAACATGTCAAAAAACTGAGATGAATGACATGATTTCTACATAGCAATAAGCATGATAAAGAGTTCCTCACTGTTGGTTCAAAATTAATTTGTAATTCTATTTTATCATTATAGTATGAATTTTAAAATATCAATATATTATGTAAAAAAGGGAAAATTACAAATGCTGAAGGGAGGGTGATGTGAAAAAATAGGTACAGTAATGCATTGCTGGTGGTCTTGTGAACTTGTCCAACCGTTTTGGAGAACAATTTGGAATTATACCCAAAGAACTATAAAATTGTGCATGCCATTTGACCTAGCAGTACCACCATTAGGTCTGTATTCCAAAGAGATCAACAAAAAGGAAAAGGACATATATATACAAAAATATTTATAGCTGCCCTTTTTGTGGGGCCAAAGTATTGGAAATTGAGGAAATGCCCATCAGTTGGAGAATGGTTGAACTACTTGTGGTTTATTGTTGTAATACTATTGCGCTACAAAACATGATAAAGGGGATAGTTTCAGAAAAAACCTTGGAAGATTTAAATGAATTGATTCAAAATGAAGTGAGCAGAAACAGAACACTATATACAGTAATAGCAATATTGTATCAATGACTAACTTAGCTATTCTAATCAATACAGTGATTCAAGACAATTCCAAAAGACTCACAAAGAAAAATGCTATCTACATCGAGAGAGAAAACTGATAAACTCTGTGTGCAGATTGAATTATATTTTTTTCACTTTATTTTTCTTGCTTTTTAAAAAAAATTGCAACATGGCTAATATGGAAATATGCTTTGGAGAGGGGCTGGAGGGATGGAAAGATTTGGGAACTCAGTTTTTTTTAAATGAATGTTAAAATAAATAAAGTATAATTTTTAAAAAGTAAAGAAAATGTCAGTGTTTCTGGGTACATATGTATTTAAGAAAGGACAAAGAACAAGATTTTCTAAACTAAACAAGGATGACTAACTGCTAATTTCAGAATAAGCTGAGGTTGATGAAGGAAGCTAAGGATAATAAAATGTTGTTTGTTTGCTTTTTAACTATATTGGAAGGAAAAGAAGGATCAAAGAAATGATAGGACCTTTTCTTGAAGAGGGTGGGATGGTCACCCACAACAGAAATAATAGCTAACACTTATAGAGTGCTTCCTGTGTGCCAGGCATTATGCGCAGTGCTTTACAATTGTTATCTCAATAAGAAGGCAGAGTTGCTCAATTCATAAATTGTTTCTGTTTTCTGTGTAAAAGTGAAACTGGAAATGATGAAACAAAAATGGCTATTAGGAAATTGATACTCAAAATAAGGAAGGAGTTAGTAAGAGAGTAACTTAGCTGCCCTTGATGAAGTCACGCCACCTGGTCCAGATCCCCAAGTCTTAAAAGAACAGGTAGATGCAATTGCTGAGCCAGTCACAGTGATACTTGAAAGATCATGAAAAAGTGAGAGAAAAACCACAATACTGGAGAAGGGTACATATTGTCCTGAATTTTTACAACAAGCCAATGAACAGAGTCTGAAGAGAGTAGGCAAGGAGGCTTGATTTTAGTTCCTGGGAAAATCCACAGACATCATTAAAGAGATAGCATACGTTAAAAAACGGAAATGGTAATTACAGAGTCAGCTTGGTTTCTTTAAGAATAGGCCATACCGGACTAAAATAATTTAATTTTTTGATAGGATTACTATACAAGTAGATTAGAGGGATGCTGTTGCTACAGTGAACAGATAGATGGCCTAGTGGTTAGACCACTGTGCCTAGAGTCAAGAAGATACCTCCTCATGAGTTCAAATCCAGCCTCAGACAGTTACTAGCCATGTGACCCTGGGTAAGTCACTTAACTCTTTTTGCCTCAGTTTCTTCATCTGTAAGATGAGCTGGAGAAGGAAATGGCAAACCACTCCAGTATCTCTGTTAAGAAAACCCTCAGTGGGGTCATGAAGTGTGGGATGTGACTAAAAATGACTGAACAACAACAATAAAACCTGATATGTTACATCTTTATTTTAGGATCACAAGATTATTGATCTAGGGCTGAAAGAGTAGCAAAGCTTTTGATTAAGTATCTCCTACTACTATTATGGTGAACATTGAGAGATAGAGATTATATGATGATGTTGCACATGTATGGCTGGACCCAAAGAGTAATCGTCAGTGCTTTAATGTCAGCATCATAGGAGATCTCCAGTGGACTACTTCAGGTATTTGTGCCTGGCCATTTGCAATTTAATATTTTTATCATTGATCCACGTAAAAGTACAGGTGCACTACTCATCCAATTTACATATGACACAAACTTAGGAGGAAGAGCTAATATGCTGGATGACAAAGTTAGGTTCTAAAAGAGTTTGACAGGCTGAATCAAATACGATTAAATTCAGTAGGGGTAAATGTAAAGTCTTGTGTTTAAATACAAAAAAAAATCAACTTCAGGCATAGATAGACAGCAGTTGTTCTGAAAACGACCTGGGAGTTTTAATGGATTGCAGGCGCAATATATGTCAGCCCCCCCCCCAAAAAAAATGAATGTGATTTTAGGCTTCATTAAAAGCAACATAGCTTCCAGAAATAAGGTGGTGATAGTCCCACTGCTGAGTCTCTTCAGACCTTATCTGGAGTTGGAACAGTTTAAAAGGGAAATTGATGAGCTTAAGCATCTAGGGGATGGCCACTAATATGGTAAAGGCTCTCAAGTATGAAAACTATTTTCAAGTGCTTGAAGACTTGAATGAATCATTCTTCTTGGCTTCAGAAGGCAGAATGAGGAAGGATAAGCAGAGGTTGCAAAGAGAAAAATTTAGGCTTGATGTCAGGAAAAAATTCCTAATGATTCAAGCCATTCCAAAGTGGAAAGGGCTGCCTTATGAGATGGTGGATTCCTCCATCGTGGACATCTTCAAGCAGAAGCTAGATTTCCCAGGAATGTTACCCTAGGAATTCCTTCAGTATATAGGATATTCTAGGTTGTTGTTGGGGTCCCTTCCAATCCTCAAGTTTTATGAATCTGTGACTACAGAAGAGCATTTAATGGCAATCATAGAAAGGCTTATTTATTCTAAAGTTTAAATAGAATTGAAGATCTAAAATGAGTGTCAGTTTGGATTTTAAAATATTTTAATATTCAGGTTGTGTATAATTTCAGTTAAGTATGAAATTTGATACAATTAATGTTCATCACTGATGGAGAAAATTATACAATATTAAAATACAGGCTAATGTTAGTTTGTGCCAAATGAACAGTAACTGAACTATATTAGCTAAAAGCAAAAGTAAGATTATAATGTTTTTGCTTCAAATATATTATTAAGAGAAATTGAATTTAAAGAAAATAACTCTTGTAGACAAAACCATTTGTTGGAAAGTTTAATGTATAATTAATTGCATTTTTAAAATTTTTTTAAATAAAGTACTTTATAAGATCATTCAAATATTTTATTGCATATTTAATGAAAATAAGTTTATGGAAGCTAAGGACTACTTCATTTTTTGTCTTCATACCACCAGAACTAAAATCTCTAGCAAGGAAGAAAGTTAAATACTTATTGAGTTGAGTTAAATTGAATTGGATTGATAAAAAGTGGTTCCAAACTTCTCATGTAAGAAGTAAAACTTACAAACTTCATTGGATTTAAAATGGAAAAATGAATACTCTTTGCCACTATAGTTGCTCCATTTCACTGCAAACATATACAACATGAAGAGATCAGAGGTCAGAGAGCAAGTTCATTCAAAAAGAGCAGAAGTTACTTGAAGTCAAGAACTATTTATTTCCCTTTGTCTTTGTACCCTGGGACCTGGGTAGTAATAGCTGTTTGATAAAAATTTGAGAAATTGAATGCTCTAAAACACCATGCAAAAATACGACTATAATTTAAGGTTAAGATTTTGAAAGGAAGGAAACCAGATCTGTCACAAACATTCCTTCCCAAAACATTTCAATATTTAAAATAATTTCCATTCACTTTAATCATTCAGCTGATAATTATTAAAACCTACACCACGCAAAACGTTCATTGAACTAGCATCCTATATTCTTTCTGGGAAAATGTCAAATCCAGTACTCAATTCTATATACATATTTGCATGAAAGGTCAGGGACACCACTAGACATGAGGAATACAATGAGTGTGTCCTCTGGACTTAGTTTTATGGTGACTTGATTCATTTGCCTAAAATACAAAGTATTTCTACATCTTGGAAAAATTACATTGGGTCAGAACTACATAATTCTACCCAAACTTTTTGGCAAAGCTTCTCTTACCTCCATCAAAACAACTTGGTAACACAGGATACCCAAAAGGCATTTATGCATCCAATTACATGAAGTTTCTGACCCAAGATTAGAGTAAGGCCTCTGGGAGAGACACTGTTCTAAGTCACTTGGAAATAGGGGATAAAAAAGAGGTTTAATTCCATGGGCATTAGATAGCTTGAACTATCTTCCCTGGATGGGGAGATGTCATTTGAGAGAGGTAACACCTATTTTGATGAGGGCTCTGAGAAAGGACCAAACTTCTTATGGAAGAAGAAGCCTCTAAGAATTTTTTATTTTCCCTAGTTGAATAACTAGGTATATTAAAACCATCTTCTTGAAAGAGCTGTATTTCTCAAGCTCTGGGCTTTAAGCTAAAAGAGAGATGGCAGAATCTAGTCTTCCTCTTAGAGGGAAAAGGTAGTATCTCAGATGAGAAATTCTAGGTGAAGCCAAAGACTGGAAAAAGAAAGAGATTCTAGGCCTTTCGGCTAGTCAAGGTTAACTAGCAGTGACCAAGTAACAGTTGCAAAAGAAAGCCTTTAGGTAGCAACATCTAGCAAAGATCATACATTAACTATGTATCCGTTACAGACTACCTGTCTGGTAGAAAATACTTGCCTGAAATAGACTGTATACTACATGACATTAACAAGGAATAAGCCCAGTTGGAGTAGTTCAACGACATTACCAGGAGATTAAAATAGTCCTGCAGTACTAGAGGTATAAGTTGTCCTTTCATACACGATCTTTAGCCAAACTTGTCTTTTTTGTATGTACCTTGGCCTTTGTGATTGAACCTTTCCCTCCATGTGTTCCACTTTTTCCAGAGCACAAGTATTTGTAGTTAAGTGTTCTGTAAGTTTATGGGTTAATTGTTTTATTGTAATTTTTCTTACCATGTAATTTTATTAAATACTCTTTGAATTATGTTCTTTGACTGATTAGAACAAGTAAATACATCAGTGGAAGCTTATAAGCTATAGTTTGGAGTGGATATGGATCCATAGAGTACCTCAAACATGGGATAGTATTGTGTAGGGGAACCAATATATGAGTTCAGGGTATGCCCCCAGGTGCTATATGCAGAAATTACTCCCTCCAACCTATATGGCTCCTGTCAAACTATCATCACCCTTTCAGGTCAACAACATAGAGTTGAACATTAGAAGAATGTGATTCATGGAGACAAGTGATTCCCAACCCCCCCCCCCATATTTGTATATAACCATCCTGACTAACCAACAAAGATTATAGAATCTGATTATTCCATTATGTGAAGGTTATATGGAGCTTTGGCATCAAAGAATCAACTTGAACAGTGCTGAACTCCCATATAGAAAAATCAGATCAATGGAAGGTGAGCACTAAGCCATTCCAAGAAGGTTATATTGCATTTAAAAAACAGAAAAATAACTAACACCTACATAATGAAGAGATTGTAAAGCATTTTACATATGTTATATGATTCGAGCCTCACAATAATCCTATAAGATAGGTAAAACTTTCCAGTCTTATACCTTACATCCCTTCCCCCACCCCCGCCCCCCCCACATACTCTGTGATCCAGTGACACTGGCCTCCTTGGTGTTCCTTACACATGACATTCCATTCCATAATCCCAACTCTGAGTGTTTTCATGGGCTGTCTCCCATGCCAAGAACACTCATTCTCTGTCTCTGTCTCTCTCTACCTTCCCCCCCCATCTCTCTCTCTCTCTCTCTCTCTCTCTCTCTCTCTCTCTCTCTCTCTCTCTCTCTCTCCTCCCTCCCTCCCTCTCCTTTTCCCTTTCTCTCTCCCCTGTCTTCATTTCTGCTTTCTAGGTTCCCTGACTTCTTTCAAGTATCGACCAAAGTTCTACCTTCTGTAAGAAACCTTTCCTGATCCCCTGATATAAATGTCTAATCTGTCCTGTATGTATCTTGTCGTCCATAGTTGTTTTCATGTTGTCTCCTCCATTATACCGTGAACTCCCAGAAAACAAGGACTATTTTTTGCCTTTCATTGTCCCTGCAATGCTTAGCAAAGTTACTGGTACATACTAAGTGGCTAATAAATGCTAGCTGAGTGACTGATCTATTTAGGCAGCTAGTAGGATAAGTAAGAACACTGGATGTGGTGTCAGAAAGACCTGAATTAAAATTCTTGCTAATTGTGTGACCCTGCTGGAGTTACTTAGCCTTTCCCAGCCTCAATTTCCTAATATGTAAAAGGGGGATAATTATTGCATCCACCTCATAGAGATGCTGTGAGGATGAAAGGAGGTAATTTTTTAAATTGTGTCATCTTAGTTTTTTTTAAATCATATCGAGCTATCCAATTCAATATTATCTTCACAGTGATCAATATCACTTTCTCACATAATATATGAAAATTGCTGAATTGTTTGTATCCACACATAGTGGTTCAACTATCATGAAAATGAATATAATTAGAAAAAAATGGTAGATCTGTCCTATTTTGTGTTTGTTTGTTGTCTTTCCAATTTCATCTATACATATTCCCAGGGTGATCTGGCTTAGCTGAGACTTAGGGAAAACTCGTTACCCATTCATCTTTGTCTCATATTCTTCTTCATGTTTTCTGAGACGGACCTTATATTCTTCATAATCTGGCAATTAATCATGTTCTTCATCTTCATCCTTCATAGAGTTATGCACATGAACTTTATTCTAAGCTGGTATCGCACTAATAAAAGGAAATGGCAAACCACTACAGTATCTTTGCCAAGAAAACCCCATGGACACTATAGTCCATGAGGTCATGAAGAGTTGGACACAACTGAACAATTGAACATCAACCACCACCACATCTCTTAGTGTATCAAGGAAATCAAGTGATTACTGGCTAAGGAGGTTTCTTTATTCTTTTATCTTCCTTATTTAGAGGACACACATTATTTAAACAACTCTAAAAACTATTGGTAGATTTCACATTTGTCCATTTCCAAATTTGGGGAGATTATAGTCTATTTAAACATATGAGGCTGGCCAAAGGTGCTATAATTACATATACTGTCACCTCTTGCTCTTATCCTTTCTTATTTTTATTGTTCAGTCGTTTGTCAGTTGTGTCCAATTTTTCATGACCCCACTTGGGATTTTCTTGGCAAAGATGCTGGAGCAGTTTGCCATTTCCTTCAGCAGCTCATTTTATAGGTGATGAAACTGAGGTAAACAGGGTCAATTACTGGCCCAAGGTCACACAGCTAGTAAGTATCTGAGGCCAGATTTGAATTCAAGAAGACCGATTCCAAATTTCAGGACCAGCTACTTTATTCTCTGTACCACCTAACTGCCCAACTTTTTTAATACTCTGGTATTAATTTGAATCTTTACTGTAACCAATTAAATGTTTGAACAATAAGAGCTGATTGTAAAATCACTCACACATTGGTAATGCGTCATTCTTATTTGTTAAAATATAATTAATTTCATATTTTATGATGTAATTTGGTGTTTACCATATCCAGTGCCTTTTGACTGTCTTCTTGCAAAAAAATATTTATGATGTACAGGCATGAGGCTTTTAATTAATATACATGCCTTTGGACTCTTCCATTTCTTGTTCCAAAAGTGTATTTTCCCACACATTGTTTTTTTGTTGTCCTTCCCCTTTGTCCTACCTTTCCATTACAGCCCTCAAGTATCCAGTTCTATATAGTAGCTTAGCTTAGATGATCTTGTCAAGTTTTTCCATAGAAATTTTTTATTTCTTCAACATGTAAAAGCAGATGTTTGTGGGTGATCTGTAATTACCTTCACAGTGGTCCTTTTGCTTAACTTACCATGAGCACTTTAAGGCACCATGATGGAGTAGCTTATTTTTTTTTAATTTAATATATTTAGTTTTCAGCATTGATTTTCACAAGAGTTTGAATTACAAGTTTTCTCCCCATTTCTACCCTCCCCCCACTCCAAGATGGCGTATATTCTGGTTGCCCTGTTCCCCAGTCAGCCTTCCCTTCTGTCACCCCACTCCCCTCCCATCCCCTTTGCCCTTCCTTTCTTGTAGGGCAAGATACATTTCTATGCCCCATTGCCTGTGTATCTTATTTTCTAGTTGCATGCAAAAACTTTTTTTTTTGTTTTTGAACATCTGTTTTTAAAACTTTGAGTTCCACACTCTTCCCTTCCCACCCACCCTCCCTAAGAAGTCAAGCAATTCAACATAGGCCACATGTGTATCATTATGTATAACCCTTCCACAATACTCATGTTGTGAAAGACTAACTATATTTTGCTCCTTCCTATCCTATCCCCCTTTATTGAATTTTCTCCCTTGACCCTGTCCCCTTTTGAAGGTGTTTGTTTTTGATTACCTCCACCCCCATCTGCCCTCCTTTCTATAACCCCCCCCTTTTTTAATCTTCTTCCTCCTTTTTTCCTGTGGGGTAAGATACCCAATTGAGTATGTATGGTATTCCCTCCTCAGGTCAAATCTGATGAGAGCAAGATTTACTCATTCCTCCTTACCTTCCTTCTCTTCTCTTCCTACAGAACTGCTTTTTCTTGCCACTTTTATGTGAGATAATTTACCCCATTCTATCTCTCCCTATCAGAGTAACTTATTTTTTTAATGTTTTCTTTATTGACTTTGAGCATGCAATAAGCCTGACTATCAATAACCTTATTCACTTCTTTGTAGAGAATTCAGGAGTTTCACACTCATTTGACTGCAAATTCTTATCAATGTGATTTTTGAGGTCCTCCAGAAGTGTCATTAATTTGTGTAGTTGAACCTAGATTACAAATTAAGAGTACCCAGAGTCAAATTCATATTTGTAAATAGACCAAGAATTATGTAATTCTTATACCCTTCTCCCCCCTTTCCCATTACTGTGCCATCATCACTGCAAACGTATAAGAGAGTAACAGAAGACCAAGAGCCATTTCACATCTTTGTTTCATTGTTCAGTAAGACCAAAATATTCAACACCCTATGATCGGCCTTTTGGTAATAAGCCTTTCTATATTAGTGAGCCTAACAGATAACTATTGGACAATAGACATAGTACCAGGACCTTACTGGTAGCATCTGCCAGAGCTTGAGCTCTGCTGGCATCATCTTTAAGAATCCAGGGTCTTTCCAACAACAAAATAAGGTATCAGTTTAGAACTTTTTGTCCTTTATATGCCCAACTAGATTATAACATCTTTGAGGACTGGTATCTGTGTGCTATCCATCTTTACATCAATCAATCGACAAACATCCATTAAATGCTTACTACATACCAAGCAGTATGCTAAGTGCTGAGAATACAGAGAAAAGAAAAAAACAGTGTTTGCTCTCAAAAAGCATATGTTCTAATGGAGGAGATACACACATGTACACATACATTCATTCATACATACATGCATACATACGTACATTAAGATCTGAGTCTGCTTTATCTTTTTCTTTGTGTCTTCAATACCTAACATAACAATTGCACATAGTAGGCCCTTAAGAATATTTGATGAATTGAATATTCTATACACAGTCTAATATAATAGCCTACCCATAGCAGGTATTGAATGAATGATTGTTGAATAACTTGAAGCAATAAATGAATAAATTCCCCTTAAGCATAGTGGAATGAATTTACTCAAAGTGCTGTTGTTGTTCAGTCATCAGTCGTGTCCAACTCTTCACGACCCCAAGGACCATAGCGTGCCAGGCCCTTCTATCATCCACGATCTCTTGAAGTCTGTCCAAGTTCATGTTTGTTGTTTCCACAATATTATCTATCCATCTTATCCTCTGCTGTCCCCTTTTCCTTTTGCCTTCAACTACCCACATCAAGGTCTTTTTCAGTGAGTCCTGTCTTCTTATCATGTGGCCAAAGTATTTAAACTTCAGCTTCAGGATTTGACCTTCCAATGAATAGCCTGAATTAGTTTATTTAAGTATTGTCTGATTTGATCTCCTTGCTGTCCAAGGGACTCTCGAAAGTCTTCTTCAGCACCACAATTCAAAGTGTACATTCTGTGGCACTCAGCTTTCCTTATAGTCCAACTCCTATAGCCACACATTGCTACTGAAAAAAAAAAACTATAGCTGTAAAGATAGTGGGGACATGATCTCACTTTTGAAAAAAAGGCTTCATTGTCTTAAAAAAAGGAACATGAACATTATCTCACATAATTATATATCATCTTGTCCTTGCTAGTTATGCATGAGTTTTTTGGCCACAAGAAGAAAGTCTCACCAACCATAAAAGACCCCAAAGCTAGAGTTTGAACCCTTAGGGCCAATCTAAATGTTTGCTTTCCTTCTTTTATTTTTCCTCAAAATATAATAATAAATATAATGGCTGTGAGAAAGTATGGTAAGGGTTTCAATTTAGTGCAAAACAAGGTGAAAATCATCAGATCAGTTACTCATTGATGCACAAGTATTATTTCTGGGATGCCAAAGTAACCTGTCACATTAGTGAAAAACCAATAGTTGAATGGGTTGGAAAAATTGTTTGGTTGACAGAATAATTGGTTGAGTATTTGAATCTTCTACTACAAGCCAGTTGTATTGGTATTAAATAGGCCTACTTACATATTATTTCTAATTAAATATCCTGATGTAGGAAAATAGTGGCAAGGATAATCAATACAGAGGATGATCCAAAAATCATTTATATTTCACTTTGGAATTCATGTTTTACATTGTTTTGTTTGTAGCTGAGTTAACTGCCTAACTCATATATTTGCTTTGAGCATATACACTGCCCACTTCCAAGTGAACCTAAAGAGGACAACAAATTAAAAATACAGGGCAAAATAAGACAGCTGAGCACAGACCAGACTAGAGCTCATCTAATGGAAGCATAAAATGAGTGGATTATTACAACTGGACACTGAATTTAGCTTGAAGTTTTCTGGCAGCTGAGGCAAAAAGGGAAATGTGTTGGGTTATTCAGTGTTCATTTTCTGACAGAAGAAAGCATACAAATTCACATACCCAGAAAAACTTTCTTCCTGGAACTAAACTTGGGTATGAATACATCAAATGGACCTTTGCACAAGGGGCATTGAACCTTCTCAATTGTATCTTGCTTAAGCTAGTTTTCAAATTAATTTGCATTCCCTCAGCACAGACTGACCCAGATACATGCTGGGGTACCATGGAATCTTCAAACCACTTTAAAAAATCTGTTATACATGTTCCCAACAATATATATGAATGTTATCAGTAAAACATTTTCTGTAGGGAATGTACAATAATTGTATTGAATGCTTAGAGAAAATATATTTAGAGGGCAATAGTAAAATTGATTGTTTAAAGTATTTTTCTATTGACTTTTCATTGAACCAAAATATCAGGCTACATCCTTCAAAGTGAGATTCTAAAGAAATTAACATAATGGCTAATAGAAAGGTAGCTGCTTACTCTTATAAACACTTAGATTTTATAAGTTCTATACTCCCTTTAGTCAATTTTTAATTCTCTTCCCATGTAAAAAGCAACAAAGATGAGTCAGTTTCTTATTTTTACTTTGTGAAAGTTCACAAAGAGACTATCTGAGCTACATTTCATTGCCCCCAATCTCCCCAGTCATGCCCGATCTCCTGTGTTGCTTGTATAGTTCTACTAGGAAATACGAATGTTTTTACAGAGAGTAAAACCCAATTTTGATTAATCAAGAGAAGAATAGTTTGCCTTAATGAGTGTAGGAATTACTGAATTAGAGAACTTTATTTTTATCTCTTCCAAGCCATGCAGTGATTAAACTAGACTGAAACAGGGTTTGTTTTAATGGATAGAAGTATGGTTCATATGCCAGTTGTTGTTCTAAGATACATGAGGCTTCCTAAAAAATGTATTTTCTTAAGAAACATTCCTCTGATAATTATATTTACAATAGTGATTTACTTAGCAGATCCTATTTTTCATAGATAGTACAAAAGTAAACTTCAGGCCAGTCCTTTGATGAATTGTCACATTTTAGGGCAGGGAGGTAAAAATTACTGAAGTTTTATGGCAATAGGTGATAGATATATAGACTTTTTTGCATGCAGTTGCTCCTTCCCAATTTGTACATGTCTTTAAAAGCCTTGTCAGAAGGACCCTAGCATTCTCCCCATAAGACAGGCAAACACAACAACAAACACAAGCATTTATTAAGTGCCTTCTGTATGCCAAGCAGCGTGCTAAGCATTTTACAAATAGTATCTCATTTGACTCTTACAACAACCCTGGGAGATAGTTGCTATTATTATCCCCATTTTAATTATTATTATTGTGTATTTATTATATTACATATTATATATAATATAATAATGTATTATATTATTATCCCCATTTTACAGTTGAAGAAAATTCCTTAAGTGACTTGCCCAGAGTCACACAGCTAGTAAGTATCTGAGACCTAATTTGATCTCAGGTCTTCCTGATGCAAACAGTATTATCTGATAGCTACAAACATGGAGGCCAACTAAAGAGAGAGCAAATAATTCACAAAGACAGTGTGTCTGCATGAAGCTACTGAATGTATTAGTAAAACCAGGGAGGTGGCCCAGTGGGTAGAATATTGGGCCTGCTGTCAGGAAGAGCAGAATTCAAATATGGTTTCAGATACTTACTCACTTTGTGACCATGGGCAGGACATTTATCCTATCTAAGTTTCCTCACCTATAAAATGAGTTTGGTAATAATAGCACATAACTTCTCATGGTAGTTGTAATAGTGAAATGAAATATTTGTAAAGTGTGTGTGTGTGTGGGCATTTGTGCGTGTGTGTATACATGTATACATACATATATATGTTAGTGATGGTGGTGGTGGTGGTGGTGGTGGTAATGATATACTGATAAAATTGAGACCAGTTAATTCAACAAAACAGGCTAGGGTGGCTGGTTACTAAATTGACCAAATCAACTTCTTGTTTTGACATATCATAAACATAATCTTAATAAGAAGCAGTAAGCCATTATTGTAGTGAGCAAAAGTGTATATTATCCTGGCTTCCATTTTGTGTGTGTGTGTGTGTGTGTGTGTGTGTGTGTAGATCTATTCACTTGATCAGGAATTACAAACCTTTTTGTTGTTAGATTTCTATCCATCTGAGAGCTTGAGATTGATAGAGAAATTCACATGTGTATTCATAGAAAGGGTTTTTTGGAGGTAAGGAGGAAATGAAGGTTAGATATTGTCTAATTTAGCATGAGTATTCAAATTACAATACTATAAAATTACTTACTAGGATACCTAATGGCACTTCCAAAGCTCTCCTAAAGTATAACACTAGAAACTTTCATAGAACTCTGTCCATTGCAGGATTACAATTTGCCTGCTTTCCCTGTGGCCTGTGAATATTTCTTGGAAAACAGTACGTTCTAGGAGAAAGTACACATATTCTTATCCAAATATCTGGATTCATATCTTAGCTCTGCCAATGAGTGACCTTCAGCAAGTCACTCAATCTTTCTCATCCTTAGAAATGCCTCTCTGTGGTGTTTTATAGCAGAAAGAACATTGAAATTGGAATTATGGGGCCTGCATTCAAATATAGGTTCTGCCACTTATTATTTTGGTTAAGTTACTTGATGTTTCTGAGTCTCAGTTTCCCTCTCTGTCAAATGAGGGATTAGACTAGATGACCTCTTTAAATTCTAAGTCTATGATCTATGACCCATTAAAACTATAACTCACAAGCACCTAAAATGTTTAGTTTACTTCTACCAGCTAGCTAAGAGACATTAATTCATAATAAAATTAATTTAATCAAAGTGCATAACACATAAAGTGGCAAGATTAAACCAACTCCCTATATACACATGTTATCCTACTTTACAACAAATTATTTATACCAACAATGGAGAAAAGCACACTTTTAAAGAACACATCACCGGGGAACACAAATAGAAGTAACAAATTTAGAAAATATTGCCATGGAATATATGTGAGCACAGATAGAATATACATGGAAAATGCACATGTAGAGTTACATATGTACATGGTATATCTCTACCCAGGATAACCCACACATCTACACTGTAAAGTTGCTGATGTCTTCTGGTGATATAATTACTCTGCTCTTTGCTACTCTCTGTTGGGTATGTTATCTCTAGGCTGGTTATTATTACATCACTTGAGCTTTATATCTGCTCCATATCTAGATTACCAAGGCAGTCCCTCTCACCATTTGTTGGGTTTCTGCTATCTGGGCTTTTCTACTACTACCTACCATGGTGTAGTGACTAGAAAGCCTCTCCTTGATAGTGAAAACCACAGCTCCCTTAGTGAATAATCCAGGGCTATGAGCCCCCACATCCTAGTTAGGAAGCCAACAAAAGCTAACATTATTCCCAGGTCAAGATTAAGTATATCTTTAAAACTATGTCCAGTACTGATTCAAAGTCCTTTGTTCCAAACTCCTGTCTGTCTTGAGGTTAGCAAATGGTTTTTTACTCCTTATAAATCCCTGATTGGAATCATGTGAATTTCAAATATCTATTTCTGGAACCCTGTACCTTCCAAGTCCCCAAGTAGCTTTGTGTATGTTGGGAGTGGAGGGTGCTGGTGCTGATGGTGGAGAAGCTTACCTCACTCCCAATGTATTCATTGATTGGGATGCAAATGAAGTTGAATAAGGTAGACATAGTCCTTGTTCTTGTCTTTGTTAAGTGAATCTACCACCAACAAAACCTTTCTGGACTTCCTACTTGTAAAATGCAGATAATAATTCTTATATTATCTTCTTCACAACAATATTGGAAGGATCAAATGAAATATGTAAAGCACTAAATAAATGTCAAGGTGTCATTATATACAGTGATTTAAAAAATGGTGCAGACAGAAGCAGCTGTAATAACTCCCTCCTCATTTAAAATACTTTCAGTCCTAGAGAGAGCTTTGGTTCTTAAAGGCACCCCCTGCCCTGCCCTGCTGGAAATGCCCATTGCAACAAAGCTATGTCCACAAAGAACTATTAGCAAGGACTTGACCATCAGATTTCTCCCACCATCCTCATAAGTTTCTTGTTCATCCTGAGGCAAATAAACAGTAGCTCACCCCCACAGAATGGTTGAAGACCTCTGATCTAAGGAATTATTTTAATGTAAAATATAATTAGAGTGTTATGAGGCTATAAATTTTCCTTCACCAGAAAAGAATGATTACTGTTAATCTCAGCAAGGTATTTACCACATTCCTATTTGATTAGGGCTTGGAATTTAATCATGAAGAATCTGCTCTCACTGAGCATAAATACTTGAAATACCATATGTAAGATTTAGAGGGCAAGAATTACACACCATAATTATTAGCCAGCTGACCTAATACTCCCAATTAAAAAGGAACATCAGATGGAGAATTCAAGAGTAGGCAGCTGAGAATACACTGTTATTATTTTTCACCAGATAATGTAATTTACTTCTAGCATGTAAATCAGTCTGACCGCCCAAGAAATAACATCTAAACTGTGAAATTTTGTGTTACACAATTATACCATATAATTCCTTTGCTCATCTCTGTTGGAAAAACCAAACAATACTAACACGTCGCTCTGTGTTAACAATTACACTGTCTTTTATGCGAGTGAAATTGATCTTCAACTTACATCGGAATAGCCTCACTAGTTCAAGTCTCTGCTGTCTCTATTGGCTTATTGTGTTTCTATTCAAAAGAGATGGTATTTGATTGCTGAGCCAATGACAGCTGCCTTTCCCCTGCATTGTTTATCTGGTTCACTGTCATGACCTAGCTGAGGTATACATAGTTCAGGCTCACAGACAGCGCTACCCTCATCCAGAGCTCTGCACCTAATTACTTCCTTTCAGTCTTAGCATCACTCATAGAAACCACACATTTCACTGATCATAGTGGTTAACTCAGCCAATGTTTTAATTTTAGCTGCTAAGGGAATACTTATTTTTTTTACCCCAGAGAGAAAGATCCTCAATCCTTTGTTCTGGCAACATATAATGCAATTATATTTAGAGAGAGAGGCAGGATAGTGTAGTGGATAGAGAGCCAATTCAAAGACAGGTGTTAAAGCCCCACCTCTGACATACACTGGCAAATCATTTTACCTCTCAGTTCCCTAGGTTAGAGGTGTCAGGCTTCTCCTCCCCACCTCCCCCCTGAAGGCTACATGGCCCACCATACTCCTGAGGGCTGCCAGAATCTGATAAAAATGTAGTTGGGAAATATTTAACAAAATAAATAAAAATACAATAAAGCATACATTATTTCACTTTGTAAAACTGTTATAACATAGCCCACAGGGATTGTTATGTACAGATCAGTGGTTCCTATTTCTATTTAAGTTTGACCTCACTCCTCTAGGCAACTCTCTATGGCTATAATTTGCCTAGCAGGTGCCAACCTGCATTGATAGAGGGATGATCCTCACTAGGGAGTTCTATATGCATATGAGATCACCAGTCTAGTCTCTACCTCCAGATTTCTATCATGTCTTCTAGTGATTATTAACTTTGGAAAGCTTTCCTGTACTTCATATCACATTAAGGAAAAAGGTCCATTTTCAGGGCAAATTGTTGAAGGTTTTAAAACTTTTTTATATTTCATCTAAGATTCTTATTCTGTGTGTTCCATATTTTATGCCAATATAGAAATATGATGTAGTGGAAAGAGAATTAGAGGACCTGGGTTCATAACATGGCATTTTACTTACAATACCTATGACATTGGGCAAATTCTTTAATCTCTCTTTCTTTGACTTTTCTCCCCCTTAAAATAAAGTAGTTGACCTAAAGTCCCCTCCAAGCCTTCAATCCTTTGGCATTATTTTATTATTATTATTATTATTATGTATGATCCTATGAAATAATCTGCTGAATGCCACAGACACCAAAGAACCAGAAAGACAAAGTCCTCAATGCCAAAGCCTGTCAACGGACTCAACCTCAGAAACTGATATGGTTTTATTAATATAAATAACACTAAAAATATGCATTAACATCTCCCTAGCTGCTACACCCTAAGGGCCACTGGGCATTTCTCTCTGACTTCCAACTGAAGCATCCATTATCTGTGTCTTCCCCACTAGAATGTGAGCTCACTGAGAACAGGGACTGTCCAATTTTATTTTATTTACTTATTTTTTTTTGTATTCTCAACACATAGTGGATGCTTAACAAATTTTTCTTTCCTTCCTACCTGCCCTTCTGCTTTTCTTCCTCCTTCCCTGCCTTCATCCTTTCTTTCCTCCTTTTCTCCCTCCCTGCCTATCTTTCCTTATCTTTCTTTGCTCCTTCTTTCCTTCTTTATTTGCTTGCTTCCTTTCTCCTTCTCTCTGCCTTCCTTCTTCCTTCCCTCCCTTCCTTTTTCCATCTCTTGTATCCTTCCTCCCTTCCTCCCTTCTCTTTCCTTTCCTTCCTTCCTCTCTATCTCTCTTCCTACCAGCCTTCCCGCTTTTCTTTCTTCCTTCCTCCTTCCCTCCCTTTCTTTTTCTTCCTTAATTTCTCTTTTCTTTTTCTTTCTTTGTTCTTTCTTCCTTTCTTCTTTATTTGCTTGCTTCTTCCCTCATTTCTTCCTTTCTTCCTTACCTCCCTTCCTTCCTCTGTCTCTTCTATCCTCCCTCCCTTTTTCCCTTCTCTTCCCTTTTTCCCTTCCTTCTTTCCTTCCTTCCATCTTTCCTTCTTTCCTGCCTCCTTCCCTCCTTACCTGCCTTTCCACCATTTACTAAAGGTAATCAGTAATACTATGATAAGAACCTAACTTAGATTCTAATGGCAGCTAGTTGGAGTATTAGATTTAGAATCAGTAAAACTGTATCTGAATCCTGTCTAAGATACTTACTAGAGGTATGACCTAGGCAAGTATTTAACCACTCCCTGCCTCAGTTTCCTTATGATTAAAATGATTATAATAATAGTACCTACCTCTCAAGGTTGTTGTGAGGATAAAATGAGATAAGATATGGAAATGATACATTAATGTTGGTTCTTATTATCATCATATACTTTCCATCCAGCAACAGATGCTAGTAATTTGACTTGGCATTGAAGAGAGTACCCTAATATTCTGTTAATATCTTATCTTTCTAGATCTGTGTTCTCACAACCCTAGTTTGCCTTAAGGGAAGCCTTTCCTTTCTTTTCTTCCTTACTCCCTGAAAATTGAAGAATCATTTTTTTTTTTTTTGCTTTTTGGCAGGGCAATTGGGGTTAAGTGACTTGCCCAAGGTTGCACAGCTAGTACTTGTGTCAAGTGTCTGAGGCCGGATTTGAACTCAGGTCCTCCTGACTCCAGGGCCGGTGCTCTACTGACTGCACCACCTAGCTGCCCCTGAAGAATCATTTTTAAAAAAAGTTTAATACTGTTAGATATGACTAAGAAATATACATATAGGGAGTTAACAAAAATGAAGGGAGTGGGTTTGGAATGAACTAGCCTTCAGAAGTCAACAGTTAATTCTGGCCTTGCCCTGCAAATATACTGGAATGAGACTCTGACCTTTCTCATTTCCTTTCCCCTTGTCTTACTGAGCCTTTTTTTCTTCAACTTGCCAGCTGCCCCAGTCATGTAGGAGTGGAAGTCTAGATGGAGTTCTAGGGTTCTAGCTGATAAATGCAGTTAGGCCAGGTTATTAAATGTTTCTACATTTCTCAAATCTGTTTCCCCAACTTTTCTCTGGGTGTCAGAGTCTAGGTAAATGGCATTTTCCTACAGTGAAGACAATGTAATCTGGGTAAGGGGAGAAGGGGAATCAAAGATCCTACAGTTCTGCCCTGGCCTCAACGCAGAGAAAAGCTTATATTAAGAAAGAAGTAAACCTGGCCCAGCTAGGCAAAATGGTGTTCCCATGTATGCATGGCCACATTTGTTACCACAAACTGCATCTTGAAAATGAAAAATTAATTGGTACAATTGGTAGTTGGTGGTATGGAGATTGTCCAGATGCACCTACATTTAGTTTTGGTGTTTTTTGTTATTGTTCAGTTATTTTCAGTCATATTCAATTCTTCGTGACCCTGATGGGGGTTTTCTTGGTAGAGATACTGGAGTGGATTGTCATTTCCTTCTCCAACTCATTTTACAGATGAGTAAGGAAACGGAGACAAACAGGTTTAAGTGACTTGCCCAGGGTCACACAGCTAGTAAGTATCTGAGGCTGGATTTGAACTCAGGAAGATGAGTCTTCCTGTATCGAGATCTGGCTCTCTATCCCCTGCATCACGCAGCTACCCCCAGTGTTTAGTTTTAGTCTTTATCAAATCTATTAACTCTCTAGTTTTTTTTAGCCACATGAAAAGAAACAAATATATTTCACAATCTGGGTTCCCAGCTGCCCTTTGATCTAGACTCTTAGCCTTTCTGATTAAATAATCATTGAAACATATTGGGGTAGCTAAGTGGTACAGTGGATAGAGTACCAGGCCTGAAGTCAGAAAGACCAATCTTCCTGAACTCAAATCTGACTTCAGATACTTATTAGCTGTGTGACCCTGAGCAAGTCACTTAACCTTGTTTACCTCAGTTCCCTCATCTGTAAAATGAGCTGGAGAAGTATGTTTGCCAAAAAAACCCCAAATGGGGTCATGGAGAGTCAAACATGACTGAAAAATGACTGAACAGCTGAAACATATTGACAGGCTTGGCAAAGCAAATGTTTTGTAAATCACATAGGACAGAACTTTTTTTGTTTTTAAAGAGCATGAAGGAATATATAGGTCTAGTGTTTCTATTATAATTTGTTAGAAAGACCAGAAGGATGAACAATGTAAACTTACCTAGTGTCTATGTAAGTATTTGTGAACTTAAAGAAGAAATGAAGCAGTTTGAAAGCAGCATCAAAATATTTAATCACATCAGTTATTGGTGCAACATAGCTAGAACATCTAAATAACGGATTAATTTTATTTTTACTGAATTGATCAGCTGTTTTGGCTCCATATGTAGAGTCTATACAAAATCATAGCTAGAATTTGTAGAGAGGTTTGCAAAGCATTGTACCTGTTATCTCACTGGAGCCTCACAACGACTTTGAGGTAGAACTATTATTCCCACTTTACAGGTGAGGAAACTGAGGCAAAAGTGAGTTAAGTGATTTGCCCAGGGCCACATAGATCAGGGTGGGATTTTAATTCAGGTCTATCTCAAATCCAAATCCTATGCTCTTACCCACCACACCCACTTAGCCTCATCTTATAATGTTAGCCTGGAGATGGAAGCTGTAATTTCTACTCAGGCTAAAGAAAAAAGAGTCTACTAAGCTGTCAAAATAATATATTTTTAAAAGAATAAGTTTTTTTCAGAACTTTTATCAGTTATCATGGTGCTGTTATATACTTTTTGTCATTAGTTTTGTGAAGAAAAAAGTTTGAAAACCTTAAAGTGTTACAGAAATGAGAATGGTTGTTATCCTGACTTTATTGGCAAGAAAACAGGATGTTTGATAATTGTTTATTATATGTTCTATATGTTTTTGTTACAAACTTGTTCTTGAGCAGTATTTCTCCATTTGACATCTGTGAGATATCTATGTATATATATATGTATGTGTATGTATATATACATATTTGTATATATACAGACATTTTTGTGTGTGTGTGCTTATTTATTTGTTTATAGCTGTATTTCAAACTAGCTGGTTTCCTTTGTAATCCTGTATTGTAATTTAATGTATTTAAAAACATAATTCTGAGAGTGGGTCCATGGGTTTCACCAGACTTGCCAAAGAAGTCCATAACACAAAATAAGTTAAGAACGCTTATCCTAGAGGAAGTTTATAGTAAAATATTCCTGTAGCATGGACATCTCAGAATGACAGCAGGTTGGTGATTGAGGCAAATAGCCAGGCCAACGAAAGGTGTTAATCATTTACTAGAAAACCTGGTTGAGAAAATAGGGGGAGGTAAATTCTAATTTTCCCCCACCTTCCAACTTCTTTACCCAGTCAGAATTTGCTGAGTACTTATGCAGTAAGATGAGGGGAAACACCTACATAATACACTCTAGATGTCTGAGCATCACCTTTATGTCTAAAGTCATGTTTCCCACTATGTATAATGTGTAACCCCCAGCATCAGAGGGAAGGAAAGGAGACAAGCAGTTATTAAGCTCCTATGCTGTGTCAGGCACTGTTAAATGCTTTACAAATATTTTTTCATTTAATGAGATTATCTCATTACTACTTACAAATACCCTGTGAGGTGGGTCATTTTATTATCCCCATTTTACAAATGAGGAAAGAGGCTAAATGCCTTACTTGGGTTCACCTCAAGTAAGTGTCTGAGGATGAATTTGAACTCAAGTCTTGCTAACTTTAGGCCCAATTCTTTATCCATTGAGCGACCCAGCTGCAGTCTGAGGTAGGTAATGAGCTCCCTCAGCCTCTTAATCTCTCAGAGCGGCTACTTGTTACTCATGCCTTGGCTCTGCTTTTTTGTAGGTGATGTCATTTTTTTACATTAATCTAGGGGTATTATCTTTGTCTCCTGTCAAAATTCATGGCTCATAGCCCCTCATCCCAATGGCTTCTTCCATTCATCCTTCGCCTACATACATTTCACTGAAGGTCAACTGATCAATCTACAAACAATTATTAAGCACCTACTTTGTGCCAGGCACTGTTCTAACCACAAGGGATACAAAAAGAGGCAAAAGACAATCCCTGTCCTCAAGGATGTCACTTACAAAGAGTTTATTTGAAATGAACACTCATGTTAATGAGAAACAACATTGGAATAATGGATGAAAGCTAGCCAAAGAGACTGAAAGGCTTGGGTTTAGGTCCTACCTCTGGCTATGTGACCCTAGGTAAATTACTTAATTTTTAAGGTGTTGATCTGTGTTTGTGGAGGGAGTTTCCTCTTCTGGGGGTTCCCTACATCAATGAAATAAGTCCTGTCCTTATTCCTACCCCCAGCGTTAACAATGTACCTGCATATGCGTTCCTAGCCTGGGATATTGAGAAGCAAGTAACTTGCTCATGGTCATATAAATAGTATAAATCAGAGACAGGACTAGAATTCAGGTTTTCCCAAGTAGTCTAAGGCATGGCCTTTTATCTCCTATACTAAGCTACTTCTTGGGAAAAATATATAGAAGAAGAAAGGAAAAAAGAAGAAAGAAGGAGGAGGAGGAGGAGCAGAAGCAGCAGAAGGAAGAGCAGGAGAAGGAGGAAGAGGAGGAGGAAGAGGGAAAGGAGAAGTTAATTTAGGGCACATTTTTAGGAATAACTTTCTAAAGGTTTTCAGGAGTGTTCTGAAACTGGATTGTTATTTGGCCCACAGTCTTCTTTTAGTTTAGTTTAGTTTTCAACTTGGTTTAGTTTTAATTTAATGTAGTTTTACTTTGTTTTGCTTTGGTTTTCCCCTTCCTAGAAATGTGACCTTCATAGTTTTTTAATTTGCTTCAGCCTTAGTCATAATGTAGAGCAAGGATGGTCTCGAAAACTATTTCTAGTGCTGGTTTAGCAGTTTCTCTTTCTATACTTGATTTTCATGCTAAAAATGCCTTCTGCATTTCTCACATACACCTAAAAGAAATAGCATTACATGCCTAAGGGGGGCGGGGAGGGGTGGCACATCTTAAAAAGAATTAAAATATTGTTTTGTTGATGCTGGTAATATTCATCAAAGCTTAGGCACCAAAATGTGTCTCTTCTTTAAAGACATAGTTCTTCTCTCTTCAATGAATATATTTATCAGACAAATTCCACCTTGACCTACACAATAAACAAAGAGAAATGAACTTGTCTTCTTAATAAATATACCTGTGTTTACATAAGCAAACATATATACATATATTGGCATTTTTCAGTAATGAATTGTGCTACTGAGATTAGAATTGTAGAATTTAGAGTTGAGCCTCCATTTATCAGCATAAAACCTCTTGGAATGGAAAAGAGCTAAGTTATTACCTCAGCCTCTCATATGTCAAAGCTTTCCTCATTTGTCAAGCAGAGTTGGCTGAAAAGGGAGTTCATTCCTTATCAAAGAGTGATTGCCCCAAGCAAGTGAAGTTCCTTTAAGTTACCGTGTTTAGCTGGCCTGTAATTTGGAAGGCTACTATTACAAATTTAGTTTACTCTTTATTGTGAAGAATTAGAATTTTAGTTAAGGTCAGTGTAGTATACCAGAGAGAGATGCAGCCTTGAAGTAGGGAAGGCCTGAGTTGAAGGTAAGTTTCCCCTCTATCACCTCCAAGCTGCATGACCAGGAGCAAGCCCTTTAACCTCTCAGTGGCTCCACAACCCAGCAACTCTCTAACATGATTGTATAAATTACAGTTGAGTTGTATATCTACAGATACACAGATATTGCTAATTTATAGCAGCAGAGGGAGATTCCTCTCTGGAAACTTCCTATACCAAAGAGATCATGCATATGGTTTTTTGAAAATTGCAAAGCCAAACAATTAAAATTCACAATGTTAAATGAATTAAGATGTACTTTGTTCTTTTAGTAAAATTGCTATATACAATCAATATAATAAAATGACAGCAGGCAATTCTCAACTTACAAATGTCTGGTATTTGCAAATAGACAGGGGTTCTTAATATGGAAGTCCATAGACACCCCCTCCACCATCCCACTATGGTAGTGTTCGTATATAGATATCAGAAGGTCCATGAACTTAAATGGGGAAAAACATCACATCTTTATTCTAACCACCAATTGAAATTTGGTATTTCTTTCACTTAATGAAAAACAGTGAAAAGGACTTCATAGGCTTCAATGGACTGCCAAAGCAGTCCAGGATTCCAAAACCTTAAGAGCCCCTTCTCTACTGTCCCACGTGTATAGAGGCCTGTGTTAAAGCTGTCATCATGTGAACCATCTTGGGGGAAAAGCAAAGCTTTTATAGGATTTTATAAAAGAGATCAGAAGTGAAAGAGGAAAAGCAATCCATTCGGAAAAATTCACATTAATTTGAGAATGATGGCTAGCCACTTTACCATTTAAAATTTAAAAAGATAAGATTGCTGTTAACTCCAGGAAGCTATTCAAAAAGGGAATAGCTTTGGGAAGTTGACTTCTTGTGAAGAACATACCCAGAGAGGGTCGGCCTGAATATGTGATGGTTACCTTGGACAAATGTATCTTCGCAGAACCATCTGAATTTTTTCACTTCACAATATTACATTGCCTGAAATACTAGCCATCAGAAACATATTTAAGATAACAATCTTTTTTTTAATGTGAAGGGTTAAGAGGCTGTCATTCATTCTCACATTATTGTTGATTTGTTCAATCAGATTTCTTTCCTCTTAACAGTTGATTGAAATTGCTTCAATAAGGGAATGAGGGCTTTTATTCAGGGAGAGAGAAGGGAAGTAATTTGAGAAAATGAAACTTTGGCAGGCAGGGTAGGGCAGCCCTTAGAATCATTATTTAGTGGAAAGTTCTTGGGACAGGATGAAGGCCCTGGAAACTGAGAATAGTATAGAGAAAAAACATAAAAGAGATGGGGAATACTAAAAAAAAAAAAAAAAACAACAACAATCCAAGCCTTACCTATTTACAAATTTGCCTAGGGCTAGCCCAGGAAAGAGGATAGAAATGTTCTTCTCATCTTCCCTCAGGATGAAATGACCAGGATTTTGCTCCAGGGCACTAAATTTAGAGGGCACTGAATGTAAGGGAGTGTGTAGCAGCGACGGAGGATGCTGATAGGACTTGTAATCCTCAGCATAGACAACAGATTTGAGCATTTAGTTGGCAAGAATAATGAATTAAAATTGGAAGCTGCTAGACAACAGACTGGAGTGAGCTTTCTCACTTCTAGTCTGGCCTTCCCCCATGCTTCCTGGTAGTCTCCCTAAAAGTGACCTCTGTTGGTCTCCCAGAACCTCAGGCTCTCTAAGTGGTGTTCCCCTTCAAATGAGACATATTTCCTATCACTTATCCCAGGGGCAAAAATGTTTAGTTCAGGATCTGTCTTTCCTCATTGCCCTATACTCTCAGAATCCCAATCTCAGGCTAATATGAAACATCCTACATGTAAACTGAACAGTGGGTTAAATAAGTTTCTCTTCATTGGCCAGGAAATATTACCATATATAACATTATTTCTATGTGGAAATGTATTCTGAGTTACAAATAACTAACACTATAAGAATCTTTAGAGCATAGCTTTTTTCCTAAATTGAAGATTACTAAATTGTACCATGACCTCAGATGATTTGATATATACTTCAAAGGTAGGAGTTCTTACTGACTTAGCTCTTCTACCATCCCTCCTCATGTGTAATGCAACTAACATGGTGCAGTAGCTATAATTATTCTACATCTTCAGCCATCATTCTATAAACATACCATTCTTGAGAAAGAATTTTCATTCTATTATTTAACACCTAATTTCATCATTCAGTCACTCAGTAAATGACTATCTCTTAATTGCCTACTATGTGCCAGGGATTGATCAGAATCCTGGGAATACAAGGAAAGGCAAAAGACAGCCCCTTCTCTCAATAAGTTCACAGTCCGATGGTGACAACAAGAGGAAAACTGTGAACACAGGATGAATTAGAGATAATCTCAGAGGGAAAGGCTTCTTTTCAAAGGTGAAATGAAAACAAAGTCAGGGAAGCCAGGAGGCAAAGATGAGGAGGGAGAATATTCCATGCATGAAGAAAGGCCAGTGAAAAAATTATGGAGTTAGGAGATGGCCTGTCTTGTCTGAGGAACAGCAAACAGACCATTTTCACTGGATCACAGAGTACATGGGGGGAGTAAGATGTAAGAAGACTGGAAAAGTAGGAAAGGGCCAAATCATTGAGGGCTTTAAAAGGCAAACAGAACAATTTATATTTGATCCTGCAGGTGCCATTGGAGTTAATTGAATGGAGCTGGGGAATCAGACATACACTTTAAGAAGATCAATTTGACAGCTGAATGGAGTTTGGACAAGACAGGAGAGAGTTGGAACAGGGAGATCAACCAGAAGGCTATTAAAATAGTCAAGATATGAAGCAATAACAGTCTATATTAGGGGAGTGACAGCATCAGAGAAGTGAAGAGGGATATATACCAAAGATTTTAGGAAGGTGGAAGGGACAGGAATTGGCAACTGATTGAATATGCAGAGTGAGAGAGAGGAATAGAGGATAATAACTAGGTTATGAGCCTGGGTGATTGTGCTCCCTTCAGTAATACAGAAATTAGAAAGGGGCAGGAGGAGTTTGGGAGAAAAAGATAGTGAGTTTGTATTAGACATGTTGAACTCAAGGTAGTTATAAGATATCCAGTTGGAGATGTCCAATAGACAGTTGGAGATATGAGTCAGAAGGCTGGGAGAGAGATTAAGGTGGGAAAAATAGGTCTGAGTCAAGTAATGCTGATTCAAAACCCTTGTACTTATAAGATATTATAAGACAATTTACTGTATGACTCTAAATAGACTTTACAGAGCTTTGTGTTCAGTGTTCTTAGTGCTCAATTACTAAAGATTGGAAGGGAAAACAATAGAAAGGATCATAAATATAGCTCCATTTTGATGAAGTGAAAGAGATATCAGTAGCTTAAGAGAGATAGGTGTTGATTGGAATCTGCATTTATGAAAGGTAAATGACTTCTAATTGCTAAAAGTAAGCAAAAATATAGACAACTATGAAAACATTATACTTTGATTTCCAATCGTCCAAATTGAATATATTTGCTTATTTGACCATTGTTTTCATAAACACAAACATTAGCGTCCTTTCAAATTTCTATCCTGAACTCAGCTCTATGAAAATACATATGTGAATCTAATAATGCTTCCTCCGTAAGTACAATTTGACAGAAAAAAATGCATAATACCTCTGCTCTTTCTTGTTTCTCTTCCTATTTTTCTGACTGATTCTTTAAGATCTTTATCCATATTATGCCCACTGACTGTGAGTATCACCCTCTTGGACCCTCTCCTCTTTTCTCTCTGGCGCTCTCACTTTATGGGAACTATATGGAGATGATAATTTAACACAGCTCCCATGTATTAAATTATCGTCTCTATCTAGTTCCCAGTTCCATCTTTTCAGCCTTCAACTTTCTGTTCTGCTACAGCCCTCTCTTCACTAACTGCCTGTTGGCCATTTCAAACTGGACCCTCTAGAACAATCTGAAATTCAGCATGAGTTGCAAAAGAGAACTCACGTTTTATTCCCCAAATTACTCTTCATTCTAAACTCCCCTAAGACCATCAAGAGCAACACCATCCTTCCAAGTCAACCAGGTTCACAACCTGAGTGTCATTCTCACCTCGTCTTTTTTGACTCATCCCGCATGTCCAATCAGTTGTCAAACCTTGTAATTTCTTGCACACATAGTCTTCTCTCCACTTACCCATCTACCATCCTCATTCAGCCCTTCATTGGCTCTTACCCGGACTATTGAAGAAGCCTTCAAATGAGGCTCCATGCCTCAGGTCTCTCCATATTACAATCCATCCTCCATTCTGTTACTCACGTGATTTTCCTAAAGCATAGGTCAACTTATCCCACCCCTTACTCAATATATACTCCAGAAACCCTGCTAACACTGGGATCAAATACAAAGTCCTTTTTTTGGTATTAAGAGCTCTTCACCACTTGCCCCCTTTCTACCTTTCCAATCTTACATTCTACTGCCTTTATAGACTCTACAATCCAGACATACTAACCTCCTTGCAGGTTCTGGCATGTAACACTCCATATCCTGGGTCCTTGCCCTTGTACTGACTGTTACCCATGCCTGGAATTCTCTCCCTACCAAACCCTGACTCAGATTGTCTGGCTTCCTTTAAGATTCAATTCAAGCATGACCTCCTCCAGGAGACCTTTCTTGTTCCTTCCAACTGACAGTACCATCCCCTTTAAGGTTACCTTCCATCTAGTCTGTATTTATCTTATATGTTCTGATTTATGTATGTTGCTATCATCATTAGAATTTAAGGTTTAATGGCAGGGATTATTTTTCCTTCTTCTTTGTATCCCCAGCACTTAGCATAGTGCCAAACACTTAGCATTGAATGAATGCAAATTGATTGGCTAATTAATGATATATTCTGGAACTAATAACTGCAGCTTTTTACTGACTGCCTATAGAATGGTCTCTGTCTCACAATTTTTAACAGTATGAATGATAAACTCTCAAGCTGCAGATGGTATCTCCTTATATCATCAGTACCTAAAGCCTTAATACTGACCGGAATTAGTACTGGAGAATTTCTATTCATAATAACGGGCCTAAAGGCCTTACAATAGCGTAAAAAGTCTTTTTATATATCAAATGATTTGGGGCTGTGAGACTAAAAGCAGAAATAGAAAGGTGTTGACTAGCCCCCAAGTATGTTGGCTGATTTCACCTTAAAAGACTAATGACAATGACACTTCTCCAAAGCAGTTGCAGTAGTGGCTCTAACAGCAGGAAGCAGCTGTAGGTTAATTGTCAGTAGATTCCAGCTATAAAATTGGAAAGCAGAAGAAGAAACAAGTACACAGCAGAGCTTCAATGTAGACGACATCTACGGAGATTTAGAATAACAACAGAGCAGCAAAGTTCTAAGTCTCCAAGGATGGCGATGTGGAGTGGAATATCAAGAAAAAGGGGGTTCCTGGTCCGTGGAGGTCCTGGAGGTGGAGCAAATGGTACAAAACAAGTCTTCCAGACTTAAAGCAAGATAAATGGCTCTGAAACCTAAACCTTCACTTATCTCAGTACGTGAATTTTCTAGATATTTTCCCAGTGTGTGAAGGGTGACTTTAAACAACTTTCCTTCCCGTGAATCAATGGGACAATGTAGTCATTAGTGTATAGGGAAATGAGAATGATTTAATTGCTTGACTTTTTCTCTGTTATTTTGTTCTGGTATCCCAATTAAATATTTTGCTATTTGATTTATACTTCAATGCCAAGGTTCCCAGAATAGACTCTATATGGGAACTTGAACTGTTTATCACTCCTACATAAAACTCACAGAAGCATAACAATTCTAGAGTGATTGAAATATATGGTATATGAATTTTAAATATAGGTTACAAAGCCTAAGCAGTCATAAAAGGCATGTCTCAATATTTCACATAATTAAAATGTGACTTAGGCATCATCCAAATATAGTTTAATATCTTTATATCTTAGGTCTAAAATTAGACTATAAGCTCTCCTAGGGTGATGCCTTTGATTTGTTTTATGTTCTTTCCCTTATTCCCCTCTTCTAGCCATTCCTCATAATACCAAGTGCAGTGTTTTGCGCATAACTACTGTATAAATGTTACTAACATGAATTATTTAACTAAATTAAGTAAAATCTCTGCCTAGGTAATGTACAACTTGCTTTGAATCCCAGAATGATAACAAATTTAGAGCTCAAGAGACCTTTTAGTTCAATCTCTTCATTTAAAGAAATCTGAGAAAGGCAACAGAGCACTGGACTCAGAGTCAGAAAGCAGCAGGATCAAATCCAACCTCAGATACTAGGTAGCTACATGAACTTGGTGTATTGGCAACCAAAAATGGGCTCCTTAGCACTTAGTCAACAAGTGCCCTTGACTAGTTTGGCTTTTTCCCCTGAACTGAATGCTGTTTGTATGTTGGACTGGAGTAAGCTTGTCGGCCCCTTCACCTTGCTTCCCTTGCTTAAGCTGATGGAAAGAACCTGTGCTTTCCCAGTCAACCCCTTCACCTTGCTTAAGCAGATTGAAAGAACCTGTGCTTTCCCCGGCGTACCTTACACCCCCGCAGAAGCTGGATGGTTAAAAGCAGCTCCCGTTGGAGCCAGAGGCTGCTACAGCCACAGCCACAGCTGAAGCAGGAGCTGCCAGTAGCAGAGCTGACCTACGGGAGGAAGCTGAACAAAGACTTCAGGCCAGTGGGTAATCTTTTTACCATAGAGGGGGAAGCATGATTTTGCTTTATGCAATCATGCTTCTCTGTAGCCTTCTGGTTACTCTTTCAAGGCGTACTTATTGGGCCTGGAAGCTTTTGATCAATATATCAAAATGGGGTTGCTGGTTCATGGGTTGGTTACTGTGGAGCCTAAATATATGTTTTGATTCTTCTGCCTTCTACTTTGAGAGTTTCTTATATCCGGCGGTTCCGAACCTTTCAGACATGTTTATGATCCTCTTTGAGATTATAAACTCTGCCCTCCTAATACCCTTGGGCAAACCACTTAAAACTTTTTTTGTCTCAACTTTTTTCATAATAAAATTTTCACGTGATATCTATAGCATGTATGTCGCAGAGCTGTGAAAATCAAATGACATAATGTGAGTAAATATTTTATAAACCTTAATTGTAAACATTAAAGTGCTTAATAAATAGCACTTATTATTTAGTTAATAACGAATCTGGAGTTCAGACAGGTCAAGCGATGTACCAGAGGTTATACCCAGAACTAGCACTAGAGTTTATAGAAACTAGTTCCTTTGTTAATCAGTTAATTAGCATTTATTACATGCCTACTATGTGCCAGGTACTATCCTGAGTGCTTTTTCATCCTGATACTATTTATTCATTTAACTGGTTTTGGCTACTCCCATGAGGATGATTTTCAATAAGGCATGCTTAGTAGCCTAGTCTCTGGAGAAGCTTTATTAAGCAAACAAAACTATCAATGATAAAATTTGTCCAGAAATTCATAATGATGGCAGTGGTATCAGTCTTGGTCTTTCATACTATTGATTATTCAGCTGCATAAATTAATAACCCTTTACTTTTGTTTCAGGTCTAACGTTTTAGTAAAGACTATATTACTCTCATTGAAGCAACAATTTCTTGTAATCGATTGATAAGGTGTTGAAGAATTTGGCAGGGAGATGACGTAATAGATTGTCATAGGAAAGATCATCTCTCTTATATCTCCTTAAAATAACATAAAATATTTTCCTGATATGATAAAAGATAAGAAGAGAGGAAAGTATGTCTATACACATATATGCAGGTATAGATATATATTATGTACATTTATTTATGCAGATACAGATATACTTTACCTTCTTCTCCCCCCCCCACCTATATGAACATATACAAATATGTGTATATGTGCATGTTTGTATACATGTGTATGTGTGCACAAAGAAATTTTACAAAAAGACTAGCAGAGAGACTGAAGTAACAAGTATACAGAAATGCAGGCCCCAATACAATGGATAAATTCTATGGGACTAAAAGAAATTAGAGATAAATCTTTAGAAGAAAGGAAGGATATAGCAGTAACATTCAGTCCACTAGCACCCTATCCCCAATTGAAGGTAGAGCAACCAGTAGAATCCTCTGAGTGGGTTAATTAAGGAATTTTTTTAAAAAGCAGATAAATTAGAGCTCTTAAAAATAATTTTAAATAGAAATAAACAAAAACCCTAATTGTCTATAAGAGATGGAAGAAAGTGATACCAGAGATAAAACAGCAATCAAAGCAAAATCAAAACCAAAAAGTTAGAAGAATCTTGACATCTCTATAAATCAAAGCAATTGATCTTAGAGACCAAATTCAATGAGATAATCTGAGAATTACTGACAACTCAAAAAAATGAAAATGAAATGCAGAGCCTGAATGCCATAATTCAATAAATTATGAAACAAAATTGCCCTGAAGCTTTAGAAAAGGAGAGCAAAGGATAAATCAATAGAATCTGAAGTATACTATTAGAGAGACCCCAAATTTAATTTACCCAGAAATGTAGTTACCAAGTTCCAGAGCTTCAATGTTAAGGAAGGAATCTTATATATAGTATATGTGAATATATATGTATCAAGTATTTCCAGTATGAATTGCACAAGGCTATTAATGATATGAAATGAAAGAAAAAGAATAGAATATGATGCCTAAGAAAATCAGCTTATACTTCAAACTAATATTAAAAAAAATCAAGATCAACCATGAATGACTTAGCTCTTCTCAGCAATGTAATGATCCAAGACACTTCCAAAGAACTCATGATGAAAAATGCTATCCACATCCTGAGAAAGAGTTTATGGCGACTGAATGCAAATTGAAGCATGCTATTTTCACTTTATTTTTTTATGTTGTTTTTTTCTTTTTGGTGTGTTTCTTCTTTCACAACATGACTAATATGGAAATATGTCTTACATGATTACATATGTAATCTATATCAAATTGCTTACCATTTTAGGGAGGGGGGAAGGCAAGGGAGGAAGGGAGAAAATTTGGAACTCAAAATTTTTTAAAAAAATAAATGCTAAAATTTGTCTTTATGTGTAATTGGAAAAAATGAAATACTAAAAACAAAACAAAAAGGTCAAAATCACAGACTTTCAATCATTCTTCCAGAACAAACCAGAACTGAGCAGGATCTTTGAAATTCAAACTGAGCAAAGGAAACAGATCATTTGGTATGAAATGTCCCAGTGATTACTTTGTGTTTACATACTGTAAGGAGAAGATAGAACAATTGTCCTTAGAAGTACCACTTTGTCTGGGAATCAATGCAGGAATATATTGAGAACATCTATTGATTAATACAATAGAGAGATGTCATAAAGAAATATCCCAGGGTAGAAGAAATGGAAAGATGATTTTCAAAAAAAGTCTGAACTGTATGGGAAAAGGTTACTAATAACTTGTAATAACAGAATTGCAAATGAAACTCTAAGGTTTTGCCTCACTTCTATCAACTTGGCAAAAATGAGAAAAGCTGGAAATTTTATAGGCTAAAGTTTTCAAGCACAATGATAAACTCTTGGTAGGATTATGACTTAGTCTAACCATCCTGGAAAATAATTGGTGGTTATACAACAAAAGGTACCAAACAGTTCATACCCTTTAATTTAGAAATACCACTACTTGGTATATGTCCCATATCAAAGACAAAAACAAAAAGTTCCACAGATACCAAACACTCATAAAAGTACTTTTTAGGGAAGGGATGGCAAAAACCTAGAAACAAATCAGGTGACCATTAATTGGAGAATAGTCAAATGATTTGTGATATATGAATACAATGTAATGTGAGTGAACCACAAGAAATTACATATATGAGTATTACCAGGCTTTGTATGTGCCCAGATTACCTAAAATGGAGGTACCCATTTGGAAGATGAAAAAAAAAACCTGCTTCTGGGAGATCTTCTATGTTCCTCTACCACATGTGTGGGAGGAACTTCTTTCAATTGAATGTGTAGCCTGTAGGCCGCATCTTTAAAACTACCAAGTTGAGATAGTCTATCTGTCTGCCTCTCTGTCTGTCTGTCTGTCTCTCTCTCTCTCTCTCTTACTAGGAGATAAAGATTTATTCATCTGCAACACAGGCACTATGCACTAAGCTGAATATGGGGTGGGAGGGCGGAGATGACCTTCTCTCTCTCCTTTTTTAGGTTCTATGGCCCCAAGAATCAAGGTTGGGTGTTTAGTCTACTTCGTATTTTTCTTTTCAGTTCCAGATGACTTGAACCAGAGGTCCAGGCTGGATATTACTTCCAGCCCTGGAGGGAAGCCCCAAGAAGTTGTTGCTTACAGCTGATGTGGAGGTGTAAGGTCAATAATACCAGCACACAGGAGGGCTGCTAGCACAAGTTCTTTGATCTGTTTTTCTAAAGAAAGCAACTTTAAAGAGTTCATGACCTCACTTTAATTAAACATATATATGTCATTCACTTAGTTCGGGGGGAAAAGTCAGCACCCTGAGCTTCAGAGAAAACACAAACAGAAATTACAAGCAGAAATTATATAAACAGGGCAAATGACACAAATCAGCAGACAAGGCTTCTGTCTGTCTATAGCAACACATACATAGTTACCAGAGAGAAAAGCACCAATATCTGGGTTTTCAAAGCCAGGGGGCTCCTTAACAACTACTCAGAGTGTCATCTGGCCAAATCACAGGAACAGTCTTCCAATGAGTGAGCTCGCAAATGAAAGTGCTAACCTCAGGGTATTTATACTGTTTCCAGTCAAGAACTCTTGATTCAATCAAAGACTCTTGATTCAAAAAAGGCAAAACTCCATCAAAAATACTTGATAACTTTAGTGCTGAGAAGCACTCCAAAAGAGAAATGAGCAAAAATCCCCACTTTGCTTGCCATTACAGAAGCCAAGGTGGGAAGGAGAGGGCTCCTTTGGACTTTGAACTTGATGGTACTATGCTGCATAGAAACTGAGTTCAGCTATGAACCTTCGGTCTCCCTAGAGACAAGTAAATATTCATTTGTAAAATCTAATCTGACTATTAAATGGTTAAATGGAACTAGGATTCAAGGGACCCCTAAAATTGGGGGAACATAATTGATGATGGCTTAAATCAGTGGCAAAGAGAGTGAACACCCCACGCCCTGAAAAAAAAATACTTAAGATTACCGGAGAACCTTGAGGAAATGTGAAATATAACAGAACTAGCTTTCAGGCAGTGGGGGCCTGGGAAGAAATTCAAGTAAATATGGGAAAACTTGTATGAACTGATACAGAGTAAAGCAAGAAAAATCCAGAGATATAATCATGTACATTTAAAAAAATAGAAAAAAGCAACTGAACTCAGAATAAATATGAGGACCAAAGCCGAATGGCTACAGAGGTCAAGTATGACAGCTATGGGAAGGCAGTTGATGTAGCAATTGATTTTACTTGACTTTATCATTTTTTTTATTTGTATAAAGGGGATAGAGAAAATTTTGTGGGAAAAAAAAACATCTTAAAGGAAGATAGTAGAGAAGAAGGGGGAAGAAGAGATTTCTTCCAAGGCCCGGGGAGGTGATCAAGTTCTCCCACCCATTCCACAACATTTATTGTTGTTGTTCATTCATTCACTTATGTCCAGTTCTTCATGATCCCATGGACCATAGCACACCAGGCTATGAAGTCTGTCCAAGCTCATATTTTGTGCTTCCATGACACTATCTATCCATCTCAACCTCTGCCGTCCCCTTCCTCCTTTTGCCTTCAAATCTTTCCTAGCATCAGGGTCTTTTCAAATGAGTCCTGTCTTCTCATTTTGTGGCCAAAGTATTTAAGTTTCGGCTTCAATATTTGTCCTTCCAAAAAATGGTCTGAATTAATTTCTTTACGTATTGACTGATTTGACCACCTTGCTGTCCAAGGGACTCTCAAAAGTGTTCTCCAGCACCACAATTCAGGGCCATTGATTCTGTGGCACTCAGCTTTAATAGCTATGCATTACTGCTGGAAAAACCTAGCTTTACAGGGGAGGAGAACCTGAGGCCTGTAGGCTTTGGCCCTCTAAGTCCTTGGGTGCGGCCATTTGATTGAATCCAAACTTGACAGAACGAACGCCCTAATAAAAGGATTTACTCTGTAAAACTCGGACTCAGTCAAAAAGGCTGCACCTGAAGACCTAGAGGGCCACATGTGGCCTCAAGGCTACAGGTTCCCCACCTCTGGCTTTGCCTATACAGATCTTTGTTGGCAATGTGATACATTAGCTTTTTAGTATGCTGTCCAGATTTGCCATAACTTTCCTTCCAAGGAGCAGGCATCTTTTAATTTCATGGCTGTAGTTGCCATCTGCAGTGATCTTTGAGCCCAAGGATATAAAGTCCGCCATTGCTTCCATTTCTTATCCCTCTATTTGCCAGGAAGTGATGGGACCAGTTGCCATGATTGTAGGTTTTTTGTTAAATTTTTTATGTTATGCTTCAAACCAGCTTTTACACTCTCCTCTTTCACCCTGATCAAGAGGTTTCTTAATTCTTCTTCACTTGCTGCCGACAGAGTGGTATCATCTGCATGTGTGAGATCATTGATATTTCTCCTGGCAACCTTAATTCCAGCTTTTGATTGCCCTTCTTTAGGATTTGGAGAAGGAAATGGCAAATCACTCCAGGATCTTTGCCAGCATCTTTCCCAAATGGGATCACAAAGAGTCAGACACAACTGAAATGACTGAACAACAATAACAAATTCTTTAGGATTCAGACATAAACTGATCTTTACCAATCCAGTGGCCACTGTTGAGTTTTCCAAGTTTGCTGGCATATTGAGTGCAGCACTTTAACAGCATCATCTTTTAGGATTATTAATAATTCATATGGAATTCTATCACCTCTACTAGCAGTGCTTCCTAAGGCCCACTTGATTTCATTCTCCAGGAGATCTGGCTCTAGATCAGTAACCATACCATCATAATTATTGGTGATATTAAGATCTTTCTGGTATAGCACTTAACATCTCTTCTTAATCTCTTCTACTTCTTTTAAATCCCTGTTATTTTTGTCTTTTATCATGCCTATTTTTGCCTGAAACATTCCCTTGATGTTTCTAATTTTCCTGAAGTGATTTCATACCTTTCACATTCTTTTCTCTTCTATTTTTTTTGCATTGCTCATTTAAGAAAATCTTCTTATCTGTCCTTGCTATTCTTTAGAATTCTGCATTCAGTTGGATATATCTTTCCCTTTGTTTTTTTTTCCCTTTTCTTTTCCTTCTTTCCTCAGCTATTTATAAAATCTCATCAGACAGCCATTTTGCTTTCTTGCTCTTCTTTTGCTTTGGGATTTTTCTTGTCACTTCCTCTTGTACAATATTGTGAAGCTCTGTCCATAGTTCTTCAGGCACTTTATGTACCAGATCTAGTCCCTTAAATCTTTTCATCACTTCCAAGTCATATTCATAAGGGATTTTATTTAGGTCATACTTATATGGTCTGATGGTTTTCTATACTTTCTTCAATTTAAGTCTGAGTTTTGCAGTAAGAAGCTCATGATCTGAGCTGCAATTAGCTAGAAGTTTTATTTTACCAGACTATATAGAGCTTCTCTGCCTTTAGCTACTAAGTATACAATCAGTCT
The DNA here is from genome assembly GCF_011100635.1 of Trichosurus vulpecula. Classification (NCBI taxonomy): domain Eukaryota; kingdom Metazoa; phylum Chordata; class Mammalia; order Diprotodontia; family Phalangeridae; genus Trichosurus; species Trichosurus vulpecula. Next base: position 138,285,424 of record NC_050577.1, on the reverse strand, counting down.
GATTTTGGTATTGACCATCTGGCCATATCCATGTGAAGAGTCACTTTTGGGTTGTTGGAAAAGAGTGGTTGCTATGACCAGCAAGTTATCTCAACAGAACTCTGGTAGTCCCTGCCCTGCTTCACTTTGTACTCCAAGGCCAATCTTGCCTGTTATTCCAATTAACTTTTGATTTCCTATTTCAGCATTCCAACCCCCTGTGATGAATGTGACATCTTTTTTTGGTATTATTTCTAGAATATGTTTTAGGTCTTCATAGAAGTGGTCAACTTTGCCCTCTTTGGTATCACTAATTAGAGCACAGACTTGCATTACTGTAATGTTGAACAGTTTGCCTTAGATTCAGACATATTCTGTACAGCTTTTATCACTGTTTTATTGACTATGAGGACTATTCCGTTTCTTCTAAGGGATTCTTGCCCACACTAGCACATGTAATGATCACCTGAATTAAATTCACCCATACCCATCCATTTAAGTTCATTGACATTCCAGATGTTGATGTTTAATTTCCCCATCTCCTGTTTGACCTCATCCAGCTTACCTTGGTTCATAGATCTTACATTCCAGGTTCCTTTGCAAAATTGATGTTTTCAACATCTGACTTTCCTTTTGTTGCTAGACATATCTGCAACTTAGGTTACTTCTGACTTTGGCCCAACCACTTCATTCTTTCTGGAGCTACTTGTAGTTGTCTTCCACTCTGCTCTGGTAGCCTATTGGACAACTTCCAATCTGAAGGACTCATATTCCAGTGTCATATCTTTTATCATTTTAACACTGTCCACGAAGTTTTCTTGAAAAAGATGCTGGAGTGGTTTGCCATTTCCTTCTCCAGTGGGTCACCTTTTATCACAACTCTCCACTATGACCTGTCCATCTTGGGTAACCTTGCAGGCCATAACTCATAGTTTCGTTAAGCTATGCAAGCCCCTCTGCCACAACAAGGCAGTGTGCCAAAATTCACAACTTTTAATAGCTACCGTTGCTCTCTAAGCTATCATGTGGTAAATTTTACTTTTAAATCACCAAAATATCAAAGTGAAACTCAAAGCACAATTCCTGAATATTTTGGTGATATTTGTTTGAGGATTTGAGTTATTACAAAGACAAATTACATCCAGCCCAGTCTTGGGCAAAAAGTGAATGCTGGGAGTAAATTATTGCTATGGCTTCTTTGGATATTTCAAGGTAAAGGGCTTTCTCCTCTGGGGCCATAGTTTTATTTTGTTTGTTTTTTTTCTGATCCTCTGTCAGTCTTCTCTACATTGTTATAAGAACCATTCTACATATGTGGATCACAGCATAAAACTTTGGCAGTATGAAATTTGAGACTGTTGTTCCTATTCACATAGTTCAAAAAAAGATGTTTATTTCTGACTTCTGTCTTCATCAATGAGACTCCCATTCTGTAAGTGTTCTTTAGAGATTTAAGAGCACTAAATGGTCAGAGAGTGAATACTTGAGCTCCTATACCAACCCTTCTGAGTACTCCCTGGATAGGGTATATAAGCTTACCTCATGGACAGTCTTTTCCACGTTCATAATTGGTCGTTGAGACAATTGATCTTTGCTGCATTTTCAAGACCCTCGGCAACCTTGCAGGGGTGGGGATGTATGTGGAGATGGATATTGGATCAATTTGAGCAAAACATGGCACATTTACATAGTGATGATTTTTTTAAGAAAAGGGGTAATAAATTTTTTGATAAAAGATAATACAAAATGAACAATTTAATCTTGAGTATTAATGGACTAAATCTACCCATAAAATGGAGCATAGTTACAGGATGGATTAGAAAATAGAGCTCAATAATTTACTACATATAGGGGACACATGGATACATATAAAGTGATGAACTTGGATTACATTTATTATTTTCATTTAAATTAAAAAGTCATTTATGATGTCTACTGTCAACAGGATAAAATACAGTCAAGAGACATAAATTAAGAAACTATATTTTGCTTAAAGGATCCATAGACCATGAAATAATACCAATATCAAGTAAGTATGGACTGAATGACATAGCAACTATGTACCTAAAGGAAAATTTAACTGAAATGCAAAAAGGCCTTGAGAATAAGATAATAATTATAGATGACCTTAATATTCTTCTTTCAGAGTTTGATAAATCAAAAAAAAATAAAAGAAGAAAATTATGGAACTAAAAAGAATGTTGGGGGGAAGAAAAACTAAATCTGATGCAAGAGAAAGAGAATCTGAACAATCCTGTCTTTGAGAGAGAAACCCAGAAAACTATATATGAAATCCCAAGGGGGGATGGACCTTTGTCCCAGAGAGATTTTTCATATGAATTCTGTAAGACATTTAGAGAATAAATATCTCCTTTACTTATGTGGACTCTTTTTTAAAAGAAAGAAAGGGAAGAAGGAGTTACTTATCACCTTCTTTCTTTGAGAGAAATATGATTCTGAAATCAGAATAAATGGACGTATATATAAAAAAGAGAATTATGACTCTTGATGCAAAAAAAAATTAAGTAAAGTTGAGTAAAGAGAATTAGCAAGTATACACAAAAATAATCATCCTGGCCAAACTTATATCAAATTTATATCATGAGTTAAGGAATAGTATTAGGCTAGCTATCTGTTTAACAAAAATATAAAAATCACATGATTATTGAAATGAATGTAGAAAAAAAATCTTTGACAAAATAGGGCATGCATTTTTGTTAAAAGTACATAAAAATAGAATTAAAGGTAGAACTCACTGAAATCTTTCCCAACAAAATTAGATTGCAGCAAGGATGACCAGTATCTCCACTATTATTAGACATAATACTAAAAATTGTATCAGAAAAATACTTATAAGCAAAAATAAAAGTCAAATTATGCTATTCAGAGACAAGATGATAACTTACTTCAACGAAAAACCAAGAGAATCCCCAAAAAATTAATCAGAAATTAGTTTCAGTAAAGTAACAGTATATACAATAAGTTCACAAAAATTTTAAGTTTTTCTGTTTGTCATCAACATAAATGAGGATTAAAAGATTGGAAGAGAAATTACAATTAAAGTAACAATAGAATGCATTATATATTTTAGAGTTAACCTAACATACACACAAGACTCAAATAAAACTAAAGACAATGTTCACAGAAATAATGGAATATCTAAGTAGACATGTGTTCAATATACATTGTTGTACATTTTATACCCTGCTATGTAAAGATACCAATATTACTTGAAGAAAATTATAGGCATAGTGCTATATAAGGGCAATGACTACATTAAAATTTAGCAGAATTAGACAAAATAACAAAAAAAAATCCCATAGAGGAACAAATGGTCAAGAATATCAAGGAAACTAATGAAAAAGTAGGAATGAAAGAAATTAAGTTTGCATTACTTAGACACTCTCTAGGCAGTCCAGTCTTTAATAAAGTAAAAATCATTACTTGGGAAAGGGCTTTTATTTTGAAAGAACTGTTTGGAAAAATGGAAAATATCTTGGTGGAAAATAGTTTTTTGACCAAATCACACACCACTACATCATATTGAAACTCCCATTATATGTTTCAAAATAGCAATTCATCCTTAGTTTCAGATTTATTTCACAACCGTTGTCATAATATTTGAGCTTTTTAGGGGCTTTTTATACTTTTCTAAAATAATTTGATTGACAAATGTGAGCTAGATTCATAATTACTTAACTATCATTTTCTTTTGTTATAGAAATTAATTTATTGAAATGTCACTATAAATATATAATTTAATATTTATATGCATTTAATATATTGTGTGATGTTGCTATAAATCATAATGCAATACTCTACATATAGCATAAGTATTATAATTATAATCTGTCTAAGGGGAAAATTTATTTTAAAAATGACATAACATAGTCAATAAGCATTTATGAAGTGCCTTCTATGTGCTAGACAATGTGCTAAATTCTGGGGATACAAAGAAAGGAAAAGATAGTCTCTGCTCTCAGGGAGCTCACGGTCTAACAGGGAAGACAATATGCAAAAACCAAGATAGATACAGGACAAATTAGAGGTATTCAATGGAAGGAAGGCACTAACATTAAGAGAAATCATGAAAAGGCTTCGTGTAGAAGACAAGATTTTAGTTGAATCTTGAAGGAAACTAGGAATGTCAGGAGGCAGGAATGAAGAGATAGCGTATTACAGGCATGGGGCACAGGCAGTGAAAATACCCAGTCAGAAGTTGGAATGACATTTCCTGCTTGTGTTTTAGGCTAACTGTGATCTTAGATGTCAAATAGATGAACAGAAAGAACTACTTGAAAAATACAAAGAAAGATTAAATAAATGCATTTTAATGAGTAAGAAACTTTTTCATATCTGTGCTATACATAGATGAATTTGACAGCTGAGTGGAGGATAACCAAGAGTAGGGGAGAGACTTGAGGCAAAGAGGCCAACCAAAAAGCTCTTACAGAAGTCTAGGTATGAGACAGTGAGGATCTGCACCAGGGTTTGATCACGTCAGAAAGAAGGGAGCACACCTGAAAGATGTTATGAAGGTAAAATTGGAAGAACTTGGCAACAGACTGGATTTGGGGAGTGAAGGAGAGAGTGAGGATTCAATGAAAACAACTAGGAAAGTGAGTTTAGGGGTCTAAGAGCACTGGCAGTAATTAGGAAGTTCAGCAGAGGGCAGGGTTTGGAGGGAAAGATAATTCAGTTTTGGAAATGTTGAGTTTAAGATGTCTACAGGACATTTTGAGATGTCTAATAGGAAGTTGGAGATGACAGTCTAGAGGTTAAGAGAGAGGTTAGGGCTGGATAAGTAGAAATGAGAATCATTAACATAGATGATAATTGAAATCATGGGAGCTTATGAGATCACCAAGTGATATAGTTTAGAGGGAAGAAAAAAAGAGGGTCAATGACTAAGCCATGAGGGACACCTATAGTTAGCAACATGGCCTGGATAAAGATCTAGCAAAAGAGACAGAGAAGGAATGGTCAGACAGGTAGGAGAATAACCAGAAAGAGTACTGTGCCATGAAAACCTAGACAAAAGAGGGTATCAAGGAGAAAAGGGTGATTTATACTGCTAGAGGCTGCAGAGATGTCAAGAATGATAAGTATTGAAATAAGACTATTGATTTGGCAATTACAAATTACTGATAACTTTTTAGAAATTAGTTTCAGTTGAATCATGAGATCATAAGGCCAGATTGTAGATAGTCTAAAAGACTGAAAAGAAAAGAAGTGTCAGCCTTAGTTACAGATCACCTCCTCAAGGAGCTTAGCCACAAAATGGAAGAGTTATGGGATGAAAGCTAGTAGATATGAATAGATGAAGTGAGGGCTTTTGAGGGCGGGAGACACATAGGAATGTTTATAGGTGGGGGGAAAGCAGCCAGTAGACAAAGAGAAGCTGAAGATAGTGAGAGGGTGGGGGTGATGGAAAAGGCAATCTCCTTGAGAAGAGAGGATATAATGGGATCACTTGACCATGTAGAAGAGTTGGCCTTGACCTGGAGAAAGGACAGTTCTTCATGGGAGAAAGGGAGAAAGGAGTAAATAGTGGCAGAAGGCTTCTGGATGATGTAAGATGAGGATAGGGGAAGAGGGAGCTCTGAGTAAATGGCCTCATTTTTTTTTCAGTAAAATATGATGCAACATTCTCAGCTGTTGGAGGGGAGGGACTGTCATATAAAGTTTGACAAGGGATGAAAAAGCTACTGTGGTGAGAGGAATAGTGAGTCGATGAGGGAAGAATAAAAGGATTGTTCTGCCATAGTGGGAGCCCAGTTGATGTCATGTAACGTAAATTTGTAGTGGACCCAGTCAACACAGTTTCTTTATTTTCTCCAGTTATGTTCATCAGCACATGTGTAAGAGCAAAGGCAGCAAATAGTGGGAAAGAGTCAAGTCTGAGAGTTGGCAAGTCAAGATCAATAACCCCGGGTAAGTCACTTAATCTATGTTGTATCTTATTAGCTAACTCCCTAAGATTTGTCTCCTAAATCATCAAGCAGTGGTGCAGTTGGAAAAATGCTGGAATTGGAATCAGATGAAACAGATTCAGGTCCTAATCCTGCTATTTACATATTATGTTAATCAAAACACTTAACCCTTCTGGCCTCAGCTTCCTCACCTGTAAAATGAGAGAGCTGGACTCCCTAGAAGACTTCTGAGGTCCTTTGCAATTCTAAGCCTGTGGAACTATCTGTATATACAGAGGGAGTTGCCTATACAAATGAAATCATAAATACATCAAATATTGCCAAAACCCAGATACATACTTCTGATTATCTAGGTCATTAAAAAGTGTAAGCAACTTTGGAAAAATATGCAGAAAGCGAACTTGAGACCTGAAAATAGAACCCATGACTCTGTTCTAAACTCTAGACCATGTTTTGGCTTGCTGACTGCCTGGAAATAACTATTGGACTCTAAGTTTCTATTATGGTTTGAAAAAGTCATCACCCCAAGAAAGGGCACTATTTTCCTATCACTTGTATTTAGCTTCACTTAACATGACTCTGTAGTTTAAATTACAGGAATTCAGCCTTCTGCTATTTCTCTAGCCCAGCCCACTAAAGTCCATGTGGGAGTATTACCAACAACAAAGACCCTAAGGAATCACATAAGCTTGGGTGTCACTTTGAGCAGTGAGAAAAGCTACCAATTTGGAATTCTGAAAACATCCCTCTTCTCCAAATCCACAGATGTTTGCAGAAATCTAATAATGTTAGTTGCGGTTGGAATTTTTCAAAGAATACTACAAAATGTCACATTGACTTTTACTATTCACCCTGGAGAGAGCACGATGAAGAATTCCTTCCTGTTCCCTGATAAACACTGTGCTTTTTCCAGTTGGAGTGTGAATTTCTAAATGACTAGAGGAATTGGTCATGGCATGCTTAAAATTCAATGATTCGATTTACAATGGCTGTTTAAAATGTAAACAGTGTAAAGTCAGCTATGCAGGACCTGCCCTTGGCAAGACTGTGAAGTAGCTGGAATTTGTCATCAGTGCCCTTCCAGAACCTCTCTCCCCGGGTACCTAGCCTGTGTTCCAGTTGACTTGGGCCTTGCTCTCAGCTAGCTATCAGCTAATCCCTACTAAAAGCTGCTAATGGCTTAAGGTATGATCCTCTCAGAGCCATTTGCATTTTAAAAGAGGACTTTTGAAGACTAAAAAAGTCTGCTAAATTTAAAGGAATGATTCTCAAAAAGTGGAATTTCAGCTACACTGAACAGTTATGGGACTAATATTTAGGTCATCTCATAAAGGGAGTGGTGCAGCACATGGAAATCTTATCTAAGATGCCACGAAAACCTGGGTTTAAATCCTTCTTCTGACTTGTGATGGCTGTGTGACACTAGGCAAGTCACTTAATCTCTCAGTGCTCTAGGCAACTCTTTAAAATTGTAAACTGAAGCAAAGGTGCTGAGCACTACTGGTAGTGGAGTTTCCTTACCTGGGAGTTCCCTATGCCAAGGAAAGATCAGGTTCAATATCAATTCCTGTCCTATAAAAATTATTGCCCAATTAAATGGGCAACCTCTTTTCTGAGTCTGGCTTTGACTATGATCACAGTATTTATGATGGAGTTAGAAGAGCAGTTGGACCTGATCAAAAACTTACAGAATAAATTGGTGATGGAAAACAAAAGAATCCTAAAGTTACAGAGGGAACAATCGTCAAGATGCCTCTAACTGGAGACATTTCCAAAAGAATAAAAAAGTGGATGGCATTTTACCCTTAAAAGGCAACCCAGAAGCTATCAACCACTTTTGACCTCTATGCTCACTTTCTTCATCTCTATAAAATCTTTGTGAAAATGGCATCCAAATGCAAGAAGAAAATATTTCCTAAAATATGAAACTGCTACTACTAGTAGTACTACTACAAAGGAAGAGGAAGAGGAGGAGGAGGAAGGAAGGAAGGAAGGAAGGAAGGAAGGAAGAAGAACAAGAACAAGAACAAGAACAAGGAAAAGAAGGAAAAGAAAGGAAAGAAGCATTTATTAAACACCTTCTATGTGCCAGGTACTATACTAAGCACTTGATAAATATTATTCCTCTTAATTCTTACAACAACCCAGGGAAGTTGATGATATTGTTACAGTTAAGAAAATTAAGGCAGATGCTGATAAAGTGTGACAAAGCAAATAAGATTCCAAGACTAGGTCTGAACTCAGGCCTTCCTGATTCAAGGCTCAGTGCTCTATCCACTGCATCACCTAGTTAGCTGCCTCTCATTGCCAATAATAGATAGCATTTCATAAATATCTTCACATTTTATCTTCACAGCAACCATAGGAAGTAGGTATTATAATCCTAGTTTACAGATGACAAAACTGAGGGAGACAGCAGGTAAGTGATTTTGATCAATATCACTAAGCTAGTAAGTGTCTGAGGCTGGATTTGAACTTGAGTCTTCCTGATTGTAGACCCAGAACTCTATCTTTAAGAAGAGAATCGGTAGGCTTTTACAAGTGGCACTTTTTAGCAAACCATATCTTAATAATCACACAGCTCAATGAGTGTTACTGAGAACATCAGGTTTGGTTATATTTAGTGTTGCCAGGTTTCAAAATAGCATTTGGTCCAGTATAGGAAATGTAACTTTGAAGAGTCCTCTTAGACAAGGTATCTCCTAACATATGCATCAAACTCATGTGAAACTCAATAACAGATTCAAGTATGGAGATGACTTTATGAAATTGAGTATTAACATTAAGCATATTATTAAATAGGGAGAGAGATGCTTGCCAAAGGCTTTCTCTAGCATCACAGGAGATAATCCAGTACAGATGCAAAGAAAAGAAAGATTCTCTATTGGTGAAATTTTCTAAATCTTCCCATTTGAAGATGATATTATACTAATTACATCAGACCATGGGCACTGAAAGATCTCAGTGTTTACAAAATCCATAGATTATGAAATTTATAGTAATATAAAAGAAATCAGTCTAACCATTCACAGTTGAAAAATAAAATTGGTGGGTGCAGAGCCAAGATGGTGGCTGGAAAGCAGGGACTGGCCTAAGCTCTCCCCCAGGACCCTCCAAACACCTATAAAAAAATGGCTCTGAACAAATTCTAGAATGGCAGAACCCACAAAATAGCAGAGGGAAGCAGGGCTCCAGCCCAGGACAGCCTGGATGGTCACTGGGTAAGGTCTATCGTACCATGCTGGGAGAGGAGTGGAGCAGAGCCCAGCATGGGCCGCGCCCAGACCAATCAGACAGGGAGCCAGGCGGAACAGCCATAGCATGCTGATTCAGTGAGCTGGGGCAGTTACCAGACTTCTCAACCCACAAACACCAAAGACAACAGAGAAGGTGAGTAGGAAAAACTGAGGGGACAGAGTGAAAGGAGTTCACAGTTGGCCACCTCCCCAGGGGCAGTGGAGGTGGTGCAGCTCTGAGGTTGCTTCCAGAGCTACAACTGCAGTTGCTTCTGGTCCCAGGCCCACCTGGTGGGAGGAATTAAGTGGCTGATCAGAACAGGAGTGCAGAGCCTGCTTAGATCTGAGTCGGGGTCCAGGTGGGCAGTTCTTGGGGGAGGAGGAACACTGGTGTGGCAGAGCTTGCTGTGTAGAAAAAGCTCTGAAAACAACAGCGCAGTCCCTCAAGCTTGGGACAAAGTACTCTATACTCTACAAGCAGTCATACCCCGATAAAAAACTCAAGGGTCAAGTAGTTGGCTGGGAACATGAACAGGCAGTGAAAACAGACTCAGATTCAGTCTCAGACTTTGGAATCTTTCTTTGGTGATAAAGAAGACCAAAACATACAGTGAGAAGAAATCAACAAGGTCAAAGAGCCTACATCAAAAGCTTCCAAGAAAAACATGAACTGGTCTCAGACCATGGAAGAGCTCAAAAAAGGATTTGCAAAAGCAACTTAGAGAAGTAGAAGAAAAATTGGGAAGAGAAATGAGAGTGATGTGAGAAAACCATGAAAAACAAGTCAATGACTTGCTAAAGGAGACCCAAAAAAATACTGAAGAAGATAACACCTTAAAAAATAGACTAAGTCAAATGGCAAAAGAACTCCAAAAAGCCAATGAGGAGAAGAATGTCTTGAAAGGCAGAATTAGCCAGATGGAAAAGGAGGTCCAAAAGACCATTGAAGAAAATACTACCTTAAAAATTAGATTGGAGCAAGTGGAAGCTAGTGACTTTATGAGAAATCAAGATATTATAGAACAGAACCAAAGGAATGAAAAAGTGGAAGACAATGTGAAATATCTCATTGGAAAAACCACTGACCTGGAAAATAGATCCAGGAGAGATAATTTAAAAATTATTGCACTACCTGAAAGCCATGATCAAAAAAGAGCCTAGATATCATCTTTCAAGAAATTATCAAGGAGAACTGTCCTGATATTCTAGAGCCAGAGGGTAAAATAGAAATCGAAAGAATCTACTGATTGCCTCCTGAAAAAGATGCCAAACTAGGAATGTGGTAGCAAAATTCCAGACCTCCCAGATCAAGGAGAAAATACTGCAAGCAGCCAGAAAGAAACAATTTGAGTATTGCAAAAACACAATCAGAATAATACAAGATCTAGCAGCTTCTACATTAAGGGATTGAAGGGCTTGGAATACAATATTCTGGAGGTCAATGGAGCTAGGATTAAAACCAAGAATCACCTACCCAGCAAAACTGAGTACCATGCTCCAAGGCAAAATATGGATTTTCAATAAAATAGAGGACTTTCAAGCTTTCTCAGTGAAAAGACCAGAGCTGAATAGGAAATTTGACTTTCAAACACAAGAATCAAGAGAAGCATGAAAAGGTAAACAAGAAAGAGGAATCATAACGGACTTACTAAAGTTGAACTGTTTTGTTTACATTCCTACATGGAAAGATGATGTGTATAATTCATGAGACCTCAGTATTGGGGTAACTGAAGGGAATATACATATACATATATATACATATATATAGACAGAGGGCACAGGGTGAGTTGAATATGAAGGGATGATATCTAAAAAAATAAAATCAAATTAAGGGATGAGAGAGGAATATACTGAGAGAGGGAGAAAGGGAGAGTTAGAATGGGGTAAATTATCTCACATAAAGGTGGCAAAAAAAAAAGCAGTTCTGTTGGGAGGGTAGAGGGGTCAGGTGAGGGGGAATGAGTGAATCTTGCTCTCATCAGATTTGACTTGAGGAGGGAATACCATACACACTCAATTGGGTGTCTTGCCCCACAGGAAAGAAGGAGGAAGGAAGTTTAAAAAGGGGGGACAATAGAAGGGAGGGCAGATAGGAGGAGGAGGTAATCAAAAGCAAACACTTTCAAAAAGGGACAGGGTCAAGGGAAAAAATTGAATAAAAGGGGATAGGATAGGAAGGAGCAAAATATGGTTAGTGTTTTACAACATGAGTGTTGTGCAAGGGTTTTGCACAATGATACACATGTGGACTATGTTGAATTGCTTGCCTTCTTAGGAAGGGTGGTTGGGGAGGGAACCGGGGAGAGAATTTAGAACTCAAAGTTGTAAAAGCAGACGTTCAAAAAAAAAGTTTTTACATGCAACTAGGAAATAAGATATACAGGCAATGGGACATAGAAATATATTTTGCTCTACAAGAAAGTAAGGGAAAAGGGGATGGGGGGAGTGGGGTAACAGAAGGGAGGGCTGACTGGGGAATAGGACAATCAGAATATATGCCATCTTGGTGTGGGGGGAGGGTAGAAATGGGGAGAAAATTTGTAATTCAAACTCTTGTGGAAATCAATGATGAAAACTAAAAATATTAAATAAATAAATAATAATTTAAAAAAGAAAAAGAAAATTGATGAAAAACATATTACCTAGATAATATGTCATATAGGTAGAGAAGCAGTCATTAAAATTAGTTTATTAATAAATGTATCTTGGATAAATTCTGCAAGTAGATAATGAAGTAGGACCGAAATTGAATACTAGGAGGACTATATTTGGGCCAGATTATATTTAGGAAATTAGGCAGTGCTTTCAGTGATCTCCAGATTGTTCACTATTACAAAAGGCACAGCACCATAAACCAGAGATCATAGATAATCAATCACAGGATGTGAAACTGAAAAGGATCTTCTGATCCAATCCCCCACACTTGAAAAATGAGGAAACTGAGGTCCAAAGAGGCTAAATGAATTTCCCAATGTCATATGAGTAATAAGGAACCAAGACTGAATGAAAATCCAAATTGTCTGATTCCAAATCTACCACTAAAATATATTCCCAGTAGTCATGTCTGGCCATAAGCCATGGAACACCACAATTTCAGAAGAATTAAGGTGACATATACCTCAAACAGCAATGGAAAGACAGTAGCAATAATACCAAGAGCAAATGAACTGTATGTAGGTATGGTATGAAATACATGAATGACAGTAAGAGTGAATATAAAAGAAACTGGATCGGTCATATAGAAAGAATAAAAAATAGAGAGAGTGGCACATGGACTTCCCTATGATACTAAAACCCAAAGGAGATCTCTACATGATGGTTAGGTCTACCTGATGGGTAGGCCCATCAGGGAAGATTTATGGAGTTTCATCAGTCTTATTTCCTCCTAGAATGTAAGATTCATGAGGGCAGAAGCCATGTGCTATCTCATATCTATCTTATATCTCTTTCAGTACACAACATAGTGACTGGTACAAGTAGAGAATAAAGGGTTTGTTTTTTTTTTCTTTTTTTAAGTGAATGTGTTGAGACTTAGAGAGGATGAGAGGGCATGAAAGATGGTGATCTAAGGTGGTAGAGAGATTTCTATTTTGCTTAAAGCATAGATTCATTGTAACATGAAAGAGTTACTTATATGACTATAGAAACCTTTCCTATACTTTTTTGTGATGTTGATTTCACACAATTTTGGTCTGAGAAAATGATTTGTAAAGGCAATGTAAGATATTCTCTTCATAAGATTACCCAAGGTAATATGGTTTTATAATGACATTTATATATTATAACCAAAACCTGAAGCAAAATTATGAAACCATATACTACTCTATTTGTTATCCATTCACCATTTTTGACATTATCTTTAGGGAATTAGCTGCCTCTTACAAAGTTTTTTTTTTCATTTAATACCCCATTTTCAAGAATCAGTTAATTGTTAGGTGGAGTTTGACTATATAAATAAATAATATATTCTTATTTTATGAAATTTTATCTCTCTATTTTCTTTGTCCAGGTTATAAGTAATAGTATTAACTGAAGCAAGTATTTTCAGTACAATGAATATGTGGGACTCCCATATGCTCAGATTTGAAAAGATTCTCACTGGCCCAATGCCACCCTACCAAATAGAATGTTTATTTTACTGAAATGGCCAAATCTCAGTGATGTTGATGTCACATAAACACAAATCAAATGGGATTTTAATATCCTCAGTCAGTTTATTCTCTGGCAAAATATTTAGTGTTAATCTTATTAGTTAGTGGTATCAAGACTATCATGTATTTGACAGTTACAAAAGTAGAGAGACAAATAGTATTTGCTACCTTTCAATCAATCAGTAAACATTTATTAAACACCTACTATACCAGACACTATAGTAAACACTGGGATAACTTTTGGCATATATATACATATGTACATATGTATATGGGCATGTATGTTTGCATATTATTTGGATATTCAAAAAAGTCTATGATATCATTGGTATGTTTCTTTGGGATCTATGGACTTGCTTTTCAAAATATTTTTAAAATATGTTTTAATATAATCCTATGAATTTTATTTTGGGAACTTAAAAACATTATTCTGAGACCATTTAACAAATGTATCAACAAAGGTGTACATGGCACAAAAAATATTGAGTCACTTTTCTAAACCAATGTTGAACTTTGTTGCTATGTTTTTCCACTTGGCAAGTAAGTCAAGTACTTACTGAACTAAGGTCATTTTGAAGCCCCTTTGGTCTCCTCATTATGATAATTAGTTTAGGTTGCTTGAACTTCTATGTGGTTACTATAATGGGTGCCTTTTCTTCCATTCTTTTCCAACTTTTAAGCATTTATAATTTGTTTAAATAGGTCTATTTGGAGACTATTTTTTTTAAATTTTGTCCTACATATTTTCTATTGTAAATTCTTCAAACTTTGAATTAGTTTTGATCTTATCTCTAACAAGTCAATGGTCTGCCTGTAGAAAGCTGATATGGAAGTCACTCTCAAATCAGTAATGAGTCATTTCCTATATGTTAAAATATAAACAGTTTCATATTTTGTGATGTTATTTTGTGCTTCTCATGTCTAACTCCTATTAATTCTTTTCTTGAAGAAAGTATTTATGTATTTAAATGGATTTTCTATGTAGTCTACAAAACTATAGCTCCTTTCATTACTTATGTTTATTAGGTACACAAAATTCAGATACTGGTACTACAAACTTATGATAAATTGTTAATCACAATGCAGATTATTTCATATAAGACTACAATACAGGAGATTTAAATCCATTAGCATTGCATGGCGATGAGAGTCTATTAATTCTTAAGACAGTTCTGGATAGGTTTGATTCAGGATTACTATTTTATGAAAAATGTAGATTTCTGTGAAACAAGTGAAACTAGAACCTCTTCTTTGGGCAAAATCATGATGTCTCATTACTCTTTCTCTTGGCACTAATGGGCATTTACCAGGGTTGGGGAGTAATGAGAGAGGTGGCATTGGACAAGAGTAAAGAGGTAGGAAGGAGGATAAAAATGATTAATGTATTACTCCATTAATGGGAATACATGCTTTAGTTATAAAAATGACTCCTGTAAAAATATCAGGGAAAAACAAAAGTAAATTTGTCCTTTCAAAACTTAATCTGTGATTTTAATTTTTTTTTCTTGTGCTGAGAATAATTTTTGACAGTTCTCCTCTCATCCTCCCTCTCTTTGAACTGAATGACAAACTACAAGTCTACGAAAATGTTCACTGATCTGTACCAATCTGCAGAAAGATTGTCTAACATTGGACAGATCATTACAGATATGTTGCAGACTATCAATCAACTGGATTTGTTGTTCCTTAAGAATTCTGAGCCTATTATTCAAGGGATAGGATTTCCATTTCCATTACTGTCTTTCTGCCTACGAGACTGTTTCCCAAAATATAAGAGATGCATCAGATAGAAAAGTCTAAGTTAGAAGAATCATTTTTCTTCTCTTCAGGAATGGAGCCATAAAAGTGGCAGAAAAACATAGAAGAGACAAGAAACTTACAGTTTTGAAGTTTCCATTGTCTCCACCAAATCTAATCACATATCTTGACCACTAGTCCAGTGCTCTTTCCATTAAACCAAGCTGCCTACCAAATATAACTGTATATTAAATGCCATAATCCCTTTTTTCATCCAAGGCATTTGGAAGCTCCATGTATATACTCCATACCATGCCATCGTTTTTCCTTTCTTACTGTTTGGTGCTCAAGTCTAAGATACCTTCAGAATATCTATTCATTTTTGAATCAAGGAATAGAAAGAGCAAACTAGAAGGAATTTATTGGTAAAGACTAACCCTCTTGGCCTATAACCTTGCCAAAAACAAGAAATCAATTGGTGTTGACTTCTTGACACAGGCATCACATTTTATTGTTCATAGGAAAAGCGTTGTTCAGTTAGGCAATAACAAAGTCCATATTCATTTTAAGAAATAGTAAATTTTGATAGAGAATCTGAGAGCTGTGACAGACATTAGTCTAGACCCCTTATTTTACAGATAAGGAGCCTGAAGCCCAGGGAATTAAAGTAACTTGCCCAGAGGCACATAGTTAGTGAGCCAGGATCCATTGTCTTCTGATTCCAAGGCCAATGATCTTTTCATCATGACAGTACCTGTGATGCAAATCTTGTATCAGCCAGTGCCTCATTTAATCATTATTTTTCTTCAAACTTTATCATATAAGCAAGAGGAGGTCATACTACAATGTTGAAAGGAGAAATCACAAGGGAAAATGGCATTTTCATTAAGAAAAAAATGGAATTCCTTCTGCATGCAATGTCCCCTAGGAGGCTTTGTATGTTTTCCTACAAGGTGGATGCAAATATAGACTGGCAACCCCTCCATAGAGGTGGGTCTAGTGCTTCCTAAAGTTTTCAAGTTCCTATTTTTATTCCATTGAAGGTTTATTTTATAATAAGATTATCTTCTGAACCATAACCCTTATGGGTGGGAGGCAGGGGGGAGGGGAGAAAGCAACACCACCATCCATTGGACACCAACCAGCAGATGACCTTTGATTCATTGAAGTTAGCCTTCCCATATGATGAATAAATGAATGAATAATTTTTAAGAGCATTGTATTAAGTGCTTATTAAATGCAAAGCACTGTACAAAGGGCCAAGGGTATAGATATGTAAGACAGTTCCTACTCTCAAGGAATTCACATTCTAATGGAGGAGATACATATGGAAGGTTTCAGCTTTATACCTTGAACAAATATCTGGTGTTCTAAAGGAAATCTTGTTGGTGACAAAACAAGTAAAAGACTGATTTTTTCACATATATTTCTTCAAGATTGATTGTAATCCATGTAAATCTAGAATTTAGGATGATAATAGTTTCCCCTAGAGAGTTCAAGTGGTCTTGCTATATATATTCTCATAATATGTACTTGTAGTACTGCCAAATTGGACTATTGATATTAAGGCTCCTATTCTATCATCTTGTAGGTCACTACATTATTTGTATCTTGAAACTGCAAGACCTAGGGAAGATATACCCGCTATTACACATCTCAAAGCTGAAATCCCTTTAGGTTCCAGGGCTGGGGGATCACGTGGGGCCTTCTAGGTCCCTGGGTGCAGCCTTGTGACTGAGTCCAAAGTTTATAGAACAAATCCTTTTGTTAAGGAGATTTGTTCTGTGAAGTTTGGATTCAGTCAAAGGGCCATGCTTGAGGACCTAGAGGACTACAGGTGACCTCAAGGCTACAGGTTCCCCACCCCTGGACCTGTTCTTTACCAGAACGACTCTCTTCCTTCTCCCAATGCTTGTTCATGGGTATTAAGAACACCAAATATTGTCTGATTCTAACAATTATGTAAGTTTCAACTTCCCAGTAAGATGAAAAACTCATAGGGAACAGATTAAATTTGTACTCCTTTGACTTACCAGCAGTACTCAGGAGAGTGAGTACCTTGCAAATAGTTGTCACCTAATTAATCAGTACTTGATGACCTAACACATTTATTTTCATAATCTTCCTGAATACTTTGTATTCAAAAGGTCCATATGCTACTTGCCTAAGAACATAAGATATCACTTTTCTCATCTGCAAAATGAGATTAGAGAGGTGCTTCCCCACAATAATATCCCATTACTCTAAACCCAAGGTACATAAGAAGTGGCTTGTTGATTTATTTATTGATTCCCTGAAACTAAATGTGAAAAACAACAATTTTTTAAAAAGTTATTTCTTATCCCCTAGAGCAGGGATTCCTAACTTGTGGTAGGAGGGTCTATGGATTTATGTTTTTATTATTTTTTATCTATTTCAATTTAATTGGTTTCCTTTGTAATCTTATGTACTCTATTTTATGCATTTAAAGAAATTATTCTAGGGTATACATAGGCTTCACTGGACTGCCAGAGCAGTCTATGATACAAAAAGGTTAAGAACTCCTGCCTTAAAGAAAGTTGATCCAGTAGAAAGAGCCATAGAATCAGTGTCAAAGGTCCTAGTTTCAAATCCCCCCTCTCTCACTACCTGTGTGACCTTTGGCAAGCCACATAACTACTTGGGTGCTGAGATTGGTCATCTCTAAAATGGGAGCATTGAACTAGATGTACCTTGAGGTCCACCTTAAATGACCCTATAATCCATATGAATGAAAGATGATTATATGTATCTTGATAATCTATCATCTAAGTGTCTATTAAAAATACACCAAAGCTTATAAGGGGTAAGGAATGTAAAAGATTATGGTTAACATTTATTTCAGTATTTAAAAGGATCTGTGATTTCAATAGTGTGGTATTCCTTTCACCAAAGCAGATATCAATCAAGCCAGATGAATTATCTTTCTGACTTGCTGTGGTGAAACTTAAAAAAAAAAAATTCCATCTAGTGGCCAGCCTTTTAGTGATTACCTCCCTGGCATTGCAAAGCTAGCATTCACTAGATAGACAGGCAGTCCATCAACTTTGGGTCCATACACAAAAACTTTCAAATTTGGTAGGACCTATCAAAATTTTTTGTTTACTTCTATAGCCTTTAAGAACCTGGAAAGACCCACATTCCATTATGAAGTATGAGAGTAGGATTTCAGAGGAGAAAAGAAATATTAGGTGTGGGGAAAAAAATGAGGTGAGGATGGGGGGGTCAGGGTAAGCAGTGAATATTACATGCAGCACTGTGCTAATAATTCTGTCTCCAAAAGGCAAAAAAAAGCCAGGCACAGTGTAGAAAGCAAACCTTGTGGAAACCAGATAAAATTGGGAATTTTTAGCATTATGTTTCACAGTTAATTGAAAGAACACACTTTATCATGAATACAGATTACGTAATACATGCCATTTGATTTATGGTGCATTTCTCATTAATGGATTAGTGACCAGAGCACATTAGAATCCAATTCACAGTATTAAACGGCAAATACATTACTCATGACAATAGAAATGTGACTTTTACGAACATTTCTTATTAATTAAAAAGTTAACTTTTTAATGCAAAGCAAAAACCTAGAGACCGGTCAATTACAGTGCAATCAACCTCAGTTTGTGAGTTCATTGTTCAGGGGAAGGGTCTATTCTATGATTTCTATGTGATTTCATAAATGCTTCAAAAATGCTCAAAGTGTTGTCAAATCAGGATAGTAGCATGACCTCTGAGAAGCTGGTACTCACAATGTGGAATCAGCAAACTTGATGGTCCAATGGAGGAGTTAACCGTTTTGTGTCACAGATTCCTTTGGCAGTGTGGTTAAATCCAGGGACTTCTCGGGATAATGTTTTTAATAAGAATAATAATAGTAGTAGTAGTAGTAGCATTTATAAAGCAAAGAGCTTTATAAATATTATCTCATTTGATCCTCACAACAACTCTGAGAGGTTTACAGATTTTACAGATGAGGAAACTGATGCAGATCACAGTAGTGACTTGCCCAGAGTCACAGAGCTAGTAAGTGTCTGAGGCAGGATTCAAATTCAGGACTCCCTGAGGCAGCTAGTTGGGGCAGTGAATAGAGCACTGGCTTCAAGTCAAGAAGAACTAAGTTCAAAGCTGGCCTCATCTACTTATGGATTATGTGACCCTGGAAAAGTCACTTCACCTCTCTCTGCCTTAGTTTCTTCATCTGTAAATAAGAATGACAATAATACCTACCTCCCAGGGTTGTTATGAGAACCAAATGAAATAATAATTGTGAACCACTTAGCACAGTCCCGACACACAGTTAAGCTCTGTACAGGTTAGCTATTGTTATTATTATTCTTATTTCCAACGCTCTTTGTGCTGGGCCACCTAGCTGCCTAAATGCATATTTCATGATTTTTACACATTTTTAAGACTGCTAGATGGTGCAGTGGATAGAGTGCTGGGCCTGGAATCCAGAAGACTCATCTTCCTGAGTTCAGACCCAACTTCAGACATTGACTAGGTGTGTGACCCCGGGCAAGTCACTTAACTGTGTTTGCCTCAGTTTCCTCATCTGTAAAATGAGTTGGAGAAGGAAATGGAAAACCACTCCAATATCTTTGCCAAGAAAACCCTAGCTGGGGATACAAAGAGTCACACATGACTGAAATGACTAAACAACAACAAACATTTTAAATGCATAAAATATAACATATAGTATTACAAAGGAAACAAATCATATTGAAATACTTTTATAAAAATATTAACCAAACAAAGTTCACAGATCCCGGGTAAAGAATCCTCAGTCTAGAGGGAAGAGATCAGCTGCATAAGGTTGAGCCATGTGATTGCACTATTATTACTGATAACTTAAACAATACGTACATCTAATCTAAAAAAGAGAGAAATGGTCAAAATGGCAGTATACTACAGTGGTGAAGCAAATAGCTACCTGCATAGGTGCATTTTTCACTTTTTAGCATTGTGGTGTTGCATAAGTCTATCCACATATTTATACACAAGAAACTATCACAAACGTCCTTCAAGAGGAAGGGAAGTATGGAAGAAGAATGTTGTATGCATCGTCAGAGTCTTTGTGTAACTTTGCCAAACATTGTAGAATTGAATTGCCTATAATTTTGTACAATGAGGTCCTATGCCATTCCAGACTGATAACCTATAAAGTTTACGAAGTGTATCGTAAATGACTACAATGAGGAATATAGCACCCTAAGAAATGACAACTATGAGGAATACAGAAAAACATGAGAAGTGTGAATGATTCACAGTGAATTAAACAAAAACAGAATAATATGTATAGTGGCATACTGCAATTGAAAAGAATACGAAGAGGATGTCAAATGCTTCATGATTTTAATGACTAATCTTGAGGAACTGAATTAACCTCTTTTCTATGGAGAGGAGAGAGTCTATGGGTATGCAATGCTGCATACATTTTCTGGCAATGTCCCTGTGTGAGTTGGTTTTGCCTAACATTTTTGTTGTTTTACGAGAGAAGAGGTATCTGGCAGTGATTGTGATATAAAAACAAAAAATAACAATAGAACTTAAAAAAAGAATGGAACATATGTAACAAACCAATAACCAGTAAAGCTTATAGTTGATTTCTATTCAAATTGACTGTCTAAACAATATCAGTCAGCCTAGCTCACACGTACCTACTCTACCAAAAACCCAGAAATGGCACCTAAATAAAGATCAAGAAATACAATGAGGAACTGTAATAAGTGATTTCTAACCCAGAATTTTACAGAAAGTCGGCAGAAGCCCAACACAATGATAAAGGGGGTCACTAGCAAAGCCATTGGTAGTGTAGACCAACAAGCTTATAATGTGATCAACAATGAATGAAAGGCATGCATAATCTGTGAGATTCTATGTCAGAGGCAGCAAAAGTAGAAGGTTCCACAGAGAGTCCCAGGGTGGTTAGAAAGCCATAGTGTGAAATCCACCAGGAGAAGAAGTGAACAGTCTGGCCATGATATTGTTCATACCAACATACTCCAGTGCTGTGAGATTTCCTTGAGTTCTGTGTTGAGACTATGACACTATAACAGGCCTTGGAGATCAGCATTCTGAAATTAAGGGGCCTTACCACAATAGGTGGAGGTCACCATAAAAAACCAGGTGACCAGAGCTAGAAACAATCAGGGCTAATAATCTCTCCCAAAAGCTCAGTAGTGAGCCTGGTCCTGGCATAAAGCCCCAGTTCAGGAACTATGGCTGGAAAAGATAAGTAAACCAAAGACACTGACTGATTACTATAAAAATTAGTATAGCTCCAGATGCCCAAAAATGCAACCTACAGGAAGAAAGTAATGCCATAACAAAGGAAAGCAAAAATGGATTTTCCATTTTCCAAAAAAAAAAAATGGATTGTCCCTAGAATAAATGAGGCAGGAGATAAAACTTGAAATAAAATCTTTTGAGAAAAGAACTAAAAGCAGGGGGAAACCAGCTTTGAGAAAAAAAAGTGCTAATACCTACACAAGTCATGGACTCTTTTTTTTTTTGAGGGGGGAAGGCAGGGCAATTAGGGTTAAGTAACTTGCCCAAGGTCACACCGCTAGTAAATGTGTTAAGTGTCTGAGGCTGGATTTGACCTCAGGTCCTCCTGACTACAGGGCCAGTGCTCTACTCACTGCACCACCTAGCTGCCCCATGGACTCTTTAAAAAATAAAAATAGACCAAACAGAAACCAATGACTCCATATAACAGCAAGAAATAATAGAGCAAAATGAAGACACTGGAAAAAATAGAAGAAAATCTAAAATATCTGATACAAAAAAAAAAAAAAAACAACTGTCCTAGAAAATAGGTTAAGGAGAAATGACTGGACCTCCATCATTAAAGAAAAGCCTAGACACTTTATTTCAAGAAATCATAAATGTTAGATGACCAGATATGTTCATGTCAGAGAACAAAAGTGAAGTTAGAAAGAATCTATTAGTCATCTCTGAAAAGAAACTCCAAAACAAGAAGTCCCAGGAGTATTATAGCCAACATCCAGAAATTCAGAACTTCCCATACTAACAAAAAAAGAAAAAGTCTTATAGTAATTTCAGCTGAAGTAGCATGAACACAAGCTAGAAGGACAGAATGAAAGTTTCAAAATGATGTGGCATAATTATGGACTGCTGAGAAATAATAGACCAACACCAATCAAGAAGAGGACAACGGAGGAAATAGGCAGGTGGAGTGAGAAGCGGTGGGGAATGAGTGGGCGTATGGTATTGGTGGGCCAGTGGAACATAGATAAGGTAAATGAATGAATGAAAGCTATTGAATAAGCCAGAAGCACAAAGGACAGAAGAATTGGAATAGAAACCCTGGAAAGGACTGATGTCTGATCACCGCAGATTTTCCAGGACACAGCCTTCACTTCATGATGCCAGACCATCTGGTCAGATTAGGCAATTGAGTAAAAACTTCAATTTATCTGCATCTGCAAAAAGGAACATACCAAGATTAGCTGTAATTCTGGCTGACGAGAGTTTTCAGTGAACTCCTGGATGTTTTGTAGTCCTAGAGATATAGTAAATAATATGAAAGAGGCTTTGTAATAGAAAAGTACAAAGCTCTAAAAATCACAGAACAGGGAGCCAATGGCAGCCAGTCAACACCCTTGCTAAATGGTGTGTGAGATAATAAAAAACCAGTGAGGTGAGAAATACTAGCAGGTTTGTGAGCTGATCAAAGCTTACTGACAGGGAATGTCAGTGTTAGAAATGTCGTGAGTAAATGCACCAGAAATAGTTTGGTAGATAGAAGAAAACAAGAATTCATGTAGAAAGAAGAAGGAAAGGGGGAGGATGCTAAAGATATTTTTAAAGCAGAACAAAGACATTCTAGACTGGAAAGCACCTTAGAAATATTTAGGTGCATCCATCATCTTGTTGATATGGGTGTGGTCTCCTGACCTATAAGATTACTGTTCTATAGAATCAATTTTTTCTAAGTATCTATAAACTAAAAATTGAGGATCTATTTTATGGGCATTCTAGTCTCTTGAGCACATCAGTAAAATACTGGACTTTCCATTTACAAACTCTCATTCTTTTTAAAAATAGACATTTTATAAAAATAAATATTTTCCAATTACATGTAAAAAAAATTTAGCATTCATTTTAAAAATTTTTTGAGTTCCAAATTCTCTCCTTCCCTCCTGCCCCTCCTCATCCCTTGAGAAGGCAAATGATAGGATAGTGATTACACATGTGAAGTTATGCAAAACATAGTTCCATATTAGGCATGTTGTAAAAGAAAAACACACGCATAGACACACCAAAATAAAAAAAGGAATTAATAAAAGAATGTTTCAGTCTGCAGAGTTCATCAGTTCTCTATCTGGAGGTGGTTGACATTTTGCATTTTGCATCTTTTGGAATTGTCTTGGATCGTTGTTTTGATCAAACTAGCTAAGTCTTTCAGAGTTTATCATTATTATGATGGTGCTGTTATGATATAAGATGTTCTGTTCCTGCTCCCTTCACTTTGCATCAACTCATATAGGCCTTTCCGGGTTTTTCTGAAATCTGCCTGCTCATCATTTCTTTTTTTATTTATTTATTGAATTTGTTTAATATATTTAGTTTTCAGCATTGATTTTCACAAGAGTTTGAATTATGAATTTTCTCCCTATTTCTACCCTCCCCACAACTCCAAGATGGCGTATATTCTGGTTGCCCCATTCCCCAGTCAGCCCTCCCTTCTGTCACCCCACTCCCCTCCCACCCCCTTTTCCCTTACTTTCTTGTAGGGCAAGATATATTTCTATGCCCCATTGCCTATATATCTTATTTCCTAGTTGCATGCAAAAACTTTTCTCCTTTTTGTTTTTGAACATCTGTTTGTAAAACTTTGAGCTCCAAATTCTCTCCCCTCTTCCCTCCCCACCCACCCTCCCTAAGAAGGCAAGCAATACAACATAGGCCACATGTGTATCATTATGTAAAACCCTTCCACAATACTCATGTTGTGAAAGACTAACTATATTTTGCTCCTTCCTAACCTATCCCCCTTTATTGAATTTTCTCCCTTGACCTTGTCCTTTTCGAAAGTGTTTGTTTTTGATTATCTCCTCCCCCTATCTGCCCTCCCTTCTATCATCCCCCTTTTTTTATCTCCTTTCTCCTTCTTTCCTGTGGGATAAGATACCCAATTGAGTGTGTATGGTATTCCCTCCTCAGGTCAAATCCGATGAGAGCCAGATTCACTCATTCCCGCTCACCTGCCCCCTCTTCCCTTCCTACAGAACTGCTTTTTCTTGCCACTTTTATGTGAGATAATTTACCCCATTCTATCTCTCCCTTTCTCCCTCTCTCAATATATTCCTCTCTCATCCCTTAATTTGATTTTATTTTTTTAGATATCATCCCTTCATATTCAACTCACCCTGTGCCCTCTGTCCATATATATATATATATATATATATATATATATATATATATATATATATATTCCCTTCAACTACCCTAATACTGAGGTCTCATGAATCATACCCATCATCTTTCCAAGTAGGAATGTAAACAAAACAGTTCAACTTTAGTAAGTCCCTTGTGATTTTTCTTTCTTGTTTACCTTCTCATGCTTCTCTTTATTCTTGTGTTTGAAAGTCAAATTTTCTATTCAGCTCTGGTCTTTTCACTGAGAAAGCTTGAAAGTCCTCTATTTTATTGAAAATCCATATTTTGCCTTGGAGCATGATACTCAGTTTTGCTGGGTAGGTGATTCTTGGTTTCTATGATTTGGTTTTGAACCATTCATTCTTTAGGGTTAGGTTATTTAGTTTCCAATTAATTTGCAAATTAGCTTTCCATGGCCCTTTATTGAATGTAGTTTTTATTGCATTTAATATTTCTGCATTTGGTGGTGAGGTTTTTATACCCTAATACGTGGTCATTTTTTTGTGTAGGTGTATTGGTAGTTAAGGTGGGACTTTTTTACTGTTTTCTCTTTTAGAATACTAAAGTAATCAAGTGCTTTTGATTAAGTCTTACTAGGTGCTAAGGCCCAGGTTCACACCCTTTTGCTGATTAAGTGTGAATCCTTCAAGCCCTGAACAGAGTATAAAAACTCAGAGGTTAGTGTTTTGTTTGGGGGTTCTCACTCACTGGAATAGTGGTGTGGGACTCTGGGCAAGCCGTTGTAACTGCCCCCCGGCTCTGCTAACCCAGATCCATTGGTTCTTTGGTAACTATGAATTGTGATTTGGTCTATTTATATTGTCTCTGTTTGTAATTTATTTGTATTTGCTCTGAAGTTTAGGGTGCTGGTTTTTCCTCCTGAACTAAGTGAATGATATTTATATGTTGGATTAAAGTAAGATTGTTAACCCCTTAAAGTTACTTTCCTTGGTAAAGCAGATCAAAGAATCTGTGCTGGCAGCTCTTGTTACTGGTCTTGTTGAGTCTTACACCTCAACAGCTGCTGCTAACCAAATTGTTGTTACAGTAGGTCCCATGTACTGCTGAGAAAATGGTATATTCCTTTCTATTCCCATTCAGTTTTCTCCATAGGGTTATCATATCTAACTTTTTAAAATTCTTTTCCTGTCCTTATTTCTTCTTTATTTTTTGGTTAGATTTATCTATTTCTGATAGAGGAAAGTTGAAGTCCCCCACGAGTATAGTTTTATTGTCTATTTCCTTCCATAACTCATTTAACTTTTCCTTTAAGAATTTGGATGCTATACCATTTTGTGCATCTTTACCTAGTATTGATATTACTTCATTTTCCATGGAATATTTAACAAGATCTAATTTCCCTTGCTTAGATCTTTTAATTAGATATATTTTGCTTTTGCTTTGAAACCATAATTGATCATCCCATTCACATCCATTTAAGATTATTGTGTATTTCCCTCCATCCTATTTCTATTTATTTATTTATTTCTATTTTGCCCCCTTTATCCTTCTCTCTCTCTCTCTCTCTCTCTCTCTCTCTCTCTCTCTCTCTCTCTCTTCCTCTCTCCCTCTTCCTCTCTCTCCCTCTTCCTCTCTCTCCCTCTTCCTCTCTCTCTCTCTCTCTCTCTCTCTCTCTCTCTCTCTCTCTCTCTCTCTCTCTCTCTCCTTCACCCTGTCCCTCCTCAAAAATGTTTTTCTCCTAACCATTGCCTCCCCCAATCCACCTCCCTTCTATCAGCTCCCCCTTCTCTTATCCCATTTCTCTGCTACTGCCCTGTAGGGTAAGATATATTTTTAAACCCAAATGACTGTGTATGTTATTCCCTCTTTCAGCTTATTTAGATGAAAGATTCAAGCATTTCCTTCCACCCTCCCACCCATCTTCTTCTCCATTATAAAAACTGTTTCATATCACTTTTATGTAAGATAATTTACCACATTTTACCTTTCCCTTCCCCCTTCTCCCAGTTCATCCCTCTTTCTCACCCCTTAATTTTTTTTTTGGTTATCATCCCATCATAGTCAACTTATACCCATGCTCTCTGTCTATGTATAATCTTTCTAACTGCTCTAATAATAAAGTTTTTAGTTAGAAGAGGCAAAAATATACTGAAGAAAATAACACCTTAAAAACAGAATAGGCCAAATGGAAAAAGAGGTATAAAAGCTCAATGAAGGAAAGTAATTCCTTAAAAATTAGAATTGGGCAAATGGAAGCTAATGACTCAATGAGGCATTAAGAAACAATAAAGCAAAGTCAAAAGAATGAAAAAATAGGAAAAAAGTGAAGTAACTCTTGGGAAAAGCAACTGACCTGGAAAATAAATTAAAGAAAGATAATTTAAGAATTGTTGAACCACCTGAAATCCATGATGAAAAAAAGAACCTAGACACCATATTTGAAGAAATTATAAAGGAAAACTGCTCTGATATCCTAGAACCAGATGATAAAGTAGAAATAGAAGAAATCCATTGATGACTACCTGAAAGGGATTCAGAAAGGATAATTACTAGGAAAATCATAACCAAATTCCAGAGCTCCTAGGTCAAAGAAAAATTACTTCAAGCAGCCAGGGGAAAAAAAAAACCAATTTAAATATCATGGAGCCATAGTCAGGATCACAAAAGATTTATCAGCTTCTACATTAAAGGAGCAGAGGGCTTGGAATATGATATCCTTGAAGGTAAAAAATAAAGATAACAACCAAGAATAAGCTACTCAGAAAAACTGAGTTTAATCATTCCAGGGAAAATCCACTGAAGAAGGAAATGGTGAATCCTTCCCATATCTTTGTCAAGAAAACCCCAAATGTAGTCACAGAGAGTCAGATACAGTTGAACAACAAAAAGAACAACAAATTATATGTGCGTATACACATATATACATACATACATATATATTTCATAGATATGTGTGCAGATATATATTTATGTGCATATATGTATGCATTATATTTCTATAAATACATACATGTATACATATATACACATATGTATACATACCTATACATGAGTGTGTGTTTTATTTATATATGCATCTACATATACATGTGTAGCTACATATATGTGCATACATGCATATGCACATACATATATACACGTGTGTGTATATATATATACATGTATATATGTATGTATGTATGTGTGAACTGATTGTATTAGCACCCTGGCCTGCACGATAAAACATTTCCTATGAATCTTGGAAATAGAGAGTTCATCCGAGGGCTGCCGGTTGCCCTACTCAGACAAGTCATGACAATAATATTACGAGGGCAAAAACTAAGTGTATGTTAAGAGACTGATTAGCATCCTAAAGTTAAAGCTTAATGGAAACAATGCATTTAGAGCAATTAACATCTACCTAATACCAGTCTTAATAAATACTTTTTGCATGGCAAAATACACAATAATGGATCTAGAAAGCATCCCAAAAAAAGTGGACAGTGGTAATGAAACGTAGGACTCTTCTTTCCCAGGAAGCAATTTAACACTTTTTTTGCCAAAAAAGGAGAAAGAATAATAAATATTCTCAGAGAGTGAAATAAGCAGGTTAAAAATTTACAGTAAAATACTCTTGGAATAAACAGACCACTTCAGAAAACAGTTGTAAAGGCAAACCCGAGGCATATGTCACTTTATTTACTTATTCTAACCAGAAGTGGTTTGTTTTTTAACAAAATTTATGAAACAGCTAAGATTTGAACATGGAATCAAAAGGCTTTACATGGGTGACATCAGGAGTGTGCTGGTAGATGATTAACAATCAGCTTTCTAAGAAAAATGTACATGACACACTTTTAAGTTTCACCTTCATAATTAAATTTTCTCTGTCACTTTCTTATATCTATACAATCAACAGCACAATAAATTAGGTCTTGATATATAAGCATTTGTCATTTCTGAAGTGTAAGTGCAAGAGAAATGATTCACTGAGGACCCCTACTTAAACTCTAATCAGTATTAGTTCATTATTATTTTATAAGGGATAATGATAGTAATTATTTTAATTTAATTTAATTATTATAAGGGATTAATTATTATAAGGGATAATATTAGTGATTATTTTAATATATTCTTCCAGTAATACATATCTAGTCAATCACCTAATAATCAGTAGACGAATAAGCAATGCATTAATCCATACTTTGTATGTCACATAGGAATATAGATTCTGACAGAAGGGCCCTATAAATAGGCCTCAAACTTTAATATAATGTTCATTACATGTTTAATAGCAGAACCACAAGAATGCTGACAAAGATGTCTCTATCCTGTTTTGCTCAAATTCCATGACCTAACCAAGCCTGGTTTGTGGTGGCATGGTATGAAAAGTTCCCCCACCCTGCTATGTTCTTGGACCATATATATAGCTTAGACCATCTCCTCCTGTCTAACCTAAGGAGGAGCTCATCCATTGTGACCACCTAGTCAGTAGAGATATCCCTTACTTCGCCCAACTTGTGACCCCAATGACACACCATTTTTGTTTATTTTAGTTTATGCATTATATGTCAACCAATGGGATTTGTATTCTACCATGCCTCTTTTGCATATTCCAGTGTCAAACTCTATAAATACCAGGTCCCAGAAAAAGGGGAGCATCTCAGATTGTGAGGAAGATCTGAGATCCACTTCAGTACGGGGGACCACAGACCCTTTAATAAAGTGCCATTGGCTCAGAGCTTTGCCCTAGTCTCATTTATTATAGGTTGGACAATTTTAACCCCCACAAGTGTTCATGCTGAAATTTAACAACTCTCTCTAGAGAGCCAGTTGGAGCTGGCTCTAACACCCACATTAACTCAACTAATGAAATGTCAACAAAGGAGTGTCAAACAAGTGGATGAATCATGCAGATTTGTTTATATCTTTTTGGTATGGGGTTTATAGATTTTTTTTGCAGGTTTTTGTAGTGGGGGGTTGATACTAATTCACAATGTCTTTGCTACTAGGACTTTTGATGGTTTTTTTTCAGTTGTTTTTTAGTCGAGTACAACTCTTTATGACCCCATTTGGGGTTTCTTGGCAAAGCTACTGGAGTGATTTGCCATTTCCTTCTCCAGCTCATTTGACAGATAAGCAAACTGAGGAAACTGGGTTAAGTGACTCTATCACCAAGACAGTAATCACAATATAGATAATAACAGTCAATATGCCTTATGTGGTTCTGTATCACAAAATATAAGAGGCTCTCTATATAGAAGGTAGAAGTAAACCATTTATTCACACATCAGAGAACCAGATCCCAAAACCAATATGCCCAATCCATCATAGCAGCAAAGAATTCCATACACGGTATCACAGAAGAGAACCACTCCATTTCAAAGCTATCCACCCCCACTGCTGGGGCCTTCACACATTCACAGCACAGCTAGCTTGCCTGTGTCTGCTTTCCACCTCAGCTCTAACTGCTCTCTCCGAATTTCCTATGGCACACTTTCCTTTTTCTCTCAGCAAGCTCCTCCCACCACATGTGACTTAGGCTTCCTGTGACTAAGCAGGTTACATGGCCTATTAATGGGTGGGAAAGATCTTCAAATCTAAATTGTCATTACAGTAACTTGTTGTTGCAACAATTTTGCTAGCAGCTGCTGTGGGGGTGAAAGACCAACACAAGCCCAACAACAAGAATGCTGCCAGCACAGATTCTTTTCATCTGCTTTACTAAGGAAAGTAATGTTAGGAGGTTAACAATCTTATTTCAATCCAACATACAAATATCATTCACTTAGTTTAGGGGAAAAAGCCAGCACTCTGAACTTCAGAGCAGATACAAACAAATTACAAATATACATTATAAACAGAACAAAAACCAAGAAACCATTAATACCTGGGTTGATGATCCGAGAGGCCCTTAGAGTGGCTACCCAGAGTCCCACCCCAACACTCCTCCAGGAGTGAGAGACTAGAGCAAATAGCTCTGTTCTCTCTTTTTATGCAGTCTTTGGATGTCATCAAAAGTCATCTGAGTGACCAGAACTTAGGTGCCTACTATTTGCTCTGGTCTTAGCAACTCCCCTTAGGACCCTGAGGGCTTCACACCCACATAGGCTTAGCACCTAGTAATTAGGGGTTTGGGCCTGGGGCTTTGCACGTAGCAAGACTCAATCAAAGAGACTTTATTAATTTATCATTCTAGAACAGTAAGAAAGTCCCAGCTTAGTTACCAATGTACTTGTTCAGGGTCACACAGCTAGTGAGTGTTTGAGGCCAGATTTGAACTCAGGTCTTCCTGACTCTATGCACTGTGCCACCTAGTTGCCAAATGGGACTCCCTTAAAAGTTGGGGAAGAGGGCTTTCTTTCAGAAGGGCACTCCTATCAGCAATTTTTGTTATTTAGTCCTGCCTGAGTCTTCATGATCCCATTTGAGGTTTTCTTGGCAAAGATACTAGAGTAGGTTGCCATTTCCTTCTCCAGCTTTTTTTTTACAAATGAGGAAACTAAGGTAAACAGGGTTAAGTGGCTTGCCCAGAGTCACTCAGGAAGATGAGTTTTCTGACTTCAGTCCCAGAGCTCCATCCACTGTGCTGCCTAACTGTCCCTGTGCAGCTTAAGGAGCCCAAATACAGCAATCAGTGCAGATTATGCAATAACATAGTAGAAATTGTGCGATTTATAACTGCAAGATGTAAAAATTTTGTACCTACCAGATACCCAAAAAGATCTAATAAAGTGGTTAAAACTATATACCAGAAGTTCACTATCCTTTTTTTTTAACTACAAAAACAAG
Organism: Trichosurus vulpecula; assembly: GCF_011100635.1. NCBI lineage: Eukaryota > Metazoa > Chordata > Mammalia > Diprotodontia > Phalangeridae > Trichosurus > Trichosurus vulpecula. Next base: position 138,254,233 of record NC_050577.1, on the reverse strand, counting down.
TCTCAAAATGGCCTTCAGAATCCAACAAATGAACAAATGGTACCAGAACATTATTACAGACAAAACTGCTGCCTGCAACCTTAAGGCCCCTACCTGCGGGTTGATCTGGAGTCAGGAAGACCTGAATATAAATCGTGCCTCAACTTACAAGCCATTTGACTCTGAACACTTCAACCCTTATTCTCAGTTTTCTCAGTTACAAAATGAGAGTAATAATGGTTCCATGTCATTCCTGGGGCATCCTGTCTGTCTATATGTTCGATTTTCGTGTCTCCTTCATTAGAATGTGAGCTCCATTTTTTTGTGTCTCCAGTGCTTAACACAATGAATGCCACATAGTAAGTGCTTAGTACAGGTTTGTTGACTGATAGACATGTTGATGTTCCCTCAAATATCTTAGCCTCTCCCTAAATTATACTCACCAGGCATCTCTCCATCCATACTTTGTACCTTGTCCTATTTCCCACCATAGGTTTTAATGTCCAGGAATGTTTGAGAAATTTAGCGTTGCAAAACTTTAGGCCAGACACTATGCTAAACACTATAAATATCTTATTTGAAAGGAAAGTATTATCCTGATTATGGTAAAGACAGAGTCATTCACAGGAGACATAGCATCCCCAGCTTTGCTATTCCTGACAGATGATTCTTGGAGTGGTCTGCTCAAGAGAAGTTCCTGAAGGGCTTCTCAAGCCAATTGTGGGTCAGGGAGTGTTATGGTAATTAAGGTGAGACTTTTTACTGTTTTCTCTTTTGGAATGCTGAGGTAATCAAGTACCTTTGATGAGTTTTGCCTTTCAAATGTAATGGGAAGCAAAATGGACTTTTTGTTATCTTTGCTTTGGAGTGCTTCTCAGCACTAAGGAATCTTTGATTGAATGGGGAGTCTTTGATGACCTGCTTCTGTCAAGGGAAGGTCTAGTTCACATGGGTTTGAGTCGCATGGTTGTGACACCCTCTGACCCTGAGCACGCATTTAAGTCACAAGAAGGCCTAAGTCATGTGGGTTTGAGTCTCATGGCTGTGATGCCCTTTGACCCTGAAGAAGTGCATATAAACTCAGAGGTTAGTGTTTTGCCTTTGGGGGCACACTTATTGAAAGAGTGTTGGTGATAAGACTCTGGGTAGCCGTTAAAGCAGCTCCCCGGCTTTGAAAACCCAGATGTTGGTGCTTCTCTCTGATACCTATATGTGTATTATGATTTGGTCAGCAAGATAAAAGCCTGTCTGTTGATCTGTTTGTATTTGCTCTGAAGTTCAAGGTGCTGGCTTTCCCTCCAAACTAAGTGAATGGTATATGTATGTTTAACCCCTTAAAGTTCCTTTCCTTAGAAAAGCAAATCAAAGGACCTGTTCTAGCACCCCTTCTGTGTGCTGGTGTTACCGGTCTTTCACCTCCACACCAGCTGCTAGAAATATTCTTGTTACAGAAGGCTGCTCTTCATTGTAGACAAGGGTGCATTCCACAGCCAATCACTCATTTGCAAGTCAATAGGGACTGACGTGTCTCTTTCCATGTCCACCCTCTACCTGCTCAAACCTGGGCTGCTAACAATGATCCCATTCTGCCTAAATTACTACATTCTTTCTGGAAGATGATCCACCAGGAAATTGGTAGAAATGGTGGTGGCCCTTTTCCCATAACGTCAGGCATAAGTCTCAGAACCAATAACTGGATAAGTAACCCTCGATTTGGAATTCTTCCTACCCCAAGTTCTGTTCTCAGATAAAAAATGCCTTCTCTGTCATCCATATAACCGGACCACATTGACAAAACTTCATGCAAAATATTTACTCTACCATAATAGTAAAAAAGCAAAGTATAAAAAAGCTTAATAATATTTATCATTTATAGAGCACTTTTGTTCTATCAATGTAATGTTCCCAACCAATAAAATCATATGATATTTAAAATAATGGATTTCACAAAGTGAAACCCCATTTATCTGGATGTTGCCTAACTAGATGTCTGATTTATGCCCTTAGTTCTCTGTTCCAATTTTTACCACCCTCTGTCAGGGCCCAGCACTTATTTTGGATGGCTTTTTTTGTTAAGGCCCATGTGAAAAAGGGAGCCCATTTACTATGAGCCAGCCCATCTGCAGCCTGGCAGGGGAATTTACCACAGTATAGAAAATTCGATTCAAGGCTTACAAATGATAAAGTTAAGTTTTCAAAATTCTTCTGTGGAGTCTAAGCACATGGTGTTTCATTTAACTTACAACTAAATGAAAAAAAAGTCTTGCTGTTTTTTGGAATCAGTGCATATTACCTGTATCTGCACTTGCCGGTAGAAATGCAGCCTTGCCATGACCTGGATGAAGATCCAGCAATTTCAGGATATTGAGGAGGAGCTGTCAGACAGGTAGGCAGAGAACAGGAGAGAGCAATGTCATAAAAACCTTGAGAGAAGTAAGTATCGAGGAGAAGAGCATGATCTACAAGGTCAAAGGCTGCAGAGAGGTCAAGGAGGATGAAGACTGAAAAAAGGCCATTTAAGTTGACAATTCAGACACCAATAACTTTGGAGAGAGTTGAATGATGACAGTAGGGGCTTGGCCAAGTGGAGGAACCAACTGACTTTTGTAGATGGCCTTCTCAGGGAGTTTAGCCGCAAAAGGGAGAAAAGCTATGGGATGATAGCTAGTGGGGGTGGGTGGATCAAGAGAGAGCTTTTTGAGGAAGGGAGAGAAGTAGATATGGTTGTGGTCAATAGGGAAGTAGTCAACGGATTGGCGTGAGAGTGAGGACAATAGAGGGGGCAATGTGCTGGTTACATAGGATAGAATGGGATCGCTTGTGCATGTAGAAATTTGACTTGGCAAGAAGTGCCACATCTTGTGAGACAGGTGAAGGAGGAGGAAATGGCAGACAGCATCTGAGTGATATGAGATGAGGAGGAGGAAAGAGGAAGGTCTCAGTGAATTGCTTCAATTTTTTTCAATGAAATATGAGATAAAGTTTTCAGCTGAGAGGGTGGGAAAAGAGGTATCTAGGTGAGGTTTGTGGAGGAATGAAACAGTTTGGAAAACCTGATGTATAGAGTGGAATAGTGATTTCATTAAGGAGGCCTTGCCACAATGAGGACCCAATTAAGATTAGGCAACATTAATTTGTAGTGGACAAAATCAACATGATTTCATAATTTTCTCCATCTTCTTTGCAGCATGTGAGTAAGAGTGAAGCTAGTAGATGTTGAAAGTAATCCCAGGCAGAGTCTTGGTGAGGCAAGATTGGCAATAGGATAAGATCATAAGAATACAGGGTAGAATTGAACTGGTTACCAAGGGATCCAGACTGGGAAGTGAAGAAAATGTAGGCAATGCAGGGGTGGTGGCTCTGGAAAGAATGAAGGGGTCAAGGGATTGAAAGTTGTGGTGAAGACAAAGAACAAGGTTTGGGGTTACAAGGCAGACAGAGGTAGAAGGCTGTGATCAAATGAGGGGATTTCAGAGTTCACGAACATGGAAGTGGGGCATTTGTGGGTGATGGCAAAATCAAGGGTATGACCATCTCTATGTGAAGCTGAAGTGGGGTGAAGGAGTAAGTCCTGGAAAATGAGCAAGTTGAGGAACTGGGAGGTTAAGGTGTTTGAAGGCATATGTTGGAATCTCCTGAGGTAATGTGGAGATACCTTAATATGATTGTACACATATAACCTACATCAGATTGCTTGCCATTCTGGGGAAAGGGAAAGAGAGGGAGGGAGAAAAAAAAATATGGAACTCAAAATCTCATAAAAGTGAATGGTGAAAACTAATTATATGTATATATGTGTGTAGATATATACAGATATACATATATACATGCATATATATAGTATACATATACATATATATACATATATCCACATGTGTGTATGTGTGTATACGTGTGTGTGTATGTTTGTGTATGTATATGTATATGTATATGTATATGTATATGTATATGTATATGTATATGTATATGTATATGTATATCCTGCAGGCAGGAGTTGAGGAGAAGAGAAAGACCATGAGCCAGGTACTGAACTCAATGAGAAAAAAAGGGAAGACAGAAGACAACAGCGGCCAGAACTTTGATTGGGTGATAGGTTTGGATTGATTGGCCCTCAAAGTAGGAGAGAGTTCTTCAACTTGATGATAGACAGTGAGACTGGAAGTGGCAATGGGGAACAAAAAATACTCCTACTCCTCACCTGAATCAGGCAAATCTGGAGCAATGAGTGAATGTATAAATAGTCCTGCAAAGAAAGACCAAGGAGATTGTATCATCAGGAGGGATCCAGGTTGCAATGAGACCCAGAAGATGGAAGGGCATGGGAAAGGAAAAGATTTAAGATGAAAGTAAGTTTGGGGGGGCAGCTAGGTGACGCAGTGAGTACAGCACTGGCCCTGGAGTCAGGAGGACCTGAGTTCAAATTTGACCTCAGGCACTTGACACACATACTAGCTGCATGACCTTGGGCAAGTCACTTAACCCCATTTGCCCTGCCTTCCCCCTTCCAAAAAAAAAAAAGAAAGTAAGTTTGTTATAGATGTAGCAGACCTTTCTGAGAGCACAGTGGAAGGGGTGGGTATCTTTAGAGTGGTACATGTTTTGGGGATAGGAATAAGGGAGCAGAAAGTATATAACATATATATATATATATATATACATACATATATGTATATATACACACATATATACATACACACACCTGTACACACATACGTATGTTTGCTTTTTTACTTACCACTCCAGTGGAAAATAAGCTCCCTGAGAAAAGAAACTGTTTTTTGTATCCCCAGAACTTACTTAGCACAATGCTTGGCACTTAGTAGTCACTAAAAAAGGGCTTGTTATGTTACATTATTAGGTTGCATTGTTATGTTGTGCCCTGCCAGCCTAGCCCATCATCTTCTGATTCTATACTCTGCTAATATGCTCTGTCTCACTGCCACCTTGCCCCAGCACTGGCAGCACATGGGGTCATACTTCATTATATGAGAGTTGACATTTGGAACCTGGAAAGAAGGATAACATCACAACATCTTTTGTAGGAAAGGGAAAAAAAAATTAAAAGATTTTTTTTCCACCCCAGTGGGTCTGTTGCTGTATTGAGTTCCACCAAGTAGGAGATGAAATAAATCTCAGTCCTTCAGAAAACATTTAACAGCTAGTGGCCCTTTTTAGTTGGTGTTCAAGGTGAGGGATTACAACCCTAGAGAACAAAAAGTCATTTCCTCTCATTTTTAAATTGAATTTTTTTTCAAAAGTTGATATTAAGTAGCTTATAAACTTAAAGTTGTGTACACACGATGCCCAAACAGCTGGTCAATTCAGTGGAGAGAAAAAACATCAAACCAGTTGGCATTGTGTAGACAATTCCCTTTTCCCTGCTGACCTTATTTTCCTTTCTTCTTCAATTTCTCCATCAAACCATTGCCTCTTTCATTCCAAGAAGGACATACCTCTATAATAGGCACCATTGAGTCAAATTCATTGTCATTTCTTTTCTTTGAGACCTAATGCTTTGCACAATTAAAAAGCAATGCAATTTTTATCTTTTGTTCCTTCAGACACACCTTGTTAAAACTTTGACATAACCTCCCTATCCTTTTTCTAAGCTCACACTTCCAAAAATGCCAGAACATTAATAAGGTAGCTAAAGGACAAAGCTTGTTGGATGAGATCACTCATATTTTGGCTGTCCAATATTCAGTTTGAAAAGAAAAATGGAGTTCCAGAAAAATGGCCTGTCCCCAAGTACTGTCTTCAAACAAACATGTTGAAGGAAATCAGCAATGGGGTAGAAGACTTGCATAAGAAAAGATGAGTTTTAAGAATATTATCACATTCAAAATTCAACTGGTAATTAGTTGGTTTTAATTAGTCCACAGGCTTCCAAGAATCCTTGTATATAAAAGATAATGGCAACAGATGGGCAGAAAAATAGGAAAATATCATAGTAGGCTCAGCATCTACTTGTTTCGGGAATTCTACCAAAGGCACAGCACAGTCAAAAGAGCACAAGTGAATTTAGAATCAGAGAATCTGGGTTCACATTCCCAGTTCTGCTACTTATAATCTGTCAGACCTTGAACCAATCATTTAGGTCCTCTGTGCCTTACTTTCCTCATCTGAAAAAGGAGAGACATAAGCTAGAAAAACCCCAAGGTCTTTATGAGTTCTAAATCTATGATCCTATGACCCACTTAGCCCCTTAATCTTTTGTACATTCGAAGGAGCAAGGTATAGCATGTAGGAGCTAGGCTCAGAGTCAACCAAACCTATTTTTAAGTATTGCCTCTAACACACATTAGCTCTGTGTCCCCAAGCAAAGCACTTAACCTCTCAGTGCCTCAGGAAGCTCCTTAAAAAATTGATGTTATAAAGAAATTGCCAATCTGCATCAGGAAAGAGAGTTCCCATGCCATGAGTTCCCTATAGTTGGCTCAAACGCCACTTTGTACAGGAAATTTGTCTTGGTCACCTCTGAGGTAACCATCCATTCACTTTGAATCCAGCTTGTAGATGTCCATTTTATTTACATGTTATTTCTCTTTCATTAGCTCATGAGCTATTATAAGAGCAGAGATTGCCTTTGGTTTTCTTCGTAACCCCAGTGCCTGGAAAATAGTAAGCACCTAATAAATGCTTATTTGCTGATGACTGACTATAATCATTAAATCACAGGTTTGGCCCAAAACCCTTATGTGTATATACTTTGTAAAAAAATAAGACAGTTTCCTCACTATAAATGTGGATTAATTAAAGAGGAGCCATCACCCTTGTTATCATCTATCTTTCAGCCAAGGGCAGCGGTAGACTAGTACAATGGTTTTGTGCAGAACCTGGAGCACTAAATTTGGAATTATGGGACCTGAATTCATTACATGGCTGTGCCACTTAATACTTGTTTGACCTTGGACAAGTCATGTGCTATTCTGTGTCTCAGTTTCCTAAACTATAAAACAAGGAGGCTGGACTCTAGAAGTGACCTTCTTCTGGCTCTGGATCTGTGACCTTAAGTACTGGTAAACTTGCTTACCTCACAGATTTGAATGATTTTTTTTTTCTCATAGAGCAATTCATTTCCCCTGGGCCATCTCTGGATGCAAGTTACTAATATCTAACTAAATTCCTGGACTGGGTCTCTACAACTGAAAAATCAGTTATTATTCAGATTGACCATTGTCTGAATGGAGAATAGGGCAAGAAAGCAATGAGCAATGGAGATAATCTTCTTGCAACCTCCTTATCTTTCCCCCAACCTAGGGATTATAAAAGTGGCCTGTGGAACTAATGCCTTTCTTATTTGGAGATGTCTTTATTTTGTAATTAAGGGAACCATTTAGGATTTTTTTTGCCCAAATCCTTGGGATTTTCTACTACCATCACTAATCCCAAAATGTTACAATAACAGTATTATTGCTATTAATATTAAGAATGTGTTGCCTGGAGTTCAGGAGAAGGATTGAAAAGACTGTATCATATTAGTTGAACCAAGCAATATCACTTCATATTCCATGGTGTCACATATTCTCAGTCTGGCAGCCACTTCACTTAACCAGGGCTATACCGGAAGTATGCGTGTGTGTGTGTGTGTGTGTGTGTGTGTGTGTGTGTGTGTGTATGTGTGTATTATAAGTAACTTGTTTATTGCTTTGAAGACTTCAGAATATAGTTTGCTAGATAACATACAGAGGGAAGAAATGTTTAACCCCTACACATAAATCTTTGACTCCTCTGAAGCTCATGTTTTGATTGTAACCATGCAGATCTAAATTTTATGCCCAAAGCTCTGATAAACTGTCTCCCAAGATATTTTTTGCATTTCTATGCTATTGTGCCATGAAGCATGGTATTGCATGAGACCAATATCACACAAAATTATCATTTGTCCTAGAGGACTGAAAAGAACTAATGAAATTTAATTTGTTTTGCTTGGAGCACTATTGGCCCAGGCATATTGAACTCATTCAGTATCTTATCTCTTGAAACTTAAAAATAGCTACCTACTTTTGGCATCAACTTTTTCCTCCTGCTTTATGGCATTATGAATACAATGAATGTCTCCAAGAAATATACAGAAATATTTGTGAAGGAATAAACTTTACATTAGTCCATTCAGGAAGATGAAATTTCATCATGCAGAGCTGGAAATGACTTCCAGAGATCATTTAGTTCAAGATTCTTCCTTTAGACATGATTGTACCTAAATCACCTAATGCAGAAATTTTCTGTCCTATTTTTAAAGATTCCAAGGAACAGAGATCCATTATCACTCTCAGTAACACTTTCCTCTTGATATTAATAACAACCTCAACGATATCTTCTGGGTATTTCAATCGAAACTTTTCCCCATTTCAACCAAGAGCTCCTTTTCTAATCTGCAGGACTGAATGAGTTTTCTTTGCTCCATGGTAGAATGAGCTACTTGTGATCTAAAATAAAGCCACAACATCAAAACCATTGCTTTCTACTTCCTGGATTCCACTTTCCCTTCTGCTTGGGAGTGTCATGGTACTTCATTAGGAAAAGCTAGATTTGGTTCATGTTTTCTCCTTGGCAGATAACTCTGTAAAACATTAAGTTTCAGTAAAGGTGCCAAGCTAGGTAGGTAGCGGGAGTTTCCTCATTCAAGAATTCCCATCATCAACACAATCACAAATACAGTAACCATCTTTGTTCAAAAGAATATTCAATCAGATATAATTAGAAAGGTAGTTCTATGTCTAACTTCCATCTCTTTTGCTCCACACCAATTACATTTCCATTAGTCTTGCCCTTGTGAAGAGAGAGAACTATTAGTCCTCTGCAATAGATTGATTCAGTCTTATTATATTTATTCATATAACTTTCTCTTCATTTTTGGTAGATATTTTGTTGCTAGAATTAGGTAGAGGAAAAGTGAAATTATGAATGGATTGTAACTGGCAGTATCTTTGGCCCATAGTGGCATCTTCTTCCTACCTGTTTCCTACAAAGGGTGCTATCACCTTTAAAGGAGAGCCTGTAATGATTTAATGTGACAGTTGATGAGATATGAACTGTGTTTATCTCATTTATCCTTTTCACTTAGTCTTTATTTGTTATTTATTTATTATTATTATTTATGTTTATTTAAACTTTTTATTTTATTTATTTTATTCTTGTTATATTTATCTATTATTTCTGCTTTCATTTTTCCACTGTCATCACTATGACCCAACTAAAACCAACCAACAACAGCAAGAACAATAAATCATAACTTGTTTGAAAAAAGGCTCATAACAATGATATAAATATTAATATGAAATATAATAATAAGATTATGAAAAATGAGTCAGGAGACTTCCCATAAGATGTTTGAGAGATTGTATTTATGCCTAGCTCCTCTTCATCACTTCAAAACAATATACAAAACAAGTAGGAAAAAGTAAGAACAAAAGAGGAAAGGAAAAACTATTTTTACAAGGAAATACCCACAGCAGGGGCGTGGGGGGGAGGAGAGGGGAACAACAGAAAGACTGAATAAATGGCTAAAAAAAAGTTCCAATACTAAACCAAGAAATGCTATGATGTAGAATATGTGGACAGATTTCTAGAACAAAGGAAGTCTTCAATAACTACAATTAGAACCATAGAAAAGCCACTAAATATAACTTTCAGTTGTTGACAAGTCTAATAAAAGAATTGAAGAAAAAGATAATGATTGAAGTAAACACTTACTGAAAATTAAAAAGCGAATTGTTAGCTGAGAAAAAAGCTGGACTATCTTAGTATAGCAGTATACATCTTAATATACAGTGTAGGAGATGGAACATTGGAATGCAAAGATCTGGCAATAATTATTTAAGTAGAATCAAAAGTTTTTTTAAAAAAATTAATGTGAGCTAATCAAAGAAATTTACAATAGAACAAAGTTTAGAGATAACCTACATGTTATTTGACTCCCAGAAAAACATGATGAAACAAAATCATAACACCATAAAAAAATTTGCCCAGTGATGCTGGAATCATAGGGGAAAATGTTGATCAATTAAATATGCAAGATGCTAACAGCATCTCACCACGAAAAATAGTTGTCAAGTGAAGCAAAGATGTCCATTATCACCATTACTATTGAATATTATATTAGAATTGCTATCTATAGCAATAAGAAAAGAAAAAGAAATAGAATGCATAAGAATAGGCAATGAGGAAACAAAACTCTCACTTTTTGGAGATGACATGATGGTATACTTAGAGAACCCTAGAGAATCAACTAAAAAACTAGTTGAAACAAGTAACTTTAACAAAGCTTTAGGATATAAAATAACCCACATAAATCATCAATATTTCCATATATTACCAACAAAACCCAGCAGGAAGAGATAGAAAATCTGTTTAAAATAACTGCAGACAATATACTTTGGAATCTCACTGCCAAAGCAAAACCAGGAATTATATGAACACAGTTACAAAAAAAACTTTTCACACAAATAAAGACAGATCTAAACAATTGGAGCCAATGTAATAAAAATGGCAATTCTATCTAAATTAATGTACTTATTCAGTGCCACACCAATCAAACTACCAAATAATTATTTTATAGAACTAGAAAAAAATAATGACAAACTTCATCAGGAGGAGCAAAAGGTCAAGAATATCAACAGAATTAGTGGGGGGAAAACAGTTTAGCAATACCAGATTTCAAACTATATAGCAAAATGGTAATCATGAAAACAATCTGGTACTAGCTAAGAAATAGAGTGGTGGATCAATGGAATAGATTAGGCAAATAATATCCAATGGTAAATGACCATAGTAATCTAATGTTTGGTGAAAACAAAAATGCAAGATTTGGGGGAACGAACTCATTACTTGACAAAAAGTGCTAAGAAAAGGCTAAAGTAGGTTGGCAGAAGCTAGGCATAGATCAAACTGTATGCCAAGATAAGGTGAAAATGGGTACATGACTTAGACATAATAAGAGACATCATAAGCAAATTAGGGGACTTACCTCCCAGATCCATGGATAAGGGAAGACTTTGTAACCAAACAAGAGACAGGGAGGATCACAGGATGTAAAATGGATCATTTTGATTACATGAAATTAAAAAGGTGTCATCTAAACAACAATTAGAAAGAAACTGGGTGGAGGGGTGAGGGTTGGGAGGGGGGCGTCGAATTACAGCAAGTTTCTCTTGAGACCTGAGCAAAATTTATAAAAATAAGAACCATTCCCCAATTGATAAATGGTCAAAGGATATGAATAGACAGTTTTCAGGAAAAGAAATCAAAGCTATCAATAGTCATATGAAAAATTAGAGAAAAATGCACATTGAAAACAGCTCTGAGACACCACCTCATACTTATCAGATTGGCTAACATGACAGAAAAGAAAAATGACAAATGCTGGAAAGGATATGGAAAATTAGGGACACTAATGAACTGTTGGTTGAGTTGTGAGCTGATCCAACCATTCTGGAGAAAAATTTGGAAGTATGCCCACAGGGTTTTAAACTATACATGCCCACAATCACACTACTAGGCCTGTATCCCAAAGAGATCAAAGAAAAGGTAAAAGGACCTATTAATGGCAGCTCTTTTTGTGGTGGAAATGAATTGGAAATTAAGGGGATGCCCATCAACTGGAGAAGGGCTGTGATTGTGATAGAATACTATTGTGCTATAAGAAATGAGTGGAATGCTTTCAGAAAAAAAAAATCCTGGAAAGATTTATGTGAATTGATGTAGAGTGAAGTGCGCAGAACCAAGAGAGCACTCTACATAGTAATAGGGATATCATAACAAGGATTAACCGTGGAAGACAGCTGCTCTGATCAATGCAATGATCTACAAAGTTCCAAAAGAGTAAAAATCTATCCCCAGAGAGAACTGATGAATGCTAGGTGCAGATTCAAGCTTACTTTTTTTCATATTCTTCATTTTTCCTTTTTTCTTTTCTTTTTTTTGCAACATAGCTAATATAGAAATATTCTGCATGACTTCACATGTAAAATGGGTATTATATTGCTTGCTTCCTCAATGAGCAGGGAGGGAGAAATTTAGCACTCAGTTTTTTAAAATTAATTTAAATTAACAAAATGATAAAGAAAATGGAGTTCTAAAAAAAGGATATATGGGGGAAAAAAGAAATGTAGCTGTCAAATTCCATTACCTCTAGATTAAAGAGAAACTTTTGGAAACAGCTCATATACCAAGAAATTTCATTCCATATTGTCCCAGACTATATATAAACATCAAAAAAATGAAGGAAACTTTTATAATATGATATACTAAAAAGAGAAGAAAAATGGCTTCCATCCAGAGATATTATTATACAAAGTTAAACAGAATAACACATGAAAATAGACTATTCATAGAATTTCTTCCAACCAATCTTTTTGAGAAAAAAATATTGTAATTATTTCATCCTGTCAATTACCAGTTCCTCCCAAATCTTTTCTTGAAGAACGTTTTCATGACAAGTAGATGTGAGTTGTCTATGTGGATTTTATATACATTGGTATCTCTTGTATCCTTTTTATTTTCCATATTTTGGAAAATACATTTTTATTGTCCTCAGCAATAGCCAAGATGAACATTAAGAATTCATTTGTTTAATAGTGATGGTTTGAGTGCAGAATTTTTCTAACTTTTCATCATCTTGGATCTTATACCCCATATGTTGGAGCACAAGACACCATTGTTTTCATAGTAATGATATTAGAAATGCTTATCATGATCACTGCAATATTCTTCCACCAAATCCTACTGCAATGTCTTTTCATTGTGTGGATAATACCCTGGGTTTTCAAAGACTAGATCAGTAAGTCAATCGATAAACATTTATTAAGTTCCTACCATTCCACACATTATGCTGAGGGCTGGGAATTCAAATAAAGATGACTTCTTTCCTGCTCTCAAGGAGCCCACAATCTAATGGAAGAGGCAACATGAAATTTGCATGACCCACTTCCATTCTACAGAGGGGTAGGCAAGGCAAAAAAGTTTTTAAACTGTCTATTAATATTAACTTTCATTACTCTAAATATTAGATATTGGTTCTAAGACAGCTGGGTGGTACAGGTGATACAGGCAGAACAACGAGCCCTGAGTCAGGAAAAGTTGAGTTCATATCCAGCCTCAAACACTTACTAGCTGTGTAACCCTGGGCAATTCACTTAACCTTATTTCAGTTTCATCATCTGTAAAACAGAGATAATAATAGCACCTATACCCCAGGATTATTGTAAGGAACAACTGAGATATTTGCAAAGTACTTTATAAACCTTAAGGAACTATAAAAATATTATTATTATTATTATTATTATTTGATGAACAATAAATAAATTGCTATGAGAGTAATTGAATCACATTAATCTGGTCATCTTCATTATAAGTGAAACCAGAAGAGTAATAGATATTATAGCTAGGAGAAAGGAGCTCATCCATTATCCTTGGAAAGTCAAATATAGAAATTGGAAGAATTGGTTTTGTCACGTGTCCTGAAACAACAGAAGTATCATTTCATGGGACAATTGTCAAAAGGCAGTTTGGCATAGGGTATAAATTGCTGTATGAAATGTTAGGAGAACTGAATTTTTATTATACCTCAAATACTTAAGAGCTTTGTGATCAATGGCAAGTCACAACCTCAGAGCCTAAGTTTCCTCATCTGTAAAATGGGAAAACAATACCTTCAACATTATCTCACAGGGCTGGTGTGAGAATCAAATGAGATAATGTATGTCAAACTATAGCAATAATACAAAAAAAAAGAAATTGAGGTAATAAGGCAGGACCACCTTTATCTCTATTTACAGATAACATCACCATTTTCTTAAAGAACCCTAGAGTATTAAAAAAAAAAAGACAGAAAATATCTTCAGTGAAATTTGTTGTTGTTCAGTCATTTTCAGTCATGTCTAACTCTTCATGACCTCATTTGGGGTTTTCTTGACAAAGACACCGGAGTGATTTGCCATTTCTTTCTCTAGCTCATTTTACAGATTAGGAAACTGAGGCACACGAGGTTAAATTACTTGCCCAGGGTCATACAGCTAGTAAGTGTCTGAGACCAGATTTGAGCTCAGGATGATGAGTCTTCCTGATTCCAGGCCAAGCACTCTATCCACTATGCCACCTAGCTGCCCCATTTTTATTTTATTTTATTTCTGTAAAATACAGGATCCAAAATAAATCCAAAGAATCATTAACTATGTTACTATCAACAATACCTCAAAAATAGATTACAAGAGAAATTCAATTTAAGATAACAAAATGAACTTATCAAGACTCCTATAGGACTTATATAGATCAACTACAGAATAATTGTTGTGAAAATGAAAGAAGACCTAAATAATTGGAGAGATAGTGTTCATGGCTGGGCCACACCATTATAATGATGATGATGATGATACTACCCAAATAAAAAAGTCTGTATGTTACTTTGCTATACTGTTATATGAATAGCAAACATAATTCATTTGGAGGAAATAAAAGTTTAGAATACAAAGAGATCTTATAGAGGAAAAAAAAAAGTAGGAAGGAAATGGGCTTTGTGTTACCAGATCTCAAAGTACATTACAAAGAATTAACAATCAAAATCAAAAGGTAACATAGCATAACAGATAAAGCTGGCCTTCAAGTCAGGTTTCCAGTCCTACTTCTGATACATACTGGTTATATATAACCCTAATCAAATTTCTCCCCTCGCCATTCTAGCCTCCAGAAAGCAGACAAAGCAATACCTCTAAAGCACAGGTTGGCCATGTCGTTACCCTGTACCCTCCACCCTCCACCCTGATAAAAAAAAGCTCTAGTATCCTCCTTTATTACTTCTAAGATAACAGAGACTCTTCTGTTTGGCATTCAAAGACCTTCACAATCAGACTCTAGCCTACATTTTCAGCCTTATTACACTTTACTTCCCTTCATGCAGCCCAACCAAACTGACTTACTTTCAAACTTTCCTATACCACTGTAACAACAATGTTGCTAGCAGCTACTGTGGAGGTGAAAGACCAACAACAAGAGTACACAGGAGGGCTACTAGCACAGATTCTTTGATCTGCTTTTCTAAGGAAAACAACTTTAAGGGGCTTACAATCTCACTTTCATTAAACATACATATATCATTCCCTTAGTTCAGGGGAAAAAGTCAGCACCCTGAGCTTTAGAGCAAATGCAAACTGAAATTACAAGCAGATATTATATAAACAGAGAAAAATAACACAAATCAGCAGACAGGCTTCTAGCTGTCTGTCCAAGCAATACATAAGCAGTTACCAGAGAGAGAAGCACCAACATCTGGGTTTTCAAAGCCAGGGGGCTCTTGGAGGCTACCCAGAGTCTAGTCTGGCCAAATCACCAACACTCTTCCAATGAGTGATACCCCCAAAACAAAATGCCAACCTCAGATCGTATATACCCTTCTTCAGGGTCAGAGGGCATCATCACAACCATACGACTCAAACCTATGTGAACTAGGCTTTCTTGTTTCTTAAGCAGGTCATCAAAGACTCTTGATTCAATCAAAGAAACAAAGGCAAGACTTATCAAAAGCACGTGATTACCTCAGTGCTGAGAAGCACTCAAACAAAAAACAGCAAAAAGTCCACTTTGCTTGCCATTATGACAGTTTGAAAGGCAAGACTCATCGAAGGTACTTGATTGCCTTAGGATTCCAAAAGAGAAAATAGTAAAATGTCCCACGCTTCTTACCATTACAACCATGTTCCAACTATTATCTCCATGCCTTTGCACAGACTATCCCTCCATGCTTGGATTAAACATCCTCCTCACCTCTACCTCAAGTAATTCCTTGCTTCCTTAAAAACTCATTTCAAGTGCTATCTCCTATAGGAGTCCTTTCCTCATGGCCCCAGCTGTTAATCCCTCCTTAAACCATGCTAAAATTACCTTGCATTCCCTTTGTGTACATTTTCTATGTATATGTGTTGTTTCTTCCAATTGAATGCCAGCCCCTGGCATTCCTTTATCTTTGTATCCAAAGTACCTCTTATAGTGCCTAGTAGCTAGTAGGTGTTTAATAATTGCTTATTGACTAATGGATTAAATAACTTGACCAAGTAAGACTCCAGACAATTCTTCAAGAGTGTAAGGCACAGGTCAGTTACCAATCTCATTGGTAGGAGTTTCTTTACATGGAATTCCTTAGACTAATGAAATCACTTATCTGAACGAAAATATAAAAATAAATTATCAAAAGTATCAACTTTTAGATAAGAGAAAAAGCTGATTGATTAGTACAGGGTGTTCCTAAAGTCTGGACACACAGGCAAAAATGCATATTTTCAAAAAATGAAATGAATGAAATTTTCAACATTCTATTTAATTGGAATATTAACAAATAACATCTTCAATATAATTTCCATCATTTGTGATGCAAAGGTTGATGCGTTTTGCAAGATTCATGTGAACTCAATGCAATAACTCCACATTGCTGTCAATTTTAGCACATTCACTCTTTATACATTCAATCAAGTGTATGTTATCTGTGATTTTCATTGAGTACCCCTTCTCCTTTAGCATACCTCAGAAAAAGAAGTCAAGGGGGCTAAGGTCTGTTAATATTCCAAATATTTCAAAATATGCATTTTTTTCCTATGTGTCCAGACCTTAGGGACACCCTGTAGAATAGTCTAGATAAGCAAGACCTTGAAAATAAGTTGCAAAGTAGTCAATTGATAACCCAAGAAGGAAAATTTCAAAGGGAACAATATGAACTTCTAAAACTGAAAAGCAGTCTGGTGAAAAGCAAGAGTCCTAATATCTTTCATAACATACCACAATCAATTGCAAATGGATAAATGATCTCAGGCATCTAGGTGGTGCAGTGGATAGATCACCAGGTGTAGAGAGACAGGAAGATCTGAGTTCAAATCCAGTCTCAGATACTTACTAGCTGTGTGACTTCAGGCAAGTCACTTAACCTTGTTTGCCTCAGTTCTCTCATTTGTAAAATGAGCTGGAGAAGGATATAGCAAAACTTCAGTATCTTTGCCAAGATAACCCCAACTGAAATGAATGAACAACAAAAGAATGATCTCAATATTTTTAGAATCACAGTATAAAAAACTGGAAGACAATGGAAGGTTATAGCTTTCACAACTGTGAATAAGGGGGAGAAATTTAGAAGATATTCTCAATAATATAATGCAAAAGCTTTTTGCAAAAATAAAATAAATGCCTCTAGCACAAAAAGAAAAAAGTAAATTGGGAAAAAACCTTGGCATTAACTATTTCTGATAGCTGATGTCCCAAAACTGTAACATTAAGAATCATTCTTCAATAGACAGGCTGTCAATGGAAATGAGCAGTTTTAAAAGAAAAAAATTCAGACTAACATGAAGAACCTGGAAAAATGTCCAGAATAAAAAATATTCAGATAAATACAAATTAAGACAATTCCTGAGTTACCAGTTCAAACCCATCTAGTTTAAAAAGATGGGAAAAGATGGAGAAGCTATTAGGACGGCTGTGGGAAGACAGGCATGCTAATTCACTGCTGGCAGAGTTGTGAATTGGTTTTACTGTTCTAGGAAAAAAAATCAAAATTATGCAACAAAAGTTGCTAAATGGTTCATACCCTTTATTTAAGAAATTTCACTAATGTAATTATTTGCCAAGGAGGTCACTGATAGCTCAGAAAGTCCATATGTTCCCAAATTTTTGTTTCATAGAATTATTAATTTTAGTAACAAAAACCTTAAAACAAAATATGTAGGAGAATTGGACAATGACTGAAGAAACTGTGGTCTACAAATATCTTGAAATATTATTGTGCCATAAAGAGAAACATATTTGAAAAATTAGAGAAACATGGAAAGACATTGGGGAAATCTGTAGGTACAGATACAGAATGAAGGAAGGAGACCTATAAATAACACATAACTACAATGTAAATGTTTAGATTTGCAATGGGAGTAATATATTAAAGCTATTGTAATTCTCTTCCATATTTAATTGGCTCAGTAGACTAAATCTCAAAATTTTGCCATGGTTTCCTAGTCACTTGAGTACAAGGAGTCCACTAAGAGCTTCACCTGGCCCCTGATGCTTGACCTGTGGCCCAAATAGGCAACATGGAGGCAGGGTGCTGTGCTCAGCTGTATCAGCGTGGCATCCTTGCTAATATCCTTGTTGGATATTCTTCTGCCATGACCAAGTCATTTTCTCAGTTGTTAATTAGCAGATCTTCTACAAGTGGTTCATATCATTCCAGTATCAATCTTGAACTACCAGAGGAATGACTTGACTCAAGGCTGGCCTGGAACAAAAGAGAAATCTAGTCAAGTCTGGTGCAATGGCCAGTGTTAATTCCTTACTATTCAAGTTAAGGACACATTCTGTTAGTTCTCTACCCTTCAAATTAAGGATACATTCTTCTTTCTTCAGGGATACACTTTGTAGGGAAGTTTGTTGGAAAGTCTCTGTTGTATCAAAGTAGAATATGTCAATAATTTTTAGCTATAATCAAATGAGGCAGTTCTAATCTGTCAAAGAATAGCTTTATAGCTTAACAATTGTTGAACGTCACTATGAATGTGTGGGACAGATCAGAGTAAACTGACAGGTGCTAATAAGGCCTCAAAGTAATTTCTCAGACCTCAGTTATCCCCTTCCCCACAAGCAAAACTTTCAGAATTACACAGGGGAAACTAGAGCTTCATTTTAGATATAAACTTTGAAGTTTGAAAACAAAAGTCAATTTGTGATTTCTCGGAGTTGGTGCTAAAACATTACAGAAAGTCCTATTTTTATAGACATAAATTGCTGGAGAACTCATCAACATTTCAAAAAGCTGTGATAATTTATTCTAATGCCCCACAAGCCCCACAGGTGAACAGCAGGATGTGACAAGCACAGTTTACTTCAGACTAACACTTACATCAGATCCTCCAATCCTCCTATAGAATGTTTGATAACTGTTTTCTCTCTTATGGAAAAGAAAATGAAAACAAACATTACTTTCAGATCTTCTCTTGGGTGCCTAGGAATATTAAACCGAAATACTGTGCTTGTTTGTTCCCAAAAAACATAGAAGATTGTCCCTGAAAGTCTCCTCTGCTTTTGTTAACAATAGCAGCCAGCTGGAAGAAAATTATTTGGAGGGAAGAGGAGGAGGAAACCATTCTTTTTATTCTTCAAAATTAAAATGGCAAAGTGATATTACTAGGGATGGGGAACATGTTAATAAGTATGAGAAAATATTTGTGAAAGTACTTTGCAAAGTGCAAAACACTATACAAACATAAAGCATGAAGATAACACTGGAAATTGTTTTCCTGGCTAAATAATCCTGGTTCTTTGCATTACCAGTCATTCTCTCCCTACTTGTGGTGCTTATGGATGAAGAATCACTTGGAACTCTAAAATAGGAAAGGCACTGGGCAGCTTTCTTCCTCCACTAAGTGCTGCAACACTAAAGGAAATGACCTTTTTTATGTCCAAGATGCTAAACCTCCTTGACCCACTCCCTTTTATTCGCATTGTCTCCACCTACATCCTAGAATGTTCCAGAATGCTACAGAATGTCTCTCCTGTGGCAGAGTGTTTACCATAACGTCATACCATACCACTATAGAGCACAGCACCTCACCACATCCCAATACAACAGTATGTCACTAACATAATGCCTTCCCCTAAGGCTTGGATTACATACTCCAACACTTTGGGTTTCTCCTTCTGTTCTCTTTTCTGACTAATCCTTTCTGTCATGCTTCCCCGGACATTTCTCATCTCTGAATATTTCTGCTTTTTAAAAAATGGAGACAAAAACTGAATGCAGAATTTAATTAGGCACTTGATAAATGTCAGCTTTAATGGAAGCATTACTTTCTAATTCTCTCATGTCAGACTCCTGTAAATACAACCCAGAATCACATTATCTTTTTATGTTGATGACTCACTCATATTGAATGCTCGATCCACAGTACTGTCCTTGTCCCTAAACTGGTCATTCTTTATATTATCTCAGTGTACTTTGATTCTGGTATTGCAGTCTTGGACTTGTCTCCACTAAGTTTTACATTTTCTAATAAAGACACTTGTCTTCATGACCCTATTTGGGGTTTTCTGGGCAAGTATACTGGAGTGGTTTGCCATTTCCTTCTCCAGCTCATTTTACAGAGGAGGAACTGAGACAAACAGGGTGTATCAGGAGGGCAGAGTTTATAATCTCAAAGAAGATCATAAACATGTCTGAAAGGTTCGGAATCGCCGGATAGAAGAAACTCTCAAAATAGAAGGCAGAAGAATCAAAACATTTATTTAGGCTCCACAGTAACCAACCCATGAACCAGAAGCCCCATTTTGATATGTTGATCAAAATCTTCCAGGCCCAATAAGTACGCCTTGCAAGAGTAACCAGGAGGCTACAGAGAAGCATGATTGCGTAAAGCAAAATCATGCTTCCCCCTCGATGGTAATAAGATTACCCACTGGCCTGAAGTCTTTGTTCAGCTTCCTCCCGTAGATCAGCTCTGCTACTGGCAGCTCCTGCCTCAGCTGTGTCTGTGCCTGAAACTGACGTAACTGTCGTAACTGCCTCTGTAACTGCCTCTGGCTCCAACTGTCGCTGTAACTGTCGCTGTAATGGCCTGAAGTCTTTGTTCAGCTTTCTCCCGTAGGTTAGCTCTGCTACTGGCAGCTCCTGCTTCAGCTGTGTCTGTCGCTGTGGCTGTAACTGACGTAACTGTCGTAACTGCCTCTGTAACTGTCGTTGTAACTGTCGCTGGCTCCAACCGGAAAAGGAAAAGAGAAGAGAGCTCTCCGAGCTGTCCTCTCCCCTCTTATAGGGTCTCTGACATCATCAAGCTCCGCCCTAATGACCAGGGCCGATTGGTTCCTGAGTTGGCCCCTCCCCCTAGCATAGACATTAACACCTCCCCTCAGCCAGCCCCATGACTCCTCACACAGGAAGCTGTCTGCTTCCCGGCATGCTCCCCGGAAGAGCAAGCTACAGTGTCCAGAGGCTCAATGAGGCAAGCTGAGCCATTCAAAGAAAACAAAAGCCATTATGGCTACATTCCACCCCTTGTTATAGGATACATAATCTAATCAGCCATGTATCCTAGAACATACATTGTGATCCAATTACAAAGGAAACTAAAACATATCATTCATTATAAAGCAAAACATATCATTCAGTGACATTCCCAAACATTGGTTAACGATTCAAATGCGATCCACCCCTAGATCCCAGCAAAATAATCTTTTCAATCAATCATCCCCAAAATAATTATTAATAATTCAAATGTCCACCCCTAAATCCTTGTATCCATTACATAGGATCAATAATATCATAACAATAAAACAACACAGCAAGGATAACACAAAATAAGTAAACAGAACACTATCATCATTTCCACCCCCCCCCCCTTGAACGATTGGGGCTCAAAATCTTGGGGTGAGGGGTGAAGGTCTCATTTTCCATAGCTTCTTCATGCTGAAATTGGATGTAGAGATGGCCCTGCCCCCAAAAAGTCCCATTCCAGAGGTCATTTCTTTAACGAGCTGGCAGGAATTCCAAGAATGCTACATGCTTAGGCAGTCACCGGAAAGTGCAGGGTGCTTAAGCCTGAAGGAAACAAAACTAGCAACAAGGTTAGCCAAAACAAAGGACAAAAAGAATAGTCTGTGAATCTATTATTATAACCTATTCACGGTAAAATATATGGTTCAGGGGTACAATTTGGTAATTATTTTCCCCTGAATAGACAACTGTTACAGTGTTGTCCTTCCCATGGGCTATAACTTCTGCAGCCTTTGGAATATCATCTGGCTTCCGTTTTACCCATACCTTAGCTCCTGACTTTATTCTATCAATGGAGCAAGACCCTTTTGCCCCTCTAGTAGTTATTTTGGGAGGAGGGTCAGTTTTCACAAAGGGTATTTTTTCACAGGGGATAATAATGACTTGAACCATCCTATCATTTCTACAAAATTGTACAGGTTTTTTACCCATATTCTGGAGTGTCACAACAATTTCTTTTTGATAATTAGAATCTATCACTCCAGCCAATATATGTATTCCTTGAGCCGCTAATCCTGGTTTAGGTAATATCCATCCAAGATGATTCTTGGGGATTCTCATACATACTCCAGTAGGGGTTTTTCTTATCTCTTTCCTATTTAACCTAAAATTCTCTATACAATGTAAATCATATCCTGCTGAACCAGGTGTTCCTGGACTTGGTAGTGGGACATCTTCCCTCACAGTCCAAAATTCAATGTTTTGGATCTCACATGTTTGCTGTTCTCTGATCTGCAGATTTGGGGTCATCATTCTGGCTAGAGGTGTACTCCCCCCTAAGGGCCTATTATTCAAATTACGTAAGGCAATAGACAAATTATCCTTCCAATGTCGATATGAGTTATTTGAGCTTAATTTTCTCAGCTGTTCTTTCAACAATCCATTCATTCTTTCAATTAGCCCAGATGCTTGTGGGTAATATGGAATATGATATATCCATTCTATATTATTCAACACACAATATCTTTTCACTTCTTTGCCCTTGAAATGTGACCCATTGTCACTTTGAATCTGCATTGGGGTTCCATAATATAAACTTACAATATCTAGAGTTTTACAGGTGTTTTTCTGAGTTGCGTCTTTATAAGGACAAGCCACTAGTACACCTGAATAGGTGTCAACACACGTACATACATATTTACATCCTTTATCCTGGGGTAGTGGGCCAATATAATCTATCTGCCAAATTTGGGCTGGAACTTTTCCCCTTGCTATTTCTCCAGTAACTATCCTAGGAAGAGTTCGTTCTTTTTCTAATTGGCATATACAACACTCCTCTGTTATTTGTTTTAACAACGCATGAGAAATACTGATACCTCGATCCTGTGCCCATCGATGGGTGGCCTGGACCCCTAAATGGCCGGCAGTCTGGTGGACCCATCTTGCTAAGGCTGGGTCATCAGTTGGAGTCGGAGTAGGGACAATACATTCAGTAGCAATCTTTGCTAGTCGATCCGCATGTGCATTGTATTCACGTTCTGGTGTGGTCAGGGTTGCATGAGCATCAACATGAAAAACTGACAGATCTGTAACCAAAGACATGTCCCATATATTTTCCCATAACTCTTTACCCCAAACTTGTTTGCCATGAATCTCCCAATTCTGATTCTTCCATATAGGCATCCACGTAGCTAATCCATTAGCTACCGCCCACGAGTCAGTAAATATATGACACTGTCCTCCTTTCTCTGCTCTGATGGCCTGATGCACTGCCATCAGTTCAGCATATTGGCTACTTCCACCTATCCCAGAACTTTCCAGAGTTCTCCTTGTACAGGGGTTATAGGCTACTGCTTTCCAATGTCTCTTCTGTCCTAAATATTTTGCTGTCCCATCAGTAAACCAAGCATGTTTCTTCTGTTCTTCATTTAGTCCGTCATATCCATTATTCCATTTCACTAAGGATGGTACCATCTGTTGCTTAGATTCAAGGGGCTTTTCATTGCTCTCAGTATCAATGTTCGCCACAGATTCATGTAGAGCAGAAACTCCATTTTTGCCTGCTCTGGACCTATTCTGAATATACCACTTCCATTTGATTATGCTTGCCTCTTGTGCATGTCCAATTCTGTGAGAAGCTGGGGTACTCATTACCCAAGTCATAATTGGAATTCCAGGCCTTAATACCACTTCATGACCCAGAGTTAGTTGCTCAGTTTCTACTAAAGCCCAATATGCAGCTAACAGCTGCTTCTCAAAAGGTGTATATTGCACTCCAGATGAGGGCAGTTTCCTTGACCAAAAGCCTAAAGGTACACTTCGGCTTTGTTGTTTTTGCCACAGACTCCAATTTGCATAGTCATCTTGTACAGTCACTTGTAACTCCACTGGCCCATTTTGCATAGGCCATAAGTCTAGAGCTAATTGAATAGCAGCCTTTGCTTCCTCAAAAGCTCTACTTTGTTCAAGTCCCCAGTCAAATTCATATTTCTTTCTGGTGACTTTATACAAGGGTTTTAAAATCTGTCCCAAATGTGGGATGTGGTGTCTCCAATAACCAAACAGCCCTATGAACTTTTGGGCCTCTTTCTTATTGGTAGGGGTGGGAAAATCCTGGATTTTTTGTCGAGCTTGTGGGAGAATTTCTCGCAGTCCTCTATTCCACTGTATCCCCAAGAATTTTACAGTTTGAGCTGGCCCTTGAACCTTTGCGGGGTTGATTTCCCATCCTTTGCTTTTCATATGGTCAATTAATAATGCTAAACTCTCCTCCACCTCCTTTATATTCTTTCCCTGTATCATGATGTCATCTATGTAATGTGTAAGCTGTACACCAGGTAACTTTAATTCATCCAAATGTTCAGCTACAATCCTGTGGCAAATAGTTGGGCTATGAATATATCCTTGCGGCAGGCGTGTAAATGTATACTGTCGGCCTTGCCAAGTAAAAGCAAACTGATTCCATTGCTTGGGGTCTATTGGGATTGTAAAGAAGGCATTGGCCAAATCAATAACTGCATACCAAGTCCCTTCACGTTTTTGTATTCTCTCTATTAAAGTAACTGTGTCTGGGACAGCAGCATACAAGGGAGGAGTCACTTTGTTCAGCTGTCTATAATCTACTGTCATCCTCCATGTTCCATCTGACTTTCGGACTGGCCAGACAGGGTTGTTCCATTGAGTAGTTGTAGGGACTAACACTCCTGCCTCAACACATTCTCTTATAGTGTTGGCAATTTCATCTTGCCCACCTGGCACACGATATTGCCTCAAAGTAATTACTTCAGAAGGTTCGGGCAAAGTGATTGGATCCATCTTGATTTTCCCCACTAAGACTGCATTAATGCCTATTTTCCTCACAGCAAATTGGTATTTCCCTTCAGGTAAATTTAAGGTCATACCCTTCAAAATGTCTATTCCAATGATGTATTCAGGAATAGGCACAATAACCACACTATATTCTTTCTTGGGCAACTGTCCAATTTTCATCATCAATTTAACTTGTCTGGCTGATATTTCAGTCCCTCCTAGTCCTGTGATGGTAATAGGAGTTCCATGGCTGAACTTGTCTGGATTTCCATAAATAAGGGTGGCCTCGGCCCCAGTATCTATTAATGCCTCAGTTACCGTACTTGACCCATTTTTCCAATATATGGTCAAGTTAATGTGAGGTCTACAATCCAGCCTGTGTATTTCCTTAATTTGGACTGGGGCTCGGCCTGTTCCCTAGTATTCCCTTTCATATGATTCACTTGGGTTTGAAGGTTCAACATCTGTAGCATTTGCAGGAGCAGTTCTGATTTCCCTATCTCTCGTGTTATCAAGTCCTCTATACATTCTGTATAATTCATTGGTTGGAATTCCATCTATCATTTCAAAACCTACCCCTGCTCTCAATAAAGTAGTAAACATTTCTTTCCTTGTTACTCTCCTTTGGCGCCAAGTTTGCTGGTTATTCACCCTTCTCTCTCGAGGAGATCTATCCCTTCCCCAGTCACCTAAGTCATATAACTGTAAAATCTTATTTATCACTGTTGTAAGACGGCTCCCTACTTCTCCAAGCAATAAATTCAAAATTAGTTGTTTATAAGCAGGGGGAGCTGTCCTAATTATTAAATTCCTATGAGACAGTCCCATTGGATCATTGTAATATTTGTCTGCAGTTCCTATCATAATGGCAGTCTTCATTACCTCCTCCTTTAGTCTCATGATACAATCTCTAAGTGAATACCAGGGTCTGTGCTCAGTGGGCCACATAGAATCAGTATCATATCTCTTATTGCATCCCACAGCGGCTAATGCCAACAGAGTAGTCCTGCTATCACCATCTCCTTGCTGATGATGTTCCCTAAAAGCTTGTTGAACTAGAGGATCATGGCTGATACCTATGAATCTCATGCAGTCTGTCCTATCTACTGATATTCCACTGGCCCCTTGATCACTGAGTCTTACCATCCAAGATATCAATGGTTCTCCTATTCTTTGGCTGAATCTACTCAAAATATCTGTGACCTCTTGCGGTGAGAAATCTTCCTGAATTTCCCTTGTAACTGAATCTTCACCTCGGGTTTCTGTCTTCCTCCTTTGTATGGGTCGAGCCCTTGTCTGATCATTTAACCATCTCCTATTCTCTGTGTGAGGCACATCCTGAACCCCAGTAGTGTTTTGTGCCTCAGCCCCTAACATTGTCTCATTCTCTCCCCACTCACTTCCTCTGCCACCATGGCTAGGACGAAGCAGGCAGTCAGGCTCTTTCTGGGCTGGGTTGAAATGCACTCTGGGCTTTTTTGGTCTCCTGTTGCTCTTAGCCACATTAATAGAAAAGTTCTCATTTGAGTCAGTTTGGTCTTCTGCTATCTGAGATTTCCCTTCTTCCTGTGGGGTAGGAGTGCCCCCACGTCTTTCACTTAATCTCAATCTTTCGTATACTAGCCGGTAGGCTGATAACACTATCCAGCTTTGCCTAGATAGTGATGCCCCTGACTGAATCCCAACTTCTCGTAAACACTTTTCCAAATCCCTAGGATCTCCTTTCCGTAGCCTTGGTTCCCAGTTTTCACAGGGTCCAGCTTTTTTAGCCAATTCTTTTGCTAGGGAGGAATAAAATGGATCCTCCCATCCTGGGATATTTATCTCCTCCTCTGGAATTGTTCTGCTTCTAAATAGAGATCTTATACCTAGCGATCCTGTTCGTGACGCCAAATGTATCAGGAGGGCAGAGTTTATAATCTCAAAGAAGATCATAAACATGTCTGAAAGGTTCGGAATCGCCGGATAGAAGAAACTCTCAAAATAGAAGGCAGAAGAATCAAAACATTTATTTAGGCTCCACAGTAACCAACCCATGAACCAGAAGCCCCATTTTGATATGTTGATCAAAATCTTCCAGGCCCAATAAGTACGCCTTGCAAGAGTAACCAGGAGGCTACAGAGAAGCATGATTGCGTAAAGCAAAATCATGCTTCCCCCTCGATGGTAATAAGATTACCCACTGGCCTGAAGTCTTTGTTCAGCTTCCTCCCGTAGATCAGCTCTGCTACTGGCAGCTCCTGCCTCAGCTGTGTCTGTGCCTGAAACTGACGTAACTGTCGTAACTGCCTCTGTAACTGCCTCTGGCTCCAACTGTCGCTGTAACTGTCGCTGTAATGGCCTGAAGTCTTTGTTCAGCTTTCTCCCGTAGGTTAGCTCTGCTACTGGCAGCTCCTGCTTCAGCTGTGTCTGTCGCTGTGGCTGTAACTGACGTAACTGTCGTAACTGCCTCTGTAACTGTCGTTGTAACTGTCGCTGGCTCCAACCGGAAAAGGAAAAGAGAAGAGAGCTCTCCGAGCTGTCCTCTCCCCTCTTATAGGGTCTCTGACATCATCAAGCTCCGCCCTAATGACCAGGGCCGATTGGTTCCTGAGTTGGCCCCTCCCCCTAGCATAGACATTAACACCTCCCCTCAGCCAGCCCCATGACTCCTCACACAGGAAGCTGTCTGCTTCCCGGCATGCTCCCCGGAAGAGCAAGCCACAGTGTCCAGAGGCTCAATGAGGCAAGCTGAGCCATTCAAAGAAAACAAAAGCCATTATGGCTACACAGGGTTAAGTGACTTGCCCAGGGTCACATAGCTGATAAGTGTTTGAAGCCAGATATGAATTTAGGAAGATGAGTCTTCCTGACGCCAGGCCTAGTACTCTATTTACCTAGCTGCCCATAATAAAGACACCTACCTGTATCAAAATAATTTTGATTTTTTGGCATAGTGGATAGCTTTGTATGCTTCTGACACTTACTAGCTGTGTGTCTTTGGACAAATCAATCAACTTCGCTGAGCTTCAGTTTCCCCATCTTTAAATGGGGATAATTCCTTTGGTACTAGCTCACAGAGTTGTTGTTGATAAACTCAGACAAGATGTCTTTAAAGCACTTGACCAAGCTTTACAGTGATAAGAAGTAGTCTGACCAATGGATATACAGCCATCCTTAAAGTCCACAAGACCCAAGTTCAAATCCTGTCTCCTGGCTGTATTACCCTGGGCAAGTCACTTAACCTTTCAATAACCTAGGTGACTCTCTTCAGACTAATACTGCCATCAGACTTGCCTATAGAATTTTTAATAACTTTTAATTCATAAAGAAAAAAAAAGCCTCATTTTTTAAACCTTTACTTGAGGGCCTAAGAAAATTACACTGGGAAACTGTAGTGCTTTGTTCTCAGAAAAATAGAGGAGATTGCCCAATACAAATCTAGTCTGTTTATTGTTGACAATGGCAGCCAGGCAGGGAAATTATTTTGAGGGGAGAGGAAAGCATTATTCTAGTCACTGAGAATTAAACAAGGGATAGGGAATATATTAATAAATATGAAAAACTAATCTCTTCAGCTGCTCTCTCTTGGATTAATTCCACTGATGGTATATGATAAGAAATAATGCCAACCCTTAGGCCTTCTCTCCAGCGGAGCCAACATGTGACCCCACGAAATAAGCCTCAGTCCTTTGCCTCAATTTCTGTCCCTTTCTGTTTTAGGTAAAGGGACTGGAAACTCAGACTTTGTGACTTTCAGAAGTCAGGTGAGTGAGCCTGTGGGCATCTAAGAGTGAAGATTCTAAGTTACAGAGAAAGTGCTTACTTTACAATGACAAAGGGAGTCTCTTCACCTGGGAGTTACCCCTGTGCCAATGAAACCACAGGTACAGTAGAAGTGGCGCAACAATTTCTCTTTTCTAAAATGTTAGCTCGTCCAATTGATTTATTCTTATAAAATGTGTAACAGGTTTTTTCAACATGCTCACATTGCTCCCCAAAATGCCAGACACAACATTGGGCCCCATTAAATAAACTTTTCACCAAACTCCTTTAATTTACTTCTAATCCAAATACAAGAATTCTTTGGAGCTACCTTATTGCTGATTGACGAAACTGTGTGGCTAACAACCTACACTATATATCGTCGACTTGTTGGTGACACTGTCCAGAATGCCAGAAACAAAGGCCTGAATAAAATTCAAACATATCGTATCTACTTTTTCCCATTTGTCTACAAAGACTGACATCCTGTCATAAAAGATAACACAATTTGTGTGATTTATTCTTCCAAAAACTGTGATAGTTACTGTCTAACCACTACTCTCACATACCATGTGCTTTCATATATTTTGCCTTCATTGGATTATAAGCTCCTTGAGGACAGGGGGCATTTTTTACCTCTTTTTGTATCCCCAACACTCAGCACAGTGCCTGGCACATAGCAGGCACTTACTAAATATTGGTTGATTGATTAATTACACAGTGATTGGTTGGTCTTAGCATGATTTTTAAGGTTCCTTCTTCCTCTAAATCTATGATGCTATTATCTCTCCTGCTACTGAAATTCTATGTTTGCCTTTTTTCTCTTCCTAAAAGTTGTAGGCTGCCATTATACGTTCTTAGTTTCCAAAAATGTCTAAAAACTGGGTAAGATTTATCAAAATAGTGTATCTCTAACTTTCAGAAATATATCAATGCTAAAGGCACACCCAGAATGCTAGTAAAACATTCAGTTATAGAAGGAGAAATGGAAAATGGCTACATGATCATTTAGTCACTGAGAAGTCAATGGGGATGCAGCAGTTGTAGAATTGGTTTTGTTCCCTCAGAGGCCCAGGAAACAACCTGTGTGGCCAGGCCAATAGGGAAGGTGAAGATGTGGAGGTTCTCATTGATTCTCCTCAAACCTAAACATTTCTTTGGTGACAAATGCTGTAGTTACAGGATTACAGTTGGGATCAGTGGTTCTAAACACAGGGAAATGTTGTTAAACCACAAAACCTAGAAATAGCTTGTTACTTAAGTTGTGTGTGACCAGAACTGTATTTTGGCATTCCAATGCATTGAAGGTATCTGCCAGGACAGAATAGATGGTTTTTGCTACTGGAAGCTTTCCTTCCCCTTCTTTACATTTGTCCTTCTTGTTTAAAGGTCTTTTAGATATCTTTTATTTTGACATGGTTGGTATTTCTCTACAGCCTTCTCCCCCTGACATACCTCCATAATCCATACATCTACACACCACACTCCCTTGTCAAAAGAAAACCAACCACAGGGAATAATGTCTGTCTGGCAGCATATACAACGTTCCCCATCCATATTGCTCCACCCTAATACCAAGAAGAGGAAGGTGTGCCTCCTCATCTTTCCTCTAGGGCTGAGAGTTTGCCCTCTTTTTCTGCCTGGTATTTTCCAGTAAATAATGGTATGGAACTTGGCTTATCCCTATTTTACATCAATAATCTTGCATGACTTAAATATTGACACTAAGCTGCAGTCAACATTCTGACCTACTTTAATGAAGTTGCTGCAAAATGGAAATGTTCCCTCCTGAGAACACACCCTATCTTATGGTGGTTGAAGTGATTGTTGTTAACAAGTCCCAAATTAACATGATTTCAAATTTATTAGGATAAATAATATGCCACCCACTATATGGAACAGAGGAAGGAAACTATCAAAATAGCCATTTTGCTGCCCAGGACTAGTGACCCCTGCCCAAAATATCCCTGCAGCAGCTATTAGCATCTATGGGAATTCTAATGCTCTATTCTCTTTCACCATATGACCCAGAGGGTAAGAGCAGCTGTCAGAAAAGATGCAAAGTATCATTATGAGGTGCTGCTGGGGATTAGAAGCCTTCTTTATGATATTGAACTCTGGGCTCCCATAGACATATGTGAAAATTCCACTGGTACTTTGCCTGCAGGGGAAGGTGAGAGTTACCGTTGCTGAGAAGAATCAGACCTCTGTGTGCTATCTGGGGTGTAGGGGTGGTGCAGGACCTCTCTCACTGCACAGTCACCCAAGGCCTCTGTTTCATGGATTATCCATGACAGTAGTAGAATTATCACTTTTAGACACTAGCACTATAGTCCCCAGTGTGTAATAGGAGGAAGTAAAAATGATGCTTAAAAAACTTAGGTGAGAAAGAATAGCTGTACCAGACCAAGTACAAATAGAAGTAAACTGTGTTGGAGATGACTTCTGTATTTTTATTAATGTATTAAGTATTAATTTTTTAAGATATTTGAAAGAGGGAAGATATTGACTGGAAAAATCATGAAAGGTATTATTAGACCTTGATGGCAATTGAGCAGACACCTATATGTAGTTGGTTGTTGTCTTTCATTCTCAAAGAGGACCAAAATGACGTCACTATGCTAGAGTCAAGTTTCAATGTGTCCAACTATGGCTGATAAGACCAATACAAGCTCAAAATGCTCTACCACAGCTCAAGCACAAATAGTCCATGTGAACATTTGGGGTGGATATTATAAATTTGCTCATCCTGTGTTTCCTTTGAGCTACTTCAGCTCTGCTTTGCTCATAGAGGACAGCATCATCTCTGATGTGGGTGCTCCATGCTGAGCAGTCTTATTTCAGTGTCTCCAATGTAACACAAACGATTTCAAAGTTCTTAAGAGAGACCTTGAGAGTGTACTTGTATAACTTCTTCTGGCCACCACGTGAATGCTTGCCCTATGTGAGTTCTCCATAAAATAGTCTCTTTAGCAGCGACTGTTTTGCAATGTACACCATGGCCAACTCATTGGAGTTGTGCTATCAGAAGCAGAGTTTGAATGCTTGGCAGTTTAGTAAGGACTTCAGTGTCTGGTATCTTCTCCTGCCAGGTAATCTTCAGAATCTTCCTAAGACAATTAGAATGGAAGTGATTCAATTGATTGGCCGGGGGGGGGGGGGGGGGAGCAGAGCCAAGATGGCAGCCGGAAAGCAGGGACTTGCTTAAGCTCTCCCCCAGGTCCCTCTAAACACCTATAAAAATGGCTCTGCACAAATTCTAAAGCTGAAGAACCCACAAAATAGCAGAGGGAAGCAGGGCCCCAGCCCAGGACAGCCTGGATGGTCTCTGGGAAGGGTCTATCACACGGAGCTGGGAGCAGAACAGAGCAGAGCCCAGCATGGGCAGCTCCAGGACCAACCAAACTCGGAGCCAGACGGAACAGGCCATAGGGCCCTGAATCATTGAGCTTTGGCAGTTACCAGACTTCTCAACCCACAAACACCAAAGACAACAGAGCAGATTAGTGGGAAAAGCTGCTGGGACAGAGTGAAAAGAGTTTGCAGTTCAGCCCCTGCCCCAGGGGCAGCAGGGGTGGTGCAGCTCTGAGGCTTCCTCCAGAACTACAGCTGCAGTTGCTTCCAGCCCCAGGCCCACCTGGTGGGAGGAATTAAGTGGCAGATTAGAGAGAGAGTGCAAAACCTGCTTTGCCCTGCAAGGACTGCAATCCTGGTTGGCAGTTCTTGGGGGAGAAGGAGCACTGGCATGGCAGAGCTTGCCGTGTAGAAATAGCTCTGAAAACAGCAGTGCAGCCCCTCAAGCTCAGGACAAAGTATTCTCTACTCTACAAGCAGTCATACCCCAACAAAAAGCTCAAGGGTCAAGTAGTTTGCTGGCAACATGAACAGGCAGTGAAAATGGACTCAGATTCAGACTCAGACTTTGGAATCTTTCTTTGGTGACAAAGAAAACCAAAACATACAGCCAGAAGAAGTCAACAAAGTCAAAGAGCCTACATCAAAAGCATCCAAGAAAAACATGAACTGATCTCAGGCCATGGAAGAACTCAAAAAGGATTTGGAAAAGCAAGTAAGAGGAGCAGAGGAAAAACTGGGAAGAGAAATGAGAGTGATGCAGGAAAACCATGAAAAACAAGCCAATGACTTGCTAAAGGAGACCCAAAAAATACTGAAGAAAATAACACCTTAAAAAATAGACTAACTCAAATGGCAAAGGACCTCCAAAAAGCCAATGAGGAGAAGAATGCCTTGAAAGGCAGAATTACCCAAATGGAGAAGGAGGTCCAAAAGACCACTGAAGAAAATGCTACCTTAAAAATTAGATTGGAGCAACTGCAAGCTAGTGACTTCATGAGAAATCAAGATATTATAAAACAGAACCAAAGGAATGAAAAAATGGAAGACAATGAGAAATATCTCATTGGAAAAACCACTGACCTGGAAAATAGATCCAGGAGAGATCATTTAAAAATTATTGGACTACCTGAAAGCCATGATCAAAAAAAGAGCCTAGATATCATCTTTCAAGAAATTATCAAGGAGTACTGCCCTGATATTCTAGAGCCAGAGGGTAAAATAGAAATTGAGAGAACCCACAGATCACCTCCTGAAAAAGATCCCAAAAAGAAAACTCCTAGGAATATTGTCACCAAATTCCAGAGCTCCCAGATCAAGGAGAAAATACTGCAAGCAGCCAGAAAGAAACAATTTGAGTATTGTATAAACACAATCAGGATAACACAACATCTAGCAGCTTCTGCATTAAGGTATCAAAGGGCTTGGAATACGATATTCCGGAGGTCAATGGAGCTAGGATTAAAACTAAGAATCACCTACCCAGCAAAACTGAGTCTAATGCTCCAAAGCAAAATATGGATTTTCAATAAAATAGAAGTCTTTCAAACTTTCTCAGTGAAAAGACCAGAGCTGAATAGAAAATTTGACTTTCAAACATAAGAATCAATTGAAGCATGAAAAGGTAAACAAGAAAGAGAAATCATAAGGGACTTACTAAAGTTGAACTGTTTTTTATATTCCTACATGGAAAGATGATGTGTATATTTCATGAGACCTCAGTATCAGGGTAGCTGAAGGGAATGTATATATATACATATATATATATATATATATATATATATATATATATATATACACACACGTATATATATACACATATATATGTATATGTATATGTGTATATATATGTATATGTATATATACATATATATGTGTGTGTGTATATATATATATATATATATAGAGAGAGAGAGAGAGAGAGAGAGAGAGGGCACAGGGTGAGTTGAATATGAAGGGATGATATCTAAAAAATAAAATCAAATTAAGGGATGAGAGAGGAATATATTGAGAGAGGGAGAAAGGGAGAGATAGAATGGGGTGAATTATCTCACATGAAAGTGGAAAGAAAAAGCAGTTCTGTTGGAAAGGAAGAGGGGGCAGGTGAGGGGGATCAAATGGATCTTGCTCTTATCGGATTTGACTTGAGGAGGGAATAACATACACACTCAGTTGGGTATCTTACCCCACAGGAAAGAAGGAGGAAGGGGATAAAAAAGGGGGTAATAATACAAGGGAAGGCAGATAGGGGGAGGAGGTAATCAAAAGCAAATGCTTTTGAAAAGGGATAGGGTCAAGGGAGAAAATTGAATAAAGGGGGACGGGACAGGACAGGAGGGAGCAAAATATAGTTAGTGTTTCACAACATAAGTATTGTGGAAGGGTTTTACATAATGATACATGTGTGGCCTATGTTGGTTGCCTTCTTAGGGAGGGTGGGTGGGGAGGGAAGAGGGGAGAGAATTTGGAACTCAAAGTTTTAAAAGGAGATGTTCAAAAAACAAGTTGTTTTTGCATGCAACTGGGAAATAAGATATACAGGCAATGGGGCATAGAAATCTATCTTGCCCTAAAAGAAAGTAAGGGAAAAGGGGATGGGGGGAAATGGGGTGACATAAGGTAGGGCTGACTGGGGAATGGGGCACTCAGAATATATGCCATCTTGGAGTGGGGGGGAGGGTAGAAATGGGGAGAAAATTTGTAACTCAAAATCTTGTGGAAATCAATGCTGAAAACTAAAAATATTAAATAAATAATAATTTTTTTTTAAAAAGGAAGTGATTCAGTTTCCTAGCATGACACTGGTAGACTATCCAGGTTTCACAGGCATACAACAATGAGGTCAGCACCACAGCTGTGTAGACCTTCAGTTTGGTAATCAGTCTAATACCTCTTTTCTCCCATACTTTACTTCAGAGCCTCCCAAACACTCAGCTAGCTCTGGCAATGCATGTGTCAACCTCATTATTGATGTGTACATCCCTGGAAAGTACACTACCAAGGTAAGTGAAGTTATCCACAGCATTCAGAACTTCTCCATTTGCTGTAACCAATGGTTCCACATATGGACAGTGTGGTGATGTCTAATGGAGTGCCTCTGTTTCTTGGTGTTAATTGTTAGGCCAAAATTAGCACAAGAAGCAGAGGAGTGATCCATACTTTGTTGCATCTCAGCTTCAGAGGCTGCATTGAGTGCACAATCATCTGCAAACAGAAAATCATGCACCAACAGTCCCTCCACTTTGGTCTTGGCTTGTAGCCTTTTCAAGTCAAAGAATTTACCATCAGGGCAGTAGCTGACCTTGATGCCATGTTCATCCTCATTGAAAGCATTTGAGACATGGCTGAAAACATCATGCTAAAAAGCAAGCACACAGCCATGTTTCACTCCATTGGCAACTGGGAAGGCACGAGAGCATCGTCCATTATCTTGAACTTGGGCAAGCATGCCATCATAGTATTGACGTACAATGCTGATGAACTTCTCTGGGGCACCAAATTTTTACATAATTTTCCATAAGCCCTCATGACTAACAGTATCAGAGGCCTTGGTCAGATCTACAAATGTTGTATACAGAGCTCTCTTCTGTTCCTAGAATTTCTCCTGCAGTTGTCGGGCAGCAAACACCATATTGACTGTTCCTTGACCCTTTCTGAAGCCACGCTGGCTCTCAGGTAGATGACCATCTTCCAGGTGAAGGATCAGCCTATTAAGAAGGACTCTGGCAAGAATCTTGCCAGCAATGACTAAGAGAGATACCACTCTGTGATTGTCACAGGACGATCTATTTCCTTTACCTTTATGGAAATGGACAATGGAGGCATCTTTGAACTCCTGGGAGACAACTTGCTCTTGCCATGTAATCTGGAAAACTTCAGTCAGCTTTTGTATGAGCGGTGGACGCTCTGTCTTGTAAATCTCAGCTGGAATAGAATCAGCACCAGGTGCTTTGCCACATGAAAGGAGCCTAATGGTATTCAAAACCTCTTCTTCAGTTGGAGCTTCAGCCAGGGAGGGATTGACTTCTACCTGAGGTAAATGGTCAACAGCCTCAGTATTGATTGATGATGGTCTATTGTGAACACTACTGAAGTGTGCCACTCATCTCTTTAGGATCATATCCTTATCACTAATCAATGTGGTTCTGTCAGCACTGAGTAGTTGAGATGCACCATAGGTCTTTGACCCATAAATAGCCTTCAGGGCATCATAAAAGCACTTTGGATTATTACTATCAGCATAAAAATGAATTTAATCTGCCTTCTTACTGAACCAAGAATCTTGCATCTCTCTTAGCTTTGCTTGTATTTTACTTTTGATAGAATTAAATGCTGCCTTCTTAGAGATGGATGCACTATCCTGCTGGCAAACCCTGTGGAGTTCTCATTTTTCATATTTCATAGCTTCTGAATTTCCCCATCATTTTTATCAAACCAGTCTTGGTGTTTATGAGTGTTCTGAGCCAGATGAGCAAATGCAGTGCTATACACCAAATCTTTGAAAGCTGCCCACTCCTTTTCTGCTCCACTGTTGTCAACTGTGTTGGTTCAACTTTCTCTCCAAGTTAGCAACAAACTGTTCTCACTCAGAAAATAGCTCTAATTTGTCAACATTAATTCTTCTGGTAGTCATTTTGCCTTGGGGGTGCCACTTTTGTTGAATGCAAATATTTAGCTTGAAAAGGATAAGTCTATGATCAGTCCAGCACTCTGCACCACACATTGCCTTTGTCACTCTCACATCTTATCTGTTTCTTCTCCTTACAATCACATAGTCTATTAAATGCCAATGTTTGTTACAAGGGTGCATCCATGAAGTTTTATTGCATTTAGGTAAATAGAAGACAGTGTTGGTGATGAGAAGGTCATGAGCTGTACAAGTTTTCAATAGTAAGTAACCATTGCCGTTGCTGCTTCCAACTCCATTCCTCTCTGGGACTCCCTGCCAAGTCTGCTAGTCTGAGTCTATACCAGCATTAAAGTCACCTACAGATATAAGCTTGTCCTCTTTTGGCACATTGATGATAAGGGTCTCCAAGTCTTCATAAAATTTTTCTTTTGACCTCATCAGGGTTCATCATGGTGGGAGCATAGGCACGGATAATGGTAGCGTGACATTTTTCTGCAAGGGGCAGCTGCATTATCATGAGCCTGTTGTTCACTCCTTTTAGAAGGCATACAAGCTTGTTGACTAGATTAGTTTTGATTGCAAATCCTATGCCAGCTTCATGGTACTCCTCTTCACTGCAGCCACTCCAGAAAAAGGTGTATCTAACTCTGACTTCAGTAAGCTGGTCTTCATTTGCCAGCCTTGTTTCACTCAGGGCTGATATTTGGATGTGATACCTGCTGAGTTCTCTTGAAACAAGAGCTGTTCATCTTTCAGGTCTACTGGATTTTGTATTATCTACAAGTGTGCACACATGCCATGTGCCCATGGTGAGCAGAATTGTCTGTGCAGACATTTTTGTACTTTTTTTGTGTTTTGACCACAGAGTGGGATTCCCTGCCTGCTACAGTAATCAGGCCAACATTGGGTAAGCAGACAATTTTAGGGCATGTTTTCTAGCCCCTTCCTCACACCAGGAGGTGAGCAGTGACAGCCTTAAAAGGCTGCTCAGATACCCAGGAGGCTGCCAAATCTCACTGCTGCTTTCAGTGAGAAATGACCCTATGGCCTGGGCTGCCTGTGTGCAAGATTGTGACTTCAGCTCCCAGTATATCCACAACTGCTGCTTTGTCACTTGCCTGTCACCACAGTGCTTTGAGATAGGTATAATGGTAAAATGGTATGGGTGATATCTTTGAATTCCTGTGTAAATTGGATTTAAGTGACGCAGAATTGCATGAAGTTGTTGGCCTCATTCTCTCCTCCAGAGTATTCACAGTCCAGTGGCAGGACAGAATCAAGATGACTGGTGATGGCTCAAGATGCAGTGGATGACCTTGGCCTCTTCAACGTCTAACCAAGCTCTAAGCACACCACAGCACCTGTTTCAGCTGCCTTGAAAAGATTGGGAACTATAACCCTATGTAATGAAATTACCACTTTCATGTCTCACTATTATCCCATCAATAAAACCATGGCCATTGGAACAAATTGTTCTCATCTGTCCATTCCACCAGAGGTAGTGCTTGGGGTTGTCACTCCTCTAACTAGCCAATGGGTTTGACACCCCTTGGTTACCCTCAACCTGGTTTAGCCCGTCTGCTGAAATGGTTTGCCTGGATGTGGCCACTGCACATGCTATAGCTTCTTGGAGACACAGGTGAGAGTTGGGTGGAACAGGTGGACACCAAAGGTGGAAAGCAGCCCTGAAAACAGTTTGGCAGCCCTCATATAAGAGGTACCAGTCCTCCTTGAACATACTGTACACCACAACTTGTATGGCTACTATCTCATGTCTATAAAATCTTTATGAGAATGGTCTCCACATTTGCCAAGGATTTCCCTGGTGAAAAAAAAAATTAGAAAGGGACAGGCTGATTTGCAAATTGTTTTCTACAGCAGACCAAATCATCACATTCACATGACAAAATTCTGTTATATTTATTGTTTGTTGATTAAAAAAAACCTTCTGGCTTAATAGAGCCTCCCTAAAGACTCTTCCCCAATGAAATGTTTATCATGTATATACACATTAAAATCGTATGAGTCCATGACAGATAAAATCACCAAGAAAAACTTTGTTTAATCTTCTTACTACCAATATCAGATGAAATATAAGACAGAGGTATGCTTACCAGGGACATTCCCCTCTGTCATGAAGGATGTATTACACAGAGTTCATGTAACAGGGGGATTCCCTACATATAGTCAGATTGTCCCAATGTTGCTATTGGTGAATGATATTAGCTTAATTGTCACAAACCAAAGAAGAGAATTTTGAAGGCATTCTAAAAATAGATAAAATGCTATGTCATTAGATGATGGACAGATTGATTCCATCTTGGATCTTCAAAGGGAGGAATAGGAAAAGATGACATTTGGGTATAGAAGCCTCTCAAGATGTCATGCAGTCTAACATTGTGATTTATGGAGATCTTATTTACCTAGTCTACCCAAGTGAGAGGGTCCTTCAAGTGGTTTGAGATTACATAATTAAACCAAGATTTATTATGTACTTTTGACATTCTCAGTGTTTTGCTAGGCATTTCCAGACAGAAATCAACAAAGATTTATTAAGCTAAGCACTATGAGGTATAAAAACTAACAGTGGTCTCTGGCTTGCATTTTCTTTATCAGCATTTTAACTATGACTTTTCTTGTTTTGTCTCGACAAACACCCATTTTTATTGGTATGCTTAGTTACTATTTAGGGATTCTAATCTGTCTTAAGCCACAATGTTGTTAGATTCTGGTCTTATTGATGGGATAATTGTGAGACATGAAAGTGGTAATTTCATTACATAGGGCTATAGTTCCCAATCTTTTCAAATAAGACCATCTTTTTAAAATATAACAATGTGGACCCATTTGGGACATAGTTGTACCCTAGGTATAACTAGCATTATTCCAGTAGTTGTTAGTGTTTCACTTACAAAATTATCTAATATTTTAATGTATTCTATATAGAGAGGTAGCATGTTAAAAGGGATCAGGTGCTTAGGGGGGATTAGCACCTCTGGAGTGAGCACTTGCCAGGCCCTTTTCAGGGTTCCTCATCCACCTTTGGTGTCCACCCATCCCTCAGCTTTCACCTGTGCCTTCAAGGATCTGTAACATGAGCAGTGGCCACATCCTAGTAAAACCATCTCCACAGACAGGCTAAATCATGTTGAGGGTAACCAGCAATCCTCAAACCCATCAGTGAGTGAGTTAAAGGGGTGTCTACCCCAAGCACGTGAAGAAGACTTCCCCTGGTGAAATGGGTAGATGAGACCAATTTGTTCCAACAGCCAAGAAGGGTAGCTGAAGCAGGCTCTGTGAAGTGCTTAGAATTTTGTCAGACATCAAAGATGCCAAGGTCATACACTGCATCTCAGTCCATCACCAGTTGTCTTGACTTTTGTCTTGCCACTGGAGTTTAATGATTCTGGAAAAGAAAGTGAATCTAAGGACTTTGGACTATTCTGTCTCACTTATATCCAATTCACAAGCAAATCAAGACATCACCTATTGTGTCACTGGTCGTCTTCAAAAATGAAGGGTGAAGAACAGCAGAGGCAACCCTGGAGTCAAGAAAGCCTCTGACTAACATCTACTTTGTGTCCCTGGACAAATCATTTCACTTTTTAGTGCAGGTAGGTACCATTCTTCATTTGTAAAGGGAATTTCTTTCATTGAAAATTCCCTCTACCAATGAAATCATAGGTAAGGTACAATACCTGTACATGCACATATATGTATATATACACATACATATATATGGAAAATATACATATATGTGCGTATACACTGCCTTCTCTAATAGAATGTAAACTTCTTAAGGGCAGGAATAGTTTTATTTTTATCTTTTTATCTCTAGTGCCTAGTACAGTCACTAGCATATAGCAGTCACTTAAATGCTGGTTGATTGATCAATGGTATTTATTGATTGAAAAACACATAATGAAAAAGCTACTGTGAATTGAGTAGTACCTTTAAATGAATTTCCATCTTAATGATCCCAACATCATCTGCCTACATGTGAAAAATGGTAATAAAGATATGTATAGACATATATAATTTGTTCAGGCTGCAGAAAGTATGCTTGCTTATTCGTGGATTTGCATATGCTCTTGTGGTTGCCTTGCCACAATGCTGTATCTTCTAGAGTTCAGCAAACCACAGTTTGAGAAATACCACTGAAAGGGGAGCAAGGGGAGGAAATAAAAAGAAGAAAAAATGGAATCTAAATTATATCAACTTTAACTCACATTTCAAGGATAGATGCCACATCTTTTTAGTGACAAAGATGAGAGAAGGGAATATGTTCTACATGTTTTTCAGTTGGCTAGCTTGCTCTTCAGTTATATTTTTAAGTTGTGTTGTACAGTGGAAATCAAATACGTGTTGAAACAATATATCAAGATGTTGTGATACCAGCATCGCGTCTATATTATCCTTTGTTGGCCCCCTACCCAAATGTCAGCTAACTTTGTCTTCCCCTATCTCCACTGTTCTTTCTTTCTCCTTTTCACCTAGAGACAGTCAAATCTCGAGAGTTGTAAATATCCTTCTACTGTACTTAAAAGCTTAGGCTCAGCTTGGATAAGTCAGCCACCTGCTATGAGTGTCAAAAGGAGTTAGCTAGAGCCATTAGAGGAATTAGCAGTGAGACCAAGAGATAATTCATCATCTTTGGAGCTTTAACATTAAAAAAGTCAACTTGAAATTCAGATAGTTGCCCTTTAAAATTCTTGTTTTGAAAGGATTGATTGATTATATTTCCTTGCATGTTTCCCTTTTTCATTTATCTCCCTGTTTCTGGAAATTCACTAAGCTTAAGTGTTAGATAATTGTACGTAAAGAGAAAGACACTGGAAGGGAGTTCATGTGTTTTTAGTGTTGGGATGATCTGGTCATACACTTATCTCCCACTTCCTCCTGTCCATGTGTTGCCTTTATTAATATGTTCTTTACTCCCTGCGCTGCCCCTGAAATACTGCTCATACATTGATACTTAGAGGAGGAAATGTTGGTGGAAAAGGATCCATTTTTTCCTGATACCACTTTTAGCGTCACCCCTGAGAAATGAGATGACTTTTCAGTGACAAAAATGTACTATACCATAGCAAAGGCACTATGCATAGCTCTTGAAATGTACTGGGGACTCTCAAATCTAGTATCTGGCTTTTGCCAATGGTTCCCTACTATAAGAATATATAAACTATGAGGCTAGCAGATAAAAGGCAAGGGTGGATATTGTATGTGTGTGTATGTGCATGTGTGTGATGATGAAAAAACTAAATGATTGTTAATGTCCACTAAAGGGAAGAACAATTAAGAAATCCATCAACATGACTCTTATTGATACTTCTCTCAAGATAAAGTACAATGCTTTGTCTTCATAAACATAGTTTTTGCCTATAAGTAAATAAAAATGTGTTTGATATTTCACGTGATTTGAATATCATGGTAAGGGTCACACAATAAAACCTTCTTATTCCAGTATTTGTAACCAAGGCACAGAGTATTACTTAAGCAAATAGAAGATTATCCTTCACACTAGAAGTATAAACTGAAAACAATTAATGGATTTTCTAACTCTTGTTCTTGCAGGGAACTCAATATTTGGCCATAACAAAATTTAAGATTTTAGCTGCCTTCTGAAAATAAATGAATGGCAGATAATCTGGTAACTAAAAACATTTTTTCTTGCTAATATCTTTTCACTTCATCAAGTAAACAAACATATGACAAACATTGAACCTCATAATGGAGATAAGAAAAATTAGGGAGAAAAAAATAGTAGCAAAAAAAATTGAATTCTAAAATTTATCACATGTAGAGTTTCTAGGAATCCTGCAGTTACAGCTTCAGGGATTTCTTAAGAGTCTGAAGTATTAATAAACAGTTTCAAAGTCTAGATGTGGCTGAAATTTAAAGCTGGTTTTAAATCATAAATAATAGTATATTTTAAAAGCTTCTCATGAAATTAACATAAAAAGGAATACAAGTGTTCATTATAATTTGATACTTCTAGTAGGAACTGCACATTACACATGTTATATATTACATCTTACACACATATATGTGTATATATCCTCATATAACTAATGAGGAACTTCAAAGATGTCAAAGATGTAGGATAGAAAGAGAAGATGAACTGGTCATATGGTAGAGAGAAGGATGACAGTTACACAACGAGAGTGTCACTCATACTTTTGCTATGTCAGGAGAAAAGGAGGAAGCCCTCCAGCACTATACCCCTTGCGACAACCTTTTGGAAGGACAAAGACAAGAATAACATAGAGCTGGTAATTGCAGATGGATCGAGATTTTCATCTTTGGAGGGAGCTTCATATGTAACGTCTCATTTAATCTTCACAACAACCCTGTGAGGTGGGTACTATTATTACTATTCCCATTTCCCAACCGAGGAGACTGAGGCAAACAGAAATTTAGTGACTTGCCCAGGGTCACATAGCTAATAAACATGTGAGGCAAGATTTGAATTCAGGTGTCCTACCCACTGCAACACCTACCTGCCTTCCTTCTGTTTAAACTTCAATTTCAAAGGAAGAATATCGGCTTATTTAAGTCATGCTTTCTGCTTTAATAAGAGATTTCCACGATAAAGTGTGACTGATGTTGGCTCCCTGCTATGAAACGCAAGACTTGAAATTCAAATATTCTTACATCTGAAATGCAAATTGTTTTGTTGTTCAAGGTCACTAAGAGCCCATTATCAAGGTTAAACTTGTTAGATTAATAATTAGTTTGTCTGGAGTATAAACAGAGGATAATTCATTAGTTTGCTAATTGTTCTTCTGTAGACACTGGCCAGAATAGCTCTTTAGCTTTTTAAAAGCACAAATTGACACGTAGAAGATGCTTCATTGCAAACTCTAGAGTTTCATGCCATGGAAACGTGATATAAGTAAGATTGTGTTCAAGTGCGTATTATGGTAGCTATAATCCTTTGAATGGGGTCTGAGGAGTAACAGGTCTACATTATTGGGAATAGTTAATTAAGAAGACTCCCTGTATATTTAGTAGTTTGCATTTGGAATCTGATTTATATTCAAACTGGAGAAAATAGCCTCATTGAAAAATGACCTCAAACCATACAAGGTAAGTTCACCCACACTTATAAATTCTTTAAAATACTTCCCCGAAGAAAATATTGGCATGTAAATCAGTAGGGTCTGAATATTTCTCTCATTAAATCCAAAGAACTCATAGACAGGAATTTGCAATTTCCTTCATCAATAAGAATCAATGATAATACAGTGACTATATATTTTTGGGAAAGAATTTTGTTCAGGGTCATTCCACTGGGCCATTTTTCTTGACAGGGCCTGTCTATTCCTATTTGTGATGGAAAGAAATACATAACAGCAAGTTGTCATTTGTAATTGGATGAACCTTGAAGTTCAAGTATATTA
Source organism: Trichosurus vulpecula (assembly GCF_011100635.1). NCBI lineage: Eukaryota > Metazoa > Chordata > Mammalia > Diprotodontia > Phalangeridae > Trichosurus > Trichosurus vulpecula. Next base: position 138,210,360 of record NC_050577.1, on the reverse strand, counting down.
AGCAATGCAGATGAAATTCAGACTATTCTTCTTACTGTCTGGCAGGACATTGTAAGGAATTTGGTATCGTCATCGACATTTTCCATTCTATGATTCCAAAACTGGGGGTGAATAAAAAGATAAAAATAGCTAACATTTAAATGGACAGCTAGGTTCAATGGATAGAGTGCTGGCCTCGGGGTAAGGAGGACTTGAGTTTAAATCCATCCTCAATACTTACTAGCCGTGTGACCCTGGTCAAGTCACTTAACATCTATAAAATGAGCTAAAAAAGGAAATGGCAAATCACTTCAATATCTTTGCCAAGAAAACCCCATATGGGGTTGAGAAAAGTCAGACGCAATTGACTAAACAGCAGTAGAAACATTTATATAGCCCTTTCAGGTTTAAAAAGTGCTTTACTAATTTGATCTGTACAACAACCCTGGGAGGTAGGTGCTATTATTATACTCATGTTACAGAGGCGGAAACTGAGGCAGAGATAAAGTCACTTGACCAGGGTGATACAGCTATTAAGTGTTCCAGGCTGAATCTGAACTTGGGTCTTCCTGAGTCTATGTATAGTACTCCATTTATCGTGCCACCTACCTGCCAATAGCAGCTATGTATTTATATATGCTCTGAGGGGATGTTACCAGGCAACATCTAAATGTGCCTGATCATATCCTCTGGCTCAACACCTACCCTCTCCCATGTTCAAGGGCCTGAGTTCAGAATGTCTGACATGGAATTTCAGCCCTTAACTTGACCTTTAGGTTCAAGTGTGAATTGGGGGATAAAGATTAAATATGTTTCAAAAAGTGCTTGAGCCGTGGAAGCCAGAAGGTCTTTACTACCATTGGATAGGGGGAAGTCTTCCATGGCTCCAAGGTCTGATTGGTAAGAAAATGTACCAAGCAAGACGTATGTGTGTGTGTGTGCACATGTGCATGCGTACCCGTGAGGGTCATGAGATCATAAGTGATTTTGGCTGAAACATGGAATGTCATTATAAAAATTCTATGTGACAGACACAAACTACAGGGTCAATTTTTGACACTACTCATACAAAAACCACCATTATATCATTGCCTACCCTGAGACAGGCAGGTAGGTGGCACAGTGCCAGGCTTGGAGTCAAGAAAACTCATGCTCCTGAGTTCAAATCTGACCTTAGACACTTACCTAGCCATGTGACTCTGGGCAAATCACTTAACCCTGTTTGCCTCAGTTTCCTCAACTGTAAAAGGAGCTGGAGAAAGAAATGGCAAACCATGACAGTATCTTTGCCAAAAAAAACCCCAAATGGGGTCACAGAGTCAGACATGACTGAAAGTAAAACAATAACCACCCTGGATCAAAAAAAAAAGGATAAAAGAACACAAAAGAAAAAAGGATGGTGGGATAAGAAATAAAGAAGAACAGAGAGGGGAACTACAAAGAATGTCCCCATGCTAATTGGACACTGTAGCAGAGATATTCAGGGAATCAGGGGAAAAAAAGGTTAAATTTAGAGTCATAATCTAATCAAGTAGGATCATAGGTTTAGATGTAGAAGACTCTCTAGAGACTATCTAGACAAATGTCCTAATTTTACCAATGAAGAAACTAAATAAAGAGAAATTTAGTGACTTACCTAAAGTCACACAGGTAGAAGTGACAGTCTGAGGATTAAATTTGGGTCCTCAGTCTCTTGGACCCAGAGCTCTTTTTACTAAACTATCCTATAAGGAGTATTTTCTTAAACCTGAAAAAATTAAATAAATTACGTAAAATTAAGCAAAAGTCCAATATGAGTGAAAAGACCTGGTTGTATTGCGTTTTAATGTTAAATAATCTTGTGCCACATTAGTCTTCTGTTCAGCAAGTACAAACACATTTTGCTCACTACAGGTGTCCTGTTAACAATTAGACTGCTCAGACAATTAATGATCCTTGTATCCTCATCCAAAATAATATGCCCTGTAGCTTCTTGTGGTGCAGAAATTTTTAAAGGTTAGGTCATTTTTTAGCTTGCTGTTCTCAATGCCACTTACAATAATGCAGAAAGCTCATTATAGTCATGGTCATCAATCAATCAATATTGTGGACCCGCATGGTGCGTGATGTACGAGGGCATATATACAAGATGCTATGGAGTGACGGGTTACACACAAAAAAATAATAATTTCTGACAAAAGACAATTTGCAATCTACATTTAACTTAATTTAGTGTGCAGCTAGGTGGTTCAATGGATAACGTACCAGCCTTAGAGGCAGGAATACCTGAGTTCAAATATTGCCTCAGGTACTTCCTAGATGTGTGACACTGGGCAAGTCATTGGACCTTTTTGTTTGCCTCAATTTCCTTATCTGTAAAATGGTGATATTTCCCAGAAGTATTGTGATAATCAGATTAGATGATATTTTAAAGTGCTTTTCAAACCTTACAATGCTATAAAAATGCTAGCTATTATTATTAACAAGCATTACTTGAGTATCCACTTTATTCCAGAGAGCAGGTAGGTTGCACATTGAATAGAGCACAGAACCATGAAGCCCTAAGTCCAAATCTGGCCTCAGACACTTTCTGGATTTGTGACCCTGAGCAAGTGAAATTAACCGTGTTTGCCTCAGTCTCCTCATTTGTAAAATGAACTGGAGAAGGAAATGGCAAACCACTCTGGTACCTTTGCCCCAAAAAAACCTCAAATGGGGTCATGAAGAATTGGACACAACTGAAAACAAGTAAACAACAGCTGTATTCCAGGCACTGAGGTTACAAAGACGAAAGAAAACAGTCCCCGCTCTCAAGGAGCTTAAATTCTACCTGAAGGAAATATGTACAAAGATGAGTCAATACCATATAAAGATGGTAAATACAATATAAATTTGGTAAAGGGTGATTTTGTTGTTGTTCAGTGATGTCTAACTGTGACCCCATTTGGGGTTCTCTTGGCAAAGAGGTCGCACGGTCAGTAAGTGTGTAAGGCTGAATTTGAATTAATGTAGATGAATCTTCCTGATTCCAGGTCTGGTGCTCTATCAACTGCACCACCTAGCTGCCCAAAGGGGGATTAGGAGAGCACTAACAACTAGGAAAATCAGGAAAACCCCTCTCCTACTGAGGTGGGTGTGAGGAGGGACAAGGTTCCAGGCGTGCAGGAGAGCCTATTCCAAGGCAGGGAGGTAGGCGATAGAATGCTGTCTACAAAGAAAGACAAGTGGGCCAGTTTGGCTGGAATGTAAATTATGTAAGAGGTAGTCATGTGAAATCAATTTGGGAAAGACAGGAGAGAGCCAGATTGTGAGACAAGATAAACAACAGAGAACTAAGTGCAAAGGCATCATTACTAAGGGGGAAAAAAAATTCCACAACAGAGAGAACCAGATGGAAGAAGCAAATCCCCAGAAAATGGAGGAAGCGATCTAAGAATGAAAGAAAGGTTTGGAAACTAAAATTGATGGGGAAGGAAAGGTGACCATAAGGGCAAGGACTTAGTTCGTGAGAAAGGAGAGCAGACCACGCAAACTGGAAGTAGATTTCATCAGGAGAAAAGCCAATCAATCCAAACTGGAAATACTTTTTGTTTGTCTATATGTCAACTACACTTGACTGATTAGAGCTTAGCACAGTTCCCTGGAGGGGTTCTGACATGTGACAATGTATGCCTTTAGTCCTGTTATTGGCAGTCAAAGGATAAATGGTTTTCTACCACTCTTGCCAAGAATTTTAGAAACCAGTTTTCCCTCTTCCCAATTCTTTCTGACTCCCCCCAATTTATATTAATACCAACCACCTTTATTACCTTTCCTCTCATTCTCCTTTTCAGTTTATTAGACTAAATGCCTGGTGCATATCCATATACTGATTATCATAAATATCTAACAATGAAATGGAGAAGAAAGGTTCTATTAAAATCCCTTTAAGTCTTGTTGTCTACTTTCCTTAAGTCATTGCCTAGTTTCTCTTAGACTGAACACATAGACAGGCATGTGATAATTTATGTAGTCGATGTACATAACTTTTTTTAAAATTTCTTTACCTCCAAAAGATCCATGATTTTATTAGCATGGGCAGTCATTCTCTACTTGCACAAATCAGACCCCCTTCAGACTTAAAAGACAGCATTTGTGAGCTTCTTACACTCCCTAAATCCATCACCTGCTGGCCGATCTTCTTGTGGTTAGCCTCTCCGTACTTAACTTCCATGCTCCTCAGACTAGATGCTTCACCAGGATAACCCTTGGAGCCTTTCTAAGTTAATGAGAATAACAAATTCAGTTCAATTCAGTAAACATTTATTCAGTGTCTACTATGTGCCAGGCACTTTATTAGGTACTGGGGAAATGAAAATAAAAACAAAATCTTTCCTGCCCCTAAGGAGTTTACATGCTACTGAGTGGAAGCAACATGTTCACAGATAAGAAAATTAAATATGTATGCATGGGGGCAGGGGGAGAATACAAACAACTGGCCAGATCGGGCAGTGACACTCAGGCTGTACCGTAAAGGGTGCCAGGGATTCTAAGATGTGTCTGTGAAGAGGGAGAGCATCCCAGACATGGAAAGCAACTTGGGCAAAGATAGGAAATCAAGAGATGGAGTGACATTAGAGGGGAAGAGCAAAATCCTTTGGAAGGCATATACAATATATGAAGGAGAGCAAGCTAAAATCCATTAACCAAAAAAAGTTTGTTGCATTCAAACTGTAAGAGGCTCTAATGGCCAAAGAAAGAGGCTTTTCCTTTTTCCTAGAGTCAATAGATGAAATCTGTGCTTCGAGAATATAAATTTGGTAGTTATATAAGGGTTCGATATGAGACAGAGGAAAGAGTGGAGGCAAGGGAGACCAATTAGGAGATTATTATAATAATCAGGACAGTAGCAATAAGGATCTAACCTAGGAAAGAAGTTTTGTGAGAAGAGAGAAAGAGAAGAGGATGAGCGAAATGCTATAGAAGCATTTTTAATAGCATTTTTTCCAGGGTTGAAACTAGCCCAAAGGCCTTTATTGTGTATCTTTGAGCTGGTAGCTTGTACAAGATATTGGTAGAGGGTATTTGAGATAGTTTTAATTTCAGCACAATGTGTGCCCCAGAAGTATAAATCTGTATATATGTTCTATACCCTACATGTGTATATACTATATAGAATGTATAATAGAGTGTGTGTGTGTATGTATGTGTGTGTGTGTGCTCTACATGTTATATAATTTATCTCCCCTCCTCCAGCTTTTTAAAGGAAGGGGGTTGTTTTGCTCTGCAAGCTTATACTAGAAAACAAATCCCACCCACTCCACCAGGGCAGACTAGATTTTGATGGAAACTAAGACACAAGATAAAATATTCCCCTAGAATTATCCCCAAGGTAGGCAAATCAGGGTGTTCACCCTGAGCCCTGCACTTTCCAGGGTTTCTGCCAGCATCTCTAACTGGTCACAGAGAAGGAAATAGTGCCACCATCTGTTGAGGAAAAAAAAAGACCTAAAATAATCATATGAACATAATAAACCCATAATAAGGGAGCCAGCATGTGGTTTCCCGGTAACATCCTATCCTTGCCTAATTGCATTCCTCATTTTGCATGGGATTTCTCCTTTCTGTTTTTCCCCTTCAAGAAAATTCTGGATGTCCATTTTAACTTTATTTCACCTGTATGAAAAGGCTGAGAGGGGCAGATCTCCAAAAAAAAGGTGATTTGCCCAGGGTCCTTAGCCTGCCCAATGATGTCATCATATTTCTCTATTGGGCCGGACCTCTCTAACCTCTTTCCTATGCCAGGAAAAAAATCCTGGGACATCTTTCTGGATTAACTAGATTTTCATTTAAATCCTGCCTGGTTCCAATCAATCCAAATATATGAGGTTTTACTGTACTTTATAGCACACTGTATATTTCTAGCTACATGAATAACCATGAGCTAAAATCTGTTCTGTATCATCTTTAGTGTCCCTCCATTCTTAGCTTCTCAGGCAGGAGGAGGGGAGGCATTCAGCTACAGAGTAATTATATTGTGTACCCATCAGCAGTTCTCCTCTTACAACCCTGGAACAGCCCCAAGGAGCGCAGAAGCAATGGAGCAGGCATGAATTAGACCTAAATTTGCAAAGAAGAAAAATTTGCTTAAATGTAGAATTATTTACGTTCTACTTCACATTTAAGTACTTAGTAAATTATCGCAATAATCAACAATCACTGGATTAGGAAGAAGCTTAAGAGGTTATTTAGTCCATTCCCCTGGCTTCAGTTATGTGAGAATAGTATGGGGGGGGGGGGTAACAACTATGTTAACAACAAAACAGAACAATTAAAAAAAACACACATATACAATAAATGACTTCACCATGGCTTGTTACACCTGCTACCTGGGCAAATTCACCTCTAGGGCACATTAATACCCTATTAGTGGAGCTATGAACTGGACCAACCATCAGGGAAAGCAATTTGGAACTATGCCCCCAAAATTATTAAACTGTGAAATCTATTTGACTTAGTGATGCCACTTCTCAGTTCATACCTAAAGAGAGTGAAAAAAGAGGAAAGGTCATCTGTATACAAATATTTATGACAGCTCTTTATTTGTGATGGCGTTGAATTGGAAATTGAGTAGGTACCCATCAACTGGGGAATAGCTAAACAAGTTATGACAGATGAATGTGATGGAATACTGTTGTGATGTAAGAAATGATGAAGGGAACAAGTTCAGGGAAACATGAGAAGACACGTATGAACTGATGTAGAATGGAATGAACAGAACCAAGAAAACAATTTATACAGTAGCAAGAATATTGTAAAGACACTTTTAAAAGATTTAGGAACTCTGATAAATGATGAGCTACAATTCAAGAGAACTCTTAAGGAAACATGTTATCCCCAACTTGACAAAGATGGTGGACTCAGGATGCAGATTGAAACATATTTTTTTTGGACATGGCTAGTGTGGAAATTTGTTTTGTTTAGCTATGCATATTTGTAACAGGAAAAAATCCCAAGTCAAACTGGTGAAATGGTTATACATAAAGCCAAACAAAAACACTGATGTTTACCTGTGAAATGCATGCCTTCCATGTCATTACATATATTCATCGATGGAACCATTAATTACTTCATGCTCAATATGATCTTGTTTTATTTTTTTTTAATTCATCTGTTTGTGAAGTTGAACCTTGGCCTTGGAATCATAGACCATGAAACAACAGAATAATGGACCTTTACTAATATTAAATATTATGATTGCCAATGCTTATCATATACATTTCAAAGGTGGCAGAGACTAGATTAAATCTGTAGCAATCCCAGAATATACCCTTAAATCTTCAACTCATACCTGAGCAATATTCTTTCTTCAACACACACAAGAAGGCATCAGCTAGCCTCAACCTCAAGACACCTCAGTACATTTAAAATCAAATTCCTCGTCCATCCCTAAAACTGACTTCCCTCTTGAACCACTTGTTTCAATCAGTTGTTCTAGCCTTTCCTCCATGAAAAACACATCCCTCAGGATGGGCTGAACCAGACCTAAGTTCAAATTCCATCTTGGGCAAATTACTTAATCTCTACTGGCTTCAGTTTCCTCACCCGGAAAATAAGGATTTTGGATATAACCTCTAAATTCCCTTCTAAAACCATAAATATGATTCAAAACTTAGAACCTGGAATTCATCTTTTACTCCTCCCTCTTCTCCCCGTGTCCAATAAGACACCAAATCCTATCAAATCTTCCCTTATATTGTCATCAATCAATAAGCATTGCTTAAGTGTCTATTATGCAGCAGGCACTGTGCTAGGTGCTATAGATTCAAAGACAAAAATTAAAGACCTTGGCCTGAGAAAACTTACAGTCTGTGTGTTTTGTATCTCTGTCCCTTTCTTTCATTTCCACTATTACCACCCTAATTCTGGTCCTTACCCCATCGTACTCAAACTATTACAGTACTACCTTCCACAACTGATTCTTTGGATTTTAGCTTCTTTCTGGGTCCATCTATCTTGCAGACTGATTGATTCATCAGCAGACTGATCTTCCTAAAGTTCAATTTTTATAATATCACTCCTATTTTCAGTAATCTTCACTGGTTCTCCGTTGCCTGTTGGGCATTCTAAATTCCTTAGTCTGGTGTTCAAAGCCCTCTACAATCTCACTTTAATTACCACTTCCATCTTTATCTTCCACTGTTCCCCTACAATTGCATATGTCATTGGCCCTTCTACAAGGGCAGGAAGTTTCTCATTTCATTACCTTTTCCCCTTCCCAGCATAGAGTTCTGAACACAGTAGGCACTTAACATATTTATTGAATTTAATTGCTAAAAAGAAATCTACCGCAGCAACACTAACATACTCGCTGGAACCCAAGCACAATTTACAGAATCCCATCGCTGCAATATTGTTCTCACTTTTCGCCCACCTTAAGTGCTTTGACTACTCATCTCTACCTATTTGAATCCTACCTTTTCTTCTAAGCTCAGCTCAACTTCCACCTTCTTAGAGAAATCTCTATTACCGTGGCAGCCCACAGTGATACTTTTCAGTCCTCCAAATCCCTCTAGCATTTATTGTTCATAACACTCATTAGGCTCTTACCCTACTGTATCCTGCCATGCATTCTATACATATACTATATGTATTTTATCCCAACAGCTAGTCAATAGGCATTTAGCAGGTACTTACTATATGCCAGGCACTGTGTGCAAAAATATCCCCTGGCCTAAGGTTATTCATATTTTTGCAGAGGAGATAACACACAAAAAACATTTTTGTAAGACTTTTGAAGCCATTTACTCCTTCAGCTAATATTTACAAAATGCATTGTGCTAGGTTCTAGAGGTAAAAAGATGAAAGACATTTCTTTCTTCTGTTCTCAAGAGTTTATAATAGAGGATAAAGAGAGGCAGCATGGAATAGTGGCTAGAAGACAAGGTTTGGAGTCAGGAATATCTGGATTCAAATCCTGCCTCACACTCATACTGTCTGCATGACCGTGGCCAAATCCCTTAACCCCTTGATTCTAGGCCTTAAGTTGCTGACTGTTATCAGTACAATTAGGAGTCTGGCACATGTGCAGACATAGGAAACCCCTAAGTATAATTCAGTATAAATGTTATATATGCTACATGTATGTGTGTGTATATATATATATATGTGTATATATATATGATGTAGAATATACTCTAGAGACAGTATATGTGTGTATATGTAGATATGTATATATATATGTTCTACATATTATATAATTTATCCATCCCCTCCAACTTTTTAAAGATGAATCTTTTCCACTGCAAGCTTATACCAAAAAACAAATCCCGCCCACTCCATCAGGGCAGAGTATCTGTGAAACTGAGCCAGGAGAGGTGTGATAATGACATGTGAGGGAAAATAGGTTGGAGAGATTGTAGAACATGCTTAGACGTTCTGTAACTGGTTCCAGTTTGCTAACAACATGGTGAATGAGGGGCTCTTTGACTGGTTTCAGAGGCATTTAAAAGTGGAGTCCTGCCTCAATCCTTCCAGCTGCTTTATTTGTAGCTGGAGTCCTTCACTCAGAGTGTTGGTGAAAATTTTTTCTTCCTGGTCTTAGGGCTTCCCGCCCTGCCCCTGAAAAAAAAAAGACATACACAAATAATTATAATAGAAGTGAGCATATTATGAGCACAGAGGAAGCATCAAACAGAGGAGCAAGAGAGATTTGAGGAAGGATGGATATCTTTAAATCAGGGAGGCATTCATACAAGAGGTGACATATAACCTTGACCTCAAAGAAATTCAAGTAGAGATACGGTAAGAGAGTCTGTTGTAGCCCAGGTGAATGGCCTGTGAATATGCAGGAAGGCAGAAGATGATAGGATGAAATTTGGGGACTACATGGTTCAAGTCAACAGAGCTTTTAAAAAGTCAATTTTGTGCTTCTTGGTATCTTCCAGACCATCTTGCATGCAGTAAGTATTCGATAAAAATGTCCAGATTCATGTATTACCCTTCTCCTAAACAATCTGCACAGAAAAATTTCTGGTTGACCAAGGGCTCTGCTTTTTCTGGTTAATTGAAGCAGTAAGCACTGTGCACCTAGAGAAGATAGAAAAGAACAAAAATTTAAAAGCTAGAATCAGCTGGAAATCATACAAATTGCTGTATCTGATGAAAACATATGTAGCCTTTGAAAGACCCTTCAGGGGAAAGCCAGCACCAAAAACGTATATGAAGCTTTTTTGTTCCAAGGCATGCTGCATTCAAAACTAGGATATCCTGAATGAAATCCAAACTTCAAGCAAATATCTGCAGGGATAAAGGAACACCAGCTGGCAAATAGGAAGAGCATCAGTTTAACTGCTCTGAAGAGACCAGAAAGTTTGGAATGGCTCTATCCATAATATCTCTCCAGAGCCCCAGAGGTAAGATGTACCTGTTTGTCAAATTGCTTACCGAGAGCTATCTAAAAAGGAACAGCCAGTCAGTAAAGGTAATGTTTGTAAACTGCAAATCCGTGGTGTTTTTTCTTTCTTAATGGGATTATAATGAGTGTGCTGAAATGTTTATATACAACAGCTGCAAAGCCTTCTCCCAAAACATTGAAGACTGACTCACAACCAACGTCCTTCAATTCAGTAACTTAAGAAATGATTTATGAGCTGCCAAATAATATGGACTCAAATTCTACTGCAAGAGACATGTGACATTTTGCCAGATGAAGCTGGTACCCTATTAACAGTCAGCCCCTGCCTGGTAATCACAAGGCGTCAGACTCATGAGCAGGAAATCTCATAGAGTGCATCTGAAACTCTACTCTGCACAAGGCCAACTGGTTAGAATTTTAATACTCAGCATCATGACATTAACTCCTCAAGTGATGGCTAATGTGAGCTTAAACAGAACAGAGGAAGCCAGAGTCTATTTTACCACTATGCCATCTTCTGAATGTGCCTATCCAGGCTTCTTCCAGAAGACTATACTTCAGAAGTCTGTTTATGTCTCAACTCATTAATTCACTTTGTGCTGACTCCCTTGAAACTTGAGAATAATTTTCTAGGGCACTGAACACATGTTTTCTCTAGGGATGATGGCAGTGGTGACATCATGTTATTTAACCCAGAAACCCAACGCACATGGTGGAAAAGGATACCACGCATGCTAATTACTGATCTGGTTACCAGCCAGTCATAGAGGTCTAAGGTATTCTAATGCTAATGTTTTACCAAGAAGGTAGACATTTTAAACAATTTTAATAGCATAACTGATCTTGTAAATAATTTATTACAAAAGCCTAGAGAACCCAGGAGGTTTTCAAAAAAATAACTGCTTTGATATCTTTTATTTTTATGTTTCCTGAATTTCCACTGGTATACCTTCCCATTTCTTCTCCTAGACAGCCAACCTGTAGAATAAAGAATTTTTCTCAGCGTATTTGGTTGCTGGTGGTAAGTAGGCCAAAGGTCACCAGTCCTTTCTGGTGTTTTCCACCTAGCCCAATATGTGGTTTTTACATGGAACTTGAGACACATAATGGGTTTTTGGGGGGAAGTAGGGAGCAAATAAGCAGTGGCAAGAGTCTCCTCACTAGAGAACACCCAATTTCTCTATAGTTTTGCTAAATGAAACCCCTGGGAATGATTCACCTGAACTGGAGGGGGGGGAGGGGCGGGGTGAAGGAAGGGGGAGGGGATTAGACAGTAGCAAAAATAAGTTCTCTAACCATAGATCCAATGTAGATTAGATTGAGAAAGTCTATGGGGAGAAGAATAAGTAATTCAGACTCTAAAGTGCCTAAGGGGTGCTCTAGCTAACTCTAGATACAGGTTGGATGCATCAAATAAATGTTTGCCAGAAATGGTTCCCGAAGCTATCAGGCTAAATATTTGGCTAATTCTCTTCCTATGGGGGAGGAAGCTGTGCAGTAGCTAAAAACCAGAAGATGGTAGCAGAGAGCAGCTGCAGCCCAGATACAGGACAGAAGATGCAGCTCTACAGAGAAAGCAGTCACCCGGTGCATGCATCCCCCAGAGGGCCTCTGTGGCTCTGCAGTCTGAGTTGCCCCAGATATGCGTAAGTCCCTCCACGTGCCCCTTCCTCCACTGGTGGTATGATAAATTGTTAGAGAGTGTTCATCTGTGTAAATGGGGGAAATTGTTCTCAAAACTTATTTAGCCAGGCTACTTTTTTACATGTTTGGTTTAGTTTGCTTTAAATTGATATGTTTCCTGGTTAGTTAGCTAGAAAAATAAATGAGCAAACAAACAAAATACAACAGTAGAGGTTCATGAGATGTGGCTTTGAGTGAGATGCCTGCCTATATCCTCATTTTGCCTCAAACCTAGGCTGGCTTTTGGGGAGACCTACATTTGAGAGAGATCCCTGAGTTTTATACAGTAAGGTCATCATATAAGAAAGAGGACACATAATTATATACACATTATAAATAGTGTGCTATTCTATATAAACAATTTAACTTATATCTTATCAGCAAAAATCTACCTTTTATTACTTTTATTGCTCAAGACACGATAGACGATAGTATATACATGTGTGTGTATAAACATACATACACATACACACATGTGTGCATGTATGTGTGCATGTGTGATGTACATACGTATGCATGTATGTATCACATGTATATCCATTAATGTGTATACCTGTGTATGTATATTTTAATCTACAAATGTTTACTGTATATGGATTTATTTGTTTAGCACAGAACAAAAATTTAAATATCACTTTCTATCACCACCCAAGTTATAGATGGTTAGATCTCAATGTAAAACAATCCATTTTATACAACAATAGCAAATGTAGATATGACTGTATCTACACAAAACCAAGACATTTATTTTCAAAGTCAAAAGTGATGTCAATCAACCAGTTTTTGGTCGCCATGACTCAGCAATGACTACAAATAGCTTGAGGGCAACTAGGTGGACCAATGGACTGTGTGCTGGGCCTGGGGTCAGGAAGACCTGAGTTCACATCTGGCCTCCAATACTTAATAGCCATGTGACCCTGGGCACATCTCTTAAACCTGTTTTCCTCAGGTTCCTCATCTGTAAAATGAGCTGGAAAAGAAAATGGCAGACCATTCCAGTAGCTTTGCCAAGAAAACCCCAAATGGGGTCACAAAGAATCAGACATAACTGAAACAACTCAACAAACAAATGGCTTAATTTACTTTTTGGGGGGCTGAAAGTCAGGTGTTTAAGCAAATAGTCAATTCAGACAAAATGTATGTAGGTATGGTATGTAGGTATAGTCTCAGATTTCCTTAGTTGAAGAAATGCCTACAACATATAGTCATTCATATTTTAGTTTTATTTTGTTCTTCTCATAGGACCAGTTTGAGCAGTGAACATCTTAAAGGCATCGAATCATAGAGTTCTTGGGTTGGAAGGGTCTTCAGCCACCATGTAGCCCAACACTATACCAGATACACAATATTTATGTATCTAAGATTGTATTTATACAAAGTCAAAGAAATTAGTTGAAAAGTCAATATTGCATGCATTTCTTCTACAAAATCCCTGCCAAACTGTTATTCTATTTATTCTATTATTGCTCATTTCAGTTCAAGCGAAATTGCTACCTATCATGGCAACCTGGTTCCATTTAGGGGCAGCTCTAGTTCTTAGGAAATGCCTCTTTATGTTAAGTCAACACTTACCTGCCTCCCTAAAACTTCCATACTTTGGTCCTCATTTTACCCTTATTCATACAGAATCAATCTAATCCTCTTCCACATAACAGTCCTTCAAATAAAAGAAAAATGCAATGGTGTGTTTCCTATGTCCTTTCTTCTCCAGGCAATATTTTCTCTTTTCTTTTCACTGTTCCCCACATGACAGTTTCAGATAGTCTCACCATCTTTGTTGGCCTCTTCAGGATATATTTCAATCCATAAATGTCCCTCCTTATGATGAATATAGCACTTCAAGTAAAAGTTGGCTGTGTAAACTGGAGTTAAAGCAACTCATAAGCTTAACTAAGGAAGGGCAGCTGGGGCTTTGCTGCAGAGAAGGAAATTCAGAAGACTTCCACAGAACCATTCTTTTCTGCCCAGCTCCACTTCTGTCAGGGCAATGTGCTCCTACCAATTAGAGGCCACATTTTCAATCAGGGTATCCCACAGTCCACTTCTATATTCTCTCCACTCTCATTGCTGAGAGGTTAAAATATTGCTAGTTATAGCCCTGGTGTAACTATCTTTCATTTTAGAACCTATACTTTTACTGTTCATCAGTTGTTTTAGTCATATTCAACTCTTGGTGACCCCATTTAGGACTTTCTTGGCAAAGATATCGCAGTAGGTTTGCCATTTCCTTTTCCAGCTCATTTTACAGATGAGGAATCTGAGGCAAACTGGGTTAAGCAACTTGCCCAGGGTCACACACCCAGTAAGTGTCTGAGACCAGATTTGAACCAATGAATATGAGTCTTTCTGACCTTCAGCCAGGCACTCTATCCACTGCCACTTAGCTGCCCCTTACTTTTATTAATGCAGCCTAAAATCTCATTAACATATTTGGTAATCACTTCATACTTTCCCATCATTTTTGGCTTTCAGTCAACTAAACCCCTTTGGTCTTCCTCACATCAATGCGACTCTTTCACTCTCCCCCATCCTGTTTTTGTGGAATTTTTTTTGTTTGTTTTTTAACTTATAACAGGGTTTTACATTTATGTTGATTAAACTGCTTCTTCATTTAGCCCATCATTCAGGTTGGATCTTATAGGATTCTAATTCTAATAGTCAGCACATTAGTTTTTCACTTCTTTCAGTCATCTGTACTTTTGACAATCATGACATCTATGTCTTTTTCCAAGGGATTTAATTTCTTAAAATATGCTTTTTTTATTTAATTCTATCTTGATGTCTTTGACATTAGATATCTCAGGGGCTGTTGTGTGTTTGGATTTGACCAATTCCCGTTTCTAAGTCTCAATCTCTCCTTAGCATTCCCTTTTAATATCAGACAATGCTGAAATTTCTCATTTCCCATTAATGTCATTAACTTTTTTAGCAAGTAGATAATGTTAAAGCTCAGATTATTCCTTTGCCCTTGTTGAGAACTCAGTCCTTGACTTGGTTTCAGTGACTATTATGTCCATTTGTGTGAGCTCTAATGAAGAAATGATTAAGCTAACTTTATTTATTGACAAAGTTTGTTATATAATCTTCCCCCTCATAAAAAAATTCACTGGAGTATATGAAATGTCAGCTTGTCACATTAAATTATCAAAGTCACAACAATCATCCTCTCAACAGTCTTCCAAGTGTCCTTCACCCTCATTATAGCACTGTCCTTCAGAGATAAGTAGCTGGAGTACTTTAATGAGGAGTTCAGCTAATGTGATAATTAAGGATGGATGAACCAATTAAAATATGCAAAAAATGATTAAAATCATACCTAAACATAAAGTATGTGGGGGTGGAGGAAAAAGAAAAACCCAACCCCTTCATTGTTCTATTCACAAGCCTTTCTGCTGCCTAATCTTCAAAGGGGATTGATAAACTATATTTATTCTGACCCATTTGGAACCAGGAATTACTCAAAGCTTATAAATAGAGAACCCTAAACAAGATGTTGAACTTTTCACCCCAGCTATCCAGCTAGGGAAAATAATCAGTCATACTCCTTTTACTAGTCTCCATTTATAGCATAAACTAATGTGCACAATCTGAATGACTTTCCTAAGGCCATTCATTGACTTACTGGACAGATCAAAAGGGATGGACTCTTTCTTAAGAAATTGGCCTTCCAAGCTACTGCACTAATTATTAGATTGGTACCTGAGGTCAGGGAGGGAGGAAGGAACATATTCTCTATATGTTTTTCCCTTTTCATGGGCAATGATTTAGATAGATATGTAACTAGGAATTTCAACTCCTGAAGCAAACTTGTTTGGGGGGCGAGGGGGTAGATCTTGGCCATGTGGTGGGAGTGAGGTGGAAACAGAGTCCTCAGGCTTCTGGGGCATGTCATGGGTGGTCCTTGTGAAGGTATAGCTCTAGATTCTAGGACAATCCATCTCATATGGGAGAGGTAGAACCTAGACCCAGGGAAGGCTGTTCCATGCCACTGGAGCCTAGATGACAACCAAGGACAAGGTTAGGTAGCACAAGGAAGGCTGGACCCCAAGGGAAGGACCTCTATGGTGATGGGATGGTAGGAGTGGCGGCCTAAGATCAGGTTAGGAAATGGAGGTAAGTCAGTGGACCCCATGGCACGAGAACCAAGCTATAGAGCCTTTGTTGGAGGAAGCACTTGCCTCTCCACCACAACCCCCAGAAGAGTTCTCTGAGGCAAAGTCCCAGTTGCCTGATCCTGTTTGTGACCCTGGCTTCAGAGCTTTGCTTTTACTTTTCTCCACTACTTTCCACTCCTCAGGCTCTTATCACTTTCCCATGCTATTTCCCCAAAACACAAAAGGAAAAGGAGCAGGGGAAGAAGATGAATAGAGTCTTTGGGATGCGATGAGATTTCATGGAATCATAGGATTTTGAGTTGAAAGAGACTTTAGAGATTATTTAGTACAATACCTTAATTTTACAGATAGAGAAACTGAGGCTAAGTGATTTGTCTAAGGTGGCACAGGTCCCCTGCTTCCAATCCAGTGTGATATTACTGCAACAGATTGCTTTTAATATTTGTACGAAAAGAACAAATTAATTTCCCTCTTTATCCCCCAACTCAAATCCTGCTCCAAGATTATAGAATTTAGAGCTGGAAAAAAATTGAGAAATCAGATTGAATTTATATTCATAGAGTTAAAGGGCGAAGATTTAAGAGGCCTGCAGAGTTTCTAAACTAGGGGAGAGTTAATAATGAAGGTGAATTTTAGCATAATGGTAAAATACCTCATTTCAGAAATATGAACAAAAATATCACTAACGTTATATCACAGGCACTATGACTATTTCATTAGGAAGCAGCAAAGTAGAGTTTAGGGATTCTTAACCTGCCAGCCACAGACCTCCAAAAATGCTGATTCATGAATCTTACCAGAGAGGTCCTAAAGCGTTCGGAGCCTCAATGCAATCAAAGGTTTGTTATGTACCACAAAAAGGACACCTGATAGCTGCTTAGACCAGGATTTCTTAACTTGGCATCCAAAGACCCCCATAGATAGATGTCAGAGGGGCTCATGAACTTGGATGGGAAAAAAAAAAAAAACCTTTATTTTCATTAACCTCTAACTGAAATTTAGCATTTGTTTCATTCTTTTAAAACTTTATTCTGATAAAATCAATAGGTTTTGCCAAACTGCCAAAGAGGTCTGCCACATAAAATAGGTTAATAATCCCTGGTTTGGTGGATGGTTGGTTGGACTTAATCAGAAAGACATAGGCTGAGTGCCTCGTATGACATTTATTTGTTGTGTGACCATGGACCAATCATTTAACCTGCCTGTACTTCGGTTTCCTCATCTGGAAAATGGGAATAATTATACCTACTATAAGGTTGTTGTAGGGCTCGAAAGAAACAACACACATGTTTTACAAACTTTAAAGTCCAATACAAATGTCACCTATTGTTACATCATAAGTAAATTAGGGATTAAAAATTCATTTTACTTATTGATTCACTGAAAACATGACTCATGCCTCTATGTTAATTTTATAACAGCTGAATGAATTCAAATGTGTAATTCTATCCAAGAGCTATTCAGTGGCCTCTTTAATCTAGATAAGAGAATACTACCTTCAATAAGCGGGCTGATTATTTAGCATGGCAATGCAGAGGGTGTGGCTAAACTGTTTGCTATTATATACAGGGATCTGAATTTGGTTGGCAAGATGGTACCTAAATAAGAATAGCATAAAAAAGAAAGAGCATGCTATCATGGGCCCTGAACTGAAGTGTCAGAAATAGTACTACAGGGAAAAGGAAAGAATCTAGACATCAAAGGGCCTTGGTTTAAATCCTGGTTCTGCTAGTAACTACCTGTGTGACCTTGCATAAATTCTACTTAACCCTCACAAGCCTTCTTTACATGTAAAATGACATGTTTGAACTGACCAATAAAGTCCCTTCCAGAGCTAGAGCTTAGAAAATGTCAGTAAACTTGCATGGTATTAATTATAATAACAACCTTAACGCTTCTCCAGGGAGTTCCTTTTTTGCTCCATTACTATGTGAATGTCCTGGCCAGTATTGTACGTGAAGCATGAAAAACAGACCCTTCTAATATGCCTATCATTTTCAAACAACTCTGTTAGCTAATTGGTATTTCAATAGCTCTCGTTCCAGCTTTCCCTTTGTGCAGGCTGACCCTTACAGCATGCACAGTGTATTTCTCCTGAATGAGCTGGGAAGTTGATTCAGCACATTTGTGACAAAAAGACACCCAAAGGAAGAGCTTTAGAGACCTGCTGTAAGTGACATCCCCCTTCTCTGTCTACCCAAATGAGAAAGAGGAATGGAAGAATCTACATAGAGAATTCTATTTCTGTCACTGTTAGGCTGAGGATTCCTTTTGGATATTTCTAATTTGTAGCACCAAAATGGCCTCTACTGGAAAGTAAGGGATGTAGGCTGAAGAATAAGGCAACATAAGCTTTACCAGATCCTTTCCAGTGAGTTCCAAAGCACTAAGCTAATGATAATTTTAGATTGTATATACTTATGCTTTAATGTACTATGTAGATCTATCTAGATTTTATATATCCATTGTAGATATTGTATAAATGTATATATAATAAATAAACCTGATTAATACATGCTTATCGAATGATACTTAAATTGATTTAAGAAAATCATTATGACAATCATATCAATAGTTCTCTTTTATATAATGAATGCTTTCTTTACAAAGTACCATGGTATAATAATGATAATTATTATTATTAATAGAATCTATATAATACTTTCAACTTGGCAAAGGGCTCTACATTTGTTTTTTCATTTGTTCCTCAAAGTAGCCCTGTGAGGTGGATACCATTATTATACCTACATTACAGGTGAGGAAAGTGAGGCTTGGGGAGTTTAAATCACATATCTAGGTCAAATGGTTAATAATATCTAAGTCAAGACTGGAATCTGCCTCATCTTGACTCCAAGTCCAGAGTAAGCTGATTAATTGTATCATTTTTAATAGCACTTGGAAATTTGATTTTTTTTAGTTTTTATTTTATTTTTGTTATGAAATAAAACAAGCATTTCCATAATATAGCATAATAAAAAAGATGACTGCACAAGAAACTGCAAATTTATTATGTATAATTTGCTATTCCTTTACAATATATAGTAAAGTTTTCATGTAAATTTTTTACCTTCCCTTCCCTCACCCTGGAGATGGCTACCATTAGACACAAATATGTGTAAAATACATTACATATGTGTAAAATCATTGTATATAGAATTTGGTTTAAAAATTAATAATAATTTATTTTATAAATTATTGAAATTAACACTTCTCTCACCCTTAAAGTTATTTGGAGTGAAAAATTGGGGAATTCAATCATTATTTTTCAAGTTAGTGTGTGTATGTGTGTGTGTATGTGTGTGTGTGTGTGTGTGTGAGAGAGAGAGAGAGAGTATTCATGCTTAAGTCCTTATATGGGCAGCTAGGTGGCACAGTGGATAGCCACGTGACACTGGGCAAGTCACTTAATCCTTTTGCCTCTGTTTGCTCATCTGTAAAATGAGCAGGAGAAAGACATGGCAAACCACTCCAGTATCTTTGCCAAGAAAATCCCAAATGGGATCATGAAGAGTTGGACACAACTAAACAACAAACAACAACAACAAAGTTCTTATAGTCAAGGTTTCCTTAGACAAGATAAGAAAATACAAATGGTTAGGGCAATTAGGTAGTGAAGTGAGTAGACCACCGGCCCTGGGGTCAGGAGGACCCGAGTTCAAATCCAGCCTCAGATACTTTACACACTTACTAGCTATGTGACCTTGGGCAAGTCACTTAACCCCAACTGCCCTGCCTTCCCCCTCTCCAAAAAAAAAAAAATACAAATGGTTATCTTTCATTTCAAGCCCTATAAAAACTGACTTACAAACAAGGAAAAACAATCTTAAAATATCATGCAAAGGAAAGCCTTTACTCTCTCCCACTGTTACTTTGACCTCCTACCCTTCCCCCCATGACATATGACCCCGTCCCTGACATCTGACCAAGTTTCTCGTATTAGAAGGTTATCCAAGTGAAGCACCACCCCTTAGCATCTGTTATAATTTAGGAGTCACTGAGCAGTTTCTCAAGAAACACATTTTGGGACTTTATTCTCTGATAAACAACGAAGATATTGCAACTGAGCTAACAGAAAGAATAAAAGAATGAGAGAAGACACAAAAGCTGATGTTTTTGCTACTGCTGCCAAGAGTGAGACGAAATAATATTGGTTTGGATTTGCGTCCATTGAAGATGTCAAAGTACTCAGAAGAGAATCGTGTTTTAATAATCCGTTATACATCTGAATTAAACAAATAATCCACAAATGACACATAACAGAAAATTTCGTATTTCTAGATATAAAGGAGTTTACTAATGGAGAGTCTATATATCATACTCAGTTTTGGAGTCATAACTTTTAAAATTCATTTCATCCATTATAGTCATGGTGGCGGCAGCTAGATGACACAGTGCATTGGAGTCAGAAAGACCTGAGTTTAAATGACACTTAAGTTGTTAAGTTGTTAAGTCAAGTCCCTTAACCTCCATATGACTCAATTTCCTCAATTACAAAGTGAGGATCATCATAGCACTTACATCCCAGGGTTGTTGTGAAGATTAAACGAGATGGTATTTATAAAGCTCTTCGCACAGTGCCTAGCACATACTAGGCGCTATATAAATTCCCCTTCTTTTCCGTTCCCTGTGGGCTGCATATTGACTTATGTTTTGTTATATTTTTATTTATTTTGTTAAATATTTCCAAATTATGTTTTGATCTGGTTTGGGCCATGTTTCAGAGTATTGTGGGCCCCATGCAGACTGCGGAGTACATGTTTGACAATTCTTTTGTAGAAAGGGCATTCATGATTCGTCTAGGAAAATGGGCAAGACAGCCTCTGAGGTCCCTTATACAATAGGTTCTATGATCAGACCCACCTAAAATATGCCCCAAATACAGGTGCTGCTTCTTTGTCATCTGTTAAATTCCTACCCAGCTGAACTTGTGAACTTGTGAACTCCTCTACTACTCTGTAAAACTATATAGGGGAAAGGACCGTGTCTAAAACCTTGTATTTTCCTTAATGTCTGGCACAGTGAACACGCAGTAACTGTTTAATAATGTTTGCTGAATGAAGGAATGAATTGAATCATACCCTGAAAATTAAAATTAGAGAATTATACGGTGCAGGGGAATCCCAGCTGAAATTTGTCATTAGAAAATATGGTTCAGGAGAGAGGTTTGCTACTCGTCAGTGGAAAGCAGTACCAGACTTGGCATCCAAAAAGATCTGGATTTGACTTCTGTTCTGACCATCTCTGCATGATCATGATGGGTGAGCTGCTTACCCTTTCAAAGCCTCAGTTTACCCATCAGTGAAATGAGCTCACCAGTACATTTATCACCTAAGTTGCAAAGCTGTTGGGAAATTCAAATGGCATAGTAGTGCTTTGTACTCCTTAAATTATAAAGGTGTTTTCACTGTTGTCATTAATGTCAAACAAACAACAAAAACCCCTCTCTGGTGACTCCTAAGGGTCACTCAGTTTCCTTTTGCATAAGAATGCCATTCATGGTGCAAAGAAAGAACACTGAATTTAGTCTCATGGGAACAGAATTTGAATTTCAGCTCTCCCCCTTGTTACCTGTATGACTATAGGCAAATTATTGACCGTCTCTGGGCTTCAGTTCTCTTACCTGTAAGATGAGGTTTTGGACAATTTTATGTCTAAGGATCTTCCCGTTCTGTTTTATTTAATAGTATCTTCTGACAATAATCCCCTGCCTTCATTGCTTCACAGGAGTAATTCTAGTGGCGGGAGTTTTCAAGGTATATAAGGGGAGATGGTGACAAAGTAGCCCTGGGAGGAGATAATTTGGGGCAGGGATTGGTTTGTAGCATTCAACAGATTATATCTTGTGAGTAACCATGTATTTTGCCAGACAGTACTGCTCCTTAAGATCAGCATTTCTATGTCACATAGCCCTCAACATGGGGAAATTGTGTCATTCACAAAGCAATAGTATTAATGTGGAGTGCAAAAAACAAATGATACCAAAGGGATGAAGTTACAGTAGGGGGTCTTCCTTTGCTCATCAACATCACTTCTCTGTTGCCTAGTTATGGAAACAGGCCAAGCATTGGGGAATCAAAATGCTTTCTGTGGATTTAAAGAAATAGACATAATGTTGATTGTTATCAACTGCCTGTCTCAAAGAACTGGAAATCTCCCCTAGTGAGTCAGTCAACAACATTTATGGAGTGCCTGCATCTACATCCTAAATTATATTCAATCATTCCTTTAATTATATCCCTTCAGGAAGTATTTCTGCTCCATGAAATGAACAGCACAGACTGTAGTAACAGCAGGCATATGGCTAAAGGAGAGGGTTCCCACTGGTCTCAGCCCTCCCCCTCCCTCCCATTCCTTGGGAACCAGAGGCAGCCCCTTCTCTCTTTAACCAGCAACCACAAAAAGATCTTTTGTAATTCCCAGGCATCTCTCCCCTCCGTCCCCAAGTGCCTATTCACCCCCCTTCTCTTTTTACCTCTCTGCCACACCATCCCCCACAACAACCAACCCCAGATAATATTTAATTTTGTCTGGACTAGTATCTTTTCCCATCCTTCTCCATTCCCTGTCCTTTCTTTTATGCTCTAAGGATTTCCTGCATTCAACATATAAAATGAAAGAAAAATCAAGGGGGACAGCAATATGATGTAATGGAAAAAACATTGAATGAGGGATCAAATCAACTGCATTAACATCCCACCTTCATCCCTTTATTTTCCTCTACTGTTTGTTTGTACCATCTATAATTTCTCTTGACATCTGACCAGGACTACTGGGCTATAATCCATTGTTCTGGTGCTACTGGGTGAAGTACCACTTCTCAGCATCTCTTCTAATTTAGAATTACTAAGAAATCCATGAAGAAAAACTATTTGGGGGCTTTACTTTCTTCTACACAATGAAGATATCACATCTGGGAAGAAATCAGAAGAGCAGGAGAGAAAGACACGAAAGCTACTATTATTGTTGATGATGCTAAGAACAAATAAGGTTGTTTTCACTTTGCCTCCATTCTGTCTGAATAACCTTGGATTTAGCCTCTCTGGGCTCTAGTTTCTTTATCTGTTAAAGAAATGGGTAGGATTACACAATTCCCAGTGTCCCTTTTAGCTTTGTAGCCTATGATTGTCAGACTTAGATCCTAGCTACCTTATCTTTTTTATGTTTTTATTATATTGATTAAATTAAATATTTCCCAATTGCACACAAAAACATTTTATCACTCTTTTAAAAAAATTTTGAATTCCAAATTCTTTCCCTCTCTCATGCCCCTACCCCATCCCTAGAGAAGGCAAACAATATGACACAGATTATATACATAAAGTTATGCAAAAGTTATTTCTGGGACATCTAGACAGGGACAGTTAGATGGCACAGTGAATAGAGCACCGGCCCTGGAGTCAGGAGGACCTGAGTTCAAATCTGGTGTCAGACACTTGACACACTTACTAGCTGTGTGACCTTGGGCAAGTCACTTAACCTCAATTGCCCTGCCTTCCCCTCTCCAAAAAAGAAAAAGAAAAAATTATTTCCATATTAGCCATGTTGCAAAAGAAACACACACACATACAAAAAGAAAAACAAAGTTTAAAAAGTATGCTTCAGTCAGCACTCAGAGTTCATCAGCTCTCTCTAGAGGTGGATAGCACTTTTCATCATGGGTCCTTTAGAATTGTCTTATACCCTTGTCTTATTTATTTAACATTTTAGTTTTCAGCCTTGATTTCCACAAGATTTTGAATAACAAATTTTCTCCCCATTTCTACCCTCCTGCCCACTCCAAGATGGCAGATATTCTGATTGCCCCATTCCCCAGTCAGATAGATTTCTATGCCCCATTGCCTGTATATCTTATTTCCCAGTTGCATGCAAAAACAACCTTTTTTGAACATCTGCTTTTAAAACTTTGAGTTCCAAATTCTCTCCCCTCTTCCCTCCCCACCCACCTTCCCTAAGAAGGCAAGCAATTCAACATAGGTCACATGTGTATCATTATACAAAACTCTTCCACAATACTCATGTTGTGAATGACTAACTATATTTCCCTCCATCCTATCCTGTCCCTCTTTATTCAATTTTCTCCCTTGACCCTGTCCCTTTTCAAAAGTGTTTGCTTTTTATTGCCTCCTCCCCCATCTGCCCTCCCTTTTATCATCCCCGCTCTTTTATCCCCTTCCTCCTTCTTTCCTGTGGGGTAAGATACCCAATTGAGTGTGTGTGTTATTCCCTCCTTAGGTCAAATCCCATGAGAGCAAGATTCACTCATTCCCCCTCACCTGCCCCCTCTTCCCTTCCTACAGAACTGCTTTTTCTTGCCACTTTTATGTGAGATAATTTACCCCATTCTATCTCTCCCTTTCTCCCTCTCTCATCCCTTAATTTGATTTTATTTTTTTAGATATCATCCCTTCATATTCAACTCACCCTGTGCCCTCTGATATGTGTGTGTGTGTGTGTGTATATATATATATATATATATACATATATATGTGTGTGTATGTGTGTGTGTGTGTGAATATGCATATTCTCTTCAGCTACCCTAATATTGAGGTCTCATGAATTACACACATCATCTTTCCATGTAGGAATGTAAACAAAATAGTTCAACTTTAGTAAGTCCCTTATGATTTCTCTTTCTTGTTTACCTTTTCATGCTTCTTTTGATTCTTGTGTTTGAAAGTGAAATTTTCTATTCAGCTCTGGTCTTTTTACTGAGAAAGCTTGAAAGTCCTCTATTTTATTGAAAATCCATATTTTGTCTTGGAGCATGATAATCAATTTTGCTGGGGAGGTGATTCTTGGTTTTAATCCTAGCTCCATGGAGCTCCAGAATATCATATTCCAAGCCCTTCGATCCCCCAATGTAAAAGCTGCTGGATCTTTGGTTATCCTGCTTATGTTTCCACAATATTCAAATTGTTTCTTTCTGGCTGCTTGCAGTACTTTCTCCCTGATCTGGGAGCTCTGGAATTTGGTGACAATATTCCCAGGAGTTTTCTTTTGGGGATCTTTTTCAGGAGATGATCTGTGGATTCTTTCAATTTCTATTTTACCCTCTGGCTCTAGAATATTAGGGCAGTACTCCTTGATAATTTCTTGAAAGATGATATCTAGGCTCTTTTTTTGATCATGGCTTTCAGGTAGCCCTATAATTTTAAAATTATCTCTCCTGGATCTATTTTCCAGGTCAGTGGTTTTTCCGATGAGATATTTCACATTGTCTTCCATTTTTTCCTTCCTTTGGTTGTGTTTTATAATATCTTGATTTCTCATAAAGTCACTAGCTTCCACTTTCTGCAATCTAATTTTAAATGTGGTATTTTCTTCAGTGGTCTTTTGGACCTCCTTTTCCATTTGGCTAATTCTGCCTTTCAAGGCATTCTTCTCCTCTTTGGCTTTTTGGAGCTCTTTTGCCATTTGAGTTAGTCTATTTTAAGGTGTTATTTTCTTCAGTATTTTGGGGTCTCTTTTAGCAAGTCATTAACTTGTTTTTCATAGTTTTCCTGCATCACTCTCATTTCTCTTCCCAATTTTTCCTCTACTTCTCTAACTTGCTTTTCCAAATCCTTTTTGAGTTCTTCCATGGCCTGAGACCAATTCATGGAGGCTTTTGATGTAGGCTCTTTGACTTTGTTGACTTCTTCTGGCTGTATGTTTTGGTCTTCTTTGTCACAAAAAAAAAGATTCCAAAGTCTGAGTCTGAATATGAGTCTGCTTTTGCTGCCTGTTCATGTTGCCAGCCACCTACTTGACCCTTGAGCTTTTTGTAGGGGTATGACTGCTTGTAGAGTAGAGAGTACTTTGTCCCAAGCTTGAGGGGTTGCACTGCTGTTTTCAGAGCTACTTTTACACAACAAGCTCTGCCACACCAGTGCTCCTTCTCTCCCAAGAACCACCAACCAGGATTGCGGCCCAAATCCAGGCAGGGAAAAGCAGGCTTTGCACTCCTGCTCTAATCTGCCACTTAATTTCTCCCACCAGCTGGTCCTGGGGCTGGAAGCAACTGCAGCTGTAGCTCTGGAAGCAGCCTCAGAGCTACACCACCTCTGCCCCTGGGGCAGTAGCCTACCACAAACTCCTTTCACTCTGTCCCAGCAGCTTTTCTCACTAACCTTCTCTGTTGTCTTTGGCGTTTGTGGGTTGAGAAGTCTGGTAACTGTCACAGCTCAATGATTCAGGGCCCTACCGTCTGTTCTGCCTGGCTCCCAGTGTGGTTGGTCCTGACATGACCCACACTGGGCTCTGCTCCACTCTGTTCCCAGTTCCATGTGATAGACCCCTCCCAGTGACCATCCAGGCTGTCCTGGGCTAGAGCCCTGCTTCCCTCTGCTATTTAGTGGGTTCTGCAGCTCTAGAATTTGTTCAGAGCTGTTTTTTATAGGTATTTGGAGGGACCTGTGGGGGGGAGCTTAAACAATTCCCTGCTTTCCAGTCACCATCTTGGCTCCATCCCTTCTTGTATCATTGTCTTGATCAGAGTAGCTAAGTCTTTCATGGTAGATCTTTCTTACAATATCACCATTACTATACACAGTATTCTCCTAGATCTGTTCACTTCACTCTGCATCAATTCATCATCTTCCCATGTTGTTGTTTTTTTTTCTGAAACCATCCCCCTCACCATTTCTTATGAGATAATTATATATATATATATATTCAGCAAACCCCCAATTGATGGGTATCCCCTCAATTTCCAATTCTTTGATACCACAAAAAGAGCTGCTATAAATATTTTTGTACATATAGGTCCTTTTCCCCTTTCTTTGATCTCTTTAGGATACAGACCTAGTAGTAGTATTTCTGGGTCAAGAAGTGGCCTCATTAGCTTTAAAAAAACAAATTGAAGAATAATTTCCAGACAAACTGAAAAAGGAAAAAAAAATCCTTCTTATTCCAGCCCACTTCATTTGAGACCTTGGTCATTAATGACAACTTTATTCAACTTTCCTCTTCAGTCTAACTATAAGCACTCTGAATATACCCCCACTGTGTTCCTAACCTAAGACAGAATCATTGAGCCATAAAAGACAAAGATTCTAAGAAGTTAATCTGGCTGAAAGGAGTTACCAAGGGATAAGGAGAGCTTTATGAATTCTTCATATGGATAAGAAGGGCTTACCTTAATTGTGTCTAAAGAAAAGGGAGTTTGCAAAGTGACACCAAGAAGTCCCTATTGGTTTCAGGGTTTAGTGCCTCTGTTTTTCCCAAGTCCCTATACTATTCCTTCATACTATGTTAGGTACATGGGGAACTAGGTTAACTCCCTTAAGCAGCTAGTATGTCACTTAGTGGAACCAAAATTGTGTCCCAAAGAGTTAATGTGCCCCTTTAAATGCCCACCTTACTTTCAGAGAGCAGCAAAAATGGAACAAATAGAACCCCACTGTCCTTTTAAAAGACTCCTAATGTACTCAAAGGTTGCAGTGGTAAGTGATGTATAATATCAGAACATCATTAAATGCTTCCACAGGTGCTATGTCAGAGCTGTAATGATGAGGAGAAACCTGACATTCCTCCCCATACTATTTTCAGGATGTGACTATTTTGGTGTGACATCAACATGATAACGCCAAGTCAAATTTAATGTGGTCGGGGTGGGAATGGATGCAGAAGTCATTCTACTCAAATCAGTAAGCCAGGTGCTTCATTATTTTTTTTTCTGTCTGACCTTGATATGGAAAAATGTCCCATTTTGTGGTCATACATACCTTTAGTAGAAAAAATCTTCTATGTGATGAAGCTCTTTTTAAAAAATTATTACCTTATAATAAAGACAAGAATAATGGGGAAAACTTCAAATGACCTTTCCAGCTTTATTACATCAGGGCTCTATGTCAATTCCTGCAGTCTCCTTGCTACTTGTGGGTACCCTCTCTGTCCCTCCTTTTAAGAATTTTTTTTGTTTTATTCCTCCATTAGAATAGAAGCTTCTTGAGGGCACAGAATTTCTTATTTGCTTGTATTTATATCATCAGCACTTAGCACAGTACCTGGAACACAGCAGGAGCTTAATAATTATTCCAGTTATCTACCCTTCTATCACCTATCTATATCAGCCCCCTTTATGTATTCTATGATCTTGCCAAACAGGACTTTTTGCTATGGCTAGAACACAACATTCCATCTCCTGTTTCCATACTTTTGCACAGGTTGTACCCCATGACTGGAATGCACTCCCTTCTCACTTTTCCCTCTCAAAATCCCTAGGCTTTACAGAAATTATGGGCCCTTCCTACATGAGCCCTTCCCTGATTCCTGCCCCATTCCTGGCTCTGCGCTAGCCTCCTCTACCTCAAAATTTTTTTTCATTTATTATGTATATGTACAGACACATTTGTGTATGTGATGTCTCCCTCCCAAACCCCAATCAAATGTAACCTCCTTGAGAGCAGAAGCTGTTCTGGTTTTTTTGTTTTTACATCCAGAACCTAGGATAGTACCTGATAAAGGATAAAGTCTAGGCCTTTGTTTCTATTTCTGTGTTTCCAATGGAGGTCAATATTCTTTCTGCAACTTATAGTAGTAGAGATTTTCTTGGGACCCTGAGAGATCACATGACTTGCCGAGTCATACTGTATCTCAGAGGCAAGATTTGAACCCAGATCTTCTTGGCTCCAAAATATTGAGTACTCTTGAGTGTTATTTTTTCTGCCAATAACTCCCACAATGCACTTCCATAGTAAAAAAAAAATGGAAAGAACATTAAGGAATTTAATTCTAATACAATACCCTTTAGTACCACATTTATTATAATGCTTGCCCATGTTAGAAAGGGGAATTTCTAGGGAATTTCAAAGAGTTTTACTACCAGAACTTTGTTATAACATGTGCTCGTAGCATATCGGATCCCAGAAGCATGACTCATACATAGGCTTCTAATGTACCTTTTACCAGACAGAACCCATGTCCAATTACACTACATTCTTGTTGTTGTTGTTAAATCGTTTTTCAGTTGCGTCCACCCCTTCAGAGAGATATTGGAGTGGTTTGTCATTTCTTTCTCCAGCTCATTTTATAGACAAGGAAATAGAAGCAAACAGGGTAAGTGACTTGCCCAGGGTCACACAGCCAGTAAGTGTCCAAGGCCAGATTTGAACTAAGGAAGATGAATCTTCCTGACTCTAGGCCCGAGCACTAAATCCACCACCCTACTGTATTGGGGATCCTTGAAGAGTGCGGCCTTTGTTTCCTTTGATTAATTCAGTGTCTTTTATTGAGCCTTACTAGGTACTAAACCCCAGGCCCTAAACCCCTATCTATTAGGTGCTAAGCCTATGTGGGTGTGAACTGGTAACTAAGGTGGGGCTCCAGGTGGGGCCAATGAAGGGAGGTGCTAACTCCAGAGCCAACAGTAAGAGCCTAAGTTCTGGTGGCTCAGATTATGTTTGATGATGTCTGAAACTGTATAAAAAGAGAGAACAGAGTTATTTGCTTAAGGCTCTCACTCCTGGAGCCACCCAGGGCCTTCCAGCTGAACTCAGATGTTGATGGTTTTCTCGGTAACTATGAATCATATTTGGTCTGTTTGTAATTTGATTGTATTTGCTCTGATGTTCAGGGTGCTGGCTTTTTCCCCTGAAATAAGTGAATGATATTTGTATGCTGGATTGAAGTAAGATTGTTAACCCCTTCACATTGCTTTCCTTAGCAAAGCAGATCAAAAGAACCCGGGCTTGCAGTGTTCTGTGAGCTGGTTGCTGTTGGTTTTACACAGACACAGTAGTTGCTAGCCGGATTGTTGAAACACCTACGTATGCAACTGTTTTAAGACATGACTACAATGTTCTCCTTAAACTGAAACCTGTGAGCCATGGACCTTAAACACCTCGTAGAACCACCCTGGCTGCAGTTCCCTCATCTATGAAATGAGGGGTTTGGTGGAACAAGCCTCTGAAATCTCTTACAGTTTTAGATCCTATGTTACTATATGTCATTGGGAATACTATATCATTTCAAAAGCCCAAAGATCTATCATCTCATCATTACAGGGAACTCCTCTCTACTAATGGAGATGGATCCTATTAATGACTTAATAAATCAAACTAGTCTTCCAAATTCCAAGCGCAGCAGCATCTCTACCATGCCATGCTACTATACTATAACATTACTAAAGAATATTTTGGCTGAGTGATCAGCTGAGAGATAACATACAGAAATCTCACTTCTTTATAAGTTTACTCTTTTGTTAACATTTCTTTGGGACAGAGAACATTATTACTGCATGGTGTAGAAGAAAGGGCATCAGGCCATATGTCAATGAGCATGGTCTCCCCAGTTGTAGCAATAATCTTGCTAGTAGCTACTGTGGCTGTGTAAAACCAACAGCAACCAGCACATAGAAGGCCCCTAACACAGGTTCTTTGGTCTGCTTTACTAAGGAAAACAATGTTAAGGGGTTAACAATCTTACTTTAATCTAACGTACAAATATCATTCACTTAGTTCAGGGGGAAAAGCCAGCAACCTGAGCTTCAGAGCAAATACAAACAAATTACAAACATACACAATATAAACAGACAAATCACAATTTATAGCTACCAGGAAAGCATCAACATCTGGGTTCACAAGCCTGGGGCTCTTTAATTGGCTACCCAGAGTCCCACGCTACTCTTCCAGTGACTGAGAGCCCCAAGGGCACCAACTTCTGGGCTTATATATCTTGTCCAGAGTTAAAGGACGTCACAACGCACAACTCAAACCCATGTGACCTAAAAGCATCACAGATATGGGACTCGAAGCCACGTGGCCTAAAAGCATCACAAACATGTCGCTCAAACCCATGCAAACCAGGCTTTCCCTTGAGGCAGGAAGGTCATCAAAGGCTCCTAATTTAATCAAAGAAACAAATGCCAGACTCTTCAAGGGCACTTGATTAAATAAGTGCTAAAAGAGAAAACAGTAAAAAAAAAAAAGTCCCACTGTAATTACCAATATACCAGTAGCACCAGATCTGCCTCTAACTTCCTTTATGACCTTGGGAAAATAATTTCATTTCATTGGGCCTCAGTTTTTCTCTCTATGAAATGAAGGAGTTTGAGTAGATGACCTGTAAAATCTATTCTAGCTTTAATGTTTTATAAGTCCATATTTTTTAAATAGTTGGTAGCTAGGTGGCTCAGTGGTTAGAGCACTGGGCCTAGAGTGAGAAAGACCTGAGTTGAAATTCAACCACAGAAACTTACTAGCTATGTGACCTTATCAAGTTGCTTAGCCTCTGTTTGCCTTAATCTACTGGAGAAGGAAATGGCAAACCACTGCAGTATCTTTGCCAAGAAAACCCCATGGACAGTACGGTCCACAGGGTCATGAACAACCAGACCTGACAGAACAACAACAAAATTTTTGAAGTACTCTAGGGTTATCTAAGTGGAAGCTCGGGGTTCTATTCAATCACAAATCATTTAAACTCCCTGGACCTTAGTTTACTTATCTATTAAAAGAGAAGTTTGGACTAGGTGGCTTCTAAGATATCTTCCTAAAACATCTGTGATCCTGTGATCTTTTAGTTACCTTGATTGTTAGTCTTGGGGATTTTGCAAAAACTTACCTTACTTACTCTTAAAATTAATGAAATTATGTTTGACCTCTCAGTCACTAATTAGAGAAACTGCACATGCCCAGCTGCTTGGAAATCCTGGGGAAAAATACTTAATTTCTTCTCTGATTCAGTGATCTGTAAAAGACATTACTTTAATATATCCATGATCTTGTCAATGTGGATTCCATGCCATAGTTAACCACTTGTAAACATGCAAAGTTAGTTCCTTGTCCAGCCTGATAAATGAAGAATTCTCTTTCTTAGACACCAGATTTTTCATAACTCAGCTCAACAATCCAATTAGTATTCTTTGTCTTTTTCAAAGTTGTTCATCTTTTTCCCCCAAACTTATTTTAGACATAGTATGTAGCCTTAGGCTTTTTCTCCAGATTTGTTTATATACATATGAAGTGACATGCTAAAAAACCTACTACTTCCAGTAATGCCCTGACCATGTTTTGGGGAGCATCTCTTCTTCAAGTAACATCTCAAGCATATTAGAATTTTTCATTGTCTGTGGTGCAAATGTATGAAATAAGTTGCTTCATTATGAAGAAAGCTTTGAGAAGGAACAGAAGCTTTTAATGCTTTTTATGCCACTTAGGATACTTAAGACAACTTCATGCTTTCATGAAGTTTTCATAACAAGACCTAACTATGTGTACACAGAAGAAATAACACATATAGCACCAAAATGGAATGAAATGAGAAAGTAGGCATATGTGTCAGTAGTTAGGGATATCTTTTGGGCCACTATTTGTTTAGGGGGAAAGGTTTAGATAATAATGCCATCTATGACATTTTCTACCTTTTTTTAACCTTCCCTTATGTGAGATATCCTAAATATCAACTCCTCTTTAACTTTCAGTACAGATTTTTTCTGTGTATCCATGGTTAGGTCTTGCCATTCTTCGTGAATTTATCTTAAGTCCCCTAAGTGGTATTAACAGTTTTAAAGCCATCTGTTCCTTCTCAAGGATTTTGTCATGATAAATCATGCTTAAGAACTCACTTGCAGAAAAGATGCCCCCAAAACTTTTCTCTATCCTTTCCCCACAACTGTTCCAGTAGTAAATAACATATTTATATATGAATCAGTTGAGACCAAGTTGTGGAGGACTTTAAAAACCAAACAGGGGAGTTTATATTTTATCTTAGAGGTGATAAGGGGTCAGTGGGGTTTATTGAAATATGGAAGTGATATAGCAATACAAAACCAGGTCATTGCTACCAAAACTTATGGAGTTTACCACTAAGAAACCCAGAGTTTTAAATTCATATTATGCAAAAAAAATGGTAGAAATTGCGCAACACAAACACTGGAAGTTGCTAATATTTAGCACCTACCAAATATCAAGAAAGCTACAAGATAGTGGTCAAAATTATATGTTTTAAGTTTGCTATCTCTCATAAATTAATAGAAAATAAATTATGCACTATAAATATACATCTCAAAAGATCCTTGAGTATTCAACAAGTATGCTGTATTAGAACATATCCCAAGACAAAAATGTTATTCATAATCTCCCAGACTTTCTGATCCATAAAAACTTAAGAGTAATGTTTTATTAATTGTTCATGGAGTTGTGAACTAGTCTAACCATTCTGGAGGACAATTTGGAACTATGCCCAAAGAGCTACAAAACTGTGAATACCTTTTGATGCAATACTACCCCTACTAGGTCTATACCCCAAAGAGATCAAAGAAAAATAAAAGGACCTATATGTGCAAAAATATTTACAGCAACTCTTTTTGTAATGTCAAAGAATTAGAAATTGAGAGGATATCCATCAATTGGGGGATGGCTGAACAAGTTGTGGTATATAATTGTGCTATAAGAAATGATGAGGGGGATGGTTTCAGAAGAACATGGGAAGACCTATGTGAACTGATACAAAGGAAAATGAACAGAACTAGGAGATCATTATATGTAGTAACGGCAATATTGTGTGGTGATCAACTGTGAAAGACTTAGCTACATTAGCTGATTAATACAAATGATTCAAGGCAATTCCAAAGGACTCATGATGAAAAATGCTATCCACTTCCAAGGGGAGAACTGATTAACTCTGAGTGCAAATTGAAGTATAGTTTTCTTATTTTTCCTGCTTTTTTGTAATATAGCTAATATGAAAAAATCATTTGCATGATTTCACAAATAAAATTGATATCATATTATTTGGCTTCTTGGTGGGTGGAGAAGGGTACAGAGGAAAGGAGAGAATTTGGAACTCAAAATTTAAAAGAAAAAGAATATTAAAAATAAATAATAAATATTAATTTTATAAAAGTATGCTAAAATGTTTTAATGGATTTCTCCATGCCACATATGCACAATAGAAGGCTTTCAACATAGAGAAAGTAAAAAGAAAGAATAAAAATCATGTAGCAACAGGAAGGAAATTTTTGCCTGCTAAAATAGTTGTCCTGAGATACTTTTAGTGATTCTATGGAAGATAATCCTACATTCCCAAACTTTAATTTAATTGCAAAAATGAATTATTTTATCTACCTGAATAAGTCAACCAAGCATTGACTGTAAAAGATTAATCTATTAGATAGATGTTCTGTGGAATATTCATGGCAAGAAATGAACAAGAAGTATTTACAGTGAAAAAGCATGGGTACACCATTAAAAATTACCCATATCAATGATATAATAAATACATCAAAGGATGCACATAACATTTATGGTAAAGTTTATTAGTGAGTTCTGATGTTATAATGAGACACTTTTACAAGTACATTTGACAGTGGAAAAATTTCCTGAAAACTATTACCACTAAGTTCTGTGTTACGCATAGGACTTTAACACTCTCCATGAGAATGGCATATCATAAAAGATTTCTCAGAATCCTAAGTGTTGTTACACAAGTAATAAACATATGATTATTTTAGTCTGGACTATGATTAATCCATCAGCAGGTATGAGACACATAGCAAACCTCTTTTAAATCTAAGTATGTGGGATTTCATGTGCTAGACACACTGAAAAGAAAACAGAAGGAACAAGTTTAAGATTTTAATTTCATATGTTACACTTTTTAATCAACATGGGCAGTTGGCTAAGTGGTGCAGTAGATTTAGTACTGGGCCTGGAGTCAGGAATACTCATCTTCATGAGTTCAAATCAGGCCTCAGACACTTACTAGCTATGTGACCCTGGACAAGTCACTTAACTCTGCCTCCATTTCCTCATGTACAAAAAGAGCTGGAGAAGGAAATGGCAAACCACTCTGGTACCTTTACCAAAAAAAAAAAAAACACAAATGGGGTTACAAAGAGTTGGACACAACTAAAACAACTGAACAACAATGCATAAATGGAAAGGATACTAATACACATTTAAACACAGTCAGCAGCACTGTATACCAACATCATATTGGTGTAACCACCTGAGAATTTGTTTTTGGACTAGATATCCTAGTTGGCTAGAGTTGTGTTCTTTGCTTGTTTCAGGACAGATTTTTTATAGCAAAAGAAATTTTGTCAATTTTCAGTATCAAAGCACTTGCAATGTTGGCTCATCCTTCTGTAGATCACTACCAAACTACACTGAAAGAGAAAATGTTTCATGAGAATAAGTTGCAGGAAGTAAACCTAACAGAAATCTCATGGAATCCTTTGTCCGAAAAAAGAAATTTTCAAAGATCAGGCCAGGGATTTCATAGGGAGGCTACTCATTTCCAGATAGGGGTTGGAGGACTGCTGTTCCCTATACTTTAAATAAAATAATACATTTAATATTTTTTTTATAGTTTTGTACTTGCAGAGTGTGTGTGTGTGAAAGAGAGAGAGAGAGAGAGAGAGAGAGAGTACTGAGCTCTTGTTAAAGTCAATCTGTAAGGACATGACTAACTGATGAGATTACTCTTAGCCTCCAAGGAACATGCTCTTCAATCTTGGGCAGGACCCCTCCCAACTAGAAGACCTAACTTCTGTTTAAAGGGAATCCAGGCAGGGTAAGTCCTACCTCGGGGAAAGGAGCCCCTGTCCTTGTACTACTCCATTGGAGTTTAAGGTGACCCAGCTCATGAAAGAGGAAACCATTCAGAGTGGTTTGGGTGTCCAGATTACCAGTGGAGGCTGAGTCTCATGATCAAGCCATGTTCTCAGCAAGAGGGGCTGAAGACTTTTAGCCCATCTCCTCATTAAATGTCCACCAGTCAGGGTTGATTTTCACTTGTCAAGGGAATTCCCTTTCAGAGGGGTTATTTAAGGCTTTTGGGGTCTCCATTGAGAGTTTGGTTACCCAGAGAAACCACTGACCATCAATTTATTGCTAGCCTAATTCATAAATTGATTACCCAGAAACTATCTCTCAGAGTTTTTCATTCATCACATGTCTCAGTTTTCTCGTCTATAAAATGGAGATAATTGTACTCGCAATAGCTAGTTCATCTGGTTGGTTTAAGGAAATCATTTTGCTAACCTTAAAGTTCTTTGTATAAAATCAAGCTATTATTAATGAAGCAAACATAATGAGTTTGATGTCTTTTGGAACTGTTAGCATTAGGTTTCCATTTCTTTTTTGGTAAAGTAGAAAAAAGAAGCCTCACCTTGATCACAGAGGCCACTGAATGAAAGTTTGGATTAATTAGCATAAATTTGATAATACTTTAAGAGATCTGCAGTGTTATTGGATAGAGTGCCAACTCTGAAGCCAGGAAGATATGGCTTCAAGTGCTACCTCTGACCCACACTGACTCTGTCATGACTTCTCAGTGCTTCAGGCAGCTTCTTAAAACTCTTAAGTTGCAAAGGAGATGACAGCCTGTATTGGCAGAGGGAGTTTGATCACCAAAAATTCCTGCCTCAATGAAATTACTGGTCCTGTCCTCTATCCCTTATCACCACCACTAGTTGGACAACGAAAAATAATGGCATTATAATAGCTAATAACATTGTAAGTTTGTAAAGCACATTACATACAGGGTCTCATTTAATCCTTCTAACTTTCCTTTCAAATAAATTCTACTGTTTTATTTCTATTTTAAAGAAACTGAGATTGAGAGAAGTTATGTCTTGCCTAGGATCACTCAAATAGTAAATATCTAAAGTTTTGAAGAAGAGCAGCTAGGAGACACAGTGGATAGAGTATCAGGCCTGGAGTCAGAAAGCTTATCTTCCTGAGTTCAAATATGGCCTCAGACACTTACTAGCTGTGTGACCCTGGGCAAATCACTTAACCCTATTTGTCTCAATTTCCTCATCTTTCAAATAAGCTGGAGGAGGCAATGGCACACTACTTCAATATCTTTGCCAAGAAAATCGCAGCTGGAGTCACAGAGAGTCAGACACGATTGAACAACAACAAAGATTTTGAACGCATGTCCTCTCAACTTCAACATCTCTCTCTGTCTCTCTGTCTTTGTCTCTCTGTCTCTGTCTCTGTCTCCGTCTCTCTCTCTCTCTCCCTCCCACACTCTCTCTCTCTCTCTCTCTCTCTCTCTCTCTCTCTCTCTCTCTCTCTCTCTCTCCTCCTATACAGACAGTGAAGTTACTGCTCTTGTAAATGACACATGATACAACATTCTGAGTTTGAAGATGATACAGAAACTCCCACACTTGCACTGTACTACCTCAGTATAGTGTGAGGGAGAACCAAAATTAAAAATAACCCAAGGGATGAAGACTGCAGCACGTTGTTGACAGTGACTTGCACTTAAGAGAATGCAGAGGGATGGGAAACTGTATTTACATTCCATTCAAGTCATTTTTTAAAAATGGTGCTATGCTCAACTCTGAAGATACAAAAGATTAAGGTCAGGGTTAGTGAATAAGTTAGAATGACAAAAACAGAACCATAATACTTCATCTCTTTAATTCCTGTTTTCTCCCATTGAACCTGCATGACTATGAGTCATGGAATGCTCTTATGCTGGGAGAATCAAAATTACAAGATACACAAAGAGCACTAACTAGATGATGTATGTGAGAGAAATATCTTCAAGATATCACTTGATATGTATGACTTGGAAAAATGTTGTACAGGTGAGATTGAGAATTGGAGGAGACAGATGGATACTGGTACCCCTAGACATAGTTAAAGGACCCAGGAATACCTCAGCACATTGATTAGTGAATCCCCTTTGAAGGGTTATTGTAGTAACAACAATAAACAAATAATAAACGAATGAATAAATGAATAAGAATTACACAGAATGAGAAATGCAGACTGCATCCTACCCAGATGGAAGGAATACTCCCATGGATATAATGAAGTCACAGATCCATCAAACTATTAAGTGATTAGTTTCTCATAAATTTGTAGAATGTTAGAGGTAAATAGAATCTTAGAAATCAACTAGCCCAAATACCTACAGATGGGAAAACTGAGGCCAAGTGGTGTTGTAGCCAAGTGCAATGAATTCAGCTAATTTAGTCTATGTTTTCATGAAGAGTTCTTACCAAAACATTCTAAAAAATATTATATTACGCAGAACACTTCCTTTTTTTGTTTATGTGATAGATAACTGATTCAATTGATAGTTTTAGCATCATATAGACCAACTTCCCCATTAATATGCATCAGTTGTTAACATTCTTCTGTCAGAACCCAACATTTCATTTTCATATTCTTGTCTACTGCTACCACTTCAGGGCAATATTTAAAAATCAAATGAAATAATTTCTTTGATTCCTTATGTTGGAGTTAAAAGCTCCTTGAAACATGCATTCAAATGCAGCCCTAGACAAAAGGCCAATGATCTTGGAGATTTTACACGAACTGTAGTTGAGTCTATAAAGGATGCATTTATGTTTGCCCTCAAAACCACTGTGCTAGATTTAACTTGTAACTTTGTGAAGTTCTTTGAGATGCCCTAACTAGAAAAGGCACTTCATTAAATCTGCTTCTATTTCAGGCTCCTTTCCAAGGGGAATACAAAAGAATCCTTCTTTAAACAAGAAGCACACAGGCTCTAAAATACAGTCATCCAGAATCACAGGGGCACCTTTGTTAAACATCTTTTCAGAGAGGGCCCATTGTGACTGTTTCCAGAAAATAAGTCAATTCAGTTACTTTGCTACTGTAAGATTTTTTTTTTGGTCTATTAAAAAAAAAAGTCCAGTGGGTCAACACATGAATAAAACCACCAGATGGTCTAGTGAGCTTTCCATATTTCAACCAAACTGCTTAGGCATTGTATAGACAGGAGTCATAGTGGTTTATTTTGTATTCCACAACTGAATGCAACAGAAACTTCATTTATATTTGAACTGACTGCAGTTACAGTTTTATAGGTTCTCTGTGCCCCCTGTGTCTGTACTCCACTGCCCTCTGCAGGAAGATATGCAACATAGCATCCAGAATAACAATGGAGAAAATTGTACTATTAGGATATTTTAAACAGATTCAATTCAACTAGCATAAACTTTGCCCCTACTGTGTGCAAGGCTCTGTGATATGCCCTAGGGATTCAATTACCCTCTCCCTTCAAAAAAAAGAGAAAGAAAGATAATTTTGTATATAGGTCTTTTTAGTAGAACCGGAAAAGTTCTAAGTAATTTTCTAAGATTTTTCTAAGATATTTTCTAAAAAAAAAAAGTTCTAAGACAATCACATCGGTGTGGATATCTTGGTTCCAAATTATTTGTCATTATCCTTCATGCAGTTCAAGTGTGTTAATTGTCATCTCCCTGGTAAAATGGTCAGTATCAGACATAATCTTTAGCTATATCACTATTAAATAATGACCAATAAACAATATGGCAAATGACTAAAATCCTTCCCAGAATCACCTTGACAATATTGCAGACCATATCAGGTAGGCTTTGTAGAAAAGGACTTCAAATGCATTAGATATCTAATATCACCTAATAGAGCTAGTTAAGAATCTGAATTGTAGCAGATTTGTCCTTCTTAGACTCAGTTTGCCCCATCATGTGTTACGTGTTGTCTTGTAAAAATAACAGGAAAACCTTCTCATCCATTTACCAGAAATTTCCAGGCATCTTCTGGGTATGCCTCTTTGCCACATATAATTTCATTAAAGATTGGTTGGTGGCAATATAAGAAGAAAACTTTCAAAACCGTTTTCTGCAAAATGAATCCAATGAATTCTTAGAGATACCGTTATTAAGAAAACTATTACATTACATCCTGTCATACATTGGCATCTTTCTTAGAACCACCGGAAGTGTGCCAGGAGATATTTAGCAACTAGCTCTCTGGGGTGGGGAGGAATGTATACACAACAGACTTTTAAGTTTAGTCTGCATTATTAATGTTTTCTCTATCACTTTTTAAAGTCTCAGCAATCAGCAAAACAAATCAAGCCCTGATTTATAGTGTTCGCCAGTTGCATTGGCATGAATGCTCACAGGAAACCTTAATGATCAGCTTAAGCTGGTTTGAACTGGCCAGTAAACACTACTTTGCTTCTATCTCTTTTTCACCCAGTTTAGATACAATTTCACAATCCAACTTGTTTTGTTTCCTTTTTGTACTTCTAATCCAAGGTCATGTCTGCTGAAAATTGAACATAATATAGGTGAACTAGACAAGGAAGGGAGACAAACAAGCGAAGAAAAATCCCTCTGACTCCTCTTCTTCTGTGATTGATTAACTTTTTAATCCTATGCAATGCTGCTTCAGTGGGAATTTTACCTCTTCAATTTTTTATGGAAACAGAGGTGAAGGCGAATGTACAGTCCCCACTATCAACTCAAGTCTGGGGTGATAGTAGTGTTGGAAACCACAACTGATAGCTTATCTCTTACAAGGTTGAATGGGAGAAAGAGATACAAGAGGTGTGTCCCCTAGATTTGGGTGTGGCCAAGCAACAGATCTATAGTTTCTATCCTGACCAGCTCAATACAGAGTGGTAACATCTCAGGAAGACAATCTGAAGCCTTAGGCGTATGAACGTCTGCCATCTTAAGGGACCCTTTCAAAACTTAAAAGATTTTTCTCCCAGTATATTTGTGGGCATACTATATTCCAAATTCTCTAAAGTATAGAACAGAAGCAAGAAGCATTTCTTTTTTTGTTTCCAAATTGGTGCTCACTGGGTACTAGAATTCTCCTTCCCCACTCTGGTTCCCTCTCTGTTCTGTTGAGACTTTGGGACAGTGAATAGTGTCTACCAGAGATCATACCTCCTAAACAGAGGAGTTAGTAATGAGTAGGGGCTTAAAGAAAGATTAAAAGGCCAGTAATAGGAAACAATGACACAGGTATGAGAAAGGTAATTCTAGAGGTTTTTGTCTTTTTATTGCATGAGGGAGATGGCTCCAGAAGATGGACAACACTATTGGTGCATCCTCACCTTGTCTGAGAAAGGTATATCCCATTACATGGGGACAAACAATTGTACTACAGAATTGGGGAGAGTCATGAGTAACTAAAAGAAGACAAAGAAAGAGAAAGGACATCTTCCTCCTCTTCCCTTGGCCCCCTTCAATCAGCAAAGAACAGTAGGTAGCAAAAAAACAGGATTTATAGGAGATGCCCAGGAATGGAGCCCTTATTTTTGGCTCAGTAACTCTAGAAATGAATAGATCTTTGGAACCACTCCAATGATTATTCCAAAGGTATCTTTTTCTTCTCTACTTTTTAAAGTAAAATTTTCTTCTATACTCTTAATGCTTACAAGTGGAAAATCAAGTTCAACATGACTAGAAGTATGTATTTCACCACACAACCGTCACAGATTCATGCCAGATTTTTTTTTTTTGCAAAAGAGTGGGTGCGACCATTATGTGAAGCTTTAAAAAAATTTTGTGCCAATGTTACTTAAAAATCATTTATTACTAAACTGCATCTTTGGCTGATTAACTGTACATTTTAGCTAGTGAGGGAAGATGCAAGTCTTACCATATCATGTGACTTACTCAAGGCAGCTTCACCTGCCTGCCAGCTCCCCTTGCACCTACGACTCTTCATTGGGTTGAGTGACAATACCATTAGCACTGCAGTGCTCTAAACAAACCTTGCAAGTTGGCTTTCGAAAATATACTGACAATACCGACAGCGCATATGCACTGAGAATTCTATGCTCACAGCTCACAGTGCACTAGACACAAATGCATATCCACGTGCCACTGCTGAATACATTGATGCTCTGTTTACTCTTTAAGTGGTGTAACAAATGGAATCATACCATGCAACGATTATGTGATGAAGGGTTATAAACCAATTTTTGGACCGAAAAATAAAAAACAGGTGTGATGATTATGCAGTGGCAACAATTACGCAGTGAAATATGGTATCAAGTTTCTTAGATGGGAGCATAATAAATGAGAAAAACAAATCAAAACCCTTGGATATACTACCTATTAGTCCCAAAGAGTGTATGCAAATTCCCAGAGACATTTACAGTCTCAAATATTAGGGTTTCTTTCCTCTGGCAAAGGTCCCCAGTAAATTTTATCTTCGTAAGCTATACTCTGCCAGTCAAAGAAAGGTAGATAAGATTTTGTTTTCCTCTCTGGTTCTCCAGCATCCCACTGTCACTCATAGCTATTTCTAATTCTGCAACATATTGGAATATGAGTCAAGAGAAGCAAGAGGAAAAAAAATGACCATTGTGTCAGAATCTCATGACCCAAAAAGCCTCTGAAAGGAAGAAAGATTCCCGTACCCAGTGACTAAGAGAATTGTCATAAGACCCAGGCTTTAAAGGGAACAGAGAAACTTTGGAGAGAACATCCTCTTTCCCCACTTGGAAGATTTTGTTAACTTATTGACATCCCACCTTGGAAGATAGTTGTCAGAACCAGAGAATGTTCTTTAATGAGATAAAGGGACCATAATGAACCAACCTTGCTACCTGCCACGTGACAGAGTTTGTTTTGTTTTGTTCTGCTTAATTATCCATATTTGTTACAAGGCTTTTGTTTTTCCTTTTTTTTTTTTTTCAATGTGGATGGAAGGAGGTAGGGAGAAAGAGTAAATGCTTGTTGACCAGGAAAAAAGTAAAAAACTGAAAATTACATTAAAAAAGAAAGAACACACTTTTGATTCCCATTTTAAGTACTGTTCTGTGGCAATAGGGATTGAGAGAAAACAAGAAATAAGCAAAAAAAGAAAATGCAAAGAGGAAAAGCTAATTTTGACACTGCTCCTAAGACAATTTTCCCCCACATACCTAGCAGAGTATTAAGAACACATACTAATTTAGGAACTAATGGCTTAGATCATCACAGACTCCAATCGCATTTTGAGGTTAAAAGAATATTTGTCATTTTTCAAAGTCTTTTTAAATGACTTGGCTTTGTCAAGGTGATACATGTAAAAATGAGGCAGAAAAGTTGCTAAGCCCGAATGATAGTCCTTTGCCACCTCCACCTACTCCCTTGGTTATCCACACAGGCTATTAGCTCAATCTGCTCCTCAGTTGAAAAATAAGACCTTGAGTAATTAATGAATTACAAATCTAAATAAAGAGGAGTCATTTTATGCCATATGCAGGAATTCACTACACATTAGCTTTTTTTTTCCTTTGCGCATATTCTGCCATCATAAAAGTTTTATTGATATAGCAAAGCCTTAGAGGGTATTTTCATATTTTCCCTTTTGTTTACAAGCCCTTTTGTAATAAAAGAACACATTGCCCACCAGATTTGATTTCAATTCATTTCATTATCTCAGGCAGCCCCCTGAGTCATTGCCTCATTGTATTACATTCCCTTTCTAATGTATTTTAACTTTCTTATAATACTAAAGCTGACTCCCAGCCCATTACAACCAGTCACAATTTAGCTTCTATTCCACCCTGACTGTTGAAGTGTGTTTTAATAAGTTCATGCCAATAATTTTATAACCTAATATTCATGCACTTTATCTTTTAATTACCACATCCCAAATTAATCTAGATATATTTCTGATTTATTTCAAGCTGCTTCATGATCCCAGGGTAGTTATAGCCCATTCCCCCATGTGCATATTACAACTTTTCACTTTTCTTGGGTTTTGGGATAAGATTTTATCCTACAGTGCCTATTTAAAAAATTATAAAAACATTTTTTAAAAGAAAACTTTTGGGGGTACTTAAGCAAAGCTCGTTCATATGGCTGATGGGAAAATAAACTCAAAATGTAGATATCCAATTTCTTTTTTCCTCCTTCACCTCAATAGAAGTCCTCAAAATATATTTTATATATCATATATATGTACATATATATGTACACAATTCAGCATTTCTTTCTCAGCCAACAGTTCAAAATATCATCAATTTAAATCAATAGCATATCTTAAGTGCCTACTATGTGCTGAGCAATGTGCTAGGAATACAAAGAGAAAATAAAAACAGTACCTGCCTTCAAGAAGCTTCCATTTTATTGTAGGAGGAGAGTTAGAGAGATATAAAGGGCAGCTAGGTGGTACAGTGGATAGAGTGCCTGGACTAAATTCAGGAAGACTTTTAACTTCCTGAGTTCCAATCTGACCTCAAACACATGGTAGCTATGTGACCCTGGTCAAGTTATTTAACTCTGTTTTCCTCAGTTTTCTCATCTGTAAAATGAGCTGGAGGAGGAAATGGCAAACCACTCCAGTATCTTTGCCAAGAAAACCCTCAACACAACTCAGCTAGTTGCCTGGGGGGGAGGGGTGCTTCCTGAAAGAAAGGCCCCTCCCAGTTTTAAGGGAGAGTCACATTTGTTTAATTGTTCTGGTTTTAAATGACTTTGGGGGAAAAGACTGCAACTAAAACTATAGTCCTAGGTCCTGTAATTGAATATAGGCTAAGCCAGCTACTTAAGGGTGGCTTGAGGGACCCCAAAAATGAGACTCTATAAACCAAGTCAGATCCTTGTAACTTTAGGATC
Organism: Trichosurus vulpecula; assembly: GCF_011100635.1. Taxonomy (NCBI): domain Eukaryota; kingdom Metazoa; phylum Chordata; class Mammalia; order Diprotodontia; family Phalangeridae; genus Trichosurus; species Trichosurus vulpecula. Next base: position 138,165,899 of record NC_050577.1, on the reverse strand, counting down.
TTTTAACAGTTGTGCAGAAGAATTTGTTTGTTTGCTTGCTTGCTTGCTTGTTAACTGGAATATTAGAGAACAACGGGAATTCTGACTCATGGATTTTGTTGTGATTCTTTAGGTCTAGCTTTTGTGGAAGGCACTTGAAAGGACAATGCTAAATTCTCACCAGGAGCTCAGAAATATCCATGAAATTGAGGATATGAGCAGATGTGCCACGTGTATCCTATTTAATTAACTGAAGACAAGCAGGGGTTCTGCATCAATTTGAAAAGCTTCCACTCACCCCCAAACTCTCAACTGTAAATTTCTTTCCCTGGATCTCACAGCGAGGAGCCCCTGAAGAACACAGAACTCAAGCTCCATGGTTGTTTCCCCAATTCCAGAAGAACTAATGCTTGAGTGTCTGAAAGAGAGCACACACGTGTTAGCCTAGAAGAGTCTCTGGTCTTCTTGTTTTTGTGTTGCTTTGTTTCTTTCCCCAATATGGAATAGCAGGCATGCCAGGCCCACCATAGTAGCAAGGAGTCAAGCCCAGAAGAGGCATCTCAGGCTTACAGCAACCACTGTCCCAGCCTAGGGAAAAAGAGCTCAGACCCTAAGAGTAGCAGATATTGTACACTAACCCAGCGGGTAGCAGTTGACCATGGCAACTTGGGCTCTGGACAAAGACACCAGTCCTGGTGCAGTTGAGCCAGGCAGAGATGTGGGCTCCATGGCCAGGGGGAAGCAGACAGAGACAGGGGTTCCAGCACCAGCAGACAGCAGTGGACATCAAGCGATGATACAGGCAGCAGTGCAGGCCCCTTTGTCAGTGGACATCATCAAACAGCTCCCAGCAACACTGGCAGAAGAGTTGGGCATTAGCATGCGCAGTGGCAAAAGGTAGGCCCGCTATGTAGCTCTTTGCTTGCTATAATGTAAAACTGACTAGCCGTGCCTCATTGCTGCTAGTATTACATAATGTCATTAGATTGTGAGCTCCTTGAGGACAGGAACTTGCCTCCTTTGGTATCCCCATTTCTTAGCACAGTGCATGGCACATAGCAGGCACTTAATAAATATTGATTGATACAATTCCTCCCCTAGGAGGGCTTAGAGGACCAGAGGGTTGCCTTGTTGAGAGGGATCTTGCTTTATAACCATGAGGGAGAGGTGAAAATTTCTAATCAGCACTGCAGAAGGAAGGGAACAGTCCTTCAGAGGCATCTCGTGAGGCCAAGATTTTATATTCCACTTCCCTGCCCCTCTCACCATAGGGCTTCTTCTTTTCTCCTTGGACTATGGTGAAGATCTGTGATTATTCAAGAAGTGTCATTATCTTTGCTGTAGCCCTGATATTCATGGTGCTGCTCCCGCTTACGGTTTTTTTTTTTTTTTATGCTAGGAAACCCATGGTGAACTGCAAAAATTTGGCATTACCCACCACATGGATCTGATTGTTTAGAACTAGGATTCTGTCCTTGATGGGACTCTCCCACATTTAGTCACCACTTCAGGAAACTGTTATATTGTTTGTTTTGTTTTTTATCTGTTGGAGGTTTTTTTTCTTCTTCTCTGTTTCCGTCTTGTCTGTATCAAGCTTCTGAATAATAAGAATCCTAAAGTCATCTAAGTGGTGGAAGGCAGTGTCAAACTCATATAGGAAAGGGGCCATTAAACAGTACATAAGGATTCCTATGGGCAGCATAATGATTTAGAAAACCACATACAAACGGGTCTTGCTTTATGCAAATTTGACTTAAAGAATTCTGAATGACTAGTTGAGAATAACATTGCTTGCTATCATCAGATATATGAGGAAAAAAAGAGAGCCACTGCCCAAACATCTCTCAGTAGTTTCATAAAAAAAAAAAGTTGCACAACCAACCATTTATCATAAAGGCTTTGTGTTGTAGGTAGGGAAGGGGCACCATATTGTATACCTATGTTAGCTTTATTGTGCAGTACTGTGTATGTTTTACCATTAACTTCCTTTCATTTCATAATTCTGTTTATTATCATGGTATGTACTTAATATATTTTAGTACATCTTACGACTTGTGCAAAGGTATTTTGTGTATGCTTTTGTCATATAGGTTTAGTGAAGTATGTGGTTAAGAGCATGTAAAAATCGCTTAACATAGAGATCTGCAGAACAGTCCACTTACATAAAACAAGAACCGTCTGTATCAACATTAGCTATGTTTTATTTTAATTCTCATTTATTTTGTTAAAGATTTCCCAATTCCATTTTAATACGCTTCAGGCTGAACTAGGGAGTGTTATGAGCTGCAGTGGTCCCCAGCAGTAACTGGTAGTGTAATGGATAGAGTGCTGGGCCTGGAGTCAATAAGATCTCAGTTCAAATCTAGCATCAGACCCTTACTATGCATGACCCGAAACAAGTCACTTAGCCTCTGGTTGCCTCAGTTTCCTGAACTGTAAAATGGGGATAGTAATAGTGCCTAGCTCCCAGGATTGTTATGAGGATCAAATAAGATAGTGCTTAGCACAGTGCCTGGCACATGGTAGGCACTATATCAATGCTTATTCCCTTCTCTTCTCATCTGTTATTCAGTGAGGTGTTTGACACTGAAGCCCTACAAGATAGCAGGGATGTTATCACCAAAAGGTGGAGAGTGGTTGGAGAAATATCCTATACCCTCCTCCCCCATACAGGTTGGGCTAGTTTTTCCTTCAAAAGTAATGAGATATTCCTCTAGCCTTAGTTGCTTCAGGCGACTAAGGGCTTAGACTGTTGACCATCACTTTCTTACCACCTACCTAGAGTATATGACATACTGTAAGAGACCTCCCAATGCTTGACTGGTGAATTGCAATGGGAACTTCCCTCAAGGGGTTCTCAATGCCCATCTTCATTGAATCATCCTCTCCTTCTAAGGCTAAGTAAATCTTTTTTAAGTTTTGAAAGACCTTTGGTCCTTCCTTTTATTGAACCCAAACAACCTGTGGACCGCCTTGAGTCAGACCCGGTTCAGAACAGTAAATTCACTTCCTGGGCTTGACATCATCTGTTTGTTTTGTTTTTAATTTGTCCCTTCTCCTACTGATTTACATTGGAGAATAGAAGAGGATAACTTTTAAAATTAGGGAACTCTATTTCTCTCTCCGCCCTTGAGCTGTTTATTAGCTATTGGGCAAGTACTCACTGTTAGGTTAGCATAGCCAACAGAAATTGAAAATGGGAAGCATATGGACTAATCATCATAAGCCAGGGTCAGATCTAATAGGAGTTCCAGGAAAAATCAAAACCTAAAGGAATTAGCTAGTGGGGAATACTCTGCTCCTCATTCTAAAGGGCCTGGCCCCTGGAGTGAATAATCTCCTAGCAGATAAAAGATTCCATGGTAGCAGAGACTCTGAGGGAACAGGACAGAGAAGGCTTTCTGCCGGCCCTAGGAAATTTTTTTTTCTCTGCCAGTTCTAAAACAGCTGGAAAGAAAGCTTACCTACAAGCTTTAAGCTAAAAGAGCATAGTGTCATCTTCCCTTCCCTGAGGAAAAGAGAGCTGAGCGATGACTACAGCAGAGTAACATCCCACCGGTGGAAATGCATCTGGCAGAGTCCAGCAGAAACTACAAAACCAGTGGGGAGGCCTGTCCAACAGAGTCAGTAAGACTATAAAGCCAGTGGCCTCAGGGAGAGTGGCAAGGTCCCATCTCTAAAAGACATCAGTGCTCTTAATGGTGTTAGTCTCTCACATGCTGTCACTTGCCCATGTGGTCCCTATATGTCTGCTCTTTCAAACACATGCCACGGCCACATATTTTATCTGTGTGTCCCTGCACATGCTGCCCTTGTACCCTATGTGTGTGTCTCACCATGTGCATTCTCTGCACTGATCCAGACTTCTCACTGATGCTGCGTGTATTTCCAGATTTTGTCACTGCTTATTTTTGTATGTCATTTCATTAAATAGCTTTGATATGAATGAATCATTCAATTTAATTCAATGAAAATGTAGTAAACACTTATTGTTTACCAGAGCAGCTTACTGGTGCAGCAGATGGAGTGACAGACCTAGAGTCAAGAAGACCTAAATTCAAATATGGCCGTAGACATTTATTAGCCTTGTGAGGCTGAGGAAGTCACTTAACCCTGTCTGCCTCAGTTTCCTCATCTGTAAAATGAGCTGGAGAAGGACATGGCAAGCTGCTCCAGTAGTTTTGCCAAGAAAACCCCAAATGGAGTCATGACTGAAAATGACAGAACAATAAAAATGATACGATAGGCACTGTGTTAAGTGCTGAGGATATAAATAAGAAAAAAAGAGCTGGTCCCTGCCCTCAAGAAGGTGCAATCTAATAAGGGAAGAAAACACACAGAGGGAAGCTGAAAAGAAAAGAAGGTCACCAAGGGGTACCAGGCTCTGGAGCATGATGCTCCTTCCCAGGAGTCAAAACTAAGCAGAGCTGCTGGTGGAAAATGGAAAGTTACTTGGAAAGTTCATATCCCAGCCCTCTATAAAGGAAGGCTTTGGGAGAAATTTAGGGCTCCATCCTCCAGCCCTCTAGTTGGAGGGGAGAGGTGACTGAAGGTCAGAACTGAAAAGGAGCTGAGGATCACAAACCCAGCCAAGCAGCACAGTGATGATGTTTAAGGTAATCAGCTTACCCTGGCTGGGGCATGATATTCTAATGGAGGAGAAACCACATCTGCCCATGGAAAATAAGGAGCTGTCATGCCCTTTGTCTTAACAAAATGCCTGGTACCTAGTAAATGTATGTAGATGTTAGCTGTGGTCATTAGTATTATTATTGCTAATTATTATCATTGTTACTAAAGATAAACGCATGTCTGGGGACTCACAAACTGCAGATTGTCAGAATACCTTGAATCCGGGCCAGATCTCCCCTAGTGGGACCTGACTTGAAAGTTTTGGGGGTAGAGGGGAAGGATGAGGACTGCGTGACACATCCAGTATCTCATTTCATCTCCAGAACAACTCAGAATGGTAGGTAATTCAATTGTTATTCCATTTAAAAGATGAGGAAATAGAGACTCCAAAAAGTTATGTGACTACAGCTACTAAATAGCAGAGATAGGATTTAAAGCCAGATCTTATCTTTTCAAATTAAATGGTCTTTCCTCTACAGCCCAGTTGTCTTCTCTTCTTCTTTAGTAGCAGAAATAGGGTGGCAGTGGGATGTAGGAGATGGAGACCCTTAGACTTGTTCTCAGACTAGTTCAGAGTTTATTCTCATTAGCAGTCCCACCCCACCCTGCCTTACTCCATTAGCAACCTGATAAACTTAGACCAGTTTCCCGGATCCCTTTTTCCCTCTAACAAATACAAACTAGATTACCCTGACCCCAGGGGACCCTTCCCCACTAAGAACACAAAGATAAAAATGTCTTCCTTGGACCAGTCAGTACCAGAGACCCTGACCTAGAAAGAGCTACACACAGGAGTATAAATGGGTATGTAAATGTCTACACTGCAAGGGAATTTCCCAAAGCATCAAGTCCTGTAGAAACTTTCTCAGGACTGATATAAAGATTGCTCATTTTCTCTACATCCTCTCTAAGATAACCTCTTCATTGCATGGTGAAGTCTGGAGTATGAGATGAGTGTAAGGGGGGCACCTGTGTGGAGCTGGGGTAGAGAAATAAAGGGGAAGGTCAAGGAAAGCACCTATCAGATCATCATTGTCCAAAGATTCCCTTATGTTGATTCAGGCTGACTGCCTATCGCAGCAGTGGCAGTGCTGAAGAAATAGCCTGGGACTACCCTATTCACAGGTTGTGTTGAGAGTATGCTTTCTAAATTGTGAAGCATTACATAGGGACAGCTAGGTGGTGGAGTGGCTAGAGAAATAGGCCTGGAGTCAGGAAGGCTCATCTTCCTGAGTTCAAATCTGGACTTAGACACTTACTAGCTGTGTGACCCTGGGCAAGTCACTTAACCCTGTCTGCCTCAGTTTCCTCATTTGTAAAATGGGCTGGAGAAGTAAATGGCAAACCACTCCAGGATCTTTACCAAGAAAATTCCAAATGGGGTCATGTCGGATATGACTGAACAACAACAAAAATGTTATTATTAAATGAGCTGAACAGTTAGTCAAGTGATTGACATGGCTCCCAGGTCTGACTTCTGGAGCCTTTGATCTGAGTGCTTCCCTGTTGTCAGATATGATGAAGAGAGGGAGCACATGACCTGGGAGGCCAGGGTGGATATAAAAAATGGTCCTCCCATAATAGGAATAAAAAAAGAATTCCTAGTGCCCCACCTCAGGCAGTGGACACCATGGCTTAGGTAGAATGAATTTCCTCAGTGAATGGGGATTCTACTTCATGCTTGGTTTAGAGCAAAGTTAAACTCTCCTTTGCCTCTAGTCTATCTCTCCACTCTGTTTCATCCTGCAAACTACTGCTAAAGTAATCTTCCTTAACAATTGCTTTGGTTATTCCTTCTCCCAAGGTTTCACAGTGCCTTTCAAATCCAGTCTAAATTCTTCAGGCCACATTCAATCCATTCTATCTCACATTATATCCTTAGACCCCCACTTGTTTTTTTTGGTTGTTGTTGAAAAACCAGCCCTTGCTCCAGACAAGCTAGTTTCCTCACTATCACCCATACACCTGACCTCAAGGCCTTTTCTCATACTGCTCATAGGACCTAAAAATGTACTATCAACTCTGTATTTATCTTGTATGGACTGATTTATGTATATGTTGTCTCCCAGTTCAAAGTGCACCTTGAGGGAGCACTTGGCATAGTGCCCAGCACAAAGTAAATACTTAATAAAAGCTTGCTGATAGATTGATTGATCTGGGCTTTCAAACATAGCCTTAGGACAATGGAATGGAATCTCAGATCAAAGTCTGTATCAGAAATGCAGTCAGACCTGCCTCTGAAAAGACACTTTATCACAAAATAAGCTCTTTACCAGAGAAATGATCCCTGAGCTATAGGATGCTAGACACAAAGAAAAGAAAGGTTCAGTTTCCAAAGGCAATGATGCCATTCCTAATGAGGGCACCAGAAAGGAAACAGCAACACCCTTACATGGAGGAAACTTCTCTTTGGCAAATATTGACAATTTAGCAATGCCTATTTCATGTCTCTGAGACTCACCTGGGTCTTACTTCATGAACAATCTGAATAGCCTAAATGCACAAAAATTCAATCTGGTTATCTTGGCAACCAATACCAGCCTTTTTATTTCCTTAAATAACCTGTATAATGTTGCTGGAATGACACTGTACCACAAAGCTGCTGTGACCCCGTTCCAACCTTAGTGACGACCTCCCCTCTAGCCAGCAAAAAATGATTTTCTTCTTTTCATTGGGAACTTGATAGACATCAACTCTTCAAAATACAAAGAGGGAAAAAAAAGATGATTATGCATGGAGCTATATACTTCTATTATGCCAGGTTTTTACAAGAATTTCCTTCTGCTTTCTTCTTTGTATTTTTAAATATTTCATTGATGCTCTTTTCTTTCTATGTCTACATATAATATACAGTCAATACTCCACTTTTGCAGGGGTAACATTCCTAGACAACAAACGTAAAAAAAAAACACCAATGTTGATACATTGAACCTATGGGGAATAGGGGGTTAGGTTCCTCTGAGCACCAAAAACTGGAATCTATCATGCATAGCCAAGAATGTGCACGGTTGCTAACATAAAAAGTAAAAATGAGGTTACTAAAAAAAAAAATCACACAAATGCTTGAAATCTTGAAAATTAAACAGGCAAATGTGGAGGATTGACTGTTTATTACATATATATTACATATAGATATATTTGGCATTACTACACACCAACTCGACCAATCCCCTCCCTTTCCTTCCCTTGAAACAAGTATAAACAGACTGCTTTTCTTATAATGGTGCTAACATAGAATGACCCCTCTCTGCCAAATCAAATTCTGCACTTCCTTAAAGACTTGAGTAAAATCCTCCTTTATGAAGGTTTTCTACACTACTCTAACATATAATGATTTTCCCCTTCTCTGTGTTCTTATAGCATGGAATCTAATCATAGATTAGAGCTAGAAAGCCCATCTTAGCTCCCCTGCCTCCCATTTTACAGATAAGGAAACTGAGGTCCAAAGTCACATATATAGCAAGTGGTAAAGCTGAAAATCAATCCAAGGACCTCTGACTCCAAATCTAACATTCTTTCCCCTGAACCACACTGTTTCCACAAGGAGTTTGGGTCATACACATTCCATCTTTAATTTTAAATTGTCATTTCTCAAGTTGCATTACATATTCTACTTTTTTTTTTTTAATCAAGCATGCATGGGTGTATACAGCACTAAGTCCACTCTTGGTGCCTAATAAATGCTTGACTGACTACACGTTCTCCAGGGGTCTTTACTGGTACACTTTTTTTACCTGGAAGGAGCATAAACAATTAATATAGTGCTAGAGCCAGATAAGGCTTGCTAGAGCCAATTGTTAAATTTTTAACATAAGCATTTACACTTTGGAAATTGGCAAACACTACAAATCAGGGCTTGATTTATTGTTTTGTTGATCATCTATATTTAAGAAAGTGATGGAGACCATTTAAACAGTGCAGATTAAAATTAAAAGAGTATGTTGAATATATGTTGAGTTTTTTTTTTTATCCAGAGAGCAGGTTGTTAAACATTTATTATCACACTGAGTGCTTCAAGTATACAGAGTTTCTTTAAGTAATACCACAATGAATAGAGAACCAACCTATAGAGAACAAGCCATGCTCAATAGAAATTCCCTATGTAGCCCCATATTGGACCAAAAGCTAGTTGAACCAACAGATAATTTTTTCCTCAACCTAGGAAGATACAAAGTCAAAAACAAAACAATCCTTGCCCTCAATGAACTAGGTATCCAGGTGTAGCCTGATATTGGATAGGGGGCCATCTCTAATTGTCCTGATCTATATCTTGCCATTGAACCCAGATGGCTCAGGGGGAGAAACTGAGGCTGATGACTTTGCATCATCCCTGCCCAATTAAATTTAATTCACTTGCGTGTCATGGTATCACCTCCCTCATGTCATGGTCTTCTTCAAGAATGAAGGCTAACCAACAACAATGATATTGGATCAACATGGACTTTGGGTATTTTTAGTTTTTCCTAGCTCAGAAACCTGGAATCTAGAGGGAAGAAAACTACAAATACCAATTGTTGTTGGTACAATACAGGACTACACCTGGTTACTCATTTATATCTCTGAAATGAGGCAGTTTAATGTCTCTGAGATCACTTTCAAGTCTGATTGTCAATGAGTTTGTGATTCTCGGTTTCCTTTGTCAAACTCTCATACTCTGTGGAGTACCTAGAAGTGGATGTGTAATCTCTCAATTTACCTTCAATTTAGTGCTTGAATATTGAGACATGGGAAATGTGAAGGATGGGCTAGCATAATGGATGCAATGCTCACTTTTTGTAGTCTTTGGAAACTATTTCATTGCCTTTTGGATAAATTAAAAGGGCTATTTGCGTTGATAAAGCATTCCCCTTTCTTATTTCTCCAAGTTAAATGATACATAAATAATTTCACTTCCCTTTGTTTTCTCTCCCTACCTTTCAAGCACACCCACTAGAACTTCAGCAGCTAGAGGTGTAGGCTGTTTCTGGTGGTAATTATCTCATTATCCAACATGGTTCTCCACTGCTGAGAATAAAAAGAATGCATGTCCTTTATATATAGTGGTAAGGAAGAACATAATCACTCTAATGTCTTGGGGGGAGAGCAGAATACATGTATTATGTATATTTGTAAGTATATATACACACAGACTTCTATATGTATATTGTGTACATACATATATGTGTGCATATATACATACATACATATGTCTATCTAGTGACAAGCTATGGCACAGGCTGCTCATCACCTATCTGGACCCATTCCAGTACCAGTGTCCTGCTCTCAATAAGGTGGTAAAAATCAACATCTAAGCCAGCCCCAACCCAATCCCCACCCCTATGCCCCAGCACCCAACACCATCACCTCCCAGCAGAGCAATCTTCACCAGTAGCGTTGGTGGAGTGAACCTCTAATGTCTCAGCTCTCCATTACCACTGAAGGCCTAGACACCAGACTTCTCCTATATTGCCAGTGGATCTTCTCTCTAGGACCTCTCTATCTCTGCTACCCTGGAGACTATCCAAAGGTAGGGAAATTAACATACAGATTGGGTCCTTCTGTAGAGGTATCATCGCTTAGTCCAAAGAATTTAAGTCTCCTGCCTACTTAACTCTCTCTCCTAATTGACTGACTAGTTAACTCTGTCACACTTTCCACAGCACCAGTTCCAAGCTTTTGTTTCTATCTTCAAGCCACCTACACCACTCATTTTTCTTTCCTTTGCAGTAGAGAACCTAGAGAACTTTACCCCATAGTTAGCTAAGAAAACAGACTATGTCATGAACTCCCCTCTTCTCTCCATTTCCATACCTCAAATCCACCCAACATCATTCTCTTCTTTTTTCAGTTCCTGAGAAAAGAAGTGGTCCCCTCCCTTGACCTGGTGAACCTCTCTCCTTCCTCCTCTGGGAGAATGTGTTTGTGATCACCATCACCCTCCTCAAACTTTATCTAGTGATCCCTCCCTACTTAGGGAGGGGCCAAAAGCTGCTCAGGTCTTTCCCATGTTTAAAAAAAAAAAACAAAAACCTTACTTTAACCTTCTATTCACTCCAGCAATATCTTTCCTTCTTTTCATAACCATAATCTTTGAAAAATCTGCCTATGCTCATAGCCTCCACTTTTTTACTTCCCATTCTCATCTCACAACACCTTGTAATCTAGCCTTTAACTCCACCACTTAAATAGAATGGATCTTTGTGTAACACAGGTGCTTGTAGGTTTAGTTGTGAAGAATATGGTAGAGTGGTTGATATTTGTCATATCTCTCTCCTTCCTACTATATTAATCTCTAGAGTTTCAGTTATCTATTTTTTTATTCTGGGGCAAAATAATGTATCCTTAGATCCTTAATACCCCCTTCTCTGCTGTTTTATGGACTTTATATCAGATGAAAAGCTAAGAGTACAATCACAATAGCTCAGAGCCCCTAGTTAGGAAAAGTCCTAATATTTAGGCAGAGATTTGGTTCATTGCCCTAGGTTTGTCTCTAGATAACCCCTGGCTCTTTATGTTTGAGGCAAAAATTCAGGACACAGGAAATATTTTGGAAAAAAGAGCAAGCAAAACATATTGCCTGATTCTTACTAGGCAAGCAAAAGAGAGTTGGGGAAAGATCAGTCCTTTCTATAGAATTTCCCTCAGTCCTTTGATAGGTGGGTAAGATTTAGGCCTAGAAGGGAACTTTGAAGTCATTGAATCCAATATTTTAAAGAAAAGGCAAATGAGGCTAAGAAAGCTAAATGACTGGTCCCTGGTCACAAAGTCAGTGTCTGATTTCAACTTAGGTCTTCCTAATACTAAGTCCAATCTCACACACACCAAACTGTCTCAACAGCATGGATACAACTAGTATATTCAGCCTGAGTCTTCTACTCTAGAGAGACCTAATGGATCTCCTTGATCTCTACCTTCTCTGATGTAGTTCAAATTTTCATTTACTTTCTCTTTCAATTTGTCTTTGCATCCATTGCCTTTTTGTTGTTATTGTTGTCTGACTCTTTGTGACCCCATTTGTGGTTTTCTTGGCAAATATATTAAACTGCTTTGCATTCCTTCTCCAGATCGTTTTACAGATGAGGAACTGAGAGTTAAGTGATTTGTGCAGGGACAGATAGCTAGTAAGTGTCTGAGGCTGGATCCCAGTGTTCTATCCATTGCACTATCTAGCTGCCTTGCTACCCAGTGTTCTTCCAGGGTTGGGAGGGAATGAATGTTTTTGCCTTTGTGCTATAAGCCCCTCAGTATAAGCCTCTACTAACACTCTCTTAATTCCTAAATTCCATTCTCTTCTCTCAGTCCTCATCCTTCTTCATCTTTTGCAGCTTTTGACACAGTTAACTACCCCTTCCTCACTGATGACTTCTGATCACCCCTCGGTTTCCATAATAGTACGCTCTCCATTTTCCTCCTTCCTATCTGATAATTCTTCCATATTATCTATGTCTTGCCTCCTAGGCAAGAGTTCTCCTAGGATTCTTCTTGGACTTTCTTCTCTCCCTTAGTGATCTTATCAGTTCCAGTGGACTCAATTATTGCTTTGTAGATGACTCAAAACTCTACATATCTAACCTTGATCTCTTTCCTAAACTCTCGTTCTGCATCATCAACTGCCTATTGGACATGTTGAACAGGATGTCCTATAGACATTTCAAATTCAATATCCTTGAAAGAGAACTTATCTTTCCCTCCCAAACATATCACCATCATTCCAGTCAGTCAGTTTTATAGTCTTGGAGTCTTCCTTGACTCTTCACCCTCCACTCTTCATATCAAACCACTTCTCAAGTCTCATCAGTTCTACTTCCACATCATCTCTCACCTCTACCTCCTTGTCTTCCCTTCCATCCCCAGCAGTCCAGCTCAGCCTCTTATCAACACTCACCTGGACTGTTGCAATAGCTTCCTAAATGATCTCTTTGCTTTTACTTTCTCCTGTCTTCAATCCTTGATCCATACAATTGCCAAATTGATATTCCCAAAACAATTCCCCAGCTAAAGAAGCCTAAGTTCTTTATTAAGCTCTTTATTGTCTCTAGGCTAAAATACATACATCTTTATTCGGTATTTTAAGCCCTAAATAATTCTTCTCTAACCTGTTTTTGTAAACATTTCTGGCCAACTGACTGTCCCTTATACACAATATTTCATACTCCACTTTTGTAGCTTTGCACCTTCAATGCTTCAAACACTTTCCCTTTTCATTTTTGTTGCTTGGAAACTTTATCTCCTTTCAAGGCTTAGATCAGGAGTTTCCTTCTAACCAATCTTCTCATTTCTCCAGGCTGTACATTCAGCTACAACTCTACTCCTCTTCCCAACTACTTTGTACATGTCTTATATTTACTATCTGCTAATATGTTGTATTCTACCAGTTGAATATAAGTTCCTCAAGGGTCATGAATGTTTTGGGGTTTTTCCTTTGTATCCACAATAACCAGTATAGTGCTTTGTATATGGCAGGTACTTTATAAATGCCAGTTAAATTGAATTGAGGTTTCTAAATGGAACTGATGCATTTCTTTACCTAAATGGTTCAATTTAATTAAGCTTAACCAATCCTATCCATCTGGCTAATCTTTCAGATTGGACCAATCTCAACTCTTTTCACCTAGTAATGAATTCATTTATTATATTTTATACAGTTATATAATAATAGATCATGTTTATTCAGGTCATCACAGTTTACAAAATGCTTTACAAAAAAAATGATCTCATTTAATCCTTATGGCAATCCTTTGTGACTCACCTCAATTTTTCATCGGTGCCTTTTAAAAACCCTGATATAATTCTGACATTAGCAGTGTAGAAAGCTATTGGACATCCATCATTTGCATCATCTCTCCCATGGAGTAATGGTTTTTAACATCATCATTAGTGATCCTAAAGAGGGAGTAGCACATGATAATGAATTCTGTAGAGAGCATGAAAGTAGGAGTTTCTCAAGACATCAGCTAAGGCAGGAAATTATCCCAATTGACATTGAGGAGTTAGAAGGATGGGGATATTCTGCGGGGGAAAGTATAGTCAAAGAAAACCAGACACAAAATGGTATCAAAAGAAAAGTAATAGTGGATCTATATCTAGGAAGGAATTATCCTGAAAGACATTTGGGGGAATAATGTATAGCATAGCAGACTGTAGACCAGAGATCTCTGAAGTGGGGCTCTCCAAACTATTACAAAGAGTCTTCAAATCTTTATGCACACTAAAAATTGGCATTTAGAACTTTGACTTCAACAAGACATGCACCATAACTCAGCTTAAAAGTATATAAACGTAATTTTTTAAAAAGCATGTATTAAATGTTTACTATATACCAGGCTATTGTTATTGTACAAAGAGCTAGAGATACAAATGTAAGCATACAAGACAGTATCCATGTGAAGGATTTCACATTCTAGCATAGGAAGAAAACACATAAAATGAGAGAAATGATTATTAATAACCAGTGATTTGGGGAGATCCAGAGTTCCACCTTTTGCTTTAGTTCTCATTTCAAAGTTTATTGTCTTGAGAAAATTACTGATAATGAGATTAGATTAACTTTTTTAACAATCTTGTTCAGAACCCACCCAGGTCAGGAAGCCATTGTCCTCTACTCAGGTTTGGGTGAGGATAAATTCAGGCTGGGGCTAATTTAGAATTAAATGACACAAAGTATGCCAGTATATGTTAGAATAGGTCCAGCCCCTCACTATAATATTCATTCTCTCATTAATTGTTAACCAATCAGAGTTGATTACCATCCTCAGGAACACCTCTCTTCCAAGGGCATATAAGCCATGAGGCCCTCTCCATAATTGTCTCTGTCATTTGAGAGTGCCACTGACCTCTTTTTATTAAAATGTTAGCATTATTAATAAAATTACTAATTACCCAGAAACTATGTCTCTTGAACTTTTTAAACACCACAAAAGAGAAGCCAAAGTGGGAGAAGAAGAACACAAAGTTAAGTGAAAGGCAAATGGTGAGGAGAGAGAGAAGTCCAGAGCACGAAACAAGCCAGGATCAAATAAATAATAAATATATTTTTACACATTTTTTAAAAATGTATATAGATGTTGTCATGTTTACTAAGTACACATTTATTTAAAAGAGCTACTGAATTCATGGATACCATTTATTAAAACTATTTTCTCCATCAATGAGTACTAATAGTACAACTCAATGATGGATCTCCACATGCATCTCCAAAATTTTTCATTGTTAAAAACTGGTCCTGATACTCAAAAAGGCTGCTAACCAATGGAATTTTGTATAAGAATTTGGCACCGCTGCCATCTGCTCAGGTATCCTCAGGCACATTTCAATCTCATGTCTTCTATCACTCTAGTCCTTTGTCTGCCTTCAAACTCTTCCTTGTCTATTCATTTCCCAAAAGTCAACTTATCACTGTATTACAAAAATGTCTAAAGGGCCATCATTGATAGTGCTATGGAGCAATTCAACAAAGTTGAGAAAGTAAGCCTTATGTCTGTCAAAAAAAAAAGTTGTTTTTATGACTTATCTCAATTCCCCAGTCATGAAGACCTGAGTTCAAATGTGACCTCAGATATTTACCAGCTGAGTGACCCTGGGCAAGTCACTTAATCCTGTTTGCCTCAGTTTCCTTATCTGTAAAATGAGCTGGAGAATAACACGGCAAACCAATACAGTATCTTTGCCAAGAAAACCCCAAGTGGGGTCACAAAGAATCAGACACAACTGAAAATGACTAAACAGCAACAACAGAAGGGACCTATGTATTAGGTATTGTGTTAAGCACTTAACAAATATTACATCATTCTACTTCACAACAACCCTTGGAGACAGGTGCTTTTATTATTCCCATTTTAAAGGAAACTGAAGCAGAGGTTAAATGACTTGTCCAGGGTCACACAGCTTGTACGTATCTGAGGCTTGCTTGGTACTCCAGGTCAGCACTCTATCCACTGCAATACCTAGCTAACCTCTGGATCCAAGGCACCTGAGTTTGAATATAGTTTCTGACACTTTTGACATACATTTAGCACCTACGTGAGCTTAGGCAAGATACTTCACCTCCCTCACCTTGACTTCCTCATCCAAAAGACGGAAGAAATGAACTAGATGACCTCTAGGTCCCTTCCAGTTCTAAGTTTAAGCCAATGAAATCCCAGATGTAGGGACAAGAGACATGCTACCAGCAGAACCGCGAGGACCTAGCTTCAAAATTCTAAGTTTAACAACAAAATTAACAAGGATTTGTTAAGTGCCAACTATGTGCAAGGCACTATGTCTCTACGTCAATTTAAAAGGACCACACCAGAAGAACAGAAAGGATTCTGCTGCCATCGCTATAGCTAATAGCTCTACAGAGCTCACTTTCAGAGTTAATAGATATGGCTTGGCAGATATTCTCCCCCTATCAGATATGTCTGATGTGGTAACAGGCTTTGACACAAGCTTCTGTTGAAACAGGAAGAGATACAGTGAGTGCTATTAAAAGCTAGAGGCACAAATGGCCTGAGCTGAGGCTGTGCAAGGATCAGATCTGAAGTCTTTAAAAGCTGGAGCTTCTGTATAATAATAGGAAAAGCCAAACTTTAGTTGTTCTTAAAAGTTATGGAGGCCAGATACTTATTGGTATATATTACATGCCTTTTTAGTTCTCATCTAATGGTACCAATGAATCATGAAATTTTAAAACTAAAAGGGACCTTAGAGATTTTCTATTCCAAGCTTCTCATTTTAAAGATGAGACCCAGAGAGGTTAAGTGATTTTTCCAGAGGTTTCTGTCTTGATAGTGGAGGAGTCAAAATGTGGATCCACTTCTCCTGGGTATCAATCATGTCTTCTTTCTTATATATCATAGGTATCTTTTTTCATATATGATATACATATGTCATATGCATAATTATGTAAATAGTATTTAATAATAACATATCTCATGTGTGTGTGTGTGTGTGTGTGTGTGTGTGTGTGTGTGTTTCACTGGCTTAGGGAACTCTTTTTTAACCTTTCTAAAATTTTAGACTTGAATACTAGAACTTAAATACATAATAAGAAAAGAAACATTATAAACTTAAATATTAAAACTAAAATGTAAAATAAGAAAAGAAAAAAACATGCCATGTGCACAGCAGAATGTGAGAGAGGATTAAAAATATATAGCAATAAATTTCCATTTCAAGAAAGCCTATATTATTAAATACTGCACGTTGTGTTAAAAGCCGTCTGTCTTTTCTCCATTTCCTTGTAGGTTATCTTTTGTTCTCTGCTGTACACATTTTACTTTGTTCTTTTGCCCCCTTTCCTCCCCCTTCCCTCCCAGATTAAAATTAAGTGTGGATATATTTATATATAGATACATACATACACATATACATATGTATATACATACACATATAAACATATACTATCCCTAACAGATTTTATTCCTAATCTGTTTTTATGTTTGCGCATATCTCTTATTTCCTATCTCTCCTGACTCCACCACTTTACTTCTAGTGGCTACCTTGTCTTCTTATTACTTAACTTACCCTCCCCCCCCCACACACACACACACGCAGATCCCTCCCTTATCCTCCCATTCCCATAAATCTAAACATCCTTTTATTTGCCCCTTTAACCTATTCCCTCCCCCTCCCCCCTAAAGAACCCTCCCTTATTCTCTCCCCCATCCCTATTACCTTAGTGTTTTATTTCTTTGTAGATTAAGAAGACTTTTATATTCTTCTAGGTAGATATGTATGTATTGTTTTCCCTTGAACCCATTCCTGAATGAAAGCATGTTTCCTGAACTACCAGTCCTCCTCCCCATGTAATTCCTCTGTGTTGGTTCTTCCTCATTTGTATAATTACTCTATTTAGCTCTTCCTGAGTGGTTTGACTTATTGAAATCACGTCATGCTCAAGTCTACCCCTGTCTTTCCTATGAACTACCCAATCGCCAATAACAATCTTAGACGTATGTTTTACATTTTACATAAACAAAAAGTGAACAGTCTATTGTAATTAGCCTTGGTATGTATCTTCTATTTCTCTTGGATCTTGTAGGTCAAATCTTCTATTAAATTCAGATTGTTGTTGTTGTTGTTGTTGTTTTAACAGAATCCTGAAAGTCTGACAATTCATTAAATATCCATCGTTTTTTTCATTCAGGATTATGCTTAGATTTGCTGGGTGTGAGATTTTTGGCGGGAAGCTCAGTTCTTTTGTTCTTTGATATATAGTGTTCCAAGACCTGTGGTCTTTCATTGTTGCCACTACCAGGTCTTGTATGATTCTAATTGTGGTATTGCCATATGTAAAACAACAAGAAAAATCTTGTTGTTTGTAGTATTTTATCCTTGAGCTGGGGGTTTTGAAATTTGACTATACTATTCCTGTGGGTTTTCCTCATAGGATCTCTTTCAAGTGGTGACTGGTGGATTTTTTCTATTTCTACTTTCCCCTCTTGTTCTAATGCTTCAAGACAATTTTCTTTAATTATTTTTTACATTATTGTATCAAGATTCCTTTTTTTATCATAGCTTTCAGGTAGTCCTAATTTTCTTGTTTTCTCTTCTTGATCTGTTCTCCAGATCAGTTGGTTTTCTTATGAGATGTTTCACATTCTCTTCCATTTTTTCATTCTTTATATTTTATTACTTCTTGATCTCTTATGACTTTGCTGGCTTCCTCTTGCCCAATTCTGATTTTCAATGAGTCATTTTCTTCCTTAAGATTCAGGATCTCCTTTTCTAATTGATTTACTTTCTTTTCATAATCTTGTTTTTCTTGAGTTGTTCTTTTTTTTTAGTGCTTTGTTATTGTTTTAGTTTTTTCCTCAATCTCTCTCATCTGATTTTTAAAGTTCTTCTGTGAATTCTTCTTGGGCAGGTGACCATTTGACATTACTCTTTGGGGTAGAAAAGGATTTCTTTGCTTCAATATCTTCCTCTGAAGATGAACCCTGGTCTTCTCTGTTGCCATAGTAGTTCTCTATGATCGGATTCTTTCTCCTTTGCCTGTACATTTATTTATTTATTTAGGTAATAGCTTAATTTTTTTGTAATCACCTCTAGTCCTGGGGCAGGGGGGATGGTGCCTCTGGCCTCAAATCCTTCTTCAGTTTTCCTGTCTGACCTTGATCCCAAACCAAGACCTCCAGCCTCCTGCAAGTCCCCACAGCCAATGGCATCCCTGCCCCATTGCTTCTGCTCTCAACAGGTGGTGTGCTGGTTCCTTTTCACCTGGCAGAGTCTCTGCAGCACCACTGGGTCTGGCATTCCTTGTCAGCAGAGGTTCCCTCAATTTTACCAGGCTCAGACACCCACCTCCCCTCACTGCCCCAGGAGTAAAAATTCCTGTGGCTGGGGCTGAGGTGGCCTCCCACCCCAGCTAACCCCAAGGCTTGCTGCTTGCTGGTTAAGCATTCCCCAGCCTGCAGGTGTTTACTCTGCACAGAGACCAAACCTCCTCCTGAGATTTTTCTTCAGATCTTCTGTGATTATCCTAGGAGGACCCCTGTTTTACCCCTTCTCTCATTTATTTTTAGCACTCTATGTTTGCCCTAAGGCTCTGTTTTATCTCTTTTGTGGAAGAAATCTTGAGAGCTTGGAATTTTCTGACCTACTCCACCATCTTGCCAGAATCTTCTCTGGTTTAGGGAACTCTAGATGAGGAAACTTTTTTGGCTAATTCAGGCTGGTTTCTCCACTATAACTTGGCTTTGGGGCTTTGACGAGGACACTAAGAGGTTAAGGGACTTGCCCAGGGCCAAATTCTATATAAACATAAGTGTGATATTTTGCATAAGTCATTACTAACAATTATATAGAACTTTAAGATTTGCTAAGTACTTTTACCAATGTAATGCTATCTAGGTCACACCCACTCCAAACAATTACAAGGATACCCATGCTGTGGATGGAAGGGTAGAATGGATCAGTAGTAATCAACCTAGTGTTCCCTCTCCTTGATCTCCAACAGTTTTACTCTAACCTTGAGAATGGCAGGTGAGACTGATGTGATTCACAGATCTGACCTTCCTATCCCAAGGTTTTGTAGGAAGAAGAGAAGTATCTTGGAAGCCAAAGAGAGGAAAGAGAGTGTCATGTCCAATCTAAAGGATTGGGGCTATGTGAACAAAATGTGCACAAGGCATTATGGGGCAGCTCATACCAAGCTGAAAATCCTTTTGGGCTGAAGATGGAGTCCAATTATTTTTTTCTATTTCTTTCCTCCTCCCCAAGAGGAGATAGGTTCATGCCTTTGAGTCTATTTCCTAGGCATGAGGTTTACCACTTTACTTAAAAATTTCTTTTGTTGTTCAGTTGTTTACAGTCATGTCTGATACTTTGTGACCCCTTTCTGGGGTTTTCTTGGCAAAGATCCTGGAGTGCTTTGCCATTTCCTTCTCCAGCTTATTTTACTGATTAGGATTGAGGGTAAACAAGGTTAAGTGACTTGCCCAGGGTCACACAGCTAATAAGTATCTGAGGCCAGATTTGAACCCAGGTCTTCCTCACTCCAGGTTTGGCACTCTATCCACTGTGCCACCTAGATGCCTCCTAAAGCAAAAAGTTTTTTATACCAAAGGTAAAAAAAAAAAATTTAATCTTTGCTTAAATGTTTAATTTGTTTCTTCAGCTGACAATTATGATAAAAGTTTGTTAAGCATTCCCATTGCTAATCTCTGTATATTATTTTTACAATTCAGTTGAGAGAAGTTATTTAGATGAGAAAGAGAGAGATTTTTAAACTGCAATCCTTTGCCAGAGCCCAACATATGATCAGGGACTCAGAACTACAGAAGAAAGCTATTGATTCATTTTTACAACTTAAGTTCCTCTAGGCAGCTAGTCAGCAGAAGTGGATTAGCTAGGCTGCCGCTGAATCAGGGCCTCTACCATCCCTGCACCCTTGGTTTGAGAAGAAATCCACTCTCAGACTGGACAGCTGAAGGAGAAGCTGGAGAGTAAGTTCAACTTCCAAGGGGAGGGGTAGACTGACCCACAAAAACGGAGTAAAGCAACTAAGGTGACTTACTGCCCTGTCTGCTTGCTAACTACTATAGTAAGAACCACCACACCACTGCTAAGCATGTGTTACCTAATATGATTCTCACAGTAACTCAGTGAGGTAAGCATCACAAGCATCATTATTCTCATTTTAGAAATGAACACAAAAATAGATTAATGTTACTTGCCTATGTAAGTGTTAAAGGCAGGATTTTAAACCTGACTCCAGACTGAGTGTTCTTTTCATTATGTTATTACCTCCAAATTGAAATGTTTAGAACTATAAAGAAAAATATATTTTTCCTAAAAGTGGTTTATTTGGGAAACTCAAATATACCCATTGTAGAGATGACAAGATCAGTCCCCTCTACAGCAAGACCAAATTGAAGCCAGAAGCCCTAGAGAGCTGCTCCAGCTACTTAGAAGCCACAGCTAAGCAATTTAATCAAATGCAATGACTCAGATTTCAATGAAAGATAGGACATTTCAATTTGCAGAATAGCAAATGGGATTTCCACATAAGCCCAGTTAGAATCTAACTCACAAGGAGGATTTATTTTGAATCCTTAGTCCTTTATGTAGAATAAATATCTATGTGTTATTAAATTCTAGGACCATTAAGACTCCAAGATCCTGTTATCATTTCTTTGAAAAGCACCAAAAAAAAAAACCCTCCATAACTAGTAACTGAGTAGGTCAAGTTGAAAGGCAGACTGGAATAGGAAAAGAATGATGAACTTGAATTTCAGTCCCAGCTTTGCCACTAACTTGTTGTGTGACCTTGGGCAAGTCATGTCTCTAGATGAAGATTCCATTTCCTTATCTATAAAATAGACTAGATAATCTCTTAAGTCTTTTCCAGCTTTGAAATTCTATCACTTGTAGGTGGGACTTTTTGCTGTTCTTCTCTCAGGTGCCTTTAATGATTCTGGCCTTTTTTTGAACAGGGTAGATAAAGTGGGATCTTGGCTTGGAATGTTTCTCAGCACTGACAATCAGGAGTCATTGACTTGTATATAGTGATACTAGGGATTAATTTTCCCATACCCTAAATGGGATTTTTCACTGTTCTTTGTTCGAGTGCTTTTCAGCACTGAGGTAATCAAGTGCCCCAGGTGCCCTGAGACCACTATCTTATAGATAGACAGATTTTATAGATCCAAGGTTGTCAGGCTGACTTTTGGGTGTGTGACTCCAGGCAAGCCGATGTAGCTGCCCCGCCCCCCCCCTTTGCTAACCCAGATGTTGGTTTGTATTTGGTCTGTTTATAATGTGTATTCATAATTTGTTTGTATTTTCTCTGAAGTTCAGGTTGCTGGCTTTTCCTCCTGAACTAAATGAATGATATTTGTATGTTGGATTAAAGTGGGATTGTTAACCCTTTAAAGTTACTTTCCTTAGCAAAGCAGATCAAAGAACCTGTGCTGCCAGTTCTTGTTGCTAGTCTTGTTGGGTCTTACATCTCAACAGCTGTTGCTAGCCAAATTGTTGCTACATCACTCTATGACTAAAAAACTCTCCTAGAATGAGTATAGATTCAATTCCAGGAGGGAGCTAAAATAGAACTTTCTCCCCACTGGGAATGATCTCCAGCTCAATTATTCAGTCCAAAAGCATTTATTGATTATGTGCTATGTGCTACATACTATGCTAGATACTGGGAATACAAAAACAAATGAAACAGCCCATGCTCTCAAGGAACTTACATTCTACTGAAGGAGACAACATGCCTATATATACTAATATACAAAATAAATTAAAAGCAATTGGGGGTGGGGACATGGGAGTTCAGGAAGATGCCAGCAGCAAGGGAGATCAGAAACAGGCCTTGCAGGAAATTAAAGATTTTAAGGGATAGAGGTGAGGATTGAGTTCATGCCAGACATGAGAGACAGATTGGGCAAAAGTACAAAGGCAGAGATGGATTGTCATGTGGCCCTTTGGTAAATGATAGAAAACTCACTACTCAACTTTTGTAGCAATCAAGAGGTCTCTAGTAGTTTAGTTGTTGGCTCCAGTGAATTGGGCACCTAAAATTATAGGCATTATGATGCTTTAAGAAGCTTCTGATTTTGTGTAATTACTCAAGTGTTGCAATCATTGAAGAAAAATGTTATAGGGGAAAAAATGGTTTATAAAAGTCAAGGATAACACAGAGGCAGCTATGCCATAGATCATGTAAATGTATAAACCTGGGTAGTCCAAGGTAATGAACAGCACTTCCACATAGCCACTTCAAAAAAAATAGCCCATGTCTTTGAAATATTTAAGTTTATGGAGGAGATTTTTTTGATGAACTGCCATCTGTGTAACAGAGGCTTCCAACCTCATACAAGGTGAGTATTAATCTCTATATGTCTAATAGAACTTTACAAAAGACCTCAAGTTTTAAGTGCAGGGATTAGTATAAGTGCATTAAAGTAAAGGACAGCAATAATAGTAAAGAGTATTTTATAATCTTGTACTTTTGAAAATATCCACAACTAATTGGAAGTATGCCATCTTGCCCTTGGAAAATGGCTGCATGCCCATTCACAGACTTTTTTTTTTAAGAGACTTTACTCCCTTCACTACAATGCTGGAAGTCCATCACAAAACAGACCATCATCAAGTGGATCAAAATTCCACATAGTTTTTAAAAATGCTTATTGCTGAGAGAAGCACAAGTTCAAATAACTTGAAGTATTTTACCTCACATAAAAGTGACAAAATTGATGAAAAAGTTGGAAATTACTAATGTTGGAAGGGCTATACACTAATATACTGTTGGTGGTGCTACGAATTGATATCACCATTCTAGAAAGTAATTTGGAATCATGCAAGGAAAGTCATAAAATTGTTCATAATTTTTAATTGAGCAAGCCTATTATTGGGCATATATTCCAAAAAGATCAATACATGAGTGAGGCTAATTGAAAGCAAAGCTCCTGATTCTGAAGGGGGAATTCAAGAGGGAAATAAATAAATAAAAGAAAATAATTAAAATAAAAGGAATTGACCATCAGTGAGAAATGACTGAACAAAATGTGGCATATGAATGTAATGGAATGTCAAGTATAAGCAATCACAAAAGAGATGATTTTTTTTTAAAAAACAAGATGAAATATATTATGCATATAATTTATATATAATATACTATGTAGTATGTAACATATGATTTTTACATTACAATTTTACATATAACCCTCTTTTGTGTTCTGCTGTGTATGTAGAAATATTCATGTTTTGGTTGTTTAATTTTAGAATATAAATTAATATATTTTTTTAAGTGAAGTTGGACAGTTGACACAATACTACAAATAAAATCCAAAGTACTTTTAATCCCTTTAAGCATTCACTCAGAATTCTTTTCTTTCAATAATTATAATAGATTTCGTGCAAAATTGAGTCCCAAATGAGGAATTGGGACAAGGCCACATTGTTGCAATACATTTCTTTGCTTTTGGACAGAAAGCTAATTGTTTGTTGATATTCAGCACTTGGTACAAACTCTAGTTATACAGAAACAGACATATTACGGGAGCTAATTGGTGGGGTTTTTAGGAGTAGGAAAGATAGGTGCTGCTTATATACAATTGGTTCAGCCATCATATAGTTTCATCCAGTGAATTCTGAACAAAATATACTTTTAAAAAAGTAAAAACATTCTGAGTTTAAAGCGACCGGACATTTAGAAAATCTTTTGAGTTACTCTGTCCTGTGGTCTCAGTCATAGTACTCTGAGTTTGTTTTCATTTTTAATACTATTGCTTTAACTGGTACAAACCTGGAAAGGCTCATTGCTTAAATGTTTAGATTTGCCTAAAGCTAAAACAAAAGTTTCAACCAAAAAGTATAATCTAATTATTTGGGCAACTTTAAAGGTTGGTCAATTACAACTTACCCACAAGTCCCTTTTTGTTATTTTAGCATCATAAATAGTCATCTGGCATTAAATATTTGTGATCTAGGCCAGTAACCTTTTTCAATCTCACAGGACTTTTTTTAATTAAACTATATCTTTGTCCCATGTCTATAATCCTCTCACTGACATTTTATATACAAGACACCTTGCTGAAAAAAGGTCAAGCAGTACAGTTATAAATGGAAAAGAGATTAAAAGAATTCTCAAGCCATAGTGTGATCTAAGAGTGAGTTAAATAGGAGTAGTTCTTAGTAGACATGCTCAGATGGACCAAGAAATCCTCCTGATAGCTTTTAATGATTAGGACAGCAGAGCAAATGAAAATTACTTTATTTGATAAAAAAAAATACTAATACACAATTTTTATTTGCTTCAAGTAATTATTACGAAGGGGCCCCCGAAGGGCTTCAGCCACCATAAAATTTTTATGAAGATCATTGCAAAGTATAGCACTAATGTTTGCATAAATATCACCTACTTCTCTCATTTCAGTAAAATCACCAAAAGCTAGTCTATTGTTAAGCTTAATTAACTCTCCAAAGTAAAAGTAACATTCTGGGGGAAAGGCTGCCGTCCCTGAAAAGACAGAATAGAATACCAAAAAAAAAAGTTTGGGATGGTGGAAGACAAGTTAATGCTACATTACTAAAGTTATATTTCTATGGGCTGAATGGTCCTCATCTTGTCCTAAAGGTAAATACATTCCCAACATAAGGGACTGCATTATTTTCATCAGAACATTAAGCAGAAATTGAAGGAAGATTTCCCCCACCCACCTATATTCTCCAGCTGGCACATTATGACTACAACTTGCTGAATCCATGCCACACTGTGATGCCTTTAATGGGGTACATGGGTACCACTAAACAATGCATTACTTGTAATGTCTTAAATAACCTAGCAAAGCATGGTACCCAAGTGTTGAAATTCCACTGCCTACCTCTCAGAGGCTGCTTTGTTATACCCAAGAGACCAACCCTTCTCTGAAAAGTCTTTACTGCTAATTTCTTTCTGTCAATTTTATATAGTCCAGTGATAAAAGGATGTACTTGCACTCCTATGTCATCAGAAAGGGTGTTCTTTCAATGGAAATGCTGGAGGCTAGACCATTTATGCAGGAGGCATAATTGTGGTGCTCATGTTTTCAACATTCTTAGGATTTGTGTCTGTAAATGGTCCACTTGGTTGCCGGCATAAGTTTCTTAATTAAACAAGACAGCTAGAACTTTACATTTGACTTTAGCTGAGCCCCGCCTCAGTGGTTCTCAAGCTGTGTTTGAGTGTGGAATCTTTGTCTGGACTAAGTGAAAAGGTTTGTAATACAAGGAAAATTAGGGACCCCTGAGAAACCCCTAGCTACTGACAAGTACCCCCAGAAAGAATGGACTCAGATATCTTTGGCATTTAGCAAACCCCCTGGGACTCTGTGGCTCCTCCAAGGAATGTCAATAGATAGGACCATCCCACTGAGAGATAACTTGACAGACCCTTCCTGGGAGATATCCCTGGGACTCTGTGACTCCACCAAGGAATGTAAATGGGATTATCCCATTAGTACAATAACCTGACTGAATCTTTTGATCAGCCAGGACCTTTGTTCCTGTTTTCCCCCCCACTCTGTACCCCCATATCCTATATAAGCCAAGCCATCACCCCAACACTTTTGCCATTGATTTGTGGTGCCGTACCCCGATGGCCGCTGGTTAATAAATTCTCCACTTAAAACTTGTACTCTGTGGTGTGTCTCGCTCGCTTCTGGTACAACAGGTTACTATTTCCAATCTCAGCTATTAGAAAGTTGCTGATGGCAACTGAACCACTAGGATCCCAGTAAACTCTGTGCAAAGAAACTGGACACTCCATTTGAGAAATGTTATCCATGACAAGCTGAGAACTTGGCAGTGCTGTTCACTGAGTCTGTGTTCTACAAGTTCTCAAACAGCCAGTTGCTTCAGGCAATTTATTTCGTGCCTTCCCATACAAATCCTTTTTTAAAAAAAAATGTGTGTGTTTCTTTTTATTGAATGTAGTTTTTGTGAAAGGATGGACTTAAACTCAGCCAAATTCATTTTGAAAAACCTCTAACTTAAACTGACCTTAATTGGTTGTTGTTGTTTTTAATCAGTAATATTTCAAACCATTTATCTGGGTAGCTGACATAACAGCAAGATATAAAGCTAAAGTGAATTGAATTGATAAAGTAGTTTTCTATATGAACTTAAAAATGTGGTTTGATTTTTTTTAATAATAGGAATTGACAGTCAGTTGTTTTGATGTTAAATGATATTGGGAATGGACTCTTTGGAGTGGTCACAGAACCATAGATGTAGAAGGGACTTCGGAAGGGAAATTAGAGGTCAGTCTAATACAAACACTTCATTTTTATAGATGAAAAAAACAGAGACTTAAAGACTTGCCTATGGTCACACAAATAGGAAGTGATAAAGCCAGGATTCAAATCCAAGTCCTGACTTCAGGCATAGTGGGCTCATCACTGTCTTCAAGCATTTGAGGGCTTGTCATGTGGAAAAGGAAGAAAACTAATTTTGCTTAGTTCCCAAGGAAGGAACTATGGGCAATAAGAAATAGTAGAACCAATTTTTAAAATTAGTAACAACAGGCAAAATAATTTTTGCCTTGTCAGAAGATGTAAGTAGTGAGTTTGCTTCTCTTTGGGTAAGCAGTTAATTCGAAGAAAGAGCAGTGAAACTAGGTATTTGCTACTGAGAAAACAGTTAATGATCTGGATTTGTCCTTTTTGGTAAGGTGTTTTGTTCTCATGGACATAACCTTAATTTTAGTACTTCAATAAGTCAATGAAATAAGCAACTTAGAGGACTGATCTTTCCCATGACAAATTTAAAATCTAAGGCATTCTCTTCACACACACACACACACACACACACACACACACACACACACCAACAAACCTTGTGTGCTCTAAAGTACAGGATATCCCAAAAGTCTTGAAGCAGTTTTAAATTTATAAAAGGTAGGACCCTATATCTGACAAGTTTTATTAGACAAATATTAAAACACAGAAAGAATATTTCTGAGTAGCACCAGTTCGTTGTTTTTATGATACCTATTTGCATTTTTCCCCATCTTTCTTTAAGGAAATACTTTATTCCATCCCCTCAGTTATTCAGATAAGCTGTATTCTGTATATGATAAAACAATTCAATGTTTTGTGGTGCGGTAGATACACTAGGAGTGTGCTAGATGGTGCTGCAACATGCTTTTGTAGGACTCTATTAAAGTACTTTTGGGATCTGGGAAGATTTTCTTCGGATTTGAAAAGTCCTTATGAAAACAGTTCTCCATCAGTTCTTTGCTTCTTCCTCATTAAAATAAGTATTTTGGGGGGAATTGAACTTCCAGGATTTCAGTCTTCCATTCCTGATCAATCTGGGCTACATTTTTACCTCTACAACAGTGTTTGCAGGTACAAAGCCTGCATGAGTATCTTTCAAAATAATAGAATTGCTCAGTCAAAAAGTAGTAAATCAGAATGAAATGAAGCTCCAAGAAAACAGCAGTAATCTTTAAGGCCTCGGAGTGATTTGTTTACATGATGCAAAAACACAAACACAAAAATCCCATAATTACATACAGAAATAGATGAATTATTTAGCTTCCCATATACTATGCTGGGTAACTGATAAAATTTTACATTTTTCCCTTGGTTGTGTTGGTATTATGTCCATATAGTTGGTGTTATATGTTGTGCCCTTTATTAGAGATTCTCCGGTTTTCACAATGGATAGGGAGGTGGCCTAAATCACACACACACCCCCCCCAAAAAAAGAAAACATGGGTTAAATTCATACCTTGGAAGCAGTGGGTATTTGCTGATTCTGCTTAAGTCACTTAACCTTTCAATTTCAGGGAAGGAGGCAACCTGCATTGATAGAGAGAGCTTCCTCCCCTGAGAATTCCCTATACCAGTCAGTCAGCACACATTTATTAAGCACTCATTAAGTTCCAGTTACTGTGCTAAGAACTGGACACAGATACAATAAAAAAGAAAGGCAGCCTTGCCCTCAAGGAGCTTACATTCTAATTGGGGAAGACAATACATGCCAAATGAAATTATAAATCCAGTCCCTATCCCCATTATTCTTTGAACATAAGAGAAGTGATGTGAAAATTTTTAAAAAAAAAAAAGCACCATGCTATGGTCCCAAAGGATGTAGTCATCATTCTGGGAAAAAGATGGCATAATAGCGAGAGTATTGACAACAACCACAGCAACAACAGAAGCAAGAGAAATAGCAGCAACAGTAACAGAAACAGCAACAATGTTGCAGAAGTCCAAGCACACTGGCCAAAATGACCAAGCAGGCACTTCCAGGTAGGGCAGCTGGTGGCGCAGTGGATAGAGCGGGAGGCCTGGAGACAGGAAGACCTAAGTTCAAATCCAGCATCAGACACTTACTAGCTGTGTGACACTGGGCAAGTAGATTCATCTTTATGTGGCTCTGTGTGCCTCAGTTTCCTCATCTGTAAAATGGGGATAATAATAAACACCTACCTCCCAGGGTTGTTGTGAGGATCAGATGAGATATTTGCAAAAAGTGCTTAGCACAGTGCCTGTAATAGTAGGTGCTTATATACATGCTTATTCCCTTCCCCCTTCCATTCTCTCCTAGGTCAGTGACCAAAATGGGAGGTAAGTATCTTGACTCTACAATAAAGAGAACCCAGAAGGAGAGACAAAGAATCATGCTAATGGGTACAGGACTAAGGTCCAATGAAGTCTAGGGTGAAGGAGCTCAAGCAGCTCGATGATATACCTTGCTGAGTAAAGGCCCTGGGAGCAAAGGAACTGTTGTAGAACGATGGATTCCTCACGATTCACCAGAGACTAAGAGGAGAATGGAGCCCACAGAACCCAAAGGAAATGGGCCAGTGACAATGGAGATATGATCAGTCTGCCTACAAACCAAAGAAGCCTAGTGGACTGGACGCTCACTCTTTTTCTTCCCCCATCAGGAAAAAGGGAAGGAGCTGAATCCTCCTAGACCAGGCATGGGGAACCTGCAGCCTCTAAGTTTGAATCCAACCTGAGTTTGGATTCAGTCAAAAGGCCGCACTTGAGGACCTAGAGGGCCACTTGCGGCCTTGAGCCCACAGGTTCCCCACCCTGATCCTAAACCTTCTCCTTTCTCCTCCCTATGGGCTGGCCTGAGGGAAAGAAACTGCCCTTTGGTCCTTGCCTTTTACTCCCTTATTCCTTTTTATGTCTGAGGCTAGAGTTTTGCCTCAGGTTGATGAAGATAAGTGAGCAGCCATATCCAGCTATTCATCAACTGAGCTCACTTTTTATCCTAAGGGGAAAATAATCCTAGAGGCAGCTAGGTGGCTCAGTGAATAGAGCTCTGGGCCTGGTGTCAGGAAGACAGGAGTTCAAATCCAGCCTCAGACACTTAGTAGGTGTGTGACCCTAGGCGAATGTCTGTTTACCTTAATCCACTGGAGAAGGAAATGGCGCACCACTATGGTATCCTCGCCAAGAAAACACCATGGATATGAATGATTCACACAGTCATGAAGAGTCAGATACAACCGAACAACAACAAAAATAATCCCAGTTCCACACAGGTTCCTTTTTCTACTGTTTTAAGGAGCTTATAATACCAGTAATATCTAAAAATTATTTGTAAATCTTGAGCTCCCAGAAGAGAATTAAAGTCTGACCACTAGGACAAAGTTTAGTCCTCTGAACTACTTTAATTTTTTTAGTTCTGTATACCCCAACTAGTACCTGGTATCTTCCATTCTCTCCTTTTCTAGCACAGAATCAGATACATTAGTATGAACGTTCATGATAGACGGTATATTGTTAAATGCAACAAAAATTAGATTAAAGAAAAAAGATTATATGAAAAGCACAGGGAGGTGAATTTGGAGAAAGTGAAACTTCCTTTGCTTTCCTCTGTCCTTGAAATGGTGACTGCGACCATCAACCTTAGTCTTATCTTTGTTCTATTTAGCTATTGCTGTGCCCCAAGGCTTGCCTTTTATGTTTAGTCCTCAGTCCCCAAACAAGCTCTGCAAATTGCTTGCAGGGAATTCATAGCATTCCTTGCCAGTTCTGCTCTCTTCCCAGTCCTCTCAACCATAGGCACTCTACCTCTCTGTCTCACTGTCATCTGTTCATGTTCTGCTCTAACTTGTCACAGACCACATATCCCTCTTTCAGTACTCTGGGGTGTGCTGGTAAATGTTTAACAAGCTGACTCTCTAGGGAAGAAAAAATGTGCCTATACACTTTAAAGTTTAATCTGCATTATTCACATTTTCTTCTTTACTTTCTAAAGTCTAATAATAATGATAACGGTAGCTAACATTCGTGTATAGCTTGCTATGTACCAGGCACTGTGCTAAGTGCTTTGAAATTATCTCACTTGATCCTCACAACAACATTAAGAGGTAGGTTCTATTATTATTCTGACTGCATAACTGAGGCAGAAGTTAAGTAACTTGCCCAAGTCACACAGCTAGTAAGTGTCTGAGGGTGGATTTGAATTTGGGTCTTCCCTCCAGGCTCAAGGCTCTATCCACTATGCCACTTAGCTGCCTTAGCTTAGACAATCAACAAAGGAATAATAATAAATCAGACCCTAATTTGTAGTGTTTGTTAATTTCAGAGATGGAAATACACACACTGAAAATTTAACCATCTATTTTAGTTAGTTTACACCTAGGTGAAACTAGGTGTAAACTCAAAGATTACAAGACTAGCTTCAAGGCTGAGAAAGACCCCTATCCTTCTGAATCATGATCCTATAGTGACTTCAGATCTCATATCTCTGTCCTAGCCCCTAGGCAGCCAGTCCAAACATCTGTATACCTTGCTACAAAAGCATATCCAGCTTTTCCCTTAAAAAACCCTCACCTGATCCAATGATCTCTTCAAGGTACATTCTTTTTCTTTCTTTTTTTAAAACAGTTTTTTATTTTATTTTACCAGAACACAAATACAAAATAGAGAAAAGAAACAAAAACATATCATAAACTTAAATAGTAAAACTTAAATATAAAGTAAGAAAGAAAAAAAAGCATGTCATGTGCATTGCAGAACATAGGAGAGGATTCAAAATATGTAACAATAAATTTTCATTTCAAGAAAGCCTGTATGATAAATAATATACCTTGTGTTGAGAATTGTCCATCTTTTCTTTGCTTCCTTGTGTTTTCTTTCGTCTCTGCTGTGAACTTTTTACCTTTGTTCATTTTTTCCTCTCCCCCCGCCCTCCCAGAAGGCTACAATATAATTTAGATATGTTTCTTGATATATACATACACATTCAGATATATACATACATTTACACATATATGCATGCATATAAAGACATATACTTTCCCAGACATACTCCACTCCCGATCTTTGTTTTTTTATGTTTGTACATATCTTTTGTTTCCTATCCCTCCTGCCTCCTGTATTTTACTTCTACCCACTACATCCCCTTCCTATTACTTGCCTACCCCGCTCCTCCACCAACCACCCTGCCCTCCTGTTACTTGCCTTTCCCCCTCTAAGGATCCCTCCCCTATCCTCCCATTCCAATTAATCTAAAATACCTTTACCTATTCCCTCATTCTCCCATCTAAAAATCCTTCCCTTATCCTAATCTCTCCCTTGTCTTCTCCCCCCTCACTATACCCCTACCATTTTATTTCTTCTAAATTTAGAAGTTATGCTCTTCTAAATATATATATGCATTGTTCCCTCTTAAACCCATTCCCAATGAAAGTAGGTTACCAGAACTACCAGCCCTCTTCCCCCATCTAAATCCTCTGTATCCTTTCTTCTTCTTGCACCTCTTTTGTATAAAAGTTACTCTTTTTAGCTATTTTTAAATGGTTTTACTTTTTGAATTCATATCATAGTCAGGTTTATCTCCCTCTTTCTTATGAACTCGACACTTATTAATAAGAATGTTAGACATATACTTTACATATTATGTTATATAAAAGGTAAGCCTTCTGTTCTTATGAATCCCTTATAGTCAATCTTTGGGGTATGTACCTTATGTTTCTCTTGATTCTTGTATGTCGAATCTTCTATTAAGTTGAGGATTTTTTTAAACAAAGTCTTGAAAGTCTGAGGGTTTTTCAAAAGTCCATTTTTTTTCATTCAAGATAATACTGAATTTTGAAGGGTATGATATTTTCAGCCAGAGCCCCAGGTCTTTTGCTCTCCCATATATTGTGTTCCAAGACCTGCAGTTCTTTAATGTCTCTGCTGCTAGGTCTTGTGTAATTCTAATTGTGGCACCATCATATTTAAATTGTTTTAATCTTGATGCTTTTAATATTTTATCCTTGAGCTGGGGGTTCTGGGATTTGACTATGATATTCCTATGAGTTTTCCTCATAGGATCTCTTTTAAGTGGTGGATTTTTTCTATTTCTACTTCCCTGCCTTGTTCTAATGCTTCAGGGCAATTTTCTTTAATTATTTCTTGTGTTATGATATCAAGATTCTTTTTTTGATCATAACTTTCAGTTACTCCGATTATTTTTATATTTTCTCTTCATGATCTATTCTCCAAATCTGTTGTTTTTCATTATTCATGTTTTGTTTATTTCTTGATCTCTTATAATTTCACTGGCTTCACTTTGCCCAATTCTAAGTTTCAAGGTATCATTTTCCTCCTTGAGATTCTGGATCTCCTTTTCTAATTGGTTGATTTTCTTTTCATAGACTTCTTGTTTTTCTTGGATTATTTTTATTTTTTTTCCTCCACCTCTGTCATTTGATTTTTAAAGTCTTTTTTAAGATCTTCTATAAATTCTTTTTGGGCAAGTGACCATTTGATGTTGCTCTTTGGGGGTTTCTTTACTTCAATATCCTCCTCTGAAGATGAACCCCGGTCATCTCTATTTCCGTAATAGGTTTCTATGGTTGGATTCTTTCTCCTTTGCCTGTGTATTTTGTGTGTGTGTGTGGGGGGGGTAATAACATGATTTTTGTAATCACCTCTAGCCCGGGGTATGGGAATTGGTGCCTCTTGCCCCAGATCTTCAGTTCTGTCCTCTAGCCTGGAACCAAAGCCAAACCTCCAACATTCTGTAAGTGCCCACAGCCAGGGACTTTCTGCCCTCACTGATTCTGCACTCACCCAGCCTGCGGTGGTTACTTCTCGCCCCCACAGCTCTTCGCAGCACAGCTGGGTCTGGCGTTCCTCATCAGCTGAGGTTCCCGCAATCTTCCTGGGCTCAAAAGCATGACTCTCCTCACTGTCCCTGGGGGTGAAAAGTAGTGGTGGCTGGGACGGAGGCAGCCTCTCAAACCAACTAACCCCGGGGCTCGCCGCTAATTATTTAAGCGCTTGTTGTTAAAATGGAACCTAGCCTGGAGGTATTTACTCTTCCCTGGGACCAAACCTGGTGGGGGGGGGGGGGGGCGAAGCGGGGCGGCGGCGAAGGGGGTTTCTTGAGATCTTAAACTGTCGGAGGAAAACCCCGGTTGTGTCCCTATTTTTCTTTGTCTCCACCCACACTTTGTTCACCCTAAGGTGCTATTTTAATTCTTTTGTGGGGGAAAATCTTGAGAGCTTGGAATTTTCTGACCTACTCTGCCATCTTCCCAGAATCCTCTCTTGGT
Source organism: Trichosurus vulpecula (assembly GCF_011100635.1). Classification (NCBI taxonomy): domain Eukaryota; kingdom Metazoa; phylum Chordata; class Mammalia; order Diprotodontia; family Phalangeridae; genus Trichosurus; species Trichosurus vulpecula. The sequence continues at coordinate 138,131,821 of NC_050577.1, read as the reverse complement.
ATATTCTTTTTCAAGTCAAGTCAAAAAACATTTTTTAAGGCTTAGAATGTACTAGGCATACAAATAAAAGCAAAAAGAAACACTATTCCTGCCCTCTAGCCTGGAACCAAAGCCATTCTTTTTTTTTTTTTATTAAGATTTTTTAGTTTTAGTTTTCAACACTCAGTTCCTTATGATCCTGAGTTCCAGATTTTCTTGTCCCCCTTCCCCCATCCCTCCCCAAGACAGCATGGAATCTGATATAGAGGAGCTTACATTCTAATGGAATAAGACAATACAGATAGTCCTCCCTTTAAGTAAGTAGACCATTCTGCAGACTGCTACATAAAGCAATTTTTACATAATGTGAATTTGCTCCTACCTACCCACTTTACTTAGCCTATACAATGAAGGCATACACAAAATAATACCTTTACACAAGTCATAAAATGTACTAAAATACATACTTATTAAATACCGTGCCATGGCAATAAACAGAATTATGAAATGAAAGGTAAAGTTAATGATAAAATATGCACAGTTCTGTATGGTCAAGTTAACATAGGTATGCAGTATGGTGCCTCTTCCCCACTTACTGCATCTAGCCTTTACAATTGATGGTTGGCTTTTTGAGGGGGGAAGGCAGGGCAATTGGGGTTAAGTGACTTGCCCAAGGTCACACAGCTAACAACCTGTTTTTCATATGAAGTTATCATGAGATGTTTGTACAGTGATTCTCTTTTTTTCTCATGTATCTGATGGATAACAAGCAATATTATCCTCAACTAGTCTTTGAACTTTTAAAAATCTTTAAGCATTTGGATCCATCTTTTCAATACAAGAAAAAAAATCCACTCAAATGATGAAATGCTTTTGCCAACTGTTTTGTGAACCTTCTTGGATTTACCTCAGTTTTGAATCTTCCCTTTCTTTTTCTGCAATCTTTGAAGCTAGCAACTCAATCAGATCCTCATTCAAGAGTTCTCTATGAGACTCAATAAACTCCTCCACATCATTCCCTTCTACTTCTAGTTCCAGTTCTTGAGTTAATTTTACAATCTTGTTACTTACTTCTTTGAAATTTCATATTTGTCATATCCACAATTGGGAATGAACTGCAGGAACACTTTTTTCAAAACTCTCTTCATACATGTTTTGATCACATCTTCCCATGCCTTTCAGAATTATTTACATAAAATCAAATTTATGTAATGTGGAACTTATGTAAAGCAAGAATTATCTGTACATATAAGAAAAGTGAAAAGGGGATGGTCAGAGTGGTCTTAAAAGAAACCAGTACAGGTAGAAGAAGAAGTCCAAAGAGGCAGGAGCTGAGCCCAGGGAAGAATCAAGGTGTAAACATGGTTAACCTGGGCTCTTTCCTTAAAATAGAGGTTCTAGGAGGACGTAACCATTTAGAGGAAGGAACTTCAAAGGCAGAGCAATCTTCCAAAATGAAGTCACTGGCTTATGGTGTAGAAAGAATTCTGGAAAGCCAAAAGCAGAACCCAGAGAAAAATGAAGGAGTGAACTTTCACATTAGTGAAAGGTGTTTTTTCACAGCCAAACTTGTAGAAAGCTTTCATTTCCCCCCCTCTCATTCAATTCTCAACTCATTGTACTCTAGTTTTTGATCTTATCACCCAACTGTAAATGTTTTCTCCAAAGTTTTTATGTAATCAAATCCATCTCCATTGTTCTTTTGAAATAGATAATTGTGTCATGGTGTCTGGATGAAATCAATCCTCTGGGCACAATTGGAGTAAAGCATAGGGTACAGAATGATTATTGAAAGAGTGAAATGCACCTACTCTTTTTGATATAGCAGAGAACAGATTTGAGTAATTAGCAAAGGTGATTATTGGGAACCAAAAGATCATGTGAGGTGAGAAAACGTGATTGCCATCAAGTGGGGGTGTGTCCAGTGTAAAAATTGTTAGTTCTTCAGGTATTATTATAGGTTATTTATGCCTAAATTTACACTGATGGGGAATGTAAGGATCAAAGTGATTACCAGGAATAGGCATATTCTATCCATGTAGTTTTTCAGAAAAATTGGGAAGAAGACTTGGATCCAATTGTCCTTTTGGAAGGGAATTTCAGTTGGGGAACAGATAAAAAGCCACTAATCACTCAAACTCATAAATTCAGTAAAATTTGCTCATTCGCTGTTGCTTCCATTTTTTTCTCTGATGTTAAGAAGAATTGTTATGATCTGTTTAATGTATCTCCTTTTCCATTATCTCTTTAGGTAATGTTTGTTTTTTAGTCCCCTGAGTTTATATTTCAGAAGTACAGATTTCCTTCCTGCAAGAGGAAAAGTAGAACAACTTCTTGACATTTGGAAAGACGATGTTTTAAAGCAGCATGGTACAGTGGAAAAAGAATTGGGCTAGATGTCAGGAAACCTGTCCTAAATCTGCCACTAACTTTTTTGAGTTTCTGACCTTCAGAAAGTCACAACTTCACTAGGTCTCCATCTCCTCAAATATAAAATGAAGTTATTGGACTAGATAATCCCTGAGGTTTGCTGCTTTAGTTTAGTGTAAAGATGCCTGAATTTAGAGTCAAAGGACCTGGATCTTGAATGTTATTTATTTGGGTAGGCTATGTATTTGGGTAGGCCTCGGTTTCGTTATCTGTAGAATGAGAGCATTTGACTAAATGACCACTGAGGTCTTTCCTAGCTCTAACTCTTTGCTTCTGTATTTTATGATTCTAAGAAGGAAACCATTTGCAAAGGATTCCTTTCTTGTTGTTGTTGTTGAGTAGTTTCAGTTGTGTCCAACTCTTCATGACCCCATTTGGGATTTTCTTGGCAGAGGTCTGCCATTTCCTTCTCCAACTCATTTTACAGATGAAGAGTCTGAGGCAAACAGGGGTAAGTGACTTGCCCAGGGTCACATAGCTTGTAAGTGACTAGAGCCAGATTTGAACTCAGGAAGATGAATATTCCTAATTCTAGGCCCTGCACTCTATCTCCTGTGCCACCTTGCTGCCCCAAGAATTTCCTACAGAACAATTAATGATGAGAAAAAATATCTCTTTTAAAGTGGGACTCTATCTTTAAAAAAGGAATGTGCTGGAAGAAAAGGTTGAAGTACACAAAAACTCAAGGTTAGTTGAAATATGCAAAATTTTCAAATCTATAAAAAACACACAGAGGAGAGAGTGAAAGAGAAAACTCTGGAGAAAATTTCTGGAACTCTCCAGCTTGAATTTCAATGTACGTGCTCAGTGGTTTTCCCCATAAAGATTTCAATAAAATATTTTCAAGGAAAAAATCCTAAGTTTAATTTGAGACTCTGGATTTAACATCTTCCATACTCCTTCTATATACCAACCAGACCACTGAAAATTAATATTTCCCTATGAAATCTATATCTTTTCATGGATATATAAATACAAAGAATTGGCTGCACAGTTTTGCTATTTTAAGAGATTGTGTGTCAAGCCTCAATGCTCAGGGAACCAAGAATGGGTGCGGTGTGGGCCATAAGATTAAAATACTAACACAAGTAGGTGGAACTGACTCATTTGTTTTTTGTGTAGTAAAGCATGAAAATCATAGAGATGGTTGAAAGTGACATATTGGCATTGTATCTGACCAATTTGTTTTCCAAGCAATGTGCTCTCATTGTTATATGCTCTGTGGGAAGAAGTGGTAAAATTTAGATTTGAAATGGATGGATGTTACAATGGCAACAAGATGACAATAAAGGCAAAGTATCCTAGCTGCCACTCAAAATCCATTTTTTGTGAGGACAACACTGGAAGAGGTGGAGGGACAAAAGGATTATTCAAAAGATATCCAAAACAAATTGGAAGTTAAAAAAGAAAGTGGCTAGTTGAAATAAATAAAAGCAGAAAGTAGTGTAGGAAATTGCAAGTCATATAACTTGGCTCTGTTGTTCATCAGCTAAGACCTTTGGAAGTTATTTAAATTTCTTGAGCCTCAATTTCCTAAGCTCTATATTGAGGATAATAATACTTTCCCCATTTACATCACAGAGTTGTTAAGAGGCTTATACAAGAAAATTGTAAAAGAAAAAAATTTAACGTAAAAATGAAATGTTAGAAAAATTATATAAATATTGAGATGGAGCCTGATAACTATTTCTGCAGGTTTTCTTTCCCCTGACTCCTCAGTAGTCACAGCTATCAAAGACCCAGAAAGGAAAGATTTTTGCCACCAAGGTCCTTGGCTCTATCAACTGGTTCAATCCCAGAAACAATTTATATATATGATATATGATTTTATCTCAAAATCATATATGTGATTTTATCATTGTAAATGACATCAAAGAAGGTGCTTTACTATTTGCTTTGATAAATGCTATATTCATTCATTCCTTCATATCATATCATATAAGTTCCTTGCAAGTAGGGATTGTTTCATTCACATATTTGTATCCCCAGTGGTTAATATGTTACTGTTTAGTCGATCAGTCATGCTTGAGTCTTTGTGACACTGTGGACCATACTGTCCATGGGATTTTCTTTGCAAATATACTGAAGTGGTTTGCCATTTCCTTCTCCAGTGGATTAAGGCAAACAGAGGTTAAATGACTTGCACAGGATCACACAGCTAGTGAGTATCTGAGGCCACATTTGAAGTCAGGTTTTCCTGACTCCAGGTTCAGCATTCTATCCCCTGAGCCACTTAGCTGCCTCCTGCCTGGTACATAGTGGTCTCTTAATAAACATGTAATAGATTAATCATTTGAGAAATTTCATAAGCTTTTTAGAATTGGGAGATACAATTGTATATTTTCATTCCTCAAACTGATGCTACATACAACTGAATATGTTTATTTCTCAAAAGAGATACTAATTGCAGTGGTTATATTGACACTTAATTTCTTTTTCTAAAGCACACTAGGAATCTGTCATGTTGTTATTCTTTATAGAATTAAGCAATTTGGTCTTAGGTGATTCTTTAAAATCTTAAAAGGTCTCTATAGTAATTTGACAGGCTGATTAGGGATATAAAACTCATCATTAGCTGTTGTAATCAACACCAAGTTTTATATGAGCTAATTATATGTAATTTGATCTTCAACTCTGGCTCTTTTTCTAAAATTTAATTTATTCAATTTATTATTTTATTTTTTATTAAATTTTATTTACTTTTTTCTTTTAATTTTTAAATTTTAGATAAATAATAAAACTTAAATACATGATAAGAAAAGAAAAAGAAACATTATAAACTTGAATATTAAACTTAAATATAAAAGAAGTAAAATAAATATGTCATTGCACAGCAGAACATTTCAAGAAAGCCTATATTCTAAATACCAACTGTGGTTCTTTAGAGCCTGAAGCATCCCATGATTTATAACAATACAACTTTTCTGGGAGATTATTGGTGTTTAAAAGATGGGTCTTTGTTCCCAAAAGAACCATGGAGTCATTAAAAAAAGAAAACTGCACAATTTCTGAAAGGGCATGATAAAATTATTTTCTTATAACTGAAACAAATATGCCTTTAAATAATTGTTCTTCAGTTGACAAATAAGATTGTCATACCATATTATTACATTACACATATTAGGAAAATGAAGGTATATCCAAGTAGATATAATGCCTGGATAAGAGATTTTACCCTCATGTGATCATAGAATTTTGGAGCTAGATAGGACCTTAGATATAAACTGGTCTACTTCACTTTGCAGATGTTAAAACCATCTCAAAGAGTTAAGTGACTTGTCTGAGGATTTACTTCTCTAGTTAATGAGAGAACCAGAATTAGAACCCAGGTCTTATGACTTGTGAAGAATGCTCTTCCATTTTAAAAAGCATTCATATGATGAATCATATTTGCACTGGGTTATCTTTTGAGTGTACTTTAGGAATAATGAGAAATTTATGAGGATCACCTTAAGAAAATTATTGAATAAAAGTTATTCACTCAATATTAAAGAGATAGAACCAAATATTCTATCCCCTAAATCTTAACTACCTTGAAATAAATGAAACTTGCATTACCATGATTGGGTATTAGTTTATATGAGATAAAGGGGAAAGGGGTGGAAGAGCTAATTGAGATAGTAAAGTGGTTTTTTAAAATCATATTAGGTCAATCATTAAATGACACATTGGGTAAAGTTTAAATTTGAATTAGTAGCAAACGAAGAGTAGTTTTTAAAATATAAGATATTATTTTCAGTACATTTCATTTTAAAGTCACCAAAAGTAAATAGATGATACATTTGATTACATTTTTCTAGAGAGTAAAAGATATGAAATCTCTGAAAACTCAGATTTTGTCTATATAGGTAAATCAAATTGGTTGCTTGGATGGAAATGACTGGTCAAGGAATATCAATATGTAATAAAGTTAATGAAAAAACAGTCAAGTTTTTTTACCTGCCTAACTTTTCTTCTTTAAACTGGTTTGATTGATCCAAATGCGTGTGTGTGTGTGTGTGTGTGTGTGTGTTTGTTTGTTTGTGTGTTTGTGTGTGTGTATAACAGGCCTCAATAACTTTGTGCCTCCTAGTTATGCTATTGTCATAACACTCCCCAGAGTCTTTATTGCTTAAAAGGAAAAGAAACTGAAGTCATAGAAATATAAAGAAATATATCTGTAATTGTTATGTTGAAATTTTATTTTTTTCTATTTTCATCCTCCAATTGCATGTTAAAACAATTTTTAACATTTTTAAAAAAGTTTTGAGTTCCAGTTTATATCCCTCCCCTCACCCTACTCTGAGAAGGTAAGTAATCCTATATAGTTTATACCTATGCAATCGTGTAAAATATTTTCATATTAGTTACTTTGTACAAGAAGACTCAGAAAGGAAGAAAGGAAGAGAGGGGAAGAGAGAGAGAGAGATGGGGGGGAGAGAGAGGAAGAGAGAGAGAGAGAGAGAGAGGAAGGAAGGAAGGAAGGAAGGAAAGAAGGAAGGAAGGGAGAGAGAGAGCGAGAGAGCATAGCATGTTTCACTCTGTATTCAGATAGTATCAGTTATTTCTCTGGAGGTGAATAGTATGCTTCAGCATTAGTGTCAAAGTAGCTACATATAAAACCTCAAAGAAAAATGTATTTTGGTCTCAGGCCCAAAAAGAATTCATGAGAAAGCTTTAAAAGGATTTTAAAAAGCAAATTAGAGAAGTAGAAGAAAAATTGGGAAAAGAAATGATAGTAATGCAAGAGTATCATGAAAAAAGAGTCAGCATGGAAAAAAATGTACAAAAAGATTCCCTGAAAAAAAATAACTCTTTAAAAAATAGAATTGGCCAAATGGAAAAAGAATTACAGAAATTCACTGAAGAAAATAATTCCTTAAAAATTAGAATTGGACAAGTGGAAGCTAATGACGCCATGAAACATCAAGATTTGACAAAACAAAATTTAAAAAAATAAAAAATAGAGGAAAATGTGAAATTTCTTATTGGAAAAATAGCTGATCAGGAAAATATATTGAAATTTATATCTTTTTCTAAAGCACATCACAAATCTGTAGTGTTTTGAGTAGACTAGATCTGACATACTCCAGTCTTCCAATCCTAATGATTTAGATGATTAATTATTTAAATTGTCCCCAGGGATTACAAAACCAGAAGCTATTAGTTTAAAAACAACAGGAAGTTGCATAAAGGATCACCATTACACTCTAGAAATTAAAAACAGACCATAATAGGAGACAACATAATATAGTGGAAAGAAATTAGACTACAAGTGAGGAAAATTTGCTTCTGTTCCAACCTTTATCACCACTTAATTCTGAATTAATTTGCTTATTTCTTGAGTCTTTTATTTTCCTAATTTTTCTTAGCCTTCCTAAGATGAGGGTTTCCCATCTATAAAATGAAGATAGTAATGCCTTTTGTACCTACTACACAGAGCCATTGTGAGGATCAAATGAATTTTAGGTGTCAGTGAGTGATAAATGCTAATAAATTGGCAAGACAGGCTACAGGGGATGAAGAAAAAAACTGGCCTCTAGGGAGGCCAAGAAGAAAAAGGGAAGTAAAAAGAGAGCATAGGTCCAAAGAGTAAAGAAACTGGTAGAAAAAGAAAAACAGCATGAAAACAGTAGAAGGAACAGGACTGTGAAAATTTGAATCTGCTTTACCCTAGAAACTTTCCCCCCATTCATATGATGATAGATTTAGAGCTTGAATGGACATTTGATGTCAAGTCCAACCTCCTCATTTTACAGATGAAGAAACTGAGGCCCAAAGAAGGCAAGTGACTCACCCAGAATCACACAGCTAGTAAAGACCAAAGGCAGGATTCAAACCCAAGACTTCCTGATCTGCAGTCCAGAATTCTGTCTACTAATTCTACATCAGTGGTTAGCTGCAAATGAGAACTTTGAAGAAAGAGCTAAAAACTTAAGGCAAAATGAAAGAATTCCAAAAAGTAGAAATAAGAAGAATGGGGAGAGGTAAGAAAAAAAACTTGAAATTAAGCAGTTAGTGATCCACAACATCTTCTATAAATGACCTAGGAGAACTCAGAAAGAAGACGGGGGTAAAGAAAATCTATCTAGCAGGTTGGTTTGTTTGTTTTTCAAAAGATATACATTGAATTAATACTATATTATGTTTTAGTCATTTTAAAGTTCCTTTATAGAAAAGAGTACAATTAAGCAAAAAGAAATACAAAATTCAATAAAAAGATATCAGTGAACTCATCTACATATACAAATGAATACAATTCATTGTCATTCATCTTTTGTTGAAGATGATTTATTTCATATAAATGTGTACTTTTGTACTAACCTGAAACCATTAAATTTTTCCAATAATTATTCTTATCACTGGTTAGGAGCATCTATTAAAGATTTTTAATTTTTAAATTTTTTCACTTTTCTTTTACTGCTATATCCCTCCCGTTGGCCCTATACCACACTGAGCAAACAAACCAAAAATAAAAACATGAAAAACAAATCCCTCAATACCAACATACATAGGTAATGGCAAAACAGATTCCCACATCTAGACATTCCCACATGTCCAAAAGTGAATATCTCTTTCTTTGTTTTAAGTTCATCACCTCTATGGCAGGAGGTGAGTTAAAGTTACATCTTCATTCTTTTGAAGTTGTGGTTTATCGCTGTTTCTCAGAGTTCTAAAGTTGTACCAGATAATAAATATCTTCCCAGTTTCCTCTGAAAATGTACTTCTCCACATTTCATTATAGCACAACAATATTCTATTACATTCATATAGAAACAGTATGTTCAGCCACTCCCCAACTGGAAGACACCCATTTAGTTTGCAATTCTTAGCTACCATGAAAAGAGCTGCTATCAGTATTTTTGGTGAGATAGGTCTTTTTTCATTTCTTTGCCCTATTGCCCTAGTAGTGGTCGAGCAGGGTCAAAGAGTATGCCCAACTTAGTAACATCTGAGGCACCATATTGTTTTCCAGAATGGCTAGATCAATTCAGTTCCACCCATGCCATACCTGTTTTCCTGCGACATACCCAGTTTCATCTTTGCCATAATCTTTGACTGTCTAATGGTTGTAAGGTGAAACTTCAGTTGCTTTTCTTTGAATTTCTCTAATTTTAAATTATTTAGAGCATGTTTTTATATGGTTATCGATACCTTGGAAATCTGACTTTGAAAACTGCCTCTTCCTTTCCTTTGACCATTTATCTGCTGAGGAATGGCTCTTTGTTTTATGAATTTGAATTAGTTCATTATATATCTTGATTATGAGACCTTTATCAGAGAAAGTTTCTATAATTTTTTTGCAGTTGCTTGTTTCTTTCTAAGTTTTTACTGCATTAGTTTTACAAACACTTCTAAAATTTGATATTGCAATTTTATTTTGTGTGACCTGTTTAATCATAGATTCTTCTCTTATCCATAGATCTGACAGGTAATTTCTTTCTCTAATTTGCTTGATGTGACCTTTCATATCTAGATTATGTATACATTTAAATCTTATCTTGGTGTATGAGGTGAGGTGTTGGCTTAAATGTATTCTCTGCCAGAATGCTGTCTAGTTTTTTGAGCATTATTTGTCAATGGTGAGTCCATTCCAATAACTGGAATCATTAAGTTTATGAAACACTGTGTTTACTTCTGTGTATTATGTATGTGTACATCTCTTTCTTTAAATAAATACCAAATCATTTTAATGATTACTGCTTTATACTAGAGTTTGAGATCTTGTACAGATATATCCCCTTTCTTCCTACTTTTTCATTATTACCTTAAGATTATTGACCTTTTATTCCTCTATATGGATTCCATTATTTTTTTTCTAGATCTATAAAATATTGATTTGGAAGTTTTATTGATATGGCACTGAATAAATTAACTTAGGTAGTATTGTCATTTTCAATACAATAAACTTGCCTCAACCTACCCAAGAGCAATTACTATTTCTCCAAATTTTTAGATCTACATTTCTACAAAGAGTTTTGTATAGTTGGATTCACATAGGTCCTGAGTGAATCTTGATAGACAAGCCCCCAAATATACAATTTCTATAAGTACTTTTAGTAGAATTTCTCTTTCTGACTCTCCTCTTCCTGGCTTTCATTGGTAACATACAGCAATGGTATTGATTTATGTGGATTTATTTTATATCCTGCAACTTTGCTAAAGCTGTTGATTATTTCAATTAAGCTTTACTTTACCCTGTAAGGTTCTCTAAAAACACCATTATATAATCTGCAAAAAGTGATCATTGTTCCCTTTTCCTTCCTTCCTCATCCTCTGGCATAAGAGAGTCACTCCTGGAAGGATGTGGGGTTCCCCTATTGACGCTTGCTTTCTACAACTGGGCTCAGAGTGTCCTACTCCCCTAGTGTAGGTGTGGTTATCTGTAGGTTAAATCCTTACCCAACTACCCAACTGCTTTATGTCTAAGGAAAGCCCCACTGGGTCAGCCAGAGATGTCAGGGGAAACAAACTTAATGTGCTCAGGTGCTGAGAATGACATGTGGAAATCATTTGATTGCAAAGCTTTATTGCAAGAATTGGAAAAGAGGGGGAAGGAAGGAGAGGAAAAGGGAACCCAACATACAACTCGGGCATACACACAAGCATAGCATATAATTTACATATGAGCAGTAGTACTGTGTTAAGAAGTATAGAGATGTGAGTCCATTCAGGAGGAAAGGAGTGCTCCGTAAGGAAGGTGTAGTCCTGCTAGAGATGAGTGTTTGCTCCTGGTGGATGGGAGAGTGTGTTTCAAAGGGATCTTCTGAGAGTGGGGTTTTTATATTCCCTGGAGCTGGCCAATTTGCATATGTGGAATCAGAGCAAAATATTATTTTAGGGGTTTGTTATCAGGGAGAAAAATAAGCTGGTAGCAGACAAAATATCACCTGGGAGAGAGACAGTTGTATTTTTGAAAAATACTACTGTCAGTAATTTTCCTTGAGTATGTTCTATAAGCTTACAGTCTCCCTTAAGTGGAGACTGTCATGATGGTGTCGAGACCACCAGCTCCAGTTTTATAACAAAGATTTCCATGTATAGATGCTCCCTTCCAGGAGTCTATCCAATTTTCTTGTGCCAGAACCAACCAACACAATATCACCCACAAACGAGGTATATTGAGGACTTCAACATCTATAGGATATCCCTCTTCATCTTGGACCCTGTACTGGATCCTCTCCAAGAAAGTGACTCACTTTCAGTGAGTATATTTCTTTCTGTATTCTGCCTCACTTAGTATTAAGTGATCAGATGGCCATTGAATAAGCTCAACTCTCTTGGGACATCTTTCAAAGACTTTTGAATAATTTTGATATGTAAATTGGGGACATCTTGTTGGTCTAAAGTCATTATGGTGATATTTTGCCTTATTAAAAGAAATGCCTTTTTATAATTAGCAATCAATAATCAATAAGTACCCTGGGATCTTGCATTCTACTATGGAACATCACTTATGAGAGCAAGTTTCTACCCTACTAATAATTTTCAAAGTTGCTCTGGATGCATGTATAATTATCATCATAAAAATATTATATACATTGAAAAGTATGTATTCAGACCAGCAGTTAGAGATGTTTTCTGGACTGAGGGCGCAACAAGACTAAGACCTTCTTGTGATTGGTGAGTTGACAACAGGCAAAAGGGGCAGGGACAAATCACCTCTTCTTTGTTAGACTCCCAGAGCTTCTGTACTAGGGTAAGCCACACACACCCTCTTCATTGGGATTTCAGACTGATCTGAGTGCACAAGAAGGTCAGTCCCTGCTTGTTGCTAGAAAAGTCATAGCTAGCAAAGCAGGCAGAGGCAAACTACTTACTGACTCTTTGCTAGGTTCCTGGACTAGTTTGAAGGTACAACAAAACCAGGATGCCCTCTGCGGGCTTACACTCCTACCTCCCACCACTTTCCCAGGCTTCTAGGCTATTCAGCAGCCTGTGAGTGGGAGTGAAAGAAACAGATAGTGGGAGTAATCCACCAGCGAGGATGACCATGATCAACAATAGGACAAGAGATCAAGAGATTTCAGAACAAAGGAGTGTAGAGTTGAAATTGTTCACCCAGGGCACAATGAGGCTAGAGCTACAACTCTAGGCTTGTCCCAAATCACAGCAACAGAGTAGATCCAGCAGTTCCAGTACAGAACCTCACCCTTAAGCTTTCTAATTACCTGCCTTTTACTCTTTCTGCATTCATCCCTCAATGGTTACCAAGTTCCCAAACCTTTCCACTCTCTCCATTCCTATGATACTGAGCCCCCTGTAAACAAAGAAAAAAAAAACCCATCAACCTCTCTCAGCCTCCACATTTTCATCTCCCTCAAGTAAGCTCCACCAATATCTTACTACAGATCTGTAAAAGGATCACCTTCCACTGTGCCCTCTGGAACAGCTGGTCCATAATTAATAAAATAACTTTCATCTTAAACTTGTTCCTTTCTACTCCTTTCCATCTTCTGGCATTCACTGAGAAATAGCTTCCTCCAGATAACAGCGCACCCCTGGCTACCCTTTTCAGTACTGATTGCATTTTCACCCATACGCCTGATACATAGGTCTTTGTCCCTCATTGCCACTTTCTGACTTTCTACCATCATCATTTAGTAACCTCTACTCCTTTAACATTCTTTCTTTCCAAATTTATCACCCAATCCAGCTTCTGATGAATGTTATTTATGAAGTCCCATAACATTCTCCTTTCTCTTCCTGGATACTCTCTCCTGTCTGGGTTTTCATGACTGTTTTCTTTGCTCGCTTCTTAGGGCCAACTTGGTTCTATTAAGGAATAATCATGTAGTTATTCCATCTCAGTCTCCTTTTCTGGATTTCCAACCACATTGTGTCCACTAATTGTGGGTGTCGCCCAAGATTGTGTCCTGGCCCCTATGGAAGTTGCAGATCAGGTGCTGATATGAATTATTTGAGGGAGTCCCTCACTAGTGGTTGCCTACAATGAAATCACAGTTCAGGTGAACAACAACAGCAAAACAACAATTAGATTCCTAGAACTGAGAATAGAAAAACCCAAAATGATTCCCAAATCATTGATAAACTAAATCAAATAATTGAAGGCAAAGGAGTGAAATTAATACTCTTAAAAAATTCAAAAAGGCAAATTAATGAACCAGTGGTTTAAAAGAAAGTGAAAAATTGTAACATGGTAATTGGTACTCTGAAAAAAGAGAACGGCAGAGGAACACAAAAAGGCACTGATGCCCCCAAAAATTCAGATCAAAATATGACAAAATTCATAAAACACCTTAGTTCTCTGCAAGTCAAAACAAGTAACCATAAAAATATAATTTAGTGAGATAATCTGTAAGTTATTGCAGCAAATTATTGTTCCCCTAGAAAAACTAAATGAAATAAAGAGCCTGAATGCTACATTTCAGCAATTTAGACAAGAAAGTTGCCTAAAATCATCAGATTATGGATCGACAGAATTGATTGCATGCCATCAGGAAAGAACCTTAGGATGTGCCTGTGTATGAGGAAGAAAACTGGGATTGGATTTTTTCAAGTAAAATAATTTACGGGTAACTAGTGATTATTGCTAGGGTAAAATAATGAGATGTAAGGAAAGAAAAAGTTTTAAACTTACAATCTGGAATGCTTATGGCTAAACTTGCTCCTTACATGAAAGAAATTTGGAGAATGGATTAGAAAACAGCTCACCAATTTTGCTATATACAAGGAGGATAGGAATTAAACCTACATACAAGAAGGATAGGGATAGAGGGAACTGTTAGAAGAGGCAGTTTTCACAGTCCTTGCAAGTAACTATCTTCTCTGTAAAATATACTCATCTTAATTCAGAAGTGATTCATTGATAATAACTCTATTAAGTGATACAGTGTAGTATAATGATCATGCCTTGCAGTCAAGATTACCTCAATTCAAGTTCTTTGTTCAGCACAAATGTAATATATGACACTGGTCAAGTCATTAAACTTATGAGTGCCCCATGAAACTCTCTAAAATCCTAAGTTAGAGATACCAAGTGTGTGGAGGGTGTTTCCACGTTGGAGTTGCTCACATAGATGAAATCATAGTTCTGAACATTTAAAAAAAAAAGGTAGAGAAGGAAATCCTTACTATAAAGTAAATCTGCTCTGAAGTCTTCGCTTTCTTTTCCCAAGGTTGAATAATAGGAATTCCTTCTATTTTTTTTTTCTTCATAGGTCTTATTGTCTCCATTGCTAAAAAAAAAAAAAGCCATTAATGGTATCCTTATTAATATAAAATAGTTACTTAGTTATGTTAATTTTTTCTGACTTATCTAATTTCACTAAGATAGCATACGGGAAGCTACAAACTCAAAGGAGTAATACCAGAAAATAAGATGGCAGCTCTCAGAAGTGCTGTTCTTCAAGGATATCATTATTGTGACTTTTTGCAGTGAAGTTCAAGCTCATTAAATACCTGTATTGGTAACTCCCAGGAAAGTATACCCTTCACATAGCAATATTTAAATAAGAAGCCTTGAAGCTTTTCTTGGGGTTCCCACCACCACCACCACCACACCATTCAGACCTTGGTTTTGTGGTGAATAAGAATCATTCATTTTTCCATCTGCTTTGCCAAGTGGATTCTTCATTGTTCAGCTGAGCTAAGAGAACAGCTGAAGGCAAAAGAGGCAATACTCAGGAGCATAGTTACTGATAAATAATTACAACAGGGACATTATAATTATTTAATTAAAATCTGCGCATGGGGAGAGATTATGAGTCTTTGGACTTGCTACCTCATTTAGAAGATACTAGTCATTAACCAATTTAGCTGGAGTCAGCTCCTAAATGTCCACATGCTTGGCTTTATTTGTGAAACCTGTTCAGTCAGCAGCCATGGCTTCATGCACTGTGTACTGCCACTGGTGAACAAAATAGAACACTTCATAATAGTTTTCTGGGGCATTTGGGTTTGTCAATCCCATAGAGGCATACAATGACTGTTCACCGGGATCCCCAATATATCCTTTAAAAAATATTTGCCCAGAGATGATGATATGACTCCTTTAAAAAAATAAGTAATACACAGGAGGCTTATTATAACACTATGGGCTATAGCTCTAAAACCATTATCTTAGACCCTAGGAATATAGATAACAATAATAATATTAACAATGGCTAACATTTATAGAACACTTTAAAGTTTACAAAGAACTTAATAAGAGGCTCTTTGGATCCTCACAACTACTCCATGAAACAAGTCTTATAATTATTCCCATTTTTACAGATAAGGAAACTAAGGTTAAGTTAATTGCCCAGGGACACACAGCTAGTAAGTGTCAGTGGCAAGATTCAAAATGAAGTCTCACTGACTCCAATTCCAGTACTCTATCCACTATGTGACCTAGCTGACCCTATGAAGGCACAGGTGATGAAGTATATTCTTGGACTTAAATATATGTACCAAGCTTTCGTTAGCAGTTCCCAGCCCCTGAAAAACTGACCACCTTATGACTCTCTTCCAAATCCCTCTCCCATACATAGATAGCTGTGGATAAAAGACTTGAAAAGGAACTCTAGGGCAGTTAGGTGGTGCAGTGAATAGAGTGCTGGGCCTGAAATCAGGAAGACTCATCTTTCTGAGTCCAAATATGGCCTCAGACACTTACTAGCAGTATGACCCTGGGCAAGTTACTTACCCCTGTCTGCCTCAGTTACTCATTTGTAAAATGAGCTGCCAAAGGAAATGGCAAACCACTGCAGTATCTTTGCAAAGAAAACCTTGAATGGGGTCACGAAGAGGTGGAAAGGACTGAACAACAACAAAAAAGAACTCTATTTTTCTAGAAATATGAATACCAGACATGTAATGTCTAGTAGACCTAGACCAGCATTCAAAGAACTGGCCCTGAAGGGAACGTATAGAATTATAACATAGGTAGTATCCACAGATGCTGGAGAGTGGAGTTCTACCATGGAACAAACATCTGTCCCAATGTGACCTTGCCTAACACTTTGTTTTTCATAGTCACACCTACACTCTCCAATATGCTGGAGATGGGCCTAGATTTTTTTCAGCTAGCACAGATGAAAGTCTTTTAATAATTCTAGTATTTATTTCTTCAGGCAGCTTCTGAGAGAAGCAATATAGCCTGTTGGAAAGACTACTGAACTTGGAGTCTGAAAGCCTGGGTTGGAGGTAAGTGACTCAGAAAATAGCTTCTCTTTGTAGAAGAGAGATATCACTATGTCGCAGGGTTATTTTGAGGAAAGTGTTCTGTAAACGATAGAAGATAATAGAGATGTAATTCATTAGTATTGTTTTTTATGTTGTTTATTATATGTTGTTCTTATAATTTTATCCTTCTTATTTTTATGAGAAGAGCTCAGAAAGAAACAGTCCTGGAACAAGTCACTGTACTACTATTTTTTCTTTTATTAGGGGAAATATTGGGTAAGTGAAAAATAAAAGAATATATATTTCATAAATAAAAGATTTAAGTGCCAAGCCCTTGGTTTGTGCTAGGGATACAAAAACAAAATCAAGATCAGCTTGCCCTCAAAGAGCTTACATTCTTATGAACAGAGACAACATATATATGGGAGTGGTAGCCAATGAAGAGTGGACCGAGTATGGCAACTGACCAATCAGGACAGTGTGGACCCCAGGGTGGCAGTCCCAAAGCTGAACATACTAAGTTTCCCAGGAATTAGTCTCTGTCCAAAAGGCTCTGTGGCAGGTAAGTAGGTAAGAATATATCCACACAAATAAAATAAATGAGTTTTCAAATTGTATCAAAGTACCAGGATGCAGACCTATCTTCTGTAGATTCACTGAAAAAAATCTTTGGATAGCTCCAATAGTAGACAATATGATGAGGATAAGAAGTGCTTCATGTTCCTACATGGCTCTGATTTAATCTGCTAGATGTCTATTTTTTGAAAAGGTGTCTTTCAGTGTGAGTTCAGAAGAATATCTTTTGAAAGCAACCTTCTTACATTTTTGTGGACTGATGTAATGTCCAGGCAAATATAGGAGATAGTATTTATCTGTGATAATGTTCTGATTCAAGGACAGTTTATTTGTTGAATTGTCAAGGATAGTTTGACAGTTTTACTTATAGTACAGGAATCTGTCATATGTTAGTTTATGAAGAATAGTAAATATCTGGTATACAATTATTTTTTTTCTATAAGTCAGAAATATAAGATGAGTACTTTCATTCCCAACCACAATGCGATAAAAAGAATAAATAAAGAATTTTTGAAGAAAGGATTAAAATTAATAGGAGACTAAACAATGCAATCCTAAAGATTCCTGGGTCTAAGTAATGATCGTAGAAACAAGAAGAATGTTTTTTAAAGAAAACAGTGACAACAACCTACCAAAATTTTTGGGATATAGCCACAGAAGTCCTGAAAAGAAAATCTAAAAAGAGAGAGAGAAGATCAACTAATCAGGCATGCAGCTAAAAAAAAAACAACCTAAAATTGAAAAAAAATTAAGTTCCAAGGAAACACCAAAAATAGAAATTCAGAAACTCAAAGAACATAGCAAAAAATTGAAATCAAGAAATTCAGTGAATTGATGAATAACACTGGAAACTTAAAAAAATAAAGTAGATAAACCTTTAGCAAATGTATTTAAAAAGAGAAAGGAAAATCAAATTGTCAGAATCAAAAGGGGAAAATCAAAAGTGAAAAAGGAACAAAGAGAAATTATTAGATATGATTTTCTTCAATTATGTGCCAACAAACTGACAATTGAAAGGGATGAATATCTACAAAAATATGAAATACCATATTAAGGGAAAAAGAAATAGAGAACTCAAACCTAAACACACAAAAAGGAAATGAATAAGCCATGAATGCAGCCCCATGGAAACAGCAAGTTTAACAATTCCTTGGCTATGTGTAAGGAAAGTGAGAAGGTAGAGGTGATGGCAGGATTTTAAACCTCAAAGAATGTAAGATCTGTACCTTTGATAGAATTAGTGACATACGGGAGAGGACTATGGTTGGGGGGAAATAATATGTTCCATTTTGGACATGTTGAGTTTGACATCTCTGGGACACCCAATTTGAAATGCCCAATAGGGAGTTGGTGATGTAGCACTAAAACTTAAGGGAAAGCCTGCAACTATACATATAGACCTGCGTGTCACCTACAGGGAGATCATTAAAACTACAGGGGCTAATAAGATAACTTAGAATTATAGTGGAGAGAAAAGGGCCCAGTACAAAGCCTTGGAGAATTCTCAGAGTTGGAGGACATGATATAGAAGATGAGACAGGAAAAGACTGAAGGTTTAAGGAAAGCCCGCGGAAAGCAGTGTCATGAAATGCCAGAGAGAAGACAGTATCTAGAGAGAAGTAAATAGCATCAGAGACAGCAGAGAGGTCAAATAGGATGGGGACTTAGAAAAACATCTTTTGATAGTCATCCTCAGCTTTCTTCTTGAAAGCTTTTTGCTCAATATGCCTTGCATAGAGGGGACAAAGATATTAGTAACTAATTCCTTTATCTATTAGTTCAATTTGACTTCTGAATTCATATCCAAAGCCTTCATTTTTTATCTTTCCTTGATACATATGAAGAATTTGATCTTGTATGTGTTTTGTCTCATAACCCAACTAATATAGAAATAAGTTTTGTATGACTACCCATGTACAATCTTTATGAAATTGCTTGCCTTCTCGATGAGGCGGGAGAGAAGTGAGACTGGGAGAGTATTTGGAACTCAAAATTCTAAAAAAAAATGAAGGTTATAATTGTTTTTTACATGTAATTGGAAAAAAATAAAAACTTAAAAAACAGAATTTGACCTTTGTTGAGGTCAAATAATATTCTGATAGCATCAAAGACTCTACAAATGGAATTTTTAATATGTTTTTCAGTGGAAACTCTATACCTAGATGTCTTCCATGTATGTCAAGTTGTTAATGAAATATTTCAGTTTAATTCACTCTTTAATTTGGGAGTTATGATTCATTCCCTTTAGGAGAGATGATAATGGATTTTAGGATAGTCAAAGTCATAATTATTATTATAATAATTGATAAAAGAAAAATAAGATCCCTGTTTCCCAGAACTATTTTCTTAGGTCACTTAGATCACTAACATTTCATGGTGCTGTATTGAGTCTAGGAAAATAAGCAAGGAATTTTGGCTATGTGCAAGCTGAGAAAGCTACAGATAAAGTTTGCACACATATGGGTAACAGACATCTATTTTTTTTATCCCATCTGGCACATTGTGAATAATTTTTTTATAATTATTCTCAATAATTATCAGTTTTGTAAACACAGTTTCTGGCATAATGGAAAAGATAATTCAATTCAGCAAACATTTATTAAGTGGCCCTTCCTTAACTAATCAGTTGCCAGATATTGTCATTTTTACTTCATAACATGTCCAGCATCCTCCCTTTCTCCCCACTCTCACAGCTACAACTGCAGTCCTTCATTACTAATGGTGCCCTCCTGAGCCATCTTTCTTCTTCCATTCTCTCCTCACTCTGGTCCACCCTCTACTTTGCAGCCGAAGTGATTTTTTCTGAAAACACAGGTCTGACCATGTCACCTCCTTACTCACTAAACTCTAAGGTCTCTCTATTACCTCTACGATGAAATATCAGTCCCCTTTTTGAATGGAAAGCCCTGCAGTCTGGCTGTCACCCTCCTTTCTGGTATTGTTATACCTCACTCCTCCTTTCTGTATTCAAAAGTCCAGCCAAATTGGACTTCCTCTGCCACAGCCCAGCTCTTTCTCCAGAAGCTCCACTGTAGCCCTGGACACATTGGAAATGCTGGAAGTTCTGCTATATATTGTGCCTTGAAAACGTGAATTTGTTCCTCCACACCTGATCTGTTACAAGGAATATTTTAAACACAACTCGAACTTTGTGTTCCCATTTTGCTTCTTTGGGGAGTCTTTCTTGGGAAACAGGAAGAGAACTCAGAAAATGTCACCACTTCACAGTAGCTCACAAGCTATAACTTTTGTGAACCCTCCCTTCCATGAGCAAACTTCAGGTGTTCCACAAGGTATCATACCATATTAATCATCTCTCTACTGGTGAAGTAGGAGCTGTGGGTGAAGATAGGCTGGTCCTCACCACACCTCCGCTCCCCACCAGGCACCATGGCCTCTGGCCCTGAGACCCAGAGCAGGGGCCTGAACAACTTGCTTAGGCAGTCCAGGGGTGCAGGCTGAAGCTAAGAACGTGGCCATTATTTATTGTAGTATTTATGTATTTCTTAACCATTTATCATGTATAAAACTGTGCTAGTATTTTTATTAATTTCCTGTCTCTTTTTTAGGTGTCACTGATAATGCTTTTGAGATTTGTGCCCCTAACCCCATGTTCCCCATAAGCCCTGTGGCTTTTTTTTTATGGCAAGATTTTGCATGGCTTGGTGCATTTTGAAAAAGTCGAGTTATAGCTGAATTGCCTATAGCTGTGACATCTCTCTTTGACTGGATGGCACCTTCCAGAACCTCCGTTTAAGGAGGGAGCCCAGGCCAGCCATGGCTTATTTCTCTTCAGGGAGCACTCCAGTGCTAGATACCCCCAAACCAGGTACTTTTTCCTTCCCCTGTTCCCTTATAAGTTGTGTTCCTCCATTAGAATGTCAGCTTGCTTATAGGAGTTGTGTTCCTCCTTGGAATACAAACTCCTTTGAGGGCAGGGAATGTCTTTCCACTTGTTTGTGCATTTTATGCTTAGCACTGTATCAGTTGCATAGTTAGCACTTAATGAATATTTACCAATTAACTGACTAATTTCTTGCTTTTTCTTTCACAGCCCTCCATCTCTCCTCTCTGTGCTCCTGCTTTGACCATCCCCTTTGCTTGGAATAAATTTCCTCTTGCCCTCTGCCTCTTAGTCTCCTTCGTGTTTTACAAGGCTCATTTCAAGTCCCACCTTCTTCATGATATTCTTTCTGATCCCACCAGCTGTTAGTTCCTTGCCCCCTGAATTATCTTACATTTATTTTGTATATAATTATATTTTACTTGTTGTCTCCTTCAATTCCTCGGTGGACAGGACATGTTTCACTTGTTTCACTTTAGTTTCTGTAGTCCCAGAGCCTGGCCCAGTCCTGGCACCTAATAGGTACATAGAAAGTTTAGGTTTATAGCTATTTTTTTAATCTTGTTAGAGGTAGTGTGATACACCAGATAGAAAGCTGACTTAGAAGTCAGGAATACCTGGGGTCAAGTCCTACTTATAAAACCTACTGACCGTATAGCCCAGGGCAGGTCCTTTAATCTCTGGGCCACCAGGCAAATAAATGTTTAAGACCATAAATTAAGACTGGAAGTAGATCTCCATTAGTGGAAAAAATTTCCCATGCCAATAAAGCCGTAGGTTGTGTCCAAAACCAATTCAGGTTTACAGTTTTCTTTTTTCTTTAGTGAGCTACCTCTAAAATTGTTTCGCTTCTTCTTACCTCTTTTTCCTCCCAAAGCCATGTTATTTTTAAAAATCATTTTATAGCCACCTAAGAAATTCTAGCAGAAAAATGGATCCTTAATTGACTCAACATTCCACCTACAGATCCTAGAATAATAAAATCATATGATCCAAATGGAAAATTGATAGACCATTTAGTCTATTCCTTCGTTGTCACACCTAACCCATCCCAGAAAAAAAAATGGAAATTAATCCCATTTTTAGGACCTTCAGGGAGGATTGTGTAATCATCCTCAATCACCCATTATAAGGTTTAACACTTTTTAAGCTGTGTCTATAAGATAACTCTTAAGCAAGGTAAAAGTAAAAGGTAATTGCTTCTCCTTCTAACCCCCACCAAAGTATCAAGGTATCCAAACAGTTTTCAACAGAAATGGAGAATTCAGCTCTGTTAAGACAGCTGAACTATTCTGTGGCCATTTGTCATCTACCAACACCACCACCAGCACCACCACCAGCACCACCACCAGCACCACCAGCACCACCACTACCACTACCATCTCTCCCCCAGTCTTAATTCCTGTGCTTTTATCTTGACTGTTTCCGAGGAGAACCTATTTGAAGGGCACCAGAAGAGCTTTTTTTTAAAAAAAAAAAAAGGAAAGTAGTAGCTACATAAATATGGTCCTAAGCCCTGAGTAACCATGACTTCCACAACCTCAGTTACTCAGAACCTAAGGTAGGGATAAGGAGGAAGGAAGAAAGGGAACACTAACTCTTACATTTGCATGAAAAGCTTTTTTTCTTGGAAAATGTTTTCATTCCTACATACACACATACACACACACACACACACACACACACACAAACACTAATTACTACCTCCATGATATCCAGCATGTCACTTGGGCCTCAGTTTCCTCAAAATTAAAATGAAGAGGTTAGGCTAGATGGCCTCTGTGGTTTCTTCTAGCTCTAGATCTGTTGTCCTAATTTGTGGGTTTGCTTGGCTTTTTTTTTTCCAAAACCTGTGAATCAGTATATAGGTACAACCTCTACCTAAATCTCCTATGACTAATTTTATGTCCATTTCTAGCTGCTGTTAGTAAAAAAGGTTAGAACCACTGTACTCTGTGTAAGTGACCTTCCTATTTTTGTAAAGTCCCACTTGTTATGCCCAGGTTGCTTAATATAGCCATGCTCTATAGTTTTGTTTTCTATAAATTTTAGAGTAATTGGTCTCACAGTCTTGTGTTTTCCCTTCTTATTCACTCCTCCACTGGGAACACTTGCTCAGAGCACAATAAAAATCAGCTTATCTTTCTTTATCTTAAGATAAAGCCCATTATGTACAGTTAGCAAAATAAATAAAGGTTTAAAAGACTAGGAAGCTCCAAAGGGAGAGGACATAGGGAGAGAGGAGGAAGTGGCAAGTGGATAAATTTAACAGGGCCTCACAGTGTGAAGACACATCATGTTCTGCTCTGGTAGATCACTCTTTCAGCAATCAGCAAGCCAGAGTAGGTTCCAACTGCTCATGATTCTATTTAATTCAGGATAGCAGGACCATTTTCAATCAGTTCCTGCCACTGCTACCTGTCTCCATCCAGGTCTTTATCCTCTCCATAAAACCACAAAATTCCCAGGTTTCTGTGTATCTTTTTTCATAGTCCTTCCAGGTAGGAAAACAACAACAACAAATTACACTTCCCAAGCAGCACCCCCTGTTGATACAGAGTTACATTCAAATCACCCCTTATCATTCTCTTTTCCAGACTAAAATTTTCCCTATAGGTCTTATTTTTCCAAAACTTCAACCACAGTTGTAAATTTCTTTTTTAAAATTCTTCCAAGGTCTTAAAATCTTTGTTTATCAATTAAGCTCTGAAGTAGAGAAAGCTGATTATAAAATGAACAATAACCAACGATGTGCTAATATTCTATTTCTCCAGGCCAGAATTGTGCTTCCATTCCTGTCTGTACATTTCCATTGCAAAAATTTTCTTCATTAAGATACTATGTGCCTAATCCTTTGTCTGTACATAGCCTCTTAAATTCATATAATTTGTTCCTCCTGAATTTAACTTTCATTCTCATTTCAACAAGTATTTATTAAATTTCTTCTATATGCCAAGCTTCATGCTAAATGGGAAGGATACAATACAGAAACAAAATCCTAAGTAGTCCCTGCTTTCAAAGAACTAACATTCTACTTGGGAGCAAGAGGGAAGGGAAGGGCTAGATTAATACCAATTAAGAAATTACAAAATACATATACAAAATAATTTTGTGGAGTGAAGAGAACAGTAATAACTGGGAGGATCTAGAAAAGTAATATCCTAAAATGATTGGCATTGTAATTAGTTTGACCAGGATAAAGCAGCTCTTCCATAATTCTTAATTCTCACAGGTTCAAGTCCCACCTCTGATTCATCCTGACTATGTGATGGGTAAATTTAGTCAGGATGTAAATAAAACAGAGAATGGGATGATGAGCATAGTAGTATCTATGCTCAATGGATTTTAGATGTCATTCACTCTGTTACAGTGTATGATAAAACATTATAAAAATATTCAGCCAAATCCTAACAGTTGTATATTGCTCTAAAATTATAAAAATATTCAGCCAAATCCTAAGAGTTGTATATTGCTCTTTGCAATTAGGTTTGGCATTTTCCATCTTTGGGGATTTATTAGAGAACTATTTCAAACATTAGCAGAGAAATGTATGCAACAGTACCTTATATCATCTCCCAGGGTACCTAACTTGAATTCAGGGAATAGGTTACTCATGAGATGAGATCTGGCTCATAAGTGAGGCTGACCATTCAGTTATTCTGTTCAAGCTCTTAGCCACATAAGTAAGATCTTGTAGGAAATACGAATATAACATGGCCTAGTGAACGGTTGGCTGGCCATAAATATTCCTGGGAAAATGTAGTTCTTTCCAGTTTGGACAGAGAGAAAACTAACATGACATCAGCCTTTGGATGGATTCAGAGGTATCTGCCATACCTGCAGTTCCCTTCCTTAAGGTGATGGTGAATGATTTCTTTCTAAATGGACAACCTCAAAGGTGTGCAACTGTGTTTTCTATGTGCTTATCAGGTAACAGGAGCTCTGAGAGGAACAGTTTCCCCCTGCTCTGCCCAAGGCTTACTTTTGCTTAATTGTGTATTATAAGAATTTATTTTATTAAATAATAAATTGCCATATTTAATATTATTTCTCATAAACACTTGTGTCAACCCTGTCCTTATTTTGCCTGAGGTCCCTTATTATGCAGCATGTAGGTGCAATGGAAACCACACAGGGAAGAGGGCTCTTACTTAAGGCTGGATTAGGAATTCAACCTCCAGCCCCAAAATATTGCTAGAGAGTTTTGTTGGATAAGCATAACCCAATTTATAACTATCCTCCTAAGAACAGATTGAATATGAATGTGGGCCATATTTTATAAATCTGCCCTATAGGCGTGAGCAAAAGTTTCATTAAAAAAAATAGATTCCCAACAAAAGCAAGTATGTTCTTATTAGAAATTCTTGCTTTTTCAAGGATTCTTAGCCACTTGCCCAATCTAGCTATCAGGCTCTTATTCAACAAAATTGAACACAATGACACAATTTAAACTCTTTTTAAAATTTTTTTTCTCTATGCAAAAGTCAACCATTAAAAACAATTATTTCCTTCAACTCAGAAAAGTTATAAACCAGAAGGCTCATCTATGGTTAGTACTGTAACAAGAACAGCATTTATTAAGTACCTACCATGTGCATGGCACTATGATAGGCAATAGACAACAGAGACAAACATAAGAATCCCTGTCTTCAAGGAGCTTACAGTCTGGGGGGGGGGCGGCGCATTGTGATACAACATGTAAACAGACAAGTAAACGCAAGATAATTTGCAGGCAATAACACCTAGGGGATCAAAAACAAAGATTTTCTGTGGGATATGGCACTCAAGTGGAATCTTGAAGGAAACTGAATTAAAGTTGTATTCATAGAAAAATAAGCAAAAGATGTACTTTGTACAGATGAAATAAAGTAACCCAGACTCAATCAATTACTCATACCAACTGTCTAAGAGAAACTGATAGGTTCTGAGTATAAAAGGACAAAAATTAAAATACCCCTGCTCCCAAGAAGACTACATTCTCTTGGGGAAAACATATAAAATAAATGCAAGGTAATTTTGAGGGAGGCACTTGCAATTAGAGAGGAATGAGGAAAACTACAGAGTCATAGCTCTACAGTCAGAAAGCCCATGACTAGGAGTACTGGGGCTCCCAACAAGGAAAAATGTCTTGATAAGATTTCTTAAACCGGAGTCTATGAACTTGGGTGATGATAGACAGAGAACTGTATTTCAATAAAATTGGTTTCCATTGTAATCTTATGCATTTCATTTTATTCATTCTAAAACATCCTGAGAATGGGTTTATAACCCTATGCATACTACCAAAAGAGTACTTAAAAAAAAAAGATTAAGAACTTCTGGTAGGGTAACTTCTGAGGAACAGCACATCCTCCATTCTCGTATGTCTCCTCCTACTGAACCACAAAAAAGTTGTTGGCACTGACTTCATGCTTAAGTAAAGGGATCTCAAACCGCAAAGTCCTTTCCACTTCTGAAAACAAGGATGTGCAGTCCCCACATAAGGGAACATTTGCCCAGGGCATCATTCCCCAATTTATTCTTCCTAAGCACTTGGATGAGATTATTCAAATTACCCTAGGCTGTCAGACAAGCCCCAAATTGGAGCTGTGTCCTTAGCTGTTTTTAAGGAAGATTTTCCCTCCAGCTGCTACCGATCTCCTAAATCAGTGTGGAGGAAAAAGGGGTGAATAATATAATAGCTGAATATTAGCTATTCATAAAGGGCTTTACATTTGATTCTTATCCCCACCTGAAAAGGGAGATAGTCACTTATCATTACCTCGACTTTACTAGTGAGAAAAGGCAGGTTCAGAGGAGTTACTTGCCCAGGGAAACAGCTAATAAGTGTCAGAAACAGGACTCAAATCCAAGTCTATTGTCTCCACATCCAGTGCTCTTTCTCTTACACCAAAACTGCTGGTAGATGACGGGGTAGGTCACTCATCTTATTCTTTGCATAGGTAAGGTTGGGTGAAGGAGAATGCGTTTTCAATTATAGGCTGCTCCTATTCAATCACATTCATTGGGCATCTATTTCGTATGCCCTTGCACATAGTGTGCTCTCAGTTAAATGTTGAATTATGTTGAATTGTACTGCCTGGGACAAATTGCATAAAGTGCTTGAAGGTCATTTAGTTGGTCTTTCTTGGATTTAGTTGTCATTTGCTACACTGGATATTATTTAGATTTTCATTTCTCAGCAACTTAACATTTAGCTATGTGGCCATTTGAAAGTGTTTGCCATACTTACTAGTCATAAATCATGGCTAAGAAACATGGTGTTTAAATTTACTGAAGACAGAGCTTGAAGATTCGTATAAAGACTTTCAGGGAAGGGACATGTGAGGAAAGGGAAACTATACTTTATTTCTATTTATGAAACTTACATTCCTTTCTAAAAACTCTGCCTAATAGGGTAAACATAGTGTTGTGAGAAGCTCAAATCTCTCCGCTAGAAGCAGTGTAACTGGAAATGCTAAAATAATTCCCTGAGAAGCATGCATTTTTAATTTATTGTATTTTTGAGTAAATAAAAACCCAATTAAAGTAGGTCCTGACATCTTCTGAGGTCTTAAAGACTACTAGAAATAAAATCCTAAAAGGTCCGCTACAAAACCTCCAAGCTATACAAACCTCTCTGAAATATCACTGCTTCGGAGGTCAAGAAAATTGGGCTTAGGACACTAAACAAGAGATTAGCTAAACCAGAGAGAAACAGGCTGTGTCCTCTTAAGCAACCTTTAAACATCAATCACCTGAAACAGCTGCCAGTAGATAGACAAGGACAACTCAGTGGGCTACCTTGCAAAAGAAATGATATCAAAGCCTTTGCTGTGTTTCTGAAATATCATCGAGAAGTACGGATTCTCTCACTGCCACGGGCAAGTTCTTTTCATTAATTCTACGTCAAAGGACATGATGTCGCATCACCCTTTGTGTGAGATTCCTGTACAGCTTTTATAGACCTTTCAATACAGTATACTCTGACTTCTTAGACATTTGGTCTCAGTGGCATTTTAGGGGATGGTTTTCAGTATTTTTTTTCTTTATCAAATGATAGCCTTAACATTCTTATGGCTGGATTCAATCATCATTTGAATTCAGATGATGTTCTAATTATTAATTAGAGATTGATAATCTAGTTTTCTGATTTATCCTCCCTCCACCCCTTTCCATGTTTTGTTCTTTTCACTGTTAAATAGTCCTGCTAATCCTAGTCTGATAAGGTTAAGGTGAAACTCAAATCAGTTAAATCCAGTGCTCTCTTCTCTGTTCATACCCCCATGACTATCTACTGATCATCTTCCCTAATGTTTTTCTTCTGGTTTTTGATTCAGGACTACTCTATTTATCCTGTTCTGTTGATACTTCTAACTAATGTACCACCTGTTTTGGTTTTTTCTTAACCAAACAATCTGAGTTCTATTCTACCACACTATAGTATATTGAAACTCCCTTTGCCATTGTCAGTTTTCCCCCCTTAGCATCAAATCTAATTGCATCTTTTCAGTCCTCATTATTCTTCACCTCCCTGGAGTTTTTGACACATGAGGCTACCACCTTTTTTTCTGATACTCCTTCACCCTTCTGCTTCAGTGATGATTCACTCTCACTGTTGTCCTCTTGCCTTTCCGACTGCTCCTTCTCAGTCTCCTTGTTTCCTTATCCTCTTCCTGCCTCTTAAATAGGGTTTCCCTTAAGTCCTTTTCTAGGCTTTCTTTTCTCTTTCTAACCTTTTCTCCTTAATGATCTTATACATTCCTGTAGCTTCAATTATCACCTCTATGTGAAAAGACTCCTAAATCTATACTTCTTGTCCAATGTGCCAATTCCATATTTCAAACCCCACCTCTGCTTTGGGCATCTCTAGCTGTATTGCCACTATCCCTCTCAACAGTGCTTCAAATTCAATACATCTGAAACTGAACTCATCTTCCTCCTAAAACTTCCTTCCCCTTAACTTAGGATCATAAATTTAAAACTGGAAAGGATATTAATATCACCTAGCTCAACTGCACAGAAAGGAAGGGAATGGGCATTTATAAGGATCTATTATGTGCCAGGCCCTGTGCCAAGCACTTTTTACAAATATTATATGATTTGATCCTCACAACAACTCTTCAAGGTAGGCACTATTATAATCCACATATTACATTTGAAGAAACTGAGGCAAACAAAGGTTAAGTGACTTGCTCAGATCATTCAGCTAGTTCTATTGGCATCATAGGTTACCAGGCTCCAACTTTCAGTAAACTGGGACTTACCTCACAGCATCCAGTTAGATGTTAATGCCATCTGATGCTACCTCTACAATAGCTCTTGCATTCATGCCCTCCTCTCTACTGCTACTGCCGCTATCCTGGTTTAGATGCTCATTATCTCTCAACTTCACTATTACTATAGCCTTTTAAAATATTTTTGTTTTTGTTTGCTTCTTGTCTCTCCCTTCCCCAATGCATTCTTCTTTCATGCTTCACATTGCTATCTAGGCAATTTTCCTATTGTACTGCTCTGATCCCATTAGGACACTGTTCACTTGTAGTGACTTTCCATTACTTAGAAAATGAAACATAAATGCCTTATCTTGATATTCTCAATCTTTTCCTTTTTGTCTTTGTTCTACCGAGCAAGACATGTACTATTACTCCCCTTCACATTCCAGCAAAATTGGCCTGCTGACCATCCAGTAGCCTTGCCCTGACTTCTTCCATTCCAGTGCCTTGGCTTACTTCCTAATCTCCATTCGAAGAATGGATTTTCCAACCACTACCTCCACTGAACTTCGTCTCTTGAAATTCCTCCCTTCTTTTCAAACCTAATACCGATGTCACCTCCTCTAGAAAGCCTCTGCTAATCCACCCAGCTTAACGTGGTCTTTTCCTCACAAAATTTCTTAGAACACTTTGGACCTCTCTTGTCACACCCTTTTTAATATTGCAATTATTTATGTGTCTGTCATTCTTCCAATAGTGTAAGGGCAGAAGTTGTTTCTAATTTCATTTTTGTATCCTGTGGCATAGTAGACCAAGACCTGGCTTCAAAGTCAGGAAGATCAGGGTAAAAGTCCCACCTTTGACACATAGTTGCTGTATGACTATGGGCAAGTCATTTACCCTCTCAGTGCTATAGGCAACTCAATAATAGCTTAAATTGTAGAGAAAGTACCAACTACTATGGCAGACCAATATCATTTCTTCTCTTATGGAGTTACTAGGCTAGTAGGTAACTGAGTGGATATACCTGCGCAATTTCCTCTCTCTCCCCCCTCTCCCCGTTTTTGTTCTGGGAACAATAAACAAATCAATATTACCATCAGTACCTAAAAGTATGTGATAATCTAAGGCCTTACAATTCTACTCACAATTCCTGTGACTGCTTAGACCAAAGGTCCCTTGTCTGGCCACCAATTATAATTTTATACATATATGTGTGTGTGTGAATGTATGTGTGTGTGTATGTATGTGTATATATGTATGTATGTATGTGTGTGTGTGTGTGTGTGTGTGTGTGTGTATAAGTTGTATTTCCCTAAAGAATGAAGTTCCTTGAAGGCAAGAATTGTCTCACTTTTTTATTTATAACCCCAGCACCTAGCACAGTAAATGCTTATTGAATGATTGCTTGGTAAGAAGAATGCTATGAATATAATTCACCTAGATTTTAAAAGAGTATTTTTTAAAGTCTGTCATGTTCTTCTTATAGATAAGATGAAGAGTTACAGATTTGGAACTGGTTGACTTTTATTGTTTTTTAGTCATTTCAGTCATGTCTAATTCTTCATGACCCCATTTAGGTTTTCTTGGCAAGGATACTGGAGTGGTTTGCCATTTCCTTCTCCAGCTCATTTTACAAACTGAGGCAAGCAGGGTTAAGTCACTTGCCCAGGTTCACACAGCTAGTAAGTGTATGAGGCAAGATTTGAACTCAGGTCTTCCAGACTCCAGGCCTGATGCTCTATCCACTGTGCCACCTAGCTGCCCTAATTGGTTGACTACTTAGCAAAGGGTAATCATAAGGGGGTGGAGCCAAGATGACAGCAGAAAAGCAGGGACTTGCTTAAGCTCCCTGCCAAATCCCTCCAAACACCTGTAAAAAATGGCTCTGAATAAATTCTAGAGCTGCGGAACCCACGAATTAGCAGAGGGAAGCAGGGCTCCAGCCTAGGAGAGCCTGGATGGTCGCTGGGAAGGGTCTATCGCATGGTGCTGAGAGCAGCAGGCAGCCTGGTGTGGGCTGCGCCAGACAGACCAGACCCAGAATCAGTGAGTCGGAACAGACCTTGGGGTCATGAAGCAGTGAGCTGTGGCAGTTACCAGACTTCCCAACCCACAAACCCCAAAGAGCAGGTTAGAGGGAAACTGCGAGATCAAGTTCAGAGCAGTCTGGCCGCCAGCTCTGGGGGTGGAGGAGATTGTGCAGCAGTGGCTGTAGCAGCAGCAGGAAGCTTGAAGGCTGCTTCCAGAGCACCAGGGTCAGCAGCTTCCCCAGTCCCTGGCTTACACGGTGGGAGGAATCTAGCAGCAGATCAGAGCAGGAATGCAAAGAGTGCTTTGTGGGCACAAAGCTAGATTCTCTTGCTGTGCCCTGCTTAGATCTAAATTGCAGGACTGGTTGGCAGTTCTTGGAGGAGGAGGAGTGGTGCTGTGACAGAGCCTGGGGTGACAGTGGAGTAGAAGTAGCTCTGAAAACAGCAGTGCTTGGACCCTAAAGCTTGGGACAAAGTACTCTCTACTCTACAAGCAGTCATATCCTGACAAAAAGCTCAAGGGTCAAGTAGTTGGCTGGGAACATGGCCAGGCAGCGAAAATGAACTCAGACTCAAACTCAAACTCTAGATTCCTTTTCTGGTAACAAAGAAGATCAAATCATACAGCCAGAAGAAGTCAACAAAGTCAAAGAGCCGACATCAAAAAGCCTCCAAGAAAAATATGAATTGGTCTCAGGCCATGGAAGAACTCAAAAAGCATTTGGAAAAGCAAGTAAGAGAAGTAGAGGAAAAATTGAGAAGAGAAATGAGAGTGATGCAAAAAACCATGAAAAACAAGTCAATGACTTGCTAAAGGAGACCAAAAAAATACTGAAGAAAATAACACCTTAAAAAACAGACTAACCCAAATGGCAAAAGAGCTCCAAAAAGCCAATGAGGAGAAGAATGCCTTGAAAGGCAGAATTAGCCAAATGGAAAAGGAGGTCCAAAAGACCACTGAAGAAAATACTACCTTAAAAATTAGATTGGAGCAAGTGCAAGCTAGTAACTTTATGAGAAACCAAGATATTATAAAACAGAACCAAAGGAATGAAAAAATGGAAGACAATGTGAAATATTTCATTGGAAAAACCACTGACATGGAGAGTAGATCCAAGAGAGATAATTTAAAAATTATTGGACAACCTGAAAGCCATGATCCAAAAAAGAGCCTAGACATCATCTTTCAAGAAATTATCAAGGAAAACTGCCCTGATATTCTAGAACCAGAGGGTAAAAGAGAAATTGAAAGAATCCACCAATCACCTCTTGAAAAAGATCCCAAAAAGAAAACTCCTAGGAATGTTGTTGCCAAATTCTGGAGTTTCCTGGTCAAGGAGAAGGTACTACAAGCAGCCAGAAAGAAACAATTTGAATATTGTGGAAACACAATCAGGATAATACAAGATCTAGCAGCTTCTACACTGGGGGATCGAAGGGCTTGGAATATGATATTCCAGAGGTCAATGGAGCTAGGATTAAAACCAAGAATCACCTACCCAGCAAAACTGAGTATCATGCTCCAAGGCAAAAAATAGATTTTCAATAAAATAGAAGACTTTCAAGCTTTCTCAGTGAAAAGACCAGAGCTGAATAGAAAATTTGACTTTCAAATACAAGAATCAAGAGAAGCATGAAAAGGTAAACAAGAAAGAGAATTCATAAGGGACTTACTAAAGTTGAACTGTTTTATTTACTTTTCCTACGTGGAAAGATGATGTGTGTAATTCATAAGACCTTTCTCAGTATTAGGGTAGTTGAAGGGAATATACATATATATATAGACAGAGGGCACAGGGTGAGTTGAATATGAAGGGATGATATCTAAAAAAATGAAATAAATTTAAGGGGTGAGAGATGAATTTATTGAGAGAGGGAGAAAGGGAGAGATAGAATGGGGTAAATTATCTCCCAAAAAAGTGGCAAGAAAAAGCAGTTCTTTTGGAAGGGAAGAGGGGGTAGGTGAGGGGGAATGAGTGAATCTTACTCTCATCAGATTCAACTTGAGGAGGGAATAGCATGCAAACTCAATTGGGTATCTTACTCCACAGGAAAGTAAGGGGAAGGGGATAAAAAAGGGTGGCACGATAGAAGAGAGGGCAGATAGGGGGAGGAGGTAATCAAAAGCAAACACATTTGAAAAGGGACAGGGTCAAGGGAGAAAACTGAATAAAGGGGGACGGGAGAGAATGGAAAGAAATATAGTTAGCCTTTCACAACATGAGCATTGTGGAAATGTTTTGTATGATGGTACACACGTGGCCTATGTTGAATTGCTTGCCTTCCTAGGGAGAGTGGGTGGGAAGGGAAGAGGGGAGAGAATTTGGAACTCAAAGTTTTAAAAGCAGATGCTTAAAAACATTAATTCTTTTTGCATGCAGCTGGGAAACAAGATATATAGGGAATGGGGCCTAGAAATCTATCCTGCCCTACAAGAAAGTAAGGGGCAAGGGGATGTGGGGGAAATGGGGTGAAAGAGGGGAGGGCTGACAGGGGAACAAGGCAATCAGAATATATGCCATCTTGGAATGGGAGCAGGGTAGAAATGGGGAGAAAATTTGTAACTAAAAATCTTGTGGAAATCAATGTTGAAAACTAAAATATTAAATAAAATATATACAGAAAAAAAGAAAAAAAAGAGTAATCATCAGTGATTTGATTTCGAGTTGGAAGGAAGTCTATAGTGAAGTACCTTGAGAAGGATCTGTGTTTGAATGCAAAAAGATCTCAATAGGCTATAAGGTTGATCTGGATTTAATAACGGGAAAAGAAAAGAAGTCCAAGGTGGAATTGGATACCCAAGACTAGTAAGACTTGGAGCTTTTTAAAGGGTTCTTATCTGGGTAAAACAAGACCAGGAATTGTGTGTATGTGTGTGGGGGGGGGGGGCAGGGGAGAGTAAAGGGAGCCTTTTCAGGCTGGAAAAGTTACTGAATAATATTGGGAGTTGAGAGGAGGGAGATACTTGGAGACTGGGCAGCTAGTTGATATTCAAACTCCCCAATGTAGGGCTTTTAGCCCTTACTGCAAGCCTTACTATGGCGGGATGACTCAGAGGATTTAAGCCTTCCTGGCATGTAGGGAAGGCTACTAAAGTATTATACCACTCTATCAAAATTCCTCTCCTAGATTCTGTCTGTCTTTCAGCTTTGATATAGAAAAGGAAATGCCCTTGTTTTGCTTGGCCTCAGAGGATCTAGGTGAAGGTTAAAGATGCACAGATTTAATTGTTAACCACAAGTGCTTCATAACAATTAGAATGATCTCAGAGTAGAATGGGAGAAGGGACCTGCAACCGGGGTCCAAGCCTGGGGCAATCCACTAGCCCCACCCACCCCCCACAAACCTGCAGCCCCCTAGGCAAGTGAGCAGTCTCTGCAACACAGCAAAGTCCCATCCCAGTGATGGCACCCCCAGCGCTGAGAGGGTGTGCCCTCCCACCCAGTACAAACCGGAATGGAAGCCTACCCTCCAGAGAAAGCAAGCAGCTAAGCCCTAAAGCCCAGTTAAAGCCAGCAGTAAGACCCAAAGCCCCAGCACAAAAAGCTTGAGATAGTGAGGACCATAGCCCAACTCTTACATGAAAATACCAAGTCACAAAAAAGGCAGAAAAAATGATTTAAAAAAAGAACTTGACTACAGACAAGTTACTGTGATGGTAGGGAGGATCAAGGAATAAACTTAGAAGAGGACAATAGTGTCAAAATGGCTACATGTGAAGACTCAAAGGAAAATGTAAGTCTCAGGCCCAAAAAGAATTTGTGGGAGAGCTTTAAAAGGATTTTAAAAAGTAAATTAGAGAAGTAGAAGAAAAATTGGAAAAAGAAATGACAGTAATGTAAGAGAATAATGAAAAAAGAGTCAATAGCATAGGAAAAGGTATACAAAAATTTACCAAAGAAAAAAACTCCCTAAAAAACAGAATTGGCCAAATGGAAAAGGAAGTGCAACAGCTCACTGAAGAAAATAATTCCTTAAAAATTAGAATTGAACAAGTGGAAACTAAAGACTCTATGAAATATCAAAATATGATAAAACAAAATCAGAAAAGGTAAAAAAGAAAAATACAACATGAAATTTCTTATTGTAAAAACAAATGACCTAGAAAATAGATCCAGGAGAGATAGTACAAGAATTATTGGACTACCTGAAAGCCACGATTAAAAAAAAATGGCTAGACAACATCTTTCAAGAAATTATCAAAGAAAACTGCCCTGATACATTAGAACCAGAGGGCAAAATACAAATCGAAAGAATACATCAATCAGTACCTGAAAGAGATCCCAAAATGAAAACTTCCAGGAACACTTTTGAGGAAGGAAAGAAGAGGGGGGAGATAATGAAAAATAGCATGGAGGGAAATACACAGTTAGCTATCATAATTATAAATGTGAATGGCATGGACTCACCCATAAAATGGAAGCAGATAGCAGAATGGAATAAAAACCAGAATCCTACAATATGTTACAAGAAACACATTTGAAACACAGAGATACATACAGTATAAAGATAAGGGGCTGGAGTAGAATCTAGTATGCTTCAGCTGAAGCAAATAAAGCAGGAGTAGTAATCATAATCTCAGTCAAAGCAAAAGCAAAAATAGTTCTAATTAAAAGAGATAAATCAGGGAACTATATCTTGTTGAAAGGTACCATAGACAATGAAGTCATATCAATACTAAATATATATGCACCAAATGGTATAGCATCTAAATTTTTGAAGGAGAAGTTGAATGAGTTACAGGAGGAAACAGATAAAATTATACTAGTGGGGGACCTCAACTTTCTTCTCTCAGAACTAGATAAATTTAACCAAAAAAAAAATAAACAAGGGGTTTAAGAGTTGAATAAAATTCTGGAAAAGTTAGATATGATAGATCTCTGGAGAAAACTGAATGGGAATAGGAAGAACTATACCTTTTTCTCAGCAGTACACAGTACCTACACAAAAACTGACAATGTATTAGGACATTAAAAACCCTACAAATAAATACAGAAAAGCAGAAATAATAAATGCATCCTCTTCAGATCATCATGCAATAAAAAATACATTCAGTAATGGACAATGTAAAAGATTAAACATTAACTGGAAATTAAATGATCTATCCTAACAAACAAGTAGGTTAAAGAATGAATCACAGAAAAAATTGATAATTTCATTTTTAAAAAATGACAACAGTGAGACAACATATCAAAATGTATAGGATGCAGCCAAAGTGGTAATTAGGGGAAAATGTATATCTCTAATTATTTACATCAATAAAATAGAGAAAGAACAGATCAATGAATTGGGCATGCAACTAAAAAAAACTAGAAAAAGAACAAATTAAAAATCCCCAATTAAACACCAAATCGGAAATCCTGAAAATCAAAGAGAGATTAATAAAATTGAAAGTAAGAAAATTATTGAACTAATCAATAGAACTAGAAGCTGGTTTTATGAAGAAAAAACACAGTAAAATAGATAAACCATTGGTTAATTTTATTTAAAAAAAGAAAGAACAAAACCAAATTACTGGTATCAAAAATGAAAGGGGTAAATTCACCACCAATGAAGAGAAAATTAAGAAAATTGTTAGGAGCTATTTTGCCCAATTATATGTCAATAAATTCAACAACCTAATGAAATGGATGAATATCTACAAAAATAGAAACTACCCAGATTAAAAGAAGAAGAAATAAAATACTTAATTAACCCAATCTTAGAAAAAGAAATTGAGCAAGCCATTAATGAACTTCCTAAGAAAAAATCCCTTGGACCAGATCAGTTCACAAGTGAATTCTACCAAACATTTAAAGAACAATTAATCCCAATACTATATAAGCTATTTGGAAAAATAAATGAAAGAGTCCTACTGAATTCCTTTTACAAAACAATTATGGTGCTAATACTCAAACCAGGAAGAACCAAAACAGAGAAGGAAATTAGAGACCAATTTCCCTAACGAATATTGATGCAAAAGTTTTTACATAAAATACTAGCAAAGCAATTACAGCAAATATCACAAAGATCATACACTATGACCACATGAGATTTATGCTAAGAATGCAGGGCTAGTTCACTATTAGGAAAATTATCAGCATAATTGACGATATCGATAACAAAACCAACAGAAATTATTTGATTATCTCAATAGATGCAGAAAATACAGCACCCATTCCTATTAAAAACACTAGAGAACATAGGAATAAATGGAGCTTGCCATAAAATGATAGGTAATATTTATATAAAACCATCGGCAAGCATTGTCAATAAGGAGGATAAGCCAGATGCCTTCCCAATACAATCAGATGAAGCAAGGATACCCATTATTACCTCTATTGTTTAATATTGTACTAGAAATATTACCAAAGCAATAAGAGAAGAAAAATAAATTAAAGGAATTAGAATAGGCAATGAGGAAACAAAACTATCATTCTTTCTATATGATATAATGTTATACTTAGAAAATCCCAGAGAATTAACTAAAAAACTACTTGAAATGAACAACTTTAGCAAAGTTGCAGGATATAAAATAAATCCACCTAAATCATCAGCATGTCTATATATTACCAACAAAGTCCAGCAGCAAGAGATAGAAAGAGAAATTCCATTTAAAATAGCTGTAGACAATCTAATATGCTTGGGAGTCTACCTGCCAAGACAAACCCAGGAACTATATGAACACAACTATAAACCACTTTTCACACAAATAAAGTCAGATCTAAACAACTGGAAAAACATTACTTGTTCATGGGTAGGCTGAGCCAATATAATAAAAATGACAATTTTACTTTAATTTATTCAGGGCCATATGAATCAAACTATCAAAAATTTATTTTATACAGCTAGAAAAAAATAATAAAATTCATCTGGAAAAACAAAAGTTCAAGGATATCAAGGGAATCAATGAAAAAAATGCAAAAGAAGGTGGTCTAGCTGTACCAAATGTCAAACTGTGTTATAAAGCAGTAATTATCAAAACAATCTGGTACTGCCAATCTTTTCAGTCTTCTCAAGACCCTTTGGGTGCTTTTGTCTTCCATTTTCAAGAAGGAAAATGAAAGAGACCAACCCCACTTCAAGTTGCTGAAGGAAAAGTCTCTGGGAAGACATGTGAGGAACTAGCAGTCTCCATCATGTCCCTATCCCCAGCATGCTTCACTAGAGACTTTGGGGATTTTTCCCCTTGGGTGAGAGCTAGAAATCTCACAATAGAGTTATCTTCTCTCTCAATGGGAACTCTCCTTCACTCTGTATGGTCTGGTGTATAGTCCCCTCAGTATACCTTCTCTGATTTCTGTTTTGCCGTGATTAGGATAAATAGGTTTATTTCTTATTCATTACATGTGTTCATTGTGGAACTGGTATTTGTTGGGAAGGGGCCAAGTTTTGGTTATGGAGCTTAAGTTCTTGCTTCCCCTCCAATAGTGACAGCATGATCAGAAGTTAGGTGGAACCTGATCATATGCCCTGGACTAACAGTATTCAAAGGAGCAGATAAATATAATTCTAGCCTGGTGACCTCAGGCTCCAACCTCCTGTTTTTCTCCTTGTGGGAATGAAAGTCTCCCTTGTAGAAGGGTGGGAGGAGACAAGGCCAGAGATGTCTACTCTACCTCCCTTTGAGTTACATAAGGATAGCCCCTTGCTACAGGGAAACAGCCCTCACTACATGTAGGGCCTTCACTCTTTACAGTAAAGATCTCTAATAATAGCTAATGTTATATAGCTTTCTGAGGTTTGCAAAGTTTTTTTTTTTTAACAAATATAGTCTCTTTTTACAGATGAAGAAACTGAGGAACTAAGCATTTATTAAGTGCCTGCTATATGCTGGGCACTTCATTGAGTGCTTTACAAATATCTCATTTGATCCTCATGTGGACCCTGAGAGGTATGTGCTATTATATTCCACATTTTGTAGATAGAGAAACTGAGGCAGAGAAAGATTAAGTGACTTATTTAGGCTCACACAGCTAGGGATTATCTGAGTTCATATTTGAACTCAGGTTTTCCTAACCCCAGATCCAGTATTTTATCTACGGTGTCACCTAGATGCCTCTAGTCTCCTGAAAGCTACTCATTCAACCTCCACTTAAACCAATAGCTCCCATGTTTCTCCCTCCATTATTATAATGAAAAAGTAAGGATCTACTCTGTCATCTCCATATAAGTTATCTTCTTAGCCTGAAAGATTATCTTTTATTTACTAAATTCTGAGAAATTCAATCTATCATCCAGACATCTAGCTTAGACAAAGCCAAACAAATGGTTTGAATTTACAACTGAATTTATGACAACTAACCAGATGTTTTTGCATTATGTAGACATAGATTAAAAAAAAATCCGTAGGTGAATGCCATTTTCAAGGAAACTGCTCACAAGACTTTCTTTAAAGGCCAACTATATCCAGTGGGTAGTTCATTGAACTTGATGAACTTGGGCATTATACTTTCCAACTTTTGAAAACTAGTCAAGGTAATAAAAGAAGTGTTTAAGTAGCTACACTTGGAGATGACGATAATGTAAGCTAGTTGAAGGCAAAGCAATTTTCCATTTGTATACTTTGTTTTCATGATCTAAAAAAAGAATGAAAAAAATGCCCATTTCTCACTTTCCACGGGTATTCTAACTCTAATCAGTTCAGTTCAGCAAACATCAAGTGACTGCTTTGTGCAAGGTATTGTGTCAGGAGATGCAGAAGTCAAAATGAAGTACTGCCTTCACTGAAGAAGCTTGCATCTGACTTGCAGGATCCAACATGCACACAGATGAGTGAATATAAGATAATTTGAAAAAACAGAGTACTAACAACTGGGGAGATCTGGA
Organism: Trichosurus vulpecula; assembly: GCF_011100635.1. Lineage (NCBI taxonomy): Eukaryota > Metazoa > Chordata > Mammalia > Diprotodontia > Phalangeridae > Trichosurus > Trichosurus vulpecula. Next base: position 138,091,850 of record NC_050577.1, on the reverse strand, counting down.
GGAAAAAAAAATCTTGACAAAAAGGTGGCACCTGACTTGCCTTGAGGCCATATGTGACCATATAGGTCCTCAAGTGTGGCCCTTGAGCTAGAGATTCTAAGAGACAGAAGTGAAGGAGTGTATTCCAGACATAAGAGACAGTCTGTGCAAAGGCATTAGGTGGAAGGTGAAATTTAGAAAATAGCAAGGAGGCCAGTTTCACTGCAATATATAGTCTATGAAGGTTTATAAGGTTACTTCTTATCCTACTGCTTCTCTCTCAAAGATTACCAGCAACTTTTTAACTGTTAAATAAAGTGGGCTTTTTTTTTAAGTTTTCCTCTTACCTGAGGGAGCTAAGTGACACAGTTGATAGAACACTGGACCTGGAGTCAAGAATATTGGCCTCAAGCATTTACTATGCCTCAGTTTATCCTTCTGTAAAATAGGAATAACAATAGCACCTACCTCCCAAGGTTGTAGTAAGAAATCAAATGAGATATTTGTGAAGCATGTTGCAAGTGTTAAAACACATATTCTATTATAATTATCACTTCAACTTTTGACTGTTGATTACTCAGATGCCATCTTCTCTCTTCCTTGGCTTCCATGAAACTGTTTTCTTCTGGTTTTCTCATTTGTATCCATCTTAGTGTCATTAGAATCATTCTTCTGCCTCCAAAATATGTGTTGCTTGTGGCTCTGTCTTGGGTACTCTTTTCTCTATATTCTCCTTTGTTGATTTCATCAACACCAATGGGTCCAATTAACTACCTGTTCAAAGTCGGATCTCAAATCTATATCTATATCTATATCTATGTCTATCTATCTACAATCCTAATCTCTATCCTCAAGTTCAGTCTTGGATTTCTGGACAATCCCATCTAGATGTCCTTCTGGCAGTTCAACATGTTCAAAACAGAAATCGTTATTTTATCCCTCACCCAAGCCATTCTTCATTCAAACTTCCACACTTCTCTTGAGAGCATCACATTATGGCTGGGAACTCAAGTTTACAACCTTGAATCAGTCCTTGACTCTTCTGTTTCCTTTGCCCCTGATATTCAGTCAGTTGTTAATTACACTTCCTGGACTAAATTCTCACCTCTATCCCTTTCTCACCACTCAAAGAATCACAACAGTACTTCATGATCTTAACACCTTTAGTCTGTACGGCAATCTTTTGATTAGTCTTCCTGCTTGCAGTCTCCTATTTCCAACCCATTCTTCTAATAGATGTCAATTTGATATTCCTAAAACACAGGTCAGGCCATGACATCCCCCTGAACAAAAGCAATCTTTAGTAACTCCTGATTGCTTCTAGGATAAAATACAACAAACTCCCTAGCACAGAAATCCAGCCCTCCACAATCTGGTTCCCAATTACTTTTCCATACTCCCTTGGATCATGTGTTCTAGCCGAATTGGCCTACTAGCTTAAAAAAAATTTTTTTTAAATCATCGTGAATTAGAAGCTGAAAGTGACTTTAGAGGTCATTGCTTTAACTCACTTTACAGATTACCAATTTGGGGTTCTATAAGGTGAAGGGACTAGTCCCAAGTTCACAAGACAGCAGTAAGTGGCCAAAATGAGATTCAGACCCAGTTCCTCTGACTCCAAATCCTACCCCTTTTTTCACTGGATTGTGACGAGAAAGAAAAGTAGAGTCTTATAGTATAAGAGGATGACATGGCCAAATAAATTCTGTTTTTGTTTTGGCGGGACTGGTTTTCAGAATGGTGGAGACCTAGGCATATTAGAAGGCATCAGGGAAGGAGTCAGTGGATAAGGAGAGACTGAAAATGAGTGTTCAGGGTTGAACCTTACTCAGACCAGTACCTGGTAGTTTGAGTTTGCTATTGGTACAAAATAAGTTGTATGTCATTCAATAGTTAACAGAAGACTTATCACACTTATTGGAAGAGTTGATTCAGCTGAATCAAGCTCCAAAGCATGAATTGCACTTAGTTTTCAGAGAGAGAATAAGAGTGAGCAGCTGGAGCTCCTCATGGCAGGTTTCTGTACTCAAGTGACTAGGAAGCAATATTAACAACCTGAGCCTTTCATTCCCTGAGCAAGGCAAACATTAGATATTGCTCCTACCATAGAGAAAGAGAAAGATCAAAGGAGCAAACTTTAAAAGGATGAGATTGAGGATACAAATAGAGGGGTTTACATTGGGCAAGGGAAAGAGCTCTCTGTTCTTCAGAGGCTGAACTAAAGAAGGAGAAAACAGGAAGATGATGTATGAACAAGACTTCCAAGGTGCTGGGTTTGAAAAAAGAGGGAGCTCATCATACATGCATTTAGTTTTCTTAATAAAATAGGAGGTACCATCCTCTGCTCAGAGAAGAGGACTTGAGAGAAGTTCTAGCTGTGAAAGGTGTGATGGAGAACCACGGAGTGAATAATAAAAGGATTGCCATGCAGTGACAACAATCTAGCTGAGGTTGCCTAAAAAATTTGTGGTGTGCCCAGTTGCTATGGTAATGCGACTTTCCTCAAGAGTATTCAGCAGCATGCAAGGAGGAAGAGAGAAGGTAAGTAACATGGGTGATCCAGGTTTTAGTCATAATCGAATAGGTGAGTCATAGGGGTAAGACCCTGAAAGGAATAAGCAAGGCCAGAAAAGAGATGGTGGAGTAGTAGAACAGAGAGGTGTGGAGGGACTGAAGGTCATGATGAAGACTAGGAAGAGGACCAGAAAGCCAGAACAAATAACAACAGCTGACCTTTAATGTCTTTTCATATATTTGCACGTTTTCATATATTATCTCATTGAATGTCTCTCTTTGAGGTAGATGTTTTTAATATCCCCATATACAGATAAGGAAACAGTCTGAGAGAGGCTAATCGATTTGCCTGGGGTCACAGAACCAATAAGTGATTAAGGTGGGATTTAAACTCAAGGCTTGTTGTTGGAAGAAGCTTAAAGCGAATACAGAAATCTTCACCACTTCACAATAACTCACAAACCACAACCTTTCTGACCCAATGCAACACCCACTTCCACAAGTTAACTTCGTGTCCTTCTCAAGGTAAAGTACCATGTTTATTTTATGTCGTTTGGTGCAGCAGAGGCTGTGGGCTAATGAAGGCCACCTTCTACCCCTGAGCTGGGGCTGGCCAATGCTGCCCTCTTTCTGTAGTAACTTGACTTGGCCAGCCCAAGTTCTATGGAAACTTAGAGCACAGACTGTGCAGCAACCAGAGGTCAGGGATAGTATCATTATTTATTTTAGTATCTCTGTGTTTCTTAACTGTTTTCTATTTTATACGTATAAAATTGTGCTACTGTTTTTATTAGGTTCCTATCTTTTTAATTTGTCACTGATGAAGTTTTTGGGTGCTGGGCCCCAATGCTATTTTCCCAATAAGCCAATAAGGTTTTTATTGCTTGATTTTGCATGGTGTGGTATTTTTTAGCAACAAATATCTCATAGTATAGAAATGACTGTACTTATTTTGGTTTCACAGATACCATAGTCCATTCAGTAGAAGTAGATAAATGCTTGTTGAATGAATGGATAAATGCTCTAAAAGAGGCAGCTAAGTGGCATCATAGTGCATAGACTGCAGGACCTAGAGTCAGGAAGATTCATCTTCCTGAGTTCAAATCTGGCCTCAGGCTATGTGACCATGGCAAATTACTTAACCCTGTTTGCCTCAGTTTCTTCATCTGTAAAATGAGCTAAAAAGTAAAATGGCAAACCACTCTAGTATATTTGCCAGTAAACCCAAGTGGAATCATGAAGAGTAGTGCATGACTAAAATGATTGAGATGCAATAACAAAGAGTTAAAATATCTGGAAAATTATAAATTTAATTAAGTTAGTTATTAAATTGGTTCAATCATCTCTAAGATCCTTATGTCATCCCAGTTTTAAGCTACTAGCCAATGGATTCAGCTTGACAAAGCTATAAATGATCCACTCTTCTTGAAATCAATTTCCCCAAACTTTAGTTCTATTCTAAAAAAGGCTTCTGACCTGAACAATCCTCCCAGTTCCTTCCAGGGAGCCTTACCTGGTCCCTGGAGATGGAAAAAGGCAAGCTCTGATCTTACCCTAGTTCAGAGGTGAGGAACCTGCAGCTTTGAGGACACATGTGGTTCTCTACATCCTCAAGGGCAGTCCTTTAACTGAATCCAAACTTCAAATCCCCTTAATAAAAGAATTTGTTCTGTAAAACTTGGACTCAGTCAAAAGGCAGCACCCAATGACCTAGAAAGCCACATATGGCCTCAAGGCCACAGGTTTTCCACCCCTGCCCTAGTTCTTTGAATGATAAAGGTGCTTTAGCCTAAGAGTGCCTCATCTCTCTTGAGGCTATCCATTCTTTGTAGCATTCCCTCTTCTGGAGGTCCCTGTGATCAGGCCTATGATAAGTTTCTTATTTCTCATCTAGGACCATTCTTGCTATTTTGGAAATTTGAAGTGATTATTCTTGTGGTTTACATGGTCACTGAAGCCTTTGTTCTGAAGGTGGTTCCTTTGTTCTATGTCCCTGTCATTAACAATTTTGTGTCATGGGTCCCTTGGGCAGTTTAGTGAAATCTATGAACCCCTTCTCAGAATAAAGTTTTTAAATGCAAAAAATAAAATATGTAAAATTGAAGGGGAACCACTTATATTGAAATGAATTTATTTTTAAAAAAGAATTTCATGGACCCAAAGTTAAGAACCTCTAGTATCTTGACAAGAAGAAGCAAAGTGCCTCAGTGGATAGAATGCTGGACTTGTGGTCAAGAAGACTTTGGACACTTAGCTATGTAACCCACAATAAATCATTTAACCTCTCTCAGCCTAAGTTTCTTTCTTTATGAAATGGGGACCATCATAGCATCTACCTCCGAAGGTCTTTGTGATGATCAAATGGAAAAACATTTGTAAAGTGTTTTGCAAACCTTAAAACACTATATAAATACTATTATTTTTGACTCTCTATTTTCTAGACTACTGTATGTGTTCTTGTCTAAATTTCCACCAGTGAACTTGCTTTGCTCAAGCTGCCACCCATCGTGGACTTCTCCATGTCTTCAGAACCTTACATGCTCTAGCAATGGTTCTCAAAGAGTATAGCAAGTGAGGCACAGTGTGCTATGAGTTCCTCCATGGGTTTGACATGATTTGTGTGGAACTTCTATTGAAATTTTATGTGCAATTGTGTTCCCTCACTCTCCTAAGATGTGTGCCATTTTCCAAGATGAAGAATAATACTATCTTAAACTTACAGTATTAGTAATGATAACTAGCATTTATATAGTGCTTTAAGGATTACAGTGTGCTTTACAAATATTCTTTTCATCCTCACAACAGCCTTGGGAAGAACGTGCTAAATTTTGATGGCCAGAAGCTACCCACTGAACTTGGGGTTTTCTGGCTAGATTTCTCCCCCGCTCCCTAACCCAGTTCACTCTTAAGCTCATAGATTGGACCACAAAGGTCTCTGCCCAAGCTCCACTTAATGGCTGTATTTTGGGCCCTCCAGCCTTAGAGTGAATGTCAATAGTAACTGTTTCTCTTTGGAACATCAACCCTGAGGGTCTTCCCCTCCCAGTTTGATTTTTTTTAATCTTTTTTTCTAATTAAAGGGACCATCCCTTGACTCACTTCTTAAAGAAGCCTATTCACTGAATGGGTGTTACCTCACTCTAAGTGAGTACAAGAAAAAGGCCTTAGACTAAAAGGACCAGGGTCTCCCCATGCATCCTGGGCCGTCTCCAGTCATCCTGATGAATATCTGGTCATTGGATCCAGATGGGTCAAGAAGAGAAAGTGAGGCCGGTCACCTTGCACAGCCCTCCCTCACTCAAATCCAAGTCAACTGTGAGTCGTGTCATCATCTCCCTGATGTCATGGTCCTCTTTGAAAACAAAAGACAAATTAAACAACGATGACAATGACATGGTACTAAATATAAAGACTCCGCCATCACCACCTTCATTAAAAATGAAGGGGAGCAGAACCAAAATGGTGGAGTAAAGGCAGGGACTTGCCTGAGCTCTCCCTCAAACCCCTCTAAATCCCTTTTAAAAATGACTCTAAACAAATTCTAGGAGCAGCAGAACCCACGAAAAGATGTAATGATACAAATTTCCAGACCAAAAAAACTTGGAAGGTTGGCAGGAAAGGTCTGTTGTGCTAGGGTGAGAGAGGAGTGCAGTCTAGCACAGGCCATGTCAACACAGATCAGGCCCCAACAAATTAGGAGTAGGCCTTGGGGCGACTGAATCACTGGCAGTATAACCAGACCTCTCAACCCACAGAGGCCAAAGACAACTTAGAAGGTTAGCAGGAGAGGTCTGTCACACCTGGGTGAGAGTGGGAGCACAGTCCAGTGCAGGCCACTCTAGCACAGCCCCAGTAAATCAGGAGCAGGCCTTGGGAGTGACTGAATCAGCAACAGTGGCAGCTTCTTCTGGAGCTTTCATCCTACAGGCAGTAAGGGCATCCAGTCAGAAGTAGATTACAGGGGTCTTTTTGCTAGCACTGAGGCAGGATTCTGTTGCTTTGCGCATACTCAGGTCCCAGTCACAGTCCTGGGTGACAGTCCCAGGGTGAGGAGGAACACTAACATAGCAGAGCTTGTGGCCACAGTGGAGGGGGGCACCTTCCTCACAGTTCCAGGGCAGAAAAGAGTGCTTGTGATCACTCACAGACCAGAGCACAGGCCTAGAGAGTGGTAAACACCCCTCCTCAGATCATACCACCTTAGAAGAACTGAAAACGTATAGGTCCCTAGAAGTATTTCTGAAAACAGCTACACAAAACCCCTGAAGCTTGGGCCAGTGTTCCCTTCACCCTGGAAGCAGAGCCCTACCTTAACAAAGAGTTAAAAAGTCAAGTGATAGCTTGGGAAAATGAGCAAACAGCAGAAAAACTCTGACTAGAAAGTTACCATGGTGACATGGAAGATCAAAACACACTCAGAAGAGGACAACAAAGTCAAAGCTCCTACATCCAAAGCCTCCAAGAAAAATATGAATTGGTCTCAGGCCCCAGAAGAATTCAAAAAGGATTTTGAAAATCAAGTAAGTAGAGGAAAAATAGAAATGAGAGCCATGAAAGAAAATCATGAAAAATGAGTTAACCGCTTGGTAAAGGAGACACACATGCACATGTGCGCACACATACACACACACCTGAAGAAAATAACACCTTAAAAACAGACTACAAATAGTAAAAATAGGTCAAAAAAGCCAATGAGAAGAAGAATGTCTTAAAAAACAGAATTGACCAAATGGAAAAGGAGGTCCAAAAGCTCACTGAAGAAAATAATTCCTTAAAAATTAGAATGGAGCAAATGGAAGCTAATGACTTTATGAGAAATCAAGAAAAAATAAAACAAAACCAAAAAATTAAAAAATAGAGGACAAAGTGAAATATCTCATTGGTAAAACCACTGACCTGGAAAATAGATCCAGGAGAGGTAACTTAAAAATTATTGGACTACCTGAAAGCCATGATCAAAAAAAGAGCCTAGACATCATCTTTCAAGAAATTATCAAGGAAAACTGCCCTGGTATTCTAGATCCAGAGGGTAAAGAAGAAATTGAAAGAATCCACTGATTACCTCCCGAAAGAGACCCCAAAATGAAAACTGCCAGGAACATTATAGCCAAATTCCATAGTTTCCAGGTTTAGGAGAAAATATTGCAGCCACCCAGCAAGAAACAATTCAAGTATGGATAACACAGGATTTAAAAGCTTCTACATTAAAGGATTGTAGGGCTTGGAATATGATATTCTGGAAGGCAAAGGAGCTAGAATCATAACCAAGAATCACCTACCCAGCAAAACTGAGTATAATCCTTCAGGGGGAAAAATGGATAGTCAAAAAGACAGAGGAATTTCAGGCATTCTTGAGAAAAGACCAGAGCTAAATAAAGAATTTGACTTTCAAATACAAGATTCAAGAGAAGCATAAAAAGGTAAGCAGGAAAGAGAAATTATAAAGGACTTATTAAAGTTAAACTATTTACATTCCTACATGGGAAGATGATGTTTGTAACTCATAAGACCTTTCTCATTATTAGGGTAGTTAGAAGGAGTATATAAAGACAGGGCACAGGTGTGAGTTGAAAATGAAGGGATGATATTTAAAAAATTAAGGGGTGAGAGAGGAATATATTGGAAGAAAGAGAAAGGGAGAGGTAGAATGGGGTAAATTACCTCACATAAAAGAGGCAAGAAATACCTTTTACAGCTGGGGAGGGGGGGGAAGGTGGGCCAGAGGTGAGAAGGAGTGAGTGAACCTTACTCTCATCAGAATTGGCTCAAACGGAATAACATACACACTGAACTGGGTATAAAAATCTATCTTGCCCTACAGGAAAGTAGGGCAGAAGGGAATAAGAGAAGAGTGGGGTGATAGAAGGGAAAGCAGATTGGGGCAGGGATAGTCAGAAACAAAACATTTTTGAGGAGAGAGGGTGAAAGGAGAGAGAGAATAGAATAAACAGGGAAGGGGGGAACAGGATGGAGGGAAATATAGTTAGCAATAGTAACTGTGAAAAAAATTTTTGAAGAAAATTTCTGTGATAAAGGCCTCATTTGTCAAACATAGAGAACTAAGTCAAATTTATAAAAATAAGAGCCATTCCTCAATTGATAAATGATCAAAAGATATGATCAGTTTTCAGTTGAAATAATCAAAGCTATCTATAGTCATATGAAAAAATATTCTAACTCACTATTGATTAGAGAAATGCGAATTAGAACAATTCTGAGGTACTACCTCATACCTATTAGATTGGGTAATAGAACAGCAAAGGAAAATGATAAATGTTGGAAGGAAATTGGGAAAAATGAGACATTAATGCTGCACTGTTTGTGGAGTTGTGAACTGATTCAACTCTTCTGTAGAGCAATTTGGAACTATGTCCAAAGGGCTATAAAACCATGCACCCCCTTTGAGCTAGCAATACCACTACTAGGTCTGTATCCTAAGAGATTTTAAAAAAATACCTGTATGTGCGAAAATATTTGTAGGAGTTCTTTTCTGGGGGCAAATAATTAGAAAATGAAGGCATGCTCATCAATTGGGGAATGGCTGAATAAATTGTGGTACATGATTATGATGAAATACTATTGTACTATAGGAAATGATGAGCAGGATGCTCTCAGAGAAACCTGGAAAGAATTATATAAGCTGATGCAAAGCGAAATGTACTATGTATGAAGTAACAGCAATATTGTAGGATGATCAGCTGTGAATAATTTAGCCATTCTCAGCAATATAATGATCTAAGACAACTCTGAAGGACTTATGATAAAAATTGCTATCCCTTCCCAGACAAAGAACTGCTGGTGTCTGAATGCAGATTGAAGTGTACATTTTTTTACTTTCTTTATTTTTCTTAAGGTTTGTTAGGGTTTTTTTTTGCCTATGTTTTCTTTCACAACATGACTATGATGGAAGTGTTTTGCATGATTATACATGTATAACCTATATCAAATTGCTTGCCTTCTCCATGAGGGAGGAGTGAAAAGGGAGGAAGGGAGAGAATTTGGAACTCAAGGTTTTAAAAATGAATGTTAAAAAATGTCTTTATGTGTAACTCAGGAAAAATGAGCTGCCTAATGAGGAATGAGGGACAGAAACCCAGGAAACTTGGTTCTATGCCACAACAAGCAAGTGGGTGAGTGTGAGAGCAATACTGCCCTCTGAGTCAGTTAAGTCTTAGTTTACATGAACTCTGAGGCTGGAGGCCTTACCGTTCAAACCAATTTTTATTGAAGAGCTTTTGGGGAGAGAGGAGAGACAGAGAGCATGATTCAGAGCTGGAAGGGGCTGCAAAGATTCCAAACATCCTGCATTTTAGAAATGAACCCAGGGAGGTTGTGACTTGCCCAAAGTCACACATTTAATAAGGTGGGAGTTGAACCCAGGTACTCTAATTCCAGAACAGTGCTTTTTCTGTTGAATCACACTGCCTCTTAAATGAACGTGAGACAATTTAAGTACCTTGAGACATGTGGACTCAGAGAGAGATACACATAAGGAGCCTTTGAAAAATACCATATTGCTTCTTTGAAAGCATTCACCAAGTTCATGATTTTCTTTTAAAAAAAATTTGAAGATTTTATTAACTTATAGTTGGTAATAAAGAAAGGCAAAGGGAGAAAATAAAACAAGCTGCTAGAAAAAAATGCCATTTACTCCCACCTGGTCCTTGGATTTGGGGATCATTTTGTTTGTTTATTTTTAATGCTCTCAATATTGGCACCGTCTCTTAAGTTACACTGTCATCCTTCAGCAACTGGGGAGGAAGAGATTGGAAATGACTGCTCTGTAAATCCTATCCCCTTTCCTTCAGCCTCTAGCACCTGACAAGCAGTCATGTACTATTTTTATATCCCTTCTAAGTGCCCCTTATCCCTCTTCCACCACAAATATAACTGCCAGAAGTCACATACACAGGCAGGAGCTGTTTATCCCTTATGTGGGAAGTGATTTAACAGAGAGCTACAAAATTTCTTGGCACTTGACATCTGCAAAATTAATGAGAATAACAAACCAACCTGGCACCAAAATGGGAAAGGTTTTCTCTTTTCAGGAAGTCCTGAAGTACCTAAGTCTACTGATCATAAAGCAAAATAATTGAATTTATCATGACACTAATATGTGCCGTATGTCATGATATATAAACAAATATATTAATATATCATAAATTAAAAATAATTTGTTTTTGTATGAAAATGTACCAAATCATAAGCAATAGGAGGGAGGCAGAATGACATAGTAGAGAGAGGTTTAGAGTCAGGAAAACCTGGGTTCAAGTTCTGTCTTCAACACAATTAACAATGCATCGCCAGCAAGTTACTTTGTGCAACTCTGCCTCACTTAAATTCAATTTACGCCCAAGTCAAGACATATAATGTGGTTAGTCTTCTTCAAAAACAAAGGACAAACAACACAGAACCATTGCCAATATGCCTCTGTAGAAGCAGGTTCCACAGTAGGAGTTTCTCAGGCTTGACAAAATAATAGTTTTGTACCCCCAACAAAAAGAAGTCAATCAGATAATTGACTATGACTGGTTAATAAATCAGGAGTCAGGGCATCTCCTGGTACCTGGTTTCTATTTTAAGTTTGAACCCAGAATATGCCCCTGAATAATTTAGTTCTCACATTTCTCTTCAATTCTTCAGCTATAATGGGAGGAGGGGAGAGGGAAGGAAGATAACTTTTCCATTTAGATGAAAGTCTATGTGTGATCCAAGCCACATTAAAAAAAAAAAATTAAGTGTGAGAAAGTAGATGTGAAATACTGAGGTTCTGATAAGAAAGTTCTTCATTCAGAAATGCCTCATTTATAGAACTGTGAGATTTGGAAGTAGTAGACGCTTTCCAAATAAATAATGTTTACCTTTTGAAGGACCAAAGCTCTTTTGTATTGCCACTGTTTTTTATATGATTCTCTAGGGCTTTGGATTTAAGAGTTTGGAAATAATGCCTCAGACACATACTAGCTTTGTGCCATGACTAAGTCATTTAACCTCTCTGTGCCTCAGTTTCCTCATCTATAAATTGAAAAGAGTAGACTTTATGGATTCTATTACCCCTTTTAGCCCTAAACCTATGAAACTAATCATATATCCCTGTCTTCTTAAACAGAACCAACCCAACATATTTTAGGAAACAAATATTTATTAAGTGCCTTTTATGTGCCAGGCCCAGTACTAAATACTTTTCAAATATTATCTCATTTGATCCTCACAGCAACCCTGGGAGGTGGCACTCTTATTATCCCAATTATACAGTTTTAGAGGCAAATAGAGGTTAAGTGACTTGTTCAGGTCACACGGCTAGTAAGTGTAGCAGGCTGAATTTGAACTTGGGTCTTACTGGGGGAGAAATAGGAAAGAAAGGGGAGATGGATTTTTCAGTTGGGGAAATATAGTGCTTTCCTATAAATGTGTGGGTAGTTCTTGGAGTTGAGTAATGGAGAACTGAGACTTTAGGGGAACAAAGGAAGCCAGGATTGGGAGGAATAAGAGGCAAGAAGAAAGAGTGAAAGGACAAGTTGGTTTTATCATCGGTTTAGGAATTTTAAGAAATAAGGATCTAATAGGTTTATGGACAAGTGAAAGAATTGACTTGACCAGATAAGAAGACAATCACCCTGCTGTGGGCATGCTCTCTTAGTGCACCTTTTGGTGTTAACTACCACCACTTACTGAGGGATATTGCAATTTAAAAAAAAAATTTTGCACGTACTTTTTATAGTTTTTCTATCTTCTATCTTCTCCCTCAATATCGGATTGTCACTTCTTGCTGCTGTCAGCGTGTCTGCCTCTTGCACTTCCCCTTTGTCTCATTTGCTGTTGCTAATCTATTTTAGGCTGGAAAAACAGACGAGCAAGATTGCTAAAAAAAAAAAAAAATTACATCTAAAATAGGAGTAAGTAGATTTTGAGTGAGGAGCTGAGGGGCTTTCCTATGAGTACGATACGTAAGTATTAATACTGTATATTATTGGAGGTAGAGTGATGCAGAGGTGAGCACTGGCATTTAAGTCATGGGACCTGGATTCAAAATCTGACTCTCCCACTTTCTGCCTGTGTGACCATGGGCAAGCTGCCATTAGGTTCCTATTTTAGCCTTAGCTTTCTCATCTATAAAAGGAAGGCATTTGGTGACCTTTAAAATCCCTTCCACCTCTAAATATATGTCTTTGTGACACCTATGTTTGGCTTTTTGGAGATCTTTCTTGGTACCTTCTGTAATAATAGAATCATAAGAGATCACACATGAATGGGATCTTAGAAATACAATCCTGTGTTTCCAAAGTGCTCATTCATGGCAAATTTTTTATTAGTGACTAAGCCTTTTTCTACCAAAAAAAAAAATCCCTATTTCTCAAAATCTATAGCTACATAAAACTGACATGCCCTTTCCATCCTTCCTGTTCCTACATTTCTGTTCTTCCCAAACCTGGATTTTTTTTCCCTTTGAATCATCTATGGCAAAGAATTCAGACATTTTACTTTAAAACTGGTAAATCCTGCTATCATCCATTCTATTAATATTATAGATGAGAAAACCAAGTCGAAGAGGACAAATGACCTGCCCATGGTCACAGGGTTTGTTAGTGCCCAAGACAGAATTAGATCCTACTTCCCTTGACTTGGTCCAGCACCCTTGGTTGTTGGCTGTGTAATGAATAGTGGAAGCTGTCAGTTAAATGACCTCTGAATCACTGAGGTGTTGCTGTAAATATAGCATGTTGCATACATTATTATTTGAGCCTCACAGAAGCTCTAACAAGAGTTATCCCCTGGTACTGGATGGAGTGCTGAATTTGGAGTGGGGAACCTGGCTTTAGATTCCGCTTCTGACACTTATTCACTAGCTGTGTGAACGCAGACATCTTTCAGTCTCTCTGAACCTTAACTCTCTAAGATTTTCTACTAAGTTATACAAAGACTACACACAACACTAATATGAGAAAACCAGGAAGGTAGAAAAGGACCAAGTTATGTAGGGGTTTAAAAGTCAAACTTATAATTTTATATGATGCTGGAAATAATAAGGAATCAGTGGAGTTTAATGAGTAGGAGTGGAAAGCGGGTGGCATGGTCAGACCTCTGTGTTTAGAACACTATATTTGGCACCAGAGTGAACTAGAGTGGAAAGAGCCTTGAGACAAGGACTCCAACCACAAGGTTATTGTAGAAGGTAAGAGATGATGAGGTCTTGCCCTCAGATAAGTGATTATGCGAGTGGAAAGAAGGTATTAGTACTAGAGATAGTTTTATCTCCATTTTACCCACAAGGAAACTGAGACTCAGAGAGGGATTTATCCATAGTCAAACTGCTAGTAAGAATTGGGTAGGATTTGAACCCACGTCTCTGCTGATTCCAAGTTCAATGGGATTCTACTACTAGACCATATAGGTTCCTTTGCTTGCAAATCCTCTGCCATGTGAACAACTGGGATCTGCTGACATTTGTAGTTACATTTCTGATGTTTTGTAACAGATCAAACTGTATAGTGGCTAGATTCTACAATGCCAGGCTCTTATTGCCAAACTGTGGAAATGGTACCAGGATAGCAGACATTCACCCTCATTAATCATCCCTGAGGAACAAATACTTCAAAAAGGGACACGAATCAGAAGATGGTGATACGTTACTGTCTCTTGTCTTTCCATTTAAGTTTGGCACTCATCACACAGTGAAAAATGTAGTTTTAAGGAGAAAAAAATTAAACCACCTGTAGTTCTTCTCTCCCTGATAGTATAAGAAAAGTCTAAACTATCTTTTTGATTACATTAAAACATGTTTTTTTTTTCTTCATTGGTACAAATTATTTGTTTATATTGCTATTCCTCCAGTGGATGGAATGCTTTCAAACATTACAGGAGAAATATCTAAAGTTAACTTTACTTCTCCCATAGCAGAAAGGAGAATATCTGTAATACCCACTGTAATAGTAATTAAGGCAGGACTTTTTGCTGTTGACCTTTAATGATTCTGGCCTTTGTTTGAATGGGGCAGATAAAGTAGGATGTTTTTGTATTTCTCAGCACTGAGACAACTGGGAGCCATTGATTTGCATCTGATGTGATATTAGGGGTGGGGAACTTCTCCAAGCCCAGCCTGGGTGGAACAGGATATATAAGCACAGAGGTTAGCATTCTCTCATTCTTGCTCAGAGCTCTGAGCCACAGCAGGAGTGGCATGTGACTCTGGGCCAGCTGTTCTAATGAGCTCCCCGGCTATACACCCAGATGTTGACAACTACGAATTGTATTTGGTCTATAATTCAGGGTGCTGGATTTTTCCCCTGAAGTAGGTGGATGTTATTTGTATGCTGGATTAAAGTAAGATTGTTAACCCCTTAACGTTGCTTTCCTTAATAAAGCAGATGAAAAGGACCTGGGCTTGCAGTGTTCTGTGAGCTGGTTGTTGTTGGCTTTACACCCTCACAGCAGCTGCTAGCCAGATTGTTGATACACCCACTAATCCAACACGAACTCTGTGAGTCTGACATTACTAAGGGATCTTTATCCTCTTATAACCCCAACCAGAAGAGCAGCTAGACTTGGTGTCATTAAGAGCTGGGTTAAAATCCTGCTCCTTACCCTTACTAGTTCGTGTGCCTGTGGACAAGCTCTTTGAGCTTCAGACACTTCCCTAAGACTAAAAATTTTAGATATTTTTAATCTCCCCAGATGGAATTCCCACAATGATGAAATCACAGGCCCTTGAATGATATTGTCATAAATTGACATAGATCCCTATCTTACACAGTTCCATCTATCAAGGTCTTTGTCTCTTAGTACACCAATCTTCCTTTTTAACTGCTGTGTTTTTGTTTTTAAAACAATGCAATCATGGCCACTAACTCCAGGATGAACTCTCCCTTGTAATGATGAAAACAATTAACCTACACAACCCACAGAGCAGCCTTATCTGACAGATTATGCAACATTCCATACGCATAGTTCTTTACCTCTCTAATGAGAGGAATATGTGGTTCATTTTCTGTTCTCTGGAACCAGCACTGTAGTTAGAATAAATTGTTTAAACTTTAGAATTTCCATTTGCAATATTATAGTCGTTGTGTACATTTTTTCTCTTGGTCTTGCTTTCTTTGTTTCATATCACTCTATATAAGTCTTCCCATGTTTCTCTGAATTCTTCCTATTCACTTAGGTCACATTAATATTCAATTGTGTTGTTATACCCCAATTTATTCAGCTATTCCCCTAATTAATGAAAAATAAGTTTGTTTCCATAAAAAGTATAGTTATACATATTTTGTTATATGTAACATGTCTCTTTCTTCTGTCTCTGACACCTCAGTTTTTGAATCGCTAGATCAAAAAGTCTAAACACTATCCCCCTTGATTCTCTAGTTCATTCTAATGTTTACTCCTCATGGTTCCTTTAACAATTTAATTCCTGTGACCTCTATCTCCTCTCTACTTTGTGATACGCTATCAAAACCATCACTCAAAAATCTCCTCCTCCAAGATTCTAGAATTCCTCTTTGGCTATAATCTGTCCTTTTATTTTTCTCAATCCTATTCTTCACAGTCATTGTGACCATCACCTGATTGTTGTTTATTCTCTCAACATATCAAGACCTCTTACTTCTCTCTCTACCCAGTGTTAATTCTGTCATCATTCATTTCAATAGTGCTATGTACTTGAATGCCTTCCTCCCTCATTTCGTAGAGGAGGGGAAAGGATGAGAGATGGGGGAAGGTTAGAGGCAGGTAGAGCATTCTTTGACCTGTTATCACCCTGCCCTGGACATTTCCTCCCCTATTCCTCCTATCCTCCTACCCCAAAGTAGCCAGATGCTGTTTGAAGAAATCAGGAAAAGGTACTGACCAAGCCCGCTAGAATTTTATGCTATCTAACCATAACTGGGCCTTCCTTGTCACAAGGCAATTCTTTTGTTTATCCCTGATTGACTCTCTATCACGTTCCCCAGAGCAGTTGTTTTGAAGCTTCTCTATTCTTCTCAAGCTCCTAACTCCCCCTCCCTGTCATGATTCACCCTCCTTTCTGTCCATCTATCATCATTTTCTCTCCTTCAAGGTGATGAATAGCTTGTGCAGATATGTCATGATTATTTAAACCATGTCCTTCTTTTCATATCCCAATTATGGTGAACTTGAATATTTCATATAAAAATTATCATGGCCATCTGATTCTACCAGAATGTTAGCATTATAATAGCAGGGGATATTATAAGACCACCTTCTACAAGTGTTTTTATGAAGTCAGTTAAAAAAAAAAGCCATTATAGTCATTTTCATACTGGCTTTCCTGCCTTTAATGTTGGTGCGACTGTGTGCTTTTCATCCATGTAAATTATATTAAAAACTCCTTAAATAGCAGTTCATTTATACAGGAAGCAGAGATGAGGGTGGAGTACATCCCAAACATGAGGGACAACCTATAAAGGTCTGAGGACTGGAGACAGAATTTTCTATCCATAGAGCAATAAATGGTCTAGCTTGACTTGAAGCAGTGACAAGGAGTAATGAGTAACAAGCACAGAAAAATGGGCTGGAGCCAGATTTACATATCAAACAGAAGGGTCTGCCACCTTTCTGGGGACTCTTAATTCCTTCATCTAGACCCCATCCAGTCAAAATATATGTTCTACCTGGAATAGAATCCTTAAATGTATGTGAAATTCTATATTTATTGATGCTTCAAATTATTCAACTTCTTCCAAGCACTCCAAATGGCGATATAACGTCTATCCATTTACATTGTGAAGATAGGTAGAAGAAAATTAATTTGGTTTTTAATAACCTAGAGGCCCATCATGTATTCTGCTTCACTGAACAAAACAAACATGGAGAAATGGACAATGGACTATTTTACTGTTTCCCTCTTTGGACCAGTGTTATAGTTCCAGAGAAAACAACACTTATTTACTGATGTCATGCCACATCAAGGCTTTTAGAGTATTTGTCACCAATACGATCAAGTTTCCACTAACAAGTTGATGATGAAATTAATCTTTTTTTTTACAAGAATCAATAATATCATATTGGAGCCTTGTTCCATTAATGCATTATAGACTACTTTGTAACATAGATTTACACAGTCTTTAAGCAAGAAGAGAAGCTTATTAAAATTAATTTTTTCCCTGAAGACTTATTCTAGTTTTTCACACACATTGCACAAGAGAAATGGCTTTTTAAAACTCATGCTTTTTGTCATCCTAATTGCTTTACACATCTTGGCAACTTTTCACACGCTGCATAAAACAGGGGTTCATTAAGAGTCATTAAAAGAAAATATTTTTCTTGCAAATGCATTAAAGCATTTGCACATTATTTTATTCCATTTACAGAAAAGAGATGTAAATTGTGACTAACCATAAAGCAAAAAGGGTCACTTAACATTAATGCTTGGAAAGAGACAATTAGCAACAACATTTCTGCAACTAGAAGTTTATGGAAGTTGGAAAATTAGGCCATAATTACTGGGTAATAAATGATTAAAATTATATTTTTACTTTATTGTTTTTAGATATGAAAGAATTCAGAACCATTTTTCATTTTCTCCGATTTACATAAAGAGAATGATAAGTAAAATAAATGACTAAAGCAGAAATACTACCACAAATTTTATACTAAGTATTTTTGGATCAATTGAATAGTTGTAGAAAACTATAAATGGGGGCAAATAGGTGGCGCAATGAGTAGAGTCAGGAAGACTTGAGTTCAAATCTGGCCTCAGACACTTAACACACTCGCTGTGTGACCTTGGGCAAGTCACTTAACCCCAATTGTCCTGCCTTCCCCCCTCCAAAAAAAAAAAAGAAAGCTATAAATGGATAATAGCCTATGGGAAAAGATAAACAGAATATGGGGATAAGGTGGCAGAAAATCATGTGGGAGAAGAAAGGCTCAATACAGTACCATATTCTTCAGCTCCATCAATACACAAACAAGATTACTGAATCCTAACAATTTGATAGTCAAACTGATTGGACTCCCAAAGTAGAAAAGCCCTATTTTCAGCAATGAACAGAGTTCAATCAGAACTTTCTAATACACGACTAATCATAATTTCAGAGGACCAATGGAGAACCTTGCTACCTGAGGAGTTTATATTTTATTTTATAGGCAATAGGGAACCAGTGGTTGCTTTTGATTATAGGAGTGATATGGTTATCTTTGAAAAATAGGAAGATTAATTTGACAGATGCATGTAGGCTTGTTTAGAAAGGAGAAATGAGGCAAGGAAACTAAGAGATTATTACAGTAGTCTATGTTAAAGGTAATGAGAACTTGAATCTGGTGGTATTGTGAGAAAACAAACAGGGATGGACAGGAAAAATCCTGGACATAAAATTGACATTCTGTAACCAGTAGGGTAAGGGAAAAGGAAGAGAAAAAATGGAATGAATCTGAGGTTTCAAAACTAGATGACCAGGATGATGATGATTACATATAGGAAAGTTAGGAGAGAGGAGAGGTTTGGTTTGGTTTTGTTTTTGAAGGGGGAGAGAAATAATGAGTTCACTTTTGGATATGTTAAGTTTGAGATTCTAATAGGAAATCTGGATGTATATCCTCAGGTAGCAGTTGGAGATGGGGAAGTGGGGCTTAATAAAGAAATTAGGACTAGATAAATAGCTTTGAGACAGTGGAAGTGATAATTAATGCATATGAGATCACCAAGTTAGAGAACCAATGAAGAAAGCTGAAGAGTGGTCGGAGAGGTAAGAATAGAATGAGGAGTGAGTAGTGTCGTAGAAAGTGAAGAAAGAAAGAATGTCCAGGAGGAGAAGTTACTTAAAAATATTAAAAAAACAAAATGTTAAAGGAGAATTAATGAGTCATTTGATTTAGAAAATTAGAAATTCACTGGTGGCCTTCAGGAGAAAGATTTCAGTAGAGAGGTGGAATCAGAAACCCAATTACAAGGGGCTATAGTATAAATGAAAAGATAGGAAATGGAGGTAGTAAGAGTGGACTACTTGTTCTAGAAGTTCAATATTGAAAGGAAGGAGAGATATGTAAAGATAACTTGAAGGGAATACCGTAGACTTTCAACAAAGCATTTGGACATACTGAGTCTAAGATATCTACTGGACATCCAGTTCAAGATGTCTGAAAGGAAGTTGGGGATTTTAGATTGGAGGTCAGGAGAGAGATCAGGGCAGAGAAGGTAGAGTTGAGAAGCATCAGCCTAAAGATGGTAATTATACTCATGGGAACTAAGGATATCACCAAATAAAGTTGTGGAGAGGGAGAAGAGAAGACAGCCCAAAGATAGACCCTGAGAGATATCTATGGGGTGGAAGGTGTGATCTGGATGACGATCCAGCCAAGGAGACAGAGAAGGAATGGTCAGGAGGAAAAACAGGAGAGAATGGTGTCCTGAAAACCTATAGAAAAGAGAATATTAATGAGGAGAGAGTGATCAACAATGTTAAAAGTACTGAGGTCATGGAGAATAAGGATTGAGAAAAGACTATTGGATTTGGCAAGTAAGAAAACATTAGTAACTTTGGAGAGGGAAGTTTCCATGGATTGATAAGGTTGGAGGCCAGATTGTAAGGGGTTAAAAAGAGAACGAAAGGAGAAAAAGTAGAGACATCTATTGTAGACAGCTAGGGTATAGCTACATAGGGCAGAAGAGATACAGGATGATAGATAGCAAGGAGGGAAGAATCAAGTGAGGATTTTATTCAGGATAAGGGAGACATGGAAACTCTTGTAGCTAGTAGGAAAGGAGCCAGTAGAGAGGGAGAGAGTGAAAATAAGTGAGAGAATGGGGATGACAGAGGGGACCATATGTTGGAAGAGACAGGATAAAATGGAGTCACTTGAATAGGTAGAGTGTTTAGCCTTGGCAAAGAGTAAGGCCACTTCATCATCAGTCAGTGAGTATTTATTAGGTGACTATTCTGTATCAAGCATTATGCTAGGTGCTAGACATACAAAGTCATAAAGTATATAAGATTACAGAGGAAACTAATTATATTGAAATGGTTGGTTATTTTTTAAAAGTTCATGGACCCCAGGTAAAGAATTTCTGCTTTAATCTGAGCCCTTTATTTTTAAGACAAGGAAATTGAGGACTTGAATGGTTACTTGACTTGCAGAGGGTCACACGAGTAGTAAGTAATAGAACTGGGATTTGGTACTTTCACTGTAAATCCAGGGCTTGGTACACAAACCTTTCCTAGAAGTATATATATACAACACAAGGAAAGACAAGTATAGAGAAAGCTATATAAGCAGCCACTCATATAACTTACAGACTACATTGCTCAACCACAGAGAGTTCTTATTCGTCTCTATGGCTTAACATATTTCCTATATAATTAGTTCTTCAGCCATAATATAAAAGCTAATAAATAGTCAGAAGTAATGACTCTTACTTTTACCATGGGCAGTCTCAAAATGGGATAAAAGTGAATACTCTTTTTAGGCAGGAGCTATTACTGAGGCAGCTCTGGTACAGTGGATAAAGGTGCTGGACCTGAATTCAAATCTTGCCTGAAACACTTTCTGGCTAATATGACCTTACCATGTGTTACATGCTATGTGACGTCTCTAAGCCTCAGTTTTCTCTCATTTGTAAAATGTGGATAATAATAGCACCTCTCTCAGGGTCACTGTGAGGATCCAATAAGATAGTATTTATAAAGTGCTTTGCAAAATTTAAGGTATATATTAATGTTGTTATTAGTAGTAGTATCATTATCCTGCTTTCCTACTTCACAACTCAAAGCATCTATGATTGTGGTAAGAGATTTGCATATCATAAATACTTAGTAAATGTTTTCCAAGTTGAACTAATACAATTTTTCTTTTTTTAAATGAATTTTCTATATCACATTTCATCAATTAAGTAGTTCAAATTAGATATATTTAAAAAAGAGAAAAAAATAATTCATGAACAGGTTACTTAAAACATACTATTCTGAGCAAGCATAAGCATAAACACACTCTATATTAACTGATTCAATTAATTCAACAAGATTTTGCTAGGTACCTACTCTGTGCAAAGTGATGTTTGGTTCAAAGACAAACACAAAATAACTTCCATCTTCAAGTAACTTATATGCTCTATACACTTAAATCCAAAAAGAATTAAAGTGGATTCAATGAGAATCAGATATTGCCTGATAAAAGTGTGAACCATTATTATTCCAAAAACCTGACAGTGGTGCCTAAATGAAACTCACCTTTTAACCAGGAACTGGTCATCAGAAGGTAAAAGAATACAATGACTTAGGTCCCCAAACTGCCAAGCACAGAGATGACCCAAATAAGCAGGGATCAGATTGGTTATTTTGTTCATTTTATTATAAATCTTGGATCATATAAACTATTTCCAGATGGCCTCACCTATTCACTGCTTTATCAGAATGATTTTTTTAAAAAAGGAGACACTTTAACTATCAAAGAAATTTATTTGCCCCCAAGTAGAGGATAGTTTTTACTATTTTTCAAAAATTCATTTCAGTTTGATTTTCATTTCAACAGCTTCAACCTGACCTGTTCAAGCAAGGTAATGATACTGCGAAAATGGGAAATAGATATAGGAAAAGATATTAATGTAGAATGTCACTATTTCCTATAAAGGTTAACTTAACAGAAAGCATTTACCACAGTGAGCTAGATAACAAACACTTGATCTCCTTGCCAAATGGATAGATATAGCAAGCTAAGACAATACTGATTTAGAAAATAAACTCCTTTGGAAAATATTACAGAGGAGGATGGTGGCAAATTACAAGAATTGTCATCTTACA
This sequence comes from Trichosurus vulpecula, assembly GCF_011100635.1. Classification (NCBI taxonomy): domain Eukaryota; kingdom Metazoa; phylum Chordata; class Mammalia; order Diprotodontia; family Phalangeridae; genus Trichosurus; species Trichosurus vulpecula. The sequence goes on along the minus strand of NC_050577.1, from coordinate 138,069,609 downwards.
AAAGGGCAGAGAGGCATGAGGGAAAATAAGTCTAAAGAGAGCTGAGTGTAGAGGCCAACTAAACCAAAGCATCCCAATATTATTTATAAATGAAACTGGAAAAAGGAGGGGGGAAAAAAGAAAAGTGGAACAGATCAATCAGCATTTCTATAACTGCTTCAAACTCAGTAATTCCTTAGAATGTTTTTTTGCCAAGTTCCAGAATTAATCTGACTGACATCTTAAGTTCTACACATTTTAGTGGATCTTTTGCAATAGGATGCTAGGTATAATGCAAAGATGTTGATTCAGGGACAAAGTTGAAAGTCTGTTTCATAAGTCTCAGAATTTATTTTTTGAAAATGTGCTACTTTCTGGACTGTCCTAAATTATTTTTGCATTTTAAATATTTCTAACAATTCCCAGAATGACAAAAGTTCAAGTTTTGCAAATAGCTTTATCCAAATGGGCAGACCCATAACAAAGTATGTGTACTGTATAGACCCAGACTATTCACCCACACACAGTAGACTATCATTAACATAATCCAAGGTAATTTCTTGCACTAGAACTGGTCAATTATTTTCCATATAAATGCAATGATTCCTAGTAATGGGCCAAAATCTAATTTTAGAGAACCAGCCGCATTAATGTGAAAACTTGGCTTTACTGGATTGCACCCTATGCAAGTTATGCTTTATTACAAAACTACAGGAGATAGTTACAATCTCATGATTGGCCAGGAAGCATTCTAAATAAGCACATTTGTCATGGCGTGTACCACTAGTCACAAGTAACTGCTATTCACTCAGCAGTCTAAACTGTCAACTCCATCTTCCTCCTGCATAAAAATAAACATTTTCCCCACAATAAAGGCTTTTTATATATATATATAAAAGCAATAAAACAACTCAAGGGAGCATTGTTATCAGGAGCTAATCACACCCTTGGGGAATTAGAGGCACTTAGCTGCACCTAGTGCCTCATAGCACCTGAGGGGCTGTGATTATCTCATGATAACCTCCCAGTCTGTCAGGCCTTGTTGGTTAATTAGATAATATTCAGCTTGGTAATATTGAGTTTGAAGATTTCTTTTTGAAGTTGCCTAAGTAAAGCTTCATTTATAAATATAAAAAAACCCAATGTGCTATCAGTCAAAAAATCATAATAATTAACATTCTTTATCAATGAACCCAAGTTTTAAATAGCTAAATAAAAAAATGATAAAGTCCAAGGACTAAACCCTGAGGCAGTCCTTTAACAATGAGTAATTCTGATGAGTTCAACCCAGGAAATCTTTGAGAGAACTGACAAAAATTACATAATGTAGTTTATTTGCAAATCAATAAATGGTTGAGACACTTCAATCATGCTTACAATACTCAATTGCCCATTGTGTAAAAGAATTTGGAGCAGAAGAATAAACGCACAGTGTTAATAATAAGCCCAGGCATAAACACATATATTGGTTTGGAAAAGTTTTTCATAAAATACATATTAAGAAGAGGCATGAAAATTTAGAAATAAATTTTGTTGCTAAACTAGTCATTTCAGCAGTCCAAGATTTTAAATGGTACTATACTGTAGTGTTATTAATACCATATTTGTATTTCCTAAATACATGAAACTATTCAAAGGAGTTTGGCCATCCAGAACATGGGTCTAATACTTACAACTCTCATAGGACATTATGATACTTTAATAAACAAATAACTGAAAATAATTCATAGTATAGTTTTTTTTGCACAAATGCTTGGATATCAACTAAGAGAGTTCAAAGCAAAGTGAATAAAATGATGTCAATAATTGGGACAACAGTTACTTTCTAGCTAAAGGTACAGTGTGTGCTTGTTGTTTTAAGCCTAGCTTTAAATAGGCTTTGCCAGAGTAAGAAAGAGATGATGCATTACATATTAGTTTAGATATATTGGATTATAATAATGATGATAATAATAATAACTGACATTTATATGGCGCTTGAATTTTTGTCAAGCACTTACATACATTATTGTTTCATTTGATCTCTCTACAACAACCTTATGTGGCAAGAACTACAGATATCATCATCATTTTAAGTTAAGGAAAATGAGACACAGTGAGATCAAATGACTTGCCCATTGTACACTGCTAATGAATATCAAGTCAAATCAATAAGCATTTATTAAAAATGTCTACTATTTGCCAGGCATTGTGCTAAGTGTTTAAGATACAAAGAAAGACAAAAGACAGTCTAATCTCAAGGAGCTTAATCTAATGAGGGAGAGAAGATGAAAACAATTATGGGCAAATTGGTGATAAATTGGTGATAATCTCAGTGAGAAGGCACTAATATTAAGGAGGACTAGGAAAGACTTCTTGTGGAAGACAGAACTTTAATTTAGATTTGTGGGAAGCCAGAGAAGTCAGGAAATGGAGATGAGGAAGGAGAACTCTAATTATTGGTAAGTTCTCCATTATAGTCAGTCAAAATTTGCTTCTTTGCAATTTACTCCCCTTAATATAATGCACTTAGTGGTATTGATACAAATAGAAGAAAATTTCCTAACATGACGGTCAATAACCATTGGATGGGATTTCTAAAGAAGATTAGAGAATTTGCCCCTCTGAGCTCTTTAAAAAGGTCCAATTAAGTCATAGGTGTATTGAATGGCCTACTATGTTCACCTGGATAGGTGCCCAACCTGTGGTGGAACATTCTGAGCTTGTATTGGTCTGATCAGCCGTAGTCAGACGTAATCTAGCATACTGGTGTCATTTTGGTCCTGTTCAAGAATGAAGGACAACAACCAATGTACCCACTGGCAAACTCTAGGTACTTTGGGCAAAATAAGGAATCATAAGATAAGGTCCTTGGGCCTGTAAAGAATTTATTGTCTTGTTGGAGAGATAAGACTGTTGCCTATGAAATCCTTAGAGAACAATGCTGAGAGGTAAGTGGTTAACTTAGAAGTGTTTGTGTTAGATCCATCTATAAAAATATAATAACTTTTGATTCCCCTCATATCCCTAAAATAAGTAAATGAATGGATTCATCCATCCTTAATGGCTAGCTTTTTTTATATGTGAGTCATCCAGAACACCCTCACTGAAGAACTTATATAAAGGACTTGTGAGAACCATCTTCATTCTGTCTTTTAGCACCAGACACTAATGACTGGTAAAAGATTTTTGAATGTGTAAGACACAGTTGGGGTATGTTAGCTAGGCCAGAATTAATAATAATATAAAAAAGAACTTCAAGTTTTAAAAATGTCTCTTACCAACAACTCCATGAAGTATGCAGGATAAATGTTATTACTCACATTTTATGGGTCAGGAAACTAAGACTCTGAAAGGCTGTAACTTCTTCTTAGTTATACATCTGGTACATTTCTGAGGGAATATTTAAAATGCTGATTCTCTACTCTAGATTCAATGATTTCCCCACTATTCCACACTATTTCTCATCTTGGGTAAAACTTCCTTTTATGGTCAAGTTGATTCTAACCATTAGAATTTGATGTAAAATATTAAATGCCAGATATATAATGGAAATGAAAAATTATTCTTAATCTGACAGTTTGAAGAAAATTTTACAAACATTTATGGAGGTAATAGAGAATGAATGGTTTGAACTATTCTATCTTATAATTCCAATACCCATGTTTTTACATAATAAAAATTATCATAAAATTAAATAGCTCTGAAATACAACTGAACATATATCATAGGCTATACCTTCCACCTAATAAAATTATTTTTTCTAAGACTAATATTTTGACCCACAAGTCCATGTGCCAGACTTATTCAAACCTAATGCATAGTGTAATTCATCCTATTGTCAAAACAGTCTAGCAAATTACTTGCTAGTTTGTACTGAGAATTAGATTTCAGAACCAGAATGAAATGAGTGCTAAGTGGCAGTCCCCTTTACTTCTCATTACACACAAAAATTATGGATTGTCTAAAATTAAATATGTTTCTTATTTGCAAATAACTAAAATTGTGTACACCAAAACAGAAATAAATAATTTGAGGATCAATTATGTGAGTTACTTATGTATAAATTGGGTAGAATTGCACCTAGGATTGGCACCGTTCCAAGTACATCAGAATCCTATTTAGCTATTTTATCAAAGCTGTAGTGAAATTAACTAATATACACATAGAACATCTTACTCAAGAATCTCTAGAAGGCTATACTAAGTCAGTCTCTTTGTGGGTCAGAAACTTCTTCAAGTCATATCTTATGAGCCCCTACTGATGTATTTACTTTTACTAGTAAGCCAGAGGACATATTTGGTTCAAGGCAAAGGCATTAAATGAAATAACCTCATAACAAAATTAACAACAGAAAATCTCTTACCCCTTCATTTTATTCTCCCACAAATAAATATAACCTCTCTAGAAATAGTAGACACATATAGGGATCACATGTGGAACGTTCTTATGATCTGGGCACCTAAGTGGAGGGACACTCCTACAAGAAAGATGCGTGACTAGAACACATTCTTGGAGCTACAACTCATGACCCCGTGCAGAGCTGCCAATGCCTCCTGGGTTATTCACTGCATTGCTCCCAGCTAGGCTTCACATCTCTGCTACAGCTAGTCTTCAGATATCCTTTTTCATGGTCACCTAATACCCTTTACAGTATACTGTGTTAAGTAAGCACCTCCTGCAAGGGAGAACAACAATTCTATCAGCCAGGTCTTTCAGCCACCTTGCCCATCCATTAGAAAACACTAGGGTTAATAAACTTCTCCCCTTAAGGGGAAAACTGGTTCTCTTTCAACTACCATTTTCCTTCTCCCACTGAGATTCTTCTGTAGTCTTCAGTAGAAATGCCACCTTCAGGGACACCTGCTACTCTTGTCCTCCTTCTATACATAGTGCTATTATTAATAAATATTTTCCCTGTAGAAGAGGATTAATTCTCAGTCACCTTTCTTAAGCAATGACTATAAAGCTTTTCTCCTTAATTGAGCTGCTCACACAAGGTAGAAGATGCCTAGGGTAAAATTATATTTGTTATTCCAACTACTTTCTCCTTTACTATTTTCTCTGAATACCTTGTTGAACTCTGATTTGACTTATAGTGAGAAAACCTATTTTAGTTCTTAATCCTCACCATTTACACCCTTTGCTGATGCCAATATCCCTAGAGTTCTACTTCCTGAAATAGAAAAAGGAGTTTAAGGAAACTGTAGTGAGAAAACTATGCAAAATACAAGGGCTAGGGGAGTTGAAAAAAAAAGACCAAAAAATCTAGTGACCTTTGTCCTACTTCTTACAAACAACAAATCATAGCCAGGTCTCTCAATATTCATATGACATTTATAATGCGTTCTTCAGGAGAGTAAGTATGACCATTTCTCTGACTTTTTAAAACTAGCTAACAGTTCCTAAACATCCTCCTTTCTTAGATAACTGGGTTTTCTTCAAGATAAAAGAAAACGTCTTCCAACTTGTGATCTATTTCTTTCTATAAACTTCCTGGATTAGACAATAAACTCCTTGAAGGCAAGAGTCAGGTTTTATGCCTCCTGGCACCCAGCCCATTCCTACCTATCAGAGTGCCATCAACATAGGGAGTTCCCTGTAAATATTCATTGATAATGTTAATGTATTCTATTTTTAAGTCTTCTACTGGAATCTAGAATTGAAGGAGTTTATAATACATTCATCAGTAGCATATATTTAAATACAAATTTCCATTCATCATAGTTTCTACTTTTTCTTATTTGCTAATATGAAGGACCAAGAGGTTCCAAAAGTAGAAATGTGATATAGTGGGGAAAATGGAATTGACATCAAAAGACCTAGTTGAGTCCCAAATCAATCACTTAATATTTATGTGACCTTGGGCAAATCACTTTGTTGTGCTCTATGGGTGCTGGGAACCCCAAAATTCAAGGGCAAAAGGCATGGGTCTGCCTTGAAAGAATTCAACTCAAGCTTTTTTCAGTAAGAGACAAGGGTTATTGTATCACCAATAGAAGCAGGCAGATTTTAAGAATCCGAGCAATTTAATGGGAGCAAGATGGACTGTTTATAGAGAAAGACTGTGGGAAGATCTGGATGTGATCTAGGTGGGGCCAATAGCCTGGCGTGACCAGGAGGTAACAGAGAAGGGCTCTAGATGGAATTAAGGGTGGAGAATATGCTGGGATGTTCCAGAGGTAACAGACAATGAAGGGCTGGGCTGGGTCCAAGGTAACAGAGAATTGAAGATTGGGGCTGGGTCACAGCCACTATGAAAGGACAGTTGAAGGAATTGTTGGTCTGGGTGATTCCTCAGGCCTGGGATCTGGGCTATGTGGGAAATTCCAGGAGCTTTTCCTTTTTGGGGTCCAGATCCCAAAGACATAGTCTTTTCCTCTTAGGAGTTCAGCACAAACCCCAACATCATCAACTTTACCTCTTAGAACCTCAGTTTCCTCATCTGTAAAATAGAGATAATAGTATTTTTACAACTTGTTTCATAAGATTTCAGTGAGAATCCCTTTGAAGGTGTGGGGAAAAAGAGAAACCAAGAAACCACTTGGGAGCAGAAAAGAAGAAGAAACAAAGGCCTAGCAGCCACGGGAGGAGCAGAGAGGCTTTAGTCATATGGTTGCAAGAACCAGACCCTGATCCAAGGAAATTTTTAAAAAAATTATGCATGAATTATACTGGAGTGAATCCAGCATTGCTGAAACCCATCTGGACTGCCACCTAAAGATACTTCTTTTCCTTTTTTCCCTTTTCTCTCCCTTTTTTTCTAGATGAAGTGAGCCTGATATCTGCCCTCAGGGCTAGAGAGGTTTAAAAGTTTAAACAAACTCTTTTGCACGAAAATATAGTAATTTGGTTGCCCACCTCCTCGCTAAGATGTATGTATGATTCTCGGAATGCACTGTTGAAAGAGGGTGATTGGGATGCCTACTAAGGAAAAGAAAATTTTAAAATGCAGTATTTTGCCAGAGTACAATATCTGGCTTGGGATTTGGAGCTGCATAACAAAGCTGTTGATTCTTTTTTTTTTTTCCAACTTGCCAGTGCAGAGAGAATAATTTACTCATGTTTCCCTAAGGCAGTGAGTCAATGTCAGTGGCAACAGCAGCTACCAGTCAATAGACTAAGTTAGGATTGAGGTGGGCATTTGCCATTTTCATAGGCCTGGTTTGAAAGAAAAGCCACTCCCAAGAGGGCACGAAACAAGGGAAGAATGAAAGAGAAAAATCACACCCAAGGGAAGGAGTGGTATTGGCCTGTAGAAAAGATGTGGGGGAGGAAGTAAGTGTGACATAACAGCATGTTCATCAGCTCAGGATAGTCACCACCATTGTTACAAAGAGGGTGTCCCAAAAGTCTTAGGGTAGTTTTTTTTTTCCCTTTTTATCTATTAAAGTTTAAAACTGAACTAAGACTTTTGGAACACCCTGTACAACTGTCATTTATTTATCAGATGTTATCAGTGGTGTCTCCCTAGCAGAAAGGGCAGCTAGGTGGTACAGTTGATAGAGTTCCTGGGCTCATCTGGCCTCAGACACTTATTAGCTGTACCACTCTAGGCAAGATAGTTCTTTTCCTTTTTTCCCTTTTCTCCCCCTTTTTTTCTAGATAAAGAGAGCCTGATATCTGCCTTCAGGACTAGAGGTGTTTAGAAGTTTAAACAAACTCTTTTGCCTGAAAATAGGATAACTCCCCTGTACAATGAACTGGAGAAGGACATGGCAAACCACTCCACTATCCTTGCCAAGAAAACGCCAAATAGGGTCACAAAGAGTTGGACATGACTGAAACAATTGAAACAAATCTCACTGAAAAATGCAGTGCAGTTGAACCCCAGGACAGGAAAAGGGAGAGGTGTAGCTATCGTAATGAAAAGAAAAATAATGCACACCTATTACAGGCACTTGTTTAGGCTAGGCCTCATGTAGCTATTGTAATGAAAAGAAAAATAATGCAAACCTATTACAGGCACTTGTTTAGGCCAGGCCTTACGTAATTCTGTAGACAGAGAGCTAGTTCAAGGAGAGAAAAGGGAAGAAGACAGGTAGAAAAAACCTTGTGACAGTAAGGCAGTCCAACTACAGTGGTCTGAGCACCATTTGGTGTTTTCCCTCTGGTGTGTCATTGTTTTACTCCAAGAGAGGGACAAAGAAGGCATGATCTCTATGTGTCCCTAAAGCATCCTAGACCATACTATCCAGTGCCCTGAAATTTAAGGGAAACTATCATAGGAATAGGAAGTTATTCCATAAGACTTTTGTGTCTGAAGGGGTCAGCAAAAGCTGAATACCTACTTAATAGTACCTTTGGAGACCTCTCTCTTTCCTATGGAGTATGGATTAATAGAGTTTAGGAACCTAACATTTCTTATGGAATAAATTGTTTTTTAAGTAATTTCTCAGGCATGGGAAGAGAATGATATTAAAACATCATCACTGAAAATTTTGTTTGTTGTGGTAGTCAAATTCTACTAAAAGATAAACTTTAGGGTTTATTTTAATTATCCTTCTAGTTTGTTTATGACAGGATTATTGTCCCAAGAAGATGATAGTGCCAGTCACTGTAATTAATATTGCTTTTTTATCTCATGTCATTGTGTTGTTTTTTTCTTATTTTTAATTTTACATTTAAATTATATTACTGGTACTTGAAGATTAATCAGTGACCTGACTTCTGCCTAGCTGAACTTTGGATTTTGATATAAGCATTATACTTTTTCTGTATACTTTGTATACTTCGTTGTCGGAGAAGTAACAAAAAAAAACCAAAGAAATGATAGCTTTAGAGACTTAAATTTATCTATTATCTATGTAGGAATCTAGTTCATTGTTTTTAGTTGTTTGTTTTGGTCTGGACTGGTGATTTCATTGGTAAAGGAAGCTTTCAGTTTGGAAGCCCCCTGTACTGGTGCAATTCTTTAACAAATTATCTTTGAGAGGTTATTGGGGACTTAGCCAGAGTCACACAACTAGCATGTGTTAGAGATGGAATTTGAACCCAAGTGGTCCAGACTCTGAAGCTGGCCCCTCTATTCACTATACTAAGTTGCCTCTCAAGTAAAATCCACTTTATAATTATCTTTGTATTGTTAAAAAAAATTACAAGCCCCAACTAATGGCTCAATCGTGTCAAACAATGTTCTCAAGGAAACAGATATATTAGTATTGTAATATTAGATAGGACCTCAGAGGTCACCTAGTCCAAAAACCTCATTTGACAGATGAAGAAACTGATCCCTAGGAGTTGTTTTAATTGAAATTCAGCTTTATGGTATTATGTGCTGAAACTTGATTCATTAACATCAGGAACATCTTTCTAATTATACATTTTCATTTATTCATGGAAAATTCAATTTTTAAAGCAAGAAAAACTTCATTTCTTTTAAGTAAAAAGTGTTACATTTGAAAAAATAATTTTTTTTTCTCTAGGGGATAAGAAAAATTCAGTACCTTCTAGATACTTGAGTTGTCTTGGAATTTTAAAAAATAGAATCCTTTTTTATTTTTATAAACTCTATTTTTAAAAACATCGGCAAGGTGCTCAGCTTGCCTCACTTCATTTAGTAGCTACTTTTAGGGTAAGAGTTACAAATTACTGGAAATAGAGTTGGTATTGCCGCAACATTAAAAATACTAAATCTACCATAATTAAAACCTTATCATCTTCCGCAAAGCATGAGCTTCATTCTTCTATCTTTTGTTCACACTTCACATTTTAGAGCAGCAATTCTTAACCTGAGGTCTTTGAACTTTTTTTTATTCTCGATACTGGTATTTTAATATAATTTGTTTCCTTTGTAGTCCTATACATTATACATTAAGCATTTAAAAACTTTACTCTGAGAAGGATCTTCAGGCTTCATCAAATAGTCAAAGGGGTCCATGACACAGAAAAGGTTAAGAACCCCTTCTTTAGAAGGTGTCATATCATCCCTGAGGAGAAGCAAGCTTGGACATCTTACTGTATTTGTGCATCCATTAAGTTCATATCGGAAGGAAGAAAGTTAGGTCAATCTATGCAGTGGGACTCCTTATCCAGAACCAATTTTCTTGAATTTTTACCTCCCCTTACAAAAGAACAAACATTAAGCCCAGTTGAATAAGTACAGCTAACCCTTCTTACAGCAATCAAACTGTATTAACATTTATACTAGCATTAATCAGGTGTGACTTCTTGAGTTATAAAAGCATTATGCACACATTGTTTGTGTGCTCTGATTCAATAGAGCATTATCCTCTACCCTGGCATCTTTGATGCTTATAAAGACAATTTGGGCTAAAAGGAACCATGTACTAAATAAAGCCTCATAGTGTGTGGGGTTTCTTGTTGAACACCCACTATCCCATTATAATAAGACCTTTTTCCTAAGGAACTGAAAGCCTTTACAGGCAGAGGCTCAATATGCATTCATCACAATTAGAAAAAGAAAAGAAAATCCTAGGACAATGTAGTTTAAAATAGCATTTCTCACTTATTTGCTACCTCTTCAACAAGGAATGCATAGATTTGAATAAATATATAGGTCTATAACTTTTATATATGTACATGTATGTGTGTATACACTTGCATCTGTTGCATATTTTTGGTCTAGACTCGCAGTTTCATTGGTATGAGAAACATAATATAGAGACTCCCTCTGTCAATGAAGATCAGCAAATTGTCTATAATTACAGACTCAGAGAGTTCTCTGGGGACACAGAGGAGTTAAATGACTTGCCCATGGTCACACAGTGTGTGTTAGAAATAAGACTTGAATCCTGATCTTTAGGCCAGTCTTCTATTCAATACATCATGCTACCTTTTAAACATATGCATGTGATATAAGTTTCTATGTACATGCATGCATACATATATATATATATATATATATATATATATATATATATATATATATATATATATATATATATGCATGATTGGCAACATGATATAATAGGGTGCTGGCATTGAAGCCAGGAAAACTTGGTTTCAAGTCCCACATCTAATATATGATGACTTTGTGGCTCTAGGAAAAGTCATCTAATCTGTTAGTGCTGTACGTGACTCTTCAAGACTATAAGTTGCAGAAATGATTCTGACCTAAACTAATACAGGGAGTTTGCTCATTTGGGAATTCCTTACATGAATAAAATCATTTACAGGTCTCATCTCTATTCCTTTATAATGTGTGTATGTATATACACACATATGTATGTATATACACACACGTATGTGTATGTATATCTGACTATATAGGGGCATCTGTTTATGTGTACAAATATGTATATGCATACACATAAATTGATATCCATATACATTTATACACACATATGTGTATACATAATTGATACATTGACTTTAGGGCCAATGATGTACCATCTATCATGTCAGTTATCTGAGGATCAGCATAGCTAAATTCAGAAATGTTCATTACTATGTCAGCTGCAAGATGATTACTCTTTTAGCCATAAAAATTCTCAAAGACTTTTCTTCTGAGTGATAGATAGTTTACCTTCTTCATTGATAGAGGGAGTAACCACATGGCAAAATTACAAAAGAGTACTCACTATTCAAAAATTCAATTTTCAACCTATAGCAAACTCAGACCTACTCCCCACGTTCTGGGTCTCTCCACTCTAATTGGCCTACACTTAGAAAATGCTAGAGAATCACACACCTGGCACACTGTCAAACGCACTCATTCCAAGATTAGTTCAAATAACAGGGATAAAGGAACCAAGGAATCTCTAGAGAAGATGTGTTGGTTTCCTTTCTAAGTCCTGTGCAGTTGTATACATTAATGATGGCATGCTTACACAAGACTTTATAATTATAAATACTTTTCAACCATAGCAGAACTTTTTGTAGTAACAAGGAATTGGACACAAAGTAGATGTCCAGTTAAGCTATTGGAAGTCCCTAAATAAATTATGATATGAAAATAAATTGTGCTATAAGAAATAATTAGTATAAAAGTTCAGATAAGCATGGGAAGAAATACAAACTGATACAGAGTGAAATCAAAACAAAATCAAGAAAACAACATATACAATGACTATAGTCATGTGAATGGAAGGGATAAAAAGCAAAAATAAAATGAAATGCTGTATAGTTGTAATGACAAAACTTGCCTCTTGGAGAACAGATGAAAAAAAATTAAACATACCTCCATTCTTTCTTTGCAAAGATCAGCGGACTATGAGTATGGCATGTTACATAGGCCATCAGATTCCATTGATAAATTGGCTACTATTGTTTGTTTTGTTTCTTATTCCTTCTTATTCTTTGTGAAAATGGATAGCTCTGTGGAGAGGGGCTGAAAGAAATATGTATTCAGAAGTGAAGGTGATATAAATGAATCTCTGGTCTAGTCCACAAAATTCTAACTTCTTCCCCTATCAACACAATCAAGTACTTAACTCAGTATCTGTAGCAATATTCAACTTTCTAGAGTCAAGAACAATGGCCTCAAATGCCATTCAGTTGAATAGTTAAAGAATATTAATGAAAGGAACCTTAGCAATCATCTGGTCTTATTTCATTTTATAGTTAAGGAAAAAGGGCTCTTAGATAAAGTAATTGGGTAATTCAACTAGTTAGTAACTCCAGAAAATTCACTTCACCTCTGAGTGTTCTAGAGTCCTTATTTCATAACAACCCTATGAAGAAGGCAGAGCAGGTATTATTATCCCTATTTTGCAAGATAAGAAAATTGAGGCTCAGACAGATTAAGTGGAAAGCATCCTGAACGTGTCTCAATAGGTGGTGATTGTTGTTCAGTCAGGTCTGATTCTTCATGACCCCATTTGAGGTTTTCTTGACAGAGACACTGGAGCAGTTCTGTCATTTCCTTCTCCCGCTCTTTCTACAGATAAGGAAACTGAGGCAAACAGGGTTTGTCCAGGGTCACACAGCTAGTAAGTGACTGAGGCCAGAGTTGGGCTCAGGAAAATGTCTTCCTGACTCCAGGCCTGATGCTCTATCCACTGCAGTGCCACCTAGCTGTCCTTTGTGTCAATAGACCCCAAGTTCAAAATGCCACCTCCGCTGCTTTTTTTTTTCAATTGTTTCAATTTCCTTATCTGTGAAATGAGAGGCATTAGATGAACTAGATGACCTCTAAGATCCCTACTAGCTCTTGAGCTTTGATTTAAGTGGCAAAACTAGAATTTGAATTCAATTCACTCATTCTTTCTACTTTGTAAATAATATTCTTCAGGTAGAACTTCCAGGTAGTAAAGATGGGCCTTCAAACTCTTGGCAAATCTAGACCTAGTATATTATCCAGGTAAGTAAATTAAAATGCCTTCAGATGCTGCATCACGAGATTTATATCATATTAAATGATATCATATAATATTCTGTTGATATTTCTCTCATTTTAAGACACAGAAGGTGTTGTTAGCTTACTATAACAGTTAGGATACTATGGGCCAAGAACGGCTGTCATGTTGAGACATACTACCTTCTGGATTGTTCCCCCAAACTGGACAGTTTTCCAGTTCCATGAATATCCAACACATATGTATGTGAACACATCCCAAATGAGAAACTATTTGTTGTACCTTGAGATGCCTCAGTTACCAATGTTTGGTTTAGTTCATCTTCCAGAGCTTTAGACAAGTTCTTTTTTTTTTCCTTGTATGTTATGAGTATGTGCGATTTTGTTGCTGTCAGGTTATTCCATCCATACACTTCACTGCTTCATTAGGCTCATCACAGAGCACTTCTGGTTCCTTGTCCAGAATTTGTTGATCAGTTGCTATGGTTCAGTCTACCAAGTCATCTGAAATAAAACTCTTAACACTCCTCTTCTCCTGAGTCCTAAAAAGCTGTGTTATTTCAAAATGATCTCTGACCAGTCTGCAACTGTGCCTAGTTAAGAAATCCAAAAGGTTGAATACATTTGTAGAGCTTTACACTTTGGTTCTTTAAAAAGTCAAAGCTATCAATCTCTTATATTCAAATGGACTAATTAAGAGCTATTAATATCACACAAATCCATCTTTTATAAGTTCTGACAGGCTTCCTGCTGCAACAGGAGAGAAAAGCTTTATAATGGTTCACAAACAACTTTAATTATTGGATGTGAGAGGAAAATTGAAAACTAAGGCTACTGAAAAGTAATACAACCTCTAATCTCAATCCAGCCCTCCATTTTCTAGAAGAAAGACAGCACGTTGTATTGGGTTCAAGTCATATAGGTTTAAGTCAAGTTTCTGACAAATATCAGTTTTCTATCCATGGGCAAATCTCAATTTCTCTTTGGCCCCAAGTAACTGTTCTGCATGAGTGGGAGGGGGTGGGGGGTAGAGGGAGGAGGGGAAGCTGATTACACTGGCAGTTTCTCACACATCAATGAATCTCTGGCCTAGTCCAAAAGAAATTCTAAATACTTCCCCTTCCAATAAAATCCTATCAACACAATCAAGTACTTAACTCAGTATCTGTAGCAATATTAAACTTTCTAGAGTCAAGAACAATGGCCTCAAATGCTGTTTAGCTGAGACAATGAGAACTTACCAGAAGATTATAAACTGATGGTTTTAAGGCTAGATCAAGAAAGAGGCAAACACAATTCAGCCAGACAAAAACGTAAAGGAACAAGGTGAAAAAGAAATCAGGATAATGGCAAAATTCTCCATACCTCTGCCTTTACTCTGATTGGCCACTAGATGGCACCTAGCATATGGCAACCTCACACTTCAGGTTGCCACTAGGAAGCTCAAGATAACTCTAGCCCTGGGTCAACCTGAGAGAACAAAAATTCATTCTGCACCTGAAGTCCAAGACTTAAACAGTTAAGATTTTAAAACCCAGGGTTTGGGTTGGTTTGTTTGTTTTTGATTACTCAAAAAAATAAACAAGTCCCTCAGAGGGCTCCAAGGTAATTTTTTTTTTAAACAAAGATACTTTAAAGAATAATAAAAAATAGTTAGGTTGTCCCAAGTATATCTTTTTAAAATTCAGGAACATAGGTCACATGTTATGTTAGGTATAATTTAAACAGAACCATGTCTTCTTTCCCTTTCAAATAAAATATGATGTGCAGGGTACTAGAATGAAAAGAACAGTGGGAATCCCAGTAAACTGATAGTAGCTCTTCACCTAAATAACTATAACCTTAGACAAGTCAGTTAAGCCCTTTGCCCTTCAGAGTCCTAATTTTTTTTAACAAAGGGTTAGACAATGTTGTCCAGTGTAGGCCTGGAGTATGAAGACCCCCTTGCACTCATACTTCCACACACACTCCGATACTTCCCAACAATGTGATGCTATAGCCAATGGCATTACTTTTTTAGACCTCAGTTCCTAAGATATGGAATGTGGATAATAATACATTATTTACACGATGGGATTGCTTTAACAAAAGTGTTCTGTGTACTATAAAGTGCTAAGGTTTCTTCCAGTTTTTAAATGTTATGATTTTATAGACGGTGAGGACAAAGAGGCAACCAGAGTAAGGAAGATTTGAGTTCAAGTTCTACTTTTGATGCATACTGGGATGTGACTCCGAGCCGATCTCTTCATATCTCAATGCCCCCAAGTAAGTCTCTGAGACCCGATTGCAGAGCAGGTGCCGATCTTCATTGCCAAAGGGAGTTTCCTCATTGATTTTTTTGTACCAGTGGAATTACAGGTCCAGTTCAATGTAACCCTTGAGCTGAGGATTGCACCAAACAAACAAAACAAAACAAAAAAGAAAAAGCCAGACAGTGAGAAAAAGATATTCATTTTATCTCAGTGGTGAAATGTTTTCCACTAGCCAACTCTTGTGCTTGGAGGGAAAATGTACATTAAAAGGAATATTGCATCTGGGCAGAGGTACCTGTAAGACCTTCCCCTGAAGTACTTGCTGATGATTAGGGGAAGGATTCTTCAGCATGTGGAAGTAGCGAGAGGAGTGGGAACTCTCACAAGGAAGCATTAGAGGAGAAGACAAAAGATGAGAGGGGAAAAGAGCATGAGAGAGAGAAGTAGAAAAGGAAGACATCTACAAAAATAGGGAGTTTTATTCAGGCTGTATTTCACTCTTACCAGGATAAGCACTTCACTTCCTCGCACTCACATGGTAGTGGTATTTTCAGGTATTAATGTGGCGGGGTCCTTTCTATCACTGAAGCTTCTCCATTTCCTTGCTAGAAAGTGCTAGCTACAAGACTCTAACTGATACACCTCTGATAAGAGAACATGCCATCTTCAGCATCAAGAGTTGGTATTTTTCTCATAGACAAGTTGCTAAGATCACTTTACCATTCCCTGTGTTACAGTGGTATGGTGATAAGTCAGTACAGAAAGCAAAAATGAGAGGATTTGCACCTTCATAGGACTATAGGCATGGAAGGAGATAGTGCTGGAATTTTTACTGCTTATTTTAATTCCTTAGTATTCCCCTTGAATTTATTTTAAGTAAATATCTTTAATTATGACTGGAGATTGCAGGGAGGGGAGTTTGGGAGGAAATATATCAAACTGGAAATTGAGTTCTCCATTCTATCTACTAGGCCACCTAGCTAATCAATAGTATAATTAACAAGGTGCTTTATAGCCTGATGCCTTTGTCAGGTAGGAAGGTTTCTTCGAGTTTCTTTTAGTTATAGAATCACTCAAACTTGTAAAATAAGTATGAGTAAGCCATAGACATCTCTACTGAACTAATCAAGTAAATATATAAATGAGCATGAATAAATCTTTAATCATTTTGGGAAATTTCTTTGAGTCATTGAATGAAACCAGAAGAAACTAGAAATGAAATGTATTGAGATTGGTTGAAACAATTAGACACCTCTCTGGGACTACATGAATCCGAGAAGAATTCTGACAACGAGTCAGTCAAGTTTTTGGTGCAAGTCAAAAGGACAGCAAAAGAAGATGGGAAGTGAGCCGACAGAGAGGATTACGTTTCCCTCTCACCGTTGACCAGAAGATGATCTTGTGAACTTCAAAAGTTCTAATAGATCAGAAGATATGAAATCCTGAGCAGCAGTGTTGAATTGAGAGATAAGATAAAGACTAGAGATATCAAATGTGCAGCCTGCACTGGCAACACTCACAAAGGATGGAACCAGATGAAAATATAATTGGGAAATATTTGACAAAACAAATAAAAATGTAATAAAACATAGATAATGTTAACTTGATGTTTTCTAAATCAATATGCAGTTACAGGGACCCTAATATATGATTTAATGGCCTTATTCTATTTGAATTTGACACCACAGATGAAGACAGGCTAGATACATGAAGGGAGGGCATCTTTGAGACCCTCAGGGCCCATCAGAGAGCTAGCTTCACTCCAGAAAGGGAGAAAAGGACTTTCATCCAAACTCCTGGTTTCAGTTGCCTCTTTGCCCTATGTGCTCTCTCTCTCTCAGATAGAATCTACTTCCCCCTGCCTGAATGTACGTATGGGAGAATGTATTCCAGGCTTTTGGAGATATTTTGTACAATTGTTCTTACTACATCACATTAGAAAATATCCCCTTTTTATAAAGATAATTAAGTTTGACTGACTGGTAAGCACACAGATGAGGGTTCCTGATCAACAGTGCTAGAAAAAACAACAACCCCTCAGGTTTATCCCTAGAACCTTGAGGGGAAACATAACTTTCCTCTGTGGGAAGTGGGAATTAAGAGAGAGAGCCCAGAGGGAGTGCTAAATAAAGTTAACTCAACCATTTTGCTTTCATATTATTCAGATTTGTGGGTCTCTAGATAAGCACTGAAAAGTTATTATCTGTTATTTGATCTTTTGGAGTATGCTTTCCTGACACTGTAAGACAAGAGAAGTTAGCCAAATCTAATTCTGCCATTTCAAGATGTAAGTATTATACCTAGTAACGTAATTCCCTATCCTAAAGGGCATTCTATCTCCCACTTTGCAAAGTGAGTCCCTCTGTCTGAAATGCACTCTTCTCACTTCGATTTTAGAGAATTCCTAGCTTCTTTCAAGCACAAGATTGGTGCTAGGTCCTCTACTAGGCACTTCCTGATCCGCCGTTTATTAACACTCTCCTTCCTGTAATTACTTTGTCCCCAATTTGTATTTGCTTGTCTATGTACCTATTGTTTCCTCCTACCCCCTCTCCCCAATAGAAGACAAGCTTTTTTTTTATTGCTTTTGTTCTCCAGAGTCTAGCTACAGTGCCTGGCACAACATAGACATTTAATAAATGACTATTGAACCGGTATTGTTGTGAATTACCCATTCACATTAGATGAGATTCTGTCATTGTAAGGCTAGAAGAAGAATTAGAAACTGGAGAGCATTTTCTGACACATAGAGTTAACTTTGGAATGGATTGCCAGGAAAGAAAGCAAATCTCTACCCGATGGTCTTTTAAAGTTGAATAAAAATCTTAACGATACAGGATAATTTATCTATGGTCCTGCCTAAGGTAGACCGGGACCCGTCAAATTCTTTTAGCTTATGTGAGTCTATGTCTGAGCCAGAAGCTGAGATGCCAGCAGCATGATATGATAATCCTTGTGAGAGAACAATAGGTCTATATGATTTAAACATCACATATGGACTTCACTAGGGTAGCTCCTCTGATATAGCAGGAGGAATTATCTTGATTACTTAGCTCTACTTTGTCATGGGATTCTGTGGTATAGGCTGGAAGGAAAAGGAGAATGGGGAGACCCTCAACATCCTCCCCCCATAAAAAACCCTTTCCCATCAGCCCCTCCCCAGCTACTTTCTGAGGAAAAAGTTCCATTGTGGTTCTCACTCTTGCCATTCTACAACCAGCATGTGGAAATAAAGTCACTTAACCTGGCCAGAAGAGTAGATAAATTTTGGAAAAAAGGGGAAGTTTTGAGAGACATCTCTTAGTCATTACCTCCATCCTTAATAAGTTAAATGACACAGAGTGACAACCCTGAAACCTTTAGATAATGCTGTATCTCACAGATTACATTTTTCATATGCATTCTCACATTACACAGGAAATTGGCAAAGAAAAAGTAATGAAATTGTTGCCTACAAGCAGTGCCCATCTTTTGCCACAGTGCATTTCTTGAAATGGTCAAAGGCAGCAATTTTATTTTCTAACAGGTGTTAACAATACACCTGTAGTTATGCTTCCTGGCCACCAGATGTCAATTTTTCCACAGTCAAGTTGTAATATTAACCTATATGTCCTTTTCATTGTTAGATCATCTGTAAGGTTGTCAAGTGGCTCTCACTCTCCAACCTCAGGCACTCTCCTTTGGAAATAGGCATTTTGAGCAAGCTCAGCTGACATGATGCAGAGAAATAGTAGAATAAATATGACATGAGAGGTATCATCATCATTCACACTGGACTAATATGAGTTGTTTAGGGCTACTAGTATAACCATGCTACAAACTCTGATCAAGACAAACACCCACTAGGGTACAGCACACATACACCAGAAATATCAAGCATGACTATCCAAAGCAAATGACAACTCTATGCAACTCCCCGCCTGTTTCTCCTACTCATCCTCGACACTGACCAGATCTTTTTGCACCAACTAATAAAGCAGAGCTCATCAAAACCAATGATTCTCCTACCATGCTTTAACATCCTTCATGCCAAGACTTTGATGACAAAGTCTACCAGAGCTAATACAAAGACCCTCTCAGATTATCTCCTCCAACTCTAATAACCTAAGCCCTGAACATCCACACACCATCACGGGGCCACCAGAACTTCCTTCTTCACTGACCCCAACCTAAACTACACTCACTTATATCCCACTAGAATCTCCCCTTCTCAAGGGTACAATCTAAATGTCCTGTGCTTTGCCATCCACCATATTGATGAAACTTTCTATTTGTGTTGTCTCCCCTAATTGGAAGGTGAGTCCTTTGAGAGCAGGGATTGCTTCATTCTTCTATGTTGTAGCAATAATTCAGCTAGCAATTGTTGTGGGAGTGAAAGACCAACACAAGTCCAACAACAAGAACTCTGCCAGCACAGGTTCTTTTGATCTGATTTACTAAGGAAAGTAACATTAAGGGGTTAGCAATCTTATTTCGATCCAACATATAAACATCGTTCACTTAGTTCAGGGGAAAAAGCCAGCACCCTGAACTTCAGAGCAAATACAAACAAATTAGAAAGATACATTATAAACAGACTGAGTACAATTCATAGTTACCAAGATGGCTTCAACATCTGAGTTCACAAGCTGGAGGGCTCTTAACTACAGCTGCCCAGAGTCTCCACATCAACATTCCCCTAAGAGTGAGAGAGCCCCCAGGAGAATGCCAACCTCTGGGTTTATATATCTTGTTCAGGGTAAAAGGTGAGTCACACGCACTCACCCAGTGACCTAAAAGCATCACAAAATGCGACTTAAACCCACATGGTCTAAAATCCTCTGATATCACAAACATGTCACTCAAACCCGTATAAACTAAGCTTTCCTTGAGGCAAGGAGGTCATCAAGGACTCCTAATTTAATCAAGTAAACAAAGGCCAAACTCTTCAAGGGCACTTGGTTGAATAAGTGCTAAAAGCCCTCCTTACTTGCCAATACATATGTGTATTTATAGAACAGTATCTGGCGCATAGCTGCTCATAAATGATTTTCTATTCCATTTAATAATAAAAAAAACTTCTGAAAAGTAATTTGGAATTATAGAAAGTAACCAAAATGTTCACACACTTTAATTCAGAGATCCCATATCTAGGCATATATCCTAAAGAGGTCAGTATATATCTAATATATGTGTGTATGGGTATATATAAATATACATACAGAGTGTCCCTAAAGTCTGGACACATAGGCAAAATGCATATTTTGAAATATTTGGAATATTAACAGACCTTAGCCCCCTTGACTTCTTTTTCTGGGGTATGCTAAAGGAGAAGGTGTACTCAGTGATAATCATAGGTGCAACACACTTGACTGAACGCATAAAGAGTGAACGTGCTAAAATTGATGGCAATGTGGAGTTAATGCATCGAGTTCACGTGAACCTTGCAAAGCGCATCAACCTTTGCGTCACAAATGATGGAAATCACATTGAAGGTGTTATTTGTTACTATTCCAGTTAAATAAAATGTTGAAAATTTCATTCATTTCTTTTCTTGAAAATATGCATTTTTGCCCATGTGTCCAGACTTTAGGAACACCCTGTATATGTGTGCATATATGTATAGATGCACATATATGTATATGTACACACAAATATATACACAAATACATGTATATATACATACACATAGCAGTACTTTTTGAAGTAGGAAAAAAACAGGAAACTAAATAGATATCAATTGACTAGGAAATAGTTAAATGGTGTGGTACATGAACATAATGGAATCTTACTGTGCAGCAAGAAACGATAAATATGAAGAATATTACATAATAATAATAGCTAACATATAGTGCTTACCATGTGCCAGGCACTGTGCTAAGCACTTAACAATTGTCCTATTTGGTCCTCACAGCAACCCAGGGAGGTGGGTGATATCCCCATTTTACAGATTAGGAAACTGAGGGAAATGAAGGTTAAATGATTTTCTCAGGATCAAACTACACTAGCTAGTAAGTGTCTGAAAATAGATTTGAACTCAGGTCTTTCTGACTCCAGGCCTAGCATTCTATCCACTTCATTACTTAGCAGAGTCAGGAATAGTGAATACACGGGTGACTATAGCAATATAATGGAAAGAGCAAAAACAAAGCCAATATATGTAATCTTAATGATCAAGTAGGCCAGCTAAGCGGCACAGAAGTTAGCGTACTGGGCCTGGAGTCAGGAAGACTCATCTTTCTGAGTTCAATCTAGCCCCAGACACTTCCTAGCTATGTAAACCCTGGGGGAAATCACTTAACTCTGCCTCCATTTCCTATCTGTAAATAAACTGGAGAAAGTAATGACAAGCCACTCCAGTATCTTTGCCAAGAAAACACCAAAAAGGGCGATAAAAATTCAGACACACTGAACAACAATGGCCAAGTTGGTCCCAATAAATAGAAAAGAAAATCACCTCCTTTTTTTGAAGAGGTGGGTGTCTAACATTTACATACTATCAAATTCATTTGATGTGTTTGTTAGTTTTCCTGAACCTTTTTTCTTTATTTTTTCTCCTTTTATTTTTGTTTTAGGGGGTAGCTCTCCAGGGAAATGTAGGGACAGAGAAATGAATGAGATATAAAATCACAGCATATCAATAGTGGTTTTTTTTAAAGAAAAAAAAGGTATCATTGATAACCTTAGAAAAGCAATTCTAGTCACCTAGTGAGTTAAAAAAGCCCCATTGTAAGAGGCTGAGAAGCAAGTAATAAGGTAGGGGAAAACGACTTTAGATCTGCAGACAACATTTTTGTTTGTGAATAACAGACAATACCTGCATTTCTCTCCTCCTTAAAGACAATCCTGTTGAGTCCCAAACTCCTGACATCCATGTAACAAAACTGAGACTTGGGCTTTCAAATTGACAGCAGATCCCGAGTCGCCTGAGTCAGTGTAGCTCTTTATTCTCTGCTCCTGAGTCAGTGTAGTTCTTTATTCTCTGCTCCATAACCAACTATGTTGCAAACTGCCAATTAATTAGATAAAGTAGTAAGATAATTATATAGAGGTGTCTGTTAGGGAGCATTCAGTAAGGAGGCAGGTCAAATGTAAAATGGTGACTCCCTGGCAAGGAACAGCCAAAAATAGGAACTGAGAAATCTGAGTTCTAATTCTAACTCCAGTAGCAACCAGCTGCATGACCTTGGACAAGTCATAGGACTTTTCTAGGCCTGTTATTTAATCTGTAAAATGAGAAAGTGATTACTTTCAAGATCCCTTCTAGCTCTGTGGCCTATGAATCTATGATTTTAGAAGACTGATCTTTTTTAAGAGAACGTTCAAATTTCCACATCTGGGAACAAACAAAAGACAAAAGATCTGTGTATGTGTTCAAGGTTCAGAATCATACCAGAAATCACACCAATAATGAAAAAAGCATAGTTCCCACTACTGCTGTTTAAATATAATGATTGTAGTATCTGAGCTATAGTAGCAGCAACATGTTAACTCCTCTCTCCCTCTCTCTCCCTTCACTGAGTAGGTTAGGTAAATTTTTCCTTAAAATGTGTTAAGACATTCCTGGAAGCTTTGTTAAATTAGGAGACTAAAGACAGATTGTTGATGTCACTTGATCTGACTATTAATGTCACTTCCCCATCACCTAAGTACAAAGCAGCCATGAGGAACTGGAGGGGGTACCAGATCCTTGGTTCATGGATCGAGATGGGAATTTCAATTAGCTTAATCAACTCAAGGGCTTCTCAGTGTCTATTACTTGTTGAATGTCCTTCTCAGGCTATGACTAAGTAAGACTGTTTTAAGTGTTGAAAGACCTAAGAATGTCTTGTTGTTCTAATATAGAACTTAAACTACCAGAGGATTGACCTCAGTTAGGCTTAGTCTAGAATACAGGTATTCTTCTCAACTTACACAGTGGGTCTCCAGATAAGTTTATTCCAGGTTTAAGGTCTTATTTGTGTCCACTCCAAACCACAGTTGAAACAATGGGCCAAACCAGAGAATATGATTTATTCAAGTCAAAGGTATCTAATGAAATAACATAGTAGAAAAGTAACAATAAAATATTTCCATCATGAATCTGGGCTTCACCATTCCAGAAAATAGAATCAATGAGAGGAGTAGACATATACGGGGAATATGCAAGGAAAGGCACACACACGTAGGGAACACATTTGGCCAGAGAACACATATAGAAAATAAATGTAGTCAAAGCATGCTGAGGGGCTACTTATGTCTCTTACACCTCAGGATCACCCCGTCTTTCCTAGTGATGTCATCATATAACTCATATGGGGAAGTTCCCAGCAGGGTTGTATGGCATGTAATCTCTACTAGCTATGTAATTGCAATTCTGCAGGTAGGTCCTACCAGACATTGTTCCTTGCTGTTCTCTCATGGATAATGTTCGGCACTGTTTCACTATTTCTTCTGTCAGCTTCTGTCTTCAATAGAGTCCTTAATTGGGCTGATACCTCTTTCTTACAGTAAAAGTTATCTCTTCCTTTGCTCTCTTAACGTCAAGTCCAAAGGCTTTTCTGCCATAATTCTTTAGACAAGGCAAAACCCTAACACAGTTATGATAGCAGGGAAGAAAAAAAAGCTTTTAGTGTGTTTTTTTTTCTCCGAACTTCAACTGGAATGGGCATTTCTTCTCCAAAAAGAGATTTCTTGTCCTAGGATGAAACTCCCTTTGTACACAGAGATAGAACTTTCCAGCTAACTAGTATCCTCAGGCTTAAATCTATCTTCCACCTATATTTTCTAGTTACCAATGCTATGCAATCTATCTCTACAGCTTCATTGTTATTCAGTTAGTAATTACTGTGGCTCCCTATTATGTTCCCAGTTCTTATACTACTTCTACTCAGCATCTATTTCAGAACGTACCCTCTCCAGTAACTTCCAAAACCTCAGGACTCTACATCAGGAATTTTTCACTTCCAAAAATTTTATTTTCAACTCCTTCGGTCTCTCATGAAAATTAATGAGGTGGTAAAAATATATGAATACAAAGCTAAGCCCAGGAAGCAAGGTCATTGTCTCCTTCTGCTTAGCCACATTCCTACCTTTACTATATATATGTGTGAAAGCCAATCAACCTGGCCCCATACCAATATTTTAAAACCAATATTTCAGGGAATCATTCTGTCCTTCAGTTCTCACTCTAAAGTTAAAAGATAATGGGATGCTTTGGTTCTTAAGTTGAAAAGAGTGAGCAGGTCTAAATAGTGCAAGAGAACCGTTGGCTGAAAAGAAATCATTTGGAAAAAAACCTTAGAGAACATGGAGAGTGCTGGTATCTTCAATCTTATTTCAATCTAATGATCTTTGTCAAACAGCACTGGCTAGCCTTTAACTGCTTTGAGTCAAGTCAGAAGGGCCTGTTGGCAGACAAAACATTTGGCACACAGCTTCAAAAGAATTTTCAGCAAGGCTGGAGAGTGGAGGAAGAATTAATCCACCTGTCAGAAGTGTAGTTGACTGCTCTGCATAGCTGTTAATCTTCATTTTGTCTCAGGGTGGAGTCTCATTTTTAGCAGCACTTTAGGGTCGGTGATTTCCAGCTCCAGGAGGGGAGCTTATACATAATGCCCAAGCTAAGCAGTTCAGTCAGGATTCATCCTCATAGATGGAAGTCATGCCATTGAACCCTACTAAGTTTCTTTGACTTACTATCAGCAGGGATCCCAAAGCAAATCTTTTTTTTTCCTTTTTATCCTTAATATGGCAAAATTGATTATCTTAGAAGGCTATTCGCTTCCCTCCAAGAACTCCCTCTTCATGTCTTTCTCTCTGAGACATGCCCCAAACAGAACTAATTTACATATCACAGTTAGTCTAGCTGCCTTCCTAGACCTCTAAAGGTCTGATGAAGTTTTGTCTGTCTGCCTCTCAAAATAGGTAGAATATCCCCTCTATACACAATACTTAATGCTTTACAGTTTCTTTCTAGTCTATAGGAAAGAGTTTACAATAATTATTGCCCTAGGCTTTCTTCCCAGATAGCATGTGTATCAAATTCCCTAGACGGCTGCTTTGTGGAGCTTTGTGATGGTGAAACTACGTCCAAAAAAGTCAATTCTGATAACATCAGAGCATGTTTATTTTTTGTTTCTTTGTTTATGTTCAGGAAGAAACCCTTATGTCTAAGTCGTTAGCAAAACAGAAATCAGAGAATGTGTGTGTGTGTATGTGTGCAAATGTATAAAAAAATATGTGCCAAACAATAACAGAGTGAACGGCTCTCCCTTTGGGAGCAAGATAATTCAGCTCAACTAAGAGAGAAAGTACCAGATTTCACACAAAGGGTAATTTCTTCAAAGTCTCTAGTGTAGCAAACTGGGGATAAGGACATGATGGAGAATGTTAGTTCTTATATCATCTTCTTCCCAGAGTCACATTCTCCCTTTAGCAACCTGAAGTGGGGTTAGCATCATCCATATTCTCTGCCAGGCTAGACACCAGAAACACTGGAAGCAACTGCAGAGCCTCAAGAGACCTAAAGAGAATGAAGCTTTCCTCCCTCCTACTCTCACCACTTCTGCCCTGCCCCTCGCACAGGCACAGGGGCATTGCTCTCTGCCAGTGAGGAAAGAGTTTCATACCAATGGGCTTTGGGACTTGGGTAATGGACTTTGGGGCTTTGGTAACATTCCTCCTCTGGGCCAAAACTCTTGTAGTCCCTTGCAAAGATAGCTGAGAACAAGTCTAAAATCTGTAACTATACAGTATAAGCAAAAAAAAAAAATTCAGCTCCTTAAAACAAGAATGATTTTCTCAGCATCCCAGCTAACCAACCTATGGTATTATTGAGGCTGAAATAGAGCAAATGCCCATTAACAGTACATACGGTAGACATGGCACTCTACAGACATCCCCTGGGAGGATACTACAATGTCAACATGCCTAACTAAATACAGGATATACCACATGCACATTTCAAAGGCATGCATATGTATAGTACACGACAGTTACTAAAAGCAACAAATATGGCTAACAATGAAAACTAAATACAGCAATAACACTGCTGATAGGCTTCTATATAAAATACATCTTAGTTATAAGCATTAGCATATATGCAGAACAATTGCCAACAGATAGTGCAACATGAACATAACACAAAACATAGTCAAAGGAACATAATAGCAAAATAAGAAACAAGCATTCTCAAATATGCACTAATTAACATGTACATTAGTAAATATATGCAATTAAATGCATCTCCTCACATAGGCAGTCTCTAGTGTTGTCACCTAGGTACATGTATAACTGTATCTCCAGGTTTACCTTCAGGTTTCGCTGCACTTTCAGGTAACATCACAGCTTAGCCAAGTGACTAGCCTAGGCAGCTACGTGATGCAGTGGATAGAGTACTGGGCCCGAAATCAGAAAGACTGAGTCCAAATCTGACCTCAGTCACTAGTGACTTGGACAAGTCACATCTGCCTCTTTTTCTTACCTGCAAAATGAAGATGATAATAGCACCTACTTCCCAGGGTAAGATCAAATGAGCTTATATTTCAAAGTGCCTGGCATGTAGTAGGCGCTATAATAGGCCTCGTTCTTCTGTCACTGGCTGATCTCTTAGCTCCTGTACTGGAACTAGTTGGTATGGGCTGACCATAGACTTGTTTGTGTGCCCCTGAGCTGACAAGACATGCCAGATTGTCTGTCAATATGTTCATCCTCTGCAAGTTGAATCTATCCCCCAGGAGCCTCTATAGCAGGTTTGGGCGGGAAAAGAGAAGCTTCTGGTTTCAGTTCTCCTAACCTACAATGTACTCTATTTATCATTTCAATGCTCCCATCTGTGTCAGAAAGTCATTGTACATCTGCTAGACAATTTCTTTCCTCAACCTTTTCCTAGGTGAGTGTCTATCGGTTCTCACGATCTGATCTTTAGAAAGTCCGGCTAACTCTCTTATGGGTGGAGCATGTTTATTTTATTTTTATTTCTTTTTTATTTTTAGTTATAACACTCAGTTTCACAAGTTTTTGAGTTCCGAATTTCTCTCCTTCCTTCCCTCCCTCCTTTCCCCCTCCCCCCCAAGACAGCATGCAATCTGATATAGGTTCTACATATGCCTTCACATTAAACTTATTTTCACGATAGTCAAGTTAAAAGAAGAATTATAACAATGGAATGAACCCGAGAAAGAAGAAACAAAACCAAAAAAGAGAAAGAAAAAAAAAAGAGAGCAAATAGTTTGCCTCAATCTGCATTCAGACACCATAATTCTTTCTCTGGATGTGGATAGCTTTTTCCATCATGAGTCCTTTGGAGCTGTCTTAGAACCTTGCATTGCTGAGAGGAGCCACATGTTTATTTTCAATACAATTTTCAAACACAAGTCTAAAATACCCCCTTTGGATTAACAATCTGCAATCTCATGTTAGAAATTAATCTAAGAATTCCACATCCATTGTTCCACTATAAGAGAAGCCCTCCACTCACCCTCTTTTCTCTTGGAGATCAGTACAATGCAGTGGTATTCTGGAGCCAGGTCATAGTAGCTCCAGTTCTTCATCTAAGCCATGCCCATTAAGTGTGGATGATCCCTACCACTCTGTCCTGAGCCCCCCTGCCCCACCTTTTTTTTGCTCTTTACTCTTTCACTTGGTGAACTCATCAGATACCATGGCTTCAATGCTTTTGATTCCCAGATCTACACATCCAGTCCTAATCTTTCTCCTCAACTCTAGTATCCTCGACTCTGTGAACATTTACATATTCTGTAGCAAATACTACAAATCTGGGCTCAAATCGTTTATACTTAAGTAATAGAAAATGTTATAATGAAGATTAAATTTGAAAGTGATTATGAACTCTTTCCTAAAGACTAGAAAGTAAAGCATTAAGTATTGTGTGTAGCTAGGATATTCTACCTGTTTTCAGAGGCAAACCAGACTGACCAAGATACACCAGGCCATCAGATGTCTGGAAAGGTGGCTAGAATGACTCTATGACAAGTAAATTAATTTTGTTTGGGGCGTATCACAGATAAAAAGACATGAAGAAGGAATGTATCTAGTTATTCCTTCCCTCAAGTCAGAGCCCAAGTTTAAAAATGGTGGAAGGAATTTCTACTTTAACCTCTTCTACTCTCTCCATTTTGGACAGTAAACCCAACGAGTAAACAGACAAGTTGCAGGCAAGGATCGGTTGCTCTGAGAAAGAAAAATTAAGATGAGGTTCTGAGAGAAGAAAGAAAACAGAATATAAATAAGTGGGATTACAGTAAATTAACACCAAACTTTTATTCAAAGCAACCACAAATATAGAATAGAATGTAAGCTTCTTGAAGGCAGAAACTGTTTCACTTCCTAACTTTGTATTTCCAGCACCTAGCATAATGAAAGCATACATAGTAAGTGTGTAATTCATACTATTGAATGAGCCTATTTCTGTGGTGGCATTTTCAAAAAAAAAATATTTACTTTAGTGCTAGAGGCACTGAAGGTATGTGAAGGAACTAAAGGTATAAATGAGAATGCACAATAACTTGGAAAAAGAGAGTGAACATTTATTTGCTATCAAGTAAATCTAAGTACTGCCTAATCACTATTCTCCCTAGCATTCTCCCTAAGATAAGGTATGATTTTATAGGCTTAGTAGTACCAACGTAGTATCAAAGATCCCTAGTAATCAGGTAATTCAAAGTATCAGATCATTAAAAAATTAATAACTAAGCAAAGACCCTACTTACCTATCAATAGCAGGAGAGGGGAAGAACATAAAGCAAACAAAAATACCTTTTCTTTTCTTACTTCCTTCCTCTTTGAAAAGTGAATACAGCACTTGGCAAAAGGAGCCATTTTGGAAGCTACCCTCTCCATTCCTGCTAAAATTAAGAAACCCATCATTTCATTCAAAGTCAGTTGAGGGTTTTTTGTGCTCAAGTTTTAAACTCACAAGTTCTTTCTACCTAAATATCTCAGTATTGTGTATTTCTGTATTCAGCACAACAAAAAAACCATTGTATAGTTCTAGTAATATATCAAGCTCCATGTCAACACTGAGTCAGAAAACCACAGATCACAACAAACAGGGACTGAGCCAAGCTGGGCTGGATGCCCAGAAAATATATGAATTGAATTGAGAAAGAAGAAAATGAACTGTAGAAACAATGTAAATGAAGATGGTCTAAGGATCTCCTAAGGAAAAAAAAAGAGAAAAAGACTGACACTAATAACTTCCTTCCTCCCTTTCCCATCCCCAGCCCTCATCCAAGCAGGATGCTAGCACTTTCAGGTCTTGCTGCTCTAGGTAACACTTCTGAGTAAGGAAATCCCTACCCCTGCCACACGTAGAGGGAAGGGCAGAATGGAAGAGTGGCAGTTGGGGTGGCCTGATTGTCTTAAGGAATCCAGATAAAAAAGTGAGACCCTTTGGCCTAGGTTGCTGCTTTGTATACGTCTAGCAAAACAATCCGTAATTTATAGCATTGTCATACCCACTGGATCAATTAACAAGCACCGAGTAAATGCTTCCCATGTTCCAGGTTCTATGCAACAGGGAAACAGTCCCTGCCCTCAAGATTCTTGCATTCTGAATGGGAAGTCAATATTGTGGTTGTGGTTTGTCCTTCATTCTCGAAGAGAACTATGACATCAAGGAGATGACATGATATGCAATTGAATTTGAGTGAGGGAGGGCTGTGCAAAGTCACTAGCCTCACTTTCTCCTCCAGAGTCATCTGGGTCCAGTGGCCAGATGTCCATCAGGATGACTGGAGAGGGCCCAGGGAGAGTCAACATGAACATAAATAGACATATACAAAACATGAACAAAACATATGCAATGTGACCAGAAGGATCAGGAAGGACCCACAGCAGCTGGAGCAATAAAGAAATGCTTCCTGTAGAGAGAGGTGGAATCCTTGGTTTCCTTTAATACTCAGCTCAAGTGCCATCTAAATGTTATTGACCTCCTTCCCAATACTACCTTGTATTCTTTTTATGTATATCCTGCATATTACCATATGTACATGATGGCTCTTATGTTAGATTGTAAGCTCCTTGAGAGTAGGAACTGTTTCCCCATTTGCCTTTTGTGTCCCCAGTGCTTATTGCAATGCCAAGCATGTAATTGGCACTTAATGAATGTCTTTTAATTGATTATCCCATGTCAGGCAGTAAGTCAGAGAGCCAAGATTTGAACCCAGATCCTCTGGATCAACTCCAAATCTAGTGCTTTTCCCACAACTTCATCCCTAAACTCTTAGTAGCTAGACAAACCATTTGGCAACTATGTTTTGGGGTAGGTGGTTGACAAAATGGCAAACCACTCTAATATCTTTGCCCAGAAAACCCCAAATGAGGTCGCAAAGAGTCATATGTAACTGAAAAATAACTGAACAAAACTGTGTTTTGTGATTGTTGAAGTGTTGTTGCTGTTATTTATTATTACTATTTAACTTTTAAGCATTACTTTGTAGAAGCCATTTCAGACTTGAAGTTACAAGGTTATAAATCCAGTGTCATCTGCTTTATGGAATCTTTCAGTACAGGATGTAAAGCAGATGAAGCCTTAGGGCAGGCTAGAGATCTATGATGCCTTTTGACTTGGCTTTGGGGTCATCAGTATTGCTGGGACTCCTGGGTTAGGGGATGCTATAGTAAGTAGTACTGCTCCATTCAGTTTCTTTTTTCTTCCCTGGTGCAAGCTGCAGTCCTAAATTTGTTTCCCCATTGCTACTCTTTCCCATGGACATGACACCCTGAATTTCAAACAGTGCTCTTCAGAACCCTAATAAAGTGATCAGAGTTCTGTGACCAGACACATAGCTTTCTGGGAAATGTGATCTGGAAATTTTCCCAATGATCAATGCCCTGTCAGCCCAAAGCACCATCAGAAATGAAATCCTTGGGACTTTTCTTCTTGTTCATGCCTACAACACAGGTGCAAAAAATTCCACCTTAGTTTAAGATCACTATTCAGGGTTTTTTTTTTCACATTCTCTCTTTGTTTTTGCTTGTACTCTAGTTTTTTTCCTTCCCAAAATTGGTTAGCTTCTGAGAAGAGCCAGAAAGACTTGTCCAGAAGTTGAAAGCACAATGGCCATGGTGCTGTGGTCAGGAAAATGAAGTTCTGTACTGTTTCTTCCCCACCAAGGACATTTAAACACCTAATCCAAAGTGGTATCTTTCAGATGTACATTTTTCATGGTATTTCATAGAAATCGAATAAATCTATAGGTAGGGTTGTGTATTAAATACACATTGAAAATATTTGTAGGCTCTCTGAAAAAAAAAAAACCGGTATGCACAACATATTTGAAGTTGATTAGAATTGTTAGTATTTTCTCTATCATTTTCTTAAGTCTAGAGTAGACAATGGAACAATAAATAACCTCTGATTTTTAGTATTTACCAGTTTCCAAGATATAAATGAAAGTTTAATTAAAAATTTAACAATCAGTTACTCTCTCTCAAGCAGGCTCTAGCATATCCCTGGCTAGATACCACACAGGACCTCATATTCTTCTAAGGAACACTGCTAAGGTAGGATTTAGATTTGGGTGGGCCTTTGGAGGAGATCATCTATTCCAAATTATTGGGGCTGTCCATGGGTTTTGTTTTGTCTGTTTTTAACAGATGCAGAAACCAAAGCCTATAAAAATGAGATGATTTACCTAAGATCAAATCCATAATGAAGAATAGAGCTCGAATTTGAAGCCAGGTCCTCTGACTCAAAATTCAGAGCTTTTGTATATTAACCCTGACAGCATGTTTCAAGTGGCATGTAGGGGCCCACTTTCACTGGCTCTTGAACCCATTGTTAAATGTTCAGCATGAGCATTTACATGTTGGAAATCTGCAAATGCTACAGATTAGAGCTTGATTTGTTGTTGATTTCTAGGCTGAAGAAAGCTAGTTCTTAAATATTTACCGTATTTCCCCCTGTATAAGACACACCTTAATTTTGGGGCCAGAAATTTGGAAAAAAATGTATTAATAAAGTTATTGAACTCAAGTTGTATTCATCTGTTCATAGCTTTCAGGCATCTTTTGGGCAAGTCTGGGTGTGTGTGCATGCTTAGTCCATTCCGTTTCATGAACCTAAAACACCAATTGTGTCTTCCTTGGAAATCAGTAACTTCTTTTTCATCAGCAATTCTTCTTGCCTCATGCTGAACCATCTTTGTGGACACAGGAATTCCAATTGCCCTTTGCTCTTCAATCCATATCTTCAATTCCCTCTCTAAATCAGGCCATTTTGCTGACTTGCCTCACATGGCCCCCTTCTGCCATGGCATTTTCAGTAGGGTTTCTTCTTCCTGTAGCCAGTCTCAGATTGTTTTCTCAGTTGGAGGAGGACCAAACTTATGTTCAGCAGCACGATTTCCATTCACTTTTGCAAACTGGATCACTTTTAACTTGAATTCAGCACCGTACGAAAATCTTTTCTGAGCCATTTCTGGGCAGAACATGGCAAAATGTAACCTAATATACTGGTAACAAATGTGAAACAGTGAGCACAAAGACAACAAGCATGAAACAGGGAATGCAAGTAAAAAAAATCTACAACCACTGTATAAGACGCACCCAGTCTTTAGACCCCAAATTTTTCGAAAAAGGGTGCATATACGTGGGGAAATATGGTACTAGCCCACTACTCTCATGACTGCCCAACCCACTGCAACCAAACCCAACCCCCTTTTCTGACTCAGGATCTTAGAACAACAAATCATTCAGATTTTACTTTTGACCATAAAGGAAATAGAATAATAAATAATCACATCCTCTTCTTCCTTTCCTTCCCCACCCCCCCCCAAAAAAAAAGTCTACGCAAAGTTGGAATAGATTGGGTGGTAGAACAGAAAAATGGAGAATGCTAAGAGGTGAGAAGGGAAAAGGTGGAATACGGAATATGGAAAAAGTGTTCTCTACCCCCAAGGCTATTTGTATACATTTAAAAAGAAAAAGAAGAAGTAAAGTTACCAAAAGAAGAACTTGGTATGCCCTTCTGTTCCTACTCTTAGCTTTCTTCCTGTTTCCTATCTCATAATCTCTTAAAACTTTGAAGAAGGAATTATAGCCATTTCTACTTAATGTCAATTGGCTAAGAAAAACAAACAAAAGAAAAACATAGCATTCGGTGAAACAACATTACAGAGTAAGATTAATTCCATAACAATGTCTATGCATACATAATAAAAAATATGATGATGATAGATGTAGGAGAGTATGGCCAGTCCTATACACATTAGAAGAGAGGAAGCAGGTTGAGGAAGCAGTTAGGATTTCAAGAGGAAGTACCTGGCCTAGAGAGGTAATAGGATAACTTGCCTCTGGGAGTTAGAGATTACAGATAGACAGTCCCCTACCATGCAGGCAACTTAGAGCATAAGAGTTTCTTGGTTTCATGCCTAACATGAGACTCTGTATTGGTGGCATGCTATCTAGTAGTCTCCCAGACATATAAGACCACCTAGTACAATATGCCTTTTCAGACCTGGTGCATTCTTCACTCCATGATGGTGCCATTTACCACCACCAGAGTCCTCTCTATGGAGAAAATAGGAGATAAGGGAAGATATCATTGCTCAACTGAATTAGAACCAGAATCAAAACCAGAACCAGGATAATCAGCTTGTATCCTTGCTCTATATTCAACAACTGTATCCTCATATGTTAAGTAAATTTATCCTTTTTACATCCCTAGCTTGTGCCAGTAACTGGGTTTTTAGGAAGGCTTCCTAGCACAGTATGCTCAAGTGCTAGTTTTGATCAACAACCATTCAACCAACAAGCATTTATTGAGTTCCTAGTATGTGCCAGGTTCTAGGGATACAAATACAAAATGGGACAGTCCTTGTTCATCAGTAAGTAAATACAAGACATACAATATAAATATACAGTGATGTAGGTGGGACAGTGACTGGAAGAATCAGAGAAACTCTCTTGAAGGAAGAAACATTTCAACTGTCTTAGAGGGAGCTAAGGTTTTCAAGAGACTGAGGTAAAGAGGGAGAATATTCCAGATCTGGGAGATCTCAATCTAGTGGGAGACGGAATATCAAATATAAGGAATAGCAAGCAGACCATTTTGGCTAATGTATGGTGTTTATGAAGAAGACTGATGTATTAAAAATATAGAAGCTTAGGCTGAAGCCAGAATTACAGAGAGCTTTCAATGCCAAATAGAGAAATCAGTCTTCTTTCCTAGAGAAAACGGAGAGTCACTGAAGCTTCTTGAGCAGAGGAATGACTTGGTTAGACATGTGCTTTGGCAGCTTCATGAAGAACACATTGGAGAGGAAAAAGACCATTCCTCAGATTTGTGCCTCAGGCTATCAGACAAGCAATGGTACTTCATGGGATCTCACAACATTATGATAGGTTCTGGTTATAATCTCTTAATGATATTATTGCAAAACAACTGTCAGTGGATACAATATTTTAAGGGGCATGCCTGTGCAGTAACTCCTAAGTAAGTCAAGGTCTCTTTGTGAGAAGAATATGATTTCCAATTCTAACAGTCATACTACATTAAGGGATCTGTCCACAAGAAAAATTGATAGTACTGATTTATTGGTACTCAACTTTAAGTGCCACTTAAGGAAGCAATCAGAGATAAGTTCCATATCAGTACTCGGAATCTTTTTCAGTTCTGTCATGTCTTCTCTTTGAATTTTTATGGCGACATCATTGGCATGCATATAATGGTGTATGTAGAAAGGCTGAAGTACTAGGAATTTCATCAGTGTTAACCCTGACCCACAAGGACATCCATTCTATAGGGTTCATCCTTTTTTCTTTCATCTTGGCAGGTGATGATTTTAAGTAATTTATTCCAGACAAAATTCATAATGAAAGCACCTAGTTTATGATCTAATTCCTGAGTTCACTATATTTGTGGACCTGATTGCATACAGTAGCTGAAAAGTGGGTTTTTTTTAAAGTCACATCTGTTCTTTCTCATCTTATGCTCTCGGAGTCCCATGTCTGATAAAACTTAAAGGAACTTCAAAGATGAATTAGAGAAGGCAGTCACTGCTAAAAGCGATTAAACCGTTTTGGTTGGTATATTTCAGGGAAGAACAGAAAGGGAAGGCTTAACTGGAGATACTCAAGTGATCAGGAAGCAAGGAGAATAAGGAAAGGGCACAAGGGTACCCCACTGAGCCACTGACAGAAGATGGGACTGACTCCTTCAAACCAGAGCTGCCCATTAATCCCCTCACACTGAGATTAAAACTAATCTAATACCTCAAAAACCAGACTGAAAAGGGTCAGACGAGGGATACAAATGGGGCTGTTGCTGGTGGATCTTGCTGGTGGTTTTCAGACAATCCATGGCAAGAAGAGGAAGTCTATGAATGTTTAACGGGAGGATGCTGGAGGAGTTGGTACATGATTACACTGAACTCTTTCTGTGCCTCTGGGGTCCATTCTAAAGCATGATTACTCAGCGTGGAAGATTCTGGGGAACATGAGGGATGGCAGATCTGAAATTAAAGGTTCAGATATGGATGGAGGGATTCTGCTCAGGTAGGTCTGATTAGTTTCCTACCTCTGA
The DNA here is from genome assembly GCF_011100635.1 of Trichosurus vulpecula. Taxonomy (NCBI): domain Eukaryota; kingdom Metazoa; phylum Chordata; class Mammalia; order Diprotodontia; family Phalangeridae; genus Trichosurus; species Trichosurus vulpecula. The sequence goes on along the minus strand of NC_050577.1, from coordinate 138,033,632 downwards.
GGTCACGGGAAGGGAGGTGATGATGACCTAGGAAACTATAAATTTCTAGTTTGAACGTTTCCAAGTATAAAATTTCTAGCTATGGGGGTTTCAGAGAAGAGGAAAGGCAATTGGGAGAAGGAGGAGGCAAGGACAAGGAGAAAAACCCAGTCAATTGGACAAAGATGAGGCACAAAACAAACACACACACACAAATCCAGAGGAATCTCTGGAACTACAACATACATCAAACTTCTTTTCTCAGCAAAGACTTAAGAGATATCACTCAATCAGTTTCACATGGTTAATCTCTTGGATGTTTTCTGGCAGATTCATCATTCTGTGCTTTTTCATGTAACACGAGTCTGAAGGTATCATAATGTGTAGGGAAATGCTGTTTTTTACTTGGAGGATGGAGACTTGAGTTCTAGTCCTGGCTTTGCCAAAGACTTTCTATTTGATGCTGGGAAAATTATTTAACTGCTTTGGACTGTTGTTTCCTTATGTAGAAGGAAGCTTGGTAAGATGGAAAGAGGGATGAATTCTGAGTCAAAGGACCTGCAGTCAGACACCAACTGCCATTTCCTACTTGTGTGACTTTTGACAAGTCATTCAATCTCACTGAGCCTCAGCTTCTTCATCTGTAAAATAGGCAGATTCCAATCCATATGACCCGCCCCCCAAGATCCTTCCTAGTTCTAAATCTCCTATAGTAGTGAACAATTATCTCCAAAATCGTTTCCAGTTCCCCTATTCTGACTTTGTTTAAAAAAATAGCATAGCTAAGAATTTGTTAGACTTCAAAAAGCAGTAATATTGATTCTAGATCTTTTCCCTTTCCATTGTAGTGCCAAACACAGGAATTCTAATGATTTCTGTATCTGGTCTAATAAAAACACTAAAATTCTAAATCATAGTGCAGACCAGTGGTGTCAGACTCAAAAAGAAACAGATACTCATAGATGCACATTCACATAGAAAATCACAAATTGACATTATCTATGTGGCACTGTATTTTTATTTATTTTGTTAACCATTTCTCAGTTACATTTTAATCTTGTTCTGGTCCCACTCAGGAGTTTTGCCAGGCATTTGTGCCCTGCTTTGAGTTTGACACCTACAGTATAGAACATTGTAGCAATCTGACACAGGTTAAATAAAGTCCATTAGAAAATGAGATAATAGATTATATAATAGGTCATTAGATAAGCTGAGTTCCTTCTTTCCTCTCCCCCTTTCCTCCTTTCTTTCCCTTCCTTCCTTCTCTTCCTCCCTTCCTTCCTTACCCATTGATTAAAACTCATTATGTAATAGGGCCTGTGTTCCTGTTTTCTTTGGATTTACAGAGTAGTAGGACAAACATAGATAACGGTAATATGTAACATTTCATCCTAAGTGCATTAGAGATACAAAAAAACCCAAAAAGAACACTATGATAGATCCACGAGGGAAGATTTCTGTCAGTGATATCCAAGAAGACTGCCTCAAGGATGTGGCATTTGAGTTGGGCTGGAAATGGTGGTAACAATTTGGTCAGTAAAAGAGAGAGATATCCCATAGGTTGGCAGAGGAAAGGGCATTAGCAAAGGCTAAGAAGAAGCAGAGCAAAGGGTACATCCAAGAATCATAGATATAGAAGGTACCTGATAAGTTATCTAGTTCAACTCACTCGATTTTCAAATCAAGAAACCAATACCCAGAAGGATGGTTTACCCACAGACACACAGGTAAGTGGTAGAACAGGGATTTTAACATAATTTTTCTAGACACATTTGACAGGAATATAGGGTTAGAAACAGGGAATAATATGAGATAAAGCTGAAAAGGTAGGTTAATGTCATATGATGAAGCCTTGAATCCTAGCAAAGAGTACTTGGACCTTGCTTAGGAAACAATTAAGAGTCACTGAAAATTTTTAAGCAGAGGGTGATTAAAGCAGATTTTTGTGAAAGAAAGGTTATTCTGGGAAACATATTCAATTCAATTCAGCAAATATTTTTAAGAATCTGTAAGGAGTTAATCAGAGCAGACCCCGGTTAACAATTTACAAAGCAGTCCACCTTTATTTGGAACTTGTGATTATTCATTCCTTAGGGAGTATATGATACTTCTTAGAACATGGGTTTCACTGATAAGTACTGCCCCCAAGATGATTCGTTGTCATGAGATATTACCACTCAGTCTTTTTCTCCACTTTTCTTCCAAAGAGATCCTAGAAGTGGGACCAGTCAAGGTGTCTTCACTTCCACCTGCCATGAGGTGATAATAGTGAACTTGAGGTAGGCATACATGGGAGCTACATGTGCTGTTGCATGCAAGTCCTAAGAGGAAAATTCATGGACAAAGTCCATTTTCTGGCCCTAGTCTTAGAGAAGTTCTCAGCAATATGGCAAACATGGAGATGGGAGCCATGGGGTTAAGAGTTTCTGAGTGTTGCCACTTTACAACTAAGGTTCAACAGTCCTTGAATCCAGCCTTCTAGTCAGAGAAGCAGGATTTCCCAGACATCAGTTGCCTTGTGAGTAGTCCCAAGTCTGAAAACTCAAGGATCTAACTTTTTATTAAAAGGAAAAGAATTTCCTGAGCATTTCATTTCTATTGAGAGAAGAGTATTGCACAAGCAGCTGTCAGAGTTAGGAGTATCAAGAAGAATTAAACATATGATATAGAGGAGCATAGAGCCTAAGCTTTGCACTCTGTTATTATAGTGATTTATTTGGACTACCAAGGCATTACTGTATAGAGCTAGACAAAATAACAAAGTGCATTTGGAAGATAAAAAAACTAGGATGTCAAGAAACAGCATGAAACAGGTAGGAAATCGCAGTTTCAGACCTCAAACTATATTATAAAGCAGTAGCCTTCAAAATTATTTAGTACTAGTTTAAAAATAGAAATGTAGATTAATGGAACAGAACAGATAAGAATTAGGGAGAGGGGGAAGAAATCAAACTCAAAGCCCTGTCTTTGATAAATCCAAGAATACTCTACCGGGCGAAGGACAACTTGCTCCCTAAGAATCTCTGTGAAACCTGGAAAACGGTTTGCCTCAAACTATATTTAGACCAGAATCTTGTATCGTATACCAGAATAAGTTCCAAATAGACTCTCAATTTAAGTATAAATATCACATCATAAAAAAATTCAGGAAAAAAAATGAATGGCAATATCTTTAACACAATGGCTAGAGTGAAGCTTCTTAGCCAAACCAAGGAGAAAGAAGATCAAAAAAGAATTAACAGACCATTTTGATTATGCTAAGGATATTGACTGAATGTTCATACCTAGATAATTCTACTAGGTGTATAACCCATAGAGTCAAAGCAAAGAACTATCCAACAGAATCCAAAATTCTCTTGGTAGCACTTTTTGGGGTGGGAAAGAAATGAAAGTAGCTACCCATCAATTGAGAACATGGCTAAATATATTGTGTTATATGAATATGATAGAAGGTTACTTTGCAATGAGAAAGGCTGTATATCAAGAATTCAGAGAAACATAGGAAGATTTCAGTTAATAGGCACAAAGTAAAGTAAATGGAAGTCAGAGAATAACTAACAGTGATTCACCATAGCACAAATGACTATAAGTGGGGAAAGAAAATGAAATTGAACATTTTGTGATATGGCAAATGTGGCCTTAGAGAACAGATAAGAAAATGCACCTTGCTCCCTGCATTGACAGATACGGATCTGGTGGATATAAAATAATTCCATGTATTCTTCTATGTGACCAATATGTTGTTTCCTTTTCTGAACTCTTACTTTTTCTTCTAAAATCTTTGTCACAAGAGAAAAATTAGTGAGTAGAGGAGAGAGGTGTTGTATATTCATAACGAATATGATATAAAAACAAAAGCATCAATAAAATAGTAAAGACGGGGCACTTTCCCAGAGTAAAATCTAGGTAAGGCATAACAATCCCAAGAGTAAGTAATTTTTTGGTGCTGCCCAAATACTAGAACTAGTCCAAATGAGCCCAGAACTTGAATCATCAGTTGGTTAACATGTCTCATGAAGGTTAGGAGGCACCTGTTGTAGGTTCTTGTGATACAAAGACAAAAATGAAATAGCGCTGCCCTCAAGAGTTTACAACTTTATTACAGGGTTGAGTGGAAGGCAAGGAATAGGAATATATTATACAAGGTAGAGTAAATGCACGTAATAAAAAAAATTCAGAGGAAGAAAACACCATCAACTGGGAGAATTGGAAAGGCTTCATTTAGGAGGTGGCATTTGAATTGCACTTTGAAGGAAGATAAGGATTCTAAGAGAATGGAGGGAGGTAAAGATGGCATGTAGTCCAAACTTGGGGGCTTTTGCCTATACAAAAAGCATGGAGGTGGCAGAAAGAATTACATGTACAAGAAACAAGGCAGTTTCATGAGAATGGAGCATGTACAAAAGGGAATAATAGGAAATGAGTGGAAAGGTAAATGGGATTGTGCATGCTATAAACAGAGATGTCAGAACCATATTAAATTGTAATTGGGAAATATTAACAAACAAATACATAAAGAAAATGCAGTAGAACATAGATGATGTTAATTTGTGGTTTCTAATATACATTGATGGTTTGTGGGATTTTTTGAGGCAATCAGGGATAAATGACTCTCCCAGGATCACACAGCTAGTCTGAGGCCAGATTTGGATTCAGGTCCTCCAGACTCCAGGGCTATTGCTCTATTCACTGTGCCGCCTAGCTGACCCCCAGTTCCATTTCAGTTTGATACCACTACTGTATGATGGCTTTAAATAGCAAGCTGAGGATTTTGTATTTTTTCTTATAGAAAATAAGGGATTAAATAGAATTGGGATTTTTTCATTTGTTTTGTTTTAGTAGGGAAGTGATATGGTCTAATCTATTTTTGTGACTATTGGTAGTTGGGTATCTGTATAGAGAAAGGATTAAATATGAAGTTTAGATTGTAAAGGGAAAGAGTGGAGGCAGGAATACCTTCTAAGAAAAATGTAGGCAGAGGATAACTAAGGCTTGCTTTAGCATTGTAACAGAGAGAGGAGGGAGCAAATTCAGGAGAAGTTTGGAAATTAGAATTGACAACACTTTGTAAATGAATGATAATTCTAATTCATTCTGACCAAGAGTCTAGGGAAGAAGAAAGAGTCTAAGATAACCAGAGACTAGGAGACAATGTGAATGGCGATGCCATAGACAAACTTAGTAAAGTCAGGAGGCCAGATTTAAGTGAAAATGTAAGCTCAGTTTGTGAGGTAGGATTTGAGATAGTAGTGGGACATTTAAGTGGAGATTACCTGATGACAGTCTGAAAAATAGCTGTGGAGCTCAGAAGAGAGGTTTGGGCTGGACAATACAGATATGTCAGGCCTTTTCGTAAAGGTAAAATGGCAGGAAGACTGAGAAGTAGCAAATGAATAACTTGCATATTGTTTTGTTACATAAGTATTGCTAAGAGATCTAGAATGGTGGTTCTGAAGCTTTGAAGTCTCAAGACTGCTTTACACTCATAAAATTATTGAAGGCCACCAAATCTGAGAAAATATATGCCAAACAATATAGTTGAATGAGGTCTCATTCTGGGAACGAGATAACTCAGCTCAGCCGAGAGAGAGAGAGAGATCCTATATCTTACCCAATAGGAAATTCTCAGACGTCTCTAGAATAGTGTGTTGGGGTTAGGAACTTAGATACATTGCCAGCTCTTCTCATGTCAGCTTCTTCTTGGTCTTTCTCCCCCTTTAGCTACTTGAAAAGGGGTTGGAATAATATTTTCTCTCTCAAAACTGGAACCCAGAAAAGCCCATATTTCTCTTCTCTTCCAGTCTTTCCAACTCCACCCCTCATATGGTCACAGAGCATTGCATAAGTAGTCTCCATCGATAAGGAGAGAGTCCCGTAAAGTTGGCCCCTTGAACTAAGTGTTGCATTCATAATGCAGATTAAACTGGAAAGTGTCTCATGAGTACTTTTTTAAATTTTGAGAGCCAGTTGTTAAACATTTACCAGCATACCACTTCTCCTAGGGGATAATCATATTTTGATATCTTCTGAATGAGTGGAAAGTCCTAAACATGTTGAGAAGTCATGGACAAGAGTCACGCAGACTGAAAAGGCATGGATTGGTTACAAACTGTACCTTTTGTGATAGGACCAGTATTTTCTTGACTCAGTGTCCCTAAGTTCTCTTACATCCTTGACTTCCCTCTCCCATGCAATGTGATTGGTTCCATCTTCCCTGATGCAGCTTCCTGGCCTGGAGGCGTAAAAGATCCTAGCTGTATGTAGTCAGTGCTTCTCAGACTTGGTGGTTACCTGAAACCATGAGAGTCACCATACCCTGATGATATGTTGGCATTTCTAGATCCAGATAGAGATGGAGATGAAGGAGGCCATATCCAAAGAAGTGCTGCTATATCCTTGCTGTGTTTGAACAAAGTAAGCCTCTTTTGTTCAGTGGCTCATGAATAACTCATTTCATCCTAACATCAAAACTGAGCTAAGAAGATGCTGAAGTTAGAGAGTATCCACATGATAAATAGAGGTTCTTTTGGAACATTAGCCAGAGGGGCCCAGCTAATATTCAATCTTAGAAGAACAAATAGAAATTTGCAAGATTATTACTCATAGTTAGAACCATTAAAGATAAAAAATGATCAGCACATTAGCATTTCAGTGGTGAGAGACAAACCTCTGTAAGCCCAGTTACTATTCAGCAAGCGGACTCATTTTATTCCTTCTGATCTAGGAGTTGATTATGCTTCCTTCAGTAATTACCAGAGACAAATTTTATTATACGGTTGATTCTCAAAACTCTAGTTTTGTGTTGGGTCACTGCAAACAGGACACACAGTAATTGCAGGTTAAGGAAAGATAATAAAAGTTGTTTGGAAACCTTAGGTGAGATACTTTTTTTTTTTTCAATTGCTGAAGGTAGATGAATAGCCCACAGTGGGAGCTGATAAGGACTCAAGCAAAATAAAAGACTTCAAATCTTTTGTGTAAAGGCTGAGGAATATATTCAAGGAACTCCTGTTTGATTCTGCATTCAATCAGTGATTCTTCCACGGATCAGAACCTGTGCTACAAATCAATAGTGGGCACCATATTCTAAATCAACAATCAAAGCCAAAAAGCCTTTAGTAAAGACCTACTAAATTTTAGGCATTAGGAAAAAAACAGACTTGCCCTCAAGGAGCTTAAATTCTACCAAGAGGAAATTACAGCATAGAATCTAATAAAAACATAGGTTTTTAAAATTAATTTATTTTAAACTTAAATACTGAAAATTAAATACACAATAAGAAAGGAAAACATGGTTGTTTGAAGAATGAACAAACACATAATTAGGTATATTGGGAATTGATTCTCTATAAGAAGATTTGTGGACACATAATTTTTAAATAGGGATGGCCTATGACTGAATCCATTTTCCTGAAACCATTCTCAAGGATAAATTCCCTCTTAATAACCACAGCTAGTGGTGTGGACAATTCTAGTATCTTCTTGATGCTTCATTTTGTTGTCTTCCCCATATGTTCAGGTCTGTGGTAGTATCTCATAAGCAAATTCCTCTGTCTTGAATAAAGATATTCCATAAACCTAATTGCCAAAATGAAAGATTCATGAAAATGTGACCCCCTCTAAAATTATAAGGGCTTCAAATAGGCGTAAGAAGACTGCCATGGGGCAAATTGAACTCTTACCCCAAAATGTATTTTTATAAATGAAATTAGAGAATCTCAGAGTTGGAAAGGAACAAAGATCATTCATTTCAACTCTTACCAATGAATGGATCCATTTGACAAAATCCCATAAAAGTGGTCTTCTAGCTTCCTCTTAAGCACTTCTAGTGACAGGGACCTTACTTCTTTAGAGGCAGCCTACTCAATTTTTGAACCACTCTAATTGTTAGAGTCATATATCCCTCATGACAATCATGGGGGTTGGAGAAAGGATAGCCCTTCTGGGGAAAGAGAGACAGGGTCCAAATCTTGACCATAGCAACTTTAGTTGGGAAAATTGAGTTTCTTGGGAATGTGAAGATCTGGGTGACTGAAACTGAACAGATCAAGGTACAAGAGCACAGTTTTCAGGCTGCACAGAATATTACAGAATCAGGAGATGATTAGTATAGAGTGTTGCTTAGCTGGCTATTTGGGTAAACCTGTCCCCATAAAGCGTTTTATAATGGTAGTACCACCTTGGCTTTGGACTCTTGTATAATAATGGCCATGATCTGGAACCACCATATCCTTTCCATGTTCAGAGGTATCAATAAGCTTATAGACTTGAATAATATCCCTACTCCTTCCCAGGATGCTTCTTTCAACCTTGCAGTCTGACAGCTAAGTGGTAGAATGGATAGACCTGGATTCAGGAAGAACTGAGTTCAAATCCATCCTCAGACACTCACTAGTTGTGTGACTTTGGCTAGTATCTATTTTTTTAATGGTATTTTATTTTTCCTCAGCTACATGTCAAGAAAGTTTTTAGCATTCATTTTACAAGGTTTTGAGTTCTAAATTTTTCTCCCTCCCTCCATCCTTCCCCTCCACTCCTCTGAAAATGGTAGGCAGGTTGATATAGTTTATACATATGTGAAACAGTAAGGCAATAATAGCAACATAGATGATAATTGTCAAAATGCCTATGTAGTTCTGTATCGCAAAGTATACGAGACTCTCCACATAGAAGGTAGAAAAAGTACGCCATTTATTCAGACGCCAGAGAACCATATCCCACAAGCCATTTATCCAGTCTACGACAGCAGTAAAACATTTCACACACAACATCACAACCTGAAAACTCGCCATCCCAAAACCTCTCTGACCTCCTGCTGGGGTCTTCCCCAAAACAAACTCACAGCCTGTTCAGTTCTAACAATCAGAAGGGCAGCCACCAGCAGCCATATTGTCTCTCTCTCTCTCAACATTTCCTATAACATAACTTCCTTTTCCTGTTAGGAAGCTCCTCTCACCATGTAACTTGGGCTTCCTGTGACATAAGCAGGTCACACAGCCTATTACTGGGTGGCAAAGATCTTCAAAATTGCTAATACATTATGCTATCATGCAAAAAATATTTCCATATTAGTCACAGTTGTGAAAGAAGAAACAGATAAAAAAAAACCATGAGAAAAGATAAAGTGAAAAAAATACTTTGATCCGTTGAGAGTCCATCAGTTCTTTATCTGGATATCTGTACTTATCTTGGTTCATTGTGTTACTGATAGTTGATCTTCATACAATGTTGCTGATACTATGCACCATGCTTTCCTGGTTCTGCTCATTTCACTTTGTATCAGTTCATACAAGTCTTTCCAGGATTTTCTGAAGCCTATTTGTTGATCATTTCTTATTGCACAACAGTATTTCCCAATTGATGGGCATCCCCTCAATTTCCAGTATTTTGCCACCACAACAAAAGGGCTGCTATATTTTTGCACATGTAGAACCTTTTCCCCTTTTAATGATCTCTTTGGGATACAGACTTAGTAGGGCTATTGCTCGATCAAAGGGTATGCATAATTTGGCTGCCCTTTAGGCATAGTTCTAAATTGCTCCCCATAATCGTTGGATCAGTTAACAACTCCACCAACAGTGCGTCAGGGTCCCAATTTTCCCACATGCTCTCCAACATTTTTTGTTTTCCTTTTTTTTTTTGCCATATTAGCCAATCTGATAGGTATGAAGTGGTATCTCAGAGTTGTTTTAATTTTGATTTCTCTTATCAAAAGTGATTTAGAGTACTTCTTCATATGCTTATAGTTTTGATTTCTTCTTCTGAAAAGTGCCTGTTCATATCTTTTGACCATTTATCAATTGGGAAATGGCTTATTTTCCTATAAATTTGACTCAGTTCTCTATACAGTTGAGAAATGAGGCCTCTATCTGAGACACTTGCTATAAAGCTTGTTTCCTGTCTTTCTGCTTTCCTTCTAATCTTGGTTGCATTGGTTTTGTTTGTACAAAAGCTTTTTTTTATTTAATATAATCAAAATTATCTATTTAACATTTTGTAATGCTCTCTATCTCTTGTCTAGTCATGAATTCTTCCCCTCCCCATAGATCTGACTGATAGATTATTCTAATATTCTATTTACCTCCTTAGTATCTTTCTTCTTAATTTCTTGGTTGGATTTATCAAGTTCTGAGAGGGGACAGCTGAGATCCCCCACTAGTGTAGTTTTGCTGTCTATTTCTTCCTATAATTCACTTAACTTCTCCTTTAAGAATTGGATGCTATACCACTTGGTACATATATATGTCCAGTATAGATATTGCTTCATTGTCCATAGTACCCCTTAGCAAGATGAAGTTTCCTTCCTTATCTCTTTAAATTAGTTCTATTTTTGCTTTTACTTTGTCTGAGATCAGGATTGCTACCCTCACTGTTTTTACTTCAGCTGAAGCATAATAGATTCTGCTTCAGACCCTTACCTTTATTCTGTGTGTGTGTCTCCCTGCTTCAAATGTGTTTCTTCTAAACAATACATTATAGGATTCTGGTTTTTGATTCACTGTGCTGTTTCCATTTTATGGAAGAGTTCATCACATTCATTCCTTCTTCACTGATGTTTTTCTTCTGCCTACTAACTTCCCTCTCTCCTGTCAGTCCCTACCCCACTTACTTGATCTCCTCTCCATCTACTTCTCTGTCAGGTAAGACATCTTTCTATATTCAACTGATTGTGTGTATGATTCCCTCTTTGAGCCACTACTTATGAGAGTAAGATTCAAGCCATGTTCGTTGCCCACCCTCCCATTTTCCCCTCCACTGTAATAGGTCTTTCGTGCCTCTTCAAGTGAAATAATTTACCCCATTCTACCTCTCCCTTCCCTCTGCAACCAATGTACTCCTCTTTCTCATCTCTTAAATTTTTTTTGTGTCAGTCCCTCAAATTCACCTTATAGCCATCCCCTCTGCCTATGTATATATTCTTCTAGCTGATACAATTTTAAAGAATTACAGTATCATCTTCCCATGCAGGGACATAAATAGTTTAGCTCTATTGAATACATTATGTTTTCTTTTACCTTTTTACCTGTTTATGCTTCTCTTGGGCCTTGATATTGGCAGTTAAATTTTTGGTTTAATTCTGGTGTTTTCCTTATGAAAGCTTGAAATCCCTCTTTTTCATTGAATGAGCATTTTTTTTCCTTGATGTATTAGGCTTAATTTTGCCAGGTGAGTAATTCTTAGTTGTAGTCCTTGCTCCTTTGCCTTCAGGAATATCATGTTCCATGATCTCCTTTTCTTCAAGGTTACAGTTGCCAAGTCCTGTATAATACTGATCATGACTCCCTGATCCTTAAATTGTTTCTTTCTGGCCACTTGTAGTAATTTTTCTTTGACCTGATAACTCTGAAATTTTAATTGCAAATGTCCTCCTTATTCCTTGGAATTTTTATTTTGGGATACCTTTCCTGAGGTGGATGCTTTCAATCCCTATTTTGCCTCCTGGTTTCAGGACATCAAGGCAGTTTTCCTTGATAATTTCTTGAAAGATGCTGTCTATATCCTCCTTTGGATTATGGCTTTCAGGTTGTCCCATGATTGTGATATTGCCTCTTCAGCATCTATTCTCCAGGTCAGTTGTTTTCCCCATGAGGTATTTTACATTTTCTTCTATTTTTTCATTCTTTCAATTTTGTTTGATTTATTCTTGTTCTCATGTAATCATTAGCTTCCACTCACCCAATTCTAACTTTTAAGAAGTTATTTTCCTCAATTAGCTTTTGTACTTCCTCTTCCATTTGGCCAATTCTACTTTTAAGTAGTTTTCTAGGCTGTTGACTCCTTTTTCATAATTGTCTTGTATCACACGCATTTCTTTTTACCATTTTTTCTTCCACATCTCTTACATGATTTTTAAGCTCTTTTTGAGCTCCTCAATGAGATCTTTCTGAGCTTGAGACCACTTCCTGTTTTTCTTTGGGGTTTTGCCCATAGGTATTTTGACATTGTTGTCCTCTTCTGAATTCGTGTATTGGTGTTTCCTGTCACCATAATAACTTTCTATGGTCAAATTCTTTTTGTTGTTGTTGTTTTTTGCTCATTTTTGGCCTTTTTCCTTTCTTTTAAATTTAAATTTGAGCTCTGTTCCTGGGGTGGAAAGGGTGTCTTAGGCTTCTTATGCCAGGGGCTGCAGACCCTGGCTGTTTACCTGGTGCTACACTGATGTTGCCCTGAGGCCCATGGAAGACCCTCATGTCTGGTGCTGTGTTGAGGGGGTGATGTGGGGGGGTGAATGGCACTGCTGGAGGCAGTAGGGGTCTTGCAGCTTACTTGGTGCCAGTGGTGGTGTCTGGCTCAGTGGAGTTTTTCTGTGTTTCCCTGGGGTTACTCTGAAGCCCATGGAGGTCTGGTTGCAAGAGGGTGCCTGTTTTGCCCTGGCTATGCTGAAGCACATGGAGGTCTGGCCCCTGGAGGATGCCTGTTTGCACTGGGCTACACTGAGGCACATAGAGGTCTGGCTGCAGGAGGACATCTGCATGCCTGTAGCCACACCAAAGCACGTGATGGTTCATGGAGCTGGAGTCTGCCAGTTCCCTTGGCTATCCTAAGGCATGTGAGGGTCCTGGTGTTGGTTTTGCCTGACATACCGCATCAGACCTCAGGATTTCCTGCTGGTTTGCTGAGTTGGGGCTTTCTGGTGGCTTGCTGGGATGCCTCCTCTCCTGGATGACACTCCCCTTTTACCTGAGTGAGACAAGCCTTTCTTGCCAATCTCCCAAGTCTCCTGGGCTAAAAGACCACTCTGGACTAAAAGACTGCACCACTCCATCTTTTTACTGGCTCCACTGTTCCAGGATTTGTTCTGGGACACTATTTTATGGTTGTTTAGAGATGAATTTGGAAGAGATACAGCTATTTACTGCTTACTCTGTCATCTTGAGGCTCCTGGAAGTATGGAGCAAGTCTCAACCTCTGTCTGCCTCAGTTTTCTCATTTGTAAAATGGGGATAATAATAGCTCCTACTTGGTTCCCTCCTCTCATCCAGGCTTATTATAAGGATAAAATGAGATAATATTTGTAAGGCATTTTTCATACCTTAAAAGCACTATATAAATACTAGCTATTACTATGATGAATTTGGTAGGCACAGTGTTGGAGAAAGGTCTCTCCTAGTTCTAGTGGATATACATTATATATTGGCTTCATTCAACCAGTAATTTATATGATCATCAGTTTTAGAGCCTGAAGGGACTTTGAAGAGATCATTCAGTCCAAAATTCTCATTTTATGATGAGGAAAATGAAGCAAGAGTCATCTAAATTTAGTGATGTAGCAAGTGACATTCAACTAATTTTAATTAGGCACCTACTTTGTACAAGATAATGTGCTACAAATATATATGCATCACAGACCTTGTTCCAAAGGAGTTTTAATGGAAGATAAAAGAAAGCAGCATAAACAAATTACTATGATACAAGAAGGGCTGGGATAAATGTAAAAGTTATGTCTGGGCAAAGATAAATTTGAAGAGAAAGAGATTGCCTTCCTTTATTAGTGCAGAGAAGGCTTTATGGTACATGTAGTGTCTAACTTGGGTCTAGAAGAAAAGGAATGACTTTAAGAAAGGTGGTGGTAGATATTCTACAAGTAGGAGATAGCATGAAGATGGAAAGAGAGAAAGATAATAATAGGAGATAGAGATTGCTCTAATTTGGCAGAAACATATAGTACATGAAGGGTCTGGAAAAAAAGGCCCATACTAGCTTCTGGAAAGCCTTGAATGCCAGGGTAAGCAGTTTATATGGTGTTTCATAGGCAATGGGAAGCCACTGAGTTTTCAGTAGAAAAGTAGCATGATAGAGAAATTTTTGACAGACTAGTAATCCTAATGGTAGAAGGTGTGGCACTGGAGATGCTCTTCCAAGATTCATTTTGCATACTGCTTTTTCTGCTCTTCAGATGTGTTTTAGAAAATTGATCTTTAGCAGACTGAATGATGCAATTCAGAAAACTATGAGAAACCTAGGACCCTAATATGAGGCAACATAAGTATGATAGGCTCATTCTTGTCCCCAGTAGTTGCCTGCTGATTTATTTCCTATATACAAGACACCTTTTCAGGGGCAAAACTGAGAACTTAATAAATCCTTGTAACTAATTGATTTAGTTGATTGAACAAAACCCCTCAGTGTTAATCAGCTCACTACACCTAAAGCACACAGTAGAATCTGGAGGCTGGTTAAGGAGTGTTGAGTCAGAAATTCAGACCATGAATAAACTTAACAATACCCTCGTTCTCTTTTGCCAGCAATGAAGTGATGAAGCCGTGCTCTATATTCATCAAGGTGACACAGTGGATAGAAGACTGGGCCTGGAGTCAGGAAGTGGTTGTTGTTCAGTCATTTCAGTGGTGTCCAACTCTTTTGCGAACCCATTTGGGTTGTTTGGTTGTTTGGGGTTTTTTTTTGACAAAGACACTGGAGCAGTTTGGCATTTCCTTTTCCAACTCATTTTACGAATGAGAAACTGAACCAAATGAGGTTAAGTGACTTGCCCAGGGTCACATAGCTAGCAAATGTCTGGGGCCAGATTTGAGCTTGGGTCATCTTAATTCCACGGTTAGCATTCTATCCACTGCACCACTTCACTGCCCCTGTTTCAGGAAGATATGAGTTCAAATTCAGCCTCTGATACTTGCTAGCCATATGACCCTGGTATAGTTACTTAACCTCTGTCTGCCTCTGTTTCCTTAATTATAAAGTGGGGATTATATTAGTACCTGCTTCCCAAGATTGTTGTGAGGATCAAATGTGATGATATTTGTAAAGTGCTTAACACAGTGTCTGTCACATAGCTGGCACTTAATAAATGCTTGTTTCTATCAACAGAATTTTAAATGCCTTCTGGTCTGGACTGGCCTCTAGTCTGAGAATGGCTGGAGCCAAAAAAGAATAGGCTAGAGAGGGTTGTGTCAGGAATGCAGTAGCAGTTTAATTAGTTTCAGAGTGAGGAAAACACTTGCAAGGAGCTTAACATGTTGGGGTACAAGCAGTGCTTATATACATAAGTGGGCTGGACTATGACATAGTCATTCTTAGGTCTTGAGTAGCTGTTTCCACAGCAGCCTCATGCGTGGACAATGCAGGTGTTCCTGGGTCCTATGGGAACAGTCTCCAAGTTGATTGTCTCACAACAGGATACAGTACCTGATTTGGTTCACTTAGCTGTTACAAGGAACAGGTATTGTGAGCAAGTCAAGCAGGGTCACAGATGGCTCTCAGGTCCCTGGGAAACAGGGGGCAGTGAACCCCTGGTGCTGGTCAAAGCAATACACTTTGACAGAGTACAAAGGATTATTGTTATGCCAAGCTCAGGGCATGGCCTGCTTGCTGGGCCTTAGCTCTGGGAAACAGGGTGTCTCAAAAATATTTTTACATTTCCTTCCTTTCTTTATTAAATGAGCTATACCTTTCTCTATGGAGGAGTGGGAGCTTCCTTGAATTCTGGAAAATTTATACATATAGAGTCTAGCCAAGGCCATAATAGGTTGTAAAATCAGCCACAGTTAATCTCTACCAATTTCCTTTTCTTCCTCCTTCAGCATCCAATCAGCTATAATATTAAGAGATCCTAATACGTAGATTTGAGAGCAAATGTAATAAACAATACCTGTGGAAGAAACAGTATCCTAAACTCTGCCCCTATGCAAGTTGGGCTAATTTATCCTTAAAAGGTATTGAGACCCTCCTTGATACCAGGTTGACTCAAGGGACTAAAGGCAGAGAACATTTGACATCACTTTCTGGTCACCTGAACACAAAACAGCCATGAGGAACTCCAGGAGCTCTCTGGCCCTTGGCTGATGGACCAACATGGACAACTCAGGGGTGGAAGAGCTTCACCTTCCTGAATCAGGTTGTATCCTCAATGCATATCTTTGATGAATTACCATCTTTTTTTTATTAACTGTTGAAAGACCTACAGATGTCTCTAATAATGAACATAAGCTACCATGGAATAAGTCTTGAGTAAGGCCTGGGCCAGGACAACCTGGGAAGTGAGGAAAACAGTTATGAATTTACTGACACATGCCAGAGATAGGACCTTTCCTATATAAAAAAGGAAACTAGAAAATTTTGTGGTTACACCTCATGTTCTTGTGTGGCGCACCAGGTCATAGCCCAGGCAACTGGTGGAGGCCTAACTCAGAATGCAAGCTTGAAGATTTATAGCATTCGGTCTCTAACCTTACTGAGACCTTGGCTGGCTATAAAGAATATCTTTCCATATATGGAATTTGGCTATGTAAGGACTTTCTTTTGGGTGGGGGGGAACAAAATGAGAATCTCTTTCCTTTCTTAGTATAGAAGCTAATTTGCCATTAAAAAAGTCATTCAGATAAGCATTTGCTATTAAATCATAGAAAGTAAATAAGTAGAAGAAACTAAACAACTCTTTTTGCTTACTCCCTACAGAACCAAAATAGTACTAATTCAAGTCATTAAAAATAAGTTAAGAAAGGTGTATCTCAGTTTTAAAGAAACCTCTCTTCTCTCCTTGTTGCTGCCCCAGTTTTATGTGCAGGTTGTTGGCTCTTTACCTGTTTCTCCATTTTTCCTTGTCTACATTTTCATTTTGCCTCAAGTTTTCTGTGCCTTGGCATTTGTTTCTCTGTGTTCCCAAAACATCATCATCCTTACTCCCATCTGCTGTCCTCGAGCTTTATAGATACCAAAATGGAGCACACTATGACCCTAACCATGACTCTGACTCATCGCCGGTCTCAGGCCCCTGTGGTTGGCCACTGTTTATCTCCTGCTACCAGATGGCAAGATGTGAAAATTCCTTTTGTTTTTGTTGTTCTAACCTCTCCTGCTTAGAGAGTATATTCCTTGAAAAAAAAAGATGGAAGAAAAATAACAGTTAAGTAACAGAATGTGAAATCACACCTCTAGAATCACAAGACCTCTGAGGCCAACTAGTCTAACATCATTTTGCAGTTGAGGAAATGGAAGCCCAGGAAGGTGATTAACCCAAGGAAACGCAGTAAGTTTCATTCTTTCTTTTCCCCTCTACATCTGTTAATGTTACATGATCCCCTCTCAGCAGAGAAGCTAAGAGACTTCCTTCCTCCCTTCCTTCCTTCCTTCCTTTGTTCCTTCCTTCCTTTTTTCTTCCTTCTTTCCTCCCTCTCTTCCTTCCTTCTTTCTTTCTTTCTCCTCCTCCTCCTTTCTTAGAATAGGTTTTTCCCTAAGCTCTTTGAGTTGTTATTACCATTGACCCTAATATCTAGTTAATTAGGGGTGAACTTGACATTTTTCTTATAAGTGTACATCACTCTTTTATATTTTTCCCAGGCTATACTATTGCTTCCTTCTTTTGTGTGGATCCTATTACAAGCTAACCTCATCAGAGAACTCCATATAAAGCTATTTTCATTTCTTTAATTTTTCTTTCTCATCAGGTTCTCTTGTAATGACAGATATATGTTTCTCAAAGCCCTTAATATATAGATCCCTTTAGATCTATCTTCCCTTTTAATACCCCATCCCCAAACAAAACCCTATTAATAAGAGAGAACATTAAAACACTTAACCTATATCAGGGCTGTCCAAAATGTGGCCCACAGTGCAATTTATGCAGCCTGCCTACAAGCATAGAAATTTACATAATGTTTTAGTAAATGAAGCCGAGCTACCACAAAGCTCTCACTAAAATGGCAAATCAAAATATGTTTTCTATTGTTTCAATAAAAAACCTAAGGTTGGACAGCCCTCACCTATATGTTTACTTACCCATCTATATTACATTTTTATTGGAATAATATGAATTTGCATCAAGGACATCCTTGTTGAGGGTATTAGTAGGTAACTAACATGCTTTCAAAACTGAAATCCCATAATAGTCCACATCTTTACCATTAAACAATGTCATTTCTTGTGCGTTGATATCCTTAATTGGTGGCCTAGAACCCCAAACTCTGTGCTTGTACAGACTAGGTTTCATCTTGTGCTACAAATCAAATCTCTTTGGCTTGTTTAACAATTACCAAGGTGTTCCTGGGACCCTCAGCATTTAGATTTTGTCTTATTTTCCACAAATAAGTATAAAAGGACTTTTGTTCTTTTGCAAGTACTCAAAGAATGTTAGACACAAAATACTCTTCATTTGATTCCAAGACCATAAGTGCAAAGAGCCCATGGACACAGTAGTATCTAACATTCATAGGTCTATTCTTGTGCACTTCCTTCTGAGATATTATCTCTGATTCCAACATTTTACACTCCCCTTTAAACATTGTACCTGATGGAGAGTTGTGAAGGTTGTAACAACAATGTTACTTGCAGCTGCTGTGGGGATGTAAGACCTGCACATAGGTGGGCTGCTAGCACAGATTCTTGGATCTGCTTTTCTAAAGGAAAGCAACTGTAAAGGGGTCAACAATCTTACTTTAATCAAACATATATTTTATATATATACACATTATATAGATAGATAGATATATAGATAGATAGATAGATAGATAGATAGATAGATAGATAGATAGATAGATCATTCACTTAGTTCACGGGAAAAGTCAGCACCCTGAACTTCAGAGAACGTACAAACAAAAATTATAAGCAGAAAATATATAAACAGAGCAAATACAAACAGCAAAGACCAACAGACAACTTCCAATTGTCTGACCAAAAGCAATACATACATAGTTACCAGAGAGAGAAGCAGTAACATCTGGGTTTTTCAAAGCCAGGGGGACTCCTTAACCCAGATGAGACCTAGAGTCTCATCTGGCTACATCACATGGACACTGTTCCCATAAGTGAGCCCCAAAGCAAAATGCTAACCTCAGAGTATATATACACTTCTTCAGGGTCAGAGGGCATCATAACCCTTGTGACCGAGGCTCATGTGACTCAAACTCACGCAACTTAGGCTTCCATGTGACTTAAGCATGTTACATGGGCCTATTAATGGATGGGAAAGATCTTCCCATTAAGCAAAAATATGTTAACAATACAAAAGTATCAGTCAATCAACATTAAGCACCTCCTATGTGCCAGGCACTCAACTAAGTGCTGGGTATACAAATAAAAAAAAGTCCTTGCTCTCTAGTAGTTTACACTCTAATGGGGGGAAGGCAACACACAAAAAGAATCTGAAGAAGGGAAGAGAAGGAAAGGGAATATATGGAAAAATCCAAAGGATTTCAATCAGTGGGAAATTAAGACATTACTGGCTTGGATTCTGGGAGGTCTCTGCTCAGCTAATGGGATCTTATATGAGTTTCCTGGAGAAATTTTGATCAGTCATGACCTTGACTATGAGATTGTTCCTTTGGCATACCTCCTAGCCCTACATGACCTGGGCAAAATTTATGATCTTGTACAGCAGGGCTGTCCAACCTTAGATTTTTATTGAAACAGTAGACAATATATTTTGAGTTGCCATTTTAGTGAGAGCTCTGAGGTAGCTCGTCTTTGTTTACTAAAACATTTATGTAAATTTCTGTGCTTGTAGGCAGGCCGCATAAATCACACTGCCACATTTTGGACAGCCCTGTTGTACAGTATAAACCCATTTCAGAAAGGTCAGCAATATTGACAAGCAAATAAAAGCTTTACAAATGTAGTATTTCTTCTAATAATAATAGTAATAGCTAACATTTATATAGTGCTTACTCTGTGCCAGACACTGCGCTAAGTGCTTTAGAATTATTATTTCTTTTGATCCTCAAAACAGCCCTGGGGGTTACTGCTTATATTATCCACATTTACAGATAAAATAACTAAGGAAAATAGGATGTAACGTGACTTACACTGTGTCACATGGCTAGTAAGTGTCTGAGGCCAGACTTGAACTCCAGTCTTCCTGACTCCAGAACTCTATCCACTGCACTATCTAGCTGCTTCTAGTGACACGCACATTTCTTTTTTTTTGCTAGGAGGAAGAGAGGCAATTGAGAGTTTTCCACATTGGAACTTCATATTTGCAGTTGCATCAGACACAGCAAAGTTTTCTTAAGATAGTGTACAGAATTTATACATTCAAATGTTTGGAAGAATCTTAAAGGGGGATTCTGGAACAGGGATATTCACCTGTATAGCTCTAAGTGAGCTATTTAAACCTTCCCTGTCTCATAGCCAGCCACCTTGGGGGCCTTAATTAGCCATACAAATATATAGCATACAATCAAAATTTGCTACTTTTTCTCCTCCTCTAAATGTAGTTTATTGATTAGCATCTTCCTCTTGGAACAGAATACAGAAAAGTTTCTGTTAAAATAAAAATGAATAATGTAGCTTTTAAGAAAATGCGAAATTATGGCACACAAATCCTTTACCTCCTGAAAAGGTCAGTCCGACTCAGAGAGCTGACCTAAAAGGAAATGGAAGTTGAATCTGTATAATTGTGAGTTCAGTTCCTCTCAGCAATGGAGACATACCTGTATGTAACTCACGCATTTGCCCTCAATAACTGGTTTCCGCGAAGAGATAAGTATCTATCAACAGTTTTACTTTATCTAACTACATCTCTAAATATAACCCATCACCCAAATCAAAAGCTAAAATGTGATGCTCCAATGATAGATGACTCAAAGTGAGTGGTACCTGTTCAGTTCTCTGTCAGCTCAAAAGGCTAACACCTTCCAATGAAAGGAGATCTTTAAGACTAATAGAAAGAGCTTGTTTAAGACTGCACCTCACACTTATAAGACTGGCAAACAGAAAAATGACAAATATTGGAAGGTATTCAAGAAAACTGGTAGACTGGGACATTGTTGATGGCACTGTGAATAGGTCTGGCCATTATGGAAAGCAAATTGGAACTATGTCTAGAAGGTTAATAAATTGTATACAAGCTTTGACTCAGCTACACTACTCCTCTGGGGTAGTTAGGTGTAGAGCACTGGGACTGGAATCAGGAAGACTCATTTTCATGAGTTTATATCTGGACTTAGATACTTACTGGTTGTGTGAACTTGGGCAAGTCACTTAACTCTGTTTGCCTCAGTTTCCTCATCTGTAAAATGAGCTGGAGAAGAATATGGTAAATCACTCCAGTATCTTTGCCAAGAAAATCCAAATAAGATGGCAAAAATTGGACATGACCGAAAAATGATTGAAAACTACTCAGCCTATGCCCCAAAGAACCCAAAGAAACGAAGAAAAAGAGCCATATGTTCAAAGATATTTACAGCAGCTCTTTTCATGAAAGCCAAAAATTAAAACTATGGGGGTATCCTATTGATCAGATGGCTTAACAAATTATGTTATATGAATGTAAAGGAATTTTATTGTGCCATAAAAAATGATGAAATTAACTACTTCAGAGGAAAATGGGAAGATCTTTATGAACTGATAAAGAAGTAATAAGCAGAACTAGGAGAACAATTTATACAACGATTATATAGAGAAAACTGAATTTGAAAACCACGAGTACAAAAGGATGGAGATGAAACATACCACTGACAGAAAAATGAGCTAAAAATCCAGAAAAAAAATACAGTTTTAGACATGGCTCGTGTGGGAATTTGTTTTTTGCATTTTTCTTAAAATTTGTTTTTTTAATTGGTTCAATGGTTAGAGAACTGGTAGATAAAGGGGCTAATTAAAAAATACTTGTTATTGAATTTTTAAAAAAAAAATTAACAGAAAAGAAAAAAGAAAGGGTAGTTTCGTGGTAGAATGTGGACAACACATTGACCTTGCTGTTTGAGGTGGGCAGGGCTCTGAAGGGATAGAACAGAACAGTGAGAGGGGTGGAACAGGGCAGAAGATATGAGAATATAATATAATTCAAGGGCCTGGAAATGAGGAGATTGCTAGAGGCCAGGAATGTGTGGTTTACCATAGTCAAGAGTGAACAGAAGATAGGAATTAACAATGTTGTAAGAGAAAAGTCATCTTTTGCAATAGTTATAAGAAAATCCCCTGACATCTCCCGTTTTATTTCTATAATACAGTCATTTCCTGATGTTGCCACCCTCTCCACCATTGAACCTTCCCTCATTTTTTTAAAGAAACCAACTTCGTGAACTTTATTTTTTCATAATATTTTATTTTTCCCTAATTATATGTAAAAATATTTTTAGCATTTTTTTTTAATTTTGTGTTCCAAATTTCCTCCCTCCTTCCTGTCCCCTCCTCCCTCATTTGAAAAGGAAAGAAATTTGATATAGGTTATATATTTGCAGTCATGCAAAATATATTTCCATATTAGTCATGTTATGAAAAAAAACAAAGGGAAAAAACAAGACAGATAAAGAAATTTTTAAAAGGTATGCTTTAATCTGCATTCAGACTCCATGAGTTCTTTCTCTGGAGATGGATAGCATTTTTGATCATAATTCCTTAAGAAATGTCTTGGATCATAGTATCACTGAGAATGGCTAAGTCATTCACTGTTGATCATCATGCCATATTGCTGTTACTATGTTTGGTGTTCTGTGTTCTGCTCATTTCACTTTGAGTCAGTTCATTTAAGTCTTTCTAGGTTTTTCTGAGAGCATCCCACTTGTCATTTCTTACAGCACAATAGTATTCCATTACAATCATTCACAACAATTTGTTCAGCAATTCCCCAATTGATGGACATCACTTCAATTTCCACTTCTTTGCCACCACTAAAAAAGCCTACAAATATTTTTGTACATATAGGTACTTTTCCTTTTTTTAAAATCTCTTCAGGATACAGACCTAGTAGTGGTATTACTGCATCAAAGGGTATACACAGTTTTATAGCCCTTTGAGCATAGTTCCAAATTGATCTACAGAACAGCTAAATCAGTCCACAACTCCACCAACAATGCATTAGTGTCTCAGTTTTCCCATATTCCCTCTAACATTTATTATTTTCCTTTTCTGTCATATTAGCTAATCTGATACATATAAGGTAGTACTTCAGAGTTATTTTAATTTGCATTTCTTTAATCAGTAGTGGCTTGCAGCATTTTAAAATATATATGCATATATAGATATACGTATATATCATGTATAGATAACTGATTACTTTGTCTGAAAACTGTTCATATCCTTTTAAACATTTATCAATTGAGGAATGGCTCTTATTTTTATAACAGTTCTCTACAATTATGGTTACTAATTGTATTTCCCTCCATCCTATTTTTCTCCTGTTTATCCTACTCTCTCTTTCCTTTCACCCTGTCCATCCTCAAAAGTGTTTTGCTTCTATCACTTCCCCAAATTCACCTTCCCTCTATCAGCCTCCCTCTACTTCTTTTATTGCCTTCCTCTCCTACTTTTCTGCAGGGTAAAATAGATTTCTATACCCAACTGACTGTGTATTTTACTCCCTCTTGAGCCAATTCAGATGAGAGTAAGGTTCACACACTTCCCTTCTCCCCACTTCCTTGATCTTCCCCTACACAAAAAAGGTTCTTTTGCCTCTTTTTTTTAAAATGTGAAATAATTTACCCCATTCTACCTCTCTCTTTCTGCTTCTTCCATTGCATTCCTCTTTCTCATCCCTTAAGTTTATTTTTTTAGATAATCATCTTGTCATATTCAACTTACACCCATGCCTTCTGTCCATGAACAGTCCTTCTTCCTGCCCTAACAATGACTAAGTTCTTCGGAGTTACAAGTATCATTCTCCCATGTAGGAGTATAAACAGTTTAACCTTGTTGAATTCCTTGTGATTTATTTTTCCTGTTTACCTTTTCATACTTTTCTTGAGTCATATTTGAAAGTCAAATTTTCTATTCTTTTCTGGTCTTTACATCAGGAATTCTTGAAAGTCCTCTGTTATTGATATCCATTTTTTACCTTGAAGGATTTTACACAGCTTTGCTTAGTAGCTAATTCTTAGTTGTAATCCTAGTTCCTTTGAACTTTGGAATATCATATTCCAAGCCCTCTGCTCCTTTAGTGTGGAAGCTGCTAAATCTTCTGTTTTTCTGACTGTGACTCCATGATATCTGAATTGTTTCTTTCTGGCTGCTTGCAGTATTTTCTTCTTGTTGCAGGAGGTCTGGAATTTAGCAATAATATTCCTGGGAGTTTTCATTTTGGGATCTCTTTCAGGAGATGATCAGTAATTCTTTCTATTTCTATTTTACCCTCTGGTTCTAGAAACTCAGTGCAGTTTTCTTGATAATTTCTTCAAAGATGATATCTGCACTCTTTTCTTAATCATGGCTTTCAGGTAGTCTAATAATTCTTAAATCATCTCTCCTGCACCTATTTTCAAAGTTGTTTGTTTTTCTAATGATATTTTCCCCATTTTCTCCTATTTTTTCATCCTTTTGATTTTGTTTTATTGTTTCTTGATGTCTCATGGAGTCCTTAGCTTCTGCTTGCTCAATTTTAATTTTTTTTTAAAAAAATAAATTTCTTCAATGAGCTTTTGTAATTCCTTTTATATTTGGACAATTTTACTTTTTAAGAAGTTCTTCTCTTCAATGAATTTTTGTACATCTTTTTCCATGTGGCCATTTCTGCTTTTTAAGGTGTTCTTCTCTTCACTGGATTTTTGAGCCTCTTTTACCATTTGACCATTCTGTTTCTTAAGGTGTTATTTTCTTTAGTATTGGGGGTGGTGGTGGTGTTAAAGAGCTCCTTTACCAAGCTGTTGACTCTTCTTTCATTATTTTCTTACATTGCTCTTATTTCTTTTCCCAATTTTTCTCTTCCTTTCTGTTATGGTAATTAGGGTTGGATTTTTTTTATAATTTTCTCTTTTGGAATGCTAAAGTAACCAAGTACCTTTGATTAAGTCTTGCTAGGTGAGAAGCCCCAGGTCCACACCCTTTTGCTGATTAGATGTGAAGCCTTTGGGCCCTAAGAAAGGTATATATACTCAGAGGTTAGCATTTTGCTTTGGGGCTCTCAATCATTGGAAGAGTGCCCTGTGATTTGACCAGACAAGACTCTGGGTAGCTGCTGGAGCCCTCCAGCTTTGAAAACCCAGATGTTGGTGCCTCTCTCTCTGGTAACTATATAATTCTTTGGTCAGACAGATAGAGGCCTGTCTGTTGATCTCTGTGTGTTATTTGCTCTGTTTATATAATGTATGTTTGTAGTTTCTGTTTGAATTTGCTCTGAAGTTCAGGGTGCTGACTTTTTCCCCTGAAGTAAGTGAATGGTATTAGTATGTTTAACTAAAATAAGATTGTTAACCCTTAAAGTTGTTTTCCTTAGAAAAGCAGATCAAAGAACCTGTGTTGGCAGCCCTTCTGTGTGCTTTTGTTTTTGGTCTTTCACCCTCACAACAGCTGCTGGAAACATCGTTGTTACACTTTCTGATTTTGATATTTTAAAATATTTTTTGAGCTCTTCTAGAAATTATTTTTGTGCCTGAGATCTATTCACATTTTTCTTTGGAGATTTGTAGCAGTTTAAACTTTGTTGTCTTCTGAATTTGTGTTTTGAACTTCCCTGTCACCATAGTAATTTTCAGTGGTCAGTATCTTTTTTGCTGTTTGCTCATTTTCCTGCTTATTTCTTGACTTTTAACTCTACATTAAAGTTGGGTTCTGTTCCTGGAGTAGGGGGCAGGGGGCACTGTCCCAAGCTTCAGGTTTTTTGTGCAGCTACTTCTGGGGATCTATAAGCTTTAATTATTCCAAGGTAGCATGATCTAAGGAAAGCAATGTTTATTTCTTTCCTTGCCAGTGCTCTGGTCTGTGAGTGACCATGAGCACTCTTTTCTACTATGACCAGGGACTCTACTCCCCTAGGGCCTTGAGCTCTGGTCTGCTATTTCCCCTTCTCACCCTGGGACTGTGACTCAAGACTGCAATCATGATCTAAATATGGACAATGCAACAGAGTCTTGCATCAAGTACCAGCAAAGGGACCTGTATAATTTCCTTCTGACCAGTTGTCTGACCCCCTTATTGTCTGTGGGCTGAAAGCTTCAGAAGCAGCTGCTATTTATTCAGTCTTTCCTAAGGCCTGCCGATGGTTTGCTGGAGTGCAGCCTCTGTTCCACTTTCACCCTGGTGTGATAGACCTTCCTTGCTGGCCTTCCAGATTATCTTGGATTGGAAAATTGTTTCACCCCATCCTCTTGTGGGTTTTGCAACTCCAGAATTTGTTTTGAAGTGATAGCTAGGAGGCAGAGCCAAGATGGCAGCTGGAAAGCAGGGGCTTGCTTAAGCTCCTGTCCAGGTCCCTCCAAACACCTATAAAAACAGCTCTGAACAAATTCTAGAGCTGCAGAACCCACGAAATAGCAAAGGGAAGCAGGGCTCCAGCCCAGGACAGCCTGGATAGTTGCTGGGAAGGGTCTATCACATGGAGCTGGGAGCAGAGCAGAGCCTAGAGTGAGCTGCGCCAGAACTAACCAGACCAGGAGCTGGGCAGAACAGGCATAGTGACCTGAATCAGTGACCTGTGGCAGTTGCCAGACTTCTCAACTCACAAACGCCAAAGACAACAGAGAAGGTTAGTGGGAAAAGCTGCTGGGACAGAGTGAAAGGAGTTTGAGATTAGCCACTGCCCCAGGGGCAGAATTGGTGCAGCCCTGAGGCTGCTTCCAGAGCTACAGCTGCAGTTGCTTCCAGCCCCAGGCCCACCTGGTGGGAGGAATTAAGTGGCAATCAGAGCAGGAGTGCAGAGCCTGCTTAGATCTGGGTTGCTGTCCAGGTTGGCAGTTCTTAGGGGAGGAGTAGTGCTGGTGTGGCAGAGCTTGCTGTGTAGAAGTAGCTCTGAAAACAGTAGCGCAGCCCCTAAAGCTTGGGACAAAGTACTCTATACTCTACAAGCTGTCATACACTGACATAAAGCTCAAGGGTCAAGTAGTTGGCTGGGAACATGAACAGGCAACGAAAATGGACTCAGATTCAGATCCAGACTTTGGAATCTTTTTCTTTGGTGACAAAGAAGACCAAAACATACAACCAGAAGAAGTCAACAAAGTCAAAGAGCCTACATCAAAAGCCTCCAAGAAAAATATGAATTGGTCTCAGGCCATGGAAGAGTTCAAAAAAGATTTGGAAAAGCAAGTAAGAGAAGTAGAGGAAAAATTGGGAAGAGAAATGAGAAGGATGCGAGAAAACCATGAAAAACAAGTCAATGACTTGCTAAAGGAGACCCAAAAAATACTGAATTAAAAATAGACTAATTCAAATGGCAAAAGAGCTCCAAAAAGTCAATGAGGAGAAGAATGCCTTGAAAGGCAGAATTAGCCAAATGAAAAGGAAGTCCAAAAGACCATGGAAGAAAATACTACCTTAAAAATTAGATTGGAGCCAATGGAAGCTAGTGACTTTATGAGAAATCAAGATATTATAAAACAGAACAAAAGGAATGAAAAAATGGAAGACAATGTGAAATATCTCAGTGGAAAAACCACTGACCTTGAAAATAGGTCCAGGAGAGATAATTTAAAAATTATTGGACTACCTGAAAGCCATGATCAAAAAAAGAGCCTAGACATCATCTTTCAAGAAATTTTCAAGGAAAATTGCCCCGATATTCTAGAGCCAGAGGGTAAAATAGAAATTGAAAGAATCCACCAATTGCCTCCTGAAAAAGATCCCAAAAAGAAAACTCCTAGGAGTGTTGTCACCAAATTCCAGAGTTTCCAGGTCAAGGAGACGGTACTGCAAGCAGCCAGAAAGAAACAATTTGAGTATTGTGGAAACACAATCAGGATAACACAGGATCTAGCAGCTTCTACATTAAGGGACTGAAGGGCTTGGAATATGATATTCTGGAGGTCAATGGAGCTAGGATTCAAACCAAGAATCACCTACCCAGCAAAACTGAGTATCATGCTCCAAGGAAAAATATGGATTTTCAATAACAGAGAGGACTTTCAAGCTTTCTCAGTAAAAAGACCAGAGCTGAATAGAAAATTTGACTTTCAAACACAAGAATCAAGAGAAGCATGAAAAAGTAAATAAGAAGGAGAAATCATAAGTGACTCACAAAATTTGAACTGTTTTGTTTACATTCCTACATGGAAAGATGATGTAAGGGTAAGTTGAATATGAAGGGATGATATTTAAAAAAATAAAATCAAATTAAGGGATGAGAGAGGAATATATTGAGAGAGGGAGAAAGGGAGAGATAGAATGGGGCAAATTATCTCACATAAAAGTGGCAGGAAAAAGCAGTTCTGTTGGAAGGGAAGAGGGGGCAGGTGAGGGGGAATGAGTGAATCTTGCTCTCATCAGATTTGACTTGAAGAGGGAATAACATACACACTCAATTGGGTCTCTTACCCCACAGGAAAGTAGAGGGAAAGGGATAAAAAGGGGGGAGTACAGGAGGGAGGGCAGATAGGGGGAGGAGGTAATCAAAAGCAAACACTTTTGAAAAGGGACAGGGTCAAGGGAGAAAACTGAATAAAGGGGGACTGAATAGGAGGGAGCAAAATATAGTTAGTCTTTTTCAACATGAGTATTGTGTAAGGGTTTTACATAATGATACATGTGTGACCTATGTTGAATTACTTGCCTTCTTAGGGAGGGTGGGTGGGAAGGGAAGAGGGAGAGAATTTTGAACTCAAAATTTTAAAAGCAGATGTTCAAAAAAAAGTTTGTTTTGCGTGCAACTAGGAAATAAGATATACAGGCAATGGGGCATAGAAATCTATCTTGCCCTACAAGAAAGTAAGGGAAAAGGGGATGGAGGGGAGTGGGGTGACAGAAGGGAGAGCTGACTGGGCTAATGGGGCAATCAGAATATATGCTATCTTGGAATGGGGGGGAGGGTAGAAATGGGGAGAAAATTTGTAATTCAAAATCTTGTGGAATTCAATGCTGAAAACTAAAAATATTAAATAAGTAATTTGAAGTGATAGCTAGGGTTGTTTGGAGGGGATTTCAAGAAAGCTCAGGAAAGTCCATGCCTTTTCTCTTCCATCTGGACTCCACCCCACCCCACCCTACCCTAATAAGAAAGAAAAACCATTAAACAAAACCAGATAAGCCAGCAACTATATATGGCAGTGTATACAATATTCCAAACCCATAGACATTCCCTTCTCTCTTCCAGGAAGTGGGAAGTGTGTTTCATCATTTGTTCTCTGGTTGTAAGATTGGTCATTATGATGAATGTGAACATAACTTTTTGAATAGCCACAGCATGTGTTATACAGTTATAGTAGGAAGACAAAAGAGGTGTATGAATTTGGAGCCCACCTTATGGAGCATACCTAAAGTTATAGACAGCCATGGACACTTCTCTTCATAAAGGTGTAAACAATGAACAGGGTTGATCTCTATCATGAGCTGGAGGAAACTAAGTGGAACAGGACTGGTCACCAAACAGGAAAAGCCTCCTATTCAACATGGACTTTCAAGGGAGAGTTGTAGGAGTCCCAAATAACATGTTGAGAAGACAGGAAGAAGGGAATGAGAATAGAAGTTGCCTTTTCCTTTGAAGCCAACTCTCCATCATTAGTGGGAGACACTTCCTACTCAGTGACCAATCCACTTCAGCACAGCCCCTCCTCCTTTGTGACACTGGAGGGGTACCTAGAGATAAATCAGAAGCCTCTGACTACATATGTCCATTACTAAGAGCTCAGATCAAAGTCTGTTTGTCAATGAAAGTAACTGTGGCTCAGGCCCTTTGTTCCTTAAGGAAAACTCTCATCATAGCATTTACACAGAACTTTGAGGTTTGCCTATTACTTTACATGTGTGTAACAACAGTGTTGCTAGCAGCTGCTGTGGGGGTGTAAGACCAATAACATCAGGACACAGGAGGACTGCTAGCATAGGTTCTTTGATCTGCTTTTCTAAGGAAAGCAACTTTAAGGAGTATACAATCTCAGTTTAATTAAACATAAATATATTATCCACTTAGTTCAGGAGAAAAAATCAGCACCCTGACCTTCAGAGAAAACACAAACAGAAATTACAAGCAGAAATTATATAAACAGAGCAAAATAAAACAAATCAACAGACAGGCTTCTAGCTGTCTGACTAAGACATTACATACATAGTTACCAGAGAGAGAAGCACCAACATCTGGGTTTTTTAAAGGGGGGGAGTGCTCCTTAATGGCTACCCAGAGTGTTGTTTGGCCGAATCACTGGAACACTCTTCCCATGAGTAAGCCCCCATGCAAAATGCTAACCTCAGAGAATATATACCCTGTTTAGGGCCCTGGGGCTTAGCACCTACTTAGCAAAAGGTTGTAGGCCTGAGGCTTAGCATCTACTTATCAAAAGGGTGTGGGAAAAATCTCTAATCAGACTAGCACCACATCACATATATATATACACATAGTTTCTAATCAATGACTCTTGATTCAAACAAAGGCAAGACTCAAAGGCATTTGATTGCCTTAGTGCTGAGAAGCACTCCAAAACAAAAGACAACAAAAGTCCCATTTTGCTTGCCATTACAATACGTTATTTCATGACAATCATACAATATGTGTGTTATTATTATCTCTAATTTAGAGGTCATAAAAGTGATGGTGAGAGGGTTTAAGTGACTTGCCTATAGAATCACAGCTAAAAGTATCTGAGGCAGGATTTGAAGACAGATCTTCCTGAGTCTAGGTTCAGCATTCTTTCCACTGGACCATCTAGGTTCCCATACATGTTCCGTGGGGTGGCCCCACATTCCCATTCCCACACATGCTTCATGGGTGGGACTCCATTCTATTCCTCTACTACATATCTATCTTCTTAATTAATGCTGGAGAGAATTAACATAAATTTTACCTGTACTGATTCATAAATTTCAATTATTCACATAATATATAACAGTTCATTTTAAAAAATGTAATAGAAAGACCAAGTAGAATTTGTGGTCTCTAGAAGCTCTTGTTATAATATACAAGTGGGTTTTGAGGTCCAGAGGGAAAGCCCTGCATAATATCTATTCCCTTTTTCTATTATCTAATTAATGGAATCAGTTAATCAGATTAGCTAATTGTCATTTTGAAGAGCAGAAAGAGCCTGGTCCTAAAAAGATATGGTATGAAAAAGTGAGAATAGAAGCAGGAGGAGAAAAAAAGAATGACAAAAGCAGGCCTTGTCGAGCTAGAAGAGAGGTTGCCTCCCAGGCAACCTCCTAAAATGAAAAAGGGGAGGCCCAAGTGGGCTTTTTAAGCCATGGAGGATAGATGAGTATGAGAACTTTAAGTTCTTATTGCTTCCAAAGCTAATGATTTATTGTAGTCCACAGCACATTCATTAGCAATATGAAGGTACAGATATCTTAAAGTACTTTTCCTAAAACAGTCAAGTGTATGTACATAGAAAGCTGTGATTTTGTGATCAATCTATAAATCAACCAAAAATTTTGAGCACTAATTACATGTCAGACCCTGGGCAAAGTATTGGTGATAAAATGGGCAAAACAAAACGATCCCTGCCCTCGAGGAGTTTACATTCTAGTAGG
Source organism: Trichosurus vulpecula (assembly GCF_011100635.1). Lineage (NCBI taxonomy): Eukaryota > Metazoa > Chordata > Mammalia > Diprotodontia > Phalangeridae > Trichosurus > Trichosurus vulpecula. The sequence continues at coordinate 138,002,381 of NC_050577.1, read as the reverse complement.
GAGAGACATGTCCATATACAGGGAAACACAAAACAAAGCAACAAAAACAAAACAAGGTAACTTTTGAAGAGAAGGCAGCTTCAGGGACTAAAAAACATTCTTTTACAATAGGGGAGGCTTGAGTTGAGTCTCGAAGGACATCAGAGATTCCAGGAAGCAGAAAAAACCATGACGGTAATTCTAAATATAGTGGACAGCCAATGCAAAGACATGGAGAGAGGAGATGGAGGCTTGTGTTTGGGGAACTACAAGTAGGAACTATCAAATATCCACATCAGAAACTGCTACTATTTTATCAGTGCCAATAACATGAAAGAAGAAACATTCCCACTTGATTTGCTCCTACACCGTAAGGACCATAGGACTTTTTATTTGGCTTGTAGCTAAAACCTTTGTGTATCGTACCCCCCCTTAGAAGAGCTCCTTGAAAGCATAGAGATTGTCTTACTTTTCTATTTGTGTTTTGCACTGAGAATAATACTTTGCACATATTAATCACTTAATAAATGCTTTTTCATCCATCCATCCATCTGCTCATAGAAATGTACCATTGAGGGCATAAAGGGGGAGTAATGAGTAAGTAGTTTGAAAGGGTAAGAAAGAGACAGATTGTGAAGAAATTTAAGTGCCAGACAGAAGAATCTATCCTAGACTGAGGAATGGGGCAGTCAGAGTGCATGACATGTTGGGGTGGGGGGGGAGGGTAGAGATGGAGAGAAAATTTGTAACTCAAAATTGTGTGGAAATGAGTGTTGAAAACTAATTTTTTTAAAGTCAATAAAAAAAATAATCTATCCTAGAGGTAATAGGATCCACATTACATATATATGTGTGTGTGTATGTATGTGTATATATATATATATGTACACACACACATATGCGTGTATACATATGCACATACATATACATATATATACATATATATATATATACACACACACATATACACACACACGCATGCGCACACACACATATATTCTAGAGGTAATAGGGAACCACTAGGTTAATGGGTAAGGGAGAAATGCTCACAACTTCACTTCAGGAAAATCAGTTTGGCATCTGTGCGGGGGAGACACTTCAGTCAGGAAGACCAAACTGGAGCCTACTTCAGAGTGATAATGCCCCTTAAGTCACTTTTGATACTGTGGGGATAAAAATTATCCAAAAATTATCCAAATAAGAGAGATTGAGGTAGAGCTCTGAACCAATGACACTTTATTAAAGGGTCCACAGTTCACTCTAATGAAGCAGACCTCAGATCTTCCTCACAATCTGAGATGCCCCCTCCTTCCAGGGCCCTGTTTTTACAGGGTTAGATATCTAAACATTCAACAACAGCTGTACCCACTATAGGATCATTCCATTGGTCGACGTATGATACATAGACTAAAATAAGCAAAAATGATCTGTCAGCAGGGTAACAAGTTAGGTGAGGCAAGGAATATCTCCACTGACTAGGTGGTCATAAGATGGGTAAAGCATAGGGCATCTCCACTGGCTATAAGATGAACACCTGTTCATGTTAGACAAGGAAGAATGCTTGGGGGGCATACAATAATTTGGGGAGACTTTCCACGTAGTTGAGTCACCATGACAAGGGAAAACAAGGGTGGAGGGCCTTTAGCTATCTTCCTATAATTATGCAAGTGATCTTGCCATATGCAGCTTATAGCTCTGGGGCCAATATACAGAACTTATAATCACTACCAGTCACCTACAAGGTGACAAGCAAAAAGATCATCAAAGTAGGGAGAACCAGCCAAGTCACAGGGATCAAGACAGGCAAACATAAATAGTCTAGAAGTTCTAACTGTTTGAATTTATGGTATCAGAGATGAGGAGGGATCCTTTTTGTTGTGGTTACTCAGTCATTTTTCAGTCCTGTCTGACTCCTTGTGACCTCATTTGGGGTTATCTTGGCAAAGATACTGGAGTGGTTGACCATTTCCTTCTCCAGCTCATTTTACAGATGAGGAAACTGAGGCAGAGTTAAGCAACTTGCCCAGGGTCACACAGCCAGTAAGTGTCTGAGGCCAGATGTGAACTCATAAAAATGAATCTTCCAGACTCCAGGCCCAACACTCTATCTACTGCATCACTTAGCTGAACTGGTCCTTTAGAAAACACTATTTTACCTTTTGTCTTTTCTTTATGTTTCTTGCTAAGTAGAAAGGTGTCTCAGAGTTTTTTTTTTCTGGTAGGAGCAAGTCTCTACATTTGGTAAGAAAGGATTCAGTGAGTAGAAGGGGACCAGATAACTGGAGAGGAAACACTGAAGTGACTCTGAAGCTTGGATTCTAGTTTAATTCTGGGCAAATAAATCTACCAATGCTTAAATGCTAATTCCAAGGGGCTGGGACACTGCTATCTCCACTCCCCACAAAGATGTGTCTCTGCTCTAGATTCAGGTATTCAAAGACTAGACTCAGTCTCCCAGGAGTGTGGTGACCTAAAAGAAGAATAAACTCCTTTTCTCAGGCTCTTTTATTCTTTTCATTCTCTATCCTGACAACCCAAGGTAAAGTAGTTACACCTTAGCTTTGATGCATGTATAGGGGCTCCCCTAAGTATATGTGTCTGTGTGGGGGAGGATTGAAGATAAATGTATTCACTGCACAATACATATCAGATATAGAAAAGCTATATTTATTTTCTCTACCTAAAAAGATATGTTTAACACACACAACACTCATGAACATGCTCTCCAAAAGAAAAAAAAAAGAATTAAAATAGGATTCAGTAACATAACTACTGGCATACTCCTCAGATCTTTAGGAAAATAGCAGTAAAAATTACTTTCCAGCTTTCCCTACTTATACATATAGAAGTATGTTCTGGCCTTACTATTCTAGAGCCAGGTCAGCTGCATCTACCTGTCAGGCTTCTAGGGGTGTCTCTAAGGGGTAGGATGTCTTTCTCCGATGTTAACAGTTTGATCTTCTGATATGGTCCCTCTCCCTCCACTCCTCACCACTGTTAGGCACTAGTGACTGTACCTCAGTTCTGTTTAACCAATTGAAAATCAATTAACATTTACAAAAGGGTATTTTTTCCCCAAAGATAAAGCTAGAACAAAAATACAAATATTTCCCCAACAACTTTGATGCACACTGTCTCATATATCATCTCTGTTATCTTGGGAGAGTGGGCTCAGACTTAATTAACTTTTTACATAACATTGACCCCACCAAGTTCATGTCTGAAGGTGCCTTTGCTGCTTGATGAGTCTTCATCTCAGCCACCATTGGGTTGAGGTCATTCCTAAAAGTCAAGCCTTTTTCTTCAGTGCAGTGATGCTGGGCTAGCTACACAACCTGGCATAATCTCCACACTTAGACTCCAGAACTCCTAGATGTTAAGTGTCTACCTGTTCTGACATTTAAAAACTCCAAACTTAATGTCTTTCAGATAAAACAAAAGAACAAAAACTAAGGCAAATAACCAAGGCTTTTTTTCATGAGGCTATATGTTGGCCTTAGGTGAGGAGAAGGCCCAAGGACACTTCTCTTATAACATTCTCTCTCAACTGAAACATTTTAGCAGGAAGTCAACCAAAAAGAAATCACACTAATAGAGGAGACCAAAGAAAACTAAAGCCTTTCTTGATAGTTATTTTTTCCCCAGTGACATGTCAAGAACATCTTTAGCGTTCATTTTTACAAGACTTTGGAGTCCAAATTTTCCCTTCCCTCCCCTCTTCTGAAAATGGTAGGCAGTTTGATGCAGTTTATACATGTGCTATCATGTAAAAATATTTCCATATTAGTCACAGTTGTGAAAGAAGAAACAGATAAAAAAAAGAACAAGAATAAAATAAGTAAAAAAAATATGCTTTGACTTGCATTCGGAGTCCGTTAGTTCTTTATCTGGGTGTGGACAGCATTTTCCTTCCTAAATCCTTTATACTTGTCTTGGATCATTGTATTGATGAGAAGAGTTGAGTCAATCATAGTTGATTATCACACAAGGTTGCTAATACTGTGTGCTATTTTCCTGGTTCTGTCATTTCATTTTGCATCAGTTCATACAAGTCTTTCCAGGTTTTTCTGAGATCTGCCTGTTCATCATTTCTTATTGCACAATAGTATTCCATTATATCCATATACCAAAGCTTGTTCAGCCATTCCCCAAATGATGGATACCCCCTCAATTTCTAATATTTTGCCATCATGAAAAGGGATACTGGGGGCAGCTCAGTGGCACAGTGAGTAGAGCACCAGCCCTGGAGTCAGGAGGACTTGAGTTCAAATCCGAACTCAGACACTTGACACATTTACCAGCTGTGTGACCTTGGGCAAGTCACTTAACCCCAATTGCTTTGCTTTCCCCCTGAAAAAAATTATGATAAGGGATATTATAAATATTTTTTGCACATGTAAGCCCTTTTCCCTTTTTTATGATCTCTTTGGGATACAGACCTATCAGTGGTACTGCTGGATCAAAGGGTATCCGCAGTTTTGTTGCCCTTTGGGCATACTTCCAAATTGCTCTCCAGGATGGTTGGATCAGTTCATAGTTTTGCCAACAGTGCATTAGTGTCCCAGTGTTCCCACATCTTCTCCAGTACTTTCATTTTCTTTTTCTGTCATACTAGCCAATCTGATAGGCACAAGGTGGTACCTCAGAGTTGTTTTAATTTGCATTTCTGTAATCAAAAGTGATTTAGAGCACTTCTTCATATGCTTATAGATAGCTTTGATTTCTTCATCTGAAAACTGCCTGTTCATATCCTTTGACCATTTGTCAGTTGGGGATGGCTTGTATTCTTGTAAATTTGATTCAGTTCTCTAGATATTTAAGAAATGAGAACTTTATCAGAGACATTTGCTGTAAAGATTGTTTCCCATCTTTCTGCTTTCTTTCTAATCTTGGCTGAGTTGGTTCTGTTTGTACAAAAGCTTTTTAATTTAATATAATCAAAATTATCTATTTTACAATTTGTAATGCTCTCCATCTCTTGTTTGGCCATGAATTTTTTGCCTCCCCATAGATCTGACAGATAGACTATTCCTTGTTTTTCTAATCTGCATATGCTCTCACCCTTTACGTCTAAGTCATGCCAAAGGTCTGCTATCTCTAAATTTTCTAATATTCTTTTTGCCTCCTTAGTTTATTTCTCATTTATTTTTGGTTGGATTTATTGAGTTCTGAGAGGGGACAGTTGAAGTCCTCCACTAGTATAGTTTTGCTGTCTTTCTTCCTGTAACTCACTTAACTTCTTTAAGATGCTGTACCACTTGGTGCATATATATCCAGTATTGATATTGCTTCATTGTACATGGCACCCCTTAGCAAGATTTAGTTTCCTTCCTTATCTTCTTTAATTAGGTCTGTTTTTACCTTTACTTTGGGGATTGCCACCCCTGATTTTTTTTAATTCAGCTGAAGCATAATAGATTTTGTTCCAGCCCCTTACCTTTACTCTGTGTGTGTCTCTCTACTTCGACTATGTTTCTTTTAAATAACATATTGTAGGATTCTAGTTTTTGATCCATTCTGCTATCCACTTCCATTTTACGGGAGAGTTTATCACTTTCACATTACAGGTATGATTTTCTCTCTGTCCCATTCATCCTCCTGTCTGTCTTCTCTCTCCTTTCACCTTTCCCTCTTCACCTTTGCTTCTGTCTACCACCTCCCTTGATCTGCCCTCCCTTCCGTCAGTCCTCATTACCCTTTTACTTGAATCTCATCCCCTCCTACTTCCCTGTCAGGTAAGATAGATTTCTATGCTCAACTGATTGCGTGCATGATTCCTTCTTTGATCCAATACTGATGAGAGTACAGTTCAAGCCATGCTTATCACCCACCCTCCCATCTTCCTATCCACTGTAATAAGTCTTCCATGCCTATTCAGGTGAGATAATTTGCCCCATTCTATCTCTCCCTTCCCCCTATACCCAGTGCACTCCTCTTTCTCATCCCTCAAATTTTTTTATGTCTTTCCTCCAAATTCACCTTAAACCCATGTCCTCTGTCTATGTATATTCTTTCTAGCTGTACTATTAGAGATACAATTTTAAAGAATTACAAGTATCATCTTCCCACGTAGGGATATAATTAGTTTAGCTCTACTGAATCCCTCATGTTTTCTTTTCCATTTTTACCTGTTTATGCTTCTCTGGGGTCAAATTTTTTGTTTAGTTCTAAATCTTCTTACGAAAGCTTGAAATCCTTCTATTTCATTGAATGACTATTTTTTCCCTTGATGTATTCTGCTTAATCTTTGCTGGGTGAGTGATTCTTGGCTATAGTCCTTGCTCCTTTGCTCTCTAGAATTTCATGTTTCATACCCTCTGATCCTTTAATGATGCAGTTGCCAAGTCCTGTCTAATCCTGGTCATGACTCCCCGATATTTGAATTGTTTCTTTCTGGCCACTTGTATTTTTTCCTTGACCTGATAGTTCTGAAATTTGGCTATAATGTTCCTTGGAGTTTTTGTTTTGGGATCTCTTTCCTGAAGTGATCAGTGGATTCTTTTAATGCCTATTTTGCCCTCTGGTTCCAGGACATCAGGGTAGTTTTCCTTGATAACTTCTTGAAAGATACTGTCCAGGTCCTCCTTTGGATTATGGCTTTAAGGTTGTTCCATGATTCTGATATTGTCTCTCCTGGGTCTATTTTCCAGGTTATTTGTTTTTCCCATGAGGTATTTTACATTTTCTTCCATTTTTTCATTCTTTTGAATTGGGTTGATTTCTTGATGTCTCATAGAATATTAGCTTCCACTTGCCTAATTCTAACTTTCAAGGAATTCTTTGCCTTAATTAGTTTTTGTACTTTTTTCCATTTGGTCATTTGTACTCTTTAAGGAGTTTTCTTCAGAGGACTTTTATATCTCCTTTCCCATTTGGCCAATTCTACTTTTTAAGCAGTTTTCCAAGCTGTTGACTCGTTTTTCATAATACTCTTGTATCACTCTCATTTCTTTTCCCACTTTTTCATCCACCTCTCTTATATGATTTTTAAGCTCCTTTTCGAGCTCTTCCATGAGTTTTTTCTGGGCTTGAGACCACTTCCTGTTTTTCTTTGGGCTTTTGCCCATAAGTTGTTTTGACATTGTTGTCCTCTTCTGAGTTTGTATCTTGGTGTTCCCTGTCACCATAATAACTTTCTATGGTCATATTCTTTTTCTGTTGTTTTTTGCTCATCTCTTTTTTTGACCTTTTTCCTTCCTGTTAAATTCAAACTGTGTTCCTGAGATGGAAGAGGCTCTGTCTTGGGCTTCTTGTATCAGTGGCTGCAGGCCCCAGCTATTTACCTGGTTTTGCCTTGAGATCCCAGGGGACCTTTGTGTCTGATGCTGTGTTGAGGGGGTGAGGTGGGTGGTGGTTGGCACTGCAGTAGGCATCTGGTAGCTTACCTGGTGCTGAGCTGGGGTCCTTCTGGTAGTGTCTGGCATGTGCTGAGGCCTGGTGCTGTGATTCTGTGTTTCCCCAGGGCTACACTGAAGCTTGAGGAGGTCTGGCTACTGGCAGCTGCCTGTTTGCCCAAGGCTACACTGAAGCATGTGGTAGTTCTTGGCACTGTAGTCTGTGAGTTCCCCTGGCTATGCTAAGACATGTGGGGGTTCCTGGTGTTGGTGTTTGCCTGCCCCACCACAATGGGGTTCAGGATCTCCCACTGGTTTACTAAGGTGAGGCTTACTGCTGCTTTGCTGGGATGCTTCCTGTCCTGAAATGTGCTCCTTCTTTACCTGAATGAGATAGACCTTTCTTGCCAATATTCCAAGTTTTGTGGCCTAAAAGATTGTTTCACCCCATCTCTTTGCTGGTTCTGCTGTTCCAAGATTTGCTTTGTGATGCTATTTTATGGTTGCTTGGTGGTGAATATGCGGGAGTTATAGCAAATTACTGCTTACTTCTGCCATCTTGACTCCCAGAAGTCCCCAGACTGTGAGTTTCTTCCAAACCAATGCATTTTGAAGGCACTTCCAGTACCAGCTCCATAACCACAGCAAGATAAAGATGTATTTCAGCATGTACTCAGCAGACCAGAACCAGTTACAGAGTGTCTGCACATGCTCCAAACTTCTCCAGATCACTTCTACTACATGTCATCATAACTCTCTAGGAAGCTGACTATCCATCCTTTTCTACTTGGAAAATTGCATCAGAGGCACTCTGTGCATGCTTATAAAGACTGGGCTCAGTGGCCAATCCTATTACATACAGAAAAACTTCCATCTCTAAGGGGCATCAGCAACATTTCACCAATTTTCCTAACTTCCCAAGAGTCTGAGAAAATTTGTGGAGAAGCAAGATCTAATCTGTCACTCCTGATCTCAGATCAGGAAACTTGAGCTAAACCAGAAATTGGTTGAGGGAGGTAAGGGAAGGGGAAAAGAAGTGGAGACTTTGGTTCACCCTATGGTTAATATTGCACATTCCTGGGTCCTAATTTCACAGAGATAAATCCCTATTCTCATTGTCTTGTCTTGCCTCTATGAAACATTTATCAGTAAATTGCATTGTAGTAGCTCATCCTTCTGCATGGATAGCCAGAAGCTCATAAGGGGCTTTATGGTAAAAAACAAAGGAAAAAAAACCATATAATTAATTTTGTTCATAGCATGAATTTTTGGTTTAACTCAAAATTCCTGACTCCCAGTCTCCAGATTCCAAAGCATAACCTGGGTGCACATTCAGGACTTCTTTATGTATTGCTTCATATATTGGAGTATCTATAAAACAGGCTACCAGGCCATTACAAATGGTTATATACAGTATGTACAATTTCTAGAAATCAATGTCAATTTACATTCAAAAGGAAATCTAGCACTTGAAATTACAAAAAAAAAATCCTATGTAGCAAACCCACACCATATAATCATACATATATGTAAGCATGTGTATATAGCTATATGTCATGGGGAGGGCCATACTGGTCACTAATTGAAGCAATCATAGTCTAGCTGGCTCTTCTACAGCAGTTACTCAAGAGTTGACCATAAGCATTGACAGTTCATTTAACTCTTAGTAAATATACAGTTGGCAGTTACTTCCCCAGAGAGTTAATCTGGCAGAGTTTATGGATACAATGCAGAGTATGCTTTTCATATTATGAAGGCCACACTGCTGACCCACTTTTTGTTTTTTCTTTTCCAGGATTTTTTTTTCTTTTTTCAGTAGTTCTCATGTGTCTTGCTGAATTCTCCACAGTCATTTATTTCCTTATGGCCAACCACAAGCAAGGCACAGTAGAAAGAGGGCTGGACATGGAGTCTCATAAGAGACTTAGGCTATAATCCCACCTCTGTCACTTATAAGTTATATGACTGTGGCTAATTCACCTCAGTGCCTCAGTTTTCTCATGTATAAAAATGAGATAACACTTACAGTATTTAACTCCATAAGGTTGTTGTGGAGATCAATTGAGATAAAGCATGTAAAAGATTTTGCCAACCTTAAAATACCAATTGGCACAAATGCCAGTTATTATTTGGGAAATGTCTAACCAAGTAATGCCAGGACTCCTAGTTTCTAGTTCCCAGATTATTCAGACAACTTTAAACTTATTGCCTAAGGTGGTGATTAAATACTGGACAAACTACCAAAGAAAATTGTGGAAGTTACTTCTCCTAGAACTCTAAAAGTGCCCTGTCTCACATTTCCCCTGCCATTAGAGGTGTAACTAATAATTTTGTGTCTGGGATAAGGAAGGGGTTGGCAGAGAAAACATACCATAAAGTTTCTGGGCTGCTGAAGTAGAAGACAGCCCTGAGTGGAGGCCAGTGCTGCTGGCCAGTCCTCAGTGGGACTAGCCAGAGGAAGAAGCTCTTTCCAGAACATCGTCTAAATTCTCATCCTGATTCAACACCCCATGGTCATGCCATAGTTAAAGTTGTCCTGACCATCCCTACCATGACCAAGAAATTTAAATCATTCCTCACAATCAGTGAGGGGCAGGATGGGGGCTGAGCCAACTGTTCATTCTGCCAGGAGCCCTGCCTCCACACAACCACAGGGCTAAAACTACTGCTGTTACTGTCTTTCTAACCTGATAGTCAGATTCTAGCCAGGGAATCTTACGTCCTTAAGCTGAAAGACATATAGTTGTTTAAAAGCCACAGAAGGCATGACTGGAATAAATAAAAACAGAATCTGCATTTACTTCACTTAAGCTAACAGTTACAAATGCTATCATTTTTTTTCACCCTTCACTACCTAAGCTGGTCACCAGTTGGACAAAGAGAAATTTACTTTTATAGAAAGATGTGTAGGTTTCCAGGTGCATGATATAATAACTTCCAAAGTCTTATGAAGTGCTGATAAAGGCCACTGCTTGACATAAATACTTGGCTGCCCTCGGGATTCTAAGCTAACCCCTTTTGCCGTATTGCCACATACAAAGAGAAAACCTAATCTTCCTAAGCTAAGTCTTCCCAGTAAATAGAAATTTAAGGCACACATCTCTTCTTTTTAAGCTGTTTTACAATGGTTTTCAGGCAAGTAATTTCTCCTCTAGTTCCTATGCCCTTTTATAAGTATTTTCTCTTTGAATATGAAATACTCCAGAAAAAAAATCATCATGGGTGGTGGGGGGTGGGGAGTCTCCTGGGTTTAGTGGGAACTCACCGGTTTTAGGTAGAGGAGCAGATGGAGACAATTTGTTCACTAGTCGGTGCCCTTGCCTCAGAGTTCAACCCCAGTTGTTTTCAGTGATTCTCACATCATACACATTACTTATTTATATCTTCACTGCTTTTCCACCCACCCCCCACTTTGCCGATAATTGCTACTTAATTGATACTGCCTCCATACAGACCTAGTAACAAGACACACCGCTAAATGGGGGGAATCATTCATCTCTGTATATGTTATAGACTTCCTTAAAAGGATGGCTGGAATAAGCAAAGTCATTAGCAGTTTATTTACAGCAGCCCATATTTATGAAAAGCTCTGTGGAGGAGACGTCAACAGTCAGTTTGTAACTGAGCAATTAACAAGTACTTTTGTACTTTTTAGTGCCAGCATGGGAGTAAACAAAAGCAGATGTGAAGTGTTTGTACTGTTAGTATTCACAGTCTGTTCTGACATATGCAAATACCACTAATGCTTATCCAGCCTACCACCCTTATTGTACCATGACCTTACTTAGGAAGCTCTAGGACAGAAGTGCTCCATTTGCAGTTTGCTATTAATTATTAACAGCCCATACATCCCTTCTTTTGTGAGGTATTTTTTGGTTGTCTATTAAGCCATTGCAGAGTTCCCGGCGATGAGGCAGTGTATACAAACAAATCGGCAATTCTATAATTATCCACCCTATTTTGGATATAGTCCTTTTTCCCCCCAGCTCACAAAATGCAGAGAAGTGAATGGGACAGAGAGAAAGAAGGGAAAGGGAAGAGGGAGAAGAGAGGTAGGGGAAGAAAGAAAAGAAAGAAAGAAAGAAGAGGCAAATCATTCCTAAAAGACTGATAAACTGGATAACCTATTCGATTCTGACTCATCTGGCTAATTTTTTCTTGTCAGTATTTATAAGCCCAGTTACGGTCCAATAGTTTTTACATGAAACAGAATTCCCGTTTTGGGATAGACTAATGAATGAGAACTTAATTTTCCATCCCACAACAGTGCACCCTGCACCCCCCCCTTCTCTGCCCCCTTCTTGATGGGGAGTTTAGAAAATGATCTCTAGTAGAACTATTAAAATAGGAAGCAAATGGCATGACTTTCTGTCCTCGAATCTTTAAAGGACATGTCATAGGGTTCACCTTTAATAAAATCACCTGCATTCAGGAAAAAAGACACATTTTTTATTTTTTTACAGTGCAACAAAATGTAGCTCTTTCCATCTCACTGTCAGTAAATGCTGAGGTTTCTCATAGTTAGAGAAATGTTATTTTAAGTGATTCTAACTGAAGGTCTGTGTGGCATAAATGGTAAAACTTGATTAAAAAGAAAGCTGCAGCAGAGATAACATGATTGAGCCTCACTTGTTCCATAAGTGATCTATTCACCCACAGCCCATTTATCCTGTCTTTAAATCAAGTGGGGAAAAAAAAAAAAAGCTGTTCTGAGTTAGGTTCATCTTTCTGGACAACCATGTAGTCCAACATCTTCAGGTTAATGAGAGAGAAAGCTCATGTTTTTAATGTTATTCAAGAAAATGATTTGAAGTTCTATGTTCTTGGACATGGTTGGTGGTACATGCCAAAAGTTTCACACCCTTTGGTGAAGTGGCCAGTATGGCTTCGTGCTATTCCTGGTGACCTAAATTTAGCTGGATCCATTGGTACATGCTGGTTTTGTCTTCAGCGTGCTTTTAAACGTCCTAACAATATACTCCTACCCAGACTTCTGTTTCTTAACCTTTCCTCTTAGTATTTTACATAGTCCTTGATAGCAGTCATCGGAGTGTCAGAAATCATGTCTTATAGTTATCTTGAAATCCTATCTGCCACAAAGACTTCCCTTGACCAAGTAAATGATCAGGCAGATGATTTCTCTGTTCTTTGTACTTAGTCTTATTCCAGTGGGCAACTCTCATACTCTAGAAACAGCGTCAAATATTAAATATATTCAGTGTAGGCCATACACTTAGCAGTACCTAGTTTCTGTGCTCTGTTGTCTATTTGATATATGTGTGTGTATGTGTGCGCGCACATGTGTGCACACACACATATTTTCTATAATGACTATTCTAATTGAGACTAGAATCTTCAGAAAAGAGATTCTCAATTAGCTTAATGTCTGGAAGGAGGGAAGAGATGGAGGGACAAGGTCTAGAGCTACAATTTCATCAGTATTGTGAATTTTCAATGTGGAAACTCCCCTCATCAAAACAGCTCAGCAACTTGTCTATAACTTAGAGTCTTAGAAAGTTGCCTGGCAACACTGAGAGGGTAAATGAACCACATCCATGGTCACACAACCCATATGTCAGTAGCAAGACTTGAAGTCAGGCCTTCCTAACTCCATTGTATTATTGTATTGTCTCATAAGTGGTTAATATCACTCTACTCAATAAATAACAGTATTGTTACTCATTAAGTACCACTTGGTAATTTAAATTGGTTTCACCTGTAGAAACCCTTTTCATTTTTTTATATCCTTCATAAAAGAATATAAATTGGTATGGTACGGAGTATTCATATTAACATCATAGGAGGTAGGAAGGTGAAAAAAAGTTGGCAATAATACATTTTCTTCCATGGACCTTTGCCATTATATTGTTGTATTCCTTAAATTGACACCTCTAAAAACTGAGTGTCAAGAAGTGCAATACAAGTACTATATTTCATAGAGTAAGAGCTAAAAGAAATCCTAGAAGGCAGTTAGTCTAACCCTTTCATTTTATAATTGTGTGGAAAATGAAACTGAGAGACATTAAGTGACTTGTCCAAGGTCACTTGGACATGTATAATAGAGCCAGCTTTGGAATCCAGGCCCTCCAATGCTAAGTCCAGCATCCTTTCTCCTACCACACACTTCTTCCCCTCAACTGCTAGCACAAGTAATAAGAATAAAAATACTGACAACAACAATGAATGACATTTCTATAACCCTTTAAAGTTGGCAAAGTACTTCTCATATGCAGGGTGGCCCAAACGTCTTAGTGCAGTTCTAAACTTTGATAGATTAACTTATCTAGATATAAAATACAATATATGTAGGTAAAATATGTGAGTTTCTATAGGTAAATGTATTTAAATATGTGAATGTGGACATAGATACAGAATAGATACAGATAGACATATAGACAGAAATAAATGATATATAGATAGATATGTCTCTAGGAAGGAAAGGAGCAAGCATTTATTAGGTGCTTACCATGTGCCAAGCACTATGTTAAGTACAGGGGATACAAATAGAGACAAAAAGAAAGACCTTTCCTGCTCTCAAGAAGTTTATATTCAAACAGGAGAAAACAGTACACAAAAGGGTGCTGAAAAACTAGATGAAGAGTAGAGGTTTTGACTTCTGGAAAGACCTGAATAGGTAAGGCAAGGGAATTAGGTGTGGATGACCTGGGCTCCTTCACATAATGTAGGTCCCAGGAGAAACTTCCCAGTGGGAGAAGGGGGAGGCTTTTCAGAGGCATAGTCAATGGTGACAAGACCCCAGAAACAGATGTTCCAAGGAGAGAAGGCCACAGGTGCAGAGGGTAGTTCTAGGATGAAACAGGAGCGCACAGTTTTGAATTCTAGGAAGTCAGAAACAGGGCTAAGAAAGGAAAGAGTTAGAACAATAATTTCTATGCCTAAATCCATCAACAATTTATCATTCTCTAACATATTGCTAAGGACTGATTCAGGCAAATGTGATGGATCTAAGCACAGAGACCTTTACTGACTCTTAATTGTTCGTAGACAAGAGTCAAAACCAGAGGTCTAGCAATTCTGACTCCTGGGACAAACACAAAAGGACACAACACACCAAGGTAAGAAAATTCATTTATGATGGCAGAAAGAGTGGAGACGTCATGGAGAAATGAGAACATTAGGGATTGGTTGCCTAAAGAAGGAACAAGGTAGAGCCAAGCCAGCAGAGGAATATGTCACTTAGAATGATGTAAGAGGGAGGTACTATATAGTGGCTTCCTAATTTAACTAATTATTTTTTTCTAATTAGGTACTTTGCTCAGTTGCTTCCAAACTGAGGAAGGAGTATGAATACAATTAGCGGTCTGTAAATTTTAGCACTCTATGACAAAATCCTGATCACATAGCCCTAGTTATAACTCTGGTTATAACACTGAAAAGACAATCAAAAAATTCTCTACAGCATAATAGGCTTCAAAATTTCTCCCTCCACTTTAATTTTCAGAACCTCTTCCCTTGGTACACAAAGTTAAATACTAAGAATTCCTTTTTTTTTTTTCTCCTTATGCCATGCTTACTGATACAGGGCAAGGAATAACAATTGAATAGTAGAAATAAGGAAATGCATAAAATCTAATTTCAGTCCTTAACTTACAAATAGGTTATGTTCCAGAGATATGTTTGTAAGTCAGTTATTTGGAATTCAAAATGCATTTTCTCATAAAAGTAGTTTTGTGGTTTGGTTCCCAGGCCAGGCCACAAATGTTTGTTTCATTCTTATTTTGAATTCGTTCGGAGTTCCAACTTGGGGTGCCAGGAATATATCTTTACCAGATGTAGGATTTCCTTTCCCCATGATCTTATAATCTCCTGTTCATAAAATCATAGATTTTAGAACTAGAAGCAGAGTTGTAACTAGCAAATTTAGTACCCGGGGTAAGTGAGGAGCAATAGAGGAGAAAGATATTTCACCAGGGCTTTGGTCTCAATGGCAAGAAGTTGACTCCATTATACCATGACGTTCCTAAGTTGCTAATAGGATGAGAAGTGTGCCTTGGGATGGTACTTCTAACCCAGCCTAGTCAAGTCAAATCAACAAGTATTTATTGGGCATTTATGATGTACCAGGCACTATACTGTTGGGCAAAGAAATAAAGACAAAAAAAATAATCAGTAGTCTCTGCTGTCAAAATATTCCCAGTCTAATTGGGAAGACAACATGCAAAAACAAGTGTCTAAGTAGGATATATACAGGATGAACTGGAGGTAATTTTAGAGAGAGTGTACTAGCATTAAGCATGATTAGAAAAGGCTTCTTACAGAAGGTGGGATTTAGCTGGTATTTGAAGGAAGCCTGGGAAGCCTGAAGATGGAAATGAGGAGCGAGAGAACTCCAGGCAAGGGGGACAGCCAATGAAAATGCATGAAATCAGGAGGTGGAGTATCTTGTGAGAGGAACAGCAAGGAAGTTGGTGGCAGTGGCTTAAAAATAGTGAGGGAGAGGTAGGAAGGGGCCAGGTTATGAAAGCCTCTAAAAGTTAAATAGAATTTCACATTTGCACAACTAGAGTTTATTGATTAGGGGAGTACTGTGATTAGACCTATGCTTTGTTGTTGTTCAGTCCTTCATGACCTCATTTGGGATTTTCATGGCAAAGATACTAGAGTGGTTTGCCATTTCCTTCTCCAGCTCATTTTAGAGATGAGGAAACTGCGGCAAACAAGTGACTTACCTAGGGTCATACAGCTAGTAAGAGTCTGAGGCCAGATTTGAACTTAGGAAGGCAAATTTTCCTAACTACAGGCCAAGAACTCTACCTAAGCAACCCTGTGCCCTAGGAAGATATAGCTGAGTGGACTGCATTGGAGAGAGACTTGAGGTAGTGGTACAGGTTGGTGGCTGAGTCACAGTAGAGAATGGGGCATATGCCGGGGATGTTATGAAGATAGAATCAAGAGGAATTGGCACCTGATTGGACATGGAGGTGAGAGAGTCTGAGGATTTGAAGATGATACCTAGGTTGAGTCTGGGTGGCTGAGAGGATTGACAAGTATTAGGGAAATCAGGAAGAGGGAAGAGTTTGTAGGGGAAGATAGTGAGTTCATTTTTGATATGCTGAGTTTAAGATATCTATGGAACATTCTGGTTTGATATGTGCATTAGGCAGTTGAATTTATATACCTTATATTTATATGCTTATTTGTAGATTCATTTATTTATACACTAGTTCTGACTTTCAGAGCTCACTTGGTCCAATCTCTGCATTTCAACACAGAAGGAATTTAAGTCACCTAGCTCTAAGTTGCTCATGGGTGGTTCCTTTGGTCTTCAGCAGAGGTTCCAACAGGGTGGTGAGGAGAGAGCCAGAAGAACCTTCATCTAGTATGGGCTCTCTGGGGTGAGAAGGGAGGTAGAGACTGTAGAAATTGAGAAGAGTGCTATCTAGTTCTGATAAGTGATATTCTGCCTTATCTATTCTGCTCTGAGCTAAGCCTCCACAAGACAGCCTAGCCCTAACCACCCTATAATTCAGCTGTCCATCCCCTCCCCTTTCCAGCTCCTCCAATGGGTGGTCATTTTCATTAGAATGTAAGCTTCTTGAAGAGAGGGACTGTCTTCTTTGTTTAAATTCATGTCCCTAGTGCTTAGCAAAGTGTCACAAACATTGTACTCTGTCTGTTTCTATCTCTCTATCTGTCTCTGCTAAGCCCAGATGATAGCTCAGGTCTTCCTGATGGTATTGAGGAGTGGGGAACCTTTGGCCTGGAGGCCATCTATGGCCCTCTAGGTCCTCAAGTGTGGTTCCTGCAGGAGGAAACCTCCCTCAAGGCTGAAGGTTCCCTACCCCTGGAAAATCATAGAAACTTTCTTTTTCTCTAGCCAGGATCTGACTCCTTGATCACTCAAACCTTTTCTTCTGTAAGCACAGTTTTTTTGCCCAACTGATGTCCTTTTCAATGCTTCTTGGTTTCTTCCTTTGCTGCTAGCTCACTATGGAACAGATCTTATCTCTTTTCTAGCCCTTGAAGAAGCACACAATTCTTTCATGGTTTTTTATTAATTTTTATTGCTAGTCACAGTGATGAAATAATGGGTAAAACAAGTGAAGAAAAGGAAAAGAATCGGTCAATCATCAATATTTTTTTGAATACCTACTGGGTGCCAGGCTTGTGCTAAACCTGGATATACAATGAAAAATGGAAAAGTTTCTCTGACCTCAAAGAGCTTAAATATGTGTACATGTCTTCCTTGTTAACCAAGAGAAGGAAAGGGAAAGGGAAAGGAATAAGCATTTTTATGTAGCACCTACTATGAGCAGCGATAGGATAAATATCTGACTATCTAACCATCCCTGGGAGGTATCCAATCTCTGCCCCAAATGCGTTCTTTTACAGCTCTTATCTCAGGGCTCCTATCTCAGCAGGAATCTTTAGGTCCAAGACCTCAGGCTGCTGCCCTTAGTCTTCACACTCATCTGAAGAGATCTCTTCACTTGCTTGGGGCCAGGAGTTCCATTAGCTGCCCCTCCTCAGCTTTCCTTGCACAGCTCCTAAAAGCCAAAAGCTCTGTCTCCAGTTTATTTTGAGTCTGACTGCATTGTGGGGCAGTCAACCACAACTAAGGAATGCTGGTCTTGGTACTTTCTTTACCCTCCCAGATAGTTTCCTCTAGCACTGGCTGAGCTCATCCATCCACATTTGCTGCCAATCCTACAGAGAGGACTCTCCATATGTGATCAGGATGACTCTGGCAACTCTAAGAAGCAAAGGAATGTCCCACCATCTGATCAGGCAACCCTACCCTTCCATATTTGCAAGGCTTTTCCTCCCTTGAACCATGAATCATAACCCCATCCCACCCCAATCTGCCAAGAGTGTACCACATGCTGTAGGCGCTGCTTGAGAGCAGGTTCAGGTATGATGATGGAATAAAATGAGACACTTGGAAGTCACTGAACATCTTGGAGGAGATTTACTTTGCCCTATTATAGCAAGAGTATGTAACAAGGATGCAGTGGCCCTTAGCTTTCCTGGATGTCCACCCTCTAATCAGAGTATGGCTACTCAAGTGTGGCATAGTGGATAGAGTGCTGAGGCTAGAGTCAGGAAAACTCATCTCTGGGAGTTCAAATCTGCCTTCAAATACTTACTAGCTGTGTGATCCTGGACAAGTCATTTAATACTACCTCAGTTTCCTCATCTGTAAAATGAGCTGGAGAGGGAAATGGCAAAGCACTCCAGGATCTTTGCCAGGAAAACCTCATAAGGGGTCATGAAAAGTCAGACATAACAGAAACAACTGAACAACCATAACAACACTGAAGTACTCTGACACCTTCCCCACCTCTGCATGTCTGTGAGGCCCTGACTATATATAGCTAGGAACTTTTATGCTCCTGGAGTAAAAGTTGAAGCAAATTAGGTTGTGTAGGGGGAGAGAAGCTGCATCAGGCTAGTCCTATCACAACAGGTTATCGGTATCTAAATTGCACTATTATAAATTCATTCCTTGGAGATTGAAAGGTTTTTTGGTCTTCTAAAGCATTAAATTAAAATGCATATATCCCTAAAAAGGAATTATACCTTAAACTATTAACAGGGATTAACTTTATCAGGGATAAAACCTTACAGGGATTAACTTTCTAACTTTTGACTATACAAGGCCTTGGAGGAATGATTCACCCACTGAGGCTCTTGGTTAGGTCTAAGAGACAGGAAAGTTTTAAAGAAATTCCTTGAGAGCTAATGAGAAGGTACCAATGATAAAACTTTTCCTGTTACCAGTTTTGTCTTGGCAAGTCCTGCTCATGGGATGGTTGCATGTGGAGCAAATAAAGTAACAAGAGAGAACATAATGTAAAATGCATAAAACAGTGTACAAATGGAACATCAGATCTAGCAATATAATAGGAAATTCACGGACAACGTGAAATCAGTAATTGACAAAATCCTTCACCCTCAGAAATATACAGCCTGATCAGAAAATACTGACCATAGACAGAGAGAAAAAACAAAAACCCAAACACCAACCAAAACATGCTTTCATAGAGGAATACATTAACAAGTGCTAATTTTTGAATAAGATGACTGCTCCTGGAGTTGATAAATACTAGATATGTTCATTGGGCTAATTAGTTTTAAAAGATTTCTTCATTGATTGGTTGATTGATGGGTATTAGGAAGATCTCCGAGAGGAACTTTTCTCTACCAAAGCAGGTTGGCATCCTGTCAACAACTGAGTCTTAGAGAGTGGCCTGGGACTCCAAAATGACTACCAGGCTCAGGTAGCCAACTTGTGGCAAAGGCAGATCTTAGTCTTCCCAGTCCAAGGCCACCTTTCTCTCCAGTAGAAATGCTGCTTCTCTCCCTTGACTAAGCTATTTGTATTGCCTTCATGTGAATGCTGGAGCTAGAGGGGATTTTAGTGGTTATTTAGAATTAGGATCATAGAATCTGAGAGTTAAAGGTGATCTTCCCTAGTTCTATGCCAATTTGAAACATGAATATTCCCTGTAATTTCCCCCAACAAGTGGTCATCTGGCCACTTCCTTTTAATCGAAAGGTCAAGAATATCAAATGAGTGAGTCAACAAGATCTATATTTCTCTGTCACTCAATAGTCTTTTCATCTCCTTTAGTATGTAAACCATGATCCAAAGGGAACTTTGAGGCTTTAGATCAATCTCCCCAACACATTCTTTCCTGTGTGTAAAGGAGGTTGGGATCAAATTGGGATCTTTCCTAGGGATGTGCCTAAATGCTGCACTTTTTAAAAGATATTCTCGCTTATCTGCATCTAAGAGAAATGATTGTTAATAACCAATAAATTGGGGAGATCTAGAATTTCCCCTTTTTCTAAAGTCCTCATTTCAAAGGTTCACTCTCTAGAAGGACACTACTGATAATGAGATTAAATTAACTTTCTTGACAATCTTGTTCAGATCCCACCCAGGTGGGGAAGCCATTTACTCAGGTTTCAGTGGCAATTCTTCGAATAGATTGCCCAAGGCTGGGGTTGGTCTGAGTGGAGGGAGAGTTGCTCTTTGACACAATGTCACTCTCAGCCACTCATACTAATATTCATTCTCTCATTAATTGAGTTGATTGCCATCCCCAGGAACACCCTTCTTCCAAGGGCAGATAAGCTGTGAGTTTGTTGCCATGATGGTCTTTGGCATTTGAGAATGTCACTGACTATTTATTAAAAGTGCTGGCATTATTAATAAAAATGACTAGTTACCCAGAAATTATGTCTCAAACCTTATAAACATCACACATCCCTCTTATATTTGGTCTATAATCATTACCACAGTAGAAACCACAGTGCAATGGAAAGAGAGATGGAAGAAAGTCAGAGGTGAATTTGAATTCTGGCTCCATCACTCTCTCTGGGTTTCATCAATAAAATAAGGATTTTGGCCTTGATGACATCTTAAGTCCCAGGATCTGTGATTCTATGAGAAGCTCAGGGAACAGGGTCCAGTGGTAGCGAACCTGCTGCCTCGAGGCTACATGTGTGGCCTTCTAGGTCCTCAGGTGCACCCTTTTGACTAAGTCCAAGTTTTATAGAACAAATCCTTTTATTAAGAGGATTTGTTCTGTGAAGTTTGGATTCTGTCAAAGGGCTGCACTTGAGGATCCAGAGGGCCACATGTGGCCTCAAAGCTGCAGGTTCCCCACCCCTGGTAGCTGATGAGGGTTTGGGGTGAGAGGTGCTCGACACCCCAAAGTACCGACACGCCGGGTCCTGCCGAAAGAATTCGACTCAAGCTTTCTCAGCCAAGGGAAAGGACAAAGTTTATTAAGAGTTAGCCAAATAAGCCTGCCCCGAGAGATCCCACCCCTTGCGACGCCTGTAAGGAAAAAGGGCCAGACCCATCTGAGCTAGATTGGTTCTGACCCCCCTCATGGAGGCAAGATGGAGATTATATACACAAAGGTTGTGGGAGGGATTGAGGGGTGGTCTGGGGTGGCCAGAAGAGGGGTCTAGGGAGGGACTTAAGGATGAAGTCAGACTCCCGGGTGGGGGAAATAGCTGAAGGCTATATGGGAATGACAACCCGTCAAGGGCTGGGGTAACAGAGCTAGGGTATAGATATTTTGATCAGGATTAAGGATGGGAAACAGGATTAAGGGTGGGAAACAGCTGACAATAGAGGACTGGGCAAGGTAGGCATTTGGGCTTAATGGTTATAGCCTCAGGCCAAGGCCAGGTCGAGTGGCAAGATTCAAGGAGAGTTCAAGGGTTCAAGGGGTTCCCAGAGACTGTGCCATCATCAGTAGCCAGTCCTTTCTTTGGGGATTCATATAGGAAAGAATACTGCATTTGTTGTCAAAAAACCTAAATTTGAATCCTGCCCATGCTGCTACTTTCCTTCATGATAGTGAGAAAGATCATCTTTATTCCTCATTTATAAAATAAATTAAACTTAGCTGCCCAGATGGACTAGAATAGGCAATCTCTGTAGTCCTTAGAACTCTAAATCCTATGATTAATGACATAGTAATAAACAGACAATAACAAACTTACCTATTGTTTTACCTAGGGAAGGGAACAGGAAGCATGCTGGTAAATATTTAACAAGCAACTCTTAGGGGCGAAAGGTACATGTGACACACTTTTGAGTTTAATCTGCATTCTTGATATTTTTCTCCATGACTTTCTTAAGTCTAGACAATCAACAAAGCTATACTGAAGCTCTGATTTGTAGTACTTGCCAATTTCAGAAGTATAAATGACCACACTGTTTAATAGTCAGTTTAGAGCTGTTTCCAGTACACCCATAAAGAGGAGCTTCTCTTAGTTCAGATTCTCTGGATTTACTCTAATTGAGCTGTGCTTTCAGTTGCTTTGCAACTAAAAGAAAGACTTTCCCTTTCTATATATATTTTTTTAAGTTTTGGTGTTTTTTTATTGTTTTTTTTTTCCAGGAAAAGCCTTGTGGGGAATATGAATTTTGCTGATGATTTTTTCTGGGGCAGCATTTAAGCAAACTGGTCCTCCACCTTCCTTCAGGCAATGATATTTGAGCTGCCTCTTAAAGAGAGAGAGACTCTTTGAGGTAGAGGGTGCATTCTAGACATGGCACAGTGCAAATGCATCTACTAACCTGTAGGGTATAGGAATAAAGCTGATCTACTAATATCCTTGGTATGAGGAGAAAATAAACTAAGTCCAGTGTCAATGTATGTAAACCACTTTCTATCTCTTATGCCTCAAAGTGTGTTTTAATTTTTTTTTAAGTCCTGAAGCTTCGATGGCTAATAATGAAATGTCTTCCCAAGGACGGCCACACCATGTTGAAATTTTGCTGCAGGCAATTGTTTGCTGCTACAACCTACCCCACAGAGAGTTTGTAGGGAGTTCAAGGCACACTTCTCAAGAACAAAGACTTATTGAAAGCATGTTTGTTTTCACAGCAAAGCGAAAGATCTGGTACTGAATTAGATGTCCCTTCTGAAGTTAACATTTGTGATTCTGTGAAATTCTGCCCTTCTCATCAGCCACCCCTTCTGACTGTTAGTCCCTACTCTATGATATCATATGAGTCCAACTAAAGGAGAAGTGATGAAAGAAAAATAGAATGGAATTGGTCATAGCCTTGCTAACAAAGATGCCACCCAAGTAAAGTATGTATTGTTATTATTTAGGGAAGAGTCACAGAATCTCCTATTTTGAAAATGACCGCCAAGCTCTTTTCTAGGGTACAAGTAAACAGGATTTCCCCTGAGTCTTTTGGAGGCTGGAGGAAAAATACTAATACCCCTTCCATTTAACTTTTCTGTCTCTAGGTATATTTATCCACATACCTAAGGTTAGGTCATACAATGACCTTGATTTTTATAGCAGCCTCAGAAAACATTAGATAAACACAGTTGGGATGAGGGGGAGTACCACTGGCTGACCTTCCTGGCACCTTGACCCAACAAGATAGGCCCCCAACTGATAGACCAGGAACAGGAGAAAGGGGAAATTTTTCTCTAAATAGTTCACAGACTTCTGAGACTTATCCCTTCTCTGCCCTCCTGACAGTTTTTTTTCTTTTGGATGTTCTCAGATTCTCACCTCATCAATTTTTTTTTTTTAGTTGTTGAAAGAGAGGAGCCCAACTCATTTTTCAGACCTAGTTCTTTGTGCTTACTACTGCATATTGCCTTAAAAGGCCTGTGCCATGAGACAGTACATATTAAGCAAGAGAGACTCACAATGTATTCTATACATAACGTGAAGGATTTATAAAATAAAAGGCTATTTATAGATTACGATCCAAACTCACTTCACATCCCTTCCTTTCCCTGAGAATCACTCTTGGATTTTTCTCTCCTTTCCCTCTCCTTTACTAATTGAATCTTCATTTTTATTTAATGTCTCCTTCAATTTTCTCTTCCTATGCTTTTTTTTTGAAGAAGTTAGATTTTACTGTTTCCTTTCTCTTTGTTTTCAGTTGATTTTTCGCTTGATTAGACAGTTTCTTCACAGTTACACTGAGGTTCACTGTTTAGTTCCAAAATGTCTTTCACCACCCCCTTCCATTTATTTAGCAAACTAATGACATTTCTCCTGCTTTTATTTTTAATTTGGTGGGTTAAGCTTTGCGTTTGGCGATCCGAGTTCCTAGAGTGACACAAATTGGATCACTTCTTGCTGCTACAAATGCCATTGAAAATAAAAATTTGGTGCTGTTCCAATCAGTCAGCTCTCCCTTCTGCTTTTTAATTATTTATTTTTTTTTTTTTTTAAGGCTCAAACTTCTGTCATTACGAAGAGGGTTGATCATTATTCCAAAAACTGCTATGAACAGAATTGTTCCCCCAGCAGAAGAGAATCTGTTTTAAGTGGTGAAACATTTGGGTTGATTGTGGGAGAAAAAGGTGCCTCATGCTTTCTGTGCACTAGGAAGAACACTTTTATTTTAGAATGCTCAGACTAGGTCCTTATTTGCATCCCACCCAAAATAGAATCTAGTGGCATTTTAAAGCTGAGAAATCAGTTCTGTTTTATTCCTTAGCAACACAAAGGCTTTAAAATCAGACCACTTCATGAAACAATAAAATTAAAACTCAGCTCATCCATCATCATTAATGTGCTTGATTTTGTGAAAAGAATTCTTTAAGATGTAAAGCTATCAAATTAAGAGGCCAAGGAGCCAATCAAAATGTGCTTTTAGCATCCTTTATCCTATAGGTGCTCTTAATACTCCTCAAAGATTAAAAAGGTGAGAGAATTTTTTTTTCCTGTTCCAAATAAGTCAGTCAGCCTGTGGTATAGTGAAAAGAACAGTAAACTTGGAGACCAAGGACATAGAAGGGTTCAAGTACTAGCTCTGAAATTAATTTGCTATGTGACCATGGACAAATCATTTAACCTCTTCTGTAAAATAGAGATAACACTTGCACTATCTATCTTAAACAGATATATTAAAAATACACAAATAGTTCTGTGATCTCATCATGTTTTAAGAATCTGGCTAGCAGCTTCTGTGGGGGCGTAAGGTGCACCCAGGAGGCTGCCGGCCCACCGGGAAAGCACAGGTTCTTTTTATCTGCTTAAACAAGGAAAGCACGGTGAAGGGGTTGACCAGCTTTCTTTAATCCAGCATTAAGTTAGTTCAGGGAAGCATACAGACAAGCACCAACAGACAGACCAAATACA
The DNA here is from genome assembly GCF_011100635.1 of Trichosurus vulpecula. Lineage (NCBI taxonomy): Eukaryota > Metazoa > Chordata > Mammalia > Diprotodontia > Phalangeridae > Trichosurus > Trichosurus vulpecula. The sequence goes on along the minus strand of NC_050577.1, from coordinate 137,977,458 downwards.
GATTCATTCACTTACTTCAGGGGAAAAAGCCAGCATCCCGAAGTTGAGAACATTCATTTAGTTCAGGGAGGGGAAAACAAAACGAGCACCCCAAACTTCAGAGCAAAATACAAACAAATTACAAATATCAACAGACAGACCCAATACAATTCATAGTTACCAACATCTGGGCTCAGCCCGAGAGCAAGGGCTGGCCCAGAGTCACCCTCACCACTGCTCCCATGCCAACCGGAAAAGGAAAGAGGAATCTTCAAGCCATCTTCTCCCCTCTTATAGAGTTTTTGACATCATCAAGCGCTGCCTGAATGACCAGGGCTGATTGGTTCTTGAGTTGGCCCCTCCCCCTGGCGTAGACTAGGTTAACACCCAATAAGGCATGGCTCTGGAGTCAACACCTCCCCTCAGCCAGCCCCACGAATCATCACACAGGAAGTTCTCTGCTCCCAGGCATGGTCTCTGGGCTTCCTGCCCCGGAAGAGGAGCAGCAGGCCCAGCACCCAGCAAGGCCCAATGAGATAAACTGAGCCACCCAAAGAAAACAAAAGCCATTCTGGCCACACATCAGTGTGATGTGACTCTCCAACGATGAAGGTCACAACCCATGTTTATCCATCCTATGCAACTTCCATGCCTGCCCTCTCCTAAGTTCATTATAACAAATATATCCAACATGCTGGGGGACATCTTTGAAACCTCCTGACCCTGAAGAGATTCTAGTGGAACATGTGGACTGCTCATAGATTGCCCTTCACCCTCATCTCATATTCTTATTGTAGCTTCATTTTATTTTTGTTTTTTAAAATAATATATATTACTTACTTTTAACATTACTTTTAAAAACTTTTGAGTTTAAATTTTCTCTGTCTCTACTACCTCTTCCTTACCCACTGAAAAGGCAAGCAATCTATCAGTTATACATGTGAAATCATGCGAAATGTATTTCCATATTAGCCATATCACCAAAAAGCAAGAATAATAAAGTAAGCAAGAAAATTATACTTCATTTTGTACCCACAGTTCATCAGTTCTTTCTCTGGAGGTGGATAGCACTTTTCATCATTAGTCCTTTGGAATTGTTTTGAATCATTGTATTAATCAGCGTAGATAACTCTTTCACAGTTGATCATCATTACAATATTACTGTTACTATGTACAGTGTTCTTCTGGTTCTGCTCACTTCACTTTGCATCAGTTCATATAGATCCTCTCATTTTTTAAAAAACCATTTCCCTTGTCATTTCTTACAGTACAGTAGTACTGTATCACAATCATGTGCCACAGATTGTTCAGCCATTACCCAATTAAAGAGCATCCCCTCTCAGTTTCCAATTCTTTACCACCACAAAAAAAGCTGCTTTAAATACTTTAATACATATAGGTCCTTTTCCTTTTTCTGTAGTCTCTTTGGAAAATAGACCTAGTAGTGGTATTACTAGGTCAAAGGGTATGCACAGTTTTATAGCCCTTTGGGGTATAAATTGTTCCAAATTGTTCTCCAGAATGATTAGATCAGCTCACAGGTCTACCAGGAGTGCATTAGTATAACTATTTCTCCTCATCCCTTCCAGCATTTGTGTGGAGGAACCTAAAATTTGTCTTAATTTGCCTTTAATTAGGAGTGATTTAGAGCATTTTTTTCATATAACTATAGGTAGCTTTGATTTCTCCTTGTGAAAACTGCCTGTTCATATCCCTTGACAATCTATCAATTGGGAAAGGGCTCTTATTTTTATAAATTTGACTCAGTTCCCTATATATTTGAGAAAAGAGACCTTTATCCAAGAAATGCGTAAAAAAAATTTTTTTTGATATTACTTTATTGTCTATGGTACCTTTTATCAAAATGTTTCCCTGATTACCTCTTTAAATCAGGCCTATGTTTGCTTTTGTTTTGTGTGAGATCATGATTGCTACCCCTGTCTTTTTTACTTCAGCTGAAGCACAATGGATTCTGCCCTAGCCCCTTATTTTAACTTTCTGTGTGTGACTTCCTGTTTCAAGTATATCTCTTGTAAACAGAATATTGTTGGATTCCGGTTTCTAATCGATTCTGCTATCTGCTTCCATTTTATGGGTGAGTGTATCCCATTTACATTCAATTATGAATAGTAACTGTATTTCCCTCCATTCTATTTTCTTCTGTTTATCCTTCTCTCTCTCTTTTTATCTAGTCTCTCCTCAAAAGTCAGTATTGCTTCTGTCTGCTGCCTCCCTTAATCCGGCCTCCCTTTTATCATCCCCTCTCCCCTTTCTTTTACTTTCTTTCCCAACTATTTCCATGTTGGGTAAGATAGATTTTTATACCCAGCTGAGTGTCTCTGTGTTTTATGTATGTGTGTGTACACAGACTTCCCTTTTTGAACTAATTTTGATGATGAGGTTCAAGCATTGTCCACTCTCCTCCCAATCATTTTCCCCTCCCCTCGCACACCTATTTTATGTGAGATAATTTTCCCCATTCTACCTCTCCCTTTCCCTTTCTCCCAATGTATTCCTCTTTCTCACTCCTTCATTTATTTTTTGAATTCATTTCCAACATAATTAATTCACACCCATCCCCTCTGTCTCAGACTCCTAACTGCTCTAATAATGATAAAGTCTTTAGGAATTGCATGTAATAGCTTCCCATATAGGAATGAAAACTGTATAATTTTATTGAGTCTCTTGTGTTTTCTCTTTCAGGCTTACATTTTTTATTCTTATCTTGAGCCTTTTGTTTGAATGTCAGCGTTTCTATTCAGCTCTGGACTTCTCATCAAGAATATTTGGAAGTCCTCTATTTCATTAAATATCTAATTTTCCCCTGAAGGATTATACTCAGTTTTGCTGGGTATATTATTCTTGATTGTATTCCTAATTCCTTTGCCTTCTGCAATATCATATTCTAAGCCATCTGCTCTTGTAACGAAGCTGCTAAATCTTATTTGATCCTGATTGTGATTCCATGGTATTTGAATGGATCCTTTCTGACTGCTTATAATATTTTCTCCTTGATGTGGGAGCTCTGGAATTTGGCTATAATATTCCTAGGAATTTTCACTTTGGATTCTCTTTCAGGAGGTGATCAACTGATTATTTCAATTTCTATTTTCCCTTCTGGTTCAAGAAACTTAGGGCAGTTTTCCTTGATAATTTCTTGAAAGATGATGTCTGGGCTCTTTTATTTTTATTATGACTTTCAGGTAGTCCAATAATTCTCAAATTCTATCTCCTCAATCTATTTTCCAGATCAATTGATTTTCCTGTGAGGTATTACACATTTTCTTCTTTTTCTTTCATTCTTTTGAATTTGTTTTATTGTTTCTCGATGTCTCATGATATCATTAGCTTCCAGTTCCCCTATTCTAATTTTTAGGGAATTATTTTCTTCAGTGAGCTTTCATACCTCTTTTTGCATTTGGACAATTCTGCTTTTTAAGAAGCCTATCTTGTTTTTTGAGGAGTTCTTTTCTTCAGTGAATTTTTGTGCCTCTTTTACCATCAGATTAATTCTGGTTTCTACATGCTATTTTACCTAGCTATTAATTCTCTTTTCATAATTTTCTTGCATCACTCTCATTTCTTTTCCCTATTTTTTCTCTACTACTCTTATCTCTCTCTTTAATTGTTCCAGGAATTTTTGCTGAGTTTTCATCCAATTACCATTTTTCATTGAGGGTTTGCTTGCAAGTGTTTTCATTGTGCTGTCTTCTTCTGAGTTTGTGTCTTGTTCTTCCCTGACAACATAGTACTTGTTTTGTTTTTTTTTTAGTGGTCAAGCTCTTTTGTTGTTTTTTGCTCATTTTTCTACCCTATTTCTTGACTTTGCACTTTATGTTAAAGTTGGGCTCTGTTCACCTGGGAGTGGGGAGGTACTATAGGAAGCTTAAGGGTTTTTTGTGCTGCTATTTTCAGAGCTAGTTCTGGGATTCTGCAAGATTTTGGTCATTCAAGATGATGTGATCTGCAAGAGGTGTGGTAACTGTTCTCCTGGTCTGTGCTTTGGTCTTTACCCAATAAGGGGCCCAGCTCTCCTGCAGCCACAAACACAAATGCTCCTCTCTGTCTTGAAATCACAACTACAGCTTCTACACCCACGTGACCAGGCACAAGCACTCCCCTCCACCTTGGAACTGCAAACCTAGAATGACATATGGGCATATATGTGTTATGTATACATATATATGGGTGTGTATGTATGTGTGTTATATATGTGTTCTACATACACGCATGTGTCTTGTATAGATAGGTGGCACAGTAGATAGAGCACTGGATCTAGAATTGGGAAGACTTGAATTCAAATGTGGCTTTAGACACTTACTACCTGTGTGACCCAGGAAAGTTGCTTAACCTCTCTTTGCCTCAGTTCCCTCATCTGGAAAATGGGGATAATAAATAGCACCTACCTCCCAGAGGTGTTGTAGAAATCAATTATAATAATAATTATTTGTGGTGGGGGAGAAGGCAATCCAGATTAAGTGACTTGACCAGGATCACACAGCTAGTAAGTGTCTGAGGTCTTATTTGAACTCAGGTCCTCTTGATTCTGGGACCAGTACTCTATCTACTATGCCACCTAGTTGCTCCATAATGATGATAATAATTGTAAAGTGCTTAATGCAGTGCCTGGCACATAGTAAATGTCTCCTTAAATGTTAGCTATCATTATTATTATCATTTTTATGTATCAATAAATATTTAATTTATCTTGAATGCATGTAAAGCTATATATATATGATAAATTGGAAATAATCAGAAGAAGGAAGGTGCTACTTTAAGGAAGTTGGGAAAAGACTTCTTGTAGAAGATGGGATTTTAGTTGAGACATGGAGGAAGAGTAGTAGTAGTAGTATTGGTAGTAACAATAGTAGTGGTAGTAGTAGCAGTAGTGGTGGTGGTAGTGGCGGTAGTGATAATGGTACTAGAGCAGTAGTAGTAGTAATAGTAGTAACAATAGCAGTAGTAGTAGTGGTGGTGGTGGTGGTGGTGGTGGTAGTAGCAGCAGCAGCAACAGCAGTAGTAGTGGTGGTGGTGTTTTCACCATGATACCTACGTGTTCTACAGGGTACCAAGATAAAAGAAGCAAGCATCCTATATATACACAATGAACAGTTAGAGAGCAATAAATTGCTCTACTGATGGTAAATCTAAGTGGCAATAGGAGTTCAAAGAAGGGTGTGATGGAAGGAGGGGCAGAAATTATAGAGGAAGCCTCTTGGAGAAAGTAGAAGATTAGATAAGCAGGAAAGGAAGAGGGCTGTGATAAGAGAGAACAAGATAAGCAAGTCCATCACCAATCAGTCAATAAGTGTTTGTTATCTATTATATGTCAGGTAACCCTGATACAAGTAAGGCAAAATAATTCCTAGTTTCAATGAGTTTACATTTTAATGAAGAAAACCAAATAAATAAATAAATGCACACACATACATATGTACACACACACACACACACACACACACACACATATTGTTTCTGTTCAGTTGTGTCCAACTCTCTGTGACCCCATTTAGTACTTTTCTTGGCAAAGATACTGGAGTAGTTTGCCATTTCCTTCTTATAGGAACAATTTGGCTAGTAGCAGTTGTTGAGGTGTAAGACCAATAACACCACCATACAGAAGGGCTGCTAACACAGGTTCTTTGATCTGCTTTTCTAAGGAAAGCAACTTTAAGGGGTTAACAATCTCACTTTAATCAAGGGGAAAAGATCAGCCCCCTGAACTTCAAGGCAACTACAAACAGAAATTACAAACATTAACAGACAGACTTTGTCTGATTCAAATCGCAATTCATAGTTACCACTGAAGCACCAATATCTGTCTGGGTTATCAAAGGTGGGGGGGCGGGTTCAATGGCTTGCCCAGAGTCTCATCACCCACATTCTTTCAGTGAGCGTACCCCCAAAAATCAAACCCCAGTCTCAGATCTTATATACCTGTCTCAGGGCCCTGGGGCACTTGAGGCTCACCATTTAGAGTGTGAGAAATCAGTGTGGGAAAACTCCAACCACTAGTACCACATCATATACAAATCAATGACTCCCAATTGTCTTAGTGCTGAGAAACATTCCAAGACAAGATCCCACTTTACCAGCCCCATTCAAAAAAAGGCCAGAATCATTAAAGACATTTAAGAGAATAACAGCAAAAAGCCCTGCCCTGTACCATTACACTTCTCCAACTCATTTTACAAATGAGGAAACTGATGCAAACAGGGTCAAGTGACTTGTCTAGGATGCATAGTTAGGAAGTGTCTAAGGCCAGATTTGAACTCAGGAAGAGGAGTCTTCCTGACTCCAGGTCCGTTGCTCTATCCATTGGGCAACCTAGATGCTGCATATCTCTTTCCTCTCCCTCATCCTCCCCTCCACCATCCTCCCCTCCCCTCTCTTCTCCTCTCCTCTACATTCCTCTCCTCTCTTACACACACACACACACACACACACACACAAACACACACACACACACATGCACACAGCTGATTGTCTAGATTTAAGAAAGTAATGGAGAAAATGTTAACAATGCATATTGAACTTAAAAGTATGTTCTGTTTTTCAGAGAGGTGGTTGTTAAACATTTCCCAGCACACCCCCAGATATATGCAACATGAATATAAAATGACCAAAAACAAAGCACTAATACTTAAAACTAAACTAAGACTTTGGGGACACTGTGTATTCACAAAGTAATTAAATAAAGGGGAATTGGGATGGGAGGCACTAGCAGTTGAGGCATTAGGAAAGGCTTCCTGCAGGTGATGGTGCTTGAGTTGCATCTTAAAGAGAAAGAGGGACTCTGAGATGAAAGAAAAGAGGGAGTGCATTTTAGAAGTGGCACAGTGCAAATGTATGCACAGGGCACAGGAATTTAAGTTGTAGGTAGGAGAGAGGGGAGATGTCACAGGTATTAATGTAGACAAAGTTCCCTCCGCATAACAAATATTAATCAAACATAAGAACCAAATGAATTGTGCATGCACAGAAGACATCCTCCAAAAAACCATGAGCAGTAGATAAAAGAAGGCTTTCATAGTTGATTTCCAACAACATACCATATATTTACAGTTACACAATTGAAGGAGAAGATCCCCACCGATCCTATTGTTTAAAAGCATTTGACTTGGTAAGAAATATTATAGATTTGAAGATTCTTCTCACACAAGGTGATGCACATAAATATATTAAAATTATCTGACTCTACAGCAAATTTAACTATGGGATTATTCAATGATTCCCTAAACACCCAAACCAAAACATATAAAAGACAAAGAAAGACATGCTTAACTCAGATGACCATTGTCAGAGATGTCCTACCCACAATCTAAATGAAAGGTGACATCTCTATTAACGGCAAGCCTCATGAGATATAGTTATTCTCAGATGACACTGGGCTATATCTGGGAACCCCTTTGAACTCTCCTTGAACCTTCCAACTAGATCTGGCCTTCCCCTAAGGCCATAAGCCTTACCTTATCATTAGGCCCAAATCTCTACCTAGCCTAGCCCTCTATTGTCCAGCTGCTTCCCACCCTTAATCCTGATCAAAATATCTGTACTCTAGCCCAGTTACCCTAGCCTTCTGTTGTCTTTCATCTCCAGGTAGCCTTCAGCTATTTCCTACCCTGGAGTTTGACCTCATCTCAGTTCCACCAAGCTGCTCCTTAGACTCCTTCTCAAGACCCTCCCTAAATCCCTTCCCTAGTCACCCCTGACCACCCCTCAATCCCTCCCACAATCTTTGTGTATATAATCTCCATCTTGCCTCCCTGAAGGCACTCAGATTCAATTTAGCTCAGTTTAGGTTGAATCTGGCCCGTCCCACAAGCGTCACAAAGGGTGGGATTTCTCAAGATAACCCAATATGGCGAATCCTTAATAAACTTTGCTTTTTTCCTTGGCTGAGAAGGCTTGAGTCGAATTCTTTTGGCAGGACCCAGTGTGTAGGTATTTTGGGATCTCAAGCACCCCTAGAAACCTATGGTTCCCTACCATCATCATTTTTCTTAAACCTCTTCATATCCACAGGGCATCAAAATACTATAAAGTCCTGTTGTGAAAAATAGCGTTGTGAAACAGATTGGTCTAAATATCCATATAGAAAAACAAAGTGGATGAAAAATGATTATTGTCTAAATGTTACTGAATGGTTATCTCATTGAATCATTTCATCAAAACATATAACTTAGAAAAAGTGACACAGGTTGGTCCAGAATTGAGTAAGCAAAGGAGTTAGGACTACATTACCATTTCATGAATCATGCATTGCTTTCACTTATACCAAACTACTTTCTGCCATAGAAACAATCTCTCCTGCAGCGCAATATGACTATGAATCATGAAATGCCATCATTTCAGAGGAATCACAATAATGAATAACCCAAATGGCAATGAAAAGATAGGTGTGTACAGTCTTCAGCATATTACTAACTGACTTGTATACATTTAAAATCATAAATGGCATTTTAGGTAATATGTGCAATGTGTTCAGCCGGCTGTGTAACAAGACTAAGAGACAATATAGGAAATACAAATACTACATTGGTACTGTATGGGACAGGATTTTTAAATAATAGGAGAGACATCCTTAGGAGAAACAAAGTAAATTTATGTCACAAACATTGCAAGATTTGGGCACACCTCCAAAATGGAGGAGGAGAGGTAAAAGGGAACCTGCCTTAATTTATATTGTTAATGAAAAAGATTCCCACCCACCTCTATCCCTGAGGACCAAGGTTGATCCAGTCCATTCAGGTTTTTCCCTATCAGAACTCAACTGCCTGGGTGGCGTCTGAAAGTCTAGGAGAAGAAATGGGGTGGGTGGGAGGAGAGACTTTCCTGGAGCAGAGAACAAATAGCTCATAGGAAGTCCATTATCTTCTAACATCTGAGAGAGAGGGGGAAGGGCATGCCCACAGTTCTAGGCCCAGCGACTTTCCAAAATCACAAAGCCAAATCCCAAAACCTCTCCTACTCCATTAGACATACCCTGTGAAGTCTTCACAATTATCCATCCCATTCAGTACTCTTAAGATAGTACAGAAACAGAGGAGGGGCAGCTAGGTGGCACAGTGAAGAGAACTGGCCCTGGAGTCTGGAGGACTTGAGTGCAAATCAAGCCTTAGACACTTGGTAGCTGTGTGACTCTGGGCAAGTCACTTAACCCAGATTGCCAGAAAGAAAGGAAGAAAGAAAGAAAGAAAGGAAGAAAGAAAGGAAGGAAGGAAGGAAGGAGGGAAGGAAGGAAGGAAGGAAGGAAGGAAGGAAGGAAGGAAGGAAGGAAGGAAGGAAGGAAGGAAGAAAGAAAGAAAGGAGGAAAGAAAGAAAGGAAGGAAGGAAGAGAAAGAAAGGAAAAGAAAGAAAGAAAGGAAAGAAAGAGAGGGAGGGGAGGGAGGGAGAGAGGGAGTGACAGAGGGAGAGAAAAGAAAAGCAACAGAGGAAGGAATATGGTATACTGAGGGAATCTTCTATAGAGAATTTATGAAATAACTGACAAAAGGTCAATTCGGTTCAATTGTAAAAGCATTTATTAAGTGCCTGCTGTGTCACTGACGCTGAGCTAAATGCTGGAGGAACAAAGACAGACAAGAAGTACTTACATTCTATTAGGATGACGCAATATGAACTCAGAAAAACGAGATATCTAAGAGGCAGTATATAAATGCTTATTCCCTTCCCTCCAGATGGCCCAGCATGCCCCAAGTACCTCTGGGCTCACATGGACTGAGTTCAGTCCTTTGGGCCTGACCCAAAGGCCTCTGCTTCCTCTTTAACTTATTCCCCCTCCCCACAAATGTCCTAAAAAATATCCTGAAAAAAATCTTGTGTCGTCCTGTGTCTAGGTTTCCCTCAGAGTGAATAACAAAGTCTCTAACTCCCACATAGGCACTTACTGTATAATATAAGTATCAGATACAGAAAAGCTTTTATTTCACCCACCAGAAAAATGCATGATGGAATGTATTCTCAGGAGCCTGAGGTCAAATGCAGGAACATAAATCACACATATAGCCCATTATGCTCCCCCAGAAAGTAATGACACTTTGGAAGTGATCCTGAAAAAGGACTTCCCATTCACTTAAGACCTGAACAAGCCGAGTTACTCATTGCAATAACCGGACATGCAAAGATAAGACGAACTATTTCTCTTCTTTCCTACCTCCCTGCCTTTTCCCCATGACATGGCGGTAGTCCTTTCGGGGCAACAGCGCCCTTTATGGAGGTTCCTCTTCCTTCTTCCCTCCCAAAAGGTACTGTTGAGGAAGCCCTCTTCCTCTTGGAGGCTGGTGTCCAAATATATAAAATCAGAAACTCTCAAATTTGGGATCACCTACACAATCACTCCCAAAGGTATTGCTGCCCAGGAAATCTCCCATCTCTGGTTTAAAGGCTAGGTTCCAGGATCATACTGTCTAGAAAGTCCAAAATCTCCTCAGATTAGGAGCAATGTCCTTGAACTCTCTTCTCAGGCCTAATGCAAATATGCCTGTCTCTGACATGTACTTCTGCTATAAGTCGCCATAACTGTGGCGTGAGATGAGGCAAGAGGGAATAGGGAGAACTGTCGTCGCCTTCTCCACCTGCTGCACTCTGGGAAAGAAGGCAAGGGGAAAGAGAAAGGAGTCTTGACTAGAGAGAACAAAGGCCACAGCTCCCTTTTATAACTCTCAGCCCCACTGAGCTGGGACAGCCTTTTAGTTTGACCCCTTGTGTCTTAGTCACTGACATCTAGACAGCAATTGAGTGACAAGGAGTCAGTGCACTTCTCCATCTAGGGAGCAGCGGCCCTTCAGATGCATCAGAGATAGTTGTTCTTAGCTTTTTGTGGGGGATGGGGAGGGGGCATCAGTACCTTCTGCTCTTGGGACCTCTCTGAATGAAGGGTAAAGTAGGGAACCCTTTCCCAAACTGCCTAGGCAAGCCATATTTCCATTCCATCACATCTCCACTCCACTTTCAGTCTTCCCCCATCACATTGTAAACTCCTTAAGGTCAGGGACTGTTTGTCTTTTTTCAATACTTGTATCCCCAGCCCTTAGCACAGTACCTGGAACATAGTAGGTGCTTAATAGCAGGTTTATTGATTGGTTGCCCTTTAGCAGTCCAGGGAAACCCATGGATGCCTCAGGATAATGCTTTTAAATGTATACACAAAATAATAAAACTACAAAGGAAACCAAAGGCTAGTGAAAATAAAGATATAATTTTTTTCTCATCCAAATTCACAGACCTTTTGGGGGATCCATGCACCCCAGGTCAAGAATACCTGTGAATCAATCAAAGGTCCATGCTCTACAGTCTTCTCAAGTTAAATGGAACAACTCCTCAAATTGAAAAGGGTTCCCTGATCACAGCACCTTACATACATACACGAGATAATATATGTAAATGTTTCACAAACCTTTAAAATACTGTCTAAATGTTAACTCTTTTTATTAATATACAAAATAAATACAATCATCCCTCAACATTCATAGGTTTCACATTTGCGGTTGTGGTTATTCAGTGGGTTGGCCACTGATAATTAAATGGGAATTTTTGGAGATTTGCAGCATACTATGGAAAATCACAATAGACTTACGTATATAAAGAAAACAAAAAAAATTAGTAAGTGGTAAGTGCATAAATGCTATACGTTATTAATTTTATCATTTACTACCATAAGTCTACATACATAAATTTATTATAAACAGTTAAATTTTGTTAAAAGTTTCAGTTCCCTAAAGAACTAGAGGCTGTGTACTCTGGGAACACCTCCTCTTCCTCTCTCTACCAATCCGATTCAGTCACACGATTTTCTCCCACAGTGATAGTTGTATCTAGCCCTGTTCATAGAAGGAAATCTGTCAAGCAGTTACTGCAGTTAGGAGGGCTGTGAAGAATCTGCATAGTGTGCAAGATGTTGGTTTCTTGTGTAGAGTTGTGTGACTGTTGTGCAACTATTTTTTAATGGAAGCAGTGTGTTGTTTTACTTATCTTGCATGTTAAATAAATATGATCAGAATTACCCAAAATAAAGGTTTAGGAGTGGGGCCTAGAGTTATTCATGGTTTTTCACATTCTTCAAGGTCCTGTACCCCTAACCCCCAGAAATGTTGAGGGACTGTAATAATTTTTAAGGGATGAGTGCCCATCTAAGTGAAGGAGATCTTATGACAAAGAACAAAGGAGTAGGAAAATATATGAGATAACAAAGAAGCAATAGAAGGTCCCTTGGAAAAGATTAGGTTTCATGGAGCAACAATCAACTATCTTCTTTGGTCTTTAATTTTCCATCTTGAGAAGGATCATTTAAACAAATACTAATTAGTCAACAAGTATTAAGTGCTTACTGTTTTTCAGGCACTAGGGATACAAGGAGAAAAGTAAAATGTTATTGTAACAAATAAATACCAGATTTATTACTTTATGCGAATATGATACAGGAGTTGAAATCCCACCTCTGATGAATGCTACATGCGTAATGTTAGATAGGGCCGGTAGGTGGCTCAATGTACCAGAGCTGGGATGAGGAAGACCCGAGTTCGAACTTGGCCTCAGACACAACGAGCTGTGTGACCCTGAGCAAGTCACTTAACCCCAAGTTATTGACTTTCCTCATCTGTAAAACAAACTGGAGAAGGAAATGGCAAACCACTCCAATATCTTTGCCAAGAAATTCCCAAATGGGGTCACAAAGAGTCAGACATGACTGAAAAACGTATGAACAGCAACAAAACCTTAGGTAAATCATGTAATCTTCCTGGGCTTCATTTTACTAATATGTAAAATCAGGAGTTAGATTAGATGGCCTCTGAGGTTCTTTCCAGTGCTAAATCTATAATCTAATGATTTCGTAATAATTTATTTTAAGGTGACATGAACCAAAAAGTTTTGTGTCTTTCTCAATTCTTAGTGGAAAGAAAGCAGCTCTGATGTGCACACATGCAAAACTTCCACCACACTGTGTCACGCTTAAGGCTGAAAATACAGTTCAACAGGTGTCATGTGAAACAGTTTTTGCAGAGCACAAAAGGGCATTGTAAAGGGAAATGAGCAATAATCACGAGTCAGTGGTTTCACAACTGTGATTAGGAAAAAACAGATGCACCCTTTCTATGCATTAATAAACTCAGGGCAGTTCAAAGGAGATGTGCCTGTGAATAGTGCCATCATCAAGAAATTAACTCCAAAATGCAGATTCACAGTCCAAAAGCATTAGTATACGCACCAGTCACCAAAGAGCAAAACAAAAGCCAGTAAAAAATTAATACAGTCAAGGAAAGTACAGGATGAATTTAGGACTCACTTTTCTTGCCCTCTGGTGCTTTTTTGTTGCTTTTATCCCCCTTTCCGCCTCTCAGTTACATTTGTATTTTGAGTATTTCTAATATTTTTAAATCAGAGCACTTTGCAGGTATTTTTAAAACATTATTTTCTATGGGGATCACTATTGTGTTCTTTTAATATAAAGTAATTTGTCTTTCTTTTTCTAATCCATTAATTCACCCACTCCACCACCACCACCCACCTTTGCAAGAGATATTTAAAAGGAGGAGAGACCAACTGATATGAAGTTGATGCTTATTTTTAACATCTCCTTCCTATATTTCTCCTAGGTTGGACTTCTAATTACTCAGTGAGTTTATGAGCAACTGGAACATAATGGTCTGTAGAGGGGGAAAGGTTGCCATTTAAAAGGCCCAATGCTCTGTTTGGAAATGGCTCATAAATATCAAAGTACGGGTAATAGATTTTAAAGTCGTATCATTTCAATAAATAAATTCTAATGCTATCACGTTTGGTGCTAGTTAACCTTAAAGCATAATTATAAGTGGCAAGGATGAGATGTCTTCATCCAGATTCCTGGCATACTCTGACTGCCTCCTTAGTAAGAAGGCATTTGTTTTCCAAGCAAAATTTCTTTTTTTTTTCCCCTCTCAATTCTCCAACATAAAGATAAATTGCCTATTTAATGCTTTGACACTAACTACATCTTGAAGAATAGCTTTAGTATCTATTCTTAAAGCTGAATTCTAAGGAAAGATCTATTTCTTGGAGGAAAAACACTGCCTCCTTTTTGACCCCTAATATTAGTCTCAAATAGATACCACATTGATTTTACTCAGTAAGCGGTTAATTGTTCTTCACTTAAGGGTTACGATGTTCTTGAAAGTTTTAATATTTGCTTTAGAAAATGAACTTGAAATGGGATGTCTTTGTTCAGATGGGAAATGAATCCTCTGGATTAAAGAAACATTGCTGCTGCTGGTTTTTTTGGATTGTTGATTTGCTTGTTTTGGTCTGGTCTGAACCCATGATTTCATCATAAAAGTTTTCCAGTGAGAAAACTCTCTCTTTCTATGGAGAGCTGCCATTTATAGTGCTAGGGAATGACCTACGGGTGCTGAGAGGGTAAGCAACTTGATCAGAGTTACGCAGTCACTGTCGAAGATGGAATTTGAAACCAGGACCCAGAGCATCCTGACTGAAGGCTTGCTAACCACTGTGCCATAATATCTGTCTTCCTTTATCTAGATATACAGAATGGTAACTTTTGCCATACTCTGTATTTAAGTACAGATATTTTATCTATAGAACCTTTATTAAACTGAAGGATGGAGGAAAAAGAACAGTTTCCCTCAATGCACAGGTATATAATACTACTGCCCAATCTCACACCTCCTAAATTTGAGTTTGATATTGGTGTGTGTGGTGGAATAAATGAGAACCAAGCCTGCGCCCGATTCTGCCTTATCTGGAGGTCATGCTCCTCAGCTTCTTTCATTGCAATAACAAGGGGTATTGGCAGGAGATCAGGCAAAGAACTAACTAAATATATTTTGTATAAAGAAACAAAGGTCAGGCCATTCCCCAGTTCACCAAATACTAACAGCCCACATTTATATAGCAATTTAAGGTTTTTAAACCCTTTCTGCATATTATCTCATTTGATTGATCCTCACAACATTCTCATTTTGCAGGTGAAGGAACTGAGGCTGAAAAGTGTTAAGTGACTTGTCCAGGATCTTACAGCTATCAGGTATCTAAGGGATTTGAACATAAGTCCTCCTGATTAAAAGTCCACCACACTCCATCCTGTACAGCTCAAGACCTGTGATCTTATTGGTGCAGGGATCTTTCAAAAATGAAACTCTCTCAATAGCCCTGCACAATCAAAGGTAAATACATCTCACCTTTGTCCTTGGTCCTAAGGATCATAATGGGTTATAGTTTGGGTGATTAAGTTAGAGTGCCTCACAAGTAAGACTTGTAAGTTTTCAATCTACCATTATTTCCAAAGACAAGCAAACCTAACAAGCAGATTTTAAAAGGACACACATTTTAAAAAAATCCTGAATTAGGCAGTCTCTTTGTGGTCTTCCTTTTCACTTGATCTTTAGACAGCCTGGGGGTTAAGCAGAGGAAATTTCCAAGTAAGAAGACAGTCCCCTTACTCAGGTGATAGTTTAAGTCTTCTAGGATGTTTTCCTCCTTTACAATTTAATGAAAACAGCACAAGTCACTACGGCTTCCCAAAGAGAGAGAGAGAACGTAACTATATACATCCAGGAAAGATGGAAGATGCCAAGTCTAGCTGCTGAGCCAAATTAAACTACCTTCTCTGATACATGTATGTGGGGAAGAATGTAAAAGTTGAAAAATAAGCCTCTCAATGCACTCAAAGATTGCTTCAGATTCTGAAACTTGGGATTCTAGTCCTTAAAACCAGAAGAGGCTTGGAGGCTTCCTGCAGATATGTTGGACATTTACAGAAATCTTTCAATATAAAAGCCTCCATCGCTGTACTTTGCTTCAGGAAAATAAACCAAGCAACCCACAAAGTCTAACCTTTTGATCCTTTTCAACTTCTCACTTTCTTTTTTCTCACTCTCCCTCCTCGCTCCCCCAACTTTAGGAGTCCTTTGTCCTATTCTTCTCTAGGAGGATACAGAGTGTGCCAAAGTTAAGGCTTAAAGATTACCAATTTATTTGCTTTCTGGTAATGCAATTGTCTTAACTCAGAGTAAAGAAGATAAGAAAATATGCAACAACTGATAAAGGAAAGTTTACCCTGGGTATGGGAGATCCTTAGCGACAAGATACTATTAGGTTCCAGAATGAATAGAGCGCTGGACTTGTATTCAGGAATTTCAGTCATTTCAGTAGCATCCTACCCTTTGTGACCCCTTTTGGGGTTTTCTTGCAAAGATAGTGCGGTGGTTTGCGATTTTGTGCCTCCAGCTCATTTTACAGATGGGGAAACTGAAGCAAACAGTGTTGAGTGACTTGCCCAAGGTCACATAGGTAGCAAGTGTCTGAGGGCAGATTTAAACTCAGGTCTTCCTGACTTCAGGCCTGGCACTCTATTCATTGAGCCACCTATCAGCCCTGCATTCAGGAAGACTTGAGTTCAAATCCAAACTCAAAATGATTACTAGCTACATGACCCTAGGAAAGTCACTTAACCTCAGTCTGCTTCAGGTTTGTTTCCTCATATATGAAATGGGGATAATGATAGCACCCATCTCCTAGGATTTTTGTAAGAATAAAATGTGATAATATTTATAAAGTGTTTTACAAATCTCAAAGCAAAGAAATGCTAGCTATTATTGTTTTTAGCTCCTGGAAGGTAAGACATAGGCTAGTTGTAAGTAGGGTTGGTAGAAAGAATGCTCATATCAAGAGTTCCATGACTTAATCACAGATCACTCTTGGCTGTCTGATTTTTTTGTGACCCCATTTGGGATTTTCTTGGCAAAGATACTGGAGTGGTTTTGCCATTTCCTCTTCCAGGTAATTTTACAGATGAGGAAATTGAGGCAGAGTTAAGTGACTTACCCAGGGTCACACAGCCAATAACTAAGGCTGGATTTGAACTCAGAAAGATGAGTCTTCCTGACTCCAGGCCCTAGCACTCATTTGTGTCACCACGTAGCTGTTCCTGTCAATAGACGATTTTAAAGGCAGTATAGTGATTAGATCACTGGACTTGAGTGGTGAAAAACTGTGTTGGAATTCCACCTTAAGTGCTTACTAGCTGTAGAACCCAGGGCAAATCACACCCTCTCTGGGCATCAGTTTTCTTACCTGTAAAATGAGACGGTTGAATTCAGTCACCCGTGAAGTTCCTTCTAGCTCTTAATCAATGATCCTTTGCTGCCTTCAGCAGGATGTCTTACCAGTCCCTCCCCACTCCAATCTGTCCTCCACTCAGCTGTCAAATTAATCTTACCACAAGTGCAGACAGATCTCACCATGTCACCTCCACCACCACCACCCCGTTTTCAGTAAACACCAATGGCTCCCTATCACCTCTAGGATCAAATACGAAATCTTAGGTTTGGCACTCAAAGTCCTTTACATCCTAGTCCCCTCTTAAATTTCTAGTCTTCTCACACCTTACACCTCCTCTCCCCTCTCATACTCTGACACCCACCTCTTTATTGCTCCTAACACAAGACACCTTATCTCACCTCTCCAGGGAACTGGCTGTTCCCCATGCCTAGAATACTATCCCTCCTCATTTTCTCCTCCTGGATTCCTTGGCTTCCCTTCAGTCCCAGAAAAATCCTCATCTTTTATGAGAAGCCTTTCCCAATTCTACTTAAAATAAATTCCTTTCCTCTATTGGTTATCTCAAATTTATCCCATCTATAATTCGTTTTTGTGTAGTTTTTTTTCACATTGTCTCCCCTCCTTGAGAACAGGGACTGTTTTTTGCTTTTCTCTGTATCCCTAGCACTTAGCACACTGCCTGGCACATAGTAAATGCTTAATAAATGTTTTTTGACTGACATAGTTGGTGTTAATTGAAATGAATTGTATAGAAATACTGCCTCATATCTGCACAACCCCTTCAAATTTCACCTATTATTTTCTTTAAATCTAAAAATATTTCTGGAGGTGTGTCATATCCCCAACTAACAAATGAGAGTACTGAGATCAGGAAAATGATTCATCTAAGGACACATAGTCACTTAGCAGTGGAATCAAGACCTTTGGCATCCAGTCAAGTACTCTCTCTTCTACACTCTGTGTGTGAAAGGCATTTCATTTACTTCAAACTCTTCCAGCCACTTATTATTGCTTTAATGAATGTGTACTCATTTGCTTCCATGTTTGCATGGATCGGTGATCGTGCCAAAATGTAGGTACTCCCTCCAAAGATAGTGATTCCAAAGTCATCTCTGCCTTCTCATTCTGGGAGATTCTTGTTGCTTTACTTGCTAACCCTTTGATATTTATGTTTTACAAAATGTGTCACATGGCTTTGCTGTTTGAGGAATCCTGAAAAATAGACACTAGCTTCTCCAGGTCAAACTCATTGTCTCAGTAGAATTTGGAAAGTACAATTGTTCATCTTAAAAACAAACTTCATGAGATAATGTAAATTGTCTAAGCCCCCAGATACAACATGTAGTTGTATTACAATATCCATCTGACTATTTCTTTTCCTTAAATTTTATTTTATTTTAAATTTATGAAATAAACAAGTATTTCTGTAATAGTAGAAAAAAAGATGATTCCACTTGACCATTTCTTTTGAACAAAACTCAGCCAACTGATTTGTGTAAAACAAGGAACAGTAAGCTTTAAGGGTTGCTAAGCAGTCATTATACTTTGTAAATCAAATAATGTGTTTTCCATTATTTTTTAATATGATTAAAATTTTTCACATCAAAATCTCCAAAATAAATAGGGCTATTGACTGTCTAGCACTTAGTGCACTGTCAAAGTCAGCAACAAGCCTACTGTGTGTGGTCCTACTTGGAGTCTAGGGGTCTTAATGAATCTTCAGGGGTTTCCTTGTCTTGCTCACAATGTGCCAGATCATATTTTGGCTAATACAGGATTTATGCATGTGCTACTTTGGTGATATAAAGCAGTTAATATATCATTTACAATCCTGGCTAATTCAGATTTTTTTCATTATAGTAAGATATTATACATCCATAAATGGAGATTTGTTTCAGATATGGGAAACCTCAGAACTTGGAAGAGAGAGAGATGCTTTTATTGGCTTTCAGTGATGTTGTATCACAGTCATTTTCCTTCTTTTTTCCTTTCTTTCCAGTCATGGCATGCCTGGATGAGGGATGGTCATTTTCTGGAAGCTAAAATACTGCTCTTTCTACTGCATTTCTGTGGCATGTTTATCTTTTTGTTGCATCCTTCAGGTTACTTAAGCAAATCTAATAGTCTGCATTCCTAGAAGGGGTTTTAAAAATGTAGGTGGCATATCTCTGTGGACGTTGTGCTATGGATTGTTCAATGAAATCGTGGGATCAACAATCTGGTTTTGGAGGAGATACCAATCCGTTCAGATCTGCACCACACACTGACTTTCCCAGATACCCACCAGCAGCTACAGGACATGTGAATTTGATTCACTGTCACGCTTAGAATTAAAAGTAGTTTTCACTTTCAGGTTCTAAAGTACTTTATTTGTAACAACCCTATGAGACTTTACAGATGCAGGAACTGTGGCTCAGAGAATGACTTTCCCAAGGTCACATAAACACTTAAGTGGCAAAGGCAGGACTCAAAGCCAGGTCTTCTGACTCCATGTCCATTCTGCCTTCCTCTACGTGACCTATACGAGCCAAGAAATACTTACCTCAAAAAGGAAACAAAACAAAGACCTGTTGCTTTTAAGAACTTCAAGATCTCACCTAATTAATGGATGGTGAATCAATTTCATTATAGAATGACTACATTGTATCCTATGAGAAATATAATTTGCATTCCATTAGTTCATATTTGTAAAATGCTCAGAATGGAAGTGCCACTAAGTGCTGTGTATTTTAGCTTCTTGAAGGCTTGTTATTTATCATTAATGCTTCATCAAGAAATTACTTTTCCCCCCATAACCTAGTTTTAGAATTCCATCTGTATGTACAAAGCTTTACAACGGGTCCTTGAAACCTCCATTTTTAATAATAACTAACATTTATCTCTTTGTTTTATGCGTGTTATATGGAATTAGAACCCCCTGTAGAGGCATTAGATTAGGGATTATAAAATCAATGTGGCATGCAGCCATTGTCCTGGTATTTTCAAACCATCAATGCAGAATGGAAAAGAGGGCAGCTGGGCCCTGACCTACCATGTGGGACCACATTATCCAGTAGGGTGTCTCTCCAAGAGTCACTAACCAGACAGCCTGTGTAAAGTTAGATAAGGGGTAAGCTTAATGTTCAGGGAATCTATAAATAATTATTCAGTTCACCAAGCAAGGTAACACTGCACCCTGCAGGGCCCAAATCAGATGACTCAGTATGAGGGGGAAAATACTGGAATTTAACAGGAATTTAATTTAGTTCTGCATCCTCACTGTAGGTTAACCTTTCCTTGAAAGTAGGTCACTGAAGTAACAATGCTTTCAAGTGCTAACTGCTTGGGCCAAGTCCCTCTTGTCCATAGACCAAGCTTCCATAGTCTATATAAGTAAAGTCCTCACTGACATGGACTAATGGGAGGGAGTGAGGAAGCAAGTAAGGAGGCAGGGGAAAAGTAGGAGGAAATCTTACACCATGTTAATCTATGAAATGTTTTAATCGTAGACTTGTTGAGAAATGCAGTTGTGTTATTTTCAGTTACCTACCATAACTTGAATTTACTGCTAGCAAAGTATTTTTTAAATAAAAGTTTCCTACTGGACCTAGTTTGATAAATAGGTTGGGGTCATTTGTAACTAGTTTTTCCCCATCTGCATGCAGTGTACTAAGCTCCTTATAGTTTTTCCCTTAAGAATAATAAATATAGGGCAGCTACGTGGTGCGGTGAGTAGAGCACTGGGCCTGAAGTCAGGAGGACCTGAGTTTGAATGTGGCCTCAGACACTTGACACACTTACTAGCTGGGTGACCTTGGGCATGTCACTTAACCCTAATTGCCCTGCCTTCCCCCCCCTCCAAAAAAGAAGAATAATAAATATACCTCATACTTTGTTCACTGATTTGGTTGGCAAATCTTTGCTCCATTTAGTAATTGTCTACTATGTACCAGGTATTTCTGCAGGGCTTTGAAGATACAAAGATAGGAAAGAGACATTATCTGACCTTAAGATGCTTACATTCCAATGGGGAAGATAGAGGTGAGATTGAACATAAAAACAAACAAACAGGTACAAAATGTATGCAAAATAAATGGAAAGAAATTATTAGGTGGGGAGAGCTAAGGACTAGAGCTCATAAAGGATCTGGTACAGGAAGTTGAACCTGAGCTGGGTCTTGATAAGACCTGATGGGAATGGGAGTCCCAGAAGGTCAAATTGAGGAGAGAGAGAGCAACAGCCTATGAGGAAGGGTCAGCCTATGCAAAGGCTATGCGATGAGATGAATGCCTTTTACTGTGAACAGCAAATAGGACAGTTTGACTGGAACATATAGCACAAGTTGAATAGTCAGGCTGTATATAAGTCAGTTCTGCTGCAATGCTTTGTTTTGAAAATGTGAATTTGTTTCAATGAGGTTGATATATTAGGGAACAATGTAAGCATAACTTTAATTTTTTTGTTTGCTTATTAGAGATTTCATCAAGAAACATCGAGGAAGCAGAAAACGGTACCAGTTCACAGGCTGCAACCCTTCTGATACCCACTTCGATAAGCAAACTTTGGATCTTCTTCAAGGTAAAGTGACATAATTATTGTATATCTGCTGGTGTAGGAGGAGATTTGGATGGAGGATGGTTGGTCCTCACCTCTGCGCCTCTCTCTTCCTCCGTGGCTTCCTATAGCTCAGACCCTGAATTGCTAGGTTTGCCAACCTGAACCATGGGAAATAGGTAATGGGGACAGATGAGCAGCAGCCCCTGACCACAGACTTTGCTACTATTTATTTTATCATTTGTGTACTTCTTAACCATTTTACATGTACACAACTGTGCTGCTGTTTTGGTTAGGTTTCTATCTTTTTTTTAATGTATCACTTAAGAAGGTTTTGAGCATTTTGCCCCTGACCCAATTTTTCCCATGAACTATGTGATTTTTACTTTGTATGGTACAGAGATGCTTAGGAGCACATGAGCTGCGGGCAGATGGTAAAGGGCTTTAATCGGAAGGCAGAGAAGTTCGTATTTTATCCTTGAATTTAGACAGCCTTTCAAGCTTCTTGACGTGGCCAGAATTATGCTTTAGGAATAACACATAGGCAGCTATGTGGAGGCCAATTAGGAAACTGTTATTATACTACTCAAGGTCTAACTTTGGAGGGTCGTGGTATGAGTGAAGTGAACAGGGCCAAAGAGAAAGGTGATGTAGGCAAAGAAGCCACAAAATTTGGCAGCTGATTGGATCACTAAAGGAAATAAGAGTGAACAGTTGAGGATAACACAGAGAGACAAGGGTTAGATATGTGGATTCGGGTGTTACCTGCATAGAGGTGATAATCAAACCTATGGGAGCTAAGAATTTAAAGAAGTGCCAGAACAGAGATCTGAGATACTCCCATGAAAAGGGAAAGGAAACAGATGCTGGACAGAAGGATGCAGACAGAAGGATCAGACGGGAAGTGGGAGAAAAATCAGCATAAAATAATGTAATGAAAGCCTGAGAATTGGTTAACTGTGTCAAGCGCTGCCAGGAAATAAGAGGCATGAGAAAAGATTGTTGGATATGGCAGTACTGAGATCATTGGTGCCCTTGGAGAGGGTAACTTCAATGGAGTGGTCTTGGACAGGAGCCAGATTTCAAGGGGTTGAGGAATGAATGGGAGGTGAGAAAGTGAAATTGAGAAATGTGGACAGCTGTTTCTTTGATTTCATAGCTTGCATCAGTAATGTCCAAATTCTGTATCTAGCCATATACTCAGGTGCAACGATGATGGATTTCATATAATCCTTCTCCCTTTATGCAAGATAGCTAGAAAATTCAATTCTACTTTGCTTGAACAAAAACACCCCCACCATGTGCTTAATTAGTATACTATCAATCAATCAACAAGCATTCATTAAGCACTAGAAAAGTGCTGGGAATTTAGATATACTAAGTATGACCCCTGTCTCTATAAGGGGTTCATTTGCCCCACAAAAGTAGTCATTTATCTTGGTCTCAAACTACCAGCTTTGCAGACACGAAGGACTTGATCAAAGGTAAGCCAGGACCCTCTGGGATACTACTGTTTCTTGGTTTAAAAGCATGCCTGCCATACCCTGGAAAGGGTTAAGTATAGAAAGGGCAGCCATTTTTAGAAGATGCTAGAAACAATATCATAACCTCAGGGAACGGACCAATGATTTTGTTCCAATGATGTAATGCAGTCAATTTAGGGGACTGTCACTTGATATTTCACTATGAAGGCTGGAGTACGGTGGGGTTTTTTTTTGGTTTTGGGGTATTTTGTGGTTCAAGGAAGTTTCTCTCTAATGAATGCAGTTTAGTTTAATAGTCATTAAACTTACCACTGTAATAGAAAATGAATTAGAGAAAAGAGGCATAATTCCATTTTGCTCTA
Organism: Trichosurus vulpecula; assembly: GCF_011100635.1. NCBI lineage: Eukaryota > Metazoa > Chordata > Mammalia > Diprotodontia > Phalangeridae > Trichosurus > Trichosurus vulpecula. The sequence continues at coordinate 137,954,045 of NC_050577.1, read as the reverse complement.
AGCCCATCATATTGACGCTGTCATTGAGAAATAGCATACCATTTAACTGGCCAGTTTAGGAAAGAGAGAAGAGAAACATGGTACATGGCCCCTCCCAAATACAGTAGCTTGGTTATCCCCCAAATACTTGTTCCCTCCCCACCCCCTTCTTTCTTTTCTATTTCAGCTAACTAAAAAGCTTAACAGTACAAAAGTCTATGTCACACATTTTAGTCTGAAGAGAAGTTTCAGTGACCTTTTTATAGTGTGTGTGTATGTGTGTGTGTGTGTGTGCGTGTGTGTGCGTGTGCCTGTGTGTGTGTGTGTGTGTGTAAGAAACTCTTTTAGGGAGGTTATTTTTGTTATTGTTGGTTCTCTGTCACCAACCCTCCCCACCCTCCACCTGCCCCCTCAATTGTTGGCTATTATGAGCTGTAAGAGAAGACTGCATGCTCTTCTAAAACCTTTACTCTGTCAGGAGCATGCTCAGTCAGTCTACCAAAGAGGCATCTAATCTTGGCCCCTATCTGTCATTTGGCCTTTTTAAAATGGGCCCAGTTAAAAGTGTTGTGTAATAAAAATAAATAGGTTTGCCTCCCTAAGTACTATGACTCACCCTCATTAAAGTCTCAGCTGCCTTGAAGGACACTGCTTTTTACCTTCAGTTCCTAGGAGGAACACAAAATAAGTGAATTGGGAGGAAAGGTGCCTATGTTTAGGTTAATCACTATTTTGTGAGCACCTGCTGGATGGAGAGATCTATAGTTAGTGGAGAAACCATTTGCAAACAGTTCAGAAAAAAGTCTCCCATCCTCCCAATTTGCCCTATTAATATTCCCCAGATTTTATTTAAGCAATGTGGAGCCAACACATCTTTCGAGGCTATTCATTTCCAGGATTCCCACCAGCTTCTACTTCAGCATTTAAGTCACAGGAAAAATTTACATTTTTTTGTAACAAGGACAGAATCAAAGCTTTTTATTTCCTTAATACTATATAAAGAATAATATAGTTCCTTAATTTCCCCAAGTTTTCTGTGGAAAAAGATTTTTATTTTTTTCATCATTCTTGGTTTTTTACTTAAGTTGTCACCTTTTAGATAGATTTATTTCTTCTCCAATTTTTTAGAGATTTTTATTTGAAGTCTTGAGTTCCAGATTCTATCCCTCCCTCGCTTCCCTCCTCCCTGAGATGGTAAGCAGTCAGATATAGGTTATACTTGTGCAATTATGTAAAACATTTCCATATTAGTCATTTTGCACAAGAAGACTCAAATAAAAGAAAAAATGAAAGAAAGAAAATGAAAAAACATCATGCTTCAGCCTCTGTATTCAATTAATATCAGTTCTTTCTCTGTAGGTCCTTTGAGATTGTTTTGGATCATTGTGTTGTTGAGAATAGCTAAGTCATTCATAATTCTTTAGCAAACAGTATTTCTGTTACCATACACAAAGTTCTCCAGGTTCTGCTCATTTCACTTTGCATCAGTTCATGTAAGTCTTTTCAGGTTTTTCTGAAATCATCCTGCTCGTCATTTCTTACACAAAAATAATATTTTATTACAGTCATATACTACAGCTTGTTTAGCCATTCCCCAATTTATGGACATAATTTTGATTTCCAGTTCTTAGCCACAACAAAAAGAACTGCTATAAATATTTTTGTACAAATAACTCCTTTTCCTTTTTTGGGGATGTCTTTGGGATAGAGATCTAGCAGTGGTATTACTGAATCAAAGGGTATACACAGTTTTATAGCCCTTTGGGTGTAGTTCCAAATTGCTCTCCCTAATGGTTGGATCAGTTCACAACTCTACTAACAGTACATTAGTGTCCCAGTTTTTCCACATTCCCCCTAACATCCAAAATTTTCCTTTTTTGTCATATTAGCCACTCTGATAGGTATGAGATGATACCTCAGAATTGTCTTAATTTCTACTCCTCTCATCAATAATGATTTAGAGCATTTTTTGTATGATTATAGATAGTTTGGTTTCTTTGTATGAAAACTGCCTGGTCATATCCTTTGACCATTTATCAGTTGGAGAATGATTTGTATTTTTATAAATTTGACTCAGTTCTCTATATATTTGAGAAATGAAGCCTATATCAGGATACTTATAACAACCCCTCCCTCCCCAATTTTCTGCTTTCCTTACAATTTTGGTTGAATTAATTTCATTTGTGCAAAAACTTTTTAATTTTTATGTAATCAGAATGATACATTTTACATTTTGTAATGCTCTCTATATCTTCTTTGGTCCCAAATTCTTCCCTTATCCATAAATCTGACAGATAAATTATTCCATGCTCTCTTAATTTGCTTATGGCATTACCCTTTATGTGTAAATCATGTACCCATTTTGACCTTATCTTGGTACATGGTGTGAGATGTTGGGCTATATCTAGTTTCTGCCATAGTGTTTTCCAGTTTTCCCAGCAGTTTTTGTCAAATGATGAGTTTTGTTCTAAAAGCTTGGATCCTTGAGTTTATCACATACTAGATCACTTATGTCATTTACTATAATGTAATTTGTACCTAATCTATCCCACTAATCCACCACTCTGTTTCCTAGCTAGTACCAGATTGTTTTGATAATATTGCTTTATGATACAGTTTTAGATCTGGTATGTCTAGACTACCTTCTTTTGCATTTTTTTCTTTGATTCCCTTGATATCTTTGAACTTTCGCTTTCCAAATGAACTTTAGTATTTTTTTCTAGCTCTATAAAATAATTTTTTGATAGTTTGATTGGTATGGCACTGAATAAATAGATTAATTTAGGTAGAATTATCATTTTCATTATATTGGCTCAGCCTACCCATGGGCAATTAATATTTTTCCAATTGTTTAGATCTGACTTTATTTGTGTAAAAAATGTTTAATAAAGATGCAGTAGTCAAGGACTATAGTAATCTACTCTTTGATAAACCCAAAGAGTCCAGCTTCTGGGATAAGAACTCACTATTTTACAAAAACTGCTGGGAAAACTGGAAAATAGTATGGCAGAAACTGGGCATAGACCAATATCTTATACTATATACCAAAATAAAGTGAAAAGGGGTTCACAATTTAGATATAAAGGCTGATGCTATAAGCAATTTGGGAGAGCAAGGAATAGTTTGCCTGTCAGATTTATGGAGAAGGGAAGAATTTATTACCAAACAAGAGATAGAGAGCATTACTAAATGCAAAAATGGATAATTTTGATTATGTTAAATTGAAAAGTTTTTGTACAAACAAAGTCAATGCAACCAAGATTAGAAGGGAAGCAAAAAATTGGGAAAGAATTTTTACAACCAGTGTCTCTGACAAAGCCCTCATCTCTAAAATATACAGGGAACTGAGTCAAATGTATAAGCCTACAAGTCATTCCCCAATTGATAAATGGTCAAAGGATATGAACAGGCAGTTTTCAGAGGAAGAAATTAAAGATATCTATAGTCATATGAAAAAAATGCTCTAAATCACTATTGATTAGAGAAATGTAAATCAAAACAACTCTTGGGTACCACATCTCTCCTGTCAGATTGGCTAACATGAAAAAAAGGAAAATGATAAATGCTGGAGAAAATGTAGGAAAATAGGAACACTGTTACATTGCTGGTGGCACTGTGAAGTGATCCAGCCATTCTGGATAGCAATTTGGAACTATGCCCAAAAGACTATAAAAATGTGCATACTTTTTGACCCAGAACCACTTCAAGGCCTATCTCAAAGAGATCATACAAGTGGGAAAACGTCCCATGCATACAAAAATATTTATAGCTTTTTGTGGTGACAAAGAATTGGAAATCAAGGTGATTCCCATCAATTGGGGAGTGGCTAAACAAGTTGTGGTAAAGGAATGTAACGGAATACTATTGTGCTATAAGAAATGAGGAGCAGATGGACTTCATAATAACCTGGAAAGATTTACATGATCTGATGCTGAATGAGGGGAGCAGAACCAGGAGAACATTATACATGATTACAGATACACACAGTGTCTGTGATGATTAACTTTGATAGACTTGGCTCCTCCCAGCAATGCAAGATTCTACGACAGGTCCAAAGGACTCATGATGGAAAGAGCTGTCCATATCCAGAGAAAGAACTATGGAGTCTGAATGAAGATTGAGGCAAACTATTTGCTCTCTCTCTCTTTTTTCTCTTTTTTTGGTTTTGTTTCTTCTTTCTCATAGTTCATTCCATTGGTTATTATTCTTCTTTACAACTTGACTATTGTGAAAATAAGTTTAATGTGAAGGTATATGTAGAACCTATATCAGATTGCATGCCAATTTGGGAAGAGGGGGGAGGAAAGAGAGGGAGAGAAAATTTGAAAATCAAAAACTCGTGGAACTGAATGTCGTAAACTAAGAAGAAAAAAATAAATTAAAAAAGAGAAAAAAAGAATAAGTATACAAGTAAGTAAATAATACAAAGCACAGTCCAAGTTTTTTTTAAAGTGTTTTATAGTTGTGTTAATATAGTTCCTGGGTTTGTCTTGGCAGGTAGACTCCCAAATATTTTATATTGTCTACAGTTATTTTAAATGGAATTTCTGTATGTCTTGCTATTGGACTTTGTTGGTAATATACTTAAATGCTGATGACTTATGTGAGTTTATTTTGTATCCTTCAACTTTGCTATAGTTGTTAATAATTTCAAGTAGTTTTTTTGGTTGATTCTCTAGGATTTCCTAAGTATAACATTGCATGCATAGAGTATTAGTTTTGTTCCCTCATTTCCTATTCTAATTCCTTTAATTTCTTTTTCCTTTCTTGTTGCTGTAGCTAACATTTCTAGTACAATATTAACTAGTAGAGGTGATAATGGGAATTCTTGTTTCACTTCTGATTGTATTGGGAAGGCTTCTAGTTTGTCCCCATTACAGATAATGCTTGCTTGTGGTTTTAGATAGATATGACTTATCATTTTATGGTAAGCTCCATTTATTTATTACAATTAGGGAGACAACATGTAAATAACTACATAAATACAAGATAGCTACATAATTGATTGAAATTAATCTCAGAGGGAAATCTAGGGGCCCAAGAAGGGCCTCCTATAGAAGCTTGGATTTTAGCTGATTTCTAAAGAAAGCCAGGAAAGCTAGGAAGTGGAGATGAGAAATGAGGGCATTCCAGGCATGGAGGCCAACCAGTGCAAAGTCACAGACCCAGGAGGTACAGTGTCATGTATGAGTTAGACTAAAGTAATTAGATCATGGAGTATGTGGGGGGGGGGGGGAAGGAATGTATAATAAGATTGGAAAGATGAAAGAGGCTGTGCTATGAAGAGCTTTAAATGACAAACAGAAGAGTTTATAATTGATTCTAGAGGTAAGAGGGAGCCAGCTCAATGTATTGAGTATGTCTATGGGGGTGATATGGGCAGATCACTGCTTTAGAAAAATCACTTTGGTAGCTGATTAGCAATCCATCCTGAGGAGAATGGATTGGAATAAAGTAAGACTTGAAGCAGGAAGACAAACCAGGAGATTATTGAAATAATCCAGGAGTGAGGTGATCATAACCTAGAGTAGGGTAGCAGCTTTGTGAGTGGAGAGGAGACATATACGACTAATGTTGTGAAGGAAGAAATGACAAGGTTTGGCAATGGATTTGATATATAGAGTGAATGAGAGTGAGGAGTGGAAGGGAAGCTAAGGTTGCCAATCTGGGTGACTGGGAGGATGACATTACCCTGGACAGTAATATGCAAGTTAGGAAGAAGGAATAGTTGTAGGTGGCATTGGGAGGGGGATGTGAAGAAAATGAATTCTGCTTTAGACATGTTGAGTTTTAGATGCCTATGAAATGTCCAGTTTGAGATATCCAAAATGGCAGAGATTGTGACTGGAGCATAGGAAAGAGGTTAGGGCTATATATCTAGATCTGGGAATCATTTGCATTGAACTCATGGTAGCTGATAAACTCATCAAGTGAGATAGTAGAGGACAAAAGCAGAAGAACCCCATTATGGAGCCTTGGGGCACACCCACAATTAATGGGTATGGCACAAATGAAAAGGGAAAATAGGGAATTGAGAAGAAACAGGCAGATTTGAGAACCAGGAGAGAAAAGAGTCATGAGATCCCATAAAGAAGAGACTATCCAGGAAGAGAAAGTGATTAACAGTGTCAAATTCTGCAGAGGTCAAGAAGGACGAGGACTGAAAAAAGGCCACTGAATTTGTCCATTAAGAGACCATTAATAACTTTGGGAAAGCAGTTTCAGTTGAATGATAAGGTTAGAAGCTAGATTACATAGAGTTTAGAAGAGAGTGAGAGACAAAGAAGAATTGAAAACTATCAACATCTGTATGAAAGACTGCTCCAAATAACTAATAATAAGAGAAATGCAAATCAAAACAACCCTGAGGTTTCACCTCATACCCAGCAAATTGGCAAAGATGACAAAAAAGTAGGAATAAATAATTTTGGAGCAGTTGTAGAAAGACAGGCACACTAATGCATTGTTAATGGAGCTGTCAATTAGTTCAACCATTCTGAAAAGCAATTTGAAATTATGCAAATAAAATGGCTAAAATGTTCATACCCTTTGACCCAGAGATTCAACTGCGAGGCATGTATCCTAAAGAAGTCACTGACAAGAAGAAAGGTTCCATTTACAACAAGATTTATAGCAGCACTTTTTGTGGTAGCAAAGAACTGGAAGCAGATATCTATCATTTAAGGAATGGCTAAACAAATTGTGGTACTTAATTATAATGAGATATTGCTGTACTATATGGGAGAGCACGTATGATGAATTCAGAGAAGCACGGAAAGACTTATATGAACTGATGCAGAGTGAAATAAGCAGTCAGAAGCCCAATATATTCTACACTGCACAATGACCACAACAATGTAAATAAAAGGACAACCACAAAACAATCAAAAATGAATGTAGCAAAACTACAAAGAACAAGGTTAGTCCCAAAGAAAACAAAAGATATGAGAAGCTACTTTCCCTAACTCCTGTGCAGAAGCAGGGGAAGGATAGCCCACAGATATGGGACATTGTAAGAAATATCAGATTTTTCTATTTAATAATCAATGTTCCTGATTTTTTTTTCTTCTTTCTCTTAAAAAATCTTTGTTGTAAGAGATGGCCCTCTGGGAGGAAGAAGGGTGGATAAAGGGGAAATTTTGGTGATGTAAAAGTAAACAATATAATGACATATGTTTTAAATAGAAAAGATTTAGAGAAGTGGGAGAAAGAGTGCAGTTTTGGCACAACGCAGAGTTTGGAAAGGAGGATAATGTGAAATGAGGCTGAAAAGGTGTTTTGGATCCAGATTACAGAGGACCTTGAATGCCAGACCAAAGATTACATTTTCCCTTACTAACAGGGAGCCGCTGATGGTTTTTGAGAAGATTGATGATGTGATTGGATCTGTATGAACAAGATTACTTTGGCAGGTGTGGGAAGGAGGGATTGGAGAGGGTAGAGACTAGAAACAGACCATTTAGAAGACTATTGCAATAGTCCAGGCAAAAGGTAATGAGGGCCTGAATTAGAGTGACTGCGTGTATCGACAATCACGGCAGCACATCGGAGGACCATTGCTGTGATCAATTTCAGGGGGTCAAATCACACATTAAATCCAGCAAAAAATCCCACTTTGCTTACTGTTACACTGTGTGAATGGAGAGAAGGAGGCAGAGAGAGCGATGTTCTAGAAATAAATCAAGAGAATTTATCAACATATTGGATCAGAGGGGTTAAGGAAAAGAGAAGAGTCAAATATTACACTGAGATTTATGAACCAAGATAACTTGATGGTGGTGCCATAAGTAGAAAAGGAAAAGTTGGGAGAGGGAAAGGTTTAGGTGGGGCAGATGAATTCCATTTTAGACAGTGAGCTATCAAGTGACAATACAGTATACTAAATTGGGTTCATTATATCACTGGAACAAAATCATTGTCCGTTTACTGACCTTATGATGCTATTACTAGTGGTAGTGCTTTACTGCATGATTAAGATATTCAGGTTCAGTTTTTTTTTAAAGTCTATATCATTTAACTTTTGGAATGTCAGGGAGAGCAGTGTGTGCATTTTTAAGCTTTAGTCTCAGGACTAACAATAGTATGGCTTGTCATAGACACAGAGTCTCCACGAGATTATCTGGGATTAATGGGTCACTCAGTTTGCTCTATTTTACAGTGAACTTACACTTGATTATATGAAGAATTTACATTTATCTAGCACTTTAAATAGTTACAAAGGGCTTTGCACACAAGCCATACGATCCTCACCAAAATCCCGTGAGTTGAGAATGCAAGTATCATTGTATCACTATTTTACAAACGAGAAAACAGGCTAGATGACATTGCATCTTGCATGACCTTGGTTAAGTCACTCAACCTCTCTAGGCTTCATTTATAAAATCATCTCGATGATCCCTAAGGTGCCTTCCAGTTCTAAATCTGTAATACTATAATTCTAAGCAACCTGTGCAAGGTTGTACATGTAGTAAAGGCAGAGCTCAGGACCTGAACCCAGGTCTTCAGACTTCTGGTCCAAAGCTTTATTGTACTATATCACCCTGTCTCCCAATTCTTCATGTAGAATGTGTTTACAATGCACAATCATTCCTCTTTTCAAGGACCTTCAATACCCAGTAAAATAAAATATAAATTACTTAGCCTTGAATTCAGGTGTGCTCCTCCTGCCTTTCTCATCTTATTTTACAGTACTTCTTTCATGCACTGTATACTCCAGCCTCGAGCAAGACAGTTTCCTCATCTGTAACATGAGACAGTTGAACAAGATAGCTTCTAAGGTTACTTCCAGCTCTAAATCTATGATAACTTTTACCAGATATTGTTCTGACCTCTCAAGCCTCCATAGCTTCACGTTGTCTCCAAAGCCTAGAATTTATTTCCTTTCCCCATTTCTGCCTTCTTCTTCAAGGACCAATTGGAGTGCCTCTTCTCCTACAAAGCCTCCTTTGAGGTTCTCAGCTCGGTAGGAACTCTTCTTCCCTGTTTGACCTCTCCTGTGCCCTTAATCATAATCAAACCTATTCAGTAAACACACTGCAAGACTGGTTATTTCTTTTTTCCATATATTTCTATTTATTTATTTAATATTTTTAGTTTTCAGCATTGATTTTCACAAGAGTTTGAATTACAAATTTTCTCCCCATTTCTACCTTCCCTCCAACTCCAAGATGGCATATATTCTGGTTGCCCCATTCCCCATTCAGCCCTTCCTTCTGTCACCCCACTCCTCCCATCCCCTTTTCCCTCACTTTCTTATAGGGCAAGATAGATTTCTATGCCCCATTGCCTGTAATCTAATTTCCTAGCTGCATGCAAAAAATTTTTTTTGAAAATCTGTTTTTTAAAACTTTGAGTTCCAAATTCTCTCCCCTCTTCCCTCCCCACCCACCCTCCCTAAGAAGGCAAGCAATTCAACATAGGCCACATGTGTATCATTATGTAAAACCCTTCCACAGTACTCATGTTGTGAAAGACTAACCATATTTTGCTCCTTTCTATCCTATCCCCCTTTATTCAGTTTTCTCCCTTGACCCTGTCGCTTTTTGAAAGCATTTGCTTTTGATTACCTCCTCTCCCTATCTGCCCTCCCTGTCGTCCCCCTTTTTTATCTCCTTCCTCCTTCCTTCCTGTGGGGTAAGATACCTAATTGAGTATGTATTTTGTTCCCTCCTCAGGTCAAATCTGATGAAAACAAGATTCACTCATTCCCCCTCACCTGCCCCCTCTTCCCTTCCTACAGAACTGTTTTTTCTTGCCACTTTCATGTGAGATAATTTACCCCATTCTATCTCTCCCTTTCTCCCTCTCTCCATATATTCCTTTCTCATCCTTTAATTTGATTTTATTTTTTTAGATATCATCCCTTCATATTCAACTCACCCTGTGCCCTCTGTCTCTCTATATAGGTATATTCCCTTCAGCTACCCTAATACTGTGGTCTCATGAATTATACACATCATCTTTCCATGTAGGAATGTAAACAAAACAGTTCAACTTTAGTAAGTCCCTTATGATTTCTCTTTCTTGCTTACCTTTTCATGCTTCTCCTGATTCTTGTGTTGGGAAGTCAAATTTTCTATTCAGCTCTGGTCTTTTCACTGAGAAAGCTTGAAAGTCCTCTATTTTATTGAAAATCCATATTTTGCCTTGGAGCATGATACTCAGTTTTGCTGGGTAGGTGATTCTTGGTTTTAATCCTAGCTCCATTGACCTCTGGAATATCATATTCCAAGCCCTTTGATCCCTTAATGTAGAAGCTGATAGATCTTGTATTATCCTGATTGTGTTTCCACAATACTCAAATTGTTTCTTACTGGCTGCTTGCAGTATTTTCTCCTTGATCTGGGAGCTTTGGAATTTGGCAACAATATTCCTAGGAGTTTTCTTTTTGGGATCTTTTTAAGGAGGTGATCGGTGGATTCTTTCAATTTCTATTTTACCCTCTGACTCTAGAATATCAGGGCCATTCTCCTTGATAATTTCTTGAAAGATGTTATCTAGGCTCTTTTTTTGATCATGGCTTTCAGGTAGTCAAATAATTTTTAAATTATCTCTCCTGGATCTATTTTCCAGGTCAGTGGTTTTTCCAATGAGATATTTCACGTTGTCTTCCATTTTTTCATTCCTTTGGTTCTGTTTTATAATATCTTGATTTCTCATGAAGTCACTAGCTTCCACTTGCTCCAATCTGATTTTTAAGGCAGTATTTTCTTCAGTGGTCTTTTGGACCTCCTTTTCCATTTGGCTAATTCTGTCTTTCAAGGCATTCTTCTCCTCATTGGCTTTTTGGAGCTCCTTTGCCATTTTTTAAGGTGTTATTTTCTTCAGTATTCTTTTGGTTCTCCTTTAGCAAGTCATTGACTTCTTTTTCATGGTTTTCTCGCATCACTTTCATTTCTCTTCCAATTTTTCCTCTATTTCTCTAACTTGCTTTTCCAAATCCTTTTTGAGCTCTTCCATGGCCTGAGACCAGTTCATGTTTATCTTGGAGGCTTTTGATGTAGGCTTTTTGACTTTGTTGACTTCTTCTGTCTGTATGTTTTGGTCTTCTTTGTCACCAAAGAAAGATTCCAAAGTCTGAGTCTGAATCTGAGATCATTTTCACTGCCTGGCCATGTTCCCAGCCAACTTACTTGACCCTTGAGTTTTTCATTGGGATGTGACTGCTTGTAGAGCATAGAATACTTTGTCCCAAGCTTGAAGGGCTGTGCTGTTGTTTTCAGAGCTATTTCTACACAGCCAGCTCTGCCACACCAGCGCTACTCCTCCCCCAAGAACAACCAACCTGGACCGGTCTCATATCTAAGCTGGCTCTGCACTCCTGCTCAGATCCACCACTTAATGCCTCCCACCAGGTGGGCCTGGGGCTGGAAGCAACTGCAGTTATAGCTCTGTAGCTGCACCTCCTCCGCTGCCCCTGGGGTGGTGGACAAACTGCGAACTCCTTTCATTCTGGCCCCTGCAATTTTTCCCACTAATCTTTTTTGTTTTCTTTGGTGTTTGTGGGTTGAGAAGTCTGGTAACTGCCACAACTCACTGATTCAGGGTGCTAGGGCCTGTTTTGCCCAGCTCCCAGTCTGGTTGGTCTAGGCACAGCCCACGCTGGGCTCTGCTCCACTCCACTCCCAGCTCTGGGCAATACACCCTACCCAGCGACCATCCAGGCTGTCCTGGGTAGGAGCCCTGCTTCCCTCTGCTATTTCTTGGGTTCTGCAGTTCTAGAATTTGTTCAGAGCTATTTTTATAGGTGTTTGGAGGGACCTGGTGGGGAGCTCACAGAAGTCCCTGCTTTCCAGCTGCCATCTTGGCTCCACCCCTGGGACTAGTTATTTCAACTAGTCAGTTCCTAACCCATCTGTGACTAGGTAGAGAAGTCTTGAAGAACATACAATTGAGGTGACTTGGTTAGAAAATGTCAGAAGCAAGATTTGAACCAAATCTTCCTGGACTTTAAACCCAGCACTCTATACCATGTTGCCATTTTAATTCATATTTTGTTAAACCTTGTATTATAACTATTTGCATATGTAAGAGGGGTACCTCCAGTGAGACTTCAGCAAACCTGAAGGTCTTCAGGACTAAATGTCAGTCATTGAAGGGTAAAAAAAGATGCAAAATAGATATTTCCTACCCTAGAAAGGGTGGGATGATCGAATACCTTCTTGGCATTTGAAGAGGACAATAAGTCAATGAAAGTGCCTTCAGAATATAGACTGCATTTATACCTTTGTTCTTTGCAATTCATCTACATAAGATTCCCAAAGGAGTATGGGAAGTGAAAATGACTTATGTGAAAATAATCAAACGAAAGGCAACATGGAGAGGCTTAATGAGGGAAGGGACTTTCTAGCTAATAAGATAGGTTAAGCTTTCTTCTAATTCTTCCTCTTGAGTTGCTAAACAACCTCAGAGCTATTGCTCTGAGGGAGATGAAATGAAGAAGCATCGACCACCCTAAACTCGTTCATCACCCTAACTGAAAGAGCTTCGTAGCACTCTAACTAAAAAGTACATGGTTAATAGAGCACAGTGCCACCCGGCCTAGCCAGTGACTGAAGGTAGAAAATGATTGCACCAGCCTATGGAAGAGTAAGCCCAAGAGAACAGAGGATTCAGCAAAGATTCTGCATCATAGAAAGAGCCCAAAAGCTTAGCTTTTACCAGCTGTCCAGTGACAAAGCTACCTGCCAGTCCCATGTGGCAGCCACTGGGTAGTGGCTCCCCAGCCCGTCCCAGTATTAATGGATCCAACTGAGTAACCAGCACAGTCATTGAATGAATGACCTTCCCAATTCAATCCAGTGGCAGAATATTTTGGTGAGGAAATACAACTGTTACCATATGACCTGTTCAACCCAGATCAGCAGCATATTGGTCCTTCTAGCTGAGGCACCAGTCCTGCAGTTCTAGAGCTGTGAGTTGCCTTGAGGCCCTGTAGTTCTCTTACAGAGTGTAAGCTCCTTGAGGTCAGGGGCTGTTTTTTTTTTTTGCCTCATTTTGTATCCTTAGCACTTAGCATACATAGCGCCTGGCACTTGATAGGTAGGTGCTTGGTAATTGTTTACTGATTGATTCTAAAGTTATGAGTTACCTTAGTTTCCAAATTGTGAGTTGCCTTGAATGCGTATGTCTTACTACCATGATACTTTAGTTTGGGCCCACTCTTCTGCCTTCCCTGGTCTCTGGGCATATTGGTGGGAGAGAGTACCCCGGTGGTGAGGGAAAGGCTTTATAACTACTTTTCTTCTTATGCCTTTTGAGCACATGCATTTGCTAAACAACTGAATCTACTGGCTGATTATTAAGAGAAAGGATACAAGTTGGGGCTTGTGAGGCATTGTTTAGGAGGATTGCCTCCCATAGGTTCACTGGACCCAAGAGTAGTAACAGCAATCCTTATGATGACCCAACCTGCCAGTTGTGGAATGAGTTGGAAAAGTAAGCCCAAAGCCAGGAGGCCATTGCAAATGCGTGCCTTATCCTACTACTTATAAACTCCTTTTGGACAAGAACTGTACCTTATTTGGACTTTGCACTTCTTACGTCTTGTAATTAGTAGTCACTTTCATAAACATTTGTTGAATTGATTATAATTTGAAGAAGAGGCTTGTTTTTAATAAGCTTGCTAATTTAATAAATAGTCAATGAAACTGACAACTTGGGCCCCAAAGACAATATTTTGATATTAAAATTTAATAGACAAATATTCACTTTACATTTTGTTAGCTAGATGAAGTATAAGGGATGGTGTCCCAATTGGATGATCCAGGAGAAAAAACTGCTCTGGAGAAACAATCAGGTATTTTGGTCTGTACTTGTTCATTCTAACAATCTATACTAGATATATCATACTCAAATGGAACCAGGGACCACTAAACTATATGTAAAGATCGTTGTGGGTCACATATCGACTTGGTTTTTAAATGTAATATTATCTATATTTTGTGGTATTTTTGTTTATTTTATTGAATACTTCTCAGTTACATTTTTCTGATTTGGGCCACATTCATGAGTACTGTGAGCTGCATGTGGCCTGCAAGATATATGTTTGACACCTCTGGTCTCTGCTAATCTAATTTACTAAATTTTGTTACAATTTACTACTTCACTTTGAATTCTCTCAGCCTAATAGTTCTATATTCCTGACTTATATACCACTAAAGAGCATTCATACCAGTATTTTAACTAGCACAAAATTAAATTAGAAAATAGTACTTGCTATACTGCAACAGTTCTGGACACTACATATCATGGCCAAATTTGAAAAAAAATCCTTTAATCTAGCATTGTAGTCAAAATGATCCTATATAAATTTTCAACCCACATTTTAAACATATATATGTGTATGTTTATGCATGTGTACATGAAGAAAGGAAACAAATTATTTAGTGCTTACTATATGCCAGGTACTATGCTAAGTGCTTTATATATATTATCTCTTTTGATACTTGCAACAACCCTAGGAGATCGGTGTTATTATTATTATCATTTATAATTGAGGAAACTGAGTCAAAGTGTTGTTAAGTGACTTGTTCAGGGTCACACCACTAGTTAAGTGTCTGAGGCAGATTTGAACTCAGGTCTGACTCCAGGCCTAGCACTCTCTACTCACTGTGCCACCTAGCTGCTCATTAATTGCTTATGTATTGTAGTTTTCATAACTAGGCAGTGACTCTTTTCTATAGAATCACACATTTAGAGCTGGAAGTGCCTTGGAGATTGTTTGGTCCAATCCTCTTTTATTTTTCAGATAAGAAAATTGAGGTTCCAAGAGTTTTGGCTTGTCCATGTGTGATAGGATTCCCTGACGCAACTTCCTTCTTCCCACCCACAGCATGGCAAGCCTTTACCTGAAAGAATACGAAGCAGCCTCAGGGTCTGATGGCTTCACTTTCCCTGGCTCAGCTTCCTGGTCATCTAGGGTCATAATAAGTCCCAGCCAGCGGATCCTGGGTCAGTGGAGCCTGGGTCTCTCGGATGTGCTAGGTACCCCAAACCACACGAGTCTCTATGCCCTGACAACTATCAGCTAGAAGTGTTTCCAGATGGAGATGAATGGGGCCAGGTCCAGAGAACCAAAATTCCACTAAACTAATTCTTTGTTGCATAGTCTTGCTGTGTTAGGGCAAAGTAAACCTCCTTTGTTTGTCTGATGGCCAATGACTTATGGTACCCCATTTTGTCCCAACATTGAACCTGAACCAAGGAGGTGCTGGTTTTAGTGTTGCCCCTCCAACACCACAGTCAGGTACGTAGTAAGTGACAGAGCTGACTCAAAAGATACTATTCTTTCTACTACACCACAGTTGGCCTCAGCAGACTGGCTAGGTTTCAGGGTACAGACTGTTCTGAAAGAAAGACAATGTGGCGTTAACATGTACATAGTCTTTAGAATCAGAGAAAGCCAGCATGGTTTCAATCTCCAAAATAATTTGCCACAAAAATGATGTGAGTATGAAAAAACAAGCTGAGCATATGTGTAATTTGGGAACACCACCACTAATTCTCAGAGGTAGCCAGACTGTCAGAACCAGACTGTCAGAACACATTCGCTAGTTGTGGGTGGCCCCAGTTTCCTGGAGCTGATGTTTAGAAACACTAAAATACCTGTCACACCCATCCCTGGCCCCACAAATAGGGAGAACATTTCATGGATTTGCACTACTACTATGGTCTATAAAAGAAAATGGGGAGGTGTTGAATCTAAAAAAAAAAAAAATTCCCATGAAATTTGTTTCCTAAAGATCTTTGCCTTTCTTTGTTAAAAAGATCATATTAATTAGTTTTATTGTACTAATGGTATGCACATTAATAGGCCCTACTCAGAATTTTTTCACTCTTATGAAATAGAAATTTTCACCTATGGAAATACAATATTTAAGTCAGTATTTGGTTTTCTCTTTTTCATGTCTTTCCTTCTCCATGCCTAAATTTAATGGAAAAAAACAAGCTTCTCCAAAGACACCCTAGGAATAAATAGAGTATGTAATGAGCAACCATTATACATGATTTCTTCACTCATGTGGAAACCCCTATAACCCACTAATGAGTTCACCACTTGCGAGTTACAGAGGCCTTTCCTTTCAACTACGCTAATCATATTTTATGGCCACCCATTATACCTGCTTTATTCATGTATATTACTATTTCATCTGTATATACTGTATTTATACTTTATGGTCCAGTTTATAATTTGACTACATTTGAGACCCAAACCTACAGGGATATTTTTGTTTCATCATTTGATACAGAAAATGTATTAAAGTTTCTGTTACCTTCATAAACATAATATAACATGTTAAAAGAGAATACTTGGTAAGTAGATAAAAAAGCATATAGCAGTCCCAAATAACCTTTTCCATTCTGAATCATAATACAATGGGCAGTGAAATGACACAATAGACTGCTGAACGTGGAGTTAGGGAGATTTGGGTTCAAATCTGGCTTTAGACACTAGCTGTGTGACCCTGGACAAGTCATTTAAACTCTGTCTGACTCCATTTCCTCATCCATAAAATGGGCTTCGTAATGGCATGTACCTCCTATGGTTATTGCAAGGATCAAATGAGGTAATATTTATAAAGAGTAATGCCCACTTTAAAGTGCTAGATAAATGCTAGATATTATTATTATTAATTATTACTATTACTCTCGCTTGTACAATGTCCAGGTGACCTCCCAATGACCTTGAGAATGGTTTAATGACATGAAGGACAGTTGATCATAGGATCATTGATCTAGAGCTGGAAAGACTACAGAGGACATCTAGTGCCACTTCGTCTTACAAATAGGAAACATTATAATTTGCTTATGCAAAGGTAGCAGGTTTCTTCCCTCCTCCAGGTCCTGTGATTTTCCTCCACAGCACCACAATTATTATTCTAGATCTGTTTGTATGTTTTCCTACATTTTGGGTTAAGAACAGCTAGTGAAAAGGATTCTATTGGTAATAAGTCAATGTGGGTATCAGTCAGCAAATTTCAACTGGCAGCTCTGAGACAGTAGAAAACAGCAATGAACTCCCTTCTTTGTGCAGAATAAGCTTCCTTTAAATAATTTGAGACCATGGAGTTTGGTGGAGAGGAGAGAGGAGAATGGAAGAAAAGGAGAAGAGATAAGAGAAGAGGCAGGAGGAAGAAGTGAAGGAAAAAAGGAAAAGGAAGAAAGAAGAGGAAAAAGAAGAAGGGAGGAAGAGAAAAAGAAAGAGAGGGGCGGTAAGGGAGAGGAAGAGAATTGGGGAGACAAATCAAGAACTGATTATGAGATAACCATTGGCTCTACCCCAAACTCCAAAGGATTTTGACCCAATGAAAATTATAAGAATCCAACAATGAACATGGAGATATTTCCAATAATTGAGCACCTTCTATGCGCAAAGAGACTTTCTAGAGAGTCAGCGATAGCTCCCATGGTCTTTCTTTTGTTTTAGTTTTTTCTTGGTAATTTGAATCAAGCTCTGAAAAAGGTTGGGGCAGGGCGGGGTGGGGTGGGGTGGGGGAGAGAAAGGCAGAGAAAGATCCAAAAGCATCAACACCTGTAGCAAACTGGAGCAGCCAGTTAAGATAAGGCAGGTTTCTAGATATTTAAGTTGAAAGGAAAATGTTTTTTTGGTTTTTGGTTTGTTTGGTTTTTTCCCTATGTGGCCTTTGGCTTCAGTCCGAACTGTGATGCTTCTCATGGCTTTTAGCTAAAAAGATACTCACAGAAGGCTTCTCATCAAGACAATCCATTTTAGCCCAAGTTGTCATCTGTATTTAAGAGAATATAGGAGGAATATATCCTGGGCTGCTCATAGGTAGTGCTGGGTTTTAGACCCAGCTCTTTCCGAACTGTGTAACCATGTGCAGATCACTTAACCTTGAAAAGTATTAATTTCTTTATATGTAAGATGAAGTAATTGAGCTAGATTGTCTATATATAGAGTTGGGAAATTTTACGATTCTAAGTTAAAAGACTTGCAGAAAAACCTGGAAAGACTTATATTAACTGTTGTTGAGTGAGGGGAACAGAACCAGGAGAACACTGTACACAGTTACAGCCACATTGTGCAATGACTAACTTTGATAGCCTTGACTCTTCTCAGCGATACAAGGTTCTAAGACAACTCCAAAAGGCTCATGATGCTATCCACATCCAGGAAAAGAATTACAGAGTCTGAATGCAGATCGAAGCATACTGTTTGCTCACCCTCTTTTTTGTTTTGTTTTGTTTTCTCCTTTCTCATGGTTCATTCTATTGGTTATGATTCTTCTGTACAACATGACGAATGTGAAAATGTGTTGAATATGAATGTATATGTAGAGCCTATATCAGATTGCACACCATCTTGGGGAGGGGAGAGAGGAGGGAGGGAGAGAAAATTGAAAGCTTGTGGAACTGAATGTTGTAAACTAAAAATAAATAAATACATTTTTTTAAAAAATAAAGGAACTACTCAGGTTTTAAATGTAAATTTTTTAAAAATATATTTTAAATATTTGATATAAAGGATTTCTTTCTTTAGTATCACTTAGAAACTTGCTATAATGTTGTATTTTAATAACAAAGAGTTTAGTTTCTTGGAATATATCATCTTCCTTGATGGGCAGAATGGTTTGGATAGTATATCACAGTAACGAAAAAGACATAAGACACATCTAGTAACTACTCAACCCTACTGCAAATATGTGGCCTCTGAAACCCCACAGAAAAGACAATAATGTTATGTCAGATTTACAGAGGGGAAAGCTCTTTGTAAACCACCAAATGCTATGAAAATGTCAGACAGTGTTATTTTTATATTATATTACATATGTGTGTGTATGTGACACAGGTCTGGCCATAGCTTTCTTATTTCTAAAAAAATTTAAATTATAACATCATAAAAGCTATATATTTGTATGTCCATTTAGTTACATTCTAATTATGAAATAAAGTTTATATATACATACTTTTATGGTAAATTTCTTTGGGTAATTTGAAAAAATTCTGAAGTTATCTTTTTAATAGCATTTATGATTATCTTGAGATTTGAACAAGTTCGATTGAATGTTTTTGTTGTTATTCAGTCATTTTCACTCATGTCTTACTCTTTTCAACCCCATTTGGGGTTTTCTTGGCAAAGCCACTAGAGTGGTTTGCCATTTCCTTCTCTAGATCATTTTACAGATGAGGAAACTGAGGCAAACAGGGTTAAGTCACTTGCCCAAGGTCACACAGCTAGGAAGTGTCTGAGACCAGATTTTAACTCAGGAAGATGAATTCCTGACTCCAGGCCTGGCAGTCTATCCACTGTGCCACTTAGCTACCCTTCAATTGAATTATCACATCTATCTAGCTATATACTATCCAAACCCTACAAAACAGAGAGTTTTCCCCAAGTCTGAGTGTTTTATGTAAAAATCAGGAGACTCCTTAAATCCCAGATGATCATCATCTCTTTGGTAAAGGAGGGTCATAAGGTAATAAAGCTTTCTAACCAAATCAAAAAATTGAGGGTAGGAGGATTGATCAGTGATTATTGCCATTTTTCTACCACATTTGTTTAATCCAATATTTAAGAGTTTTATGCAACAATTTAATTCAAGATACTTATTAAGCACCTATTATGTAGGTGCAAGACATTGTGCTAGGCACTGAAAATACAGTTAGATGCAACACAGGCCCTGTTCTTTATGAGCCTGTAACCTAATGCAGGAAGGACAAGTGCAAAAACAAATATGATGCAAAGAAGAATGAGTCAAGTGTGGAAGGGAGGGCCAGGCAAAGTGCTATGAGAAATCTGAGGAGGAAGAGTGAATTTTTATCTAGTATAAGCAGTTTGAAGGCAAGGATTCCCTTTTATATGTATATTCCCAGTGTTAAGCTCAGTTCCTGAAATAGCATTTAATATAGGAATGTTGATCAGCTGAACTGGGACAATCCAGGAGTATTGGAAAAAGCTACATAGAGAAGGTAAAGTCTGAATTGAACCTCAAAGCAAGGGGCAATGTTGGTTGGAGTAAGGGGAACCAGGAGGGATAAGGCTAGAATCTATTGCAGCCATGGGAAACAGCATGAACAAGGCTGGACAAGAGCTAGGGATGGGAAGTGATTCATTTTTGCTGGACTTTGTGAAAAGGTACACTTCAATTGGAGCCAAACTGCAGAGAACCTTAGATGCCAGGATGAGGAATTTTCACTTTTTGAAAGAGTCTATAGGCAGCAACTGATATTAAGCTTAAGCTTGCAATTAGTTCCCAGATTCTCTTCACAGGAACTATTATATAATTATACCTCTTTCATCATGTACTTGAGAAATTGATTTTTTTGGCCTAAGTGCTAGACTTTGCATTTACTTCTATTAGATTTCATCTTACTATATTTGGCTTATTTTCCTAATGAGTCAAGATCTTTTTGACTCCTGCCTCTGTCACCCAGCATTAGCTATCCCTCTCAGCTTTGTGTAACTATAATTTTAATAACCATTTTATTTTTATCTTAATTCAAGCTGTGGATAAAAATGTTGAATAGCACAGGGTCAAGGGACACCCTTCTCCAAGTTGGCATCTTCCAAGTTGACATTAATGACTAGTCTTCAGGCCCAGTCATTTAACAAGATCTGAATCCACATAATTATAGTCATGGAGCTAGCCCACATCTCTGCACCTCAACCACAATGATAGCATAAGAAACTTTATTAAATGCTTTGCTGAACTCTGGGTCAACTGTGCCTGCAGCAATCCCCAGATCAAATGACCCTGTCAATAAAAGGAAATGAGATTACCCTCAAGTGACCTGATCTTGTTAAAACCATGCCAGATCATAGCAATAGCTGCTTACCTTGCTGCAGACAGCAATATGTAATATTATTAATTTGATCTAGAATTTTTTCAGGAATCAAAATCAAGCCCACTTGTCTATAAAGCCATAACAAGCAATTTTTACAAAAACTAACTAAAATTGTACCCTCAATTCTATTGATTGAGGGAGAGCATGCCCAGGGCCTCTTCTGGGGAGGCCAACAATGTAGAGAAGATACTACGCTCTAATGAGAGGAAGAAAGTATGCTTTATCATCTGTTTTAGAGATCAAGATTGTACACTGCATTTGATCTGAGTTCTGCTGTCTTTTAGTCTCGTTGTTTACATGATTTTAGTATTTGAGTGTATTGTTCTTCTGGGTCTACTTACTTTCTCAGCATCATTACTTACATGTCTTGCCATGTATGATAGGACTAATATCTACCAGGGTTACCAAACAACATGGATTTAACCCATACCTTCCTGAAATAGGAATTAATTTTCCCTAAAAGCACTCTCCCAGGGACCTGATCAGCCCCTGCCACCGTTAAGTCCTCTTGCATCACCATATGAACCAAATCACCATACTGATCATCCCTCTGCTTTCCAAACTCTTTTCCATAATGGGGTAAGGGAGGTCATGTCTGCCAAAGCTGAAGCTAAGTATGACTATATCATTACCTGTACATTTTCTGTGCTACAGCCAAGTAGACTCCTTTTGTTAACTGTTCAATGACCTACAAGCATCTCATTTTGTCCCAGCATCAAACCTGCCCTAACAGGGTGCCCAAGATTTGCCCATCCTTTGACACCATATTTCTTTGAATTCTTCCAAGTCAAATTTTAAACTTCCAGTAGTACTATCCATAGATGAAGCTTCTTAGTCTGAATATGGAAAACGATGAAACCAATAACATCCCTTTTTGTCACTGGATTAAGACAGTATATATTAAGAGAAATCCAGAAATTATCATTTAAATTGTTTAACATTTTGTTCCAAGTTCTGTAAATGGAGTTGAAGATGATTTCTTTAAGTTCAAAGAAACTGAGAATAGTGAAGAGAATAAAAGTGAGGAATTTAAGGACAGAGAAGGAAGTGATGGTTCTATAAAAGATGAAGAGATAAGGGTATAAAAACTGAAGGGCAATAGTAATAAAGCATGAGAAAAATAATATAACTTCAGATAATTCATTAGTGAAAAGTTTACATCATTAGGTACATTAATTTTTGTGTATAACCATTTTTAGTTTTCTTATCTTAAATTCAAGGTTAATTGTCTTTTTTAGGGTTAATAAGATTGTAAGTAATCCTTAAGCATTGAATGTATTGGGTTCCAAAACCCCTTTCCAAGTCAGTTGCTTGGAACATGCAATGCATTTTCCCATGAAAGCAATGTTATAAATAGTGATTAGGCCTCCATGACAGATCACAAAAGCCTATTTAATCCATAGTGTAGCTGAACTACAATATTAATAGTACAAGTTTGAGTTCCAGGTTCTGGGAATGGGAGGCTATTTGGTACATG
The DNA here is from genome assembly GCF_011100635.1 of Trichosurus vulpecula. Taxonomy (NCBI): domain Eukaryota; kingdom Metazoa; phylum Chordata; class Mammalia; order Diprotodontia; family Phalangeridae; genus Trichosurus; species Trichosurus vulpecula. The sequence goes on along the minus strand of NC_050577.1, from coordinate 137,931,781 downwards.
AGAGAGAAGATAATTTCCTTCCCTGTTCCTGGGCTCAGGGCTGCTCTTACAGAATGCCTCGAAATAGGCCTAGTTTATATTGGACATATTTTTGTTATCCTCTGCATAGGCCAATTTCCCTAAGTACCCAGTGCTCTCATTATAACTTAAATTCCCCCACTGTAGCAACCCACTCAGATATGCCATAGCTACCCCGCCCCCCAAATATTCTAAGTTCCAAAATTTTACACCTCTCTTTCTTGACAATCAAAAATCTATTACCTCAATGTAAATGGTCTCAGGTATGAGGAATGTCACTCAACTAATTCACTCCAAGGTGAAAATTACAGCCTTTTAACCTTCCTATGGTTATCTCATTTTAATTTTGTTAGACAAATGATCCCCCAATTTTAGCATTCCAGGCAATATATCACAGTAAAGTCACTTGACCCTCTACTCAAGCCAATCCCTCCAAAAAGCCTGTCCTCAGGGTAAGCTTCTCTAAATTTGTGTTGTTTGTCACAATTTCTTCCCTGCCTTCACTTTTGTTTTTTTTAATAATTAAGACTTTTTATTTTTAGTTTATAACACTCAGTTCCCCATAACTTTGAGTTCCAGGCTTTCTTTTCCCCCTTCCAGTCTCCCTCCCCAAGACAGCATGGAATCTGATATATCTTCTACATATAACTTCACATTGAACTTATTTACACAATAGTCAAGTTGTAAAGAAGAATTATGACCAATGGAATGAATCATGAGAAAGAAGAAACAACCCCCGCCCCCAAAAGACAAAAACAAAAGAGAAAAAAAAGGCTGGGAAAGGTGAGCATAAAGTGTGCCTCAATCTGCATTCAGACTCCATAGTTCTTTCTCTGGATGTAGATAGCCCTCTCCATCATGAGTCCTTTGGAGTTGTCTTTGCACCTTATATTGCTGAGAAGAGTGATGTCTATCAGGGTTAGTCATCACAGAATCCATATATCTGTGATTATGTATAATGTTCTCCTGGTTCTGTTCCCCTTGCTCAGCATTATATCGTGTAGGTTTTTCCAGGTTATTATGAAGTCCATATCTTTCCCATTTCTTATAGCACAGTAGTACTCCATTACCTTCATATACCACAACTTGTTCAGCCATTCCCCAATTGATGGGCATCCCCTTGATTTCCAATTCTTTGCTACTACAAAAAGAGCCGCTATAAATATTTTTGTACATAATGGGTCCTTTTCCCACTTGTGTGATCTCTTTGGGATACAACCCTAGAAGTGGTATTGCCGGGTCAAAGGGTATGAATGTTTTTATAGCCTTTGGGGCATAGTTCCAAATTGCTCTCCAGAATGGCTGGATCAGTTCACAACTCCACCAGCAATGTAACAATGTTCCAATTTTCCCACATCCTCTCCAGCATTTATCATTTTCCTGTTTTGTCATTTTAGACAATCTGACAGAAGAGATGTGGTACCTAAGAGTTGTTTTGATTTGCATTTCTCTAATCAGTAGTGATTTCAAGCATTTTTTCATATGCCTATAGATACCTTTAATTTCTTCCTCTGAAAACTGCCTGTTCATATTGTTTGACCATTTCTCAATGGGAAAATGATTTGTATTCCTATAAATTTGGCTCAATTCCCTGTATATTTTAGAGATGAGACCTTTATCAGAGACACTAGTTATAAAGATTTTCTCCCAATTTTCTGCTTCCCTCCTAACTTTTGTTGCATTGGCTTTGTTTATACAAAAACATTTAAATTTAACATAATCAAAATTATCTATTTTGCATTTTGTAATGCTCTCTATCTCTTGTTGTGTCATGAGTTCTTTGATTTTCCATAAATCTGATAGGTAAACTATTCCTTGCTCTCCCAAATTGCTTATAGTATCACCCTTTATTCCTAAATCATGAACCCTTTTTGACTCCTTTTGAACCCACAGTCAACTAGACAAACAAGCAACAAGCATCGAAGTACCTACTCCATGCCAGGGGCTGTACTAAGTGTTGGAGATATGAAGATTAAAGTGAAATAGCAATGGAAGGAAAGAAAGAAGAAGGAAGGAAGGAAGGAAGAAAGAAAGGAAGGACGGAAGGAAGGAAGGAAGGAAGAAAGAAAGGAAGGAAGGAAGGAAGGAAGGAAGGAAGGAAGGAAGGAAGGAAGGAAGGAAGGAAGGAAGGAAGGAAGGAAGGAAGGAAAGAAAGAAAGAAAGAAGAAAGGAAGGAAGGAAGAAAGGGAGGGAGGGAGAAAGGGAGGGAGGGAGAAAGGGAGGGAGGAAGGGAGGGAGGATGGAGGCAAGGCAGGATGACTGTACTTATCAGTCATTTAGTGGTAGAGGACTGCTGACTATTAGTATGTATGTGTATATGTATATGTGGATACTACAATACCTATATTATGTGTGTGTATATATACATACTTACACAGAAAGATGAGAGACAGAGACACAGAGACAGATATAGAGATAGAGAATTCCTATGATAGATAGAAAATAAAATTGACATGCAGTAATTGTCTTCCTACTAAATCAAAGTCCTTAGATCTTCCATTGGCATTTTTTGAAGAAGGGTTACATTGGGCCAAAAGATGAAACATTCAGATCTCTTGTGGGAAGAAATAACCTCCCTAGCAAAGTTTCTTAATTTTTGTGTATGTCAAGGATCCCTTTAGCAGTCTGGAGAAGCCTTTCTCAAAATAGTGTTTTTGAATTGGTAATGAGGTTTTAGCATATGCCAGATCATCCAAGATGAAGGCACACTTATAAGAGATGCCACAGACCTACTTCTAGGAGAAGACAGACTTCATTGGAATCAGATCAGAGAAGCCTCATTCCATTGGCTGCATAGCTGGAACTGCCTATATCTTTAATTCTACCTGATTTTGGCACAATATCTCCTCAGCCACATTCAGGAGCCTTGAGGGCTAGAGAATCACTGTTAAAATGCATAAAATATAATACATTGTGTTACGAAGGAAACCAATTATATTGAAATAGAGTCATCAGAATATTTTTTAAACAAAATTCATGGACCACAGGTTAAGAATCCCTGCTCTAGAGTTATTAACATTCTAAAATTGGTAACAGAATTAGCAGAAATTCAGCCAAACTGAAGTAAGAAAGGAATAAATATGATTTTTGTTCTGGCAGGGTGCCATTTCCCTGAAGACAATGAATTCCTCTAATGCTTAGTGTTTTCTACTTTTTTTAAATATATTGTTTTATTTTTTGCAAGGGGGAAGGCAGGGCAATTGGGGTTAAGTGACTTGCCCAAGGTCACATAGTCAAAGTGTCTGAGGCCAAATTTGAACTCAGGTCCTCCTGACACCGGGGCTGGTGCTCTATTCACTGCTCCACCTAGCTGCCCCGTGTTTTCTACTTCTTTATGTCCCCAGGAGTGCTTATGTACCTTGTTCACTGTAGGTACTCACTTGATATTTGTAAAGTGAATAACTGGACTCTGAATAACTTAATAAGCTCAGTGTACCAAGTGGATTAACTATCCCTATAGGAAAAATCAAGTGGATGAAGTATATTTATTACAGTTGGATAATCAACCCAGAGCTCATCTATCAGACCATTTTAGACAGACTCTAGAAATGGACAATAAAGTACACCCAGAATTAAACAGGAAGAGGCAAACCATCTGAATGCAGCAACTGTTTTGCAATATATAGTTTTAGAGAGTCTCCTGGGATGCTGAGAGATGATCTTCCATCTACATAAAAATCTCAACAATCCCAGGGTCGAGCATCCAGTCTATAAATTGAAGGTATGCCTTAAACCTAGTTCTTCCTGACACTAGGACCAGACCATTCACTACAGGACCTTGACTTTCTCAGGGAGTTAGATTGCCCTTGGGAAACCTCATGATTCTTTTTAGTGACCCAATATTTTTCCTAAATAAAGACCCACTTTTTTAAGATCTATATTCTATCAGAGGTGTTGTATAACTATGAGTTAAGAACAAGCACTACAAGTCACCCAAAAGGAGATGGAGAGGACCTTCATGTGCATGAAGAAAAGAAAGGAAGGAAACAAGCTTTTGTTAAGTGCCTACTATGTGCCAGGCACTGTGCCGAGCACTTCTACAGATATTATTTCATTTGGTCCTCACAACAACCCTGGGAGCGGATTATTATATGCATTTTCCAGTTGAAAAAACAGGTAACCAAAGTGACTTGCCCAGGGCCACATAGCCAGTTAGTATCTTGAACTCAAACTTGAACTCAGATCTTCCTAACCCCAGACCCAGCACTCCAACCACTGTATCAACTAACCTGAACAAGTTGCTATACGTTCCAAACAAGGAATTATACAGAAGAAGAGGTGTAAAGGATGTTATCAAAGAAATATATGACCAGGAAAAAAAAGAATGGCCTGATTACAGAGCAGGGGACCACTGAAGGAGTGATAGCTTATGTGTGGATATCCATGCACTATCAAGAGAACGCAAGGGCAGCTAGGTGGTGCAGTGGATAGAGCACCGACCCTGGAGTCAGAAGGACCTGAGTTAAAACCCAGTCTCGGACATGTACTAGCTTACTAGCTGTGTGATTCTGGGCAATTGCCTCCCAACAAAGGAGACAGAGAGAACAAGAAGTCAAGGAAAACCCAAAGCATATTGGTGGAGGGAGGAGACAGGGATAGATTATGATCTATAAATCTACATCAATGGGATTATATAGCTCCCTGTAGTGTTGGACTATCATTCAACAAGTATTTACTGATACCAGCTGCTACAAGTCTACAAAAAAAGAGGACATTATTTCAGCCCTCAAAAATACTAATATTTGGCAGGGAGACATGATTTATACAAACATTAAATAATTATTCAAAACAATCAGCAAATAATATAAAATTGTACAAAATTAAATGCTAAACAAAATAATTGTGTCTAAGTTCATAGGAAGGCTTAATCAAGGAAGTAGGACTTATAATCATAAAATCTTAAAATTAATAATATCTCACATTTATGTAGCATTTTAAGATCTGTAAAAACACCTTCCACAGATTTTCTCAAATGATGCTTCTAGCAATTCTGTGAAGCAGGTAGTATAAAAAACACTACAATCCATCTAGTTGTTTAATGTCCCATTTAATGCCTATATATAGCATCTTCAATGTGCTTCTGATTAAACATATTCAGTAGTGCAGAATTTTCTACTTTTTAAGACAGCCCATTCATTTTGCTTCTAAGATGTGGTCCCTGCCCTCAGGAGAGTCACAGTTAGCTAAGTTTTCCAGATTAATTCTCCTAAAACACTACTTTCCTCTCACCCTCTCCTATTACACCCTCGCAGCCTGTCCATTTCCCATCAGATCAAGCCTACTCTTGTCCTTAGCTTTCAAGTTGATCTGCAGATTGGGCCTAGAATAGGCACCCATCTTCTTCTGACCCCCACTATAATCTTTATCCTTTGTTCAGCAGTTGGGCTCTCCCCATGCTGTTCTCTACATATGCCCAACTCATTCCTCCTTCCAAGAATGCCCTCCCCATCATTTCTCTATATAAACATTGAGTGACATCCAACTGTCACTGCAGTATAGTATGCTGTGCTTTAGTTTAAACCACAGTTTATAGATTTTATACTTTTATCTATACCCTATCAATTTGATATAATATTAGAACATATATTTGGAATTGTAAAAGCAGGGCAGGGATTTTTAAAGTTCAAGCTCATTTCATATTTTGCTTCCTAAATTTTGAATTCCTGACTATTCATTTCCCAGTTTTCCAAATGAAAATGAAGGGCAAGATTCCCAACCCAGATATCTGTATGTGAGACTTGGGGATGGGCTATTCACACACATAAAGCACCTTCTGTGGCTTTGACAAGTTGAGAGGTATATTGTGCTTAGTTCTAGGATCATTTTCTTGCTTTCCAGACAAAAGGTTTTCTGCTACTAATCTGTCAGTCTTAAATCTCATGGGATATGCTCTCTTACAACCCTCCTCCTCTCTTGTTTTTTGAGTAAATAATTATATGATGTTTTCATCCTAATGCATATATTGCCCTAAATCAAAGCTCTCTAGAAGGAGAATTTACATGGAAATGAATCACATAGTAAGTATTAATGGTGTTTTGAAATAATAAACAGCAGCTCTAATGGCTTTTAGCCAAGTCAAACTAAAAAAAAAATGAGGTTACTGAGATCAGGCTGGTGTTGTTTTTCACACTGCTGTTAGAGTTAGAAAATTCATCAGGAATAACGATATAAACTCCCAAACTTGAGGCAACAAAAGGCTAGGAAGAGTAAGCCATGTTATAGCAGATCTAATTTTGAGGTCGAGGAATGAGAGAGACCCAAGCACAGAGATTCTTTCAGAGTCTTCAATTGTATGACTTTCTATTAACCCCTACTATTATAAATGAATTTATATAGTGTTGATTTCCACATTCTTCAGATGAATTTCTGGTATAGACTATTCAGCTTCTCCTTCAGCATTCACGCCAACAGGTCACTTTTCATTCCTTTGATTTTTGAAGAACTTATTCTTTCTTTCTCTTTGTGCTTTTGAAAAGTGTTGTTTTTTTTTTTAAATTGAAGTTTCCAGAGTGTTATTTATCTTCAAGGACAAATTTTTACAATGAGGTTATACCGGGCTTGTATGATATTCTGAAGACAAAGGTAACAGTTCCTGAAAGAAGAGAGATGTTCCTGGGTAAATAACAGAAGTGGTCAAACCCTGGAACACACATAAAACCAGTTTAAATATCACTGATATTTTCCTCACCCTATTCAAGTAGCAACTCTATCTATTGCTAGCTCCCTTGACAATGTTCATGAAGCTCACTTTGCATTGTGGATTTTTAGAAAGCACACAACAAGCCACCCATATTTGGGAAACAGTGAACAGGCAGATTAATGAGTAGCTTAACCCCAGCCTCTTTGAATGAGTATTTATTGATTTTGACAGTGACATAGAAAACTGAATGATAGAGAATATAGTTGCATATCTCATCTGGCTCTCTGCTTTAGTTTGTTGGTTAAAATGGATAGTAAATGAGAGTATGCAGGAAAGACAGCATTGAGAAAACTCTACTGGCCACAGAAACAGAAAGCAAAGGTCATAGAAATCCAGCACTCTCCCCGTCCCCCCATAGGCTATTTTTGGTATCTAGAATTTCAGGCACATACAAGTTATTTTAATACCATGCATATAAATGCATTCAAAAAGTTATGTTCAGTTTACAACTCTTAAAAACAAGATTTTTTTCTGACTTAGAGCACTGTGAATTGACTTCATACATCTCTGGGAAAAAAATCAGGTTGTGTTCGTTCTATCAGTCTTGTACGTCATCACCAATAAAGAAGATTTTTGGCATTCTTCCATAGTTGGCACTATTGTTAAAGATGCATGAGGGAGATGGGATATAGCTTGCTTGTCTACAGCTATATTGGAGCTGTAAAGCTGACAGTAATAAAAATTTGTTTGTGTGACTAAATTGGGCATGTATGAGTCAGAGGAAGAGGAGAGAAAAGATAGTTTTAGTAACTAACACTATGTTCATTTATTGACTTATTTTTGGCTGTCATGCCACTGACCAAACCCAAATTTAAGTCATTCAAGGTTAAAGATAAAATGTTATTGTGTTCTGCTCCTATTTCTCATCATTTTCGCCCTTCTCTTAGGTTTGGTAAAGTAGCAAATTTTGTTTGAAGAATATAGGGTTATGTAGCCACGTGATTAAATTCTTGGTTCTATTATATTTCAAGTTAGCTAAAAGAAAGCGTCTAGTATTTCCAAATAGAAATTTCCAAATAGAAAAAAATCTCTCTTTTGCTTATTAAAAGAAAAAGAAGAAACTTATACCAGTGTAAGGTGTGAGTCAACTAAGTCAATCACTAAGTCAAAAACTTCCCTAATCAACTTAGATGTCCTTCAAAGCTCTTGGCTAAAACACAGGAAGTTTAGATTTATTGACAAAATTTTGTCATGCGCTATGGGTCATCTATAAAAAAAGTAAGCCACTTTAGGAACCCCGCAATTTGAGCTCCTGGTAGAGTGGAGATTTCCAAATGAGAAAAAAAAAATATCCCTCTTTTGCTCATTAAAAGAAAATGAAGCAGAAACTTATACCAGTGTAAAGTGGGGATTAACTAAGTCAACTAATTACTCCACTCCACTTAAATAAGTGACAAGATACTTCACTCTGTTAATTTAACCAAGTGAGAACATTTCTCATTTGAATCAATCATAAGAATTAGATTAAGTCAAAAAATTCCCTAATCAATTTAGATGTCCTTGAAAGCTCTTGACTAAAATGATATCTTAATATTGCACAGGAAGCATGTTTGGATTTATTGACAAAATTTTGTCATATCCTGTGGGTCATCTGTGAAATAATAAGCCTTTTGGAACCCAAGAATTTGAGTTGCTGGTAGAGTGCAAGTCTTCCAGACAAGCCACTAAGAGGGAATTGCTTGAGGGGAGAAGAAGAATGCCAATCTTGGCTTTGGTCTTGGTTTCCACCCACAACCCCTCCCCTCCTTGGAGAGGAGGACCTTGTGAATTCTGGAGGAACAGAGGATTTGGGCTTTTCACCAACACCTAATCAGTATTTCCAGAGTAGCATCATGTAATATCTGCATCAAAATGCAAGAACAGACTGGACACAATCAAGAAAAGTAAGGAGCCCAGTAGAAAAGCTACATTATACCTAAGGGGAATATCTTAAGTACTCTACCTTTCAAAGGACTTCCAGGAGCTAGGAATGATGTTTTTGGCACATGTGTTCTCTAAGATTAAATCTACTTTTTCCCTGACTTCTGTATATATTTGCAAACTATGTTATAGACTTTTAAGGAGCATTTTTTTTCCAATCAACTGTTCTTACTATATCACCTTATTAAATACTCCTTTCTAAAAGCTAATTAAGTCTGGCTGACTAATTGATATCAACTGATTATGGAAGGAAGCAGACTGGTGGGGGCTCACAAGCTATGGCATTAGAAACACCCCACAATCACTCATGGCTGTTCCTAGATCACAAGGGGTCAGAACCAAATTCCAGGGATCCATGCTGCCAGTGAGTGGGGGTTTGGTGTAGTCAGAGGAAAGGTATCACATATGCAGATGCAGAGCACGACACTCCCAAGTGTGGCCTCTACCAGATTAAAACATAACTGGGAACTATTCGACAAAATAAATAAAATATAAATATTGTATTTTAAAACTAAGTCAATATGCAGCCTGTAGAGATCCTTATGTATGGTTTAGCAGATCCATTTCTATTTGCATCTGAAACTACTGATCTAGAGCATGTACTAGTCCAACAATACCGACCCCTCCTATATTGTTTAAAGTCATATTTTGAATTTAAGTTGATTTTTCTTATCTTTCCAACTGGTTTTAGCATTTGTCTCATTAAAAAAAACAGAGAACCACTATTCATTTGTTCATATATCCAACAAACACATGTAAAGCTCCAAGTGTAGGTACCAGTTAACAGTAAGGGAAAGGAAGAAAAGGAAAAGAGAGAGGGGGAGGGGAGAGAGGAAGGAAGGAAAGAAAGAATGCGAGAGAGAGAGAGAGAGAGAGAGAGAGAGAGAGAGAGAGAGATTGAGAGAGAGAGAGAGAGAGAGAGAGAGAGAGAGAGAGAGAGAGAGAGAGAGAGAGAGAGAGAGACAGGGGAGAAAAAAGAAAACAAAAGAGAAAAGAAAGAACATGCCTTGCCCTTAGGGAGCTAGAGTGTAGTGGATTTGCTACTTTGCAATTAATTTAACAGATTACAAATGGCTGAACATTAATTGTTCTGATTTATCCTAAGTTACTGGAATTGGCTAGCATTCTGTTTTCATGCCTGTATGCATTACCTCTACATTGGGTGGGGGGAGGGGAAAACTATTACATTCTAACATCCATGCTTGAGATGTGCTTGTGCTATGGTACATTATGATACTAATACAACTTATTGAAAAGTGAAAATTTCCCTTCTCCAGCTAGATTAAACCACAAAAATGCTCAGAGTTATAAATGACTCAATTATGTATTTTAATAGTCTTTGTGTGTAGTGTTAGCACATACCTATACTCCCAGCTACTAGGGAGGCTGAAGCTGGAAGATCTCTTGACCTTGGGCATCCTGAGATGCAGTGGGCTAAGCTGATTTGGTGTTCACACAAAGTTCAGCAATGATATAGTAAGCTTCTGGTAATGGTAAGCCCCAGAATAATTATGGGTGGACTTCAACACCGTTCTCCTGTTCTAGGCACTTAGAATATGGAATATCAGAAGGACTTATGATTTCTTAATGTCTGGGGAACTCTCCATATGGGAACTCTCTCCACAAATACAGCCCGTTTCTGATTTAGTAGGTGAGCCCTAGGAAATTACCTTAGAACTTAGGAGATCACACAGCTAGTCAATGTTGGAGGCAGAATTTGAAGGTCTTCCTGACTCTAAGAGTAGCATGAACCCTACTATAAAATGTTCTTTCTAAACACTATAAAAAGGACCATTAAATAAAAAAGATTTAAGGGTTAGGAAATAAAATATGAACATAAACATAAGCTATTAATCTGTTGATCTTTTGAGGATGTATATATGTGTACATATATGCATGTATATACATATATATAACTTAGTTAATAGATATAAATCCTTATTTATCTGGAGTTAGTTTAGTTGTAGTCTAGACTCTAAGGCTTAAAGAAGACTGGTAAAAAGATTACTTTTTTGTAGATTCATGTTATAATATCACTAAACAAACTAAAAAAAATCCTTATTTACAGGTAGTCTTCTGTAACAACTGTAGTTTATATGCACAAGTAAATATGCTTAGCAAAAGCTTAATAAATCAACATATGCAGAAAATTCATCCCTATTTCATTTTATGAATTCATATGATGTCCTGACTAAGAAAGCTGAGTTATGTGGGGTTGGAGGGGATGACAAAAGGGAGGGCTGACTGGGGAATGGGGCAATCAGAATATATGCCATCTTGGAGTGGGGGGAGGGTAGAAATGGGGAGAAAATTTGTAACTCAAAATGTTGTGGAAATCAATGCTGAAAACTAAAAATATTAAATAATAAAATATGAAAAAAGAAAGCTGAGTTACAGCACTCTCACTTAACAAATAGAACTATAGTGACTGGTCTTAAATGGTCTAACGGATAAATATAAAATGCTATGGTAGCTGTAAGTGCTAAGAAGCATTCTAAACTAGCAGGGCATAAAATCAATTGCAAATTCAGAATTGTGTCCAATTCGTTTTATTGCTCATCTATATACCAGTAGGGGTCACTGGTATCACAGGGCACTCTTTTTCCTGTGTTTAGGTTTTGAAGGATAATTTACCTGTTGACAGGTAGTATGTCATAGGAATAATGTAATATACTCTTAAGATTTACTATTCATCAAGGAATTCATCAGCATATTGTGCAATATAATGATTTGAACCTGGTATATGCCTTTGGGAAAGTTTAATGTTGATCTTTTTGTGTGGAAGTTGATTCACTGTGTTTGCTAGTAGATAATAGTTTGCAGAAACATTTTTTTTTCTCATTCTCTTGACTGAGCTATTGGGCGTAGTCAAATAACAAGGAACTAGAAGGGAATAAATCACTCATTTTAACTTTATTAAACTGATATACTCTTGAGTGTCATAAGAGGAATATGTTATATAAACTCTGTTAGCACTACTCACTTCATACATTTTACTGGATTTGCAAGAAAATTCTAAATAATACCCTCTGTTTCCATGCAAAAAATGAATATAAACAAAGATTATAAGTGACCCTTTTGGGTAATTATTTTAGTTAGATGGTTCCAATAAACAAAGTTTCTATAGCAGTCTAGAAGTATAAATCCTGTGCGTGTGCGTGCGTGTGTGTGTGTGTGTGTGTGTGTGTGTGTGTATGTGCACGTGTGCAGAAATAATGTTTATAGGTTCATTTCTTGGCTATTAGCTGTTGATAAATGTGAGAAGTAAAATGAGATTACTCTTATTTAGACAAAGAAGAAAAGTTGTTGGAAGAAATTTGAGCTTTATTCTCTCCTGTAACCTAGAGCCCAAGGTGGGAAGGAGGTGATAAATTACATAAATCCTCTACCCCAGTCCTTTGGTGACTGCAGGATGCCCTTAGAACTGCAATGCCTAATACAATTTTATCCATAAATGAATAATTAATAAGATCTGGGTTCAAATCTTGTCTCTTTGTGATCCTGACTGTCTTAAGTTATTTAAACTTACAGGGACTGAAGTGATTCTCTAAATCACTCTGTCAAAGAGTGCCAAATTGGCAAGATGCCAATTCTTCACCAGTCATTCTTAATGCCAATAAAATCATAAGGCCCTTTCTCTTCCCCTCCCCCACCATCCCCATCCCCATCCCCCGCCTCTCTCTCCCTCTCTCTCTCTCTCTCTCTCTCTCTCTCTCTCTCTCTCTCTCTCTCTCTCTCTCTCTCTCTCTCTCTCTTTCTCTTATATATAATTGAAATTTGACTTGCAAAATTTATGACTTAAGGGGAGGAGATATGGCAGACCACTATACCTGAGCTTGCCTGGCCAAGTGTTCATCCTTTGGACACCAAACAGCATAGAAAAGTCAACATTGCTAATAATTTACTGGATAGATGATGAGAAGGGGAGGGGGAGAGTTAGCATTACCAAAGAAGGGAGATTTTTTTTCTTTTAGTTCATAGGATTATAGAGAAGTGCAGTTATGGGTATGGAAAGAACCTTAGAAGTCATCTGGTCTAAACTCATTTTACAGAGGGAAAAACTGAATGCCAAAGAGGTTAAGCAACTTACCCAAGGTCTCATAAGTAGTAAGTGGCAGAGCTAGGATTTGAACCCTCGTCCTTTGACTCTAAATCCAGCGCTCTTCCTTCTGCATTGATACTTACCTATTCTATTTGTCATGTCATTTAGTCATTACAAAGAGTTCAATTTTAAAACTGCTTTTACCTAAAAATCTGAAATCATTGATTACCCTGACTTAACCTGTCCTAAGTTCATTGGACAATTTTGTTGCTTTTTGCTTGTCATGACCAGTCTGATAGCATTTTAGCAAAACAATGCAGGAATCCAAAGAGTTAAATTTTCTAAAAAGCCTTGGAAATTTCTTCATAACCTTTCTTTATTTCACAATGAAAAGCAAACACTGCTTTGAAGTTTAAATACAAGTGAATTAATTCTGAAAAAAAATAAATGTATTTGTACTAGAACAGCAAATGTTTGACAGAAATGGGAAAGTGGCTCTTGAAGAAACTCTCAACTTAAAGAACCATAATTAGTTTTGAGATTTACTCCTAATGGTTACTCAGATCTACAATACTTGTTTGATATAAGGTAATATCTTTTTGTGTCTAGGGGACATTCAGATTCAAAACACCAATTGATTTATTCTCCCCTTAATTCTGATAGCATTGTGAAAATATGATATGAAAGTCATAACAAAAGATTCCCAAATAATACCCATTAAACTTGAAAGAAGCCTTCTTCATTATTTGGAAGAGGTATGATAGATAGATAGATAGACAGACAGACAGACAGACATATACTTGTACGCATATCTATCTATATTGCATATATACCTATTTGTCGATCCATCATCTATCTATTTATCTCTCTAACCATCTATCTTATCCAGCTGTCTTTTGCCTTTTGGTAAGATTTTTAAGTGATCCTTGAACAATAATCCCCTGGACTGTTATGAAAATGAATATTTAAGATTTTAAAGTAACTGTATCCTATCCCTCTGATGAGGTTTAGTAGGTCTGGTTTGTGGGAAGAATTAATCACAGCTTGAATGAAATATGAGTCTCCTTTGTCACCTTTTGTAAACATTTAAAGAAATATCACATTTTACTAACTCTTTATCAAGGTCAGGGACTTGTCACTTTTTTAATATGAAAGTTTATGCAAAAATCCAAGCATGATTATTTTTCTGGACTTTGCATAGAAAGTATAGTACAGGCTTAGGTTTTAAATTTGTGAAGTGGGTTTAGGAGGACACTTTTCCACAGTCTCTAGTGTTAGGTCCTATACTTGAATTTTAAAATAAAGTATATGAAATATAGGATAGGGAAGATTTGACTAGAAAGCAGATTCTTCATAAAGATCTGGCTGGAACCAGCATGAATTACCTTTAGGAAGCTGCAGCAAAGAAAGCTAACTCACAACATTCTAATGAAGACAGTGTAAACCTGCCTGGGTCATCTAGAGCATTGTGCTTCATTATAGGTACCCCAGGGGCAGCTAGGTAACACAGTAGATAGAGCACCAGGCATGGAGTCAGGAAGACCTGAGTTCAAATATGGCCTCACACACGTACTCACTGTGTGACCTTGGGCAAGTCCTTAACTCTGCCTCAGTTTCCTCATCTGTAAAATGAGCTGAAGGAAATGGCAAAGTACTTCAGCATCTTTGCAAGAAAACACCAAAATGAGGTCGTGAAGAGTCAGACCATGACTGAAAATGACTAAACAATGACAAAGGTAGCCCTTCTTAGGAAAAGGTAAGCAAGAGTGTGTTCAGAAGAGGATGACCAGGATGATAAGGGGACTCAAAACCATGCCATAGGAAGGTTCTTTAAAAGGAACAGGGTGTGTATAGCCTCAAGAAGACTTTCAGGCAACAAGATCACTGTCTTCAAATCTGATTTGAAAAGTTGTCATGTGGATGAGGAATTACACTTATTCTGCTTGGCCCCAGAGGGCAGAAGTAGAAACAATGGGTGGAAGTGATAGATAGGCAGATTTTAGCTTACTATAATGGAAACACTTCCTAACTATTACAACTGTTCAAAAAAATGGAATGGGATGCTCCAAGAGACAGGAAGTTTTCTACCAATGGAGAATTGTGAGCAGAGGCTGGGTAGTCCCTTGTCAGGAATGTTGTGGGGATGATTCAGGCTTTAGGTACAAGTTGGACTAGATGAACTTTAAGGTCCCTTCAGATTCAGGCCATATAGTTTTAATCCTGGTGCTAAGGAGTGCACAGTTGACAGAATAATGATAGGCAACAAAACCTGGGTTTGCATTCTTTTTCCAGTGATTTTATAGAAAAGATGGCCTGAGCTCTATCTGTATTACATTACAAGTCTTGATCTTTTGTCAAGTATAATAAACTCCCAGTTATCAAATGGAATCATTGGAATGCAGTGTTCCCATTAATTAGAGAATTACCATATGTACATACATGGATTACTAATTTTCAACAAGACAGGCTACAATAAAATGAACTTAATAAAACTATACCGAATATAATTTGGTTTATTTTGATGATTCAGAAGACCCTTCAGGATCTTGCAGTGCCTCAGGGTCATTATTAAAAATATCAGTTATCACTATACAGTAGATATGCAGAAATGCCAATTCTGGTTAAAAGAATGTCATACAGCAGAGTTTATGTTAGCTTCTACCCGAGGCTTTTAGCCTCTGCCATCCACACCTCACAATGAGGGTTGTCTCTGACAAGGCTTAACAGGTATGCTGTGTCTACTGAACTTAGAATTAGAAACTCATCAGAAACACCTCTTAATTGTACCAACCTGGGCAGGGGGAGTTTCATAGCGACAACACGAAGACCATTCACTCTACCTGTTGTCCTTCTTAAGGACTGACATACTAGCATAGACCTCTGAGCCCCACAAGGAGGGCATATCACTAGAGAAAGACCCTAAAACCACAGCTATTGAGCCACCTCATTCCCACCAGACTCTTTCCTGCCCTCCCTCTTTTCCTTTGATAATCCATTATTCTTTTCAAGAAGAACAGTGAGTGGACATTTTCATCCCCTGGAAATTCCATTCCCACATGTGTGTGTTGTTTCCCCCATTAGAATGTAAGCTTCTTGAGGGCAGGGACTATTTTTGCTTTGTATTTGCATCCCCAGTACTTGGTATATAGTAAGCACTTAATACTTTTTCATTCATTCATTCATACTAATAACAAATTGTTATTTTCAATTAATTACATTGAATTAACTTTTCATTTGCCCAACAAGAAACTGAATTATATTTAGCACTGGTGTGTGTATGTGTGTGTGTGTGTGGGTGTGTGTGTGGGTGTGTGTGTTTTAAGCATACTAGACCTGGAAGAAGGTAGATCCAGGTATCAGAGATGGTTGTCCAAGCTCTTATCTAGTGAAAGTGCCCCACTTTCTCTCCCCTCTGACTTGCTGGCCTCCTTTATTTCTGGCCATCTCTGCTTCTCTTCCTTTTGTGCCATCAGTATGAGACTTAAATGTAAATGTAACCAAATCCCATCTCCTGCTCCTGTTAAACCTTATGTCTGAGCCATCATTTGCAAAGATGAAAACCCCTTTCCCCTGCTGCTGCCACCTTTTCTTATACTTTCTTCCCATCCAACTCAGTCCTACTCCTCCTAAACCACCATTTTCCCATCTCTTCATTTCACACTAGAAAGCTTAAATGGTGTGGTGGATAGAGTGTGGAACTCAAAAGCAAAAAAAGACCTGAGTTCATATACATCCTCAAACCCTAGCTGTATGACCCTGGATGAGTCACTTAGTCACTGTCTGCCTCAGTTCCCTCTTCTGTACAATGGGGATAATAATAATGCCTGCTTCCAAGGATGTTTGTGAGGATCTAATGAAATAATATTTGTAAAGTACTTTTCAAACCATAAAGCACTATATAAATATTAGCTGTTATTATTATTGTCATCTTCTTGTGCTCACCAAAACCCAGATTTTCTCCACTTTGCATCTGCTGTTCTGCCTGGCTTCAACTCCATGGAATAAGATGTAAGCCATAATTTCAAATCTCATCGCTGCCATGCTGCCAATCAGGTTTCTATTGATATCGTCTCTCTCATTCTCCTCTTCCCTCTGATTGGAGAATTAGAGGGAGAAGTACCAAACTCCTCCAAATGCCTTCCTTTATAAACAGCAGAAACTGGACTTGGTTCAGTTCATTGCACTTTGTATCAGCTGCTCTATTTCCAACCTCATAGAACTGTGCCAAGTATCCCTTGCTGGGTCCCTTCACTCCTCATTCCTTCTTCCTTTTATGTGTTATCAACCCCCATTAAGTTGTCAGCTCCTTGAGACCAGGGATTGTCTTTTTGTTGATTGTATCCCTAGCACTTTGCACAATGCCTGGCACATTGTTGTTGGTGTGGTTCGGCTGTGTTCAACTTTTCATGTCCCCATATGGGGTTTTCCTGGCAAAGATAATGGAGTGGTTTGCCATTTCCTTCTCAACAGAAGTAAGGCGAACAGAGTTTAAGTGACTTGCCCAGGGTCACAGAGGTAATGTGTGCCTGAGATTGAATTTGAACTCAGGTGCTTAATAAATGTTTATTGGATTGACAGAATTTTTCCTGGCTGTCTTCTCCAGAATTTGTTTTTTGCTTTTCCTACTTACCTACTGGATCCTTCCTATTGTCATACAAACCCACCTAAATCTTCTCCATTCTTTTAAAACAATGTAATGCATCTATAGGAACCAAAAGTCAAGAATCTCAAGGGAATTAATGAAAGAAAAGTGGGAAAGAGGGGGCCTACCAGGTTTCGAACTATATTACAAAGTAGTCAGCACCCAAAACAATTTGTTATTGGATATGAAATAGAGAGGTTGATCAGTAGAACGAATTAGGTACAAAATATGCAGAAAAAAATGAGCATAGTGGCCTAGTGTTTGATAAATCTGAAGATCCCATCTATTGGCACAATAGCTGATTATTTGAGAAGAACTGGGGAAAAATAGAAAGTAGCCTGGCAGAAACTCAAAAAAAAGCAGTATCTCATACCATATACCAAAATAAGGTCCAAAGCTGTACAAGACTTAGACCTAAAAGGTGACATCATAAACCAGTTAAAGGAGCAAGGGAAAAATTTCCTGACAGATCTATGGATATGGGAAGATGTCATAACAAAACAGAACTACAGAGGATGACATAAACGAAAGCAGACAGTGTTGATTACATAAAATTAAAGAGATTTCTCCATATTAATAAAACCAGTGAAGCTAAAAGCAAAAGAGAAAAAAGGTAAAGGGGAAAATATTTCAGCAAGTTTCTTTGATAAGGGTATCACTTCTAAGATACATAGGGTACTCATTCAACAATTGGCACGGTGACTGGTACACAGTAATCCCTTAATAAATGTTTGTTGATTGAATGGTTGATTCAAAACTATAAGAATAACAGCTGTTACCCAATTGCTATATGGTCAAAGGGTATGAACAGTTTTTTGGAGGAAGAAATCCAAGCTAACAATAGCCATTTGAAAATAAATACTCAGTCATTCATTAGAGAAATGTAAATTAAAATAATGCTGAGATTCTACCTCACACCCATTAAATCAGCAAAGTTTATCAAAAGGAAAATAGCAAATGCTGAAGGAGTTGTGGAACAACAAGTAACATTAATGTACTACTGGTGAAGCTGCCACCCGATCCAACCATTCTGGATAACAATTTATAACTATGAGCCAAAACACTAGTAAATTGCGTAAATCCTTTCACAGAAATACTCCTGCTAGGATTATACCCCAAAGAGATTTATTGAAAAAAGAGGAAAAGGACAACTAAATACAAAAATATTTATAGCAACTCTGGTGGCAAAAAATTGGGAACTGGGATGCGGGGGAATGTGTATCAATTGGGAATGACCGAATAAGTTATGGTTTATGAAAGTGATGAAATACTATCTATTGTGCTATAGAAATGATAAAGAGAATGGTTTCAGAAAAACATGAGAAGACTTGTATAAACTAATGCAGAGTGAAGTAAGCAGACCCAAGAGAGCACTTTATACGGTAACAACAATATTGTAAAGAAAATGAACTTTGAAAGTCTTAGCAACTCTGAAGCCATGATGAAATAGGCTACCTGCCTCCTGATAGAGGCATGATAGAGTCAGAGTACAAATTGAGACATGTGGTGATGGGGGAGGTGAGGGAACATAGCCAGCCTGGGAATATGATTTACTTGACACATGGTTATTACAGGGGATTGTGTTGTTCTTGCTTTCTGAGGGAGGGGAAGGGGAGAGAAAATAGAGAGTGTTTGGGGTAAGTGGCATGGAGAGAAGGTGAATGATCATTTGAAAAAAAACTAATTTAATTTTTTTTATTTTAAAAAATCATTTTACTCTCTCATCAACCTCAAGCTACTGTCCACTATGTCTCCAGCTTTCACTAATAAGCTCCTAGTATGAGCCAACTACACTTACTGCCCATGTTCTTTTCCACCCCTTGTCTTCTGGCTTCTACCCCTATCACTCTGCTAAAACTTCTCTTTCAGAGTTTACCAATCTTCTCTTACCTCTAGCCCCAACTTTTCTCCTGACCTCCCCTCTCTTTCCTTTTTCTCCCCTCCCTTTCCTTTCACTTCATCTTCCCTCTCTCCACTCCCCTCCCTCTCTTTTGTTCTCTTTTCTTCTTCTCTATCTATATTCCATCCCTAAATGATCTGACAAGATTATACAGTTTCAGAGTTGGAAGAGACTTGAGGCCCTTTAGTCTAACTTGTTCCTGGAAAAAAATGTGCATTTACAATGAGAGATCATCTACCTTTTGCTTGAAGATCTTCTAATGGGGACCTGAATGAGGACGGGTGGCCAGATGGCCATGTGAATTCCTCAATTCCCAGTGTTGTGTATGTGTGTAGATAGATAGATGTGTGTATATGTATATCTACAATCTATCTATATGTATATATATTACATATATACATGTATGTGCTGTAGGTTTTTTGTCTCCATATGTATGGACATGAACTATGTATGTGCATGTGTATATATATGTACGTGGATTTTTAACTACCTAAGGCCCACCACGAGTTGCTTGTTCTATTTTTTTAGTCTTGTTTTACTCTGTTCTAGGTCCACATAGCTAGTAAATATCTGAAGCAGGATTTAAATCCATGTCTGTCTGATTCTAACACTCTATCCACTCTACCACGCTGACTCACATGGTCCTAGAACCAGCTATCCCATCTCTTGCTTTCATCCATTCATTTCAGCCACCCTTTTTATTTGGGAAAAAAAGACACTATTTCCTCCTCCTTACCTTTATAAATCCTTACAAACTATCTATTGCTCCTGACCTAGTCAGGCCTGACCCCAAGCACTTTTTCTTTCTTCTAAACACATTTTATGTGCAGTCTCTTGTATGAAGTGTTCCCTGATTCTTCTGATTGTAAGTGTTCTCTCCCTCCTTATAATTATCCTGTGTTTAACTCTTTGTGTTCTTTTTTAGTCTCCTCCTCACACTCTAGTACACTATAAGCTCCATGAGGGCAAGAATGGTTTCATTTTTAACTTTATATCTTCAATGCCTAACACAACACTTTGCACATAAAAAAAAACAATTAATAAATGTTTGTTGAATTAAATTCTAAGCTGCTACTTTCTAAAGTGAAGTCTCCCTTGGATTCCCACCTTACTTAACTGCAAATATTCTCAGAGTGAAAGATATTATTTGTATGAAAGTCAGTAAAAAGGATGGAGGGGAAATATTTTCTTTTGCTCTTAAAGATATAGCGTGTAGCTAGCGCCTAACCATTTACCTGTCTTTTGTCAAACCTACAGTACAATCCAAATTTGCGATGAAAAAAAATCCCTATGTCAAGTTAATGTCTTGAAGACTGGGTAAGTGACTTCACCCCTCTAGGCTGCAGATCTAGATCTGTAAAATAAGGAGGTTGAACTAAATGACCTGTAAGGTCCCTTCCAGTTCTGAATCTATGGCCCTATGCAATATTTATTCAGTATGCTAAAGAAATCTCAATTTAACTCAATCCATTCACATATAGGAATTGTTTTGGTAGCTGAGGAATCATAGTCAATTTCCTGGGATATATTTTTCAAGCATGTTTTGATGAGGCAATCCATAAAGATGACTTTTCCTATAATTAAAAGTAAATATATCCTAAGCATTTTCCCTGAGCATGGATCAAAAGGATTTCCCTATACCTGTCAGAATCTGGTTGCTTGTCAGGTTAGTCATGCAAAAGGTGTGACTCAGAAGTGTAACAAAAGTAGCTATAAGATGGATTGTTGTAAGATGACTTGACTTTCCAACATATTTGCCATGTTTTTGGAGAATCTAAATTGTACTATAGATCAGCCAAATGCTCAATGATAAGTGATGTTATATCTAAAGTAACTTCATCCTCTTTTTTTTTTAGAAAGGCATCTTCTTTATTTTTATTCACTCATTTAGCTATGCTAATTTCAGTCTGCGAGTCTGTAAAAGGAAGGTTTTTTACCCCGTTTTTAAAAATTTCTCTTTGTATGGGATTTTGTGCCATGTCACATATAAATCAGTAATTTTGAAAAGAAAAATATAGAACATGAATCAGAACTGATTCCCATGTGACACTGTATTAGATCCTAGACAAAAAGAAATCAATGTGTATAGACATGCAAATATGAATTACACATTTGTTTTGGACATATGTGTGTGTGTGTAGGTATGTACGTACGTATGTATGTATGTATGGGTGGGTGGATTTATACACACATACCTCAGAGGCAGAACCTGAAATCAGATCTTTTTGACTCCAAAATTGCTTTTCTAGCCACTTTACCCTGAAGTCTCTCAACAATTACACACAAACACATATGTACATATGCTAAACACATATTTTACATATGTATATCATATGTGTATATACATATATCATAGACAACTGAACAAACATCATATATAAATATATTTATAGTTCTCTTTATCTGTACATACGTTAACACTTGTGTAAATGCTCTTATTTTTCCTTGTCATGCCCTTAGCAGATATTTATTTGTATGTGTACATGGATGATGGGAAAATAACATAATGTAGCAGACAGAGAGCCAGGCCTGGAGTCAGGGCTACCTAAATTCAAGACCTGCTTATAACATATAGTGGCAACTTTCTAAGACTGCAAGTTCCAAGATAGCATTAATGGAGGTAGTTTCCTCACCAGCAGTTGCCTAAAACAAAGAAATAATAGGTCCAACTAGGCTGATGGAAAGTAGATAGATAGACAGACAAACATATATATTTCAATACTTGTTCAAGTGCCTGTGATTTTATCTTTGTAGGTATTCGAAGAATCATAGCCTTATGGAATTGGAAGGGATTTCAGCAGCCATTTAATCCATCCTTTACACAAAGGAATCCTCACTATAACATACCAGAGAAGTGATCATTTAGTTTCTACCTGAAGATCTCCAAGGGTGGAGGAGCTTAAACCTCCCATGGTAACCTAACTCCCTACAACCTAGATCACATGCCTCAGTACCTTAGTAAGTAATTTAGTGACTTCCTGTGCCTTTCTCCCTCTCCCCACCCCCTATCCCCGACAAAGACAAGTCATCTGATTGCTAACTCTCTGATGCTAAGATTCTCTGAACTTACCAAGACTGGTCCTTGGATGGACTAATTCAGCCTGCAATCAGAGCTTTTCCAGCGTGGTTAAATCAGCCCAGATTTGCATTCTACCACAAGGTCTTTAAAAAACAACAACAACTCAGGTCACTTCCATGCCATGGTGAAACATTGGGTAAGACTTCAAGACAAGATGAATGATATCTTCATGTTTCAAATAGGTACATAATGATTAGGCTTTCTTAACCTGGGATCCAAAAATGCCCAGAGGGTTTGTGGTTACATCCCAGGGGGCGCATGAATTTGAAAGGAGAAAAATACCTATTTATTTTCCCTAACTAGTTAAAATTTAGCATTTCCTTCAATTATTTGAAAACATTATTCTGCAAAAGAGTCCAAGTGCTTCACCAGACTGTCATGGGGACCAATGACACAAAAAAGATTAAGAAGCCCTAGATGTCCTATCTCTCTCTCTCTCTCTCTCTCTCTCTCTCTCTCTCTCTCTCTCTCTCTCTCTCTCATTTTCTATATGTATATATATATATATATATATATGTATAATACATATATGTGTGTATATGTGTATATATACACATATCTATATATACTCAGCTCTATATGTGTGTATATATACATATATACACATAATACATGCGCGCACACACACACACACACATATATACAATCTTATGTATAGTGATATTTCAGTGCTTCAAGGATCTGTGATTTCGTTGGTATGTCAATGTGTGTATTTGGAGAGTTGCTTTGCCCATAAAAATCATTACCCTACTATAAACCTAGAGATGAGGTTCTTCAAACCTAGCTCAGCTGGTCCTTAGATAACAGACTTTTTTCCCATTATTGGTCTTATCCTTACAGCCTTTCTAGTTGGATAGGATTTATCAGAATTTGTGCTCCACTGGCATAGCTTTTGAAAGCCTAGCATTCCATCCATCTTGTAGTGAGTTATCAGAATAAGACTTTTGCCCTATATATTTTTGAATGCGAGTCAATTAAAACAATTTGATAAACCCCATAATATTAAAAGTAATTTAAACTCCTTCATTTGTGTTATGTGTACTCACATCTTCTGGAGGATCTAAATTCCATTTTGAGCTAGTCTTATGATATTAGGAGGTATTGGAATTTAGTTTTCAATTTTAGAAAGCCTGAGAATGTCTCAAAAAAATGGTAAGGATTATGAGAAGGAAGCACGGTTCAGGGGAAGAGGTATTGGTATCAGATTTGGAAAGCCTAGATTCTGTTTTTGGTTTCTTTCAGGTCTGTTTTGCTACTTGTTATTATACCTTACTATTAACATGTATATTCTCTTATATTAGCATCAGGGAAAAGATAGTAATTACTCCAAAAGGACATTCTGGGCAGTAGTGGCATCATAGGCTTTGAGCCTGTCAGTAAGTGATATAGTTACTTTTCCAGGCTGCTGTGGAATCATAATACTGAAAAAAAATTTTAATAAGCATTGTCCCAACAACCTCAGAAAAAGCAATCCATTTAGAATCAAACTCTATATTTTATGAAGTTTATAAAAGAAAAATGAAGAATACTATCCTTACGGAGAGGCTTGGACTAATGCCAATAAAAGAGAGGATTAGAAAATTGATTAAACTGTTGTCAACTAAGACCATTCATTAATATAACTGAGGTCCTCAAGCTTAAAATTCACTCTTACTATGAGTCACTTAGAGTATGAGACAACATATATGAATTCCACAAGTATGTGCCTATTTTCCAGCCTAGAATTTCCCAGCAATAGTCTACTTCTGTATTTTTATGAAAATGTAGTTTCTGTATTTTGTAGAAATACAGTTTCTGTGCTTTATAGAAATGTAGTTTCTGTTTTTCTATAGAAACGTACTTGAAGGCCAGGGTCTTAAGCTGGTAAATGATAAGACCCTTTTAAGTGAAACAATCTAAAATCTGTTGTTGCCCACTTAGGGACTTTTCTCCTTTGAATACATTATTCTATATGGTTATAAGTCATGGAATACTCTGGTAAAATAGTATTGAGGACCATTAAAAGGTTAATGGTGGAGTACATGGTAGGCATGAGTGGGTTATTAGATATTACCAGCAAATCGTTTCAAAGGAAATATGTCCTACCAAACCAGAAAGACTTTGAGGATAACTGTGCTCTATGGGCATCCATTACCTAATTTCATAGTGTCATCACTAAAAGTTCGGCTACCAGGTGATATCTTTCAGTCACAGATGAAAAATTTCAGCCACAAGGATGTCAGCTAAGAAGGTATAGAGAGGTTGTGACTTGTGTCAATAGGTCCATGCCCAAGAAATATTTGTTAATTGAAGCAATGGTGGGCATGGTTGAGGGGAGCCCTGGATTTTCAGTTAGAGGACCTTGGTTCAAATACAGACTGAGAAAGTCAGGAAAAAGGAAAGCACTTAAAAATATGGTACAGTAAGGAAAGTGATGGATCTGGAGTTGAAATCTAGGTTCAAGTACATTTGCCACTTGCTACCTGTGTGGGGCAAGTAGACTATGACCATGAGAAAATAGACTGTGACTATGGGCAAGAGGCCTCAGTTTCCTCATTTGAATAATGGATAAAGGGATTGAACTAGATGACCTCTAAGATCTCTTCCAGCTCTATATAGAAATATAAAGATATTAATAAAATACATTACTATGCAACATGCAAATATATCAAGTGCCTAGTACGTGTCAGGAACAATGCTAAGTTCAGGGACACACACACACACACACACACACACGCACACGCACACGCACACAATTATTTTAAAATTAGGGATTGAGAAATGTTTATGTATATATTTCACCCCCCCAGCATGCGTTTTTTCCTTCTGCCTCCTTCCTCAATCTCCACCCCTTCCCACAAACACATACATAACGTCAGAAGTAGTTGCTGATAATTCCGCCTAATTCCAAAAGACGTGGGCTGAAACTAGATGCCTTGCTTTTGAAAGGTCAGACTGTCAGTTCTATTTCATCCAGTGTGACAGGTGGACCGGTGAACTAGAATTGAATGATATCTGAAAAGGGAGGGAGAAGGGTGGAAGGGTCAAGGAACTGACAGGAGAGGAGCTTGTGAACACAGGGTTTGTGGGATGTGAACTTTGGTGTGACCTATGAATTGGAGTTGGATAAGTGAAACCTAAGGCCCAGGGCTAGGTCCTTTCTAGGGCTATCTGGCTTAAGTGCTTCCCCCAAGTCACCTACCCTCTGATTAGGAGACTTTCTAAGGAGTTCCAGTGAACTACTTTGTGAAAATTAGTTTGGAATGTGAAGGTGGTTTTCATTCCCTTATTTTAAGGATCCTAGCTGCCTTTCCAACTTGGAAAGAGTTGTCTCAAATATTTCCTGCTCTGGGTATGAACTCAGAAAACTTGATATTCCTGTGAATATCTTCTCTTTTTAGTTAGCAAGGAGAAGCTAGTTTCAGTTTTTAGAATGAGAAAGTTTCACATAAAAGGTGAAAGGAAAAGGCATTTCTTGAATTATATTCACAAAAGTAGTGTTTTGCTTATATGAGAAGAGGTGTTTACTGTGTAGAAGCCATGCTAAATCATGCAGCAATTTAATTTTATTAGATAGTTACAAACCGGGATTTGGCTTTGTGATATTTTTCCAAATGCTCTTCAGTTAATAAAAAATATACCTTTACAAACATTTTTATGAAATTAACACATGTAAAATTGCTAAAGGCAAATTCTACATGATTTAAGTGCATAAGAAGTAGGATTTTCAAACTATCACAATGAATATCAAATGCTTTCTTTATAGAGTTTAGAACAGAAAGGGATATGAGGGACTGTCTAGTCTACTTCCCTTATTTTAAAAATGAAGAAACTGAGGCTAAGAAGAATTAAGCACCTTTCCCAGGATTATCAAAGTATTGAATAGCAGAGCCAGGTCTCAGACCCAGGTCCTCTGATTGTAAGTCTAAGATTTCTTCCACCCACCATACTATTTGGACCTTAGAAATTGTCTAATCCAACTCTCCCCTCCACTGCTCTCCGTGAAGGGTCATGAAAAACAACTTCTATTCTCTACAAAGCTACCCAATTGACTGACCTGACCTGGGTAGCACTAATCTTACCAGATCACTCACTTCCCATTTTAAATATGGAGGAACTGAGGACTGATGAGATTGGGAGAAGTGATTCAGCCAATAAAGCCAATGAGGGAGCCACGAAGCAGGGGATAGAACCCACATCTTGTGCCCCTAGTCTGATGGTGTTTTTCCCTCAAGATTAAAGAAGAACCAGAATCCTTGGTTTCTGTGTCTGGCAGTGAAAGACACGTAGGAGAGGAAGGGAGGTTAACGGCAGGAGTAGTCAGGAAACACAGCAGAAATCACCAGTTTTTTGAGCATGGAACATCAGTCCCTAAACAACATCTTGACCTGTGAAAAACAAACGAACAAGCAAACAGGGGAAGCATCATGGGAAAATAAATAGCAGTGAAGAAAAATTGCCTTTACTTAGAGATTGCTTTGCATTTACTTTGTGTATCTCTTGTATGTGAACAGTTATTTACATGTTGTCTCCCTCATTAGGATGTGAGCTCCTTGAGGGAAGGGACAATATTTTGGTCTTTCTTTGCATCTTCAGTATGGTGTTGGGCATGTAGTAAGTACTTAATAAGTGTCAGTTGATTGGTTGGTTGACTGGAAAAGGGAAGGGCTTGTGTAGCATCATAAAGAAACAAACCCGTCTCCCTCCTTTCCCTCAGCATCTGTCTCTTTCTGTTGCTCAATGATCTACCTTATAAAGTGTGTCTGGAGGAAATTTTAAATTTACTTCCACCAAGAACCAAATTAACCAATATGCCATATTAACGAACATCATGGTGAAGAAGACATATATTACAACCATAAGACACCAGTGTCAGATACCCTTGACATTTTCTGAAACACATTGTGTTTCTTGTCATTGAACCCTTTCTCTTTGAAAGTTTCATCAAAGATAGGTTAAAAAAAGAAATCAGTTCACTTTTTATGGAATCAGGTGGGAATAAAGACTAATTTTATTAGTAGATGGATATTTCATACTTTTGGAACATCACAGATTAAATGGTTACAGAAAAGATAAAATTCAAAACCTGTTAGAATAAGGCTATTAAAACAAAAAATACCTTTTACATATTAAACAGAGCATTGAATGTATTTTATGCTTGAATCAATCAGCTGTCTTTCAAATTACTTAATTGGTATTAATTATATCATTTAGGATGTTGTATTTAACGATTTCTGGCCAAAGTGGACGATGAGTGTGATAATCAGTGTAAAAGAAATCCAGTTCACTTCCCGTGTTTGTGGCTCTATTTGCTTGCCTTAAAAGTTGACATACAGCACAGGTGTAAAATTGACCAGATCAGCTGGTCTCAAAGGTCATAACAACAGTTGCTAGGATTGAGTTTCTTGTACTTTAAACCTTGTGATGGTTGATGATTTAATGCTAACGAGCTACTTCGTCTAAAAAACATTTCCTTGTACCATCAACTTCCACATTAACTCTTAAATTAAGGAATTGTTCTTCTAATTTGCAATCTGTGTGTTGTAGCATATGAAGGGGATGTAGCTACTTTGGGAATGTTGAAGAGAAAGAAAAGCTGCTTAATATTTAAGAGGAACAGAAGGGAATCATTTCCCTTTTCTCTACACCCAGTAGCCCGTGGCATTTTTATTCCTATATCCCAATTATCTTTTCACTTTTACTTTGGTCACCTTCCTCCTAAAAATTGACTGGGGAGAAAAGCGGGAAGGCAGCATAGTGCACAGAGAGATATCCTGGAAGCCATGAAAACGTGATTCAACGCCTGCCACTGACACAAACTGGCTATGTGACCCTGGACAAGTTCCTCATCTTCCTAGGGCTCCAGGCAGCAAAACTAAGATTGTAAATTGTAGTGAAGAAATGGATCTATATTGATAGAGGCTATTTCTTCACCTGAGGAGTTCCTTTTCATATTAAATTACAGGTCTAGTCCCTATACCTCTCTCTCTCTTCCTACCTTCGAAATAATATTTTCCTAAAAAAAACTTAATGATTTTTGGTCAATTTTATACAATGATTTTTTAAAAATTCAAGTTCCCAAAGCATTCTTCCCTCATATCTACAAGATTTCTCTTCTTGAGAGGTGGTGTTCTTCTGTGATCATTGCCTATTAAAGATTGTCTAACTTTTAGAGCCCTTCATTTATTGTGATTCTTATACTATTATCCACATTACAATTATATTCTTGCTAATCAGTTTTAACAGATATTTTATTGAGTACCTGCTACATATGTATCCAACATTGAGCTTCCTTTGGAAGCTCTTTAGGAATTTCCAGTCTACTATGAAAAACAAACTACACAAACAATAACCATACAAAGAAGTATATGATTGTTTCCAAATAAGTATTTCAAACAGCAATTACAATAAGATTTTCATGGAAGGGAGAAATCTTTGTGGATTAGAGTAGTCTTAGGGAAGGTTTTGTGACAGAGGTATTGGAGCTGACATTGAAAAATGACTAAAATTTAAATAGAAAATAGATAAGGTTTCAGATAAAGGGGACAGCATGAAAAAGAGAACTAAGAACTAAGGGGTTGTTCTAGGAGCAAAGTAATCTGTTGGGCTATTTTTGCTAGAGGGTACGATTTAGGGAGTAAGGAGAGCACAAGTTGAATAAGTACCACTGGGCAAGATGGCAAAGGGCAAATTCATTTAAACAATAGCCTAATTAAACACCATTAGAAGTCTATATCTTCTGCCAAAACCAATTAGGTCATGGATACCAAAGTCAAATATAATTTTTTTAAATTGTCTGCTCTTTTGGATTATCCATGCCTCTGATTTCTTCCATTAGTATGACTATCATGAGTTGAATATATTGAAAGGAGCTTGGGAATTTTTCATTGTTGAAATGTCATATATTCTATTTTTTTCTACTTTGAAAAATGAAATGAAGCATTCAAGCAAAATGCTGAACTTAGGATGATGGGCCTTTTAAGATTTTTAACAGTTTCAATAATTGCCTATCCTGTGACACTTAAAAGCATTTATCTCCCCCAAAATAAAACCATAAACTAATAGAAAAGAGTTCCAGGATAGTTGTGGGAAAATAGTGGACACTCAATCAAACCAGTATTAAATAGATGAGGAGAAACTGTCCTCCTGGCAAGTATTAATAATACATTAGGAAAATGGCCTGTGATTTCTTCAGTTAGGGATCTCCCAGTGTGGGTACTCATTATGTCAATGCTGGATATCTGTAACCTTCTCAGTAACTCTTAGTCTTAGAGAGCTTCCTGGAGACCTGAAACATTAAGTTACTTCTCCAATAGTCACACAGCTAGTATGTTTTAGAGGCATGACTTGAATCGAGTCTTCCTGATTCCAAATTTTGCCCTCTATCCACTCTACCACTCCACCTAAATGGGCTGGAGAGGTTGTAGTAATAGTAGGTTAGTATCTCCTTCCTTTGGAATCATAAGGAAAAACTAGAATATGGTCTCAGAGTAACAGAACGGGATGACATTAAAAAAACAGTGACAACAATAACAAAACCTTTTCTGTAAAAACGTTCATATTAGCATTTAGCAGATGTCCATCCCTTGAAGGTAGAGTACACTAATCATATCCGCTTATGTCCTCTAAGAACCATGGGTAAAAACAGGCACCAAGGTCTTGTGCTCAGTCTTTAAATATGAGAGACAGAATTCCTTAAACGCACCAAATCAGTGTCCAGAATGGATGATTTCACAAATAATTTTATAGGAGACAGACTCCTATGGTCAGGAAAACCCATGTTGCATTATATTTAATTGACCATGTTGATCTGTAGTAAAGTCTTTAGTGAAGTAGTAAAGCATTGTGTGAAACAGATGAGAGGGTTGGTCCTTGAGGTAATACTTGACTCTTGGTTCCAGTAATTTTTGATTTCTTCAAGAGTGAGGACTATGAAACAGACAGTCAGCCTGATAACTGGGAAGGAGGTAAAAATATGCAATGTGATAACAATGATGGATTTGCCAGCATTGGGTCTTGATTTCTTTAAAAAAAAAAAAGAATTTGTAGAGCAATCCATCTGTCTCCTTGAGAGAGAAGAAATTGTTCAATTGAGGTCATGATACTCCCTCAGAAAAAAAGGGATGCCTTCTTGTGCTTGCCTGAGATCTCTTAAAAGTGCTTCTGAACAAGGAGGAGATGAGGTTGTCCTTTCTCTGTTCTCTTGAAATTCTGATAGATGGGAACAATCCTAGTAAGCTTGCTTTCTTTTACAATAAGGAGCCTACTGAAAAGGATTGGGATGGCTTATACAAATTTGAATTTCTAAACCAATTATTTTTACTAGTAGCATAGCTCATGCTGCTAGTTAATTTTTAGAATTTTCTTTCTGACGTATAGCCAGCACACTAGGCAAGATGGAATATGAAGGTTTAACAATTCATATTTCTTGCACAATTCAGGCATAGACATGTGATTCACCTCACTTTGCTTACTGTGGTGCCACACACCCTTTGAGCACTCAATGAATGCTTAGGGATGGATGTTGATGGCCACAGTACTTGTAAAGATTTCACCTGCCATGTTAATTCAGGGATAGATCTTGGATAAGTGGAGATCTGCTAGTATTCTCTGCATGCCGTTTTTCCTATTCGATATAGTGATACAACCAAAACAGACTTGCCTAAATCTATCTTTCAACCTACCTATCAAGATTTCTCCAAGTGCTTATCATTTTATTTCATTCTTTATGTGAAAATTGCTCCATAAGTAGTGGTGGAAAAGTTGGTACCTAAACCAGGGACCATTTTTTCAATGCACTCAGATGAATATACAACTGAATATTTTTCTATCCTAAGGAGGTTATTGATATCATACTACAAATAAGTATTGAGATAATTTTGAAAGTAAAATGTTATCAAAAATCAAATATAGGCAGTAAAATGGGTCACTTTGTTCTTTTAAATGCATAATTGTAGTCCAGGCACCTATGTTCAATAAAGCAATATAGTGTTTTGTTTTGCAATAATAAGATATGACATATTGACTAAAACCCTTAAAGGTAGAACGCAAAAATCATACCATTAAGACCTGAAGAAATGCTAACATTAACTACCCTGTTTCTCCAAACTTTGTATAGACCTGTCAACAAAATTATCAACCCAGCAGTTTTAGAGATAATATTCTAGATATTGCCTACAGTATTCCACTTGTATTTAAATGAAACTATGCTAGCTCAAACAATCAAATATTTGCCCCAAGTTCTACCTCAGGATGTTTATATATGTTAGTCTAAAAAGCTAATGTCAGTCATTTAGTCTGAATGGCATTTGAGGGATGGATGGAATTATATAGTTGGGAACAAGTAAGGTTTCTGAAATTATTTAATATGAAGAGAGAAATATACATTCCCCTATTGCATTAAGATCAGCTAAAATTCTTTATAATTTTCTCTTTACACAATGCATTCAGAGTTTTCATTATGATATAGAAAATGAAGTTTAAGAAATATTTCTTAGATGCATGTGACTTTATATATAACTTGTCATCTTTTGGTTTATCATTTTCATCAAATGAGGTGTGCTGCTGCTCCCTCTGAAAATGAATTAGGTGCTCTATCCCCTTCTGAGATAAAGGGATGAAAAAAGTCCTACAGATAGAGTGACTTGTAGGGAGTCTCTCTCATGGTTTCTAGGAGTAACTAAACAGACTCAAACATACCTAAGTTCACCACTTGGGAGGGACTCCAGAGGGTGTCCAAAGTAAAATAAGGCCATCAAAATTTTAATGTTATCTCCACTTGATAAAGTGATCAAATCTACTATTCCATAAAATTAACCATATGTAATAATAGATGCTGCCAGTTACCTCCATATGAGAAGTTTATTTCTTGCTGAATACATTCTTGCAACTGCTTATTACCAACTTTAAAATCAATTTTATCACCTTAATAAGCTAACAAATTGAAAGTTATGATCGTGACTAGTGCCTAACTGTTGTGTTTTTATGCATAGAAAGATGTCTGTTTTCTTTTGTAGACTTCTGACATTTTAAAATGAAAATTAATTAAAATGTTAGTTTTACCTTTTTTGTTTAAGAAAAAAGAAATTCCTTGTAAAGGTACCAAGTACCATAAGTTCATTTTTGATTTATGTTATTTAATGCTTTATGCTTCATATGTATAAATGCTTTCCAAAGCAATGCTTTTGAAAAATGAATTCAAATTTTCTATCTCAAATGATACTTGTCAATGAAATTGTTCAGTTGTTTACAATATTAAAAAATATGAAAAACACTCACCCAAAAAAGTTTTGTGCAATTGAGTGATAAGCTACCAGTTGTTCCAATCGTTATTAGCTTCGTGATATGAAAACACTTACTTTTATCTTGCCAAAATCTGACACATACAAACTTGTTGAATTTATGGTGCTTGAGCTCTGTTTCCCAATATGCAGATAATGGCCTTAAACAATGAAATGGACTGTTCTGGGAAATAACACCAACACAACTGGGAAATACAAAAATTGTATGGCCGGTACTAGGGGACTTTCATAAAAGTCCTCATGCCGTTGGCTACATTTTAAATATTTCTTAAACTATTTTCTAAAACCTTGGGGGGAGAGGAGAGGGTCGAAGCTTTATTGTAAAAGAAATGAATGCAAGAAAATGGCACTTTAAGTAGTGAAGAGACATGAAGCATTGCATCTTCATAGCCTGCTAAGGAGCAACAGCTGTACCTAATTTTAACTTGACGTGCTTCAGATCTCATATTCATATAGGTATTTAATGATCCAAACATAATGGTCCTATATAGAATAATTACTTATATGAAGGAGTGAACTTCATACGCATTCCTTTTTTAAACGATCCTTCAAGAGAAAAACTGCACTGGTTCTTTGAACAATGAATATTCCCTTTTAACAATCAAAATGTTTGGGGCATAATATCTTAAATTTTAAGCGAATAATAAAACCCATGAGATTACTTCTTTTTGACAGGTTCTTGGGGTTGCCCTCCTTCCCAAGATAGCCAGTACAATGAAATAAGGTAGAATGCCAAACCAATCATTAAGTCATAATAGTAGGTTGTTAGGAGAAACAGAATGAACAAAAGGAAATAGTGTATTTTAGAGTTGATGTATTTTGAAAGCAGAGACTCACTGGCCAGAGTTTGATTGTCCTGGGCAGGGAGACTGGAGGAGTCAGACCTGTTACCTGGCTTGAAACCTGGGGAGGCTAATTCTTGTCCATAGCTTATTAACTCAGCAGTTTCACAACTTGTCTCTTCTACCTCCTCGATAGGTTCACTGATTAAAATCATGGGCCCTAAAGACTTCTCCATGTTATTTTCTGCTTGTTGGAAACTTTCAGCTATGAAACTTTCTCTCTCATCGCTGGAAGTCAATATGACTGAACTTTTGTTACTTTCTTGAGGTACAGACCCAGGATGTTGGTTTTTCTCAGTACACTGGGCTTCACTGTGGGGATCACATTTACACTCAGATGTAGTAGAAATGGACTTGAATGACATGGCAGTCACTGGATACTCTGTCGTGAATGCTTCCTCATGGGATTGAGTTTTATTAGGACAAGTGGATACAGGAGTGCCATTTTGAGGACATAGGCTTCTTTCAGAATTGAAACTTTGATGAGCAAGAGCAACCAAATCATCATTCTTCTGAGGGAGTCCTTGGGCCTCTGCATGGCATATATTTTTCTTCAAAATTTTTGGAGCACTAGGTAACTGTGTGGAGTAGAAATCCAATTCTGAGCTTGCTTTTCCATTCTCAGGAGTAGCCTGCAGAGATTCTCCTACAGTTGCAATATTTCTAATGCCATGCTCTGCCCTGTCAAGTATTTCCCCAGAAGTGCACTGAGACATAGTTTCTTCCTTTCGTGTTTCATCTATGTGTACATTATAAATACCTAAATGTGATTTCTTTTCAAAGTCGGTGTCATAGATTACATCCACTGAATCCCGATGACAAAGGGTATAATGTGAATCATCATTTCTCCCTTCATGTGGATCAAACGCTGTTTCCTTTTCCTCAGTGGGCCTGTCACTTAGAGAAGTCTCTTGAGGTAGCTTAGCAATTATTGCTTTTTCTCTAGGAGACATGCTTTCTAGAGTACTTTCTGATGTTGTCTTAATTATATAAGCTGTACCTGCTTCTGCTTTCTCGGTAATACCATGATCAGCTACAGAAGACAGTTCACATCTCACTGTTTCTTGGCAGGTAAACAATTCTTCTGTAGGAGTAACATTCAGGTTCCTTGTATTATCTCTTATTTCCCACATGTCTTCACCATCTGCTTGCTCCTTGATCTGTTCTGTTCTGTTTGTCTTACTCTTTCTTAAAACTACCTGACTTTCCAGAACATTCCAACTTTGATTTCCACATGCAATCTTATTCTGATTGTCAGGAATATTCCTATCTGTTTTCCCTTTTTGAACCTGGGCAAGATACAGATTGGTTTGCAAGACATTTCCATTTTCTGGTGAGCAAACTTGGCCACACATTCTTTCTGGAGTGGTGCCTTCTGAATTCTCTAGAGTACTCCTTTGGGTTGTAAACGCATCTTTGGAGCTAGCTAGATCAGCTCTGAGACAATGCGATGTATCAACTTTGGGTGCCAAGTCACAGGCACTATCAGAGGTTTCATTTACTTTGCTCTGAAGGTCATATAAGGATCTATTACCAGCTTGACTCATGTTAACACCTATTTCAGGATGCCCTCTTCTCCCTTGGCTGTCGGTTGAGATTGACAGTACATTTTCATTTTGCCTTTCACTAATGCTGAATTTGATTCTTTGTTCCTCTTTTTCTCTACCACTCCTACACCCTTTTCTAGAAGTTCTCTTTTCTGTAACTGGGCATTCTTTGGAAGTATTCATACGGTCAGGTATATAGGCAAGAGACTCTCTTGTTGGACATTCCCAGTCTTCGACTTCAATTTTCTTGGTTCTTTCTCCTTCTTTGCCTTGATCAGCATTGCCTGCCAAGGGCAAATATGCAGTTGGACAAGATGTTTGCAGTTTGTAACCCTCTCCTGCTGGATTGGCATTATCATCCAGTACTTCCATGCCACTGGTACCTAATGGCACTAATTTGTCATCCTCTGAAGAAACTGTTTCCAGTGTCATTTCATGGTTCTTTTTGTGGCTATGAGCATCCTCTTGGCTGGTAAATGGTCTATCCACTACCTCATTTCCTACTGCACCATCCATTTGACTTTTTGAAATATCCACCCATTTTATTCCTTGCCTTTCTGACTCATCCAGAAAAGGAGAATGTTCATCCTGTTGCCTTACAACAAGACTTCCAAGTAATGGAGAGGTCTCACCACTATCAGTGTATTTCAGTGATGGTTTGCTGCTGTTTGATAGACCTGAAGTAAGTCCCTCTGCCAATTGGTGACTAACTTCATTTCTCAAGGCATACTTTGGGTTGCTGTATAAGTCTCCCTTTAAGGGATTTTCTGCTGATGAACTAGGAGACAAAGGCCTCCTGAGCAAGTTCCCGCTTATCTCGCCAAGGGTTCGCTGATTCTCAGATTCTTCAGCTGTATTTGGAAAATTAACTGGCTCGGTTGCAAATGAACTTTCATCTCTGGTAGAAGGACTTCTAGTTCTTACTGAGTACTGATTTATCTTTGGGGAAAAAACAGAAAACAATGACCAAAAGAGCTTTTTAAAATATGCAAAATGATTTAAGTAGGTTTCATTTGCCCAGTTAGTAAGTCCCAGGCATAGTCCCATCACCTCATTTCACTTATGGGTTTCTTACAGGCTTCGAAACAGGATGTTTTTTTGGGAATCCTGCTAAAGTATGATTTGGGAATGAGATTACTAAGGAAAAGGCCAAAAACTAATCACTCTCCTTCCCAGCCTCCAAATATCACATTATATTATTCAACTGTTCTTGCTTGTCATCGCTCTCTCTCCTCACTTAGGATATATACATTGATAGCTCCATGCTAATCAATTAGAGAGTAGCTTCCTGGGTGCCCCTTCTACATTTACACTTGCTGTAGGTGCCCCCATTACAGTTTCTCTTATTAATATGTTTTCTGCAAAGCCTCTGCAAACTATTAATAGCAAAACGTCACTCAAAGAAAAGTGAGGGAGTTAATGTCTCTGCAAATTCTGTTTTAATGACCCTCTGCCAACTGGTACTCAAATGTATTTGAGCTCTTCAGTGATGCCAACTGTCAGGATTTAACAGTGAGATGCCTGTGTTTTTTTTTCCTCCTCATAACTGACATTTGCATGATCTCAATAATTATATGCAAATCTTACGATTTCCCCTTCTTCTCACATAAGGCTCATGTTACTTGTCAACTGCACAGCTGTCTTGCAAGCCAATGCCTGTGGGTTTCACAGATTTGGTTGTATTTCCATCTATTATAGAGCTTCATTGTTTTATGCATTAACATCGGCATGGTGCAAATTAGCATCTAAATTACCGTTCCCTGTTCATTTATTGGACGTACAATCTCAGTGACTTCTAAACAAACTTTTATATTTGGGCCTGCTCATTGTAATGAGGTGCATTGGTGGAGTATGTGATTTTTCAGGGTCCTTTCATTATATTCTGTGGTTTGAAAAAAAATGGCAATGTTAACTTTCAGCTGGTGAGAATTCTCACAATGGGTGACAACTTTGTAGTTACTTAAAGTTGGAGCAAAGTAAATTGCATACTTTTGTGATGCATCCTCCATATCATTCTAGAAAAGGTGGTGCTTTGGCGGGGGAAGGGGGAAGAGATGAGCTCTATTTCTTTCCTCCTTCAGCACTGACACTTGAAGAGGCAAAAGTCATTTTTATCTTAGATTATTATGAATCCATGTATTCCAATGCTCTAAGCTCAAACTAGACACTGGTAAGGATAAATTGCATTCTGTGACTCATTTACTGCTATTTCTCCCTTTGTGATGAAAAACGTAAGTTAAACCATCAAAAAAAAATCTAAATGGATTGAATGTTCACCGGGTGTGAAATTTATGATAACAAATACTAAATTGGATGCTATAGAATTTTTTTCTTATTTAAAAATTATAGCAAAAGGCTCTCTTGTTCCTGCTGGGCAATTCAATACTTTACAGCAATGTAAACCATTGGCAGACTCATGAGGAAAGAAGTAAATAAAGGCATACCATAAAACTAAAAGAATTCTAGATTGTTAGAGCTGAAAAGGACCCTAGAGAGTATTTCATTGAAACCCTTCATTTTAAAAGGGAAGAGTTTATACTTGTCATGAAGATTAGGAATAGGCATCGATATTGGGTTACCTCTCCTATAATTCCTAAAAACTATTATTTAGAATCACCAGTAATGAGATAAGAAATAAAAGTCATTAATTTAAGACTGCAAAGACTGAAAGCAACGTACTGAAATCAACATGTCTTTTTGATCAACATAGAGGTGCAATGACAGCACAGACCATGTTTTCACATTTGTAAATTACATTAGTCGATGCTAATGAAAAGGAGACATTTTGCCATCTTTGAAGCGTAAATGGTTTCATATCCTCCAATACTGTGGCAACCAGAATACTTACCATCAGCTCTAATTCCTTTTTGCTGTGTTCATCATATTCCCTGTTTACATCTTTTACATTTTGACCACTGGCTTCCATGTCTTCCTTATCCTCATGAGAACAAATAATTACTGGGAGAGAGGTATCTGAAAAGTGAGTATAATTATACCTGTGTAAGACTTTTTCCCCCGCTATAGGTTACAACTATAAAAATAAATTTTTTGTTAGAAATTAAAGAGAAATAGTACCTGTTGTCCTTGAATTATGACAGTTATTCTCCTCTAATATTTCTGATTCCTCTTTGCTGTTAAATTAAAAAAAAACTGTTAGAAATTATTCTAAGATTCAGTCTTCTAAGAAATATATTTTACCATGTAACAGTTATAGTTTACATAGACTAAGGAAATACTGTGTAATCCTGCAAGTTTCACTGTACTCGTCTAAATATTTTTAAAATCAGATTAATCTTTTAAATTTATATAGTAATAAATACAGGTGTAAAAGCAATGAAAGAAAAATGTCATAATGTAATATTTATAAATGAGGATGCTTTATCTATTTTAAAACTTACATAATCATAATAAAAATAATATAAACCATCTTATCATTCATGGATTTAATCTTCACAAGAAAGAGTATTTTTCTTTAGGTTTTAATGATAAAGGTTTATGAACTGCCAGTCCATTTGTGGTAGTAGAAATTGTTTTCTAATGTTCCAATTGTTAATTTTTTTCCCAATTGACACAATGTTACATTAACCCCATTGGGAAAAAAATGCTAACTAAAAACTGAAGAAGGCAGCCAAATATAGACTCATTTGAAAGAATTTATATATGTATTGCCATAGGCTAATTTTATAACTGAGACTTCAGACCTCTCATATGCAAGTTTACATTTTCTTATGTAAAGGATTATTCTAGATATACTTCCTTCCCCTTCTCATTCGAGATCTGGACTTAAAATACACACATCTCCTTTATGGTTTAAACTTAACCTTCCCTCGGTATATTTGTCGGGTGATTTTTTTTAAAGTCTCAAAATCATACCCAGTCAGAAAATTTTAGTGAATCTAGTAAATTAAGTCTCATGGGCTTATATGTAGCAGTATCTTTAGTAAATCCATAAGGAATATAGGAGTGCATAAAGAGTTTTCTTTGTATAGTTATAGCTGAATTCCTATTCTGGTGGTTTTTTTCCCAGTGAAAAATTCTACATTCATACAAGACCACATCTGCCAATCAAAGCAAAGCAAAGAGACGGGAGAGTTGGCTGATTGATTTGTCCAGTGTGGACAAACAAGTTGGATAGTTTTATCTTCAATGTCAAATTTTTGGCCCTGGAATCATGCAGGTCACTTATAGTGCCTCAAATTATAAGAGAACTGTTCAACTTTCCCTTTACCTTACACTTATGCTGGACTAGCCTTTTTATAGTACTCAGATAGTTACGTGGTTAGCTTTTAGCTTGAAGTGAAGAATTGAATACATCTAATGGTCACAGAAAGGGAAATGGGAATGCTTTACTAGCATTCTGACAAGGAAAAATAATGGTTGCCCTATTGGAGCATTAAATCTGCTATATTTAAAAAAATACAGTAGCTAGGTAAAAAGTCTCAGTTTTGCAAATGTAACTCCAAACTCATTCACATACATGAGTTCTACTCTTTTCAAAATGTGACCTATTAAGCATCTTTTAATAGCTCCAGCTTCCTCTTCATTCCCTTAACAAAATTCACAATTCCATTTGTAGTAGAAAAACAATAGCATTTCAAAGATTCCTTTCACTGTTTTAAAAACCAAAATGTTATCAATCATTTTCCCCAGGTCTCTAAAATGCTGCTGCTTTTGAAAAGCACTCAAATAAAATGGAATAGAGCTTCCTTTTAGCTCACTTTTGGAAAACATTCATTAGGTACCCACCTGTGCATTGTTCTCTACTGGTTATAATACTAAGAACTTTAAGTAGACACAATGCTTCTCTATAAGCTTACAATTTAAAACAGACAATGTTGATGTATACATATATACAATGTGAAAAAACTTGAAGACATAACAACAAATATACATAGGAATACAGGAAATTAAATAAACTACATAAAGCATACATTGGAAAGCAAGCAAATTAATCCTAATAATGGAGAGTAAAAACAAAAGCAAAGGTACTTTATAATCCAGCTTAGGGTTAGAAGATAATCTACCTGCTTACACAATACATTAGATCATTTGGGAATGTAAAGCCCAAGTTTCATTGATGTTTTTGATTGAGTGGCTTGCTCAATTATATCTAAACAGTTGACATGACCTTAGAAAAGTCTAGGGAAAAAAGGCTATTATTTGGCAATAGTAGGAAGCTAAATGAGCAGCTAGGTGGTACAGTGGATAGAACACTGGGACTGGAGTAAGGAAGACTCATCTTTGTGAGTTCAAATCCAGACTCAGACACTTATTAGCTATGTGACCCTGAGCAAGTCACTTAACCCTGTTTTCCTCAGTTTCCTCATCTATAAAATGAGCTGGAGAAAGAAATGGCAAACCACTCCAGTATCTTTGCCAAGAAAACCCCAAACGGGGTCATGAAGAATAGAACATGACTGAAAATGACTCAATAACAAGGTAGCTAAAGGCAGGGGCAGTACTGGGAAAAATGAAGTAGGCAGTATTTATCTTAACTCTTAGCTTTTTCTCTTTATGTTTTTTCCTCCCCTTAGTAGCACCTCTTTTTGTTTCCATCCCCCTTGGGAACATAGTGTTGTCTCCCCACATCTCATTCCATTAAAACCTCTTGTTCAGGGAGGCCACCCGCTCACTGTATAGGAAAGGGTGCTGGATGTGAAGGTAGAAGACCTTGATCTGAATTCCAGTCTCACCATTTACTAGGTCTGGGTGCCATTAGACTAGTCCTTCTACATCTCTGAGCCTCCTTTTTCTCTTCTGTAAAGTGGTTGGATTAGTTGACCCCTGATCATTATATAAGTGTACGAAAGGATTCATACAAATGTTTAAATGACTAATGAGGATTAAAAGAGCTGCCCTTCCCAAGTAAAATCTTAAGCCAAAGGAATAAAGGACAAATAGTGGAATTTCAGGAATAAACAAGTCAGTGGTGGTGATAGTCAGGGAGGCCTTCTTGATGCTTCTGCAATCACACCACAATAGGTACTCCTATTTCCAAGGCTGATGATAATTAAAGATATATATGTGTACATATATGCATGTATATGAACATATACATACATATACATGCACACACGTATATTCATATACATGTGTGTATGTATGTAGATAGATGGATAGATAGATAGATAGAAAGGGCCTGGATAAAGAAACAACGGAGAGAAAGGAGGTGGATTTGAGAGAAATTATGGATACGCACACCAGAATAAGAAAAGATTAACAAACTTGAATAGTAATACTAGAAAGGATTAAATGATCATTGTGCTAACATTAACAGCATTATGTGGACCCTTACTTCAAATCAGCGTTTGAATCCTAAAGTAATAATAATACAATTTTTGGAATGGGCCTGTAATTTCATTGTAGGGAATGTTTGGTTAAAAAAAAGAATTCCCCTTAGCAATGAAGATCATCCTAAGGCAATATGAGGTTAAGAGATTTCACCAGGAGAAGGTAGCTTGTGCAGTGAGTAGAGCATCGGACCTGGAGTCAATAGGACCTGAGTTCAAATGCGGCCTCAGACACTTGACACACTTACTAGCTGTGTGACCTTGGGCAAGTCACTTAACCCAATTGCCCTGCTTTCCCTCTCCAAAAAAAAAAAAAGATTCCCCTTAGCAATGAAGATCATCCCAAGGCAATATAAGGTTAAGAGATTTGCCCAACTGGTCATAGCTAACGCCAGAGACAGGACTTGAATCCAGCTTTCCTAATTCTAAGGCCAGCTGTTTGTCCATCATACCATATCCCAGAGTGTGCTGGTAAGTATATCACAACTAGGGGGGAAATATATGGAGTTCATACTTCCTAAGTTTAACTTGCATTATTAACATTTTCTCCATCACTTTCTTAAGCCCAGACAATAAACAAAACAATATATCAAGCCCTGATTTGTAATATTTACTGATTTCCAAGCTGTAAATGCTCACACTGAAAATTTAATAGGCAGCCTCTACTTCAGCACACCCTTGATACTTTCTCTCAATAACATAACAGAAATAATAATAATAATAATAATACAAAGTTATGGAGTAATAAATTAATATACATAATACTTTCATGTTTGCAAACTGCAAACTACCTACTTATGCAGTCATAGAATGTTCTACCTGGAAGACAACTTAAATGTCAAGCAATCCACTCCCCTCATTTTACAGATCCCAAAGCGTAGATAGCATGCCTTCTTATTTCATCTTTGTATATCTAGTGCCTAGCATAATGCATTGGGATTAAAATAACTCTGAGGTTCTACCTTATACCCATCAAGTTGCCCAATGTAACTAAAGGACAAAATGACAAATGATGGAAGAATTCTAGAAAGAAGAGCATACTAATGCATCATTGGTGGAACTATAAATTTGCCCAACCTTTCCAGAAAACAATTTAAAATTATGCTGGAAAAGAGTTATAAAACTGTACCTGCCCTTTGACCCAGTGTTATTGGCTGCTTATTGAATGGGAAATGGTTAAACAAATTACGGTAAATGAATGAATTTTATTTTATGGTTTAAAAAAATAACAAATGTGAAAAATTCAGAGAAAATTGGGAGGAATTTATAAACTGATGATACAGAGAAAAGTGAGTAGAACCAGAAGTACAGTTTGCACAATAACCACAGTTATAGAAAGGAAAACAACCTTGAAAGCCTGCTGAACTCTGATCAGCACAGTGTCTGATCACTACTTTACAGGACTAAGGGTGAAGTCTATCTTCTAGTCATGAACAATAGTAAAAGAATGAGACTTGCATAGATATCACCAACTGGTTGATTGTGATTGACTATACTTTTTTTTTTACGGGACAGAGTTCTATTGGTGGAAATGACTCAATTTTTTAAAAAGAGTATCGGTAAAACATTTTTAAAAACCAATTCATTACATTTAGTAGACTTCTATGTTTATCAAAATGGAATTGAATTGAGTGAAATTGCCTAGGTTCATGCAGTTAGTTATTGACAAACCCAGGACTAGAATGCATATCTCTTCTCTCCTAATTTTGTCTTTGCTGCCCCCAAAACATCACAGATTTTATCTTCGAAGAATAAAATAACCATTGGAATGTAGATTCATCATTTCTCAGAAAGTATTCCTATTATCGTCAATGTTTGGTT
The DNA here is from genome assembly GCF_011100635.1 of Trichosurus vulpecula. Lineage (NCBI taxonomy): Eukaryota > Metazoa > Chordata > Mammalia > Diprotodontia > Phalangeridae > Trichosurus > Trichosurus vulpecula. The sequence goes on along the minus strand of NC_050577.1, from coordinate 137,888,700 downwards.
GTAATAAGGTATGAACACACCAAGACTGGGGGTGAGAAGCAAAACTTTGGCAGCCTAGTATCTGATTCTTTGGCTTTTTGATTGCACCAGCTCCTGATATTCCAACAGTTAAGATTCACTCTGTGCTTTTCCATGGAAGAGGACCACCAACAAAACCTTGGCAGCTAGGTGGTACACTGGATAAAGTGCTAGATTGGAGACAGGAAAGCCTGAGTTTGAATTCTGCCTCAGATTCTTAGGAGCCATGTAAATTTGGCCAAGTCATTTAATTTAAGTCTCTGTTTCCTCTTCTTTAAAATGGTGATAGCAATAGCACCTACTTCACAGGGTTGTTGTAAAGATCCAATGAGTGTATGTATATATATATATATATGTGTATATGTATATGTATATGTGTATATATACATACATATATCTTATGCAATCATAAAATTTTCCACACATATACATACATATTACACATAGTACTTTGTAAACATTAAAGCACTGTACAAATACTAGCTATTATAATTATTAATTTGATGTTTCATTGTATTATTATTTCTCAAAGGTCACATATCTTTTAACAGAAGAGCATAAGCTTCTGCAGGTCCCACCAAAGTAGAAATGTTTCAGTTCTACGCCTAGTGATGTTTGCTGAAAAAGAAGCAATGATGACAAGTGAGGAAACGCTCGTGACCAGAAGGTTGGTCCATGGTGATGATTTTTAGGGACAAATAACACCACCAACTTTTTAAGGACATCTATGACCATCAGTTTTTTGAGACCTCTAAGACCATAAATTGTGTTTTACATTGGAAGAGGGAAAAATCAATAAAAATTAAAATGAAATTTTGAAGTATTGAATTATTGTAAAGATGAAAGGGGAAAGGAATCAAAGACAAGAGTAGAATACTAACCAAAAGGGAAAAAATAGTAACAAATCATATAGACTAAAATTCTGCCTGATAAGTGTCTTAAGGAAGCTTGCTTTTCATCACCCCAAATAAGCAAGAATTCATTTGGACAATTTACTACTTTGAAGGTTAAAAAAAAGATTTGTCTAAGATCAAATGTCTTATAGTAAGGGTATCTGTAGCATTTTGTGAAAATCATAGTTAGGGAGCTATTTGCTGTAAGATAGCTGAGTGGTGCAATGAATAGAGCCTTGGGTCTGGATTCAGAAAGATATGAGTTTAAATATATCCTTAGTTACTGTGTGACTTCTGGCAAGCCAGTTAATCTCTATTTGCCTCAGTTTTCTCATTTCTAAAGTAGGGATAATAATAGAACCAACCTTGCAGAGTTGTTGTCAGGATAAAATTGGGTAACATTCATGAGGTACTTTGCAAACCTTAAAATGCTATATAGAGGTTGTTGTTAGCATGGTATTACTATTTGCTATATCCAAATCACCTACAGTCCATCCCTCTAAAGTCACTGAACATGAAATTTCCCACAAAAGAGCTTATACTTAGCCGTGGTGCAATGAACCCTATCTACTTGAGTACAATTCTATTAATGATAAAGTCTAAAAATGAACTAATTATCTTGTCCCCAAACCCTCTCTATTATTATTGAGGGCAACATAATTCTCCCATTCACCTAAGATGGCAACCTAGGCACCATCCTCAATATTCGCTCCCTCTTCATATCCAATCTGTTGCCAAGTCTTGAGGATTCTACCTCATAAAACCTATGTCTCCCTTTTCTCCTCTGACCACCAACCTAATGCAGTCCCTCATTGCCTTATACCTGGACTCTTGTGATGGCCTTCTGATTTGTCTTCATGCTCCATGTCTCTCCCCACTCCAGTCTATTCTCAATTCAACTGCCAAAACGATCTCCCCAAAGAGCAAGTCTCACCATGTCACTCTGTTCCTCCCCACACACAAATACTCCCTGCTCAACAAAGTCTAATGGTTTCATATCACCGTAAGGGTCAAATAAGAAATCCTCCATTTGGCTTTTAAAGCACTTTATACTCTATAGTCCAGTGACGCTGGCTTTGTAGAAAATACTCTATCTGCCAACTCATACATTTTCGTTGGCTGTCCCCCGTGCCTGGAATGTTTTCCCTTCCCACTTCCACCTCCTGGCCTTCCTGTCATCTTTCGAATCTCAAATAAATCTCATCTTCTGCAACAAATCTTTCCCGGTTCCCCTTAGTATTAGAACTTTTCCTTTGAGATTATCTGTATATACATATATATATATATATATATACATATATATATGTATATATATATACGGATATGTGTGTAGTTACATGTTAACATGTATCAATATAATATATACATGCATATACATATATACTGAATGTTACATATCTATCTATCTAGTTGTTTGTGTATTGTCTCTCCCATTAGAAGGTGAGCTCCACAGTGCTTAGTGTAGTTTCTGGCACATAGCAAGCACTTAATGAATGCTAAAGCCATGCGTTTTATCAGCTTGTCAGGCATCTATCATCATGGCCATACATGTACCTATAACCCTAACCAGTCTTCTAAAAATAGATTATTTTCTTTTTTTTTTAACTCCACTCTCTCCAAAAATAGGTGTTTTTGATCACAAATGGGATTGGGTAAAGAGTCTATCACCATGATGGAAAACTAACTCAAAGAACATACACTACTAGTGATTTCTCAGTATTGCCATCTTCTATGAAGGCCAAAGTGAAAATCAGTTGGATAAGGTTTCAACTTCATAATGCCCAAAACCAAACCAGCTAAGATGACCCAAAAGTGACATCTTGCCTATTTTAGAACAAAGGAATTAATTCACAAACATTTATTTTGCACATACAATGTAATAGATACCATACTATGTACTAAAAATACAAATACAAGTAACATGTTCATATAATCCTGGTTGGCTCATACTAAAACATACAAACTAACTTCTATGAAGCAATAATGAAGAGGTCTTTACTTACCAGAAATATATATATATATATATATATATATATATATATATATATATATAATGTATATCCATATGTGTATGCATATATTGAATGTATAGGTCAAACACTAATTAAAATAAATATGTAAATTAGAGTTCTATAATGCAACCTACAATGATGTAGCCTTACTTGGGCAGCTTTCCAACATGTCTGTCAGTCAAGCTAGAGTCTACACAAACTATCAGTCTATCTGGCAATATGACATGATCTATGCTAACTTATTTTTGTACATGGCAAGTATGAAAGATCATGTCAAAAAGGGATTTGCTCAACAACTTCTTGGATTCTTGTCCTTCCTTGGAGTAAGTTACATTTCCATGGCTGGAATGTCTTAGGGAATCAAAGAAATTTCACCAATATATAAAAGCTCTGGATAGAATTAAAGATTAGAAATAGAAACTATGAGAAAAGCTGAAAGATATTTTTAAATAGGTATGTCTTCCTAAAGGTACACTAGAAAACAAAATTAAGAGATATATCCCAATACACCACATGATAAAAATACAGCTTCTTTTTGCCCATAATAGTGATATCATTCCTATTTGCAAATCCTCCTTCATGTTCATTGCCAATATTTAGCTGGGGGAGAGAGATGGGACTAAAGCTTTGCTCCAGAGAGCAGAATATAGAGACAAACAGCATTTATACCCCTGCAGCTAGAAACAACTGAACTTATCACCTATTCAGTGGCAATGTTCAGTAAAAATAGGAAGCTACCAGGTGTCATGCTTATTCTTAACTTTCAGCTACATCCGAGGTGAATTCTTCCAGTTTTCTTACAATGCCTCGAGGTTTCCCCTCTTCTTCACTGAATTTCCCCAGGTGCCAAAATTGCTAGTTACAACTGTGGATTTTTCAAGCATGCAATGAAAGTTCTGGAAGACATTATTTAACCACCAGACCTCAGGAAAATAGCTTCAACAGAAGAGAAAGAGACTCCAAGAACAAAGTGCTAATAAGGCAATCATTCCTAGTTCTAAATGTCAGTGACTACCCTCACTTTGGACCCACTCCCACAGTAGCCCCCCTATTTAATATCATAGATTTAGAACTGGAGGGGATGTTCAAAATTACACAGTTGAATGCCTTCATTAATAAAAGCAATACCTGGAGAGTTAAATGTTGGCCATGGTCAGGCGGCAGAGTAGATAGAGTGCCAGGCCTGGAGTCAAGAAGACTCCTCTTCGTGAATTCAAGTTTGGCTTCAGATACTTACTAACTGTGTGACCCTGGCCAAGTCACTTAACCCTGTTTGTGTCAGTGCCTTATCTGTAAAATGAGCTGGAGAAGCTGCTCCAGCTGCCAAACAGCTCCAGTATCTTTGCCAAGAAAATCCCAAATGGAGTCATGAAGCATCAGACACGACTGAAATGACTGAATAAGAACAACAAGGTCACCTCAGTAATAAGTAGCCAGTCTCGAATTATAATCTCAATCTCTAGTACTCTTTTCACTACGTCACTGTTTCTTTTCCGAATCTTCTTCCTGTTCTGATTTTGAAGCACTTAGGATTCCACAAATTAGAACAAAAGCCTAAAGAAGTCTGAAAGCACCAGACTCCTTTAGCAATTTGGAAAAGAAATATTTTCACATGATATTAAAATCACAGAATCTCAGTGTTGGAAGGACTTCACCTGTCATCCAATTTAACTAATAAATGAAAAATAACACCCCCTCCCTACTCTGAAAGATACCAAATAGTCATTCAGTCACTCCTTAAAGACCATTAGTCAAGGAGAATTTAAAATTTCCTTTGCTGATGAGTAATGGGAATGTTCCTGTGAACAGCCACAAGGCTCTACCCTGGGCAAGACAGTCTTTTATACTGAGGGGCAGTGTAATGTAGTGGATTGGATGCTCATTTCAACAGTCAAGGAGACCTGGGTTCAAATCCAGCCTAAGACATTTAGTAGTTATTTGACCTTGGTCAAGTCACTTACCCTCTCTACCTCATTTTCCTCATCTTCATTGGCATTCATGGTAGAATCCTCATTTCCTATACAGAAGACCTAATTTTGTTTCCTGGCTAATATACTACTTCTAATTGGGAAGCATTCTATTGCTACAGTGGGCAAAGCATTGACTCCAGAGTCAGAGGACTTAAATTCAAACCTTACCTTTGATATATATTATCTCTATGACCAGCAGCAAATTATTTAATGTCCCTAGGCTTCAGTTTCCTGCAAGGATTGGTATAGAACAGAGTTGTTGAACACAAGGCATGTGGCCCTCATACAGTCCACAACATTCCCAAGTGAGGCCTGAACAAGATTAAAATGTAACTGGGGAAATATTTAACAAAATAAATAAAAATGCAACAAAACATTTTTGTTCATTTCAATCATGTCTGACTCCTCATGACCTCATTTGGGGTTTTCTTGGCAAAGATACCGGAGTGATTTGCTATTTCCTTCTTCAGCTCATTTTACAGATGAGAAACCCGAGGCAAAAAACCAGGGTCAAGTCAGAAGCCAGATCTGAACCAATGAAGATGAGTCTTACTGATTCCAGGCCAAGTACTCTATTCACTGCACCACATAGTTGCCTCAATAAAAAATAATTAAATATTACATTTTAAAACTAAGACAACATGTGGTCCATGGGGATCCCTACATATGGGTGAGTGGTCCCCATTTCTTTTCAAGTTTGACACTATTGATCTAGATGACTCTTCTTTGTCCTAAATCTATGATCTTGTGACCTTCTGAGATACCCATTCTCCTTCTTATACAGTCTTTATATATAAAGCTTTTCTTTACATGGTCTAAATTTGATCCTTTGAAGCACTCTATCTTTATTCCTAATTCTATCCTTTGAGACCAAAAAGAACACATCTAATCCCTCTTCCATATGACAGTTATCTTGCTTCTCTTGAATCTTCTCTTTTCCAGACCACATATTCCCATTTCCTTCAACCAAACTTCATGTGGTTTGCTCTTAAAACTCTGCACTATACTAACAGCTCTCCTTTGGATTCTCTCAAGCTTATCAATATCCTTCCTAAAATGAAACCTAGATTTAAACACAACCAACTATGTTAGAGTAAAACAGTTAACACCTCAGTAGTCCCAGATGCTTTCTACATCCAGCTGAGAGTAACCCAAAATTATATTAGCTTCTTTGGTGACATAATGAACGGTTGCTATGTTGAGCTCACAATCCACTAAAAACCCCAGAGTTTTTTCCAAACAAACTGTTATATAGAAATGCTTCCTTTATTTGTACTCATGAAACAAATTTGGTTTCCCTAAGTGTAAATCTTTTCATTTTTTCCTTATTAGATTAGGTCATATTCAAACCTGACAAGATCTGTTTACATCCTCACTTTGTCATGCATTGAATTAAATCTACTTTCCAGTTTTGTGTAGTCTGCAAATGTGATAAGCGCACATCTAAGCCCTTCTGTAACTCATTGATAAAAATGTAAAGTAGCTCAGGGCCAACTACAGATCATTAAGGAACTACTCCGTTCAAGCTAATATAGTGCCATTGATGACTACTCTTTGAATCAGTCCATTTAACTAGTACCAAATCCACATGACTGTATTCTCATCAAATTCACATCTCTCTTTTTTATAAGAATTACATAAGATAATTTGTGAAACATTTTTGTTAAAACCTAGGTGAATTTTATCTGTTACATTTCTTTGATTTGTCAGTTACCTTGTCATAAAAAAAGAAAATTATCTTAGTCTAGCATGACCAATTCTTGATAAAGCCGTGTTGTTTGTGAACAATGATTCCTTGTCTATTTGTTCATGAACCATTGAACAAAGAAACCATAGAACACATGTTTAAAGCTGGGGAAGACTTTAGAAGTCATCTATTCCAATATTTTAGTTTTATAAATGAGGAAATTCAAGTCCAGAAATGTTAAGTTACATGCCCAAAGTTATATAGTAAGTGACAGAGTTTAGAATTACAATCCAGAATCTCTGATTTCAGAATCAGCATTATTTCTATTATGCCACATTGCCTCTCATCCCTTTAATAATATAGTCTAGGTTTTTTTCCCTAGAAATCAAAGTCAAATTTGCTGGCTTATAGTCTGCCCATTCTTTTCTATTACTCTTGGAATATTAGACATTTTATTTTATTTCTTCAGTACTATGGTACCTGTTAAGTTCTCCAAGAGTTATCCTAGGTCACTGAAAGTGGTTCAGAAAACATACCGACCCCTTCTTTCAGTAGCTTAGGAATGTAATTCATCTTGGCCTAGAGTCTTGAACTTATCAAGGACAGATGGATGCTATCTGACTATCTTCCCATTTTCCTTGGGTATCGCGTCCCTAATAGTTATTTTTATTCTGTCCTTTGGAATCCAAATATCATTCTCCTTGGCAGAGAAAACAGAAACAAGATAAAAATTGAGCAGCTCTGACTTCCTTCTGTAATTGTTTTTGGTGAATTCAAATACAGTAGACTCTATACCCTGATAATCAAAATATAAACACTTAAGCACCTACTTTATTCCAGGCTTTGTGCCAAACAAAGATATACTTTTACAAAGTGGTACAGTGATAGAAAAAGAAGTAGAAAATGGAACCCTAAAGGCCAGCATATCTTTTAGGAAGCTTGCAGATAGAACATGGCTGCAACATGGTATTAGACTTCAAACCAAACTAAAGATCTATTGAACAACTCTTATATCGTGTCTTCCCTTTGGACATAACCTATTGTGAATGACTTAACCTGCTTTCTAAAGTTTTCTTGATAACAGCTATGATAAATATTGAAAAATTATTGTCAAAACTAAGTGATCAACAATAAATCTCCTGAGGCAGTCTGTTTACACACTGTTTCTTGCACAGTACGTCCAGATATCCACACAGCTACTCCATAGTGAATTGCTAATTCACTTCAATAACAAATATTTATTAAGCACTGGATAATCTGCACAGCCAGCTACTGTACCAAGCTCTGGGAATACAGACACAAACAAAACAGTCCCTGCCCTCAAGGAGTTTACCTTCAACTGGAGAGAATCCAACAGAAACATTAGTAAGTAAATACAAGTATATAAAAAGTAATTTCAGGAGCCAAGATGGTGGCTGGTAAGCAGGAACTAGTGTGAACTCCCTACCGAGTCCCTCCAAAAACCTATAAAAATGGCTCTGAACCAATTCTAGAATGGCAGAACCCACAGAACAGCAGAGGGAAGCAGGGCTTCAGCCCAGGACAGCCTGGATGGTCTCTGGGTGAGGTCTATCCCACACGGAGCTGGGAGCTGGGAGCTGGGAGCTGGGAGCTGGGAACGGAGTGGAGCAGAACCCAGCCTGAACGGCGTGGACCATCCAGACCAGAAGCCGGCGGAGGGGGCCCTAGCACCCTGAATCAGTGAGCTGTGGCAGTTACCCGACTCCTTAACCCACAAACACCAAAGACTGCAGAGAAGGTTAGTGGGAAAAGCTGCGGGAGTAGAAGGAGTTCGCGGTTCGGCTTCCAGCCCCGGGGGCAGCGGAGGTGGGGCAGCTACAGCTGTTGTTACTTCCGGCTCCAGGCCCACCTGGTGGGAGGAATTAAGTGGCAGATCAGAGCAGGAGTGCACAGCCTGCTGAAGATCTAAGCCCACTCTGGGTTGGGGATTGGGGAAGGAGCAGTGCTGGTGTGGCAGAGCTGGCACCTCCCCCTCAAACGTGGAACATAGAACTCTCTAGTCTACAAGCAGTCATACCCCACTGAAAAACTCAAAGGTCAAGTTAGTTGGCTGGGAATATGGCCAGGCAGCGAAAACGTACCGAGATTCAGTCTCAGACTTTGCATTCTTTCTTTGCTGACAAAGAAGACCAAAACATACAGCCTAAAGAAGTCAATAAAGTACAAGAGCCTACACCAACAGCCTCCAAGAAAAACATGAACTGGCCCCAAGCCATGGAAGAGCTCAAAAAGGATTTGGAAAAGCAAGTTAGAGAAGTAGAGGAAAAATTGGGAAGAGAAATAAGAAGGATGCGAGAAAACCATGAAAAACAAGTCAATGACTTGCTAAAGGAGACCCAAAAAAATACCGAAAAATACACTGAAGAAAACAACACCTTAAAAAATAGACTAACTCAAATGGCAAAAGAGCTCCAAAAAGCCAATGAGGAGAAGAATGCCTTGAAAGGCAGAATTAGCCAAATGGAAAAGGAGGTCCAGAAGACCACTGAAGAAAATACTACTTTAAAAATTAGATTGGAGCAAGTGGAAGCTAGTGACTTTATGAGAAATCAGGATATTATAAAACAGAACCAAAGGAATGAAAAAATGGAAGACAATGTGAAATATCTCCTTGGAAAAACCACTGACCTGGAAAATAGATCCAGGAGAGATAATTTAAAAATTATTGGACTACCTGAAAGCCATGATCAAAAAAAGAGCCTAGATATCATCTTTCAAGAAATTATCAAGGAGAATTGTCCTGATATTCTAGAGCCACAGGGCAAAATAGAAATTGAAAGAATCCATCGATCGCCTCCTCAAATAGATCCCAAAAAGAAATCTCCCAGGAATATTGTCAGCAAATTCCAGAGCTCCCAGATCAAGGAGAAAATACTGCAAGCAGCCAGAAAGAAACAATTTGAGTATTGTGGAAACTCAATCAGAATAACTCAAGATCTGGCAGCCTCTACATTAAGAGATTGAAGGGCTTGGAATACGATATTCCGGAGGTCAATGGAGCTATGATCAAAACCTAGAATCACCTACCCAGCAAAACTGAGTATCATGCTCCAAGGCAAAATATGGATTTTCAATAAAATAGAGGACTTTCAAGCTTTCTCAGTGAAAAGACCAGAACTGAATAGAAAATTTGACTTTCAAACACAAGAATCAAGAGAAGCATGAAAAGGTAATCAAGAAAAACAAGAAAAAAAATTGCAAGGGACTTACTAGAGGTGAACTGTTTTGTTGACATTCCTACATGGAAAGATGATGTGTATGATTCATGAGACCTCAGTATTAGGGTAGCTGAAGGGAATATGCATACATATATGTTTATGTATATATATGGGTGAATGTGTATGTATGTATATATCTATGTGTGTATGTATGTATGTATATATATATATATATATATTTATAGAGAGAGAGAGAGAGAGAGAGAGAGAGAGAGAGGGAGAGAGGGAGAGAGAGTGCGGGCACAGGGTGAGTTGAAGATGAAGGGAAGATATCTAAAAGAAATAAAATCAAATTAAGGGATGAGAGAGGAACATACTGAGAGAGGGAGATAAGGAGAGATAGAATGGGATGGATTATCTCCCATAAAGGTGGCAAGAGGAAGCAGTTCTGTAGGAGGAGGGGAGAGGGCGGATGAGAGTGGAATGAGTGAACATTGCTCTCATCAGATTTGGCCTAAGAAGAAAATACCATATATACCCAATTGGGAATCTTACCCCACAGGAAAGAAGAGGGAAGAAGATAAAAAAAAATGGGGGATGATGGAGGGGAGGGCAGATGGGGGTGGAGGTAGTCAAAAACAAACACTTTCAAAAGGGGACAGGGTCAAGGGAGAAAATTCAATAAAGGGGGATGGATTGGGAAGGAGCAAAATATAGTTAGTCTTTCACAACATGAGTATTGTGGAAGGGTTATACATAATGATACACATGTGGCCTATGTTGAATTGCTTGACTTCTTAGGGAGGGTGGGTGGGAAGGGAAGAGGGGAGAGAATTTGGAACTCAAAGTTTTAAAAACAGATATTCAAAAACAAACAAAAATGTTTTTGCATGCAACTAAAAAATAAGATACACAGGCAATGGGGCGTAGAAATTTATCTTGCCCTACAAGAAAGGAAGGGAAAAGGGGATGGGAGGGGAGTGGGGTGACAGAGGGCAGCGCTGACTGGGGAACAGGGCAACCAGAATATACGCCATCTTGGAGTGGGGGGGAGGGTAGAAATGGGGAGAATATTTGTAATCCAAACTCTTGTGAAAATCAATGCTGAAACTAAACATGTTAAATAAATTTTTAAAAAAAGTAATTTCAGGAGGGAGAAAGTGTTAGCAACTGAGGAAATTGGGAAAGTTCCCTTGTAACCTATCAACAAGTAGTTATTGAACTCTTCTCTGATCTATGCCTAGAACTGTACTACACAAATCATTGCAAAACAGGTGGCATTTAAGCAAAGAAAGTGACTGGTAAATTTTACTGCTATTTTAAAGACAATATTTTATAGTGACTAGAGAACTAAAGTTGAAGCTAAGAAAACCTATGTTCAAGTCCCACTTCTGAAATACTGACTATTTGTCACTGGATAAGTCACTTAATCTTCCAGTGCTCTGGTAATTCTCTAATATTATAAATTTCAGAAGAGATGCTGACCAGCATTTATAAAGGGAATTTGTTACCTGGGAGTCACATGGGACTTCCCTATACTAATAATATTACAAGTCCAATCATTCCCCTTTTTTCCAGTGTTAATCACAGTACCTGACATAAAATTGGTGCTTAATAAATGCTTACTGATTGTTGTGATGATGATGACTATTCTCCACGAAAATGTGGCTATGTAACCTTGCTTTCCTCCAAGCCTGGGTTTTTTGTTTTGTTTTGTTTTTGTGGTGTGAAAGCTCTATATTATGTGCTGCAGTGTAGAGAAAGATGTGACTTCTGCTTTAGTTGAGAGGATGCTGAGACACCAAATACCTGATTAAGGGGCTTAGTTTAAATGTATAGCAAAGACTTCAAAGACATAGTGCTTGGCGTGTAGTAGATACTTAATAAATGTTTGTTAACTGATTGATCTGTGGGGAGAGCAACTCCAAGGAAAGAGCCAAAGAGACAAATTTTTGAATAGTGAATTGGAGCCCTTGGAGCCAGACCATGTATAAGTCACAGATAGATATAGATACAGATATATATTATATAGAGATATAGAGATAATACATCTATATTTATATCTATATATAATGTTTCTTGATGATCATGGCTTACAATTCTAGAGACTGTTGACAGGGGACCTCCCCAGGGTGACATCATTCCCTCTCCTGACATCATTCCCTCAGCTGAAGTCTTATATCACTCAAGTGAAGGGCTCAGATATTGCTGTATATTTGTTGGTATGTTTTAAGCAATAGAATTCCCATTTCTGTTTGCTATTTTGCTTGGATAAATATGCTTGCCTGATATTTTTGACAGTCTTCTGTGTAACCAATGTTTGGTGAAGAGGATAAGTGTAGTATGAGTGAGTATGAACTAAGGGCTACCTTCCCTCTTAAGAGTGATCAGGGAAACTGATTTCCTTCTGAACCTAGACCCATATCTATAGCTTGAAATATCTGAGGGGTGGAAATAAGAATTCTATCCTAACACCCCTCTTAAAGACAAGAAGAGAAATCTCCTACTCTTGGTAGTCTTGGACCTTACCGAACCCTTCCCTCAGCTGGACTACATGAAGTGCAGGCAGAACCCTCCTCATATTTTTCACAAAGGTGGGCCAGACCTCAGATCATAGTTATCTATGCTATCTACAAACCACATCTCTATATTTAGATAACTCACACATATTCTACTATACTATATTACTAATATAGTGTTTTCTACCATTTCTGCTAAAAATTATATAGTCTGTTTTGGTTCCAATCAAAATTAATTTTTGCCATTAGAATAGATACACACAGTACTATTAATCAATACTTACTGAATGAAAAGCAAACAGCCTATTGGTATCATGGTAGGTTTCTTTCATATGGCTGCTATACTGTCCTGTACTATACTGAAACCTCACTAGTTCTCTTCTCCCTCAAGATAAAAATAAGCTTACTGGACAGATAAACATGCAAAAAGCATCCAAATATGGTGTTATGGAATTACCTAAAGCTGTTTCAGTCAAGGTAGATGACAGGCTTGGATTTTGGGCAGCAAAAACACAACTCTGTTCCAAGCAGAATAAGAAATCTGGCATAAAAGGATAATTTCCAAAGTGATTCATGAACATTGTGTTTGTGTTTCTTTAAAACTAATCTTGAGAGCACTTAGCACTGCCCGAACAGAACAAAACTTGGAGTTCTTTGGCAAAACCACTCATTCTCCCTGAAAGCAGTGAATAACTAAGTGTTAAACTTGTCAAGAAGTTGAGTCCGATCAAGTCTCCCCAAGCTTTGTGATCTCATCTAATTTTTCCTACCAAAGTCCAAAATAAAAGGAAGGTCATTTTAGATATGAGCAAAATTTAGGAATAATATAATTTAACTGGGTTTTGAAGTTAAATGTTCCAAGAGCCTACTTAAAGTTATGCTGAAAAGACTTTTCTGTGGAATACAATTACATTAATCTTTTTTATTCATGAAATGAAGTTTTACTAATGGTAGATAATTAATGTTTACATATCTCTTAAAGTTTTGCACAGGTCTTTATATATGATATAATAATATATAATAAAATACATGGCTCATAATATATTTGTTACATATAATTATATATAGTCCATATAATATATTATTTACTCTTCACAACAACCTTGTTAGGTGAGTACTGCAGGCATAATTATGTCCTTTTAGCAGATGATAAGACTAAGGCTTAGAAGGTTAAGTGACTTGCTAATAGTCATACAGCTAATAAGTGTCAAAAGTACATTTGAACTCAGTGCTCTCTTCATTCCAGAATGAGCATTTTATCTGCCACACCAGGCTAACTTTTTTTTTTCCAGATTCAGCTTTGACCACTTTGTTAGAAATATTAGAATAATAATACCATATTTCACATGTAAAGCATTTTGCAAACTGAAAGGAGTTTGGAATTGTATGCAGAAAGTTGCTAAATGGTGCATGTCCTCTGACCCAGCTATACCACTGCTAAGCCTATATCCAGAAGAGGTCTGAGCAAGAAGAAAAGGGCTTACTCATACACAAATATTTGTAGCAGTTCTTTCTGTGATGGCATAAACAAAAAAACTGGAAACTTAAGGGATGCCCATCAATTGTAGAATAGCTAAATAAATTGATATAAATGTATTGGAGTATTATTATGCTATAACAAATGAAGAAATGATGAATTTTAAAAGTTACAGAGTTATATGAATGGATGCAGAGGGAAGTGAGCCAAACTAAAAGAACAATTTTTACTATAATCTCAACATTATAAAAATGAACAACTTTGAGGACTTTTGTAAACTGATTGAGAATGAAGTGAACAGAACCAGGAGAACATTTTACACAAAAACAATACCGTAAAAACAAACAACTTTGAAGTCTCTAAGAATTGTGATCAATACAATGACCACTCATGAGTCCAAAGGTCTTGTCATGAAACATGTTATCCATGATAAATTTTTGGGTACAGAAAAATTATATATGTGACATACATGTATGTTATATAATAACATGTCTATGATATACACATACACATATATACACACATAGACACATGCATGTGTGTATGCATACATATACAGACTGAGGAAGGGAAGTTGTTTTACTTGACTATATGTATTTATTACATTAAACTTGTTTCTCTTTTTTCTAGTGGAGTACAAAGTAAGAGGGAGATAAAATGGATTTCTGGTGTGTGTGTGTGTATGATATCTATATTTATTTATTTGTAAAAGTTGAGAGTACTACAGATAAAGAATGACACAGGCACTTTCAAATGAGGTCACTATGATTAATTTTTACTTAATTGTTTTACTTTGTCACAAGAGACCTCTCACAAAGTAGGAGTAATATTGGCTTATAATAAAGAAACAAAACACATCAATAAAATTTTTAAAGTTACATACAGGTGTATCTAAGTTTTAAATATATACATATATGTACATACATACATACCTGCATACATATATAGAGAGACAGAGAGACAGACAGACAGAGACAGAGATGACAGAGAGTCCTGTACCATAATCCTGTAAGGCAGATGCTATAATATTATCATCCCTATTTTTCAGATGAGGAAACAGGTTCAGAGCAGAGAAGCAATTTGCTCAAGGTCACCTAGTAACAAGGATGGAATTCAAATCCAGGTCTCTCGGGTGCCACGACCAGAACTGTATCTGCTATATTAAATGACCTGTCAGTGTCAGTGAATAAATGCTTATAGCTCCCCTTATAAAGGTCAACAGCAACAGGGATACCTTCTTTAAAGACAGCTATGGTAGATTGTTTTAAAAACAACACTAAAATCTAGGTGTATTTCTGGGGCACGAGATATAAAGATGTCTGGATTTTTAATGGAGAAGCCAGGAAGGGAGAAAACTTTGCAGGGAGTTTTACATTATTAAGTAGGGATTGAAATAAGTAGCAATACTAAAATTTTCTCTCAAAAATAGATCACAACCCATCCATGACTGCCCATAATTCATGATTCCTATATATGTCTTCCCCTAAATTCACCACACAATGTCTGCTTATTATGCTGGCTGTCTTCCTTGCTCTCTCCTGATGTTGCAAGGATAGCAGTAGAATACTTGAAGTATCTACTTGTTATCCCGTGCCCTCAGCATATAACCAGCTTATCTTCTTTTTCAATCACAGCTTTCTTTGATGACATCCTTTAGCAATGACCAATTGAGAGTTTTATATTCAAAGCCTACTGTTCAGTAAAGTCAACAATGGGCAAATAGTAGTTGTAATTCTACAAAGGATGAATTTTTCCCCATTAAAATCTTTTTTATTATCACCATCATTGATTATTATTTATTTAGAATTCCAGGGAATTCAACTCAACTATCCACCCTGGAAAAACCAAGTGGATGAAAGATCCTTGTTATATAGAGAGGTAATTTCAAACTCAAATAGAAACAAGTGTCATTAATCCATACATAAGGATACTGGTGGGTTGCATACTGATTAGTTTTAAAATGTAGTATTATTTATGTTTTATTACATTTTCATTTATTTTCTTCAATATTTTACAATTACATTTTAATCTTTTGGGGCTACACTTGGGAGTGTTGTAAATTCCATGTGGCTCATGGCCATATGTTTGATAACTCTAACATACACTATGGTGTATAGCTGGACTGGCAACCCCTAGATATGCTCCATCAGTAATATCTAGGATTTAGTGCTTTCAAGTTCACAAAGCATTTCATAAATATTGTCTTCTCTTATCTTTTTTAACAACCCTGGGAGGCAGATGCTATTATTTTCTCCACTTTATAGTTGACAAAACTGAGAGAAACAGAGATTAAGTGAGTTACCAAGGGTCATATAGCTGGTAAGTTTCTGAGGCAGAATTTGAATTCATGTCTTCTTGATTCCAGGTCCATCATTCTATCCACTGTGCCACCATGCTGCTTCTGTACACAGTTTTTGAATAGACCCTATGGATGAATAATGAACTAGGGCCAGAATTGGATAGTTGGAAGAGGGCAGACTGATTTGCCCTTGGAAGACTACACAGTGCTCTTAATGACCCCATATTTCTCCATCAAATAGAAGCCTATCTTTTTACTAAAGTATTCTTCTGGTGATGCTATATATTTGTAAGGGATGAAGTATAGTCTCTGAAGAATGGATGTTATAGGTGACCCAAAGGCCAGTGGAGAGGTATATTGTAGCCGTGAGTAGACTGCCTTGTATTACCAATCAAGAATCACATCAAAGAAGAAACATAAAGGATAGCCTCAAAAAGCAGGATGGATGGAAAAAGAGATGGGCCAATCATGGAGCAAAAGTAGAGAATAATTGATGGATAGACCACATCACATACTCCATTAGTATCTGAGTAATCTCAAGAAGTCTAGAGGAAGGCCTCCACCACATTGGGTGTACTCTTGTGGAAGACTTACAGAGGATACAGATGGGATCTCAGTCTGCATGGGTGAGTCATGTTCTGTCATTAACACTAATAAAAACATCAAAGAGATCACAGATCTTTCAGAGTCTGAAAGTAGCATGTATAGATAAACCATTGTTGACCTTTCCAAACTGGTGTCTTGTTAATGTTAATTCTGTTAGCTCCAAATATGTACTTTGGAAGAAATGATTGCTCTACAACATCATTGTATTTTAAAATTCTGCTCATAC
The DNA here is from genome assembly GCF_011100635.1 of Trichosurus vulpecula. Classification (NCBI taxonomy): domain Eukaryota; kingdom Metazoa; phylum Chordata; class Mammalia; order Diprotodontia; family Phalangeridae; genus Trichosurus; species Trichosurus vulpecula. The sequence continues at coordinate 137,871,814 of NC_050577.1, read as the reverse complement.
TTTGGTGAATTCATGATTTCCCTATGAGTACTATCTTATTAACCATGATGATCTCCATTTATCCATTTCTTCTTTAGTGGTATATGTATAATTTATACATTTTTATTAAATGAATAAAATAACATTGATAGAAACATTTTTAAAAGTTAATTTGGGGCAGCTAAGTGGTACAGTGGGTAGAGAACCAGCCATGGAGTCAGGAGGACCTGAGGTCAAATCCAGCCTAGACACTTGACACTTACTTGCTGTGTGACCCTGGGCAAGTCACTTAACCTCAATTACCTCACCAAAAAATAAGTGAATTTGAATATAAAATCCAGCAATGAACATTGTTATAAGAAAATATTTGATAAGAACTGTTACCAAGACTTTTATTTATTATATTTTAAAATATACGTAAACTCTGTAAAGCCCTCAGGAAACTAGAGAGCTATTCATGTAGTCAAGTAGCCAACAACAACACCATTACATTAGTGGCCATATGGTTTTATTGATTAATTTTCCTGTTTTGCATAAAGCTGTACCACTATCTTCCTAAGAATTCTCCTTATTTCCATTTCTGAATTAGTACACAGCTATAGTCTCGATATTGAAGAAGTTCTGAAACTGATGATGCTTCTTTTAATTTTCCAAAAAGGGAAATTCCATAACTATTAGATTTTTCCAGAGTAAGAAACAATGATCAAAACTAGTCTCATTTGGGTTAAAGAATTCTTTGATATAATCATTAACTATAGGGTTTACAAAGGGTGGTGTCACTTATGACCTAATCAATAACATGAAAACCAGTCACTGCTCATGAGTCAAAGCAGCAAATGTACTTTGCTGCTCACCTGGAAGAAACCTGGAGTGAACAGTCAATGGAGATTCACCTTGCCCTAGGAGCAGCACAAGGTGTACTTTCAAAGGGAGGCACACAATTATGAAGATTTAAGAAAATCTTTGGTTGGTCCCTTTGAGATCCAAAGAAGTAGAAATGTCTTTTAAAAGTTGGTTACTTCCCTTAATTATTTTCTGTCTTCTGAATTAGAAGAACTTGCAAGTGAACCCCATGAATATTAAGTTTAAAAAAACACACTAGTAAAACTGCTAAAGTAACAATAAAGGTACAACCTAATTTATTTTTTCTTCACTGATTGATAGAGTATAGTGGAGAACCTAGTATATCAACAGAATATTAGAAGCTACTGGTCTGAGGCCACAGTTTCTAAAGTTATCTACTCACATGTTCTTTTAAAGGGGTCAGCTTTCCCTATTAGAGTAAACAAATTAATAGAACTATTCAGTGTCCAGCTCATTAAACATTTAGCTGAGAGTCATTCTACCTCAAATGTATATAAGAGAATTAAACTATAGATGCTACCTTTCATAATATTCTATTGAAAAATTGTGTCCTCTTCTCATTGCCTGGTTGTTTTCCCATTAATTGATGTTCACGAATCAGTTTTTGACTTGAAGATTCTAGATTTCCTTCACCACTGATTCACCAATAGATTTTGTTTGGGGGCCATTTTTCATAAGTCAACAGTAAAAAATCATTATAAGTGAGTCAGTTAATTGAGGCTAAAAGCATCATGGAAAGCCAGGAGCATGACTGTAGTCCCTGCTGTTGCAGAGGTTGAGGCTGATGGACCCCTTGAGTTTGGGAGTTCTGAGCTGCAATAGAACTAAAACCAATCCAATATAAAGTCTAGAACCAACATAGTGTGAATCTGGGTGGGGAAAGGGGTGGCCCCAGACTATCCGAAGGGGGCTGAACCATCCTATGTTGGAAACAGAGCAGGTCAATACTTCAATAGGGTCAGGTCAGCCGTGAGTGGCCACCACACTTCCAACTTAGATGAAATAGGGAGACTCCATCTTCAAAAAAAAATTTTTTTAAGTATCATGAACAAATAAATATGCATTGTACAGTCGGTGTGTAGCAACTAAATTGTTTGTTTCATTAAAGTAAGAGAAAGGGGTCAGGCAGCATGGAACAGTGGAAAAAGTGTTGGACATGGAGTCGAGAAGCCCTACTTCCCAAAGTTGTTATAAGATAAAATGAAATAATATTTGTAAAGAACTTTGCAAGCCATAAAGTGCTGTGTGTATTCTAGTTATTATTACTGCTGCTACTATAAGTCAGTCACAGGACAAGAGTTCAAACCCAATCTCTCTCCCTATGCATTCTTGAGAAAGTCTTCTAACTTGTCTGCTTCTCAGTTTCCTGACCTGCAAAATGGTTAAATTCTTTCCTGATGCATATCTGTGATCCTGTGTTAGCTTTGTCCCTCCAATCTATTTGCAGCTGTGTACATAATCTTTTATTAATCAATATTTTTCTTTTAATGAGAAAGGAGGGGACAAGACCCAATGGTATTATCACCAATGGTATTTGAAAGTGTAGGATAAGTCGCTAGAGGAACAGGAAGTGATAGCCTTTGCCGCAAATGTCCCATCAGAATACGTAGTTCGGAAATGAAACTTAATAATAAAGTCATACCTTTCTTAGCAAAGGGGAGTCTGAGTATAAATAAGTAAATGAATTAAGCATCAACAGTGTACAAAGCTCTGTTTTAGGTCCGTTTCCCAAGATGATTAGGGAAAAAGGTAAAGAACCTATACATTCTAAAATATTTGTAGCAGCTCCCTTTGTGGTGGCAAACAACCAGAAATTGTGGTGATGCCCTTCAACTGGGGAGTGGCTGAACAAGTTGTGGTCTATGATCATGAGGGAATACTATTGTGCTATAAGAAATGATGAGCTCAATGATCTTAGGAAAACATAGACTTACATTAAATCATGAAGAACATAAATGAGCAAAACCAAAAGAACATCGTATACATTAACGGCGATATTGTTTTAAGAACAACCTTAAGTCATTTTGACTATTAAAAACACCCAAATTAACTATGAAGGAAGATGCTATCTGCGACTAGAGAAAGAACTGACAAAATGATAAAACTGATAAAAAATAGAAATATGTATAGAATGGTTTTGCATATATTATATATACACATACCTATGTGTGTATATACATACATACATATTTGTGTCTGATGGTAGCTATCTCTAGGGTGGGGAAGAGAGGAAGAAAAAAGGGGAAAAAAGTTACATGATAACTTTATTGTATATTTAAAAAGAAAAGCAAGTTGTACACAATAGATTTGCAGTTGCATCTTTTTTTCTATTCTGTTATAGAAATGCTTGTTTTACTTCTTAAATTCAGAATAACATAAATTAAAAAATTTAAATGCTAAGGATACAAACAGAAAAGTAAGATGGTTAGTGTTCTCAACAAGCTCACATTCTAATGGGGGGACACATTTGGAAGGCTTCAGCAGCAAGTCAAATGGAAAAGTCTCATGTCCTTAGAGTACAGCTGCAAAGGAGATGTTAATACTTCTTTAATGCCATTTTCTCTCATAAAATTTGATTGAATCATAATCCTGATGAACTATTTGAGAGCACCAAAGACTTTGGTGATAAGAACTTTCCTTTCTAGGTCTTCAGTATCTGTGGCTGTAGAACCTGCAGGAGCAAATGCCAAGCTACATCTCCATAAAGTTTGTTTCAGAGGATGATGGTTGAGGGCATTGGTCTGATAGCATTGTTATGATCCCAAGGCTTTTATGTTTGGGACCCTGGGCTATCTACATGTGCATCTGAGGAGAGATGGTAGTCAAGGTAGTAGAGGTGGTTTAATTTGCCTGGCACATGGGTACCTCTTGTCTCTCCCTCAGTGTGCCTTGCTAATTCAGCTAGGTTGGATTGACTGTCCAGTGCGTGCTGGGAATGACCTGCTCCTTCTCCACAGGAGCTGCTTCCCCAAATGATGGTGATGAAGATATAATATTGAACCTGTCAAACAGTAGGAATGCACTGAGATACTGGATTAATAATTGAGAATGTATAACTTGTGTGAGACCATTTTATTATCTAAGTTCCTAAAAGTAAGTACTTTTTTAGAGCCAAAAAATACCCAAACTCTACACAATTATTCTCTACTTTCTTTGTTCTATGCCAATCACTCATGACTGACTAAAATTTACAAATTTGCTGATAGTGTACCTAAGCAGCTTCTGTATTTATAAAGTCACAAAACAATAATACTTTCCATAAAAATATTTTTTTTGTCAGCATGGGGAACTCTTGGTGTGAGAATTCCCTTTGCCAGTGCTGATCATAATCCATATTTGACTGAGGTTTCAAGGTCAAGGGAATTGTCTGAGAGACAAAGAAACTTTCCGACTTGCTAGGAGTCACATGACTAGTAAGTTTCAATGGCAGGACTTGAACCCATTTCAGCAGTTTCAACTACTGCCTCTATGTAAATGACTCCCAAATTAACATCTCTAGTCCTGGTATTTTCTGAAGTCAAGACTGACTATAGAAAAATCTGCTCTTAACTGCTCCTCTGGCATTTTAAACTTAACATATCCCAAATAGAGCACATTATCTTTCCACTTATACCTCCTTGCTTCATTATTTTATCTATAACACTACTCAGTCTCCCATTGTCATGATTTAGGCCTGTCTTTGATTCTCACTTATACTCCAATTTTATATTCAGTTAGTCCACAGGTCCTATCCATTCCAACTCCCAATACATCTCTCGAATCCATCCCTTTCTTTTTGTTTTTCAGTTACCACCTTAGGAAAGGTTCATATATCAACATGTAGGTACTATATACTATCCAAACAACCTCCTTATATCAATTAGCCAGTCAGTTAGTCAATTTAACATTTATTAAATGCCTACTATGTGCTAGGTACTGTGTTAAATGCTGGGCACTCCTGCTTCCATTCTCTCCCTAATCAATTTATCCTTCATATCTTTTTACAATAATCTTCCCTACAAATAGATCTGATCATGTCACTCTCTTGCTCAAAAATCTTAATTACTGGCTATCAATTAAATTTTAAACTCCTCTGTATAGCATTCATGATCCTCCACAATGGGGATACCCCCACCAAACACACCTTATTCTAAGTTGTTCTCCATATATCTTACATACCAGCCAAAATGAACTATTCTTTTCTCACCTTTTCCCACAGATGCACATGCTTTCCAATTGTGTCTTTATCAGGCTATTTTCTATACCTGAAATGTCCTCATTCCTCATCTTTGCCTAAAGAATTCCTCTCCATGCCTTAAAACCAAAACTCTAATATCACTCACTTAATAAAATTTGGTAATGACCTCTTTCAGACCACATAAAGTACTTTGCAGCTCTCTACATTAATGTAATATTGTGTGTTATCCTATCTTTGCAAGTGTATTATTCCCTTATTAGATTGTAGCCTCTTTGGAGGCAGATACACAATCTTTGTATCTCTAGACCTAACGATCTATACATAAATGTTGCTCAATACATGCTTCATTCAAATGATCTTCTTATGACTTAATCCCCACCACACAGTCTCTGATCCAACAGCACTTTCCTCCTTGCTTTTCCTCGGATAAGATTCATCACCCATTTGCATGCATTTTCACTGGCTGTTCCCCATGTCTGAAGTGCTCTCCCCCCTCATCTCCATCTCCTCCTAGCTTACCCAGGTTAGTTTAAATATCAGCTAAATTCCACCTTATCAATCCTACTTAATGCCAGTGCCTCCTCTCTATGATTCTCTCCAATTTTCCCTGCCTATATCTTGCTCACATACAGTTGTTTGCATGTTGTCTCCTTCGTTAAATTGTAGGCGTCTTGAGGACAGGGACTATTTTCGCCTTTCTTTCTATCCCCAGCACTTAGTACACTGCTTGGTACAGTGTAGGCACTTAAGAAATGCATGCTGAATTGATTTGATTGTAGCTTTAAAACTAGAGACCTGACCTCTTCATTCATTATACAGAGGAAACTGGGGGGATAGAGAGATTAATAACTTGCTAAAGATCATAAAGATATTATGTACCAGGTCTTGGATTCAAACCAAGGTCCTCCAATTCCAAATTCTGCTGTTTTCGCTGCCCTGGAGAACTGGCCTCAGATACAGAGAGACCCAGGCCAAAGTTCTATCTCTGACAGATACTGACTGTGCCACCCAGGGCAAGTCAATATTCTAGGCATCTCCCTAACACTATAAGAGAAGGTGCTAACCTGCTTTGGTAAAGTGTCTTTCATCACCAGGAGGGTCCCTATGCCGATGAAATCACAGATCCTGTTTCTATCCCTATTCTTCCACTGCACCAAATTGTCTCTTTTATATAGCTTAATTGTATCATTGATTACTTCATCTGCAAAAAAATAAAAAAAAAATGGGGCGTAACTAAAGGATCTCTAACATTCCTTCCAGGTCTAAATCCTGGGACTCTGTGATCGTCCTCTCATTTGAGTCTCGTACCATGTCAGGGTAGCAAAGGAAATATGATCATTCCCATTTAACAGACTGAAAACCTGAGGCTCAAAAAGGCTGATGGATTTGCTCATGGTCACACAGAATATAAGTAGTAGAGCTGGCAACAGAACCCAAGCGTCTTGATTTCTAGTCCACTATTCTTTTCACTACACCATGCTCCCATTAATTAATGTGTACTCATTGCCCTTTATATTGATTGCAGTGATGACCCTCTTTTGGTCCTCCTGCCTCCCAGAAAGTAAGTATTTATCCAAACCCGTGTGCTTTATAATACAGCACAATGAGCATGAAGGCACCTCGTCAATATAACTTATAATCTCTCAGGCAGAATGATGCTAGTTTAACATCCTTTGAGGGGTGCCAGCAGGGGCAAGAGCATCTCTGTTGGGAAGGAACTTTGCATTCTGGTCATCTGCTAGATTGAGATCCTTGATCAATAGTCCTTCCAGAATCTAGAGAACAATTCAGGGAAAAGGTGCCTCTCATCTTTGAAGAGTAATTCAAGAAAAATGCAGGAAGTGTAATCTTCTGCATCCTCACACAAAGAAGACACTGCTTGTATTCCTGACCAAAGAACTATGTTTCAAAGTGCATTGAGTTTCTTACATGTCCTAATTGGATCCAACAAAAGTCAAAGCATGTGGAGTGAAGGTGGAAATGTTAAGGTGCTAAAAGTCCTCCTGGGGCTGTGTCTAAGTAAAAAGGAGTATATGTGAGAAAGTCATTTTGAAGAGGTATGGTGCATTTTTCCATTCACTATGCAATCAAAGACATGACTGGTGTATCTTTTATACTTTCAAAGTTTTTTCTACTAGCTATTACTCTTTTTTCAAAGTTATTTTTTAAATAAATGTTTTAGCTAAAACATGATTTTGAGAGTTACAGTCAGGAATTTTCATTTTAAAACAATGTAGTTTCATAAGCAAATTTAAAAAGCAACTCTAGTTGGTTGTAATCAAGTCCTACATGGGTGTATCTGGAAAAATAAAAGGTGTTATTTTGAAGGAAAAAAAATGGATGGCCTTGTACTAAATCCCAATAAGTCTCAGCTTGGCTCTGTAGAAAATCTGCTGCAAAGTTTTCCAGGCAGTAGCTCCAGTAAATCTTAAAGCATTATCTCTAAATTTGATGCTTTTGTGAATTTACGTCACATATTAAAATTATCTTAATGCACCTTTTTGTCTTTTCTTCACAATAGTATTACAAAAGAGAAAGGGGGATTGGGAGGAAACACATTTAAAAATCAAATGAAAAAGAACTCAATGGAAGTCTATGTGACTACCTGTTGATGAGTATGTAAGAGATTCATTAATATGCAGATCATTGACATGATAGGCCATAATGACTCCTCCAGGGACATATCAGTCTATTGTGTCAGAGACTAGTTAAGAATTCATTAATGTGTAGATTCGTGACTTTTTAATATGCACATTATTAACACAACAGACTAAAGCATAGCTCTCAAATTGTCCACATTTCACAGAACATTCTCTCATCCGCCCCCTCACCCACACCTCTGAAATATTCCTTTTCCTCTCTCTGCTGTCACCAAATACCATGAAATGAGTTCTGGGCTGGTGCAGAATTCACATGAAACCTTTTGCCTCCAAGTCAGCCAAGTAGGCTTAAGTTCTTTCTATTCAAATGAGCCACTTGGACTTTTTTTTTTTGACTAATCTGACAATATATGTAGGTACTCTCAGACCATACTTCATATCCCATCCAGTGATCTACCCATTCATCCAGGACATTTCACCACCTGCTCTGCCTCATCCCCAAATAGTCCGACTTTTAGCCTGGGAATCACAGTTAAATCCATATCACCATTGCTTCAGGAAAGAGTATATACAATAGGCTGTCCAGTAACTTCACTCACCTGAACTCCCTTCCTTGGCCACCATTTCCCTAGGAATGTTGTGTCCTCTGATAGAATATAAGCCCCTTGAGGAGGTACTACTCTAATACAGTCTCCCCCATCACCTCATGTCTGGATTATTGTAATAGCTGACTGTTGGGTCTACCTGCCTCAAGTCTCCCCCCACTACAGTCCATACTCCACTCAGCTTCCAAAGCAATTTTCCTAAACCCCAGGTCTGACCATGTCATCCCCCTACTCGGTAAACTCCAGTACCTCCCTGTTGCCCATTGGATCAAATACAAAAGGTTCTATTTGGTGCTCAAAGTCCTTCATAACCCAGCCCTCTCCTATCTTTCCAGTCTCCTTACACCTTACTCTCCAACATGTACTCTCTGATCGAATAACACTGACCTCCTAGGTATATAATGAGCAAGACATTCCATCTCTCAGTTCTCTGCTTTCTCTCTGGCTTTCTCTGATGCCTAGAATTTTCTCCCTCTTTAGCTCTTCTTATTGACCTCCCTAGCTTCCTTTAAGCCCCATCTAAAAATCCCTTCTTTTACTGGAAGTCCCTCTTAATTCTAGTACCTTCTCTGTGTTAATTGCTTTCTACTTTTCCTACATGTAACTTGCTCTGTATATATTTGTTTGCATGTTGTCTCCCCCATTAGATTGTAAGCTCCTTGAGGGCAGGAACTGTCTTTTGCCTCTTTTTGTATCACTATCACTTCGCACAGCATCTAGCACAGAGTAACACAATAAATGTTTATTGATCGATTGAGATAGGGAGCTAAGTGGTGCAGCTGAGAGTCCTGGGACTAGAGTCAGGAAGACCTGAGCTCAGGTCCAGCTTCAAATATGTGTTAACTGTGTGACCCAAAGCAAATCATGCAATTTCTGTTCATCTCAGTTTCCTCATCTGTAAACTGAAGATAATAATAGACCCACCTTTCAGGGTTGTTGTAAGAATAAAATGAGATAATATTTGTAAAGTGCTTCCTGAATCTAAAAATATTACACAAATGCTAAGTATTAGTATAAAGAAGTTACAGAAAGGCACTTTAGAGAGAAGCTATTTCTTTTAAAGAAAGGATGTAATTGAACAAATAGAATAGGGGAAAGTTTAGAGAAAAGATAATGCTGAGGTTCATGTTTTGTGCCTGGCATAGGATTCAGGTAATGATTGATCCCTCATAGAATCAGCAAGAGATTTGGCATTTGAAGAAACTAGTTTCACATAAGAGTGATCAAATGATACTCACACTTTGAGTTTCCATAATAGGGACAGAGATGAAGATCCCTTTTTTGTTTGTTTCCTGCAGTGGAATTGTACTTAAATATTTCTAAAGATCCATGACTTTGTCAATGTGAGAACTGTCTCCATTTACACCAATCACTCCCCTTCCACACTGTAGTAGAAAATCTTTGAGTTGCTGTATTTTATCCTCCTCCCCACCCCCACCAAAAAAATCACCAAATGCTGATTATTCTTTCCAAACTTAGAGACTGTTCCTTCTACTCATAGTCCATTATTAAGCCCATATTCAGAACCATAACTAGCAATTATGGGGCCCAGGGCAATTCATTTGAGGGAGGAGCAGGGTATCACCCTATAAGGAGACAGAGACCCAAAGATACCTTAAGACAATTGCTGAGGAGGCTGCCATGAGGAAGGGGGAAATAGGTTGGACTTGGTCTGTGAAGAATTCCCCTGGAATGCTCTCTGTCTTCATCTCAGGCCCAATTCTTGGTTTCCTATAAGTCCCAGCTAAAATATCACCTTTTACAGGAAGCCTTGCCTAACCTCCAACACTGATAATTAAGATGGACTTTTAACACTTATTCAATCAAGTGCCCTTGAAGAGTTTGGCCTTTGTTTCCTTGATTAAATTAGGAGCCCTTGATGACCTCCTTGCCTCAAGGGAAAGCCTAGTTTACATGGGTCTGAGTGACATGTTTGTGACATCAGAGGGTTTTAGACCACGTGGGTTTAAGTCGAATTTTTGTGATGCTTTTAGGTCACATGGGTGAGTGGCATGTATGACTCACCTTTGACCCTGAACAAGATATCCAAATCCAGAGGTTGGCATTCTCCCTTGGAGCTCTGAGCCACAGAAGGAGTGGCACGTTAATCTGGGCCAGCTGTTGTCAAGCTCTCCGGCTTGTGAACTCAGATGTTGATGCTTTTTGGTAACTATGAATTGTGATTTGGTCTGTTTCTAATATATGTTTGTATTTGTATTTGCTCTGAAGTTCAGGCTGCTGGCTTTTCCTCCTGAACTAAGTGAGTTTATATGTATATGTTGGATTAAAATAAGATTGTTAATGTTACTTTCCTTAGTAAAGCAGATTGAAAGAATCTGTGCTGTCAGCGTTCTTGTTGTTGGGCTTGTGTTGGTCTTTCACCCCCACAGCAGCTGCTAGCCAAATTGTTGCAACACCCTGCTTAATACTAGTGCCTTTTCTGTGCTTATTATTTCACACATACACACCCCCACACAAAATAACTAGGTGCAAAAAAGTGATCAATATGTATATATTGCTTTCATATGAAATATATTCGCATATGTATTTGTGTGTATGTATGTATATATTATACAAGCATATGCATAAATAGCTTTTTTGTAGTTAGTTGTTTGCACATTGTCTCCTTCGTTGGACTGTGAGGTCTATGACAGCAAGGACTGTTTTTTGCCTTTCTTTGTATGTCCAGTGCTTAACACAGTACCTGGTACATAGTGGGCACTTAAATGCTTATTCACTGAAGGACTTACTGATTGGTTTATCTATGGTGTGAAAGAAAGCTTTCCATCTATTAACTGCTTACTTTAATTATTCCTGTTTATATTACTTTATTATTCTAGCATATTAGTATTCACTACCAATCTGTCAATCAATCAATAAGCATTTATTATGAACTTACAATATGTCAAGCATTGGAGTTACAAAAAAAGCCAAAAAGCCCCTATCCTCCAAGAGTTTACATCCTAATAGGGAAGCTAATAAGAATATAGTGGAACACTTGCTAACTTGTGAAGAAATGTGACCCTGGTTCTTTACTTAAGAACTCTAAATTGCTCTATATAAGATGTCAGGGATAGACAGAGATAAAGGTGCTTACAACTGCTGACCTTCATTTACTTGTTGGAGTAGGAAGCATGAATTCATAAAATAGTATTTCTCTAAAAACTGTAATGATTTTTCAACTTTGCTTGTTAGAAATATCAGCGCTATGCTTATATGGCTACTTAAAGATCTTCGGAATAATTTTTACATTAAAAGCTGTTTAAAATAAAGCTTTTAGGGGCAGCTAGGTGGTGCAGTGAGTAGAGCACTGGCCCTGGAGTCAGGAGGACCTGAATTCAAATCCGACCTCAGACACTTGATATACTTACTATCTGTGTGACCTTGGGCAAGTCACTTAACCCCAATTGCCCTGCCTTCCCCCCTCCAAAAATTTTTTTAATTAAATAAAGCTTTTATAGTAGTTTTCAGTCTATATAGTTGCTACTGATAGTCAAAAATGGTTCATGTTCAACATTAGCCTTACATACTGGTTCAAATAGTACATATAGAAGAGATCATATTTTTAGTTTTGTGGTCAAATCTTTGGACGATGAAAATTAATGTGTTCATACTTGAAAGTGATGGCCTTTTTTGGGGACCCCTAATGGATGAATGAAAAAGCATTTATGAATTTAAAAATAATTTTAAGTACTTGGTATGCACAAAGCACGTAGTGGATAAGCTCTGGAGATATAAATAGAAAAATAAAACAATCCTTATCAAATCTCATTCTAAAAGTGTAGATAACACATTTGGGAGGTTTCAGCTGCAAGTCAAATGGAAAAGCCCATAGGTCCTTAGGGCAGAGCAGCAGAACAAATGGTAATCCATCTTCTTTAGGGTCATTTCTACTGATAGCACCATGTCTTTTTCTATCATACGTTAAGAGAAGACCCACTGGTAGAATTAGAAGGAACCTTGAAAAGCTATCCTCAGTCTTCAGAAGAATGCCCTCGATTTATCCTTAAAGGGTATATTTAAAGATGGGGAAAAGGCAGAGGAGGAGGAGCAGAAGATTATTTCATAACTCCAACACATTCCACTAATCTGAAATAGCAGGAAATTATTTAAAATATCTTCATGTTGGCAAGAGAAGCCTATTTGGAGGAGCAGCAATGTATGTTGAATAAAGTGCTGAATTTGGTGTCAGGAAGACCCTCAGTTCAAATTCTGCCTCTGACACTTGCTAGCTATGTGACCCTGGACAAACTGCTTAACAGCTTTTTGCCTGAAGCAACTTCTTTAAGACTCATCTACTGCTTTGGATGTTTATGGAGGGATTTCTCACACTGAGACTTGAAAAGGACCTTAGTAGCCACATAGTCAAAATAACACCCAAATAACTATCCACTGCCAGTCCACAACACACCTAATAGGTGGATAAGTGGCCATCATGCTTCCGTTTGAGGATGTGCAATGAAGGGTAATCTCTTTCACTTTTGTAAACCTCTTATAGTGAGGAAGTTGTTTCTGATGTCAAGCCTACATTTGTCTCTTTTCAGCTTCCATCTATTGCTCTTGGTCATCCCTTCTGAGTCCAAAGGGAACATCATCAAATTCCTTTTCATTGCCAGCCTTTTGTATGCTGGGAACTCTCATCCTCCCACTCCCACCTCTACTCCCAGAACACCATCAAATCTCTTCTCCAGGCTAAACACCCTCAGTTCCTTCAATTCATCCTAATATAGCCTAAACTCAAGACCTCTCACCATCCTGGGTGATACTTTAGCTCCTCTAGCTTTTTAATATCCTTTTTAAACTGTGGTACTCAGGTGAGAGCAGAGTACCAAATCAACCCATTCCTAGCAACTACATCTATTTTATGTCTTACTGCCTCTTACTTCCCATATCCAAGCAGTTGCCAAGGCTTGTCAATTTCACTTTTGCAATATCTCCCAAATATATTCCCTTTGCTTCTCTGCCATCACTCTTGTGTAAGCCCTCATCACCTCATGCCTTGATTCGTGCAATAGCCTGCTGGTGGGTCTGCCTTCCTCAAGTCTCTCCCCACTCCAACCCATCCTCCATTCAGATCGTCTTAAAGCATAAGTCCAACCGTGTCACCCTCCTACTCTATAAACTCCAGTGACTCCCTATAGCCTCCAGAATCACATACAAAATCCTCTGTTTGGCATTCAAAGTCCTTTCAATAACCTAGCGCCTCTCCTACCTTTCCAGTCTTCTTATACCTTACTTCCCAACATGTACTCTACAATCCAACAACACTAGCCTTCTGACCATCCCATGAACAAGACACTCCATCCCTTAGCTCTAAGGCATTTTCTCTGGCTGTTGCTCAAGCCTGCAATGTTCTCCCTCCTTAGCTCTACCTACCAACTTACCAGGCTTCCTTCAAATCCTAGATTAAATCCCTTCTTTTTACAAGAAGACCTTCCCAATCCTTTTTAATTCTAATGCTCTCCCTCTGTTGATTATTTCCTAGTTATCATATGTATACACACACACACATATACATACACATACACACACACAGATACATTTGTTTGCATGTTATCTCCCCCATTAAACTATAAGCTTCTTGAGGGCAGGGACTGTCTTTTACCTCTTTTATTTTTGTATCTCTAGCACTTAGCACAGTGCCTGGCACATAGTAGGTGTTTAATAAATGTTTACTGAATTGAGCAACATATTAATAAAGGACAAGATCACATTAGCTTTCTTCGGGCTGCTGTAGTACACAGTTAACTCAAGTAAAGCTCTCTAAAACCTCCAGGTCTTTTGCAGACTAACCATATCCTGGCCCTCCCTACCACTCCTCCCAACCTATATTTGTGAGATTGACTTTTTGGATCCAAGTATAAGACTTTACATTTAATCTCTAACAAACTTCGCTCAGTGTTCTTGTCATCTACAAATTTGATAAACATGCCTTTATCCAAGCCATTAGCAAAAAAGATAAGCAGAATAGACCCATGCTGAGATTCTTGAGGCATTCCAATGAATGCCTCTTTTCCAAGCTAACAGTAAATGATTAATGAATACACTTCGTATCTGTCAGGTCAACTAGCACTGAATCCATCTAAGTGTAGTATACTGGGGGTGTTCAGAAACTAGTTTGTACTAGCTTACGAGAGAGCCAATCGTTAAATTTTCACTGTGAATGTATACACCTAGGAAATTGACAAAAGTAACAAAGCAGGGCTTGGTTTCTTGCTTTATTGATTGTCTACACTTTGAGAAAGTGATAGAGAAAATGTTAATAATGAAATTAAACCCAAAAGTGTGTTGTTTGTACAGCGGGGGAGGGGAAGGGAATGCCTGTTGCTAAACATTTACCAGCACACCCCTGACTATAACCCACATCTGTTGATCCTTTCCACATGAATAACAAACATGTTGCTAAAATCTAGGTAAAACATATTTGTGGTATTTCCCATATCTACCAGTTTAGTAACACTATTAAAAAAATAAAAGAAAGAAGGTAATCTGGTACTCTGTGATGACTGCTTCCTTTTTCAGTTGTCTTTATTAATCTGTTCTAGAATTTTCCCCAGAATTGAACTCACATTCATTGACATGGTTTGGAGCCTCTATCCTCTATCCTTTTTTAAAAACTGGAAAAATATTTGCCCTATTTGTGTTCCATAGTACCTCTCCCATGATCTTTCAATTATCACTTATGGTAACGAAGTAATCATATCTACCAGGCTTTCAGTACCCCTACTTAGAAGGATATAAGCCTTTATTAAACACCTACTATGTGCAGGTACTATGCTAAGCACTTTATAAATATTATCTCATTTGATCCTTACAACAACGCTAGGAGATAGGTGAGATTACTATCCCCACTTTCAAGACGAGGAAACTGAAGAAGACAGAGGTTAAGTACTTTGACCAGAGTCCCACCTAGTAAGTGTCTAAAGTAAATTTTGAACTGGGTCTTCCTGTTGCTGCTGGGCCCAGCGTTCTCTCCATGGTATCACCTAGCTGCCTCCCGTAGACTATTTGTGTACTTTTATTACACTTGTATTGACTCATCACTCAAAATCTCATGAGGCATAAAGGTGACAAATGGCCTTTTCATGGCTATTGAAGCAGACTAAATGATTCCTTAAGAAGCATTTGTGGTGTTCCTAAAACAAAAACTCAAAGAGCTTGAGTTCATGTTTTTAATTTATTCCAGGAAACTATGTTGTCCTTCATTATGTGGCTTCAGAGTTAGTATGAAAATGAACTCTTTTCAAGAATTTGTTTCATTCAAGGTTTTGTTTAGCTGTAATCTGGCTTTTATATGTGTAATAGTAGAAACACAAGTAGTTACCTGGCACTAACAAAGATAGGCATATTTTCTATCCACTGCACTGATGTCCTTGTTATCCCTCTAAATGAATTAATTCTCAGTTGACATAGGGATTATTTTTACATACTTTGGAGGGCTTTACATTTGTTTTCTTTTTAGCAAAGAAAATCCAACGTGCCCTTTGCTCCTCATAGGTAACATACATCATTTTTATGTTTCACAATGATACAGGTTATTATACAAACTGATAGTGTTTGTGAAGATTTGGACCTGTGCTGGCAAAATGTTTTCCAGTTGTTATATTCTATGGCAAATTGCCCAAACAATTACAGCAAATGCATGAGCCATAAAGTGTACTGCCAAGGACACTAGTAGGTTAGCTCCCATAAAAGAAACAATTAGAGTCTTGAGGTGAAAATAATAGAGATGAGGTGACAGTTATTGAAAAGGCAGAATGTGCAATTTAATGCTTTAAATGCAGGTTTGTGGATAATGCTGATAGTTTAATGTGTTTAGAGTTTATCATGTGTGAGAATATGTTTCATATAAAATACTATTGCTATGCTTGCTTTTTTCTGTCCCTGAAATTTGATGAACAAGTGAAGGGACTTACAAAAATACATTCAACATAGACAAGGTTTCGAATAATCACTTATTTTTTTTGAACTGCTAATGTGATTAAATATAATGACAGAAAATAGAGACTGGACTTATAGTTTCACTGACATAGTGAGATCCTGGCCAAAACTTCCTCTAGTCCAACACTTTAATTTTGCAGACGAGGAAACTGAGGTTGCTCCAAAATTAAGTGATTTGTCCAGAGTCACACAAGTAGACCCTTTTACTCTATATCTAGTACTCTTTTCTCTACCAATGTACACACATATGTACAATATACCCTATCATATGTTCTAGTCCACATGGATTGTTTGTGTGTGTGTATATGCGGGTGTATAAACATAGGCACATGCATATATACATTAATATAATTGATGCTATTTTAATGAAACATTTTCTCATGAATATGAATGAATCAATGAAAAATAGTCATTAAGCACTCACTGTGGACCAAGAACTTAGAAAAGCGAAACAATTTCTGCCTTCAAAGAACTATATTCCAGTGGGGGAAAACAACATATAGAGGAGAATGATGCTTAATAAGTAACATCAATGCAGATACCTTCAAATATATTATTAAATGTTTATCTAATCTTAAGCTCTGTCTATATAATAACTTTAGAATATTTTGATACAGTAAATAATGGTAAATAAAATGATTAAGTATTGAAGATACCCAACTTGTTCAGTTTTACATTTGATTATCTCTTCCTACTCACTGACAATGGCATTGGTTGCAAAAACAACCAATCATGTCTGTTTGAGTTTAGACTTAACTCCTTTGAATATATCCTGAATGTCTCACCATAGTTACATTGATAAGTGAAGAACTTATCTTATCAACTCAAAGGTTCCAACTCCAGAAAGCCAAACTCTGAGTACCCAAACTCCAGATGGGCTAGCCAATGTCTTAGTGACATGTAGCTCACCCCAAGAGGAGCCTCAGAATCATCTCCTAAAAGCAGCTTAAAGCATCCCTTCCAAAGAGATCCATTTCACTACTTGTCAGGTATGTTTTAAAGAGGATTGATGTACCTGGCCTAGGGTTGGATTTGATGACCTATCATTTTTGTCATTCGTGATCTCATTTGGCATTTTCTTGGCAAAGATCCTGGAGTGGTTTGCCATTTCCTTCTCCAGCTCATTTTATAGATGAGCCAACTGAGATAGAGTTAAGTGACTTGCCCAGGGTCACAAAGCTAGTAAGTGTCTGAGGTCAGATTACAATTCAGGAAGATGAGTCTTCCTGACTCCAGGCCCAGCACTCTATCCACTGCACATCTAGCTTCCCTTATCATGACTTAGGTACCTCCCAAACTTAAGATCCTGATACTAGTATTAATTTTTAAATATAGGTTAGTTGAATAATGTTTAAAACCATCAGAGTGAAGGGAGGCAATATCACTGGTTAGAAATTTTCAGTATATCAATGGGATTCGTACAAAAACAATCAACAACTTTTTAAAAAAAACACATTTTCTTGGTCTCAAAATATTTCCTGCTGGTACGATATAGCTGATGACAGAAGGGGAAAAAAACCTCTAGATTGAAATCATAGATATCATTATACAGACACAGTTTTTGTTGACTGATCTTACATATACAATAAAGTAGGATAATCTTCTGGACTATTTCTTAGTTATGATCAATGTTCTTTCAAATTATTTTAATTTTCTTTTTTACTGTTAACTTGACAATGATCAATGAACCCAAATTGTTTAATACAGAAAGAATAACAAAAAAGAGGCTTATACAAGAAATTGTGATTAAGCTGATGATTGTGGGTCATAAGGTGAAAAATCACATTATATGGAGAGCAAATTCTAAAGATAACACACCAAAGCTGGCTAATAGTTTAAAAGGGAGGTCTTCTATATGGATAGCCTGACTTAAAAGTGACACCTCCTTGAGATGGGGGTCATTTATGTAGTGATTATTTCTCAGGGCTATATCCTAGAGAAACAGATAACTGGGGTATAGGTCACCATGACCCAAAACTCCAAAAAAAGGGCACAGTTCCTCTTCAAATTAGGCCTAGAGAAGAGATAAGAAGTGATATAGGGATATAGATATTGATCCATGAAAAATTAATAAATAGTACAAGACTTCAGTTGACATGGGGCTGAAGAGTTAGAAGGCTATAACCATTCAGAAGAGAAATATTTCTGTGAACTAAGGTTTAAGGCTTCATGGAGGATACTCATCCCTGGGGCTATAGAATGAGGTGCTAGCCACATTATCCTTTTCCTTCTGCCATGCTATCAGAGGCTTTCCAGGCTAACATAATTGCGGGGGCGGGGGTGGTGGTGGAGTGTCCTCTGGGGTTGGTTTTTTTTTCCTGAGGCAAACAGGGTTAAGTGACTTGCCCAGGGTCACACAGTAAGTGTTTGAGGCTAGATATGAATTCATGAAAATGAGTTTTTTCTGATTCCAAGCCCAGTGCTCGACTATCCAACTTTCTGGCTGTTTCTTTAACTACCTGGGAAGAAATTATTTTTTTTAACTGGTGTCTGGAAGGAGGGGGAAGGGGGTAAATTAATTTCAAGCAAATTTAAAAATAGATGAAGCTTGTCCTTAACCTCTTCCTCCCAATCACCCACATGCTGGCCTCTGGTTACCCAAAGCCCTAACCATGGTGGGTGTTTTCTCCAGTCCTGATTCCTTACCTCAAATGCCCTTTGTTCCAAAAATGCTTTCTTCTGTTCCCTCCTCATCTTACTAGTTCTTAACATTCTCTTCCTCCTCAAATTATCATATACATACTTATCTGTTTTCATGTTGTATACTGTCTTCCCCTCCATCTAGTAGCATGCAAGCTAATTGAGGGCCCGGACTTTTTTCATTTTTTGCTTATATCCTTGGTGCCCCACATAGTGACTTATACACAGTGCTTTCTCAACAGTAGCACATAACCTCTTTGCCTTCTTCTCAGTCCTAACATGAGACAGAACTATTTCTTTGTCTTGCTGAAGTAGGTTATATCTGGGTAGCCTAGGTCCAGGATATCTTGTAATTTGAAATTTATTTTATTCTTTGCTCAAACAAATTTGTGTATCTGACTATATGCACAGACAGCTAATTCAAGAATGAATAACACATCCATTAACCAGTTATTTCCTAACTATTAAAATATAATCAAATTCTTTTGTGTGTGTAATGTTGCTTGGTGAACACCATATACAGCACCTCCCTATTCTCTTCTTGTAAGAAGTGTTAGTGATACATTGGTGGAAGATATTTATAACAATTTATTTTTCCATATGATTGTGGAACTACCATAGTTGGACTCTAACATCATAATCTCTAATGCTCTGCAAGAGGAAATAGAGCTGGCACCAAAGAAAACAAAGATGAGAGGAAAGTTGTATTATACTAAGTATACACAGAGGAAGCCTATGCTGGAAAGAACATAATTTTAAAGGCATTGAAGAATTCATTGTCAAGACATTTCAAGGAGGTTATGATAGATATGAGGAGACTAGAATAAGGAACCAATAAAGGAACAATGATACATGGGAATACATCAGGGAGATATATTACTAGAAAAGGAGGTTGCTAATCATGTGAGGAAAGTTAGGAATAACTTATGAACAGCCTGTGTGTTCCATTGGTACTTCTACAGTGTCATGAGTAAGACCCCAGTAACTAGGGAGGACCACCTGGGTAGGTTTATGAGAGGACATAGACAAGAATCTAATAGATGAGAAAGTGTGGAAAGATAGTCTGAGATCAGAACTATTGGAGGGAATACTTGTATCTACAAGATAGCAAATCCATCAAAATATTGAAGTATATGGAGTCCTACAATGAAATCTTCCTACAATACCTTATTATGGTACAGAAGTGACCATGGGTTCTCAAAGGTTATGCGAGCAACGAATCAATCAATAGACATTTATTAAGTGTCTACTGTGTACCAGTCTCTGCTAGGTCCTTGGGGTACAAAGACAAAAATGAAAAATCCCTCCTCTCAGGTAATATACTTCTATGAAGGGAGACAATATATATACATACAGGATGACCCCCAAAGTCTTAGAACAGCTTTTCATTCTGGTAGTTTTATATACAGGGTATCCCCAAAATCTCATATATTACCCAAGGGAAAATTCCCTAAAGTCTCTAGGTAGCAAGCTATAGATAGGGACATGATAGAGACAGCCAGCTCCTTTCATGTCACCTTCTTCTAGAGTCATATTCTCTCTTTAGCAATCTGAAATGAGGTTGGCAATATCCATCTTCTCTCTCAAAGCTGAAATGTAGAAGTGCCCAAAGTGACCACAAAGCCCAAAGTGCTCAAAGAAAACTGATGAGATTGGAGCTGTTCTCACGACCTCCATCCTGCCTCTTGGTCAGGTGTGGGGCATTGTTCTCCACCAATGAGAAGAGAGGCTCATATCAATGGGCTTTGGGACTCAGGAAGCCAGAAAAGAGAAGTGCCTAGGATGATTGAGATTTTGCACCTCAGTATTTAGGTGTAAGGTGGTCCCTTCAAAATAAATGGGGAAATCTTGAGCAGGGATAAGTTTAAGGAAGTGTCAACTCATCAACAAGTAAGCTAAGGGCTGTGGTCACAAAAACAAATTTGAAATAGTCCTCAGGGAGCTTGAATTCAAATAGGGGAATTAATATGTACACATATAAGCTTACAGAATATACAGTACTAAATATCTAGTAGGTATTTCATGATGTGAGACTCAGCCTCAAGAGAGATTAGGGCTGGATATGTTGAGTTGTAAATAATCTACATAGAGATAGTATGAGAACAGAATAAAGAGAAAAAGTCAGCAGAGGGAACCTGGTGAGCTCAGATTTAGACATGCTGAGTTTGAGGTGTAACCAGATAGATAACCAGATAGAGGTAGTCAATAAATATTTATTAAGTGACTGCTGGGGAAGCACCTATGGTGAATAAAGTGCCAGAGGACTTCAGTTCAAATACAGCCCCAGACACTAGCTGTGTGTCCCTGGGCAAGTCACTTAACCTTGTTTGCTTCAGTTTCTTCATCTGTAAAATGAGCTGGTGACGGAAATGGCAAAATACTCCAATGTCTTTGCCAAGAAAACCCCAAATGGGGTTTCAAAGAGTCAAACATGATTAAAAACAACTGAATGACAACTGAAAAGCACGTGGATGTACTAGGGACCATGGATACAAAAGAGGCCAAGGCAGTCCCTGCCCTCAAGGAGCTCACAATCTAATGAGATAAGAAGTAAACGAATATGTACAAACAAGCTATTTGCAGGATAACTAGGAAATAATTAAAAGAAGGACTAGTAAAGGCTTCCTATAAGAAATGGGATTTTAGTTGAGACTTAAAGAAAATCCAGTAGGGGGTGATGAGAAAAGAGAGCATTCCAGGCAGGGATGATAAGCAGAGAAAATGCCCATAAAGCAACTGAAAAATGTAAGATTAGAATTAAAGTCATCTGTATAGCAGTGATGTTTGAACCCTTGGGAGTCAATGATAGCCTCAAAAGAGAAGGTATAGAAAAAGATGAGGATAGAGACTTGATGAGGGCTTATGCTTAAGGAGTGAGAGAATTAGCATTAAAGAGCAAAGGAAGAAGAGCTGTGGTTGAACAGGAGGAGAACCTGAAGAAAGCAGGTTCATGAAAGACAAGTGAATTAGTTCATCTACTGAATTTCTTTCGCTCTTCAGTGGATTCCTTTGCTTTCACATAGACTAGACTAATCTTCGCTGCAAGAAAGGGAGATGGTGGAATGGCTGTAGTTATTTTCAGTCCTGTCTGACTCTCCAAGACCCCTTTGGTGGTTTTCTTGGCAAAGACACTGGAGTGGTTTGACATTTCCTTTTCCAGCTTATTTTGTACTTGAGGAACCTGAGTCAGACAGGGTTAACCGACTTCCCTGGGTCACACAGCCAGTAAGTGCCCGAGGTCAAATTTGAACTCAGATCTTCCTGACTACAGACTCAGCACTCTATCTACTTTGCCACCTAGCTGCCCAAGTAGTGGAATAGGGGTAATTAAAGAGACACTATTAGCAAGTACCCAGAAAAGCTGATGAAATCTGAGTTACAGAATATAAGGAATCAAAATTCAGGGTGATTAGCCAAAGCAGAGTACAGCAAAATGCTACCCCAGTACTAGGTGAGGGATAGAGTTAGAAAGCAAAAAATGGCATAAGCTAGCAGGATTTATACACTCATATCTGAGAACAGAAGTTATACCCCTTGTCTTTTTTAGGTTGTGTACTAAAGGTGGGCTTCCGTCAGCTTACAGACACCGAGCATAGCCAAGTCAGAAACCTGTCAATGAGTCATGTTTCTGACTGGGTCAAGGAAATGATAATTAACTCCTAATTAATGAAAAGTATTTTTAAGAGGAAGCTTCATCTGATGGACAGGGAGCTAGCTGACCTTGGATACAAGCAGACCTGGGTTCTAATCAGTATGTTCTCTAACACATCTTCCCTCTCTGACCCTGGACAAATCACTTAACATCTCAGTGAACCAAGAGCTGCTTGCAATTACAAGTCACAGAAAAATTGCTGGTCTGAAATAGTCCACGGAATTTCTTCACTGAGAACTTCTCCATACCATTGAAATCATAGGTCTGTACAAAACAAAAATCTTAGTGAGAAAAGAGGTCAGTTTAGTAGGGGTAACAAGAATGGTATTAAAAATTGCTTGGTAGTTTGAAGGACTTGTAATATATTTTACCAACTGTCAGTTTCTTACTCAAGCTGACCTTTGTCCTTCTATCTTGGGAACTGATGCCAGCTGTCTAAATTTAGGATGTATCTGTGTGATGCCAAAGCAGCCAATCCGTTCGACTAATTCTATTTTTTAAATGTCACTGAACAGATTTGTGGGTTTTGCATTAATAGAATAACCACTTGATTGACAATTTTCCACCATTCAACTTCATTGTTTTGCAGTTGTGTATACAAAGCCTCAGACTTTTAGACTTTTAATTTATCTAAACTATATGAATCTTTAAAGAAGTGAGAGAAAGGGTATCATGTAGTAGATGAAAGAGCACTGGGCTTGGAATCAAAAGCTCTATTTTAAAACCTAGCTCTTGCCTATTTGAACTCTGTGAACCTCAGTTTCTTCATTGACAAATAAGGGATAATTATACACTACATACATCAAATAATTCATATATTTAGCACACATTTATTAAGTGCCTAGTGTATATAGAACTCTGTGCTAAAGAGGTAACAGCACAGAGGAAGGAATATTGGAACTGGATTTGGAGGACCTGGGTTAGAGTCTCAATTCTGTTACTACCTCTGAGACATGTTAGCCTCTCTGGGCCTCAGTTTATCTGTATGTAATCTGTCTAGGCTTACCCACCCAAGCAACATATCATATAGGTATGGAGACATCTAACACAAAACACCTGGCCAGAGTGTGATACAACTAGAAATCCACTCTGGGATCTGGGGAGCCTCATCCCTTATCTCCAAAGGGAGATCGAGATTTCCACCTTTGAGGAAAGTAGGAGGGCCATGGCTATACCACCAGTATCCTTGAATCGGAGAGACAGGTTCCAGACCAGCCATGACCAAGTAATCACTCTTTCCCTCTCCTGCCTCTAAAAGGGGTATTAGGCTAGAATTATCCCTGTCTACCACACCAAAAATATTTGTTGTCTAAGGGCATATTTAGACTTAGATACTTTCTCTTTTAGGGGTTCAGAAAAAAGGAATTTTCCCTGGTCACTCTAAAGGGAAGAATATTCTCACCATTTTCCAATCACAACTCCACTAGTAAATCTCTATCAAAGAAAACAGAAAAATGAAAATTGGAGAAGTTATATAGATTAAATTAGATAAATGAATTCACAACAGTAAATGATCTTTTTGAACACAAGATGACATCTCAGGTTAACCAACAAACAAAAACAATCTTGCTAGGGTGAGTCTGTCCTTAGTAGTTTCTAGGGGTGTAAGTTCTAGATTTCAAGAGACATATTGAGGGCCAGCTTCCTTTCATGTGTTCAGCCCCAAAGAGATCTCTCATCTGGCATTCAAAAGTTCACCTTCTCTCTCTTTATTCTCTCTCAAATTCCTCTTCTTTTCTCAACTGTTGCTCTGAATTTAAAAAAGCTTCTTATCCACTTAGGCATGCTGTGTTGTAGGCTCATTCTTCTCTCAGCTTCCAGAGAGTCACATCTTCCTACCATACAACACCATGGAGCTGTCTCTCAATAAACCATCATGGGCTTGAGGGAGCAAGAAATGGAGTTACATATAGAACAGGGTGGTAGGGATAGGCTAGCTTGCCTCTCAGATCCCTTCTAGTCTTAAATTTGTGATACTATAATCCTAGCTACTTGAGGAAAGTTCAAACTTGAGATAAGATATAGCCTTCACAATACTGGCAGTCTAGAATAGGGATAAGACACACAGATGACCATAACACACAACATTACATGATAAATGCATTAGAAAGTTGCAAGACAAAGTGCGTCAGTCGTTCAAGGAGAAAGTTCATAACTAACAGGGGACATCAGGGAGGAGGTAGCATCTGAGTTTGGTTTTAAAAGGATGTGTTGGAATAAAACAACCAAAAAAGAGGAAGGAGAAAATTTCAGGCATGAGGTACAACATAAGCAAAGTGATGGAATTGATAACGCAGGGTATGTTCAGAGAGCAGAGAGAATTCCAGTTTGGCTGGAACATAGAGAACATGATGAAGAGTAATATGAGATAAGTTTGGAAAGTAAAGGTTATATTAGGTTATGGAGAGCCTTGAATGCCAAAGAAAAGAGTGGGTGTGGTAGCTACTGAAATTTTTCAGTCGGAATATTAATATAAGAAAATACTATTTTTGACAGCAGTGTGAAGGATGGATTGGAGACACTGTAGGCAGGAATATTAATATATTCAAGTGGTAATGAAGACCTATAGTAGGGTTGTGGTTATGGCAATAAAGAGGAGGGAAAAGAAAATATATGAGATGTCACATAAGTATAATAAAAAGGTCCCACCCAATAACTGGCTCTGAAAGGTCATGGAGAAGAAATAGTCAAAGATAACATCAAGGTTGCAAATATGGAAAACAAGATAAATAGTGGTGCCAGAGACATCAATTATATGGGGAAAAGTTAATATGCTTGGTTTAGGTCATAGTGAGTTTGAGGTTGATAAAGGAATATCCATTTGAAGATGACTTCTACTTAATTGGGGATGCATGTCTAGAGCCATCAGAAAAGAGATCAGGCCTGGAGATAGATTTTGGAATCATAAGCATAGAGGCAGTTGCTGAAATCTTGGCAACAAATGATTTATCAAGGAGAAAGAATTTTCCCTTTGGAGAATACTCATATTAAGAGGTTCTGCAGCTATGTAGTGCAGTGGATAGAGAGCTGGGCCTGGAGTCAGGAAGACTCATCTTCCTGAGTTCAAATTCATCCTCAGACACTTTCCAGCTATGTGACCTTGAGCAAGTCACTTAAGCCTGTTTTCCTTAATTTTCTCAACTGAAAAATGATCTGGAGAAGGAAATGGCAAACCACTCTAGTAACTTTGCCAAGAAAACCCCAAATGGGGTCACGAAGAGTTGGACATGACTGAAAACCAACTGAACAGCCACATATTAAGAGGTCAGGAAAAGGATGAAGAGGAACCATTGAAGTAGAAAGGCAAATGCAATTGACTTCTCTATTTGCACTCTTGTTGGTACTGGGTATTTTCACACCAAACTTCCACCATGATCCTTTTGTATTCAAGAACTGAAGAGGAAACTGAGGCCAAGAGACATTAAATGGCTTGCTAGTAGCACACAACTAATAAGCATTAGAATCTGAATTCAAATCCAGGACAATCCTGACTCCAAGTCTAGTGACCATAATACTACTGAACACTTCAAGCACTTCAAATTTTTTATGTCCAGGGCAAAACTAACGCTCTGTGAGGAACTAAATGAGACTCTGAACATCAATATCCACCCTTCTTGTTTGTAAACTGATGGGCTTTGACTTGATGATTTCCAGCTCCAAATCTATTATCCTATGTAAAGATGGCAGTGATTAGGAAAATATTAATCATCATTTGAATTAATGATAGATATTTCATCTCTGTAACAGTTTGGTTATGGTCATTAAAATATATTTTCCTGCCTATTAAAAAAACAGTCCAGTGACCAACTTGCAGACCTACTCTGAAAAGAGCCAAAATTGCAGTGGGAAGGTGTAAGCCAAAAGTATCTCACAATAAATTCTTTCTTATTACAGTTTTCACAAAGGAATAAAAACAAACCATTAAAATATAATGATTCCCAAAGTTTAATTAAAAAGAGTATAGTTCTGGGAAAATAGTCCCTCGATGGGGCTTGGGAAGGCTATGAAGTTATATTATGAATTCTTATTAGACATAGTGTCTCATTAGCAGTGAGAATCTATACTACAGGAAAATAAAATAGAGTAACTTTTCTCTCCCTTCTGCAAACCAAAAAGTTGGTCTGAAGAAGAGAAATTCCTTTGGTAATGGTTTATATCTTTTGTTATGAAATAATGGCACTAGATCTAGGCATGGGAAATCACACGCTCTTCTCCGAGAAAAGTCGTATAATTGTGTAATCTAGTCATAGCACCTGTGTTAAAAATTTGATAGGAATATCAGTACAATGCAATATTCAATTTATTCAAGTGGTACTTCCATTGTTAATTCCATCTCTATGTGTACTCCTTCCACCAAGACAGATTGCAATTTCTTTATGCTCTATCTTCTGAAATTTTTGTCTATGTTTGCTTATAAATCTTCAATTAAAGAATCAATCTATGGCAGTGTAGATCTCCATCTTGTTCTTTTTCTATTGGTGAGTTTTAGATGTACCACTCAGGTTTTCATTTTTACTACATGACTGGTCTAATCCTTTTCTGGTCCTATATGCCTTTGAGAAGGTCTTTTATTTCATTTGTCAAACACTAAAGCCATCTTTTGTAAAATATTGTGGCATGATTATGCCTACTACATACTCAAATGGAAGAAGGAGGGGAGGAAAATTATTTTAATGTCCACTTGTGTAGAATACTTAGATTCTTTAGTCAAATTTCACAAATACAAAGCAAACAAGGATCAAGATAGTTTAGTGTATTAGTTATGCTATTGGACCTAGACATCCAGGAGAAAATTTCTTGATTTTTAAATAAGATTAATTAACTCATTTATTAAGCAAAACAAATTTAATTAAATTAATTTTTATTAACATGCTATCTTTCCAGCATGTTTTGAATACTGGTCAGTAACAGTAGAAGAGAATGAGCTAAATGACTTCCTGGGATCCATTTTTGCCTGATCGTTCTATTCTCTTGCACTTCTTTGACTTGTATAGTGGGGGTGGGTGGGTGGGAGGGAGTTCCCATATTTCTGTTCTAACACATTGTGCTGCCCAAAAAGGTGACTAATCCTGACTCATTCACCCCTTAAGTGAAGGGACATTGGGGAAGCATGTGATATCTTGCTTCAAAAAGGGAGTCATGAATTGCTTCTATGGATGATTATGTTCAAAGAGAAAAGGGTATATACAGATTTTACATTATCCATCTCTTTAGTGTATAGAGGGCTGGACCTGGATTCAGAAAGGCCTAGGCCTGACCTCCACCCCTGCCTCTGACATTCCTACCTGCATGACTATGAACAAGTTCCTTGAGTTACTTAAGCTTCAGTCATCTCTCTGTGAAATGAGGTTAATAGTACTTAGAGTACCCACTCTATGTAGATCTCTTCTTTAATCCATCCCATTCTTTCTTTTTTTTTTTTTTGCAGGGGGGAATGCAGGGCAATTGGGGTTAAGTGACTTGCCCAAGGTCACATAGCTGGTAAGTGTGTCAAATGTCTGAGGCCAAATTTGAACTCAGGTCCTCCTGACTCCATGGCTGGTGCTCTACTCACTGCGCCACCTAGCTGCCCCAACTCATTCCATTCTTAACCATATTATTACTATCTGGATATTTGTTATATTGATAGAATATAAACTCCTTGAGATTATAAAGTGCATCATTTTTTAATCTTCTTCAGTTGCTTATGAAGTCCACCTAATAGTTCCTTCATAAATATAGTTAAATAAAATTACAAATGAGGTAATTGAACCTCAGAAGAGTGAAGAAACTTGACTAAATTCACACAATTAATATACATCAGAGCCAGGATTTGAACCCATGTCTCCTGACTCCAAATTTATTCCATTGTACTACAGATTAGGGATCTTTGGCTCAGCTCAAGTCTGATCCCCTCAAAAGCTATATTCAGAGGCTCTCGAGCTGAGCCAGAGTCACAAATTAAGTTTGCTTTCTGAGAAAAGGGAAAAGTATAGCATTCTAGACTATGGAATTCCACTCACAGCTAGGTGGCATGATAGAGCACTAGGTCTGGAGTCCAGAAGTCCTGGGTTCAAATCTGACCTCAAACATTTACTAGCTTTTTGATGGTGGGCAATTTACCAAACACCATTAGCCTCAGTTTCATCATCTGTAAAATGAGCTAGAGAAGGAAATGGCAACCAACTTCTTTGCCAAGAAAACCCCCAAAGAGGTCATAGAGAGTAGGAGAGCCTTGCTACAATCAAATTATATGTAACCACATCTCGAGTCAGATATGATTGAAAACAACTAAATGACAAAAACAGTATCTTCTGCCAGCCTAGTAATACTATCTTCCAAGTGAGGTTCCATATTTTCAGAATGGAAAGAAGAATATGGCAAGCTTCAAAAAGAAATTAGTGAAAACGTCTCAAAGTTTAGCAAGTGAGATATGCAAGCATGACTCTTCCGCGCAGTGTTTTGTCTAAATGACTGGCATGTAGGTCATGTGATTGGGTGGGTGGAGGATTCTCGAACACAGGAAAATAGATATCCTTCAGGAAGACAGCATAATTATCAGCAAGCATCCAAGTATAAAAATGATGATCCTGTATTCTCCATCTCCACTGACAGCCGAAGAGTAAACGGATTTAAGTTACAAGAGGAGTTAGACATTAAGAGTCAGGAAGATGTAATGTCTTCATAGAAGCTATTATCAGAATCTAGAACAAATTCTGAGGGATTTCAGCCTTCCCAAGGATTTGAAAAGGACACAAAAATAACCTTTTGGCATGATTTTAACAATAATTCTGCTTGAGTCCAAAGATGTGATTCTATGGTCTCTTAAATGCCAGCCAAATAATTCAATGCAAATTTCTTAGAAATCATGAAGCACTCTATTGATATCAATAATAATGATTATAGCTTTATTTAAACCAGAAAACATAATCATAGGGAATTACAATGCATATCAAATCAAAAGCATAATTCTTTTCACTATGGCAGAACATGAGAAAAAAAATCCTGTATGTATAACTTTCAAGTCCCTTGAAACTGAATCAATTTAATTAATTAATTAAATTAATTAATGAAATTAGAGCAACAAATATTTGTAGCAATTTATTTACAGATATTGATTTTTTCAAAGGGAATATAGAAGGTGATCTAGAGAACAGAACAAAGTTTTAAGACCTAACTCTGATGAGTACTGGCTGTGTGACCCCGAGTGAGTCACTTAATATCTCAGTATTCCAGGTGACAAATTTCAGAGAAAGTGCCATCTTGCACTATTAGAGGGATTTCTTTACCCAAAGATTCCTGTATCAATAAAATCCCAAGTACGGTCCTTACTACTAGACCTAATCTTCAGAAGATCACTGGAAAACATACCGAGTTGGAAGGGTCTTTAAAGGTCACCTACAACCTGCTCATCTTGTAAATCAGAAAACTAAGGCCCAAGGGCTAAATGATTTGTCCAAGGTCAGGTAGTAAGTGTCTGATTTGGGATCTGAACCTAAAAGTGACTCCAAATATAGTACTCTTCCTATTACAACAAAATGAAATGAGTGAAATGTTGGCATTTCACCTATTTTCAGTTCTGATAACTTATTTATTATGATGCCAAGATATAGATAAGCAATGCTCTATGAGGGTTCCACTGCATCAAGACACCAACAAAAATTTCATAGCAATGCAAATCTGCTTTTTTTTTAAACTTCAGGGTCAACAGGTTCTTTTTGGATCATGGCCTGATTTATCATCAGAAAAAAACTCACCCAGAGTGTTATTAGAATAAAATCTACTAATGAAATGAGTCCCACATAACTCTCAGGCACAGTGTTTCATTATTACAGATGCATGCCATGTAGATCATTGTGGGTAGAGAGAAGAAGGAGGTCCTCTAGTTCATTAGTATTAGTGAAAATTTGAAAAAGGATCAAAATATCACAGCCACAGCTGCACATATGCCAGTTACAGCACTTTTATTGTTAGAATTCTATTTCTATTTATTGTGATTTGAATAGCCCTGATGTGCCACACAGACAGACCATTTCCAGAATCACCTGGGGAGGGGGTGGGTGGAAAGAGGATGTTAAAATTCTCTATGACAGGTTTGTTTAATGTGCAATTGGTCTCTGTCACTAAACAACGGGGTGTAAAAGTCCAATTTAGCAATTTATTTCTATTTGTCATAAAATCTTTAAGCAGCAGGATGGCATGATTAAGGATTCAAAACTGGTTATTATTTATATAATAGATAATAACACCACTGTGTCTGTTAAACAGGTTGATTCTTTTAGAGTGGCAGCAAAGAAATCGAAAATGGTAAGGCTTAGAGAGCTCTGTCCTAAGGATTTTTTTTTCTTCATATAGTCATTAAACAAAGAAGACTGAAAAAAGTACCCGAATGTGACAGCATTTAGATAGAAGAATACAGGTTTTTTAAAAACTGAGTTTGTTTTCTTTATCTAAATTCAACATGAAGCAGTGTTATATAGCAGAGAGAATATTAGACTTAAGAGTCAAGACTTTATGGGTTCAAATCCCACTTTTGAGACTGACTGGTCTGGCAACTCCCTAGAAACCATTCAGTCAAAGACTAATTTTGAAATTGTTAGGGGAGTGATTTCTCACAGTGGGCACCCCCACACACACACTGCTGAAATCACAGCTCCTCTACCCTAAATTCAAGTATAAATTCAATCCAGTAAAAGCATAGCTACAATCAAATTATATGTAGCTACATCTCAAGTATGCATGTAAAATGAAATTGAATCTGATCAATTGAAATCCACAAGAAATCTAGAAACATCAACTTGGACCTTCTTTACTTTTTCATTTTTATTTCACCAGCATTGATAAGGAGTCATTAATAAGGAGTCAAATGATTGCAGAGAAGGTGCCAACATGCACTGGTAAATAAAGTTCCTTATTGGGAGCTCTGTCCACCATTGAAATTACTAGTCTAAGTCCCTTTCCCAGTCCCTGTTATTTCCTTTTAATTTTACCTCTTCTCCAAATGAGTGACTAAGGAACAAAAAACAAGGTAGTAGAAGGCACAAAGTAGAAAATCTAGAATCTTAAATAAACTGCAATGTAAATAATCAGAGAGCTTGAAAAATAAATTTCCACACAGTGACACCATCTAAATTATTGTGTTGTTGAGATAAGGTCATTGCTTCATCCTGTCCCCAGTCTTATCCTTAACGTCTACTGACTTCAAGGTCACCATCCCACCTTCCTAAAGGAAGACTAACTTGCAATCATCCTCAACTCCAAGACCTTGCCATCACTCTTGGTGACCTCACATTAGGGACAATCTCACCTTCCTCTTATACTTTGAAAGAGTGTATTTAGAAGAATTCAAAGATGGGAGGAAGTTGTATCTAACAGCCTGACATTCTTAAAGGGAAATTAGCCCAAGAGGGATGAGAAGGGTTCAAGAATAAAATTCTGGCAAAAGAGAAGCAAATGATTCCAATAAGGAAGGAAAGACAGTGATGTCTAATGAGAACAATGTAGATGCTTAAGGAGTTCATTAATGAACTCAGATTTTTACATGATATGTAGAAAAGGGCAGGTAAACTCGGGATGAATTGAAAGGATGGGAGGTCTTGTGAATCAGGGACAGGAAGGCCCAGTATGACTTTATGTTTGCAATTCATAAATACTAAAGAAAACAAAAAAGTCTTTTGTTGTTATTCATTCTTTTAAAGATCTGTTGGGAATGAGAGGAGGATTGCAATGGATAGGACTTCCTGCTTGGGATGAATGGGGAAAAAATAAATGATTACTAAGGGGAAAAGAAAGAATTCCATAACTTCTATTTTATTCTTGTTTTTTTTCTATCCAAGGAAAATAATCTCTAGAATGAGGATGATAAAACGAAAATATTTCATGGGAAAGAATAGATGTTCTTTAAGTTTTATTCTAGCTCTAATTCCTATGAACTTCTTATTCCATGAATTGTGGTCTTCCCAACAAAGTAAAATGGTATAAGATCACTTAGCTGCTTGAAATGAATTGAAATCCCCTGACTCAGACAAACTGTGTCCCATAATGAATATGATTGTTGAACACATAAAAAGATATTATAAAACAGAACCAAAGGAATGAAAAAGTGGAAGACAATGTGAAATATCTCATTGGAAAAACCACTGACCTGGAAAATAGATCCAGGAGAGATAATTTAAAAATTATTGGACTACCTAAAGCCATGATCAAAAAAAGAGCCTAGATAATCATCTTTCAAGAAATTATCAAGGAGAACTGCCCTGATATTCTAGAGCCACAGGGCAAAATAGAAATTGAAAGAATCCACTAATCGTCTCCTCAAATAGATCCCAAAAAGAAATCTCCTAGGAATATTGTTGCCAAATTCCAGAGCTCCCAGATCAAGGAGAGAATCCTGCAAGCAGCCAGAAAAAAACAATTTGAGTATTGTGGAAACCCAATCAGAATGACCCAAGATCTAGCAGCTTCTGCATTAAGAAGGGCTTGGAATACAATGTTCTGGAGGTCAATGGAGCTGGGATTAAAACCAAGAGTCACCTACCCAGCAAAACTAGGTGTCATGCTCCAAGGCAAAATATGGATTTTCAATAAAATAGAGGACTTTCAAGCTTTCGCAGTGAAAAGACCAGAGCTGAATAGAAAATTTGACTTTCAAACACAAGAATCAGGAGAGGCATGAAAAGGTAATCAAGAAAAAGAACAAGAAAAAGAAATTGCAAGGGACTTACTAAAGTTGAACTGTTTGTTTACATTCCTACATGGAAAGATGATGTGTATGATTCATGAGACCTCAGTATTAGGGTAGCTGAAGGGAATATGCATATATATATATGTTTATGTATATATATATATATGTATATGTGAGTGTGTATGTATGTATATATGTATATGTATATATAGAGAAAGAGAGAGAGAGTGAGGGCACAGGGTGAGGTGAAGATGAAGGGAAGATATCTAAAAGAAATAAAATCAAATTAAGGGATGAGAGAGGACTATATTGAGAGAGGGAGATAGGGAGAGATAGAATGGGGTAAATTATCTCGCATAAAAGTGGCAAGAAAAAGCAGTTCTGTAAGAAGAGAAGAGAAGGCAGGTGAGGGGGAATGAGTAAATCTTGCTCTCATCAGATTTGACCTGAGGAGGGAATACCATATATACTCAATTGAGTATCTTACCCCACAGGAAAAAAGGAGGAAGAAGATAAAAAAGGGGGGATGATAGAAGGGAGGGCAGATGGGGGTGAAGGTAATCAAAAACAAACACTTTCAAAAGGGGACAGGGTCAAGGGAGAAAATTCAGTAAAGGGGGATAGGTTAGGAAGGAGCAAAATATAGTTAGTCTTTCACAACATGACTATTGTGGAAGGTTTATACATAATGATACTCATGTGGCCTATGTTGAATTTCTTGACTTCTTGGGGAGGGTGGGTGGGAAGGGAAGAGGGAGAGAATTTGGAACTCAAAGTTTTAAAAACAGATGTTCAAAAACAAAAAAAAGTTTTTGCATGCAACTAGGAAGTAAGATACACAGGCAATGGGGTGTAGAAATTTATCTTGCCCTACAAGAAAGGAAGGGAAAAGGGGATGGGAAGGGACTGGGGTGACAGAAGGGAGGGCTGACTGTGGAACAGAGCAACCAGAATATACGCCATCTTGGAGTGGGGGGGGAGGGTAGAAATGGGGAGAAAATTTGTAATTCGAATTCTTGTGAAAATCAATGCTGAAAACTAAATATATAAAAAAAATAATAATTATCAAAATACATTTTAAAACAAGTTCGTAAACCTCAAGTTAAGAAAGTTTTGCCCCCACTTTACTTTTCCAAAGACAGACCACATTCAAAAAATGTCCAATTTTTCATGCCACTTTCTCAGAGACATGTTAGAAATATTGACAATCCACTAAGTCTCCAGAGCCTAGCAAGTAGGATGGTAAAGTAACTCAAAACCTTGTTATGAGAGTCTCTAATACCATTTAGCCTGAACAAGACAAGACTTAGGTAGAATATAACAACCTATCCAGATATTTAAAGGATTGTCATATGGAAGAGATTTGTTCCCTCTAACCCCAAAGGTCAGAACTAGGCTCATTGGATGGAAATTATATGAGGAGACATTTTAGCTCGAAATAAAGGAAAATTTCTTAATGATCCCAAAATAAGACAGACTGCCTTAGAGGATAATGAATTCCCCATAGTTGGATGTAAACAGAGGCAGGTATTGATGTAGATGGGATTCATACTTCGGGTAAGAATTATTCTAGATAATCTGTGAGTATCTGAAAAGTCTCCCCCGCTCATGTGCATATGTATGTATGTATATATGAACACACGTGTGTGTATAAGTTCATATATATATATATATAAGTATGTGTGTTTATGTGTATATGTATACTTGTACATGTGTGTATGTGTAAATAAATGTGTGTATTTGTGTATGTGTATATCACTAGTTGACTCTGGTATTCCATCATTAGTATTTTACTTCTTTACGTTAAATCATTGTCCATTGTTAACATTAATACCCTATCAGTCATTAATTCCTTAGTATACACTAGCTTATTAGCCTCTGCCACATGGCAAGTAGCTGAAAATAGGTTTGATAGAGGAGTGTAGAAGGATGGGTTATGGGGAAAGACAGGCTTGAGTGGGATTCCAAAGCAGGCAGCATGAAGACAATAGGTTCCTGGAGATGGGGGCAGGAGAGGAAAAAGTGACATAGAAAAAAAAAGAGAAATGCAAAAAAAAACATACTTCATAAATTTGCTGACTTCTCTGCTTGGAATACTCATGACCCAAGATCCCAAGTCAGTTTCATAGGCTCTAGGGAGTGTGATCCCAGAAATGACTTTTGTTTTTAGCTCCAAGAATGAGAGAGTTCAGGTAATGGCTGCAAGAAGCTGGGGAAGTAGAGAGGGGAGCTGTTCTTGGCTCTCCTCTCCTTCTAGGGTTTCTAATCAACTTTAAGAGAATACCAATGTTTATAGCTCTGGAGTGGACCTGCTATGAGCAGAAATATATTAGGGCACTCGTGGGTCCCTATCAAAATAGAAACTGGTGGGCAGTCTCCTCAGCTCCACAGGTGGGGCCATCCCCTGCCTGTCGGCTAGAAGCTGCCAAGTAAGACACCTGCCACTGGCATGTTCTCTGCAACCTCATTTTCTGTTCTGCTGCCTAACATGGCTTTACTGAGGTCAGGTGTAATGGTCAGACTTGCAGTCAGGAGAAATCTGGATTACTTATCCTGCCTCCAATACTTAATGACTGTTGGACATGGACTAATCAATTTAACACTGTTAGTCTCAGTTTCTGTACCCATAAAATGGGAATAATATCTGTAGCACTTTATCACAGGACTCTAGGAAGCAAATGAAAAAAAATATAACACACTTTGCAAACCTTTTAGTGCTATATAAATATCAGCTATCATCATCATCATCATCATCATCATCATCATCATCTTGTTCTCATATGGCATTCAGTCAAAAACAGTTCTGGGAACAAGGACCTCCCTTGATTAACCAAACAAAATTCAGATACTATTCATTTATATTTAAAGTCCTATAGGCTTACTATACACATGGGTAAAATAATTGCTTTTTGTAATTGAGAAAGTGTCAAGATATAAGTTCGTCCTATGTAGATTCCCTGAAAACATCCTGAGTACAACCCCCACTAGCAGAAAGGACAATTGAGATTAGTCAGATCTCATCCTCTTTCCACATGCTTCTGATCTCCTCTGCTGGGTCTCTATATTTCAAAAACTTTTTGTTCCCCATATCTTGGAGATTCTGAGTTTTTTGAATGGAAATATCTACCAAAGACATTATTCTTAAATTTTTATGGAGTACTATTACTTACCCAGAATGCTCTGACCCTTGTCTCTGCTTCTTAGTTTCCTTGGCTTCTATAAAAACTCAGATCAAATCTCAGCTTCTGCAGGAGGTCACCCCTCCCCCACCCAGTTACTAGTGTCTCCCCCTCTACGATTACCTTCACATGCTCTGGTAATATTTTCTATATACCTAAATCCTTACTTATTTTCTCCCATTAGAATTTAATCTTGTTGAGAACATTCTCATTGAGAATTGTTTTCTGCCCCCTTTTTCATATCCCCAGAACTCAGCACAGCGCATGGAACCCAGTAAAAACTTTGTAAATGCTTGTTGATGGACTGATGGAATTATTATCATCTAAGATTTCTTCCCTTTAAATAGGCCCTCCTACAAGGCCTACTCTGTTCCCAAAGTGAACAAATCCTTGGGTGTACCATGAACCTGTCTATACCTCCTTGCATAGGAATCTCAAAGCATGTAGAAACCCACAATCACTAAATTCAGAGTCTATTATTAGAATATACTGCGTGACCATGTGCTTTTGCCTCCATTTTCCAGTTTCATTGTGAATTTACCACTTCACGTAGGAAAACCATATTTTAAAAATGAAATCATGTTAGATTTTTTTCTTTTTATTGTTGGCTTTGCTTGTTTCTATGCCTTGTTTTGCAGATTTATGTTAAATATTATCTTTGACATCTATATCACTCAGGGATTTCTTTACTTCTCTCTGTCCATGTTACTACACCCCACTGAATATCCATACTACATTATTTCTCTACTTTGAAAATTTCTAGATTTGGTTCATCTAAGAAAAAACCATATTGTGGTTGAACCTGAACAAGCATGCTTTTGGTACCTAGCAGAAGTGATGTCCTATCTTAGACCATCCTCCAAGTTGAAACGCACTGGTAACAATGCATTCCACACATTCCATGACACCTGCCTTAACTAAGAGAAAACGTAACCTACATATTTCTTCTAAACTCATTTATTTTAAGTCTGTAATAGATTCCTTCATGAAGAGATAGAAAGAAAGGCAAAAAACACATTCAACTTAACTTCGATGCAATTAAATATCCTTGATTAAATACCTTTAACATGCACAGGATTTCATAACTGTATTTTCTTATCCTTCTGCATTTTTTAGTCAATCCAAAATAGATGGACCAGCAGAAATAAAATAAGCTCTAAAAAAAAATTGCCCATGCCAAAGTGGAGATGTGCAAGCTTTGGCCCGAGAATATCTGCATTTGTACATAATAGATTTGCACTTTCATATACAATCATCTTTTTCCAGTAGGAAAATGTATGGAAATGTTTGTTAAATTTCATAAATTAAAAACTAAATTAAATTTTTAAAAAGGGAAATACAGTGCATAGGGGAGTGACTGGAATGACAAAGACTGTGCTCTTCTCAACATGTTGCCCCATTTCACTGTATCCTTACAAGTAGAGATTATTGATACTTTCATGAGGTGCAATCTAAGAGACCCCAAAAGGAAATAACTTCAGTTTAAAAAATTGACATTCCTTTTAGAATCCAAACAGATATTACTGCCTGTGGCAGGGCCCCCTCATTTTGATTTTAGCTACTAGAGTATCGATCATTTGCCTCCATGCATACATGCATGCATAAAACAAATCTTACATGTTTTTTTCTCCTCCAGAAGGAAGTGACCACCAATAAATTGATCTCTTTAGGTGTTTTATAAATGTATCACTTATTTGTTTTGGTCTGGATCCATAATTTCACCAGTGTGGAGAATTCCAAGTGCGGAAATTGACTCCACTGATGCAGATCAGTAACTCATCTATAACATATAGTTGTGCAGAGTCACCTTGGGCATTAAGAGTTTAAGTGACATAGAAAGTATATAAGAGGGGCAGCTAGGTGATATAGTGGATGGAGCACCAGCCCTGGAGTCAGGAGGATCTGAATTCAAATCTAGTCTCAGACACTAACTAGTTGTCACCTAACCCTGATTGCCTCAAAAAAGAAAGTATATAATAGAGGGAAAACTTGAAGTCAGATCTTCCTGACTCTTAGACAAGCACCTGTGTCTACAACACCTGTCCGCCTTTCATAGTAACAACTGTAAGTCACATTCAACTAATGCAACAACAACCATGTGTCAAAAACAATAATTCATTTACTCAAAGGAGTCTAAGCTCATCCTTATTTTAGGAAAGTATATTACATTTTGTGATATCACACTAATAAGGTAAAAAGATTTTTTTCCCTGCCAAAGCCCCTTGCAATGGAAAGCAACTGTAATATTCATTTTGAAATTCGATAGTACTCTCTTGTGTGAGTTTTAGGAATATTTGAAACCCATTGCATATAAATTATATTATGGAAAAGCTGTATAAATATTCTATTATGGCACATGCTGTTCTAAGGATCTGTCAGGATTTCCTTTATACACTCCATTTTGAGTGGTATATAAATCAGATGTAAAAATTCATGTTGGACTGAAACTCAGCACAGAAAGCCTCCTCCAGAGGCAAATGCTTTTTTCAAAATGTGGTTTGAATTATATTGGTCATTTTTAAGTTATAGAACTGGAGAAAATGTATTTGTGGGTTTGAGGGGGAAGGCTTTTTTTCCATTTTTATAACTCATTAGGAAACTTTACAGGCCTTCAGACCATTTTGTGGTTTAGGACTCAGGTTTTTCCCTAAAGTGATGTTAGGACTCGAATGGTGTCTGCTATAATTCAATGATAGCTCTTCTGAAAAATTTCTCTTGCTCTCTTTTTCTCTCTCAACATGTATGTGTATATATGCCTATGTATATATGTCTGAATGTATGTGCTTATGTATATATTAATATGTGTGTTATTTCTATGTATATGTGTGTGTGTGTGTGTGTGTGTGTGTACATTTATTTTCATCCTAGGCATGCTCATGCATTCCTTAGGCAAAACCTTAATTAGTATCATTACTATATAGTTTTCTTCACTGAGAAAAATAGAAATAGGTTCAGCCTGACATTCCTTCTTTTTGTTCTTGGCATCAAGTCAAGTTTGGTAAGCATAGGGAACTTCCTATGTGTACCAGATTATAATGTATAATGCACACACATTCAAAATGACATTTTAATTTTACATAATAATCCACTTGGCAAAATAGTACTTTGTTTTTAGCCCTCAGAACTGTTTTCAAAGTCTTGTTTTTCTGAAAATTAGCAAGTTGTAAATAGCTAAATAAATATCTATTAATGAGGTTCTCATTAAATGTCTCAAATACATTCAAACGTATAACGCTGGAGATATGTATTATAAAATTTTAATAATGATATTATCTATGTTTTAAGAATTTCATAAATAAAGATTTCTTAAGTGGGTGGGCAACCAAAGCTCATGGCAAATAGAGAAATAATCATCTTAGCATACATAGATGTTATAACTCTACTTTTATGTTTACAGATAACTTTGCAATGCAGATTTGAGGGAACTTTATTCCTACTTAGCAGAGCTCAGTACAAAGCACAAGCCCTAACAAACTTGAGGGAGAAAGCATGAATACTTCATTGTTGCAACTATTTTAAAATAATAGACCATTAGTTTTTTCTAATAAATAACAATGTCTTATATGTATTTAGCACTTTCTGCTTTTTAGCGTGTCACTTACGTTATCTGGATGGATCTTCAAAAACTGAAAAACTAGATGACAGAGAGGTTGTAATTCATTGCTGTTCATACAATGTTAGTGACAGAGCTGGAATAAGAGCCTGTATTTTTTAGCACCAAGTACAATGCTTTTTCCATAGCACAATTTTCAACATGATTTGAAGGCATACTCCTTTCCCCTCTGCCTATCCCCCATTAGGAACTGGCAGGATGGACAATCCCAGAAAACAGTCAGACCAGTGATTTATGGAGCAATAGTTTTATTTTTTATTTGGGGACTTTTCTAGTAGGAGCTGAAGAGGAGTAGCACTAGACTAACCTTTCCTTTAAAAAGATGATCTGATAGCCTGATACCATGAGAATTTAATCAATCTATGGTATGGAGGTAATGAAAACCAGACGTTCTTCATTATAATTATAAATGGGTTTTCAAGTCTACCAAAGATGTCAACAGCTCCTAAACATAGACCAGTATATCTGAATTTCTTGGTCTCTGTTGAAAAAATTTTACTTAACCACACTTAGCTTATTGTTTACAATTTCCTTAAGGATGTATTTACCATGATAACCTATCACATTTTAGTATGTAAGTACTATAATGACTTGTTTGATCACAGTCAGAATTCTTAGATATTTCTACTCATCACCTCATTGTGTCTTTATCATTTTAATATTATATTCACAGCTCTCACAATATGACTAATCAAGGACATCACTCAAAAGTTCCTTATAAATGAACTAAAAAAGTCAGTCAGAAAATTTATCTGTTTCAAGTTTCAAGCTATAATATAAGATCATAGGAGGTAATAATAGACTTTTTTACAGTTAGAAAACCAAGTAGTATTCACTTTTTGAAGCAGTCTTTTTTCATTCAAGTTTGAAAGTATACTTTTAGACACATTGACTAGAAATCAATGGACTTATCCCTTCATTTATCATTTTTACATGGGAAGGAATTAAACTTTATATTAGGGAGCAGGGGGGAGCACCTACAAGTTTCCCAGTCTGCATTGAATTAGCCATTGGTGGCACTGTGAGATGTTAAGGGATTTAAAATATCTGGTGCTCTCTCTTCCTTTAGACTCCTTCAAAAAACTGTATCAACTAACAGTGCACATACTCAGCTTCCTGCCCATCCTCTATCATACATCTGTATACTTTCTTCATTATTTAGAAGAGGTATGCTCTATTAAGTAATAAGACTGTTTGAATAAAATGAATCTCATTAAATTCAAGTACGGTTTTAAATACATATCATACAGTGCAGTCTAAAATACAATGAGTATTTCTTTTAACAAGTGAAATATGTATGACATGAAATATTCAAGTTTCTCAAGACTAAAAACTATAAGATGTAACCTCACCTTGATTTTACCTTTAAGCAGCCTCTTAGCTGTCTGTTACTTATTACTTCCCGTGATTTTTCAGGCTCTGGCTCCCTTTCCTTCTTTTGACAGACCAAGATATAGTTTCCGCCATTATAGTTTGACCAAAACGTGCCGATAGAAGTTTCATAACGTATACAAAATTCAACTCTAGCGCCATCTTTTTGATACGGAGGAACCAATGAAATCTTAAAGGAGAATTGATCAGTTTCACCATCACAAGAATCAGGGACATACTCAGCTAAAATGTCATAATGTGACTGCCAGTCATCTAAAGACATTCTAACATACACTAACTTCTCAAAAGAAACATTCAAAACTCGGATAGTGCCCTTCATAACTGTAGCCCCAGTTAGGAACTCCGTTGATTCCAGGATTGCCTTCTGTACCTGCAGTTTCTGCATCAGCACTTCTTTTGAGGAAGGTAAATCAAACAATGGAGATAAAATATATTCCTCGGTGTGGAAAACATCATCCCTTAAGTCAAAATGTGATGATGATCCTGGTAACTCCCAACTATCAAATTCTTTAACAGATACAAGATTGAATCCAAAGGAATCAGCAAATGAAACTCTTCGTGAACCTGAGGAAGGAGTATCCAGGTATGGATAATCTGATTCAGAAGAATCAGACCCTCTTCGCCTTGGGAGAGGGGAGAAGCGATTCTTGAGGTTATCTTTAATTTCTTCATCTTCAGAAAGAGAATCAGATAAACTGGGAACTTCTAAAAAGTTATCCTTGTTAATCTGTACAATTTCTTCAGAAGGCTCCATTGGGCTCTCTGATATAAACCAGGGAAGAACTGGACAACTAGTAGCAACTGATATTTGAGATACTGAGATTTAAAACAAGGATAATGTTACAGTTGACATTGCAGAAGGGAGTCAGACCTAAATATAGAAGCACTGGCGTGTAAACTATTCTGGCCAGCTTTCCAAAGGCCTTTAATTTGATCACATCAATGCTACTCTGTCCAGGGTAAGTTTCACATTTAATCCTTACTTTAAAAAAAGTATGTATTTATCTACAGGCAAACCCCCAAAGTGGCATTTTGAAATCTGAATCTACCTTGTCAGAAGTTTAAAAATCTGTCACTTGAACCAATTTCCATGTAGCTTTTCATGTTTGTTGATGTTTAGTTTTGTTTCTTATCATACTCACTCGTGTCTTAGATGAAATCAGTGCACCTTTTTGACATACATAGAGGCCAGATGATCCCCGTACCTCTGCTACACACAGCTGTAAATTAGGCACCAATCTAAATCAATCCAATAAGTTTCTATTAAATTGCTATTATGTGCAAGGCACTGGGGCTACAAATGTAATTTTTAAAAAAGTCATAGGAGCATCCATTTAGAGCTGAATGGAACTCCAAAGTTATCTAATCCAAACACTTCACTTTATATATGGAAACTGAGACCCTGGAAAGTAAAGAGGCTTTTCCAAGGTCACACGGGGGAGTAAACATTAGAGGTGGCACTTGAACTCCACGTCTGCATACTCTTTCTGCTGTACCAAGACTCTTCTTTCAAAGAGCT
Source organism: Trichosurus vulpecula (assembly GCF_011100635.1). NCBI lineage: Eukaryota > Metazoa > Chordata > Mammalia > Diprotodontia > Phalangeridae > Trichosurus > Trichosurus vulpecula. The sequence goes on along the minus strand of NC_050577.1, from coordinate 137,828,990 downwards.
TATTGAGAGGATACAATATGCAAACAAATAAGTACATACATGAGGAGTGAAAGAACAGTAACAAGTAAGAGAGTCAGAAAAGGCTTTCCACATTTGGAAGTTACTTTTAAGTCTTTTGGGGTACATGCGTAGGTACTGCTATGTACTAAGTGCTACTGTAGTTTCCAGAGTAGTAGATATTTCAACAGGAAGTACCTACCTTATGTCTGGGGACAATCTGCTTGAACCTGTTACTTTTTAAAAAAAGTTATTTGGTTCCTTTTAACTAATTTGTAGGAAAATGCACAAAAATGCCATAAATTACTTGACCTCAACATATTAAAGAGGTTCGTTGGTAGGGTGAACTTGACCCTGAAAGGAATCAAGTATACAAAATGTTCAGCTGATTTTTGATTGCCCCACCCTCCTGCCAGTCATCCAGATTTGAAACTTCAGAGTCATCCTCATTCCTTCGTTCTCCATTCTCACCCTTAGTGTACAGTCAGTGGTAAAACTCCTGTCAGTTCTAACTCTTCGATAGTATTCAACCTCTTCTCTCCAGTCGCACAGCCACCACTCTAGTTCAAGCCCTCATCACTTTACATCTGAATTATGGCAACCACCTCTTAATGGGTTTCCTTGATTCCATTTTCTCCTATACCCAATTCATCTTCCACACATCTGCCAAAAAAAAATCATCCTTCAGCATAAGTCTGGATCACTCCTCCTGTTAAATAATCTTCAATGGCTCCCAACTGCCTATGGAAGAAATACAAACTCCTCAATTTGGCATTTAAAGCCCTTTGCAATCTGGTTTCAGCCTTTCCAGGCTTATTATACTCCTCTCATACTATTCTACATTTCAGTCAAGCCAATCTAATTTTTATTTCCTGAACTCAGTGTGCAATTTACCATCTCTATGCCTAGATTGCACTACCTCCTTACATCTGTCTCCATAGATATTTAACATCTTTTAAGACTTAATTCTGGTGCCCTCCTACAGGAAGTCTTTTCTGATCGCTCTTGTGGTTAATACTCTTTCCTTCTTCAAATATCTTATTTGTGCAAATTTTGTATCTCCCAGTAGAATATAAATTCAATGAAGACAGTGTCTGTTCTGTATTCCTAGAACCTTGTACATACTAGTTGTTAAGTAAATGCTCATTGAGTTGAATTCCAGTCTTTCATGTATCCCACACACAAGACTAGGATATTATTGTGTGTGATCTGATAAAATACAGGAAGAGAGGTTGTCATGGCACCATACAAATGCTTACTCCCTCCCTACCTCATACATATAACATAACACACCATAGAGAGACATTCTCCTGAAACCTTAGCTCCTATGACCAGCTATTATCCAAGGTATCTGAAGTATATAGTGATTGAAGGAAGGTAAAGGAATTAGAAAAGAATGTCCAGAAGCAATCGATTACAACTCTCATGGCTCACAAATTATAAAATAATGAGGACTGGTGGAGAAATCTGTCTACTGAGGCCACTGAGTCCACTCTGAGCCATATGGTTGAAGGCATACCTCAATACTCTATAAGCACTTCCAATTTGTTCCATTTTAAACATTTCAAAAGATGAAAGTGCTGCCACAAAGAACATAATACATCTCAACATTCAAAAATGTCCCTGCTATTTGCCCTAAACTTTCTTTTCTTAATTTTATCTCTTTACAAAGTAGTACTCCCTTGATTCATGGTAATCACTGTCTCTCTTTGGAGTTTATAACCTTCACTTAATTGTAGACAGTTGTCATGTTCCTCCTTAGTCACCACTTAGCAAAAGCGAAGAGATTTCATCTTTTTAAATCTTTTCTCACATGTCAATCCCTCCAGCGCTTTTTATCATTTTGTTACTCCTCTCTGAACTCCTTCCAGCTTGCCTATATTTTTTCTGTTAATGAGGTGCCCACAGATGAATGCAATATTATAGAATAAGTCTCTCTGGGGTTGTAGAGAGAAGCATGATCAACCCGTAGCCCCATGACATGGTGTTTTTCTGCGTGCCATCCAAATTCACATTGTCTTGTTTCTTTTCAGTAACAGAGAAGAGACTAGCACCCAATTTTTTTTCATATCTACTATCACCTCTGCTTTAAAAAAAAAAACACAATTCCTTCCTAGGTTTCCCCTTTTCAACTAACATATTGCATTATATTATTAGCCACTTTATGAGATAAAATCTCACCTTATTTTATTCTATTTGGTTTTTAAAAATTTTTTTTGGAATAGTCAAAGGCCCTTAAAGGTTTGTATAAAGGAACATATAAAACCAAAGCTTTAATATTTAAATATAAAATGTATACTTATATGAATGTACAAGTATATATTACCTACATACGTACATCTAGAAATACTTACTTGTAAATGTCAGCTGAATTTTTATTTTCTAACCCCTTCATTCCACATGCTCACCAATTTTTTTTAATTATAAGAGCTAAAATCAGTGGGGTATGTACCAATTGATGCTCTGGGTAGCACTGAATTTATCAGCTAAGAAAGACATGTTTTCTTTTTGTATTTTATGATAGAATCATAACATCTTGGAGTTGGAAGAGACTTTGCAGGTTAAAAGCTCCTTAGAAGTTCAGTGTTCCTAAATTATATATTATTTAGCCTTAAACCAATTGAAATGATTATATTTAAGCACTAGGGGCTTCTGGTCACTTAATGTATGAAATATCTGCCACCCACCTACCTCAGCATTCATTTTGAGGATTAATCACAAGGTATTTGAAAATACTCTGAGATCTTTTGAAGAAAGATAGCATATAAAAAATACAGTGTAATAGCATGCTTAGACTAGAAGGGACGTTAGAAGACAATAGTTTCATTTTAGATGTGAGAAAACCAGGACTCAAAAAGATTATGTTGCTTGTGCAAGGTCATATAGTTAGTAAGTGCCTTCCTGTTCTTATTAGGCATACAACAAATCATCTTATTGTCTCATGTACCAACAGCCATTATCAGCTATTTATATTCAACTCACCATTACATGGCATGGAATTTGACTTTTGGGGTCACAGGGTAACAGGTTTGAGGAGAAGAAAAGAAAAAGTAAGGATAGAAAAAATCGTATTGTGTTTGTGGGTTGAAGAGAAGGAGCTAGTGGAAATAGACAAACGTTCCAGAGAAAGAGCAGACAATGAATGTCAGTCAATCAACCAGGAAGCATTCATTAACTGCCTCCTCCTCCTCCTCCTCCTCTTCCTCCTCCTCCTCCTACTACTACCACTACTACTGCTGCTGCTACTACTACTACTACTACTACTACTACCACCTTAGTGTTTGGGAGGCTCCAAAGGAAAAAGTGAGAGAGAAGAGGTATTAGATTCATTCCCAACCGAATATCTACAAAGCCATTGTGCTGATTTCACTGTTTTATGCCTTTGAAACCTGGACATTGTAGCAGCGTCATGCCAAGAAGCTGTATTACTTCCATTTGAATTGTCTTAGGAAGATTCTGAAGATAATCTGGCAAGATAAGGCACCAGACACTAAGCTCCTGCCAAGCATTCAGGCTCTACAGCACGGAGTGCATCTCCAATGGGCTGGCCATGTTATTCAAATGCCAAAAGTACATTTGCCTAAAAGGCAATTTTACAGAGAACTCACACAAGGCAAGAGCTCATATGGAGGTCAAAAGAAGCAATACAAGGACACTCTCCAGGTCTCTTTGAGGGACTTTGGAATTGACTGTGAGATATGGGAGATGCTGGCACAGGACCACCCAGCATGGCATGCCCCCATCAAAGAAGGCACTGTGCTCTATGAGCAAAGCAGGATTACGGTAGCTCGAAGGAAATAAGAAGCCGAACTTTAGAGACAACTCCACTCCAAACGTTCATATGAACTATTTGTGTCTGACCTGTGGTAGAGCCTTCTGAGCTCATATTAGTCTGATCAGCCACAGTCGGACACTCTGTACTTTGACCCTGACATGGTGACGTCATTTTGGTCCTCCTCTAGCACAAAGAACAACCAACTATTATGTCAGGCAATATGTTAGGCACTAGGAATAAGAAAATAAAAACAACAACCAAAAACTAGCCCCTGCCCTCAAGGAGTTTATCTTCTGTTGGGGAAAACACATGTACACATATAAGTAGGTACAAAATATTTATAATGTTAACACAAGGTGATTTGGGGAAGGGAGGCACTGGAAATATTGCAGAGATTAGGAGAAGCCTCATGTAGGAGATGGCACTTATGTTGAGCTAGGGATTCTAAGAGGAATCTATGGGGACTGATGAAGCAAAAGTCTCAGGGAAGGCTTCGCAGATGGAGTGGTTACCTTTGGAAGAACCACTTCATTCTTGAAGATTAAATGGAAGGAGAAAAAGATCCTTAAAAGCAGCAAAAGTTTTTGAGGCATGGAGTGGAGAATTATGGGAGCTCATAGTGTCTTGATCTCTTCAGCAAGGTTCATGTCATCTGCTGAGAGTCAGGGAAATGAGTAATTCAATAGGTAATAAAGTAAATGAAATAAAAATTTTACTTAAAATTATTTAATATTGAGTACAAATAAATGTTATAAATAAAATTATTGGGGCAGATAGGTGGGTCAGTGAGTAAAGCACTGGCCCTGGAGTCAGGAGGGCCTGAGTTCAAATCCAGCCTCAGACACTTGACACACACTTACTAGCTGTGTGACCTTGGGCAAGTCGCTTAACCCCAATTGTCCTGCCTTCCCTCCTCCAAAAAAAAAAAGAAAAAAATAAATAAAATTATTTAAAATACTAAAATAAAAAAGTTCAATAGATAAAGATGAAGACTCAATATGTAATAGATTAAAGTTTGTAAAAAATAAAAAGAGCATTACCATGTAACAGTGAAGAATCAGCTAATTTTGGATAACATGAATTTTTATTCTGCTCAATTGTCATAGTTTTATAACAATCCAACAGTGTTTGGTGGCTTTATTATATGGAAGGCAGATGGTCAGGATAACCCAGGTTGGGGACTAGCAAGAAGGAAATGGTTTTGAAAGTCAAGGCGGCAAGTGATTGAAGGTTAAAGACAAGTACATGATTGAAATGGTGCGCTATGGCACAATAGACAGAGCGGTGGGCTCAAAGTCACAAAGACTAGGATTCAAACCTCACCCTTGCTAGCTGAGTGACCCTGGCAAAGTCCCCTAACGTCCCTGAGCCTAAGATTCCTCATCTGTATGATGAGGGTGTTGGACTCAACGATATCCAACATCCCTTCTTGCTTAAATTGATTCTGTGATCCTATGAAATGCCTGCGCCATAGCGTTCAAAGAAGTGTAACAAAGTGAATGAAGAACAAAAAAAGGTAATGAAATGAGAAAATTAGGAAGGGCCTGAAGACATGATGAGGGTGAAAGAGGCAGGTTCAAGCAGGAGGAATCCTAATATAATGGAAAGAGCTCCAGATTTGGAGTCAGAAGACCTAGGTTTGAATCCTTTTAACAACTGTAATCCATTTAGGAACTTTATCATCCCAGATAAGTTACTCAAATACTCAAGTTTCAGTTTCTTCACTTTTTTTAAAGGGAAGGAGCAGGGCCTAGAGAGAGAAAGAAACAGTAATGGACGAAATTATCTCTAATCTTCCCACCTCTAAAATTCATTAAATCCAAAATATCATCCTCTGAAAGGGTAAGAGAGACAGGTAGAAAGACATAGTAGTAAAAGAGGGGACAATTAGGTATCAAGATTTTGGGAATGGAGTTATTTTTGAATGAAAGTAGGGTCTAAAGTTTGGCTATTCTGGTGGAAGATAAAGTATAGTTGAGATGGGGAACCTAAGAGTTAATGAAGATATGGAACTCTGAGTTCAGAAGATCGGAACAGTCATGAGTGCCATGCAGGTCTTCCAAGATGGAGAGAAAAGCTCTGAACCAGGCATTAAAAACATTTAGAAAGGTCAGAATGTCCTGGAGTTTGGCAGATAATAGCAATTATGTAAAGGGAGAATGGATGCTATAATCAGATGGTTTGTGCTATCTTCCTAAAGAAGGAAAGTAATTGATGGTGCCAGAGTTAGGGTCTGTAGAACCTTGAGTAAGGAACATACCATTGCCTTTTATTGGGCTGTGAATCAGGAAGAGTAAAATAAACACCATTGAAAAGGGTTTCTACTGTCTTCTTCTCTCTCTCTAGGTCCTGCTCCCTCCCTTTAAAAAAATTAAGAAACTGAAACTGAAGTAGTTAAGTAACTTTCCTGGGATGATATAGTTCATAAATGGATTACGGTTAGTAATCCCTTTCAAGGTACTAACACAATCCTTTGCACATAGTTGGCATTTAATAAATATTTGTCAAATAAATGATTAATCAATTAATCATATGAAATAAAGCACTTTTCAATTCTTAAAGTGCTCTATAAATGCTAGCTATTATTATTAATTATTGAAAGGTTGTTTACAAGTGGTTCCATTGGCACCAAAGAGTATACATGAAAGATACAGCTTAGTGAACTGGAATTTAATAGCCTCTGAGGTCCCTTCCAGAGCTAGATCTATGATCCTAACTCCCCATCCTTCCCAAATCACAAAGAGTCAGACTTTAAGATAAATGGAATCATGGAAGGAAAAAGGTATTAGTCTTCTTTACCCCTGCAAACACAGGCTGATCCAATGTTGATGGAGAACTTGAAACTGGCTCCACACATGACAAGGCACTCCTGTCACACCTCCAGTGGCAAGAGAACACAATTCATCGCCGTGAGTTAGAGATTCCCTCCACTGCACTCCCCAGTTATACTAGGGACCTCTCAGTACTGAGACTTATAGTTCTTAATGAGACAACTAGTCACCTTTTACTGAACTATATTCAGAGAATTCCGTAAGGTGCCATGATTTATGAAGATCCTTGCTATATTTATTTGCCTAAGTGTCATGGCGTGACTTGTAGTCTACTATTTGGATGCCTCCCCTCCCATAATATAACAATAATCATCTTAACAAAAAGCTATAGGATATGGACAATGACTGGTTGAATTGGGAATCCAAGAATGCTTAGACTACTGTAAAATCATTTTTTAAAGTATAGCTCTGTTAAAAAAAATGAAGATGTGAAAGAAATCCATTAAAAACAGATATCAGGGAATTAGAGTCTTTAGAGGAGATGTGATAAAAAGATACTGTCACGATTTCCACCCAGTTGTAAAGATTTTAAATTTAGGAATGGACTATTTCCTTTCCCCAGGAGACTAATCAGGGTATAAATTCAGGGTGGGGAGGATGTCTCATAGGATTTAAAATCTGGAGCCTTTTTTAGGTGGACACCGGGAGAATATAGCAGAAAATTTCTCTTGACTGGCTGGGAGGTGACATTTTTGTGGAACATTTAAACTCTGAAAATAATAATGACTGTACTGAAGAGCAGTGATTAATAATCTTGCTCTGTGTAATTATAAATTCTGCAGACTCTATGATGAATAAAAGCAGGAAATGAATAAAATGCATTGGCCCAACCATGTCTGAAGTCTCCTATTCCAAGCTCCCAACTGCTACTCTTATTACAGCTGGCATAGGCAGCACTCAGATATCTCAAATTAAAAAACATTTTCTGAAATCCATTGAGTCATTTTGCTCTGTTCCCCGTAACTCCTTGTCACTCAGTCGTCTGCTGCTCAGTTATGGAGTTTGGAAGCCAGGTGGGTGAATTCACTTTTCACCAAATCCCTATGAGCTTTTGTCTAAATTGTCTGGCTACACAAAAGATCAGCTTGAAACTTATTGCTCACCTCTTATCTATTCAGTGGTTTGATGGAACAGCAAGGAATATCGTTAAAGACAATGAGGCATCAACTCCTTTAATTATTCTCTCTTAAGAATCTGCCATTTCAGACTGTCTATTTCTGATTTGGAATCATGACATTTTAACCTCTTCTTGATTAAAGGTTTCCATCTCCATCTCAAAGAATGCTTACTTATATGTGGTTTTGCACAAATGGCTTAACCTTTCTGCATCTCAGTTTCATCTGTTATAAAATGGAAATAATTACAATGTGTTCTGTCCTCCCAGCATGTAGCATGCATGCTCTGTGCCTAGTCTCCCTGTGAGGTCAACAGTAACTCCACATGTGGAAAGGGAGATAGATAATAAGTGGAGAGATATCTGAGACTGGGAGTGGGGCAAAAAGCAAGACTTGAGGCAGAGAAAAATGTGAGGAGCATATCACTGAAGTTCTAGAGTCCTTTGCTACTATGATCTGAGATAGAGATAGAGATAATAGAGATGATAGAAACAGAGATAGAGATATCTTGCTTTTAGCTCCATTCTCTTGCATTCATGATAAATGTCCCCTTCCATATGCATTGTTCCTGTTGACCTCAAAAGGAGTCCCTGCATACATGCTAAATGCCTCTTAGAGCTCTGATGTAGCCATGAGTGAACTACTCAGCAATATTTATTTACATCCAGCTGCTGAACATGGTGCTGACGGGGACAAACACATCTAAAATGAAAGTTTCAAGATGGAGGAACTCAGGCATTGTGGTTGGGTTAAACAAATGATTATAAATGGGAAACTGAGAAGGTTTTCTCTGATCTCAGCTGGGATTTTTCCATGAAAGAATACATTACAAAAAACTAAAGTAGAGACAGAAACTACAAACTGCATTGGTGAGGGTTTTCTCTAATTTCATCAAGATATTTTCCATGAGGCAGTAGAGTATACTCTCAGAATCTAGTGAGCAACTGAAGTAGGAACAAAGACTTCAAGGCCATGTCCATTCTAAAGTTAAAGCTTGAGAACAGTAAACAGAAGGGACATGAAATAATGGTGAATTTTAAAAAAGATGTTTCCTCCACATCTACTTCTCTTTCTACAAACCTGTGGCATCACTGCAAGATGGAAGAAGAAAAGCTAGGCCATAATCTAGCAGGCAGGAGTGTGACCTTGCCAAACCAAAAGTTGGCAGAAAAATTCAAACGATAGAATTATCGAATTTACAAATTATAAAAGTATTTAGCAACTGGCTAATACAACTCATATCTGGAAAAGGATCCCCACTACCACACACCCAATAAGGGGTTATATAGTTTCTGTCTGAAGAGATCGAATGAGGGGGTTGAACTGCAGCCTAGGTAGCTCATTCCAATTTTAACAGCTCTAGTTGCTTGGGAATCCTGCTGTTAAACTTACATTTTCCACACTGAAAGCTATGCCTTTTGTTCTTGGTCCTACCTTCTGGAGCAGAACAGAACAGAACTAAGCTTCCTTCTGAATGGTAGCTACTAGGAAGGAGGTGGAACCCTCATTCTTTGACAGCAGTCTTCACAGATAATGGATTTTTTATCTGGGGAAGCTCCCTTGAAAACATTAATTTCTTCCCTTTGCTTGGAGACTGGCATAGAAATGATTCAACAACAACAAATAGATTCCTAGTGAGCTACAAATTTGGTTTGAAGACTCTCCTATGTCTTTGAGAATAAGGTTGCCTGTTCTCACTGGGGGTAGCACTTTTAGAAGCTGAGGATTCAAAGTTTTTCTTACACTTTTTTTCCAGAGTGAAAACAGCAAACGTTTGGGAATCAAAGGAGTTGGGTCTCCATCACTTCCTACTTGTGAAACGTTGGGTGTAGTGGATAGAATGCTCAACCTGGGGAAGACTTGAGTTTGCCTCAGATGCTAGTTGTGTAACCCTGGATAAGTCATTTAATATTTCAGTGCATGAATTTCCAGTTCTGTAAAATGAGGATATCAATTGTTAATAACATCCTTCCCAACTTTAAATCTTTGATCCTGTGATCATGGGCCTCTTAAATGTCACATATGGCTTGATTCCTCAAGCCCTCTTGGACCTCTGAACCCAGTGTCTAAAGCCCACAATGATTCACAGGAAAGTTGAAGAAGTCTACAGGGGTTAAGCTTGAATCATCCTCAAAGGGATCCTAGGCACAAGAAGATGCCAGTAGCATTAGCTAGAGAATGTAAATGACTAAGGATTGTTGCCAGAAAGAAAATCAAAATCAGCTATTCATGAGAAATGGTAAAGTATGTTAAATCTAGATAGGTAAGTGGCCTCAAAATCGAGTACACAGAGAATGTTCCAAGAGGGCAGGGAGCAGTGAGCCTTGCCAGAATTATTTACTCTTGGGGACATCACATCTGATAGTAATCCTCAGCTGCATCCACACACACTTTCTTGTACTTTCACAAAGGTTTCTGTCTGTACTACAAAAGGTAAACAGTGACTCTCAAAATCTTAATAGCTCTCTCAAAGAGTTAAGAACCAACTATCTCAATTGCCAACCATGATACTAGAGGACTCATGATGAAACATTCTACCCACCTCCTGATAGAGGGGTGATGTGATCAGAGTGTAGACTGATACACAAAGAGTGTTGGACCAGGAGTCAGGAGGACCTAAGTTCAAATTTAGCCTCGGATATGTACTAGCTGTGTGACCCTGGGCAAGTCACTTGACATCTGCCTCTATTTCTGCATCTCTAAAATGGGAATAATAATAGCACCCACCTCCCAGGGTTGTTGTGAGAATCAAATAAGATAATATTTGTAAAGCACTTTGCCAACTTTAAAGTGCTATCTAAATGCTAGCTAATAGTGCACATATATACATACACATATAATTTTTAATTTTAAATAATTTTAAATCTTATTTAATATTGTATTTTTCCCCAATTACTTATACAAACAATTTTAACATTCTTTTTTTATTTGACTTCCAAATTCTCACATTCTTTCTCCCTCCTCCCTCATTAAGAAGGCAAGGAATTTGCCGTAGGTTATACATGTATAGTCATACAAAATACTTTTCCATCTAAGTCGTTCTATGAAAGAAAACATACAAAAAAAACCTCAAGAAAACTAAAGAAAGTAAAGAAAAAGTATCTTTGATCTGCATTTAGATCTCTACCAGTTCTTTCTCTGGAGATGGATAGAACCTTTCATCATATGTCCTGCAGAATTGTCTTGGTTCATTGTATTGCTGAGAATAGCTAAGTTATTCATAGTAGATCTTCATATAATATTGCTATTACTGTCTTATACTGTGTATAATGTTCTCCTGGTTCTGCTCATTTCAGTTTGCATCAGTTCATGTAAGTCCCTGTTTTTCTGAGAGCATCCTGTTCATCATTTCTTAAAACACAATGGTATTCCATCACAATCATATACAATATCTTGTTTAGCCATCTCCCAATTCATGGATATCTCTCAATTTCCAATTCTTTACCACCACTAAAAGAGCTGCTATAAATATTTTTGTACACATAGGTCCATTTCCTTTTTGTTTTTTATCTCTTTGGGATACAGAACTAGTAGTGGTATTGCTTGGTCAAAGGGTATGCATGGTTGTATAGCCCTTTGAGAATAGTTCTAAATTGCTCTCCAGAATAATTGAATCAGTTTATGACTTCACAAATAGTATTTAGTTTTTTTAATTTTCCCACATTCCCTCTAACATTTGTCATTTTCCTGTTCTGTCATACTAGCTAATCTGATGGGTGTGAGGTAGTAGCTCAAAGGTGTTTTGATTTTCTTTTATCTCATCAATAGTGATTTAGAACACTTTTTTCATGACTATGGATAGCTTTGATCACTTGTCTGAAAACTGCTTGTTCATATCCTTTGACCATTTATCAATTGAGGAATGGCTCTTATTTCTATAAATTTGACTTGGTTTTCTATATGTTTGAGAAATGAAGTCTTTATTGGAGAAACTCACTGTAATTTTTTTCACAGTAATGATTGACAACTATGTATTTCTCTCCATCCTATTTTCTCGCTGTTTATCCTACTCTCTCCTTTCACCCTGTCCATTCTCAATAGTGTTTTGCTTCTGACCTTTACCTCCCCCAAACTGCCCTCCCTTCTATCAACTCCCCTCCCCTTCTCTCATCCCATTCCCCTCCTACTTTCCTGTATGGTAAGATAGATTTCCACACCCAACTGAGTATGTATATTATTCTCTCTTTGAACCAGTTCTGATGAGAGTAAGATTCATGTGCTCCCCTCCCTGCTTCCTCTATTTTCCCCTCTACTGTAAAATCTCTTTCAGGCTTCTTTTATATTAGATAATTTATCCCATTCTACCTCACCCTTTCTCCTTCTCCCAGTGCCTTCTTCCTTCTCATCCCTTAATTTTATTTTTTTAGATAAACATGCCATCACATTCAACTTACACCTGTGCTTTCTGTCTATTCTAACTGCCCTAATAATAAGAAAGTTTTTATGGGTTACAAGTATCATTTTCCCATGTAGGAATGTGACCAGTTTAACCTTATTAAGCCCCTTATGATTTCCCTTTCCCATTTATCTTTTTATGCTTTTCTTGAGTCTTGTATTTGAAAGTCAAATTTTCTATTCAGCTCGGGTCTTTTCATCAAGAATGCTCAAAAGTCCTCTAGTTCATTGAATGCCCATTTTCCCCCTGAAAAATTCCTCTGGATCTTATAGATTGGACGACAGTAGGTCCCTGACCAAGCACCACTAAATGTTATCTTTTGGACCCTTCTGGCTCAGATTGAATATAAATAGTAACTGGTTCTTTTTTGGCTAGCAACCCTGAGGGTCTTCCCCTCCCAATTTGACTCACTTGGCTCCCTTCTTGACTCACTTCTTAAATAGGCCTATTCACTGAATGGGTGTTGCCTCATTCGAAGTGAGAACCTGAAAAGACCTTAGCTTAAAAGGGCCAAGGTCTCCCTCTGCATCCTGGGCCATCTCCAGTCATCCTGATCAATATCTGGCCACTGGACCTAGATTGCTCTGGAGGAGAAAATGAGGCTGGTGACTTTGCACAGCCCTGCCTCACTCAAATCAAAGTCAATTTCAAGTCATGTCATCACCTCCCTAATGTCATGGTCCTCTTTGAGAACAAAGGACAAACTACAATACTCAGTTTTGCTAGGTAGGTTATTCTTGGTTGTAATTCTAGCTCCCTTTGCCTTCCAGAATAACATATTCCAAACCCTCTGATTCTTTAATATAGAAGCTGCTAAATCCTGTGTTATCCTGACTGTGGCTCCATGATAATTGATTTCTTTCTTTTTGGCTGCTTGCAATATTTTCTCCTTGATCTGGGAGCTCTGGAATTTGGCTATAATATTCCTGGGAGTTTTCATTTTTGTATCTCTTTCAGAAGGTGATTGGTGGACTCTTTCCATTTCTATTTTACCTTTTGGTTCTGGAATATCAGAGCAGTTTTCCTTGATATTTTCTTGAAAGATGATGTCTAGGCTCTTTTTTTGATCGTGACTTTCAGGTAATCCAATAATTCATAAATTATCTCTCCTAAATCTATTTTCCACATCTCTTGTTTTTCCAGTGAGTTATTTCACATTTTGTTCTATTTTTTTCCTCTTTTGATTTCATTTTATTGTTTCTTGGTTTCAGAAAGTCATTAGCTTCCACTTGCCCAATCCTAACTTTTAAGGAATTATTTTTTTCAGTGAGCTTTTGTAGATACTTTTCCATTTGGCTAATTCTACTTTTTAAGGCGTCCTTCTCTTCAGTGAATTTTTGTATGTCTTTTTCCATTTGGCCAATTCTGCTTTTCAAGGCATTCTTCCCTTCCTTGGATTTTTGTGCCTCTTTTACCATTTTCCCTATTCTGTTTGTTGAGGCATCATTTTCTTCAGTATTTTTTGTGGCTCCTTTACCAAGCTATTGACTCTTTGTTCATGATTTTCTTTTTTTAATTTTCATTTCTTTTTTAAATTGTTTTAGCTTTTATTCAGTATTTTATTTTTCCCCAGTTACATGTAAAAACAATTTTTAACATTCATTTTAAAATTTTGAGTTCCAAATTCTCTCCCTTCCTCCCTCCCCAACCCATCCCCATTGAGGCAAGCAATTCCATATAGGTTACATATGTTTAGTCATGCAAAACATATTCATAATAGACATGTTGTAAAAGAAAACATAGACAAAAAAAGACCTCAGGAAAAATAAAGTTAAAAAAAAGGATGTTTCATTCTGTGTCCAGACACCAACAGTTCTTTCTCTGGGGATGGGTAGCATTTTTCATCATAAGTCCTTCAGAGTTATCTTGGATCATTGTATTGCTGAGATTAGCTAAGTTATTCACAGCAGCTCATCTTACAGTATTGCTGTTACTTTGTACACAGTACATTTCACTTTTCATCGGCTCATGCAAGACTTTCCAGGTTTTTCTGAGAGCATGCTGCTTATTGTTTCTTATAGTACAATAGTATTCCATCATAATCACATGCCACAACTTGTTCAGCCATTCCTCAATTGATGGGCATCCTCTCAATTTCTAATTCTTTGCCCCCATAAAATATCTGCTATAAATATTTTTGTACATGTAGATACTTTTCCTTTTTTGTTTTTTATCTCTTTTGAGATATGTTTATGATTTTCTTGCATCACTCTCATTTCTTTTCCCAATTTTTCTTCTATGTCTCTTACTTGATTTTTTAAAAATCTTTTATTAGTTCTTCCATGGCCTGAGACCTATTCATATTTTTCCATGCAAAAATTTTGACTTTGTTGTCACTCTTCTGAATGTATTTTGATCTTCCTTGTCACTACAGTAACTTTCTATGGTTAGAGTTTTTCTATTGTTTGCTCATTCTCCAGTATATTTCTTGACTTTTTAGTCTATGCTAAAGTGGGGCTCTGTTTCCCAAGTGGAGGAAGCACTGTCCCAAACTTCAGGTTTTTTGTGCAGCTATTTTCAGAGGTAATTCTGGGGACCTGTAAGTTTTTGGCTCTTCCAAGGTTGTATAATCTAGGGAGAGCTATATTTACTACTCTCCTGTACTGTGCACTGGTTTGTGAGCTGCCACAAGCACGCTTTTCAGTCCTGAAACTGTGACTAGGGTCCCTGCTCCCCTGCAACTGCAAACTCTGCTGCGCTAATGCTCACCCTCACACCAGAACTGTAACCCAGATCCAAGTATAGGCAACGCAACAGAATCTTGCCCCTGGTGCCAGCAAAGGGACCCCTATAAATTTCCTGACCTGTTGTCTGATCCCCTTACTGTCTGTGAGCTGGAAGGTCTAGAAAGTTCCACCGCTGCCACTAATTCAGTTGCCCTGAGGCCTGATCCTGGTCTTCTGGGGCTGGGGCTGCGCTGGTGTTGCCTGTGCTGGACTGCACTCCTCTGACCCTAGTGCAACAGACCTTTCCCGCTGACCTTCTAAATTCTTGGGCTGGAAAATTGTTTCACTCCATCTTTTTGTGGGTTCTGCTGCTCTAGAATTTGTTTTGAGTCATTATTTAAAGGCATTTAGAGGAATTTGGGGAAGAGCTCAAAAGAGTCCCTGCCTTTACTCTGCCATCTTGGTTCCACCTCTTAAATGTTCTTTAATGTAATTTAATGTTCTGTTCTTTAAGCTAATTTGTCTTAACATAATCAACATGAATTTATATCCTATTTGTTCATGAGCATATGCTCTTATATTCAAGAAAAATCTCTATGCATGAGGAGCAATCTACAAAGGTGTAGCAGATACCCAATATTAAAAGATCTCTGAGTATGAAAACTGGACATTTTTTTTGGGAAAGGAGGGCAAACCCAGGAAGATCATAAGAGGACTTTGTAACAAGTACATATGATTGCAAGATAAACTCAAGGATATTACATGCTTTCTCCAGCTCTCCCAACATAGAGGCTTTATTAGCTTTCACAAATTGATAGCTCCTTTTTATAACTGAAGGCACAAAATACTGAGAAGTTACATGCTACTATCACGTGTGTTGTTGTTTTCTGGGAGGAAGTGAGAGAGCAGGTTTACTGACATTGTAATAAAGAAGTGAATTGCTTGTCTATTGAAGCCTGAGTGTTCTGATGATCCCTTGGCTTAAGGCATAAAGTTGCCTTTGTATAATTCTATAATTTGTTGTCTTGTGGGGGGAGAGAGGCTCATTCTCATTAGAATTTATTTCATAGTTGTTTGACCTTTGAGCTGTAGTTTGAATAGTTTCATTTGAAAATTATGGCATTTTCATCACATCATTGAAAATTGCCTTAATCTAGTAAATGGTGATGTCAGTTTTGGATTGATAGAGACAGTAGAAAGCTCTTAGACAACTTTACAGACACTCCAGGAAATACATGTCCTTAAAGTAATTTCTTCCATTTCTCTCTGTATAAAATATATTTCTATATAAAAAATATTCTCCATTTCAATGTATAAAAAAGAACTGAGCAGAACTCTTACCAGTCAATCTTTTTTTTTTAACTTAAGCTGTCTCATGTTAGAACAATCCAACACTATTTCTGCATACTGAGAAAAATCCAGAAGACTTCAGATTTCTTAACCGAGGGATTTATCATTTGTAAGTAGGTCGGCAGTCTTTGGGTAGTCTGTACAGAAGTAAGCATTTAATTTTTTTTTTAAATTTAAATTTATTTATTTAACATATTTGGTTTTCAGTATTGATTTTCACAACAGTTTGAATTACAAATTTTCTCCCCATTTCTACCCTCCCCCCCCCACTCCAAGATGGCATATATTCTGGTTGCCCTGTTCCCCAGTCAGCCCTCCCCTCTATCACCCCCCTCCCCTCTCATCCCCTTTTCCCTTCCTTTCTTGTAGGGCAAGATAAATTTCTACGCCCCATTGCCTGTGTATCTTATTTTTTAGTTGCATGCAATAACTTTTTTTTTTTGAACATCTGATTTTAAAACTTTGAGTTCCAAATTCTCTCCCCTCTTCCCTTCCCACCCACCCTCCCTAAGAAGTCGAGCAATTCAACCTAGGCCACACATGTATCATTATGTATAACCCTTCCACAATACTCATGTTGTGAAAGGCTAACTACATTTTGCTCCTTTTCAACCCATCCCACTTTATTGAATTTTCTCCCTTGACCCTGTCCCCTTTCCAAAGTGTTTGTTTTGATTACCTCCACCCCCATCTGCCCTCCCCTCCATCATCCCCCCCACTTTTATTTTTTTTTATCTTCCTCCCTCTTCTTTCCTGTGGAGTAAGATACCCAACTGAGTATGTATGGTATTCCCTCTCAGGCCAATTCTGATGTGAGCAAGGTTCACTCATTCCCCCCTCACCTGCCCTCTCCCCTCCTCCCACAGAACTGCTTCCTCTTGCCACCTTTATGCGAGATAATCCACCCCATTCTATCTCTCCCTATCTCCCTCTCTCAGTATGTTGCTCTCTCATCCCTTAATTTCATTTTATTTCTTTTAGATATCTTCCCTTCATCTTCAACTCACCCTGTGTCTGTTCTCTCTCTTTTACATATATATATATATATATATACATAAATATATACATATATATAAACACACACATATATATACACATACATACATATACACATAGATATATACATACATACACATTCACTTATATATATACATAAACATATACATATATATGCATATTCCCTTCAACTACTCTAATACTGAGGTCTCATGAATCATACACATCATCTTTCCATGTAGGAATGTAAAAAAAACAGTTCAACTTTAGTAAGTCCCTTGCAATTTCTATTTCTTGATTACCTTTTCATGCTTCTCTTGATTCTTGTGTTTGAAAGTCAAATTTTCTATTCAGTTCTGATCTTTTCACTGAGAAAGCTTGAAAGTCCTCTATTTTATTGAAAATCCATATTTTGCCTTGGAACATGATACTCAGTTTTGCTGGGTAGGTGATTCGAGGTTTTAATCCTAGCTCCATTGACCTCCGGAATATCGCATTCCAAGACCTTCAATCTCTTAATGTAGAAGCTGCCAGATCTTGGGTTATTCTGATTGGGTTTCCACAATACTCAAATTGTTTCTTTCTGGCTGCTTGCAGTATTTTCTCCTTGATCTGGGAGCTCTGGAATTTGGCGACAATATTCCTGGGAGATTTCTTTTTGGGATCTATTTGAGGAGGCGATCGATGGATTCTTTCAATTTCTATTTTGCCCTGTGGCTCTAGAATATCAGGGCAGTTCTCCTTGATAATTTCTTGAAAGATGGTATCTAGGCTCTTTTTTTGATCATGGCTTTCAGGTAGTCCAATAATTTTTAAATTATCTCTCCTGGATCTATTTTCCAGGTCAGTGGTTTTTCCAAGGAGATATTTCACATTGTCTTCCATTTTTTTATTCCTTTGGTTCTGTTTTATAATATCCTGATTTCTCATCAAGTCACTAGCTTCCACTTGCTCCAATCTAATTTTTAAAGTAGTATTTTCTTCAGTGGTCTGTTGGACCTCCTTTTCCATTTGGCTAATTCTGCCTTTCAAGGCATTCTTCTCCTCATTGGCTTTTTGGAGCTCTTTTGCCATTTGAGTTAGTCTGTTTTTTAAGGTGTTGTTTTCTTCAGCGTATTTTTCAGTATTTTTGGGGGTCTCCTTTAGCAAGTCATTGACTTGTTTTTCATGGTTTTCTCGCATCCTTCTCATTTCTCTTCCCAATTTTTCCTCTACTTCTCTAACTTGCTTTTCCAAATTCTTTTTGAGTTCTTCTATGGCCTGGGGCCAGTTCATGTTTTTCTTGGAGGCTTTTGTTGTAGGCTCTATGACTTTGTTGTCTTCTTTAGGCTGTATGTTTTGGTCTTCTTTGTCACCAAAGAAAGAATCCAAAGTCTGAGACTGAATCTGGGCGCGTTTTCGCTGCCTGGTCATATTCCCAACCAACTAACTTGACCCTTGAGTTTTTCAGTGGGGTATGACTGCTTGTAGACTAACGAGTTCTATGTTCCACATTTGGGGGGGAGGTGCCAGCTCTGTCAGACCCGCACTGCTCCTTCCCCAAGAACCCCCAACCCGAACTGGGCTTAGATCTTCGGCAGGCTGTGCACCCCTGCTCTGATCCGCCACTTAATTTCTCCCACCAGGTGGGCCTGGAGCCGGAAGTAACAACAGCTGTAGCTGCCCCACCTCCGCTGCCCCCGGGGCTGGAAGCCGAACCGCGAACTCCTTCCACTCCCGCAGCTTTTCCCACTAATCTTCTCCGCAGTCTTTGGTGTTTGTGGGTCGAGTGGGTCTGGTAACTGCCGCAGCTCACTGATTCAGGGCGCTAGGGCCCCCTCTGCCCGGCTTCTGGTCTGGATGGTCCACGCCGTTCAGGCTGGGTTCTGCTCCACTCCGTTCCCAGCTCCCAGCTCCCAGCTCCGTGTGGAATAGACCTCACCCAGAGACCATTCAGGCTGTCCTGGGCTGGAGCCCTGCTTCCCTCTGCTGTTCTGTGGGTTCTGCCGTTCTAGAATTGGTTCAGAGCCATTTTTTATAGGTTTTTGGAGGGACTCGGTAACAGAGCTCACTCTAGTCCGTGCTTACCAGCTGCCATCTTGGCTCCGCCCCCTTGGGTACAG
Source organism: Trichosurus vulpecula (assembly GCF_011100635.1). Lineage (NCBI taxonomy): Eukaryota > Metazoa > Chordata > Mammalia > Diprotodontia > Phalangeridae > Trichosurus > Trichosurus vulpecula. The sequence continues at coordinate 137,809,762 of NC_050577.1, read as the reverse complement.
TTTTTAAAAATCTCACGGTTTGTGACGTTTTCACAAGAGGCCAGATTCAATCTAGTGAGCTGGATTGAATCTGAGCCCTGAGTAAGCATTTAATTTAATAGGAATATTTCACATTTAATTAAGAGATCAGGGCCACAGACTGAAACATTTTCACAAGTTATTGTTTCCTTTCTTCAGTAAAAAAAAATAGCAAAGCAAAAAGCAAGATCTTGGACATCCATTTCAGCCCTCTTTGAGAATGACTGTATTTTTTAACCTCAATAAATGTTCAATTTAAATGTTATCATTCGTTTTATACGGAGGAGGTTGAGACAGAAGAATTATTATTGATTTACATTATTTTAATTGACCGAGAGAGGAATTTGTCGCTGACTTTAGACTAAGAGAAAACATTTGCCAGTAAAAACATTTTGAAGTTTATTAAGTGAAAACATTCTTTTGGTTGGTTGTACATAAAAAACCTGATGGTTTTAATTTTTATTTCTGAATATGAATCTTTAAATTATGTTATTAGTTGTATCTATCCTTTGTAAAATAAGACATTTATGTATAATGTGGTTGCTCTGGCCTTACTCTCTCAGGACCAGGGCTGTATTATAATAACCTCAGGATTCTCCAGTACCCTAAAAGGAGCTGGGGATGTCTTTTTCCTCTGTGATCAGCTCGAGCCCCCAACAACTGTGTTTTCCTTTTTTTTTTTAATTTATTTTTAAAATGTATTTTTCCAAATGCATGTAAAAACAACTTCAACCATTTTTACAATTTTGAGTTCCAAATTCTCTCTCACCCTCCTTCCCCTTTTTTTCATTGAGAAGGCAAGCAATTTCATAAAGGTCATACTTGTACAGTCATGCAAAACCTGTTTTCACATTAGTCATGTAAAAGAAAACACAGACCAAAAAAAAAAAAACAAGAAAAATAAATTTTAAGAGTTATGCTTCAATCTGCATTCAGATTTCAGAAGTTCTTTCTCTGGAGGTGGAGAGCATATTTCCTCAGAGGTCCTTCAGAATTGTCTTGGATCTTTATAATGCTGAGAATAGCTAAGTCATTCACAGCTGATTATCATGCAATATTGCTGTTGCTATGTACAATGGTCTTCAGGTTCTGCTCATTTCACTTTGCATCAGTTCATGTAATTCTTTCCAGGCTTTTCTGAAAGCATCCTGCACATAATTTCTTATAGGGCAATAACATTCCATTGCAGTCATATACCACAACTTGTTCAGCCATTCCCCAGTTGATGGGCATCCCCTCAACTTCCAATTCTTTGCCACCAAAAAAAGAGGGACTATAAATATTTTTGTGCATAAAGATCCTTTTCCTTTTTCTTTTATCTCTTTGGAGTACAGACCTAGGAGTAGTATTGGTAGGTTATAGGATATGCGATTTTATAGCCCTTTGGGCATTGTTCCAAATTGCCCTCCAGAATAGCTGGATCAGTTCACAACTCCACCAACAGTTCATTATTGTCCCAATTTTCCCACATCCTCTCTAATATTTGTCATTTTCCTTTTCTGTCATATTAGCCAGTCTGATAAGTGTGAGGTGGTACCTCAGAGTTGTTTTAATTTGCACTTCTATAATCAATAGTGATTTAGAGCATTTTTTCATGACTCTAGATAGTTTTGATTTCATCTCGAAATTACCTGTTCTTATGCTTTGACCATTTTATCAATTGAGGAATGATTCATATTCACATAAATTTGACTCAGTTCTCCATATATTCGAGAGATGAGACCTTTCTCAGAGAAATTGTAAAAAAAATTCCTCCAGTTTTCTGCTTTCCTTCGAATCTTGACTGTATTGATTTTATTTGTGCAAAACATTTTAATCTAATGTATTCAAATCTATCAATTTTATATTCCATAATATTCTCTATCTCCTGTTTGGTAATAAATTCTTCCCTTATCCATAGATCTGATGGGTACACTATTCCATGCTCCCCGATTGGCTTACAGTATTATCCTTTATGATTTAATCATGTACCCATTTTGATCTTATTGTGGTATATGGTGTGAGGTGTTGGTCTATATTTAGTTTCTGCCAAACTGCTTTCCAGTTTTGTTTCCCCTTTTCTTTGGGGGCCTAGTAACTAGAAGCCTATTTCTATTTAACCACGTAGCATCTGATTAGTTGTTTTCAAAGGGATAATTGTGTCAAACATATAGCAAGAGCAAACATTACTCCCAACACCTTGGAGGCATAATCCTCTCCCTATCACTTGGGTCTCTGGAAAATGGAAATGGGAGGATTAGACTCACAGCTTAGTTCAAATGTATATAACACTAATCCCATCAAATACAAGTCCAAAGCCAGAGGTCTGGTTTCTGCTGGGCTAGAGTCTAGGACTAGGACTCCTCAGGGTCTAGCTGCTTGGCTGGCTGCAATGTCCAGTCTGGATTCTTGGGAGCCTTAATTTCTGCAGTTCTCTCTACTAATTACTTTAGGAAAATACTCTCCGTGGTGGTTCTATGAATAGAATAAGGAATCGCATTCCCCCAAAAGGACAACAGAAGTCTAACCCTAGACAGGGCCCCTACATTAATTTTCTTGCTTGCCTTCCATTGCCATTGATTTGAAGACAGGATACCTGGATTTAAATCAAAGGATTTGGTACTTGTCACCTGTGTGACCTCACAGGGCTTGCTTAACCTCTCTTGACCTCCATTGACTGTTTGTAAAATGACTAAGATAGATAAGTGATCTCAGAGCTTCATTCTTGTGCTAAATCCTAAAATATTATGACCTTATATCCCAGGAAGGTTATAGCAATACCTCTTCTCTCTTAGATTCATAGAATCCTAGGATTGGAAAGAAATGAATTGGTCATCTCCTTCTAATCTATCACCCATATGAGAGACCCTTCTCCAGCATCTAAGGGACTAGAGTTGACCTGGAAAGGAGGAGGACTGGTGTAAATAGAGATGAGTGCTTAAGAGCAGATAGTACTAGGCAGCTTGCTTTACTGAATATAAGTGCTATGTTTGATGATTAGAATTGAGAAATCAGAAGGGCTTTATCACCTTAATGTTTCAAATGAAGTTATTTCAGTACTGCAAAGTCCTATAATTTGACAGAAGGTTGGTAACTCCTTCACCAACATAGAGGACCACCTTTACACAGCTTAAGTAGACAAATCTTCATGAATTATTTGGAATGAAAAAAATCATTTCTTTGTGGACAACCCTGTGCTTATGAGCATCACTGAATTAACACTGGGCCAGAGATCAATATTTTTCCAGAATGAAGGAGTAAACTTTCTTTCACTTACACTTTGCCTTCCTAGCCTTCAAGAACGCATAGGATTCAGACCTGGAAAGAACATTAGAGATCTAATGAGTCTAAATCCCCTCCTCTCCCTCCACCACCACCCCCCTCCCAATTTGCAGTTGAAGAAACTGAGGCACTTGCTTTCCTGCAAGTGGTTAAGGGATTTACCCAGGGTCACACAACTAGTAAATATAAGCCTAGATCTTCCTGACTTTAAGCTCATTGCTGGTCTGCAATATCTTGTTGTCTTTGAACCCAAAGATACAATAAGACTTCAGTAACAATATATCGAAGACCTGTAATTTTTTAGTCCGCATATTTTAGGAACTCCCTCCACCAACACAAATAACAACCTGTCTACCACTTACAGTTTTAGAAAGTTACCTAATACAATGTAAAGTTTGTGTCTTGCACCTGTCTTAGAGTTGGTGTCAGAGGTAGGATTTAAACCTATTTCTTCCTGACTCCAAGTCCAGTATTCTATCCATTATGACTTGTTATCTCAGAGCGTGTGTGTGTGTGTGTGTGTGTGTGTGTGTATGTGTGTGTGTGTGTGATAGAATGCAAATATAAATTCTTATCCCTGGAGAGCAATGATCACTCTATATTAGGTCACAGATAAAAATGATAATGCGCAATCAAGAGTCCCTTCAATACTGGGAACATTGTTAGCTCATTGGAAGATTGCCAACCTTGAGATCATATATTATATTACATCATATTTCAAGATATTACAGCTATTTGACTTTGCCAATGGGAAAATTTTCTCAAAAGTGAATATGCTTACAACATCACACTTAGAATAGTATGCCAAGAGGTTTTAGAAAACAGAGGGTGGTCTCACAATTGTATGACAGAGTTTGAAGTATTTTACCCATACTATAAAAGTAGGACATGCTGTGGCAATATTAAGGTTAATCCTTGTATTAGCATTCCTTCCAGCTAGAAAGTCAAAGTGGTTTTGTAGAAAGCAACATGTCTGCATTCTGTTCTGAGAAAAGATGCCTACCAATTCCTAATTATGTGTTCAAAATAGCATGTGGAAGGAATATAAAATTAGCAAAGGGTTTCTTACCCCCTAAAACATTATTATTCAAAGTATATTTACCAAGATATTTTGTGTTTTTACTTTCTGCCCAAAGTGTAGTTCAAGATCCATAACCAATGACCGCCCACTTTCTTAGAGCTCCAAGAAGTATGTAAAAACTATGACATTAGAAGCTATATTCTTTTTAGCAAGGACCCTCATCTAAGCCCGTTTTCTTTGTCTCTTTTCCTTTCAGGCATGTTATAATGCTAATACATTATGCTAAACTGATTCTTATAAAATACAAAGTAAAATACAAAATGATACATATATTATAATAATGGCTCCTAAATAAGTAAGACATCTAGCCTGGATGGTAATAGTCTCATACCTATTGAAAATACTGTCTGTGATTAAATTGTTTTAGTATAAGATTGTCCCAGTCATTTAGTTGTTAAATTCTACAAAATCAAAGATCCCTTTGACCTGGGTGAGATTTTAATAATGAGTCCACCATCAACTAACGGGGAGGCACAGAGTTAGGCATCAAAACTCAAAATATTTCTATTCAACTCAGTTCTTAATTGGCATTGTGTGGCCCTATCTATCTGTAGAAAAACAAGGATGAGAATGAGAGCAAAAAGAACAAGAATGAGGATAAGAACATCCTCGGATTTACAATTTACTTAAGAGAATAAATATTGGATAGAAACTCCATGAGGATACAGATCAAGCATTTTTTTGTCTTTCCTGGCACAGAAAATCTTATAATAAGGCATCTAGAAAGCACAATGGACAGCATCCTGGGCCAGGAAAACAAGTTCAAATTTAGCCTCAGGTACTTGTTGTGTGAGTCTGGGCAAGTGGCTTAAGCTCTAATTTTGCTGTTGATTAACAAATATTAGTTGCATTTTTATACAAAGATTTTTTATACAAAGATTTTTTTCCTCTTCAACTAATTCATTTCTTAAGCAAAGTCCATTAATTTTGTTGATGTACAAGTTTTTCAGTTTCATATATTCAGTTATTCATTTTGTCTTTTGTAATTGCTTCTATCATATATATGTGTATATATACATATATCATACATACGTACATATATTCCATCCACATGTATGCTGCACACATTCTGTATATGCTATCCTTATACATGTTGTCTTCCCCCATTAGAATAATATGATCTCTTTATGGACAGAGACTGTGTAATTTTTGCCTTTGCACCCCCACTACTTAGTACAGTGCCTGACACGTATCTAAATGCTTATTGACCGAATGACTGGAATGATGGAGCTATTTCAAAGCTATTTCCATCCACAACTATAGTCATTGTTAGACCCGTCCCAGCTGTTTTGAAGATACTTTCTTTTCTTTTCTTTTTTTAAAAAAGTAGAACCTCTTGGACTGCAGCTTTCATCTTTTGCCTTTTCCCTTCAGCAGCTTTCTTCCCCCACCATGAATTTTTAAATCAAAACTAGGGTCAAACTTAGTGACCATCACTCCCCTTAGAAACTCATGTGGGGGCAAATGATAATGCCGGAAGGATCTAAGAAAGCATTTCTAGGGTTTACAAAGTCCTTGATAAAAAAACGAGAGCTTAAGGACACAGGTGGTAGGTTTTGTGCAGGGGTTTCAGAAGAGGAAGGAAGATTTCAAAAGTAAAAATTATTTAAGATGGTAATGTATTGCTCATAGACATAAAACATAAAAATGGTGGACTCTTGGCCTTGGGTAAAGTGTACATATTGAAGGCTAGTAAAGTATATATTTGCCTAGTATCTTGAAAATCTAATCAAAAGAGTTCGAAACAGAAAATGAAAGAAGACTGCCCACACATCTGAAAATTCAGCTACAAAGAGTAGTAGGTACAACATAGGAAGAAAATTATCAGAGAAATCTAGTAATTCTCAGACGTAGTATCTAAAAATAGAAGTAACAACAAAACTCAGGGCTGGGGGAAGAGCCAAGATGGCAGAGTGAGAAGATACACTGTCAAAGTTACCCCAAAACCTCTTCTACAACAAGGCACAGAGGATGCAGCAAACTCTGTTCCGTGCGGGAAATTCAAAACAATCAACCAAGTCACAATGAGTCATTTTTCCAACCCAGGGCATGTTAGGAAGACAAAAAGAGAGATCTGCTGACACTGGAGAGGAGATGGTCAGGAGCACAGCAAGGCAGTAGTAGCATGGCAAGAGGTAGAAGCAGCAACTGACTTTAGCAGAGACAGCAGTCATGAGGAGCAACCCAGAGCCCAGGGACAGTAAAGGGACTGAAAACCTGGGCAAAAAGAGATCCTGTGAGACCCCTGTACTAGCACTGAGCATATGATCAAGTGCCATTCGGCATCTCTGTCACCCATTACTTGGTTCCAGAGCAGCGTGGTTGCAGTCATGAGGGAACAGGGGCCTACCTGTGGAAAGAGTAGACCACAGATCAGGAGGGCAGAAAACAGACTTCTCCCCAGATCACAGGAACACTGAAAACTTATAGGCCCCCAAGACTGAACTGTGAAAGCAACAGAAGGATATAAAAGACAGAAACAGGCCTGGATGGGCCCTGTCTTCCTGGTCTGTATCCAGATTGGATGTGAAGCATGGTCTTGAACTGTCTGATTAGGTGAGTTTTCAGTAATCTACCTACCAGTCAGGACAGTTAAGCCACAAGACACAAAGCACTAATGTGGAAAACACTCTGGACTTGAAGTCAGGAAGACCTGGGACTATTTCCCTTACCAGTTATGTGACTGTGTGTTGCATTTAACTTCCTTCAACTCAGTGTTCATAAACAACTCAGGACTTCATAAGCCATTTAAGGTTTAGGATTCAAAGGGTCTGTGCAGGAACTAGCTACAGATAAAATTATGAAGCAGGTAGTTTGGTTTCACTGTCCTTTCCTGCCCTTCTGAGTTGTCCTATTCCCTTTTGCTCATTTTGATGCCCAGCACTCTGAAATTAAAGTCCCCTTGAAATCAAAGAACACTTATTGGAGAGTTCTTCAGATCTTTCCTCCAGGTAGTACCCTATCATCAGACCTCCCTGATTCCTATCAAAAAAACTTCTCTTTTCTGTGTTTCATTCATCAAGTCTCAGGTGACCAGATAGTCAATTAGGGGAGCATGATGTGGTTGTTAGAGTGCTTGAACTGGTCCTAGGGAGCTAGGTCCTAGGGTTTAATCCTGCACCTGATCCTTACTATCTGTATGACTCAGCAGATCAGTTAACCTTTCTGTCTTAATTTTCTAATTGTAAAATGGGAGTAATAAAACCCATAATGTTGGTATGAGGCTCAAATGAGAAAAAGTGCAAAGCATTTTGTGAACTTCAGATTCCTTAGATAAATGTCAGCTTGTAGGGTCATAGATTTAAAGCTACAATGAACCTTAAAATCGTTCTATTCTAATTCCTTCATTTTACAGATGAGGAAACTGAGACCGAAGAAAGTTACATGACTTGCCAAAGGTCATAGAAGTAGTAAATGACAGAGCTGGGATTTGAATCCAGAGCCATTTCAAATCCAGGGCTCTCTGAGTTATTGTTACCAACCTAAAAAAAAAAAACTAATTTAAACTAAAGCTGTTCATAGCTCACAATATTGTAATGTATTGTTCCTGCCTGAAAACATTTGCAATTTAATGGGAATCTTTAATGCCTTAACCTAAAGGTGACTAATTTTGAAATTTCAGGCACTGTGACAGTCCTGTGATAGGAATACAGTTTTGATTAAGGAACTTTTTGTCTTCCCACAGATTAAATAGGATAGGCCATGCTGATTTTGCCAATGTGTAAATTTTGTCTTAGGACTAGGGAAAGGTCAACACTGAACATGCTGGTGCTTAATGTGGAACAAAGAAAAGAGCCAAAAAATAAAACAGCTTTTCGCCAAAACCTTTATGATACTTAGAAAATACTTTCAGTGTAGGTGTGGCCTTTTATTCAAATAGTCTTCATTTTGCTACTATTTAAACCCATTTCCTTCCCTCGTTCCATGGTGAAAAAAGAATAACTGGTTTTTGTCATCCCTTTATCTCAGGAATAATGTGAAGGTTTAATAAAGGACAATGCAAAACTCTGCAAGTATGAACTGCAAGAAAAACACTTCATGCTGACGGCATCATTATTAAGCGGTCCTGTGTCACCTTGCTATTTTCTACTTGTCACTCACTAATTAAATGTCACTTCTCAATAGCTACATGAGTATAGTGTCAATTGACATCATTTAAAATAGCATCTAAGTACAACTAACCATACCTGGATGCCTACACTAGATTTGTCTTCCCAATCCTAACTCTGTCTGAACCCTCTCCTCTCTGCCCTATTCTTCTCCCCATTTGTGCTTCACCATTAGCACTCCTTCTCCGTAATGTGGTGGGGGCATGCATTATGGTTAAGTTGGAATACGGACCAGGACTTTTTGTGTTACTTTTTTTTTTTTTTTGCTTTCCAAGAAAGGGAAAGCCAGCATTTTGCAGGATAACATTGTTTCCATCTTTTGTGGACATTAGCATCAGCCAATAATTCACTACTATTCTCTGTAAGTTTTATTTGCACTTCTAAGTTCATTGAACAATTTTTTGTTAAGCACCCACTAGCTACAGATCATTTTGCCAGGACAATGAAGAGAGGATGATACAAAGTTTATATGAAGCACCATCTCTTCTCTCAAGGAGCATTCGAAGAGCTACATTTTAATACAGTACTACTATCACTAGGCTTCTAAAGTCTACTAAACTAACAAACAAACCCCCAAGCCTTGAAATTGCCTGATCATGAATTTCCTCTAGACTTTAAGCAAGAATGCAGGAAATCCCTTCACTATGGTAACATTCGATGGGAATTTGTAGTTTGACAAATCAGGTAATGTTACTGGGGTTTTTTTTTAATTCATTTAACAATTATTTGTAAAGCATTTGCTATGTGACAAGTGTTCTAGGCTCTAAGGATAAAAATTTTAATTGGAAAAGTACCCATCCTCAAGGAGGTTATATTTCATTTTATCAATTGATCAATCAACAGATATTTATTAAGTGCCTACTATGTGTGGGGCACTGTGTTAAGTGCTGGGGATATAAAAGAGAGACAAAAGATAGTCCCTGCCCTCAAGGAGCAGCTCAAAATTTAATGGTAGAGACAATAAACAAATACATACCAACAAAACAATTAGGAAATAATTAACAGAGAATAATATGGGTTGGGGGAAAAGTGGAATTTTAGTTACAATTTAAAGAGAGAACCCAATATGTACAAAGGTAAGTAAATTTGAAATATATGCAAAGTATGTAACAAAGAAATTTTTGGTGGGGTAGAGTATGTGAAACCTATGACCCCCTCTTGTAAAAGAATTGCTATCGAAATGGAGAGCAGAGAAATGGGTACAGCAGAGGACGTTTCCCTGTTAGCTGGTTTTATTATGTGTCAATGTAACTACAAGGCATGTTCCCCACCACACCCCTACCACCACCACCATTCTTAGCAAAATAACTCCTTTAACGTATAAGTTTAGCATAGTCATCATCAAACCCAGTGGTTACACCCTCTTGGCATGCTTCGTATAAATAAACTTAGGTGGTCCCAAAGCACTGCCTGGTCTCACACTGTGTGTGCGTCCTAGACAAAACCTCCAACCCCCTCCCCTGACACACAGATACTCCCTTCTAAAAATTATGTTTAACAAACCCATGATTGTCCCTTGCTTAGCCAGCTTTAGTCAGAGCATACCAGTCAACTTGGCTGACTCACTTGCAGGATGCATTCAGCACAACTAGCCACAATCCAGCTTTGGGGGACCTTCTCACATCACTATAAGCATGGACAGCTCCCATTAGTTCTGCATAACACCGTACCCAGCCCTAGACAAATACTCCTGTCTTTACAATAAACATTATGTATTGTGCATCATTCCTGACTGGATCTGAGTACTTCATGGCACCAGCACCTCATGGCACGATTTTGATAAATACAAGCAACCAGGGGATTAGAATAAACTTCTAATAGATGGTGGTACTTGAGCTGAGCCTTAGAGGAGGCTGGGGATCCCATAATATCAAAGCAGGGGTGTGACTAAAACCAAATTAAAATGGGCCTGGCAAACATTTAAGAAAATAGAATACAACATCGGTGATGTTAATTTGTAGTTTTCTAAGTCTATGTCTGGCCTGGCAGGCACTATTTATATGAAGTATATGACAATAAATCCACAGCACAAGTAAATTCCAAAATAATGAATTTCATTACAAAGAAAGATTTGCTGTAATGAAACTTTTTCCAGATTCTTTCTGGCAGATGAGCAAGAGAAACATCATTGTATTGATACAATAAATGTTTTCTCTGGTTCTTGTTTATAGAACATATCACATAAAACATATTGCAGATCAGAGAAGGGTTCTTAGAAGCTCTCTAGTCTAACCATCTCATTTTACAGATGAGGAAACTGAGGCTAAATGACTTGTCCAAGGTCACATGGGTAGTAAATTGTAGGAAAGGGCAGCTAGATGGGACACTGGATAGAGAGCACTGAGCCCCAGGAGTCAGGAACACATGAGTTTAAAGCCAGCCTCAGACACTTATTAGCTGAGTGACCTTGAGCAAGTCCCATAACCTCTGTTTGCCTCAGTTCCCTCAACCATAAAATGGCAATCATGATAGCACCTACCTCTTGAGGTTGTTGTAAGTCTCAAAAGAGATTTTTGTAAAGTACAGTGCCTGGCAGACAGTAAGTGCCTAATAAATGCTTGTTCCTTTTCCCTTCATTTCTTACCTTCTCCTTCCCCTAGAAGCTGGTTTTAAGCCCAGGACCTCTGACTCCAAACATTATATCCTTTCTACTGTATTGCTCTGCTTCCCTACAATATATAGGTTTGGTTGTATGTTGTTGTTGTTGTCAGGCTGAGCTATTTTTTGCTATGCTCTTTATACTTATTTTGTCCTGACACAAGTATTAATTCACAAATATGATTTTAGGATTTAGAACTAAAAGAGGCCTTTCTTTCATTTGAATAATTGCAGAAACTGAGTTTCAGGGAGATTAGTTATCTTTCTCTCCACTTCTAGTGTTATAACAACATAAACTAGATTTGGGACTGTAACTAGGGTGCCAAATTTAGAGGGCATTGGAAGTTCTTGCAGCTACAAACAAGTGAGCTCAGCACCTGGTTAGCAAGAAGAGGTGTATGGAAAAGGACTAGATTTGTGATTTCATTTGGCATATGAAACCCCTGGTGAGGAAACTTCTATCAATGTAGGACAGTATCTTTCCTCCAACTTTTTATCTTAACATTGCCTAGAGAACCAAGAGGTATAGCAGCTTGCCCAGTGGTACACATATGTCAGAGGCAAAGATTGAACCCAGGAGTGCCTGACTTTGAGGCTAGCTTTCTAATCACTATACCATGCTGCATAACTTTGCAAATGGGAAGTTGGTCGGAGAACTTATTCTTCCTGGTCATACATGTGTCCTGTCAGGTACTTGTCCCTTTAAGATTTTTTTGTTCCAAGTGCAAAAAATTCTTAGTTAGGGTTCTAAACTCTCAAATAATTTATCAAAAAAAAACCCTTAAAATTTCAGGTGCTAGAAAGTGGAAGAGGAAAGGAGATGAAGAGTATACATAAGAACTCTCTCCTTCCACTACAGGGTTCAAAGATTTTCTTTGCAATTGGTAATTCACTGCAAGATGTCTATGTGTCAGCCCTGGTTCACCTGAGTCTCAATGAATGAAATTTCTAGCTAATTTCATCTAAATCCAAACACAAAGCCATTTGGATACATGGTAGAGTTCCCAGTAAAAAATAAAGTGTGCTCACAGTTATATGTGTTTTCACCCTTAAGGAGGGTGGATGGTAGATACTCAGGGGCCTTTTTATCGTAGCCAAATATTGGAAACTAAGTGGCTGTTCTTCTACTGGAGAATGACTGAACAGATTATGTTATATAAAGGCAATGAAATATTATTGCACCATGAGAAATGTCAGAGAGGTGATAAACACCAGGTGCAGAACAAAACATGCATTTTTAGAAGGAGTCAATGTGTTCTTTTATTTTGCTTGACTGTACTTATTTTTTAAGAGAAAGCTTCTATTTGGGGAGAGGAGGAAGTTGATGAGTAGTGCTAGAGATTAAGAAGTAAGAAAAAAGAAAAGGAAGAGTTTCAAAGAACCATTAAAAACAAATATCCAGAAGACAGCAGAAGGAAGTTCAGAAGGAGACACAAGAACAGGATAGTTTTGCTGCTACAAATTAAATTTAATGTACACTCTTTTAAAAAGTAACAGAAGTTCAAAGTTTCATAGATAATCCTTTTGTCATTGTTTTACTAAAATGTTGGTGTTCGTCCTATTTACAAAAATAAAATAAAAATCTAGAATTTTTTAAAAAGATCAGTAGTCTGGTGTTTTTAAAAGGCTCTTTCATTTACCTTCTTTAAGAATTAACTCAGTAGCATATGTTGGGGATGGTTAGAACTTAATAATGATTCCATCATGCTTCACCAATAATTTACAATTATAGTGTGCTTCATTTTCATCATTGCTTTCCTTACATGTATAAAGTAAACCTTTATTGTACTAAATGCAAAATGTTTGACTAAGTGCAGCACACAGAAACCAAGATGCTAATTTCATTTTGCTCTTCATATCAGTGAGGGGTTTAATCCTTTCACAATATTATCTAACTACAATCATTGTTCCACTAATCATTAGATCTCAGTGAGGAACCCTAAAGGGTATTTTCCAAGATTACGGCAAACTAAAAGACTGACATGAAGATTTGTTTACCTTCATACTTCAGCTTATTATATTTTTTTCCCTGTGGCTAATCAGTGTTCTGGTTCCTATAAATATGGCGCATTATTTCATCTGTTTAGTGACTCAGTTGTTCAGTAGTTTTTCAGTTGTGGGCAACTCTTCATAAACTCTTCTTCACAAAGATACTGGAGTGGTTTTCATTTCCTTCTCTAGATCATTTTACAGATGAGAAACTGAGGCAAACAGGGTTACATGACTTGCCCAGAGTCACACAGCTAGTGAGTGTCTGAGGCCAGATTTGAAGCCATGTAGACCAGTAGTCTTAACTCCAGGCCCAGTGCTCTATCAGTTGCGCCACCTAGCTGCCCCAGTCCAGTGATTCAACTCAACTACTGAAAAAGTTTATGAATCCTTAGAGTAGGTCATTTGATTCTAAACATTGAGTTCAATCATTACTTAAGCCACCTATACAGTATTGGCAAGTTTAAAAAAACCAGGGAGCTACTATTATGATGACTGAAGACTATGAAAAGACAACCAACTTTCATGCAAAAGAAGAATCCCAAATGGTTCCTGGTGTCCCATATGAAGATGCCATTTCTAAATTCCATGCAGGCAAATACGTATACAGCAGCACAAACGAAGAGACTTTCAGAAAAACTTTATCTCGCATTACCTTAATTGCAAAGGCCATTCTCTCCTTACCTTCAAATAAGCTGAATTTAGCTTCTGCTTACAAATATATTGAAAACAACTTTCATTTCTACAAGACCCAAGGCCAGGGATGGAGAACTAGTGTAAGAAATGACCAGTCCTTGAATGATTGTTTTGTCAAAGTGGGAAGATATGAAGATGTGAAGGGAATTGTTGGAGCAAAGTGATTTTCTCCATGGGGATTTCAGGCAATGTGGAAAACCCTAAAGTGAGGAAGACAGAGAGAGCTTGAGAAGTCTATTCAAAAGGGTTACATCTAAACATGGGGAAAATTTCCTTTTTTCACAGTGACATATCCACTTCTCCGACTGCAGTCATGTTTTCTGGAGCCTGTGTAGAAAGTATTTTATGTTGATGGTATACTAGAAAGAGATTTTTGAAAACAAGTATCCAAATGGAATACCAACTATAGTCTTCTTGGAACAAAGTTATTTTCACCGGCACGGAATAGTAAGTCAAAGAGGAATAATTCAGACTGGTACTATGAATCATTCCCATCTTTGGTGGCACTACAGAATATTTTTTCTAAATTTCCAGTGCAATGCCCATTTCTTTATTCTGTAATTAGTAAGAACTTTGATCACTCAATCTCAATATGACTGCTTTTCAGTACTAGCAAAATGTCCCTTAAAACCCTACATATTTTATAGAGATCTATAAAATATCTAATTCTTTGAGAAGTCTTATTTTGCTCAAATATCCTATGATGAAAGATGAGGCAATAATATTCATTGGTGAACTTTCAAAAAGAAGAAATATATTTAATTTTATTAGTAGTAAATTCTGATCATTATTCCTTCTCTCATGTCGAATCTTTTTAAAACCTACATTCTTTTGACATGGACTATGAACTGTAGTAAATATATATTTTAGGTTAGAATCATTTTATTATTTTATCTTTTTCTACTGTATACTTATATATCAACTTGAGAGATACTTTGATTATTTGGTTATTTTAAAAAAATGAATTAGATTAATAAAGTAGTAATACAAGAAATAATCAATTAAGCTTTTTAATGGTTTTCATTTTGGTCTTAAAATTAAGTATTTTTCTAAAACTTTGAATGCAAATTTTCAAAAATGAGTGCTTATTTTTACTGATTTTCCTATTATATTTAAAAATTTTTCTTTTTATTGTGAATGTAACAATCATGGACAAACATTTCAATATACAAAGAAACATAAAGGGAATGTATAACCAAGTGTGAACTTCTGTTAAATGCAGTTTTTAAATATAAATTAAATTTAACAAATGATAAAATTGTTCTACTTGTTTGTATCATCTTCTGTACCATTATTTTCAAAGTGTCTTAATGTGTGATTAGTCAGTTCACAGTAGGGTTACTATGGTATTCCTTTAGAATGTCCATAGTATGCCATAAATAATCCCAAGTTTGTAGCTTGAAGTGAATTAGCTTACACCAGATACTTTTTGTGAGCCAGTTAATTTTTCAAAAGTGTAAAACGTCAACATTACTTAAAATGGGGAAACATAAGGCATTTCATATGATGGTTATCTGGACTTCGATTAGGGAGAATAAAATGTTTAGCAGGGAGATTATTTTCTTATCACATGAAGTTGACAAAGTCACTAACAACTACAAAACTGAACTAATTACATACACAAACTGTCAGTCAGATTAATGGTAATTTTAAAGTAACTTTAGGAAGCAACAGCTATCTCACTGAAAAATCACAAATTTTGTGAAGTTAGATACATACTATTTAAAACCTGCTTCCTGACAAGCATTGCTTTTTTTTAAGTAAGTGAGCTACTTTATTGATCCTGGTAAAAATAAGAGAGCAAAAGTTAAGAAAACCCTGCCTCTGTTTCACCTGTAAATTAGAATAGTCATCTTGAAGTCACAAGCATACTTCAGGAGTCTCCAGATGAAATGCCACAGCCTGTGACAGATGTAAATAGCTAGGGCTGAGGTCATGTGGCCTCCTATAAACTAACACCACAAATTGCCTCTTTCTTCTTACCATTACTTCACTAATGACATGGTATGTCTCCCCTGGAAATCACAGTATCTCCAGAAGATTCTGACGATTGGTTTTGTGACATATGTGTGTTCTCCCCACACCCATAAACTATCTGCCCCTCAAGTATAGAACTGTACAATCCTGATTCTCTGTTGCCTCTCTATTGTGGATTCATGAATTTAACATTTCTTTCTTCTTAATTTTTTGAAAAGAGATTCCTTACCTGTCTCAGTATCAGCCTACAAGGACCTGGAAATGTACATTTATGTCTAGTTACCTTAAACTTTAGATAATAGCAGTAGAATTTGGGAAATAACTATCATGGATTAGTTTGTTCATCAGCAGCTTTCATTTTTCCTTCCAAGTACCATATTGTAGTAGGAGAAAGAGTTAGGACATATGATTCCTATCCTGAAGGAGTTTATAAACCAAGTAGGAAAGATAGTCCCTTTATTCTGGAACCACCTAAAGAACTAGAAAATTCATTTTCAAAAAAAAAAAAAGAAAACCAACACCACAAGGTACTGAAGATATCATTATCCCCACTTCTCTGATGAGAAAATTGAGACTGGGACATAATCACTGAAGGTAGTAAGGATCAGAGGCAGGATTTAAATGGATATCTTCCTGCCCCTAAATCCAACAGATGCTGAGGGAATGAGGATTGAACAGTAATGTAGGACTGATCCTGAAAACTTCTGTGAGTAGGAAATTTTTCATATCATTGAGAAATCTGGACTAAGAAAATGGATGAAGAGAGCTTTCCATGAGTGATCAATGCCCTGGGCCCACATCAGTCATTTTCTAGTTTCTAAAGCTAGGCATCATTTTTCTCCAAAGTTTAAACTGAAGATCACTACACTTCTAGATGAAAGCACATGGAAAGTCAGGGAAGCAAAGCTAACCAAGTGATGAGTGAAGAAAGGCAAACAAATGTTTTTAAAGAACTTGAATCATCAGCATAGCGCTCATACAAACAACTCATCAATGACATTTTGTGCCTATTCAGAGGTGGGTATATTACATTAGAGTTTACAGATGAGTAGAGAACATGACACTTGGGCTACATAAGTTTTTAAAAAATGTGAGGCAAATTTAATACGAGAGGAGGTCAAAAGTAGGACCTATTAGGTAAGAAAAAGAGAGAAAGGAGAATGAGTTTGAAATGATGATGATGTCAAAGATCAAGAAAAATTTTTGTACAAGCTTAAATGAAAAGATTTAAGAAGTGATTGGTTAGGTGCGGTAAGGGAGAGTAAGAAGGTAAGGACGATGATAATGAGGTTGTAAACCAGACTACCTGGAAAGATGGGAGTGACTTCAATAGTAATTAAAAAGTTCAGAAAAGGAGTGACTTGGGGGTATATATTTGTGATGAAGATCACAACTCATCCTTGCCTCCTCATCCTGTGCCGCATGCTCCATCCCACTCGTGACACACACCCCTTAGATCCACACTTTAGAAACAACTGCTCTAGAAGGCTATTGTTGTTGTTGTTACATTTGGGGTGGTTTACATGTCATCTTGTTGGTATAAGGCAGTTAGGCAGGGCAGTGGATAGAGTGCTGGACCTAGAGTCAGGAAGACTCATCTTCCTGAGTAAAAAATCTGGCCTCAGATACTTAGTAGCTGTGTGACCCTGGGCAAGTCACTTAACCCTGTTTGCCTCAGAGATGGGGAAGCAAATGGCAAACCACTTAGTATCTTTGCTAAGAAAACCCCAAAAGAGATCACAAAGGGTCTGATGTGACTGAAAACAACAACATAGGTATCCTTGTTGGAAGGCAAGGTGATATGTTTCTTTAATCCAACTCAGATAAGTGATCCTAGAAATTATACTACTAATTCAACCAAATGAATATTAATTCAATGAGGTCATTGATAGTTTTTTCCCAGATAGATGTTTTTGAAGCCACTAAAGTCTAAAAACTAGTGATGAATCTCATGATATTTCTAGCATTCCATAAGCATTTTCACAATGATACTGAATTACATTTTCTTCCCTCATTGTTCGTCTGCTTAAAAATAGAAAAGAAAATAAAGATAAAGCAGATCGTAAACCTGGTCAGTAGTTACTTATTGATAAGTTTGAGTAGAAAACACCCTTCAATCTATGTGAGTAGGGGGAGGAAAATAATTCAGCAACAAAGCTTTTTGATAGACTAGTGGGAAAACCAGATTCCACTCTAAGAAAGAACTGCCCACACCCACCTACATTAATTCAGAGTTTAGACAACCACTAATTCTGGCACCATTGATTGACATATGTGATAACTATTAATGTCATATTTGTTACCTTGCAGAAATGTCCTAAAACCATCAATTCCCTATCGTGTTCCCTGTACACACATATAAATGCTATGTGCTTCCTTATCTTGTTCTTTGCTTCAGGTAAGCAGATGTAAGGGTGACAATTATAATGACCTTGAAATGAGTTTTTATTTCAAAACAACTCCACATAATGTGGGGATACAGTTTTTAAACCCCACAAAAATCATGTGCTATTGAGGAGAGAAAGTATCAATTTTAAGTTTAGAAAATTAAAGTGTATAATGGGACAACAGTCTCCATACTCACCAATAAGGAGACCATAACAAAGTTAGATTTTTGACTTCCTTAAAAATGACTACGGTCCTTTGAAATGGACTATTTCAATACACTGAATTGGATTCCAATAAATCTTGAAGATGGAAAGGAATCACTATATTACCCTTTCAAAACCCTGTAGATTTATTTTTTCTCAAATGAATTTCTGCTTCCAATTACTTAAAATGATCATCTTCCTTTGGCATTTTTTGTGGCATGTTCTAATCCATAAAATTCAACATGGAGAAAACATTCTATGATTCTCAGATTGTTTTCTTTGTTATCTTTTATTCCTCTTCTCTTCTGCTCTTTCAATCCATTCCTCTCCTTCCTTTCAAGAAGAGGAAAAATAAAAATTCCATCAACCCTCAAAAAAAAGAATAAAAATTAAAATTAATTAATTAACCTTTTATGACTTTACAATTTATGTTTTCATAATGTGCACTTAACCCATGGCCTAGAATCTGAGGGTCTGAGTTTACACAGACTGGGTCCAATCTGGGGGGCTTTTCACACAATTTCTCTTTGGTTGGGCATCCTCACTCCATTACACTATACATGCCTTCAAAAAGAGGTAGGCACTATTTTTATTTTCTAGACCTTTCATTTAATCAGTGTAGGAAATTTTTAGGGAGAGAACTGCCTCAACCAATGAAGATATGCAATTACTTTGCAAATATTAGAGAGTTGTCAGGAATGCAGAGAGACTAGCCAGTATGTGTCAGACATAGGATTTGAACCCAGGTCTTCCTCAATCTGAGGCTGCTCCCTCAATCTGCTCCACCACATTTCACCCCCTTTAAAATATCTCCCAGATATATATATATATATAAATATATATATATATGTAAAAGAAATTTTGTATGAAAGGAGTCTATGATATGCTACTTCTGAAGAAAATTACTAGTAGCACAACACCAAGCCCAACAAACTGTAGTATTCGTTAAGTACTTGTATAACATGCATGAATTGAAAAAAATGTAAGCTATAATGAAATTGAATTTTAAAATAAGTGTACAAATGCATGACCTTACAAGACAGTTCCTTCAGTGGTATAAACATGTGTGAAAAAAATTGTAGGATATTCTTATGTGACCTGGAAAAGAATGCAGAATCTTAACATAGTACTTTCTAATTATTTACATATGTGGAATTTTGAATACTAATACAGTCATAAAGATTGAAAAATCAGTGATATTTGGGATTTATGGTGAAATATTTCATTGCTTAACTTGAATATAAACTCCTCAAGGCAGGGATTGAATGTGTTTTTATCTCTGTGTCATCCACTACAGTGCTTGATGCATATTGGACACCTAAATGCTGGTTGAATCAAAATGAGTTGAATTGAATCATAACTATAAAAAAGTAAGAGTTTTGAGACTAACTGTTCCATTAGGCAGATAATTGAAAAGCATCCTCTTGAAGATACAATTAAGAGTTCTTATTCTTAGTAATTATGGTAGCCAATGCTGTTATCAATCAATAAACAAGTCTTCATTAAGTAAACACTATAATCCAAGCATTGTGCTTAACAGAAAGAGCAATATCAAACAGTGTGATGAATTCCTGGAGAAATTCCTCTAATGCATGAAATTTCAGGATTTCAAATGCCAAATGAAAGCATAATTGTGAAATGCAATAAGATAAATTCCCTAGAAGGACCATACTTGCATAGACTCTGCTGCTTTTGATACCGTTAACATCTTCTTTTTCTGGATACTATCTCCTCTCTGGGTTTTTGTGACACTACTCTCTCTTCTCATTCACCTCCTACCCATGTGACTGTTCCTCCTCAGTTTCCTATGCTAATTCACCATCCATATCATTCCCTAACTGTAAATGTTCCCCAAGGTTCCATCCAAATACTTCTCTCTCTGTTCCTGTGTCTCTCTGTGCGTCTCTCTGTCTCCTCCTTTTCTCCCCTCTCCCCTCCCCCTCCTCCTCCTCCTTCTTCTTCTTCCATTAGTTTACGTATGAACTGTTCAAATAATTCCAAGATTTACATATCAAGCCCCAGGCTCTCCCTTGAGCTTCAATTGCACTTCACCAATTACCTATTATACATTTCAAACTGGATGTTGTAGAGATATCTCTCTCATCATATCTCAAATTCAGTATGTCTAAAACTGAATTCCTTGTCTTTCTCCCTAAACTTTCCCCACTTCCAAACTTCCTATTTCTATTGAAGGCAAAACCATCCTTCCATTGTCTCAGGTTTGTAATCTCAACATTATCCTGAACTCTTCATGCTCTCTCACCATATATATCAAACCAGTTGCCAAATCTTGCCATGGTATCTCTTCTTCTGTACGAGGTGTTCAGGAAGGAATAGTCCCTACAGTGTGAGGACTGCCAAACCCTTCTTAGGGCTGCTTATCCCACTTTGATGTCTACCTATTATCCAACTCTCACCTGTGCCTCCAAGAAGCTATAGCATGTGCAGTGGCCACACCCCGGTAAAAGCATCTCGGTAGATGGACTAAACTAGACTGAATGTAACCGAAAGGCCATAGGCCTATTGGTGAATTAGGGGGATATCTACCTCAAGCACATGGAAACTTCCCCAAGGGAGTGGGCAGAGGAGAATAATTTGTTCTAACAGCCATGAAAACAGCTGAAGCAGGCACTATGGAGCACTTAGAGCTTAGTCAGACATCAAAGACACCAAAGTCATCCACTGCATCCCGTGTCATTGCCAGTTGTCTTAACTTTTGTCCTGCCACTGGACTCCAATGACTCCGGAAAAGAAAATGAGGCTAATGACTTTGTGAAACTGCCTCACTTCACTCCAGTTCACCTTCAAGTCAAGACATCACCCCATGATGTCACTGGTCCTCTTTGAAAACCAAGAACAACCAACAATATCTCTTGTATCAAATGCCTATTCTCCTCTCACTCAGCTACCATCTTAGCTAAGTCCCTCATCACCACTTTTGTAGATTATTGCAATAGCTCTTAATTGCTCTCCCTGCCTCATCTCTCACCACTCCATGTCGTCCTGCACAGCACTGCCGAAGTAGTTTTCCTAAGCACATATTTGAAAATGTGACTCGACTAACTTAAATATAAATTCCTCTGTTTAGATTTTAAAGCCTTTAATGTCCTGACCCCAACATATATCTTCCTAGCCTTCTTTGTCATTATTCTCCCCCCTACATTTTGTAAGCCAGCCAAACTGGCCTGCTCTTTTCCTCACATACACCATTCCCCCTCCCATTTAGATGCCTTTGCACTGGAATAAAATCTTATCTTACTTCTGGCTATAGATTCTTTCTCTTCCTTTAAGATGTAGCCCAAGCACCATCTTCCATATGAAGCCTTTCCTGATCCCCCCATTCCAAACTACCTTGTTTTTAACTACTTTGCATTTATTAATTTAATATTACTGCTTTGTAGAGATGTTGTATATGTTCTTGTGATGTCCTCCACTAGAATATAAGCTTGTTGCAAGTAGAGATTCTATCATTCTTTGTACTTGTATCTACCAAGTTCCTGGAATATAGTAAGAACTTAATAAATACTTACTGATTATTTATGTAGAAAAGCTCTAACTAGATCTCTTATTAATTGAGATGTAACCACATACTCCCAAATTTGGTCTGAAATGGCAGGTTAGCCCTGATTACAATTAGTGCGGAAATAGAAATTAAATAATGTTTTAAAAATAATTAAAATAAGCAAAGGAATTTCAAAAGACAAAGCCAAAATGATATTAACATCAAGTTGTTGTTCTCAAAAATTGAAATTAACACTTGGGTCGTCTCCATCATTAACCAGGAAACAAATCGTTCTCACAAGTGGGTTTCCCAAGAGCAGCTAATAACTGCTATCACACTTCCCTACATCTCTAAACCAAATATAGATAGAAGAGTGACTGATATTAGGCGTCTGAAAGTGACAATTCCCTTCTGAATATCACCAGAACATGTGACCTGTACAGTATCAAGTTTGGAAGGTAAATTATCTTATCATGAAATAATTCAGCAGTCAACTTGATGAGGACTCTGTACAGCAAAAGCACAGGGATCTGTTTCAAGCTGCTTTTGAGCCATTATCTACATGTTTAGAGAGTTACTAGAAAGTGGGGGGTTGGGAGAAAGGGGAATGGAATGAAACGGAATTAATAATAAATGCTTTCTAAGGGTGCACAATAACTTCATATTCAATGAAAAAGGATTCACAAAGTGGGGATACTGTTAAAATTTGGCCTCTAAATCAAAATCCATGATTGTCACCATTATACCCACAATCAAAATTTAGTTTCATCACTGACCTGGGTAAAATCCTTACTACTGATAATTGTATTCCATAAACTATCAAAGAAATACACTAGGTTGCAAAATTATTTTTGGACTTTTTGAGGAATATAACTTGGCACTTCCATATATCAAAAATGCTTTTTCTTTCACCAGAATCATTACAAGTCTGCAATATTTCAAGTAAGAGAGATATAACTTACTCTTATGGGAATAAATGATGTTAGCTCTGCCTTGCACCTAAAATAATAAAAGCTGCATTGTACCAGGGGGCATTATAAGTGGAAAAATCAGTGTTATTCCTGTGTCTCCAAGGTGACTTTCATCATGTAGAGAGAGTAGAGTTCCTGGGTAACGCCTATAAAAGTATCAGGAAGAATCTCTGGGATCACAGCAGACCATTGAATTCAACACAGAGAGTATTTGGAGGGTCTCTGTGGCCTCTGTTCTAAATCATGGAATTGAAAACAAGCTTAAAAGGGTCAAGTATATTGGAGGACTCTGCATAATACCAAAGCTTTCCACATACCAGTGTTTCTCAATCACTTTTGATTTCCCTTATTCCCTAAATCATAAATTTCCAGACATACAGGTCATCTCTGTGATTGCACTGCTGTTTTGTTTTTCAGGCAAGTCAGAAAATGACAGAATCTTAGAAATGAAAAGGATGTTAGTTCTAAATACTTGAATATTTGATTCTTCACCTTTCTCAATGGTCTTCTCAGGAAGATTGTGATTATTCAAAATTGTTTTGTTTTTCACAACCTATTGTTCTAGAACGCTTCAACTTAAATTATTGTTTCAAACAAATTTTGACATCTATTTTACCCTCATTTTACTGGATGCATCAACACTTACACTCATGGTGTGTTTTTCATGCACCATGTACTTTATACTATGTGATTTTAGACTTTGCCAGCGAAGAGTGATTTTACTTTGAGAATTTCCCATTATTTTTTGCAGATTTTAAGGATGCCAAAAGAACTTTCCTTAAGCATAGAATCACTCCTAGTAAGTTTGTCTGGTGCTGGACTTGGACTTGGGTCTTCCTGACTCCAGGTCCAGCACTCTATCCACTGTGCCAGCTAGCTGTCAGAGCTACTTTAAGAGAGTCATGGGCAGCTAAGTGGTGCAGTGTATAGTGTCAGACCTGGAGTCAGGAAGATCTGAGTTCACATGTGACCTCAGACACTTACTAGCTATGTGTCCCTGAGTAAGTCACTTAACCCTGTTTGCCTCAGTTTCCTCATCTATAAAATAAGCTGGGGAAGGAAATGGCAAACTACTCCAGTATCTTTGCCAAGGAAACCCCAAGTGGTGTCATAAAGAGTTGGGCATGACTGAAACAACTCAACAAAAACAAGAACAAGAGTCATAGAGTCCAGGAGCAGGGAAGCATTCTCTCTCCCTCCCTCTCTCTCTCTGTTTCTCTCTCTCTGTCTCTCTCTCTCTCTCTCTCTGTCTCTCTCTGTCTCTCTCTCTCTCTCTCTCACACACACACACACACACACACACACACACACATTATGTGCTTTTGTAGTCACATTGAATATAAAAATACATGTATTAGTTATTGTCATTTTTTTTTCTTTTCATAGAAGCACCAGATGAAGTCCCAACATCTTTGTGACCAGATTCACAATGATAGAAAGCAATTCATTTGAAAAGATCTGGGCATTTTCATGGACTGCAAGCTTCAATATGAGCCAACAGTGTGATATGGCATCCAAAACACTGACTGTTTTCTGTCTTGGTGGTGATGCTTTTTGGATATTGGTTGGACTAAATGGTCATAGAAGTTCATTCAAAAATTCCATAGTTTTGTGACTCTCTGATACTATTTCTCCTCTTGCCTGTTCACAATCTACTTTTTAATATTTGTTTATGTTTTGATTTTCCCCAGTTACATGTAAAAACAATTTTTAGCATTCATTTTTAAAACTTTGAGTTCCAAACTCTTTCCCTCCCACCCCACTCCACTCTTCCCCCATTGAGAAGGCAAACATTTTGATTTAGGTTATACATGTGTAACATGAAAACTCAAGAAGAATAAAGAAAGTTTAAAAAAAAGTAAGTTTCAATCTGTATTCA
The DNA here is from genome assembly GCF_011100635.1 of Trichosurus vulpecula. Taxonomy (NCBI): domain Eukaryota; kingdom Metazoa; phylum Chordata; class Mammalia; order Diprotodontia; family Phalangeridae; genus Trichosurus; species Trichosurus vulpecula. The sequence goes on along the minus strand of NC_050577.1, from coordinate 137,785,090 downwards.
GATACCATCAGTTCTTTTTCTAGGGGATGGATAGCATTTTTCATCATGAGTCCTTCAGAGTTATCTTGGATCATTGTATTGCTAAGTCTGAGTCATTCACATCTGATCATCTTACAATATTGCTGTTACTTTGCACACAGTACATTTCACTTTGCATCAGTCCATGCAAATCTTTCTAGGTTTTTTCTGAGAGCATCCTGCTCATCATTTCTTATAGCACTATATTTTTTACGTAGTCCATCATAGCCACATACCATAACTTGTTCAGCCATATCCCAGTTTCTAATTCTTTGCCTCTAGAAATAAGCTGCTATAAATATTTTTGTACATAAAGATTTTTTTTTCTTTTGGAGTTTTTTTAATCTCTTTTGGGATATAGACCTAGTAGTGGTATTGCTAAGTCAAAGGGTATGCATGGTTTTATAGCCCTTTGTGCTGCTCACAATCCTAATGAAGCCATTACCACAAGTAATAGAAAGAAAAGAGGAAAATCTGTTGTGCTTCTGGGTGCCTGGGAGCTAAAGCACTGATATTGTGGCCAGACTTCTTAGTTCTTCACTTAGTTATATTGCACTGATCGTTTATGTAGCCCAGGTCCCTATAAATAACAGAATTATTCTTCCTGATGGAAAGGATAATCTCTTTGGACACCTACAAACAGCATCTTGACTGTCTCCCAACCAAGATTTCTAGGCTTCCATTATCACAATTCCTGAGAAACTCCAGTTCCTGGTACATACTCCCTACCCCCAGCTTCTCTATATGTTTGTTTCACATTGCTAAAATTAGATCTGTTCTGGCAACTGCAACACATTCCCACTCAAAGCACCCTTCTCAATCTCTCACACACCCACATCTTAGCCATTTCCCTTACCTAGTCAATCAGTGCTGGTTAAGCAGGACAAAACAGAATAGGGAAGATGGAGAGAAAAGGACACAAAAGTCCTCTCTCCCCCTTAATAAATTAAAGTACTAGCAATTATTGTGTTGAATAACTACATTTCTCATACTAAGCCCTATCATAACATAAAGTTAAGTGGGAATTTTGTTGATGACCATCAATTAAAAGATACTGGAGCCACAGTCAGTAGACTAAATGTAATAATTCCTGATCTCATAAATCCAGGCAAAATTAGTTTCCTACATACCAAGAAGTCATGCCTCAAGTGATTTATTTACAATGATGACTATCATCTGGAAAACTAAAGAAAAATTAGACCACATTTCATCATTTCAATGTACAAGATTCTCAAGACATGAGCAAATATATTTGTTTATAGACACAAATTGCACTATTAAAATAATAACCACTCTGCACCTTGAATATTTCCCACAAACATTTTAAGTCCTCATCTAAAAAATTAATACTTGGGACAGGAAGAATTTCATAATTCCCATGTAAAAAATATAGTGGTCATCAAAATTTAAAACCTACAACAGTTATATATACAAAGGCAACCCTAGACTTTCCCTAATTACTTTTCTATTTACTGTGTTATGAAATAATAGGAGAATCCTTTGCTAAAGTCAACAAGTTAAAAAAAAACTGACGCCAAGAAGAAATTCTGAAATCCACAGTCTTTCCTTTCCTAGTCTTTTTAGAGTATAAAGGCTTGAATACGCAGGGGGTGATCAACTGCACTCCTTCTGGTAAGATGGAGGAATACCAGGCCACCTGACATATGATAAAACTCTAAGGACCCATAGGTCTTGTTCACTCATATGTGTCATCTCAATCCTTTCAAATATGTCATTTCTTCAACTAGAATGGGATCTCTGTAACACCAGAGACTGTTTGTATCCCAGTATTTGTATCTCTGTTTGTATCCCAGCATTTGGTATAGTATTTAGCACACAGTAAACTCTATTAAATACCTATTAAATTCATTCATTCATTCAACTGAGTCATGAATCTTGTTGAATAAAATTCAGTTATAATAATTAAGATATTTTCTTAGAAAAATTATGACTCTCATAGAAATATGTTATACAAATTAGAAGATTAAGAGAATAAACTCATGTTGTGAAGAAAAGGGTAATATGCCAGCATGCTTTTTTTTCCTGCTTTGTCAACTTGCCCCATTACTCAGTTTAAAGACAATTAACTAATCATAGGAATAAATAAATCCTTTTGGTTTAGTGATACTTAGCAAGGAAAACCTTCCTGTTTGCTGTGAGATGGAATAAAATCATTTCTTTAAGATTACTACAAATAGGATGACCACCAATTACATTTTACAAATGAGGCATCCTCACCTTATTTGCTCTTTTGTTTAGCCTCTGTTCAAGTGTAAATCATATATGGGACAATGACATTAAGCTATGACCCCAAATTAGTGCACTCATATTAGTTTTTCAGATTAGTCAGTCATTTATGTACATGGGATAGGGATATAAGTAAGGATTTACTTACATAGAAAATAGAAGAAATATGTTAAGTGGGAAAGAGAGGATCAGAAAGGGGTCAGGGTATGGGCAGCTGACCAAAAGTTTAAACCCAAGTACCATAATACAAGTGAGTGAATGTGGAAAACCAGATGGCCTATTGCTTTCAGGGAGAAAGGAGGAGGCTGAAGAAAGGGAATAGACAGCAGAGAAAAAAGATAATTGGAGAGGGGTTAAAAATAAATTTTGTCTGGGGCCAGCCACACCTCTCTTACTTGGCGCATATCACTGACAATGTCGTCATCAACTATAACTCATAATGTCTTACATTTCATAACTTTCAGAACATAAATTCCTATCTTCAAAAGGGCAGGTTTGGGATGGAAGCCCAGCTGCTTCCTCAACCTCACCATCTTGCCCTTTTGCTCACTGACATCTCATGTAACAGTCATGAGAACTGACACATAGCTGTAGCCACATGGTTAGAATCAGCAACTGTGGGGTACCATTACTTGACATTTCCACAATATCCCAAAGAATGTTTTCTGGATGTGCTAAGAAATAGTGGCAACCCTCTTAGTTTGTTTAGGTAGAAGAAATGAAATACAAAAGATTGAGAAACAATCTAACCTGTCTTATTGCAATGGAATCAGGAAACTGCATTTTGCAGTTCTAGATTTCATTACTTAAATTATTTCTCAATCTAAAAGGTTTATAGGTGACCTGTGTATAGGACCAGTGCTGGGTAGCTTGTCAGTACTGAAAAATTCTATTATAACCCCATTGCACTTTGGAGATACAAGTCAGTGGCAGAGTTTTAACTACATAATTGGTGGTAATATAGAGGTGAAGCCAGTTGGAAGGTGGTTAGTTTCAGAGCATGAACCTACATGACTGACATTTTCTTCAGTGTCAGCTGGAAAGAGAAAAACAGTTTCCTCACATGTCAAGAAGGATGACAAATCCACCAAAAAATTGGGTTGGAGGAGGAGTCCTCCTCTATCTTGGCTTCAAATTGCCTAAGGTTATTTTGTGAATATTTGCATTTTGAACATACCCGATCGATGCATGACTTATTCCTTCATGGTGCTACTATGTGCTTTCTGAGTTTGGCAAATTTCTCTAACAATAAGAGAGAAACCTGGTACAATGGAAAGAGAACCAGATTTGGAACCAAAGGATCTATATTCCAATCCTATCTCTTCCTTTGAGACTTTGTAGTCTCGAGTTATTTTATCCTTCTGGACCTCATTTTACTATCTATAAAATAAAAGATTGGGCAGCAGCAGGATACAATAGAAAAAGCACTAGCTCTGCAGCCAAAGGCTTTGGGTTTAGATCCCGACTCTGATTTTACTACTTGTATGACCTTGGACAAGTCGCTTTACTTTCCTAGAGCTAAGTTTCCTTATTTATACAATGAGAGCCTTGGACCAGCTGACCTACGAAGTCCCTTTCCGGCTATAAATCTATGATCCTAAGACAGCTCTAAGTTCTCCTCCAGCTCCTGATCTATAGACTGACAGCTTCGAATTAGTCATTCTTTACTTATCTTCTTATGGCATTTTACCCCACCAACAGAACATTAAGGCTTTTACAGGATCAAAGTACAAAAAAGGCCAAAGTAAATACACTGTGAGACAATTGCTGATATTTTACAGTCACTGAAACCACTTCAACGCACTTCAGCCTTTCTCAGATTGATTTCTCATATGAGGCCCTGGTAAGATTATGCTTTCCAGGTTTAAAATAGGAGTCAAATCTATCACCAGCATTTCCACAGAGATGTTTCCATTATATTGTTATTTCAGTGTAATAATTATTGTCAAAGAGTGCATTCCCAGCATGCCAGGACTGTTACCTCTAAGGCTATGTTGAGTGTATACACTAAAAACAAAGAGATTCAAACCATTTCCTTTCTTCTACCTTCCTCCCAATTCATCATACCTCCTATTCCTATATCACTCAGTTTCTTATTAGCAAAGATCATCATAATGGATTGGTTTTCTCAAAACAGAATTCAGAGTACAAATCTGGGTTAGTTAGACAATAACTAAAAACTGTCAGCTGGGAGTATCAGGAACAGCCTTATAAAGAAAGTGGTCCTTGAGTTGAAGTCTACTTTCCTCCACTCAGTTAAAAGACTGGAAGCATCAGAAGGAAACTCAGAGCTAGGTATTCAATGACTCACCATGGTACCAGATCCAGGCAAGGGAAGGCATTATGACAGAAAAATTCTAATCAAGAAACAAAAGGGAAAGAAAACAATTTTGTGTGCATTTCTCAGTGTATAATTTATTTACCTTCTTCTGCCCCTCAGAATAGTTTGGGAAACAATTTCTTCCAAAACATATAGTGTCAATAAGACATAGGAATGGACAGGGTCTTTCTATAGCTGGAATTAGGCATGGGAAATTTCACCAACACAATGCCTGAATCCCTATTGGGATCATTAGCCAGGTTCTACAACCCCACTGCAGCTTAGATGTCTTTTCTCTTTGCTATGTGATATTTTAAGGATACTCCAAGACTCCTGGATTGCTGTATACCAACATTACAATTTCTGACACCTTTTTGTTCTGGTCATGTAGTCACAAATGCCATCAAAGTAGTCCATTGAACTTCCATATTCCCAGAATTTTTTCCATACCAATGCCAAGCTGCCTCATAAGCAGATAGCCTAGTGGAAAATGAAGTCCCTGCTTTTTCCAGTGAGTGTTCAGGATTTAGGTACTGGAATTCTAAGAGATGTAGTCCATTTCCTATGTTAGCCATGCCAAATAAATCTCTTCCCAGTAAAATATTTACAGTCGCTATAAACCACACCAAGTTCATATATTTAGTCTGATTGTACCTATGATATTCATTAAGTAAGTAATCCATTAAATAATTAATGTTTTTGGATTAATCAAAGCCTGGACTATTGAATTCAACACATAGAGTACTTACAAGCACATTATCCCAGATTCATAGGTAACTTGGAAGTTCATTGTACCTAATATTCATATTAGAGTTGAATTCAGAAGACCAATTCACGTTCATGTACACAGTTTATGCTCTTGCATATTATTAGAGTATCTATGTCATTGTGGTCACTGGCCATATAGCCCTTACTCATTTATGACTACCTCATGTCATTTCTCCACCCCTCCCCCACCACCAATCTCTGCTCTTCCTTTGAGTGGTTCTTTATCCTCAGACCCATTGGTCTACTGTGCCATTTTTGAGTCTGTGGAAGGCCCAGGCTAAATGATTGATGACATCTCCAAACCTCAAAGAATCAAATCTCATAACTAATGTCTGTTCTTTTGCAACTTCCACGACTTGAATGTCATGCAGGAAAGGACTGGCTTCTAGATTTGACTCTCTTTCCCTGGCTACCCCCAGACTAATTCTTCTCATGCTGAAACAGTTTTGGCAGGCTTTCCCCCATCTCCAGGAGTATACAAATATAAAACTCAACTTTCATTCATTTCTTGACCCCAGTCCTCCCCTTTCAGGCCATGATCTTGTTCTTACTGTCCATCCGCAGGCACTACCCCTCTAGTCACTGCACTCCGTAGTGGCTTTTCTAGTCTTGGCACAAAGCTGTAAATCTTTTTTCTTTCTTATTTAAGGGTAGATAGTGATTTCATGTAAGTGTTCTTGGTGCTCTAAGCACTACTGAAATTGGATACACATCATTCACAAACATTTCAGTGTCATGACCTTCAGGCTTTGCATCTTCAATGTATGTGTAATGTCATGACTGGCCCCTCTGAGACTCACTTGTAATTGGTTGAATCAATCCGCCACCACTCTTGTATCACATTTGTGCCACATTCTAACCAAATATCAAAGGTTTCCACTCCAGGTAATCAGCTATGCCTCCTGGGAATAAATTTCATTTTTAAATGGAAGGTTCCCACATCCAGCTATAATATTTGAATGACGACATGCCCCACAGTCTGAGCTTATAGTTTTCTTGGTCATAATGACTGCTCAAAGAAAAGAGTTTCACCCCTTAATGTGATTGAGTATTCACACTGTCCATCATCCATCCTTCCTTCTTGATGATTGGAGCTCACCTTGTTCAGCAAGTCACAGACACAACTATCTTCTTAACCAGGTATCTGTTTGAGGATATAGAAAAGCTCTTATTTCAAGTAACACAAAAAGTAATGTTTTGTTGTTCTCTTTTATGAATACATTTCCCTGTGTTTTAAATTTAAATTTGCTTAAAAATAAATGTTAGAAATAAATAAATCCCTCCACCTACAAGTGTTCAAAGTTATCTGGAATGTTTTTTCAATGACAGTTTAATCACAGTCCATCATCTCCTCAAAATCAACAGTCCTTGATGAATGTCTGTACCAATTAATGAGTACTAGTCCATCAATAATTGGGCATTGATGTGGCTCCTCAAGTCTGGCACCTAATTATACGATGGTTCCTGAAACCAAGTTTGCTTGATTTGCTAGCAGAATTTACCTTGAGAAAACTGCCACTGTCAGTTGGAGTAATATGAATATCAAAGTAGAACATAGATGAGCTCATAAAATATGATTGAGTCTTTCCTAGTTCTTAACCTTCTCAGATTGGGTTCAAAATGTGGGGATTTTTTTAATATCATCTCATTTTTTCTGTTTCATTTACACCTTCAAGCTGGAAAACTGAAAACATTGAATCTAGTACAGGTCTCAGTATTCATTTACTCACCATATTAACATATCCACAAAAACAAGAAAATTGAAAACCATCTCAACCAGATTCTGAGTAAGTACAGTTTCTTTCTCCTTCCTTTGTCCCAAGAGCAGTTTTCAAAAATGACCTCTACCAAATAGCCAAAGGTTCCAACAGAGCAAGTTGTAAGCAAGTTCCTTCTCCAGCAAGAATGAGGGATAGATGGGATATGTCATATATGCAGTGCTTCCATCTCCACTGGGATTGGCAGCTGGCCTTGGAAACGCTGTTACAGCACTGATAGCTACTCTTCTTGCTCAGAGTTTCCCTAAGAGTCTAAAGGTCATACATATTACAACTGCAGGCTTAGAAACAGCTCAAGTCTATTTACATGATCACACAACTCTATAGAAACTTTCATCTTCCATCTTATAGCACTTGTGCTATAGGTGGTGCCATAGGAACCAGAGCCCTCGTTCTCCCAGTGGGTTGTTTTTTTGCATTTTCTGGCCTACACATTACGCAAAATGTAGACTTTAGCTATGTCTGTTTTCTGCGATGAGGAGAAAGGAAGATCAGAGAATAAATTATGAAGAATTTTTCATAAAGTACTTATAAGTGTTATATAAATGCTCCCTGTTATTGTTGTTGTTATTATTATAGTGGTATATAAATCTCTACTGTTTTAATATTTTAAAAATGCTATTACTGTGGTTCATAGGCTGGGGCCTAGAAATATTTTCATAAGGATAATAGCTAGCATTTAGATTTGCAAAGCACTTCACAAATATTAACTGATTTTGTCCTCATACCAACCTTGAGAAGTATTGCTATTACTATCCCCATATTATAGATGAGGGACCAAGCAGACAGAGGTTAAGTGACTTGCCCAGAGTCATACAACTAGTAAAAGTCTAAAAGTAGGATTTAAACTCTGATCTTCTTGACTTCTTATCCAGTGTGTTACCTAGCTGCCTTTAATCAGATAAATTGCTATAACCATCTCAGTTGAAAGGAAAACCCTTAAACTGAAGTACCTCTCTGGTAATAGAGAACCTACCACTGCCTAAGAAGTTTCATTCTATTTGGGGACAGTTCTAATTGCTAGGAAGTTTTCCATTATAGTAAAGCCCAAATCTTCCTCTCTGCAAGTTCTACATATTGCTCATAGTTCCACCCTCAGGATCAGCAGAACAAATCTAATAATCCCTCTTCCACATAGTAGTCCTTCAAATACTTGACTACACCAATCATGACCCATGCAAATTTTCATTTCTCCAGACAGCATGCCCAATTCTTCCAGTTTCTTAAAATTGTCTTGTTCTTTCCTGACTTTGTGCCCCATCATACTTCTAAAAGACCAAACACACACAAAAAACCACCACACACGCGCGCACACACACACACACACACACACGAGGCGCGCGCACGCATTCATCCAGTTCTGTGCTAGTCAGCAGTATGATTGTTAAATTTTCAGTGAGCATTTACACTTTGGAAATTGGCAATTGCTACAAATCAAGGCTTGATTTTTTGTTTTGCCAATTGTGTAGATTAAAGTGATGAAGAAAATGTGAATAATGCAGATCAAACTTAAAAGTGCATCATGGGTATTTTTTTCTTCTTTTTTCCTCCAGGCAGTCATTTGTTAAACATTTACCAACACACCTCTACTCATTGAAATTCTTCAAGGTCTAACCAATGGGCAACTTGGATTTTTACCAGATCCCTGAAGGTAGAAGTGATTTTTCTTGCAATGAATCTCTTCTCTTTCTCAGGCTGTGACTTCAGCTAGATACATAATGGTCTCCTGACCAATATTATCATTGTATATGTGTATAATCTATCTCCTAAGCTCCTTTTAGAAAAGAACCATGTTCTCTTTCATCTTTGAATCACCAGGCCCTAAGATAATACCTTACACATAGTAGGTTCTTAACAAATGTCAAATTGAAATAGAATAGAATTAAAGGTCTTTAAACAATGAAATAAAATGGCCCAACAGGCAGCCCTCTGCCGGATAACTTGCCAATGTGCATCAGTGAAGGCAGTTTCCATGCCAAGAATTCTCCACACTGATGAAATCATACATCCAAATATAAAAGGCTAAAGTTGGGTTAAAACAAATTTGGTAGTGGTCATAGAAGACAGATATAGAAGACATATATAGAAGACAGATTGGAAGTAAAGAGACATTGGAGAAAAACAGAGTATGAGAAGCAGGATAGCATTAGATGGGAGGTATCAGAAATGACCACCTCAAACTGACTGAAAAAGTAATTACTTTGTTAATACCAGGTCTACCAAAGATGCTCTCTCTTAAAAATAATGGCTTTTTAATCTGCTACAACATTTTCATTTAAAGTTAGAAAAGAAGGAAGTTTTGTACAATAACACTTGCTACCTGCCAAATAGGATGTTTAATCACTCTTAGAATTTTTTGCTTTCAATATATAACCTATATCAGATTGTTTACTGTCTCAGGGAAGGGGCAGTGAAGGAGAAATGGAAAGAATTTGGAATTCAAAACTTTTTAAAAAATGAAAGTTAGAAATTATTTTTACATGAAATTGAGGGAAAAATAAAATATTATTTAGGAAATTGATTGCCTTCAAATCTTGATTCCATTTTTCCATTGACTCAATCCAATGAGTTACATATAAATACACTAGACATACAATGATTAAAATGCACATGAATTTAAAAACTGAGTCAGGAGTATGCATTAAGCTGCAAAGCAGTTCTATAACAGAAACTACATTTAAAAATAGATTTCAAACTTAGACATATGATAATGCTAAGCTATATTGGCAAAGATGTTCAAGGAGCTCTGTGTAAACACAGCTGCCAGCTGCCCGCTGATCGCTTAACTGGTTGAAGTTTTGATAATATTGAATTGAAGAAAGAGTTTTACTTTGAGTAGGTTACATGTTTCACAAATGGGTGTGTTCAAACCTAAAGCTTTTCAGCAGTTATATTTCTAGTATGATCCTATTTGAAATTCTTAAGACTATAAGTTGTAGAGAAAGTACCTAGTAGTATTAAGAAAAGGACTTTTAAGGTGTTTACTATATCAATGAAAACCCAGATCCATTCTCTGTCATTATCCTACCATCTGCTATCATTTTAGATATATAAACCTAGATACAAAATTATATACTTTATATAAACTTTAGATATAGAAGTTCATTATAGAAAACATCTACTGTATTATTTTATTATTAAATGAGTTGCTTTTTTAAAATGTTATGCTAAAAGTCACCAAATATATTTAAATTTTTAAACAGATCACTAAGGATACCTTATCCTTCTTATCTACTCCAATTCCACTTTACCTACTTTAAGACTCTTCTCACATATATTCTGAGATGAGGGAAGGGGAGAATGTGTCTTACAGTAAAATGAGAGATTTAGAAGTCATTGCCTCTTTTAAGCCCCCCCAAAATCATAACTTTATATCTAGAAGAGACCTTAGATTAGCTTCACATTGACAATGACCTATATATAAAAGGTCACATCAAAAACAAATGAAAGGAGGAAGGAAGAAATTACCTTTTGAATCTATGGATAGAAGAATTAATAACTAAATAAGTGATAAAGAGGATCATAGAAGATAAAATAGAGAATTTTATTATTAAGTGTACATATTTCTGAAAAAAAAAACCCAACCAAATGTATGAAAATGTGAAGAGAAGAGGTAACTAGAAGAAAAAAATCTTTATAACAAATTTCTGTGATGAAGATCTCATTTCCCAGATACAGAGTATCCCAAAAATTTTAGTGCTATTTTAAGCTACATATGAAGAACTGACTCAAATTTACAAAAGTAAGAACCATTCCCCAATAGATAAATAGTCAAAGGATAGAAAAAGTAGTTTCCATAGGAGGAAGGATCTCAGCCATCTCCTTTTCCTCTTTTCCTTGTCCACTCTCTTCTCCCTTCCAAGAAATGCTCAAAACTCCCATTGAGAACACCACCTTTCAGTCATAACCTCACACTAGCTTCCTCTCTTCTCAAACTAGAAAGAAATAAAACTCCCAAGGTCTGTGGCCAGCTTTGCCTTTTGGGAGACTGTTACAACTGTAGCAGGAAGGAGGTCATCTAGAATGATTTCCCTTCTCCCTAATCCAGAGGACACATCTCTATGAAGTAATCCATGGATTGTTCTTGATAATTCAGTTCAATTCAGTAAACATGTACTAAGTACTACTGTATGCTAAGCACTGGAGATGCAAATTTAAAAAAAAAAAGATATATTGTCTTCCCTAAATCTAATGGCGTAAGATTACACACAAAAGGAAGCTGAAAAGCAGGGGTCAGAGACCAGGGGATAGCAGACATGTTTTTTCTGTGAAGTGGAAGCTAAGCAGAGTGGCTGATAAAGAATGGGGTCACCAGGAAGGTATTAAGCCCTCTATAAAGGAAGACTTTGGGAGGAGTTTGGTGTTCTGTCCTTTAGCCAAAAGACTTTAAATGAATAGGGGGGACCTGGGTCACAGGCTTTGAAAGATGAGAATTCAAAGGCCCAATTTGTGGCAAAATATCATGCATGCTGTGATGCACATTGGGTTGTATAAGCAACAAGCCTTTTGATCCCATTTTATATATAGTAATATAGCACATACCATCATTAAATGCAGGGTGGGAGTTGGGGAACCAAAACATCCAGCAATGGGCATGTTTTCGATAAATAGTATAGCAGCTAGGTGGTTTAGTGGGTAGAATTCTGGGCCTGGAATCAGGAAGACACGAGTTCAAATCCAGCCTTATTTTTTCAAGTACTTATTAGCTGTGTGACCCTGGGCAAGTCACTTAATCTCTATTTACCTCTGTTTCCTTGACTGTAAATTGAGGATACTAACTGAACCTACTTCCCAGGGTTGTTGTGAGGATCAAAATGAGATAATAATTGCAAAGCACTTAGCTCCGCATGTCACACAAAGTAAGAGCTACATAAATGTTACCCATTAGCTAGTTCTCATTGTTTAATTGAGGCAACTGAGTCAGCAGCTAAATTTGAGTACCCCTAAAACAAATCCCCCAAAAGCATTCAATTCTCCACATCCCCTCCAAACAAAGTTCAAAGCAGAGATATACTAACATTCATATGGACCTTTAAGATTTGCAAAGTGACTTAAATACATTATCTGAGATGGGCGCCATTATTATCCTCATTGTTTTCAGTTCTTCACTACCACAAGAACACTACTATGAATATTTTGGCATATATTGAACCTTCATACTTATCTTTGATTTCCTTTGGGCATATGCTCAGTAATGAGATTGCTGAACCAAAGAGTATGGAAAATTTAGTCCCTTCTCTCCCATAATTCCAAATTGAAATGGTGGTTGGACAACTTCACAGTTCCATCAGCAGTATATCACTTTGCCTGTCTTCTGGCAGCCACTTCAAAAGTGAAAGTTCTCATCTTTTGTCTGGTAACTCTATGCCCCCTTCATTGTAAGAGGATGGTTACACCTCTGAGAGAGAAGGCAGTGAGTTATGAGACTCTTCCCTTGACATCATCATCATCAACCCCAGCATCATTAATATCAGTATTGTTAATTTTTAACAATTATAGAGTAATTTAAGATTTGCAAAATACTTTGTTATCATCTCATTCGATCCTCACAACAACTCTATGGTATAAGTATTAGTGTCATTTTACAGAGAAGGAAACTAATATTGACAGAAGCTAAGTGACTTGTTCAAGATCCCACAATTGGTAAATACTTGAGGCAGAATTCGAATTCAAGTGTTCCTAATTCCAAGCCTGACACTCTATCCAGCATATTTACTAGATTTCTCAATCTTCTCCTCTACACTCCAGCATTCCCTTGAATCAGAACACTGATGCTTTACATGCCTAACATTCAATCTTGCTTTTCTGAACATTTTTTCTGTGACCCTTTTCCGGAACCCTATAATTGATAGAAGATAGATACCAAAATAAGAACATGCTCTAAATCACAAAGATGAAACCCTTCCAGGGCCAGATGAAACCTTAATCCAGAACAATTTCCAGGAATTGAAGCTGTTCCTATCTATATGCATAGGAGTGGCTCTCCATCTCTAGATGGCAATGTTAACAGGAACCCCTTACTCTCCTGGGATTCTGCCAATATGCTACCATCTGAGTAGTCTATGATAATTGATTTAACTGGATATTATTATAATGATTATTATGGGAGCCACTACATATTGAATAGCTTACCAGGTTCAGAGTCAGGAAGACTATGGTATGAGTTCCACCTCAGACACATATTGGCTGCATGAGCATGGACAGGTGGGCTAGACACACCCACTTACTTTGGGGCCAGCCACTGGCCCTTCCCCTGAAGGTAAAAGTAAGGGTCTATGTTAAATGGGCAGCTATGTGGCATAATGAATAGAGCGCCAAGCCTGGTGTCCAGAAGACTCTTCTTCCTGAGTTCAAATCCCATCTCAAACTAGCTATATGCCCCTGGGCAACTCACTTGACCCTGTTTGCCTTGGTTTTCTCATTTGTAAAATGGGCTAGAGAAAGAAATGACAAACCACTCCAATATCTTTGCCAAGAAAACCCCAAATGGGGTCAGAAAGACTCAAACACAACTGAAATGACTGAACAACAACAATATTAATGCTAACCTCTGGGTGTGCTGGCACACCCAAGCACACCCACACCTTTATGCCCATGGCTATGTTACCATATTCACCCCCACAAACCCTCTAAAACTATAAATCGTCAATATGCATCAGAATAGGGAATCACTTCACTGGAAACTTCCTATACTGATGAAATTCTCTTTGAATCTGTCATGTTCTGTGTCTGGCTTCAAGTTTTTTTAATGAGTAGGTAACAATAATAATCAACTTTCCAATCCTCCTTACTCCATTGAGAAACTTGACTTAATCATGTAAGGTGTAGTTAGGGATCTAATAGCTTGAGTAGGAAAGCAAATAGCCATTCTCTTAATCACAATTACATTTATTAGGGATGCTGTTCTTGGGTTTTAAGTATCTGTGTTGGTCAGTCACCACGAAGTCACTTTTTTTTTGTTTTCTTTTTTATTTAATATTTTTAGTCTTCAGCATTGATTTCCACAAGGTTTTGAATTACAAATTTTCTCCCCATTTCTACCCTCCCCGTCACTCCAAGATGGCATATATTCTCATTGCCCCCTTCTCCAGTCAGCCCTCCAATCTGTCACCCCACTCCCCTCCCCATCCCTTTTTCCCTTACTTTTTTTGTGAGGCAAGGTAGATTTCTATGCCCCATTGCCTGTATATCTTATTTCCCAATTGCATGCAAGAACAACTTTTTTTTTGAACATCTACTTTTAAAACTTTGAGTTCCAAATTCTCTCCCCTCTTCCCTCCCCACCCACCCTCCTTAAGAAGGCAAGCAATTCAACATAGGTCACACATGTATCATTATGCAAAACCCTTCTACAACACTCACATTGTGAAAGACTAACTATATTTTGCTCCTTCCTAACCTATCCCCTTTACTGAATTTTCTCCCTTGACCCTATCCCTTTTTGAAAGTGTTTGCTTTTGATTACCTCCTCCTCCATCTGCTCTCCCTTCTATTGTCCCCCCTTTTTTATCTCCTTCCTCCTTCTTTCCTGTGGGGTAAGGTACCCAATTAAGTGTGTTGTTATTCCCTCCTCAAGTCAAATCCATTGAGAGCAACATTCATTCATTCCCCCTCACCTGCCATCTCTTCCCTTCCAACAGAACTGCTTTTTCTTGCCACTTTTATATGAGATAATTTACTCCACTCTATCTCTCCCTTTCTCCCTCTCTCAATATATTCCTCTCTCATCCCTTAATTTGATTTTTTTTAGATATCATCCCTTCATATTCAACTCACCCTGTGCCCTCTGTCTATGGGTGTGTGTGTGTGTGTGTGTGTGTGTGTGTGTGTGTGTGTGTGTGTGTATTCCCTTCAGCTACCCTACTACTGAGGTCTTATGAATCATACACATCATCTTTCCATGTAGAAATGTAAACAAAACAGCTCAACTTTAGTAAGTCCCTTGTGATTTCTCTTTCTCATTTACCTTTTCATGCTTCTCTTGATTCTTGTGTTTGAAAGTCACATTTTCTATTAAGCTCTGGTCTTCTCACTGAGAAAGCTTGAAAGTCCCCTATTTTATTGAAAATCCATATTTTGCCTTGGAGCATGATACTCAGTTTTGCTGGGTAGGTGATTATAAGTTTTAATCCTAGCTCCATTGACCTCTGGAATATCATATTCCAAGCCCTTTGATCCCTTAATGTAGAAACTGCTAGATCTTGTATTATTCTGATTGTGTTTCCACAATACTCAAGTTGTTTCTTTCTGGCTGCTTTCAGTATTTTCTCCTTGACCTGGGAGCTCTGGAATTTGGTGACAATATTCCCAGGAGTTTTCTTTTGGGGATCTTTTTCAGGAGGTGATCGATGGATTCCTTCAATTTCTATTTTACCCTCTGGTTCTAGAATATCAGGGCAGTTCTCCTTGATAATTTCTTGAAAGATGATATTTAGGCTCTCTTTTTTGATCATTGCTTTCAGGTAGCCCAATAATTTTTAAATTATCTCTCCTGGATCTATTTTCCAGGTCAGTGGTTTTTCCAATGAGGTATTTCACATTGTCTTCCATTTTTTCATTCCTTTGGTTCTGTTTTATAATATCTTGATTTCTCATCAAGTCACTAGCTTCCACTTGCTCCAATCTAATTTTTAAGGTAAAATTTTCTTCAGTGTCTTCTGGACCTCCTTTTCCATTTGACTAATTCTGTCTTTCAAGGCATTCTTCTCCTCCTTGGCTTTTTGGAGCTCTTTTGCCATTTGAGTTAATCTCTTTTTTAAGGTGTTGTTTTCGTCAGTATTTTTTTGGGTCTCCTTTAGCAAGTCATTGACTTGTTTTTCCTAATTTTCTCACATCACTCTCATTTCTCTTCCCAATTTTTCCTCTACTTCCCTTACTTACTTTTCCAAATCCTTTTTGAGCTCTTCCATGGCCTGAGACCAATTTCATATTTTTCTTGGAGGCTTTTGATGTAGGCTCATTGGCTTTGTTGACTTTTTATGGCTGTATGTTTTGGTCTTCTTTGTCACCAAAAAAAAGATTCCAAAGTCTGAGTCTTAATTTGAGACCATTTTTGCTGCCTGTTCATGTTCCCAGCCAACTACTTGACCCTTGAGCTTTTTGTTGGGGTACGACTGCTTGTAGAGTAGAGAGTACTTTGTCCCAAGCTTGAGGGGCTATGCAGCTATTTTCAGAGCTACTTCTACACAGCTAGCTCTGCCACACCAGTACTCCTTCTCCCCCAAGAACCACCAACCAGAATTGCGGTCCAGATCAGGCTGGGCAAAGCAGGCTTTGCACCCCGCTCTAATCTGCTGTTTAATTCCTTCCACCAGGTGGGCCTGGGGCCAGAGGCCACTGCAGCTGTAACTCTGGAAGAAGCCTCAGAGCTGCACCACCACAGCTGCCCCCAGGGTGGTGGCCAAACTGCGAACTCCTTTCACTCTGTCCCAGCAGCTTTTCCCACTAACCTTCTCTGTTGTCTTTGGTGCTTGTGGGTTGAGAAGTCTGGTAACTGCCACAGCTCACTGATTCAGGGTGCTATGCCTGTTCTACCCAGCTCCTAGTCTGGTTGGTCCTGGCTGGTCCTGGCATGGCCCACACTGGGCTCGGCTCCGCTCTGCTCCCAGCTCCATGCAATAGACCCTTCCCAGCAACTATCCAGGCTGTCCTGGGCTGGAGCCCTGCTTCCCTTTGCTATTTCGTGGGTTCTGCAGTTCTAGAATTTGTTCAGAGCCATTTTTATAGGTGTTTGGAGGGACCTGGGGAGGAGCTTAAGCAAGTCCCTGCTTTCCAGCCACCATCTTGGCTCCCCCCTCCCAAAGTCACTATTTAAATTAAAGATTAAGTTGATAGCAGATGAAGGTTTGCATTTATGGAATATTCCTTCCTTACCTTCACCCCTGAAAAAAAATACTTTCAGAGAGCTATAAAATCTCTAAGATGTAAAAAATTACACAAGTAAACTCCTGCCAAATGTTGCTAGAGAAGCTTGGTTGTAGGATTGCACTGGTTATTTTTATTTATAATTTATCACAGAATACAAGCTATAATCAAGTAAAATAGGCAGAAGAGTGTTTTTTTCTTCCATACTTAATTTAAATAGAAATAATGAATATCAGGTTACAAACTCATTTGCAGTGAAAGATGCATTCTTAAAGATTTTGTATCATAGGGGAAGGATAATTATTCCTTTTGGGAAATTTAAAATGAACAGACTTGGGAATTTAGTTGGATGGCATTTTAAGCAAGATATGGAGCTTTTTCAAATGGTAACATTCTTCACCAGGAATTTTTGCACAACTGGGGGAAATTCCATGTCCTAGGGATAGACTCTTTGTAGCAGAAAATTGAATTCATGAGGAAAATGAGCACATACGAACAATTCTTTATATGAAAGGATTTGGGGGGGGAGGGAACTCAAGTACTTAAGAACTTACTGTACTATTTATTATTATGTAGCAAGTCACTAAGCCAGCTTAAAATGTATAACTTCTTAAGGGAGAGAAGTTTTACAACATATCCAGTGCACAAAGAATAATAGGTTTTTGTAGGATTTTATATTGAAAGAAATAACATGAGGCATCATCGTGAATATGAAAGTAAGATATGTCTGTAGATGCTGTGAATTCTTCAGTTTGTTTTATTTTAAAAAAGACTTAAGACTTGCATAATGTGCCCTATTAATGAATTTTCACAGTGTCCTGTGTAAGAAGAAAGGTGAGGAGTTCTGATTGCCGTATCTTATTTATTAAGACTGTGGAATAATTGTGCATTTTAATATTCTTTAAGAGAGCTTTCCAAGGGCAGCATGATATAGTGAGTCTAGAGTGGACCTTGGGGTAAGAAAACTATGCATCTAACGTGTATTGTCTACAAACCTGGACAAATCACTTAACCTCTAAGTTAAAGAGCCCAGGATACTTTCAAAAGCTTCAAGTTTCAGAGCAGTAGCTGAGAACATATTGGTAAATGGAGTTTCCTCCCTAGATAGGTCTCTACACTGGTGAAATCACAGGACCAGGAGAAAAATGAAATATACATATATACATATATATATGTACATATATATATATATATATATATATATATATATATATATATATATTATCAGCCTGCTCAACAAAGATTGGTAAAGGAAAATAGGTTCAAAAACTTTTAAAATAGAGTCTTCAGATTTTATAATGATGGTGGCTTTCCCATTAAATGTCAAACCAGTAAATTATTAGCTAGAAAGGAAGCTCATTGAATATAGGAGTAAATTTATAATATGCATACAAAAAGAACCAATGAGTAAACTCACAGTCTCTTTCCTGATGGAGATAGAAAGAAGAACTTTTATAAGGTCTTGGTAGGCAGAGTGATAATACCAGTTTCCTTCTCTCCCCATCCAAGATGCAGTATGGCCGTGAATACATTGTATCTCTGGTTTTGCCTCTTTTTATCTGATCTTTCCTGATTTTAGATGAAAAGGTAGACAAGGTCATGACCTTGTGAGCTTCAAAAAGTCGGAGGAACCACCCAAAGTCCAGCAACTAGGTGATAGCGGAGACTATAAAAATAATTTTGATACCTCTACTAGATCAGTATTTACTCAGTTCATTGTGACGTATGAGTATCAATGATTGTCTATACGTAAGATAAGTAGGATAGAATCAAGTTTCATTGTTAGGGTAAGAATCGTATAGGTTAGCATTGATTAACCCACTATGTATTGAGGATGACATCCATGTTGATGGACATCCATGTTGATGACTGTTGCTTTTAAATGATTTATACCATATAGATTTACAGTTTGTTATTTAGACTGGTATTAACCTGTTTTAGGGATAGAGATAGAGACTTGCTGTACTACCCCACCCCCCACTTTCATGAATATGTTCTGAGAGCTGCTGTGTTCCAGAAAACCACAGTTTCCCCATTTTCTACGTCCTTTTGTTCCTGATGTTCATAACATGCTTATGGAAAGTGCCAAAATCATGTTGCCTAGTCACTGACTAAACAGTGGTATCTGGGGGATATCTCCCTTGGACAAATATGGGAGTTCCTTCCTTTAGCCAACCATGGAATTCCACTTCCCTCCCTTGACCAATCATGTGGATCTCCTTCTTTTGGAATTGACCAATCAAAGAAGTATACTGCCTCATTCTATTTTTTGGCACTTCCTCAATGCCTATAAAAGATCCCTCATGCAGAGGGATCCTTGACTACAGAGGAAATTCTTGGATCCAGTTGCTTACAGACCACTGGTTTTCCTAATGAATTGAAACTGCTCAGAATTCTGCCTTAGTTTCTTTTTTGTTGAATATTGGAATTTTGGGGTCACAAGCCTAAGGCATCAGCAACAGCAGCTGATCCTTGTAAGGGACTAGCACTGCCTAAGAAGACACCTGAATGATTTAGTTAAGCAGTGAACCAGCTCAGGAGATGAGGTACTGTGAACTATAAGCAAAGGACCAACTTATACATTGGCTTTTCCACATTCAGAAATGAACTTTGTGGGATGAATATTTCCAACAAACACTTTGTGTTTGAACCCACTCTCCCTGGGAACCAAGGCATATAGAGGAGAGTGTGCCTTGGTATACAGAGAGGGAGTGCCTTTATATTTGGGGTATTGCTGTATCTTTTCAGTAAATATCCCTTTATAAAACCAAGGGCTGTCTCTTTCAAGTGTTATTGCAGCTCATAGTTTTTATCTATCCCCTCTGCCATCCTTGTCCAAAGTATTCATCTCCTGTGACACTCTCCACCACCACCCAAGCCACCCAGAAGAAAGTAGAAAGATTTTTCTGGGTACCTCTGGTGAAAATCCTTAACAAGGAAAGGTAGATAGCCTTTTAAGACACATCTTTGAGGCCATCTGCCTTCCACTTGCTCAAATAGTAGCACCACCTATGTTTTTGTAGTCAACTAAGAATCTTCTGTAACTTATAATTATCTCTCAACTTCATCCATATAGGGGCAAGTCATTTTCATCATTACTGCAATAATTTATGGAAATAGCTCTCAATTCACCCACTCCAGAGTCCCAAATGGAACATTAACCTTGCCTTCCACTCTGCTCTCTGGAATGCCTATTTAATACGCAACAAACTTCCCTTCATCCTAAATCTTTTCCTTTTCCGCTCCTATCTTCTAACTGTCACTGAAACCTGACTCTTCCCTGATGACACAGCATCCTCAGCCTGGCCAATTTTCTTGTACTGGCCGTAATTTCACTCATTCCTCTGGGCTTACTGATCAAGTTAGGGTAGTTAGAATATTCTGTGCTCCCCACTGCCACTTCTAGGTTGTCTCACTAGGTTGTCATCACTCAGTATTTCTCCTCCTTTGAGGTTCATGCAATCTGTATCTACAATCCAATCAAAATCTGAGTATTTGTCTGCAGACCTCCAGGTCACTCCCCTTCCTTCCTCAATTAGTTTAGTACCTGGCTCACAATTTTTCTCTCCTCCCTATGTCCTGCCTCATAATAAGGGACTTCAACCTACATATATACTTGGGCCCAAACACCCTAACCGTTCAATCCACTATTTTCTCATGACCTACTCTTCCATTCTACCTCAACACACAAATATGGTCATACCCTTGATTTTGAAATGATCCACAAATGCACCACATCCACATTCAAGAATTCCAACATCCCCTTATCTGATCATAATCTTTTGGCTTTCCACCTCTTCCTCTGCTTTCCCTTACCAAACCCTGTTCATCTTCCACTTATTTCACTCCCAGGCAATCACTCATGTACTAGCCACTATCTCCTCTTTTCTCCTTGGTGAACCAATTCAACTCCACAGCATTCTCTTTTCTTGAGTTTCTGGTCCCCTTATCATATCACCAATTATATTCTGGCATACCTCAGCCGTGGATCACTTGGCTGCCTTCCCTCTTTCACATGTGCTACTGAATGGAGGTGGATAAAAACATAACCATTCTGTCTTGGTCTAGCACAAATTTATGTTACATAATCTCACCTGTGTGCTGCTGCTGCTAGACAATCCTACTATATAACTCCATTATCAACTCACTAGGTCTTTCAAACCTTTTTGTCTTTCTTCAGTGGGGTGCCCTTCCGTGGCTCCCCCTTCTCTCACCCTCTCAGCTAAGAATCTTTTATTTTCATATTTTACAGAAAATTAAAGTCATTCGCCATATGCTTCCTCTCTCTTCCTCCTCATTTTGTATCACTCAGATGCCCTCTACCACTGTCTCCGCTTTCACCCATGTTTTGTATGAAGAAGTGGCCTTATTCCTTACCAAGGCTAACCACTTTACCTGCCCAAGTGATCCCATTTCATTTTGTTTCCTCCAACACATTGCCTCTCCTGTCATTCACACTCTTATCACTTAGCTTCAATCTCTCCCTCTCTATTGATTCCTTCCCTTCTACCTACAAACATGTCATTGTCTCCACATCCTAAAAGAAATCTTCACTCAGTCTTTCCGTACCCATTAATTATTGTCCTCTATTTCTTCTGCCCCTTGTGAATAAACACTTTGAGAAAGTCATCTACAATATATGCCTCCACTTTCTCTCCTCTCACTTTCTTTTCCTGACCTCATCATTTCACCAAAAATTATTTCCCCAAAGTTACCAAAGTGACCCTTCATTTGCCAAATACAATGACTTTTCCCCCCTCAATCCATTATTCTTTTTCATTTTTCTGAAGCTTTTGACACCGTTGATCACCCTCTTCTTGATACTCTCTTCTCTCTCGGCTTTCAGGACATCACTCCCTCCTCGTTGTCTTTCTACCGATATGACAGCCTCCTTCTCCATCTCTTTTGCTGGATTGTCATACAGGTCTTAACCTCAAACCTGCGGCCCACTAAGCTCTCTCCTGGGTGGGTCCTCTTCTTTTATCCTGATGTACTGCTTCCCTTGGTACTATCTGCCCCTATGGATTTAATTATCAGGTCTATGCTAATGATTCTTAAATGTACCTATCCTGCTCAAATCTTTCTACTGACTTCTAATCTCGCATTTCCACCTGCCTTTCAGACATTTCAAACTGGATGTCCAGTAGACATCTTAAATTCGACTCATTATCTTTCTCCCTAACCCTCCCTGCTTCCAAACTTCCCTGTTATTGTTGAGGTATCACCACCCTCCCAGGCCCCCAAGCTCACAACCTAGGTGTCATCCACTCATTACGTCTCTCTACCCATATCCAAACTTTAGTCAATTTCACCTTCACAATATGTATCCTTCTCTCCTCTGATACTACCACCACCCTGGTGAAGGCTTTCATCCCCATAGGCTTGGACTATTGCAACAGCCCATTAGTGGGTTGACTGCTGGAAATCTTTTCCCACCCTAATCAATCTTCCATTCAGATGCTAAAGTGATTTTCCTAGAATACAAATCTCACCATCATCTCCCACCCCAGTAACCTCCTGTGGCTCCCTATCATTTGTTTCCAGAGTCAAATGCAAATCCTCTGTCATTCAAAGCCCTTCCTTCATAATCTAGGACCCTCTCTTCCAGTCTTTACACCCTACTCCCCAATGTGTACTTTTCAATCCAATGACACTGGATTCCTTGCCCTTCCATGAACAAAACACTCAATCTCTCCACTCTGGGCAATTTCTCTGGCTATCCTCCATGCCTGCAATGCTCTCCTTCCTTATCTCTGTCTCCTGTCTTTCCTGGCTTCTTTCAAAACCCAACTAAAAGTCCATCTTCTATAGGAGTCCTTTCCTAACCCCTCTTAATTCTAGGGTCTTGCCTCTGTAAATTATTTCCTATTTATCTTGTATATAGCATTTGCTTATTGTCTCCCTTATCAGACTGTGAGCTCCTTAAGGGTAGGGACTGTCTTCTGCCACTTTTTGTATCCACTGCTGAGATGCTGGAATGACTTGCTTCATGGGTGCGAGTACTAAGATCTAGCTCAAACTCAAACTTACCAGATGGGCACTGAGCTGGGGATATCATCTTCTGTGGTTCTTTCATTCTCTATCCCTTTCACCATGCTTCCAGTCCTTAAGGTTTAGACTGGAGTGAACACAGTGTTGTGAGTGGTCTCTACATAGACAAATCTTCAAGAAGATTAAAATCAAGTAATGAGGAAGACAAGTACAGAAACTGTGTTACAAAGGAAAATATGATACAAGTAAAAGGAAAGACCACTTCCTTTCAGATATGTCAGGTAAGGTTTCATAAAAGGAGATAGCTTTTGATCTAGGACTTGAAGGGTGGATAGAATTTTGATAGGCAGAAATGGGGATGGAGAGGAGAATTAAGAGTAGGAATAGCATGAGAAAAGGCCTGGAACCATAAAGATAAAGACACCTTGGGCAAGTAGTCCAGTTTGGCTTGGGGCATATGATACATAAAGAAAAGTAGTAAATGAAAAGGCTGGAAAGTTAGATTGAATCTTTCAAGGTTTTCAAACCACAACCACAGAAGAGGCATTTTTGGGACTTGTACAAGTTCCAGAGCATGGAGAGCTTTACATGTCAGACTAAAGAATTTGGATTAATGACAATTGTGCTTTGGGAAGCTCAATCTGCAATGAACCGAATCACTATGATTGCTTGACTTCTAGCAACATTCAGCAGTATGAGAGTAGGAGCAGAAAAAAGTAGATAAAGGAGATGTCCATTTTAGGGATTTGGAAAGTGATGAGTAGCAACAAGACAAGGAGATGAAGTGCTGGCATGGAGTGGGGGACCAGGAAGTGGGGGAGAGGGGAACTAGTCAAGAGGACATTGCAATAGTCCAAGTGAAAGGTAATGTTCTGTACTAAGCTGGTGGCAGTAGAGATAAAAGGACAAGAATGGGCATAAGATATCGATGATAGAACCAACAGGATTGATTAACTAATCTTTATCCTTCTTCTTAGGATTCAGTCATAGGATGATTGAATGAGACAACTAGCATATGTATGTGAAGCAATTGTAAACCCTTAAGTAGTGTCTTCTCCTCTAAGATTACCTTGCATCTGTTTTGTAGGCAGTACATGAGAATGTGAATGCCTTCAGGGTGCGGCTTGGTCTTTTCTTCCTGACTTCAGAGCTTTGGTAGTATTTGGCATATTAATGAATGCTTGTTGATTGAATAGCTAACTGATTGACTGATATGTGTGAATTACTATTATTGTATGTGGGGGACAAGATAAATGGAGTACTTAGTAACAAAATAGGTTATTTTAATCTGATTATTATCAACACCAGCTGGATGATTGGAAGAATAACATGTATTAACAGAAATGAGGAGATAAGAGGGAGTTGTTCTTTTAAGTTTGAGGTGTTGGCCAAGAATATAAGTAGAGACATCCAGTGATGAGAAATGTGGAACTAAAGCAGAAGAGGTTGGAACTGAAAATATAGATTTGGGAGTTTTCCCAAATGGAAGTGAAAAAGTCATCACAGTAAATTAAATGATTAAGGAAGAGATTACAGACAAAGCAGAGGGCTAAAGGCAAAGCTTTTGGGGATAATATTATTTAAATAAAGAAGCAAGAAGATGAATAATTAAAGGAACTAAATAAGCATTTATCATTTGCCTTCTCTATGCCAGTGTTTTCTATAGATTAATTCATTTTATTCTCACAACTCTGGGTGGTTGTCATTCAATTGTTTTTCAGTCATCTGTGACTCTTCATGACCCCATTTGGGGTTTTCTTGGCAAAGATAATAGAGTAGTTTGCCATTTCCTTCTCCAGCTCATTTTACAAATGAGGAATCTGAGGCAAACAGGGTTAAGTGACTTGACCAAGGTCACACAGCTACTAAGTGTCTGAGGCCAGATTTGAACTCAGGAAGATGAGTCTCCCTGGCTCCAAAATTTGCCCCCTATCCACTGTACCACTTAGCTGCCCAAACAACCCTGGGAGGTAGGCGTTATTCTTATCCAAAGACAAAGGTAGTGACTTGCCCAGGGTCACATAGTAAATGGCTGAGGTTATATTTGAACTCCATTCTGCCCAACTCCAAGACTAATACTCTATGCCCTGTGCCACCTAGTTACCTCTAGTCAGGAGACAGAAGACTAGGTGGAGGTGAACTGAGATAAAATAGGATATAAATTATTGGGACTGAAGGGCACAGGAAAAGGAAGACAACCATGCATAGAAGCAGAATTTGTATACCTATACATGAATATTAATTGCCATCACCAGCCCCTGCCCCATCCCAGGACAATAATTCAGTTCAGTTCAGTAAACATGCATTAAGCACCTACTATGTGCCAGAACTTCAGAGGGTTTTCCTTATACAGGTAATGTTGACCTTTATTTATGTAGCACTTTAAGGTTATGTAGCAGATTCAAGGTTTTTGCTTCTCTTATAACAGGTAGAGAGCAAAAGTATTATTAGTATCATTTTATATATAAACTGAAACTCTGATATATTAAGTGTGGTTGTTGGTGGAGCAGATGTGATTACAGACCACCCCTGGTTATTTGTAATGGAACATGTTGAAAGCAGAAAAGTAAAAATTGATGTCTTGTTTGTTCAAGTTGAAGCTGAATGATTATTCAACATGATTGTATTGAAACTAAGAGTAATTAACTTTAAGTCAGTTGCATGTGTTTGTGGGGGTTGTTCAGGTGTGGCTCCCCAGTGTTTGTGGGCAATTTATTGTATTGCAGATCCCTAGAAGCATTAGGTTTACTCCTAGGCTAAGTATTGATTTTTTGCAAGCATGATGGAGGAGATAGAAAATAAAAAACAGAGGAGGTTGCTTCGTTTGGTGCCCCTCCAAAAAGCTCTAGATCTTGCTGATTTTATTATGAATCCTCATGGAATGGTTCTTGCATTTGGTGATGATAGCCCCTGAAAGATGGCACAGCTCTGAATCCTTCCCATGCTATATGCATGGAAAGAAAAGGAACTCTTAGTGGGGGGAGGTGATGCACAAGGAGACTCAGAGCCAGAGCGTCAAAATGTGTGAGTGGGTGTGTGTCATAGATTAACTTTAATCATTCTAGTCTTGAGTAGCAATTTTTTTTCCTACTTGATAAAACTTTAAAGGGCATCCAATTTTCGACAAAAATGACTATAACACTTTGGTGACAAAAGATGTTTTCATCGAGGGTGACAATTTGTCTCGTATCTTAACCTCCCATATGTTATCGAACCAGGCTTTGATTGTGGGTGGACTCTGTCGTATTGGCAGGGACACTTAACCTCTATTAGACTCTGTTTCTTGATCTGTAGATGGGTATGATACTTCTACCACCTAACTTATAGAGTAGTTGTGAGGAGCAAATGAGATTTTTTTTTCCCTACTTGATAAAATTTTAAAAGGCCATCCAATTTTCTATGAAATGACTATTGTACTTAGGTGGCAGAAGATGTTTTCATCTGGGATGGCAATTTGTCTTGTATCATAACCTCCCATTTGTTATCAAGACGGCGTTTGATTATAAGGTGGATTCTGTGATATTGGACAAATCACTTTACCTCTCTGAGGCCTTGTTTCATCATCTGCAAATAGAAATGATATAAACATTATTTTCTTGGTGGTATGTACCAGAGAATCTAATGGAATAATGTATGCAGAATGCTTGATAACTATGGAAATGTGTGTTATTGTTATCACACCTTCATTTAGCTATGCAGAATTTTGCAGCTGTTACAAGCTTTAATGATGAATGTTTCTTTGTTTACATAGTATTATTTAAAATGGGTCTTGAAATGCTATTTATATGATGATGTTCACTGCCCTAAAAAACTATTATCTTGGGACATAACTATATATATGACAAAATGGACCTTGTCCAGTGTCTCTCCAGAAGTTTGTTGAGATGGCAGGTGTGTGGTCCTGTTCTGTTCTACACCATTAATTTCGTAACTTCAATGTAACTCTTTAATATTCAAAGGTGACTTGAGTCTTAGACCGGGGACTGAAATGTATAGCAAAATGAGTTCATCTAATCAGTGATAGATATTTCTGTTCCATTTTGTAATCCTGACTTACATGTTTATTACTTATGTGACTATTGTCAAGACACCCCCAACTCACTGATCCTTAGTTTCTTTCTCTATAATACAATGACAATAATATTCCTACTGACAACCTCATTGGGCTTTTTATGAAGAAAGAATTTTGAAAACTTTAAACTACTAGAGAAATATGCATTATTGTTATTAATATATTTATGAGATACTATGTAGTTTAAGACATTGTGGATGTTTGTAGAACTTAGACGTAAAAAAGTTTGTGTAATTTTAAAAAGCAAACCTTTTTCATTAAATTTTAAATTAAGGCTTAAATGCCACCCATGATGAAAAGTAGATCATTTTAAAAGTGACTCAGAAAAAAGTTCTTTCATTTCCTTCCTATTATAAGTATGTTTTATATTCTGCTAAATATTGTGCTGACGTGTTAGCTACTATAATGCATTGACTGAGGTTTACATTTCATGGCACTGTTGGATGAACTGGTGTTCAGTTGCTATTATTGGCATTGGTACATCCAATTTCCTAGGTACTGTCGTGATCATTTACCCCTAAGAGCTCCCATGAAGTATAATTTGTGTGTCTGTGAAACATCAATAGGCTATCAAGAGATGAAATCCCTTGGAAATAGTTTGCTATGGAATCCCAAGGCCTCTTTCTTCATTTTCTACTTCACTGCTGACTTTGGGTCTTTTATTACCCCCAGCTCTAGCACACTATGCAATTTATCTAGAACTTTACATATAAAATAAAAACAAGTAATGTATTTATCATAATATAACATTTATCAGAACTTTGTTTTTTAAACACACTTATCAATTTCAACTCCAAATGTACTGAAACACAATGGCTACTGCAGGACAAAAATTGTAACCAACCTTCACTCTGGTGTGAACAGCATGAGTTTTAGAATTATCATTATTATCATCATCATCGTCATCAATTGATATTTAGTGATTCAAAATGTTCATACTTCTAATAATGTGAATAAAACTGCATTGTATTGATTACTGAATTGCTTATGTGACTTGTCAGAGAGTGGACTTTAACAGTATAGCTATGAATAACTGAGCTAATTCTGGTTCCAGATGGGATAAAAACTTAAAACTTAAAATTTCAGAGGGTAGCACGGACTTAGGCACCTTACCTTACTGCTCAATTGTCATTTCATGCAAGTGCATTGAAGCTTAGAGTGGGCCTCTTTTGGATATGAATGATGAATAAGCCTTGATTCTCACACACAAACACACACACACACACACACACACACACACACACACCCCTATCCACTTGATAAAATATGCAGATAGCCTAGAACTACCTGCTGTCAGCCATGATGACTCAGGGGTTTATACTGCTTGGTGATAAAGTCTTTGAATTGACTGTTGATCTTAAACTCTATGGGAATACTAGAAAGGCAATCCCTATCCCTGAGGCCTCCTCTTCCTGCTGGCTTGGGAGGTACATGGATTACTCTCTGGGGCCAAACTCCCCCCACCCCATCCGACATCAGAAAAAGAATTTGAACAAACCATAAAAGAAGGCCCAAAGGGGAGGTGGATGGGAGAGACCCAGGATTAGATGGATTTACATGTAAATTCTATATAACAATGAAAGAAAAATTAATTTAAATGTTGCTAAAGTAAATTGTGAGCAAAAATAGGGAGACTAGGGATCTTATCAAACTCCTTCAATGATAAAATATGGTCTCAATACCTTAATCAGGAAAAGAGAAAGCAAAGAAAGGAAATTATAGTCCAACATCTCTAATAATATTAAGCAAAATATTAGTAAAGTCACTATAGCAACATATTTGAGTGATGGTCAGTTTGAATTTATCCAAGGAATGCAAGGTTGGTTTGTTATTAGGGAAAGTATAAACATAATAGGCTGTATTATTAACAAAAACAACAAAAATAATATTATTATAACAGATTCAGAAAAAGGTTTTGACAAATGCAATACTCTCTATGTTAAGGTATTTTAAAAACCTGGGAATAAGATGATAGATTACGTGTACACATACACATATCTCAAAGCAACTATTCTCTCAAACAGAAAATTGCTAGAGATTTTTCCAATAAAATCAAGGGCAGAATAAGGATGTCCATTATTGCCACTTCTATTTGATAAAATTCTAGAATGGGTTGCTATGATAAGAAAAAAAAGCGAGAGAAGAAGTACAAACAAAGAGGGAAAAAACGTTTTTTGCAGATGAGATGATGGTTTACTTAGAGAATTCTTGAGAGTCAACTAAGAATTATTTGAAACAATTAACAATAAACAAAGTAGCAGAATGTAAAGCAAAGCCTGTCTTTCTGTATAGTTTTTTTAATAACAGAAAGGGATAGAAAAGACATTTCTATTCAAAATAAAATAAAAACAGAGCTAAATATTTGAAGGGGGCAACTGCGTGACACAGTAAATAGAGCACCAGGCCTGGAGTCTGGAAAATTCATCTACCTGAGTTCAAATCTGGCTTCAAATGCGTACTAGCTATGTGACCCTGGGCAAGTCACTTAACCCAATTTGCCTCAGTTTCTTCATCTGTAAAATGAGCTGGAGAAGGAAATGACAAACCACTCTATTATCTTTGCCAAGAAAACCCCAAATGAGATCACAAATGGTTGGACATGACTGAGGCAACAGAACAACAACAAACTATTTGAAGCTATTGCAATTCATGATTAGGCCATGCCAATATAATAAAATGACAATACTACATAAATTCATTTACAGATTCAGTGCCATGGCAATCGAATTACCAATGGTTTAATTGATAGAACTTCTATGACTAAATTCATCTAGACGAACAAACGGTCAAGAATCTCAAGGCATATAATGGGGTGGGGGAAAGGAGAAAGAAGGGAGCCTACCAAAACCAAATCTTAAACTATACCATAAAGTAATAACCCCAGAAGTACTTAACATAGTAGCACAGGGAATGATAAATATTAGGACTCTAACCACTAAGGAAAGGATTCACTATCTCTCAAAAATTTCTTGGAAACCTGGAAAGTAGTCTGGCAGTTTTTATAGTAGGTTTAGATGAACAACTCACAACACAGAAGATCCAAGTGGATACATGACTTAGACAGAAACAAAAAGGCCATGAAAATAAGTTAGAGGATCAAGAGAAACCTTTTACAACTGTGGCTAAAGCAAGAATTTTCAGCCAAATAAAGGAGCATCATAGAAGGTGAACTGGACCATTTTGATTACTTGAAACAGAAAAGGTTCCGCAGAAACAAAATCAATATAGTTAGAATTAGAAGGAAAACAATTAATTGGGGGGGGGGGAAATATTTGCAGATAGTTCTCTGACAAGTCTCATATCCATGACATAGATAGAACTGATTCAAATTAATAAGAATGACAGCCACTATCCAACAGATAAATGGCCAAAAGATATGAGCATGGAGTGGTCCAAAGGGAAAAAAAAATACAAACTATCAACAATAATATGGAAAAATGCTACAAGTCACTAATAATACATGAAATGTACAATAAAACAATGCTAAGGTCCCGTACAGTCAATTATTCAATGTATATTTATTAAGCCCCTACTATGTGCCAGGTAGTGTGTTAAGCATTGAGGATGCAAAGAAAAGCAAAAGATCAGTCCCTGCTCTCAAGGAATGTGTCAAAGTCACTCTTCCTCATCCTTCAATTAATCAATCAATGAGCATTTATTAAATGCTCATTTTGTGCCAGGCAGTACATTAGGCAATGGACTTATAAAAATATAGATGAAATAGCCTCAAATCATTTATATTCTATAGATGGAGACAACACAAGCATGTTTAAGTATATACAAAATGTAAAAAAAATAAATACAAAGTAATTTTTAAGGGATAGGTACTACTTGTTGGGTAGGTCAGGAAAGACCTCATGTAGAAGAGCTATGCTTTGGAGGAAACAGGGCATTCTGCAAGACAGATTAAGGAGAGAATGCTTTCCAAGCATGGGAAACAGCCTGTGCGAAGTGAGACAGGAGATTGAATGTTATATTTGTGTAAAAGCAAGGAAGCCAATTTGGCTTGAATATACAGTGCATGAAAAGGAATAATGTATAAGGCTGAAAAGGTTGGTTGGATCCAGGTTGTGAAGGATTTTAATACAAAAGGAGTTTATAACTGGTTCTAAAAACAATAGGGAGCCAAAAGAGTGGCTATTTTTAAGTTTACAGTCTGTTCTGTGCTTTAAGACTACCCTCTTTGGCAGAAATGTGCAGGATGGATAGAAGAAGAGAGAGACTTGAGAATAGAGGCCAATTAGGAGACAATTGCAATCATCCAGGCAAGAAGTAATAAGAGCCTGAACTAGGGTGATAGCTATGTGAGTGGAGAGGAGCCAGATGCAACAGATATGGAAGGAGAATAAGACTTGGCAGCAAAGTGAAAATACAGGGTAGAGGAGAAAAAAAAGAAAAGAATGACCACCTAGGTTGTCAACATGTAAGTAGTTGGAAGCAAACATAGGAGAATTTGAAAGATGAATGGGTTTGGGAAAAATCATTGAGTTCTGTTTTGGACGTGTGGAGTATGGGATGCCTAGAGTACATCTCACTCCCAGTGACTGATGCTTATACTTTCAGGGGTCTGCCAGGAGAAGTAGACTATTGGGTCCTACATCTCCTTTTCTGTCCATGACTTCCCTGCCCAGGTTAGAGGCTTTAATTGAAAATTCCCATCTAGCGGTGAATTCTTCTCACTCTTATGAAAAGTGATCCCCTCTGCTGTCCTACTTAGGACGAAGAGAATGTTAGTTGGCTTCTTTCTTTGGGTGATCAGTTACTGTTTAGAGTCAGTCAATATAGCTTTATAAGAAATACTATTCAGGATGCAATGGCCTTGGCTGGCACTTAAGTTGATGTCCTTTTCCTAAACTAATGATTTCTGTACTTTCTCTTCTTAACAAACTCCAACTTGAGGCAAAGTCTAGAATTTATGACTTTATTGGTAGGACTTTCTCTTCACTTTTGTAAGCCATATCATCTAGACAGCCATAATAATGATGAGAGGAATATTTGTCAGTCTTTCCTTGTTTAACTTGCCTCAAGATGAGTTCTGGCAGACAATATCCAAATATTAGTGAGGAATATGGAAGAAGATGTTAATGAGGATAATAAAACTTATCTGTGTTATATCAAAGAGTAAAATTAGAACCAATTCAAAGTTATAAGAAAGGAAATCCTGCTGAATAAAGAATTTTTTATCATAGCAACCCCAAATGGAACAGACCCAAAACACTAGTTCAGTCCTCTGATAGGCCAGAGTTTGTTTCCCTTTTTCCCCTACAACATGGGTGAGGCCAGTTTTTCCTTGAAAGGAGACAAAAGTCTCTTCTGGGCTTGTTTCACTCAGAAGCCAAGACTCAACCTATGCCTCCCTTGATAGAGCTTTTGGGTGTGTCTTTGTGGCTTCCTGGTCACCCAAGGACACAAAAAGATCTACCTACCTGGAGTCAAATCCCTTCAAACTTGGTGGATGTTCCAAGAAGTCACAGCCTGACCTGCTGATCAGATGTGTTTCTATGGGAAGGTGAATGAGTGCTTGACAGTTCTTACTATACTATGACTAAATAAACCTTTTATTAACTTGTTTAAAAATATTTTATTTTTTTCCAATTTCATGAAAAACTATTTTAATATTCTTTTTTCTGTAAATGTTGAGTTCCAAATTATCTCCCTCCCTCCCTCATATCCTATTTCTCAGAGATGACAAGCAATTTGATGTAGATTATACATATACAGTTATGTAAAACATACATCCACATTAGTCATGTTGTCAAAGAAAACACAGACTGACATAAGAAATCAGAAGCAGGGGGGTGGAGCCAAGATGGCAGCTGGAAAGCAGGAACTTGCGTGAGCTCCCCACCATGTCCCTCCAAAAACCTATACAAAATGGCTCTGAACAAATTCTAGAACTGCAGAACCCACAAAATAACAGAGGGAAGCAGGGATCCAGCCCAGGACAGCCTGGATGGTGGCTGGATAAGGTCTATTGCGCACGGAGTGGAGGGGAGCAGAGCTTAGCATGGGAGGCAGCAGGACCAACCAGACCAGGAACCGGGCAGGACAGGTCCTAGCACCCTGAATCAGCGAGCTGTGGCAGTTACCAGACTTCTCAACCCACAAACACCAAAAACAACAGAGAAGGTTAGTGGGAAAAGCTGCGGGGGACTGAGTTCGTGGTTCGGCCACTGCCCCAGGGGCAGCAGGGGAGGTGCAGCTACAGAACTATAGTTGCAGTTACTTCTGGCCCCAGGCCCACATTGTGGGAGGAATTAAGTGGCGGATCAGAGCAGGAGTGCAGAGCATGCTGAAGATTTGCATCAGGTCTGGGTTGGTGGTTCTTGAGGAAGGAGGAGTGCTGGTGTGGCAGAGCTGGCTGTATAGAAATAGCTCTGAAATCAATGGTGCATCACCTCAAGCTTAGAACAAAGTACTCTTTGCTCTACAAGCAGTCATACCCCAACGAAAAACTCAAGGGTCAAGTAAGTTGGCTGGAAATAATGGCCAGGCAGAGAAAATGCACCCAGATTCAGTCTCAGACTTTGGAATCCTCCTTTGGTGACAAAGAAGACCAAAACATACAGCCAGAAGAAGTCAACAAGGTCCAAGAGCCTACACCAAAAGCCTCCAAGAAAACCATGAACTAGTCTCAGGTCACAGAATAGCTCAAAAAGGAGTTGGAAAAGTAAGTTAGAGAAGTAGAGGAAAAATTGGGACTAGAAATGAGAATGATGCAAGAAAACCATGAAAAACAAGTCAATGACTTGCTAAAGGAGACCCAAAAAATACTGAAAAAAATATTGAAGAAAACAACACTTTAAAAAATAGACTAACTCAAATGGCAAAAGAGCTCTAAAAAGCCAATGAGGAGAAGAATGCCTTGAAAGGCAGAATTAGCCAAATGGAAAGGAGCTCCAAAAGACCACTGAAGAAAATACTACCTTAAAAATGAGATTGGAGCAAGTGGAAGCTAGTGACTTTATGAGAAATCAAGATATTATAAAACAGAACCAAAGGAATGAAAAAATGGAAGACAATGTGAAATATCTCATTGGAAAAACCACTGACTTAGAAAATACATCCAGGAGAGATAATTTTAAAATTACTGGACTGCCTGAAAGCCATGATCAAAGAAAGAGCCTAGATATCATCTTTCAAGAAATTATCAATGAGAATTGCCCTGATATTCTAGAGTCAGAGGGTAAAAGAGAAATTGAAAGAATCCACAGATCACCTCTTCAAATAGATCCCAAAAAGAAAACTCCTAGGAACATTGTCGCCAAATTCCAGAGCTCCCAGGTCAAGGAGAAAATACTGCAAGCAGCCAGAAAGAAACAATTTGAATATTGTGGAAAAACAATCAGGATAAGACAGGATCTGGCAGCTTCCACATTAAGGGACCAAAGGGCTTGGAATATGATATTCCAGAGGTCAATGGAGCTAGGATTAAAACCAAGAATCACCTACCCAGCAAAATTGAGTATCATGCTCCAAGGCAAAATATGGATTTTCAATAAAATAGAGGACTTTCACGATTTCTCAGTGAAAAGACCAGAGCTGAATAGAAAATTTGACTTTCAAACACAACAATCAAGAGAAGCATGAAAAGGTAAACAAGAAAGAGAAATCATAAGGGACTTACTAAAGTTGAACTGTTTTGTTTACATTCCTACATAGAAAGATGATGTGTATGATTCATGAGACCTCAATATCATAGTAGCTGAAAGGAATATGCATATGTATATGTGTATACATACATATGCATATGTGTTTCTATGTATGTAGACATCTATATATATATACATATATATATATATATATATATATACACACATATATATACACACACACACACAAAGGGCACAGGGTGAGTTAAATATGAAGGGATTATATCTAAAAAAATAAAATCAATTTAAGGGATAAGAGAGGAATATATTGAGAGTGGGAGAAAGGGAGAGATAGAATAGGGTAAATTATCTCTCATAAAAGTGGCAAGAAAAAGTGGTTCTATAGGAAGGGAAGAGGGGGCAGGTGAGAGGGAATGAGTAAATCTTGCTCTCATCGGATTTGACCTGAGGAGGGAATACCATACACACTCAATTGGGTATCTTACCCCACAGGAAAGAAGGAGGAAGAAGATAAAAAGAGGGGGGGATGATAGAAGGGAGGGAAGATGGGGGGGAGGAGGTAATCAAAAACTAACATTTCCAAAAAGGGACAGGGTCAAGGGAGAAAATTCAATAAAGGGGGATAGGTTAGGAAGGAGCAAAACATAGTTAATCTTTCACAACATGAGTATTGTGGAAGGGTTTTAAATAATGATATGCATGTGGCGTATTTTGAATTGCTTGCCTTCTTAGGGAGGGTGAGTGGGGAGGGAAGAGGGGAGAGAATTTGGAACTCAAAGTTTTAAAAACGGATGTTCAAAAACAACAGCAACAAAAAAAAGTTTTTTCATGCAACTAGGAAATAAGATACACAGGCAGTGGGGCATAGAAATTTATCTTGCCCTACAAGAGAAGAAAGGAAAGGGGGATGGGAGGGGAGTGGGGTGACAGATGGGAGGGCTGACTGGGGAATGGGGCAACCAGAATATATGCCATCTTGGAGTGGGGGAAGGGTAGAAATGGGGAAAAAATTTGTAATTCAAACTTTTGTGAAAATCAATGCTGAAAACTAAATATATTAAATAAATTTTAAAAAAGTAAAAAAAAAAAAGAAAAAGAAAACACAGACTGTTAATAAAAACACAAGGAAAAATGAAATGAGTAAAAGACAGTATTCTTAGACGTGCATTCAGACTCCATCAGTTCTTTCTCTGGAGGTGGATAGCAGTTTTCATCATATATTTTTCAGAATTGTCTTGAATCTTTGCATTGTTGAGAATAGCTGTTATTCACAGCTGATCATCATGTAATATTGCTGTTACTTTGTATAATGGTCACTACATTCTCTTTATTTCACTTTGCATTAGTTCATATAAGTCTTTCCAAGTTTTTCTGAAAGCATCATTTCTTATAGCCCAATAGCATTCCATTACAATCACATAACATAACTTGTTCAGCCATTCCACAGTTGATAGGCATCCCATCAATATCCAATTCTTTGCCACCATAGAGCTGCTAAAAATATTTTGTATACATAGGTCCTTTTACTTTTGGGGGTTTTTTAAATCTCTTTTGGATACAGACCTAGCAGTGCTATTGCTGGTCAGATGGTAGACACAGTTTTATAGCCCTTTCAGCATAGTTCCAAATTGCTCTCCAGAATGGTTGGAACAGTTTACAACTCTACCAACAATGCATTATTGTCCCAATTTTCTCACATCCCTTCCAATATTTGTCATTTTCCTTTTCTGTCATATTTGCCGATTTGATAGGTATGAGGTGATACCCCAGAGATGTTTTAGTTTGCATTTTTCCAATCAATAGTTCAAAATCAATCAAAAATTCAGAGAATTTTTTTCATATGACTATAGATAGCTTTGATTTCTTCATGTGAAAACTTCCTGTTCATATCCTTTGACCATTTGTCAATTGGGGAATGACTTATATCCTTATAAATTTGACTCAGTTTTCTATATATTTGAGAAATGAGGTCTTTATTAGAGAAATTTGCTGTAATTTTTTTTCTAGTTTTCTGTTTTTCTTCTAATCTTGGCTGCATTGGTTTTGTTTGTGCAAAACTTTTTAAGTGTAATATAATCAAAGTATCTACTTTACACCTTGTAATGCTCTCTATCTCTTGTTCAGTCACAAATTCTTCACTTATCCATAGATCTGATAGATAAATTATTCCATGCTTCCCTAATTTGCTTATGGTATCACCCTTTATGTCTAAATCATGTATCCATTTTGACGTTATTTTGGTACATGGTGTGAGATGCTGGTTAATACCTAGTTTCTGCCAAAATTTCCAGTTTCCCTGGGTGTTCTCTGTGCGTGTGTGTGTGTGTGTTTTATCAAATGGTGAGCTCTTGTCCCACAAGCTGGAATCTTTGCATTTACCAAACAGTAGTTTCCTATGATCATTACCTACTTTGTACTGTATACCTAATCTATCCTACTGTACCAACACTCTATCTATTAGCCCAATACTACATTGTTTTGATGATTACCACTTTATAATACTGTTTGAGATCTGGCTGCCTTCCTTCCCATTTTTTTCATTAGTTCCTTTAGTATTCTTGATTTTTTGTTCTTCCAGATAAATATTCTTATTATTTTTTCTAGCTATATAAAATATTTTTTGTACTTTGGTGTGGCACTGAATAAGTAAATTAATTTAGGTCAGATTGACATTTTTACTATATTGCCTTGGTGACATTTTTACTATATTGCCTTGGCCTACCTATGAGCAATTAATATTTTTCCAATTGTTCAGATCTTACTTTATTAGTGCCAAAAGTGTTTTGTAACTGTGTTCAGAGGGGTGGAGCCAAGATGGCAGAGAAAAGGGAGGGACTTTTCTTAGCTCTCCCAAATTTGTCTCCAAAATACTTTAAATAATGCCTCAAAACAAATTCTGGAGTAGCAGAACCCAGAAAAGGATGGAGTAAAACAATTTTCCAGCCTAAAACAACTTAGAAGGTTGGCAGGAAAGGTCTGTTGCACTGGGGTAAAAGTAGAGAGCATTCCAGCACAGGTCACACCAGGACAGGCAAAGCCACAGGAGACTAGCAGCAGGCCTTGGAGGCAACTGAGTCAACAGCTGCAGTGGCTGCTTCTCTCAGCCAACAGACAGCAAGGGGGCCAGACAACTAGTCAGAAGATTACAGGGGTCCCTTTCCTGGCATTGGTGCAGGACTATATTATATTTCATCTATCTATCTATCTATCTATCTATCTATCTATCTATCTATCTATCTAAAATTTTTAGTTTTCAGCATTGATTTTCACAAGAGTTTGAATTACAAATTTTCTCCCCATTTCTACCTTCCACCCCACTCCAAGATGGCATATATTCTGATTGCCCCATTCCCCAGTCAGCCCTCCCTTCTGTCACCCCACTCCCCCCATCCCCTTTTCCCTTACTTTCTTGCAGGGGAAGATAGATTTCTATTCCCCATTGCCTGTGCATCTTATTTCCTAGTTGTATACAGAAATTTTTTTTAACATCTGATTTTAAAACTGTGAGTTCCAAATTGTCTCTCCTCTTCTCTCCCCACCCACCCTCCCTAAGAAGGCAAGCAATTCAACATAGGCCACATGTGTATCATTATGTAAAACCCTTCCACAATACTCATGTTGTGAAAACTAACCATATTTTCCTCCTTCCTATCCTATCCCTGTTTATTCAATTTTCTCCCTTGACCCTGTCCCTTTTCAAAAGTGTTTGCTTTTGATTACCTCCTCCCTCTATCTGCCTTCCTTTCTATAATCCTCCCTTTTTTATCTCCTTCATCCTTCTTTCCTGTGGGGTAAGATACCCAATTGAGTATGTATGTTATTCGCTCCTCAGGTCAAATCTGATGAGAGCAAGATTCACTCATTCCTGCTCACCTGCCCCCTCTTCCCTTCTAACAGAACTGCTTTTTCTTGCCGCTTTTAATGCAAGATAATTTACTACATTCTATCTCTCCCTTTCTCCCTCTCTCAATATATTCCTCTCTCATCCCTTAATTTTATTTTATTTTTTTAGGTCTCATCCCTTCATATTCAACTTACCCTGTGCCCTCTGTCTATAGAAAGAAAGATAGATATAGATATAGATATAGATATAGATATAGATATAGATATAGATATAGATATAGATATAGATATAGATATAGATATAGCTATAGATATAGATATAGATATAGATATGTATATGTATATGTATATTCCCTTCAGCTACCCTAATACTGAGGACTCATGAATTATATGCATCATCTTTCTATGTAGGAATGTAAACAAAACAGTTCAACTTTAGTAAGTCCCTTATGATTTCTCTTTCTTGTTTACCTTTTCATGTTTCTCTTGATTCTTGTGTTTGAAAGTCAAATTTTCTATTCAGCTCCAGTATTTTCACTGAGAAATCTTGAAAGTCCTCTATTTTATTGAAAATCCATATTTTGCCTTGGAGCATGATACTCAATTTTGCTGGGAAGGTGATTCTTGATTATAATCCTAGCTCCATTGACCTCTGGAATATCATATTCCAAGCCCTTCAATCCCTTAAGGTAGAAGCTGCTAGATCTTATGTTATCCTGATTGTGTTTCCACAATACTCAAATTGTTTCTTTCTGGCTGCTCGCAGTATTTTCTCCTTGACCTGGGAGCTCTGGAATTTGGCAACAATATTCCTAGGAGTTTTCTTTTTGGCATCTTTTTGAGGAGGCAATCGGTGGATTCTTTCAATTTCTCTTTTACCCTCTGACTCTAGAATATCAGGGCAGTTTTCCTTGATAATTTCTTGAAAGATGATATCTAGGCTCTTTTTTGATCATGGCTTTCAGGTAGTCCAATAATTTTTAAATTATCTCTCCTGAATCTATTTTCAAGGTCAGTAGTTTTTCCAATGAGATATATCACATTGTCTTCCACTTTTTCATTCCTTTGGTTCTGTTTTATAATATCTTGATTTCTCATAAAGTCACTAGCTTCCACTTGCTCCAATCTCATTTTTAGGTAGTATTTTCTTCAGTGGTCTTTTGGAGCTCCTTTTCCATTTGGCTAATTCTGACTTTCAAGGCATTCTTCTCCTCATTGGCTTTTTAGAGCTCTTTTGCCATTTGAGTTAGTCTATTTTTTAAGGTGAAATACTTCAGTATTTTTTGGGATCTCCTTTAGCCAGTCATTGACTTGTTTTTCATGGTTTTCTCACATCACTCTCATTTCTCTTCCCAATTTTTCCTCTACTTCTCTAACTTGCTTTTCTAAATCCTTTTTGAGCTCTTCCATGGCCTGAAACCAGTTCATGTTTTTCTTGGAGGCTTTTGATGTAGACTCTTTGACTTTATTGACTTCTTCTGGCTGTATGTTTTGGTCTTCTTTGTCACCAAAGAAAGATCCCAATGTCTGAGTCTGAATCTGAGTCTGTTTTCACTGCTTGGCCATGTTCCCAGCCAACTTACTTGACCCTTGAGCTTTTTGTTGGGGGCACGACTGCTTCTAGAGTATAGAGTACTTTGTCCCAAGCTTGAGGGGCTGCAGTGTTGTTTTCAGAGCTATTTCTACACAGCAAGCTCTGTCACACCAGCATTCCTCCTCCCCCAAGAACCACCAACCCGAACCACAACTCAGATCTGAGCAGGCTCTGCCCTCCTGCTCTAATCTGCCACTTATTTCCTCCCACTGGGTGGGCCTGGAGTCAGAAGCAACTGCAGCTGTAGTTCTGTAGCTGGAGCACCTCCACTGCTCCTGGGGCAGTGGACAAACTGTGAACTCCTTTCATCCTGTCCCTGCAGTTTTTTCCCATTAGCCTTCTCTGTTGTCTTTGGTGTTTGTGGGTTGAGAAGTCTGGTAACTGTCACAGCTCACTGATTCAGGGCACTAGGGCCTGTTCTGCCTGGCTCCTGATCTGGTTGGTCCTCCCGCCACCCACGCTGGGCTCTGCTCCCCTCCGCTCCCAGCTCTGTGTGATGGACCTTACCCAGCGACCATCCAGGCTGTACTGGGCTGAACCCCTGCTTCCCTCTGCTATTTCGTGGGTTCTGAAGTTCTAGAATTTGTTCTGAGCCATTTTTATTGGTGTTTTGAGGGCCCTGGGGGAGAGCCCTAGGCAAGTCCCTGCTTTCCAGCTGCCATCTTGGCTCTGCTCCCAGGACTATATTTTATTACCACTACTGAGAGCCGAGTTGAAATCCTGGGTCATAGTCACAGGGTGAAGAGGAACACTAGACCACCAGAGCTTGTGGCTGCAGGGCAGTGAGAGCCTGGTTGCAGTTCCAGGGTCGAAAAGAGTGCTTGTGGTCACTCACAGACTAGAGCACAGGCCAGTAAAGTAGTAAACACCT
Source organism: Trichosurus vulpecula (assembly GCF_011100635.1). NCBI lineage: Eukaryota > Metazoa > Chordata > Mammalia > Diprotodontia > Phalangeridae > Trichosurus > Trichosurus vulpecula. The sequence goes on along the minus strand of NC_050577.1, from coordinate 137,744,111 downwards.
TTGTTTAAATCATACCACCTTGGATGAAATGAAAATTTACAAACTTCCAGAACTAGCTCTGTAAACATCTGTACAAAAAACCTGAAACTTAGGACAGTGTCTTCTCCACCTTGAGAGCAGAGTACAACTTTAACATAAAGCTAAAAGTCAAGAAATAGGCTAAAAATGAGCAAAGATCCTGATCATAGAAAGTTACTTTGGTGACAGGAAAGATCAAAACACAAACTCAGGAGAAGACAACAAAATCAAATTACTACATCCAAAACCTCAAAGAAAAATGTGAGTTGGTCTCAGGTTCTAAAAGAGCTGAAAAATGATCTTTAAATGACTCTATGAGATATCAAGAAGCAATAAAATAGCAAAAGAATGGGGCGAAAAGGAAGAAAACATGAAATATCTCATTGGAAAAATAACTGTCCTAGAAAAAATGATCAAGGAGAGAGAATTTAAGAATTATTAGTCTACCATAAAGCTATGATATATATATATATATATAAACCTAGACATCATATTTCAGGAAATTAGCAGTGTGCCGCTGAGCCTGCCCTGGAAACAGCAGCCCTAGGCTCTCGGCCCCCTGGCTTAAAACAGGCTCCTGGATACTGGGGTCGGCCACCTCACCATGCCAGGGGTCCCAACTCTGCAGGACTGACCCCTGCCTCACTTGCTCCTCCCCCTCAAATTGGTTCAGTCTAGCCCAAGTACACCTGATAGCTTCCAAGATCTATGTTGTACATGCTTGGAGCTCAGGCTGGCTGCTGCAATAGCAATCTAATCAAAAGTCTCACTCCTCTCTAACTGAATTCATTTGTCAATACTCTAAGCCATTCTTTAATTGAGGGGAAACCACTTCATTTCCAGTTCTTTGCTATCACAAAGAATGCTACTATCGATATTGCAATCAGATTATGCATTGGAATGGTATCTTTGCAGAGCATCAGCCCAAGATTAAATCTAGACTTCGGATCCAAGAACACCCTTCTAGCTTTGGGTTTCACCAGTGTGGTACAATATGAGGAAATTGAGGCCCAGATAGGTGATGTCTTGTTCAAAGTCACATAGCTGGTAGTGACACAGACAGAGATTGATCTCAGATTGTCTGAGTCCAGATCCAGTATTCTTCCCAGTGTAGCATACTACCTCCTTGCAGGAGGGGTACCGTTACAACTGGTGGAGATTTAAGAGATCATCTTCCCATGATAAGTAACAATGTGAAGAAAAGAATGGGAACAGAACAAGAAAGTTGCCAGAATGAAGTCTGAGGACAAGTAAATGACCATCAGCTTGGGCCAGATCTTACTGCAGAGGATCAATTCACTGGAAGGGATTCTTTCTAGAAGGCCAATGCCTGACTTGGCTCAGAAACAAACAATATTAATAGTAAGACACAGGATTTCAAAAAATTTTGAAAGAGGCAAACAACAAGAGGAGCTGAGATGAAGGATCCAGCAAAATGAGACAGACCAAGGCAAAGTTCACATCCAGGGGATGTCCTGGCATCAGCACTGACTCGGCTCAATTTCCAGTGCTTTCAAGATCAACACTGACCAAATTATATTGAAAGAACTGACTTTGAACATGAAGATTCTCAAGCTGGTGGGGTTGCCCAAGTGCTGGTGGGGTGGGGTTACAGGCAGGGAGGATGGGGGGATGACTCAAGCCTTTTCTTGAAGCATCACCCATCAGCCAGCACAGCAGCAGAGGAGTTAAGTACAAGAGCGAGGGGAAGCAGGCCAGTGCCAGCCCTGGACCAGTGAGGATTGGGTCCTTCCTTGCTCCTTAGCTCTTCCTCATCTCCAGCTGCCTCAGTTTTATAGACTTTTTCAACAAGTCAGTACAATTATATATTAAGCACCTGCTTTGTGCTAGGCACTGAACATAAAAACACAATAAGTAAAATATTCCCAGTTCTCAGGTAGCTCACATTCTTTCAGGGAAGACAACATGTTCCAATAAAGATGAGTAAAAGCTTAAAACTTCACTAAGACTACTTTTGGAACACCATGAATACATACACACATGTATATTTCTTTTTATTCCCATTCAGTTTTCTCCAGAAATCTATAATTTCTGACTTTTCTAAAATTCTATTCATTTCCTTAACTTCTTTTCTTGTTTATTTTTTGCTTAGATTTATCTAGTACTTAGAAGGGAAAGTTGAAACATTCCCTGCCCCCCACTAGTATAGTTTTACTGTATATAACTTCCTATAACATATTTAACTTTTCCTTTAAGAATTTGGATGCTGGGGGCAGCCAAGATGGTGGCTGGAAAGCAAGGACTTGCATGAGCTCCCCACCAGGTCCCTCCAAAAACCTATAAAAAATGGCTCTGAACAAATTCTAGAACTGCAGAACCCACAAAATAGCAGAGGGAAGCAGGGCTCCAGCTCAGGACAGCCTGGATAGTCGCTGGGTGATGTCTATCACACATGGAGCTGAGAGCGGAGGGGGACAGAGCCCAGCATGCATGGCAGCAGGACCAACCAGACCAAGAGCCAGGCATAACACGCCCTAGTGCCCTGAATCAGTGAGCTGTGACAGTTACCAGACTTCTCAACCCACAAACACCAAAGACAACAGAAAAGGTTAGTGGGAAAAGCTGCTGGGGACAGAGTGAAAGAAAGAGTTCCCAGTTCAGCCACCTCCCCAGGGGCAGTGGAGGTGGTACAGCTACAGAACTACAGCTGCAGTTGCTTCTGGCTCCAGGCCCACCTGGTGGGAGGAATTAAGTGGCAGATCAGAGCAGGAGGGCAGAGCCTGCTTAAGATCTGAGCCAGGTCCAGGTTGGTGGTTCTTGGTGGAGGAGGAGTGCTAGTGTGGCAGAGCTGACTGTATAGAAACAGCTCTGAAAACAACAGCGCATGCCTTCAAGCTTGGAACAAAGTACTCTTTACTCTAAAAGCAGTCATACCTCGACGAAAAACTCAAGGGTCAAATAAGTTGGCTGGGAACATGGCCAGGCAGTGAAAACGGACTCAGATTCAGACTCAGACTTTAGAATCTTTCTTCAGTGACAAAGAAGACCAAAACATACAGCCAGAAGAAGTCAACAAAGTCAAAAAGCCTACATCAAAAGCCTCCAAGAAATACACAAACTGGTTTCAGGCCATGGAAGAGCTCAAAAAGGATTTAGAAAAGCAAGTTAGAGAAGTAGAGGAAAAATTGGGAAGAGAAATGAGAGTGATGTGAGAAAACCATGAAAAACAAGTCAATGACTGGCTAAAGGAGACTCCAAAAAATACTGAAGAAAATAACACCTTAAAAATAGACTAACTCAAATGACAAAAGAGCTCCAAAAAGCCAATGAGGAGAAGAATGCCTTGAAAGGCAGAATTAGCCAAATGGAAAAGAAGGTCCAAAAGACCACTGAAGAAAATACTACCTAAAAATGAGATTGGAGCAAGAGGAAGCTAGTGACTTTATGAGAAATCAACATATCATAAAACAGAACCAAAGGAATGAAAAAGTGGAAAACAATGTGAAATATCTCATTGAAAAAACCACTGACCTCAAAAATAGATCCAGGAGAGATAATTTAAAAATTATTGGACTACCTGAAAGCCATTATCAAAAAAAAAAAGAGCCTAGATATCATCTTTCAAGAAATTATCAAGGAGAACTGCCCTGATATTCTAGAGTCAGAGGGTAAAAGAGAAATTGAAAGAATCCACCGATTGCCTCCTCAAAAAGATCCCAAAAAGAAAACTCCTAGGAATATTGTTGCCAAATTCCAGAGCTCCCAGATCAAGGAGAAAATACTGCAAGCAGCCAGAAAGAAATAATTTGAGTATTGTGGAAACATAATCAGAATAATACAAGATCTATCAGCTTCTACATTAAGGAATAGAAGGGCTTGGAATATGATATTCCAGAGGTCATTGGAACTAGGATTAAAACCAAGAATCACCTACCCAGCAAAACTGAGTATCACGCTCCAAGGCAAAATATGGATTTTCAATAAAATAGAGGACTTTCAAGATTTCTCAGTGAAAATACTGGAGCTGAATAGAAAATTTGATTTTCAGACATAAGAATCAAGAGAAGCATAAAAAGGTAAACAAGAAAGAGAAATCATAAGGGACTTACTAAAGTTGAACTGTTTTGTTTACATTCCTACATGGAAAGATGATGTGTATGATTCATGAGACCTCAGTATTAGGATAGCTGAAGGGAATATGCATATATATATATATATATATATATGTATATATATATATATATATATATATATATATATATATACACATATATATATATGTGTGTGTGTGTGTATGCATGTATGTATATATGTATGTGTATATATATACATACATATATATATATATATATATAGACAGAGGGCACAGGGTGAGTTGAATATGAAGGGATGATATCTAAAAAAATAAAATAACATTAAGGGATGAGAGAGGAATATATTGAGAGAGGGAGAAAGGGAGAGACAGAATGGGGTAAATTATCTCAAAAGTGGCAAGAAAAAGCAGTTCCGTCGGAAGGGAAGAGGGGGCAGGTGAGCGGGAATGAGTGAATCTTGCTCTTATCAGATTTGACTTAAGGAGGGAATAACATACACACTCAGTTGGGTATCTTACCCCACAGGAAAGAAGGAGGAAGAAGATAAAAAAGGGGGGATGATAGAAGGGAGGGCAGATAGGGGGAGGAGGTAAACAAAAACAAACACTTTCGAAAAGGGACAGGGTCAAGGGAGAAAATTCAATAAAGGGGGAGATGTTAGGAAGGAGCAAAATATAGTTAGTCTTTCACAACATGAGTATTGTGGAAGGGTTTTACGTAATGATATGCATGTGGTCTATGTTGAATTGCTTGCTTTCTTAGGGAGGGTGGGTGGAGAGTGAAGACAGGAGAGAATTTGGAACTCAAAGTTTTAAAAACAAAAAAAAAGTTTTTGCATGCAACTAGGAAATAAGATACATGGGTAATGGGGTGTAGAAATTTCTCTTGCCCCACAAGAAAGGAAGGGAAAAGGGGATGGGAGGGGAGTGTGGTGACAGAAGGGAGGGCTGACTGGGGAACAGGGCAACTAGAATATATGCCACCTTGGAGTGGGCAGGAAGGTAGAAATGGGGAGAAAATTCATAATTCAAACTCTTGTAAAATTCAATGCTGAAAACTAAATATATTAAATAAATAAATAAAAGAATTTGGATGCTATGCCATTTTTTGAATATGTATATAGTACTGCTATTAGTTCACTTCCTTTGATATCTTTTAGCAAGATGTAGTTTCAGTGCTTTGCATTGAGTAGGTGCTTAATAAATGCTTTAATGAGAAGTACATGCAAATGTATTTTAAATAATTGAATTCATGCTTGCTTCTATAAACAGTACTTTAAAAAATATCTGTGGATCTCTTTCATATTTTTCCACTAGACATGAAATGAAAATTCCTCCTTTAAAGCATTAAATGTTTAATAAAATAAATATTTATTTCAGTCTAAAGCCGTTTTAATACATGTTTAAAGGAAGAATATCAAGTGGGGGAGGGGAATTTTCTCTCTAATTCTAAAAACACATTCTATAATTCATTTGAAGCTTCTATGTTCTGTGTGCCACAATCTCTCCCCAATTTTCCAGGAGGAAACCTATAACAATGAGTCAGATAGAGTCCTATTACTATGAATGTATCACCCTTAGAAGGGACTCCAGCTTTACCTTCATATCAACCCTAGATTTATATCAAACCTCTGACACTAAAAGCCAAAAAAAAATCCTACCTGCAGATGCTAAATTAGAATAATTCTTCTCATGAAACATAATGTATCCTACCCCCAATTTATTAAAAATACAAGTAAAGCCTTGAGAACAGGAGGCAATTTCCAGTAAATGTAATGAATTATGAAAAGGGAAATTGTTTCTCATTGTTTCTTTTTTTTTTAAAGCAGTAATTTGGTCAGATGGGTTTTATTTTAAATGGTTCAAATCCAGAGAATTTTCTCCAAGCTGACATACTTCCAATCAAACTATTTTTGAAAGCCTTTACCACTAGGTGGCACCAAATAGCTATAATTCATATCCAATCTTCCCAAAGCCTAAATCTCGCAAGTGCCATTTCTGAAGCATCCTTTTACATTTTCAAGCTTTGCTTGTACTACTAATAAATTTTTAAAATTAAAAGTTAGAATGTTCCTTCAAAGAATAAGAGAACAATTTGTTAAAGAGATCCAAGGATATCATGTAAATAAGTAAAATAAATAGCTATTCTTTCTTTGCTTATAAAGTTGAATGACTTCATATGAGCTCTTTACTAACTCACTCAATTTTTTAAATGTTTCTTGAATTTAAATATTGTAATTACTTCATTCTATAAATTCTACATTTTGTATTTGTCAATGCTTAGCAATATGCAATGTGATATTCACTAAGAGCTCTTCAATTTCCCACAGGTCTAGACTTGCTGAGCCTGCCCTCCCTCCCTCCTCCCCTACCTTTCTCTCTATTTCTCTCTCTATCTCTCTCCATGTCCCTCTGTGTCTTTATGTCTCTGTACCTTTGTCTCTGACTCTCCCTGTCTCTTTCTTTCTCTATATGCAGATATGTGCGTGTATTTATAAAACCATTGTGTGCATTTCTTTTATTATTGAAATAATGGTCCAAAGATGCTTTTAGATTATGTGATAATGTCTGTGATAAAATATGCCTTCTTCATATTTACATTTGTAATTTTCCTTCTTTAATTCAGAACTCACTACACTCCTTTCCTTTTTTGTCACCTCCAGACTCAACTCCTGCAATGCCCTCTACTTTGGTTGACAGAGGGAGAGCCCTGGAATATTCAATTCATACAGAATGTGACAGCTTGTCTGTCTAAGCGATGCCAACCACACTGAGTGCATTATGCTGATGTTCTGTGCGCAGCTCTGGCTACCAACAATCATTCTAGGTTTTCATTTTAATTCAGAAACCCTCCATGGCCTAGAAATTCATAAGTAAGTTATATGACTTACTCTTATGCACTGTTCTGGCAGCTAAACATATTTTGTCAGATAGTTTCAAGATTAGATATAAAACTTGAAGACAGGATATTCTCGATTAGGGGGCCCTGTCTCCAAAGCACTTTAATAATCACAAATATCATGTATAGGATGGTAGAAATCAAGTAAATAAGCATTTATTAAGCACCTTCTATGTACAAGTACTGTTCTAAGCCTCAGGGATACAAAGAAAAGAAAAAAAAGCCCAGTCCCTGTTTTCAAGAATTCACAGTCTAATAAGGGAGACAACATGCAAATAACTATGTACAAAGAAGATATATAAAGGACACAATGAAGATAATCTTAGAGGGAAAACACTGAGATTAAACACAACTGGGAAAGATATTTTTTAGAAAGTGGGACTTAATCTGATACTTGCAGGAAGCCAGGAAGCAGATATGAGGAGGAAGGGAGTTCCAAGTGTGGGGGTTAGCCAGTGAAAAGACATATATGCAAGAGATGGGATGTCATGAGGGGGAGGAGCAGCAAAGAGGCCAGTGTCATTGATCACAGAGTACAACTGATACTAACAATGATAGGCAGCCTGGCTGAGTGGATATGAGGCCAGCCCTGGAAGCAGGAAGACTTGGATTCAAATCCTGTTTGCAGTACACACTGGCTGTGTGAAGGGTAAGACTCTTCAACCTCTCATGACTTATAATCTAAGACTTTAAGTTATCTGAGGAAGGTGTTTCCACATCAAGAGGAAGCAATCAAACTGCAAATTGGAACCAATTATTACTAATATAGATATGTGTATATGTCTGTATACATATATACGTATGTGTGTGTATATGTATGTATATATATACATATATGTGTGTGTGTGTGTATATATATATATATATATATATATATATATACATATATATGTCTCCTGAAGGAAATATTTTTATACACCCACTGTGTAAAAGACACTGGGCTAGATGCTAGAATATAAAAACTAAATGAAAAACAAATTCCATTAGAAAATTCATGTGGGAAAAAATAAAAGTGATTCCCAGAGAAACCCCATATAATAAAAATATTCAAGTGTGAGGTTTACATAATACCTTTGTATGATAAGCTAAATAACAACCAAGGAGAATCAAAACTTCCAGATACAAGCCTGATAGATTTTATTTGGTTATCATTAGATAGCCTAACAGAAAACATAAAAATTAAATTCAGTCTGATTTAATGGCAGAAAGTAGCTTGTATTTTCTTAACTTATTTTAAGAAAATATATACATGTATATTTATATTTATATGTATCTATATGCATATACACAGACACACAAAGATATATTTTTTTAAAAACTGATTTTAGTGCTATCAGAAACTACTGATTAAAAGAAACCCAAACTGAGACTAAACAGCTATTCTTCCTAGGATTTCTATCTGTGTTAGAGGCAGGGATTTTATCTCCTTTTTAAGTATTCTACAAGCAAAGCGGGTAAATTTTTAAAATTACTTTTATTTGGCCTGACTCTAGCTTGTTTGGGAGTGACTACTAGGATTTGCTACTCCTAAGACATTACCTAATTAAAGGGGCCTAAATTTAGGAGAAATATGAAAAGTCAAAGGGCATATATGTATATGTTACTTTACTTAAATGGAATTAAAATTGTATTTCCTTTTGTTAGCAAAATAAAGAGAATATATCTAATATAGCAGGTGTGCCTTTTGAACAGCCAATGAGGTGATAACTTTTCCAATTATGCAGTTTTATAAATGGAATAAATAGCTGCCGATATTGCATATGCATGTATACATTAATTTCTAAATTTAATTTCCCTTGGTAATAAAACATGACAACAAGGGTGATGTGTAATTGAAGAGATGTAACCACAATCTTAGGCCCCTTCTGCACAGATCCCATCTATCTTTGAGTAGCATGTGTCATTGTCTGTGACTCTCTCTTTTTTTTTTTTGCCTTCAAGCTAGAATGATATTTTCCTCAAAATGGCCAAGTAAAAGGTGGGGGGTAACTAGCTAGATGGCAGTTCATATGAAAAAAAAGACCTTAGTTTTGTAGTAGATACCAAGCTTAATCCAAATCAACTTAATGTTATGGCAGCCAAAAAAGTTAATGCCATCTTAAATGCATTAAGGAATTTATGAGATCCTGGACCTGAGAGGGGATAATATTTCTGCAGCTAGGTGGCACAGTGGATAGAGCACTGAACTTTTCATCTTCATGAGTTTAAATCTGGCCTCAGGTTCTTACTAGCCGTGTGACCCTGGGCAAATCACTTAACCCTGTTTGCCTCAGTTCCTCATCTGTCAAATGAGCTGGAGAAGGAAATGGCAAACCACTCCAGTATGTTCACCAAGAAAACCCTAGATGGGGTCACAAAAACCAATCAATTATAGTGCTCAAAGATTCCAAAATACATATGGGTATTTTTCAATTGTGTCTGACTCTGTGACCCCATTTGGAGTTTCTTGGCAAAGATAGTGGAGTGGTTTGCCGTTTCCTTTTCCAGCTCATTTTACAGATCAGGAAACTGAGGCAAACAGGGTTAAGTGACTTGCCCAAAGTCACACAGCTAGTAAGTATCTGAGACTATATTGGAACTCAGGTCTTCTTTACTCCAGACCTAGAACTCTATCCATTGTACCACCTAGCTGCCCTCATATGTGTATATATACATCATGTACATATATGTACATATATACATATGTACACATTATGCATGTATACACATATGTGTATATATTATATGTATGCATATATCTATATATAAAATGAAAAGGGAGAGAAAAATTGAGATAACAAATAACACCATGTCCAACCACCAATTATACTGCTCGAAAAATCTCAAAAAAGATATTATTAACCAATGTTTATTTAGTGTTTTAAGGTTTGCAAAGCACTTTACACATTTTCTTATCTCATTTGATCCTCATAACAACCATATAATAGGTAGGAAGTATTTTGATTGGAACTAGAATAATAGGCAATTCCATTGTTTCGTAGAAACCAAGTCAGTTTTGGGGGTGAACTTTACCAGTGGATGTTGGCCTATCTCATTTTGTAGATGAAGAAGCCAAGGATAAGTGAGTTTAAGTGACTTGCCTAGAGTCACAAAGCCAGTGAATTCAGGTGTTTCTGCTTTTGAGCATGACACTCCATCTGCTTTATTACCTAGCTCCAAAGTTTCACAAGAGGACAAAGGTGTTAGGAATGTCTTAACCCTTGTGGGGAGCTGAGGTTTTCCTTTCAGGGACTGGCTATGATTTTAGGTTGTATGATAGATTTTTCTGGTGTGGGGCCATTCCTTACCTCTATCTTTTTCAGGCTGATTGGCAGCTCATTGTGTTTTGCAGATTCTACAAAGTGATTTATGAAACACCCCTTATCCTATTGTCTCTGCTCACAGGACACAGTCATCAGCCTATTTGTAGTAACTAAATATCTGTCTAGGATTGAGTAGAAAAGAAAAGGTTTCCAAAGAAGGAACTATGTACCTTTATATCTCCATCCATCTTATTTTTTAATCAATTTATTATTTATTTTAAACATTCTTTTCTTTTAAAATTTTGAGTTCCAAATTCTTTTTCTCCCATTCACCCCCCCACCCACTGAGAAGACAAGAAAAATGATATCAATTAAACATGTGAAATCATGCAAAACAGATTTACGTATTAGCCATATCGAAAGAATACATAAAAAAATAAAGTGAGAACATTATGTTTCAATTTGTACTCAGAATTTGTCCGTTCTCTCTCTTGAGGTGGATAGGATTTATTCAACATGAGTCCTTTGTAATTGTCTTGGATCATAGAATTGATCAGAATAGTGAAGTCTTTCACAGATGGTCATCATTACAATATTGCTATTACTGTGCACAATAATCTCCCAGTGCTTCTCACTTCATTTTGTATCAGTTCATGTAAGTCGTGCCCTATTTTTTCTGAAACCACCTCCCTCATAATTTCTTATAGAACAATACTGTATTTCACTGCATAATCATCACAGACTTTATGCCATTTTTTTTGCAAAAAAGTGGTGTGTGATCATTACGTGAAGCTTTTAAAAATCATGCTAGTATTACTTAAAAATCTTTTATTACTAAACTATCTTTAGTGCAAGATCAGAATGCATGGAATCCTTGTGGATATATGTTAAAATTGCGTGCTGACAATGCACATGCACTGAGAATTCTAGACTCATGGCTCACAATGTGCGAGAGAGAAATGCATATCCATATCCATTGGTGAATACATCACTGCTCTGTTTATCTTTTAAAAAGCATGATGAACAGAATTTATCATGCAACAATTATGCAATGAAAAGTTATAAAACAATTTTTGGACTGAAAAAACAGTGTGACGATTATGTGGTGAAATATGGTATATTCCATCCTAATCATATGCCACAACTTATTCAGCCATTTCCCAAATTATGAGCATCCCCTTGATTTCCAGTCCTTTGTCATCACAAAGAGAAGTGCTGTAGGGGCTTTTCCTTTTTCTATGACCTCTTTGGGGTCCAGACTCAGTAATGGTATTGCTAGGTCAAAGGGTATGCACTTTTATAGCCCTTTGGACATAGTTCCAAGTTGTTCTCCAGAATGATTCAGACCAATCCACAACTTCACCAACAGTTTATTCATATATTTACTTTCCCTCATCACCTCGAGCATTTGTCATTTTTAATAGGTATTGAATGTTTTAATTTGTTGTTTTAATTTTAATCTGTACTTCTCTAATCAATAGTGGCTTATAGCATTTTAGATGACTATAATTAGCTTTAGTTCATTCTTCTGAACTTGTTCATATCACTTGACCATTTATCAACTGGGGAAATGGCTCTTAATTTTATTTTCTAAATTTGACTCAGTTCCTTATATATTTGAAAAATGAGGCTTTTATCAGAGAAACATGCTATAGTTTTTTATATTATTTCATTGTCTATGGTGCCTTTTAGCAAAATGTAGTTTCCTTTATTATCTCTTTTAATTGGGTCTCTTTTTTATTTTGCTTTAGCTGAGATCAAAATTGCTACCCCTGCTTTTTTTACTTGAGCTAAAGCATAATAGATTCTACTCCAGCCCTTTATTTTAACTCTGTGTGTGTGTTTCTGTTTCAGTTATCTCTCTTATAAACATCATATTGTTGGATTCTGGTTTCTCATTGATTCTGATTTCCATTTCTGTTTTATTGGTGATATCATCCCACTCATATTCACAATTATGATTACTATGTATTTCACCCAATTTTATTTTCTTCTGTTTACCTTTATCTTTCTCTTTATCCTGTCCCTCCTCAAAAGTCTGGTATGCTTCTGACCACTGCCTCCCTTAATCCACCCTCCCTTTGATCACCCACCCCCTATATCTCTTATCTCCTTCTCTTTCTTTTTCCCTAATGGGTAAGATAGATTTCTATACCCAATTGAGTGTGTGTGTGTGTGTGTGTGTGTGTGTACATATATATATATATATACATATATATAGATAGATAGATAGATATTCTTCCCTCTTTGAGCCATTTCAGATGAGAGGTTCAAGCACCAAGGAGCCCACCACCTCTCCCATTTTCCCCTCCACTGTAAATTCTCTTCCTTGTGCAACAATTTTAAGTGAAGAATTTTTTTCCATTCTGCCTCACCTTTCCACCTTTTCCCAGTGTGCCTCTCTTTCTCATTCTTTTTTTCTTTTGAGATGATCCCAACATAATCTACTCACATTCATGCCTCCTATTAGACTCCTTCTAACTGCCCTAAAATGATAAAGTTCTTAGGAGTTACACATATCATCTTCCCATATGAGAATGTAAACAGTTTGACTTTATTAATTCTCTTATGTTTACTCTTTTGTGCTTACCTTTTTATGCTTCTCTTGAATCTTTTTTGAAAGTCATATTATCTGTTCAGCTTTGGTCTTTTCATCAGAAATACTTGAAAGTCCTCCGTTTTACTAAATGTTGATTTTTTTACCCCCTGAATAATTATGCTCAGTTTCACTGGGTACGTTATTCTTAATCCTAGCTCTTCTAAGCCTGCCACTCCTTTTAACACGGAAGCTGCTAAATCTTATGTGATCCTGACTGTGGCTCCATGATATTTGAATTGTTTTTTTTTTTTTTCTGGCTGCTTGCAAATTTCCTCCTTGACCTGGGAGCTTTAGAATTCGGCTGTGATATCACTAGGAGTTTTCATTCGAGTTCTTTTTCAGGACATGATTGGTGGATTTTTCCAATTCCTTCTTTAAATAGTATTTACCCCCAGTACGTGTCAAGATAATTTTTGGGATTCATTTTTACAGGGTTTTGAGTTCCAATTTTTTCTCCCTCCCTCCTTCCCCTTCCCTCCTCCGAAGATGGTAGGCAATATGACATAGGTTATACATGTGCCATCAATGTAAAACATATTTCTGTATTAGTCACAGTTGTGAAAGAAGGAACAGATCAAAAGGGAAAAGCCATGAAAAAAATAAAGTGAAGGAAATATGCTTTGGTCTGCATTCAGAATCCATCAGTTATTTTTCTGGATTGCGGACAGCATTTCCCTTCTGAGTTCTTTGCATCTGTCCTGGGATCATGTGTTGCTGAGAATAGCTGAGTCATTCATAGTTGATCATCACATAATGTTGCTGATATCGTGTACAATGTTTTCCTAGTTCTGCTCATTTCACTTTGTAGCAGTTTGTACAAGTCTTTCCACATTTTTTTCTGAAATCTGCCTGTTCATCACTTCTTATTGCATTCCATTACATTCATATACTACAGCTTGTTCAACCATTCCCCAATTGATGGGCATCCCCTCAGTTTCCACCATGAAAAGGGTTGCTATAAATATTTTTGCACATGTAGGTCCTTTCTCCTTTTTTATGATCTCTTAGGGATGCAGACCTAGTAGTGGTATTGCTGGATCAAAAAGTATGCATAGTTTGGTTATCCTTTGGGCATAATTCCAAATTGCTCTCCAGAATGGTTAGATCAGTTCACAACTCCACCAATAGTGCATTAATGTCCCAATTTTCCCACATTCTCTCCAACATTTATCATTTTCTTTTTTTGCGTATTAGCCAATCTGATTGGTGTGAGGTGGTACCTCAGAGTTGTTTTAATTTGCAATTCTCTAATCAAAAGTGATTTAGAGCACTTCTTCATATGCCTATTAGATAGCTTTGATTTCTTCATCTGAAAACTGCCTGTTCATTTCATTTTACCATTTATCAATTGAGGAGTGGCTTGTATTCTTATTAATTTGACTCAGTTCTCTACATATTTGAAAAATGAGGCCTTTATCAGAGACACTTGCTACAAAGATTGTTTCCCAGCATGATGCTTTCCTTCTAATATTGATTGCATTGGTTTTGTTCATACAAAAGCTTTTTAATTAAATGTAATCAAAATTAGCTATTTTACATTTTCTAATGCTTTCTATCTGGTCATGAATTCTTCCCTCCCCATAGATCTGACAGGTAGACTTTTCCTTGCTCTTCTAATTTGCTTGGGGTGTCACCATTTATGTCTAAATTGTGCACCCATTTTGACCTTATCTTGGTGGAAGTTGTGAGATTATGGTCTATACCTGATTTATATCCTATTGTTTTCCAGTTTTCCCAGCAGTTTTTGTCAAATAGTAAGTTCTTATCTCAAAAGCTGGGATATTTGGATTTATCAAACACTAGGTTACTGTGGTCATTAGCTATTGTGTCTTGTGAACCTAACCTATTGCACTGATCCATCACTTTTATTTCTTAGCCAGTACCAGATAGTTTTGATGATTATTGCTTTATAATATAGCTTAAGATCTGGTATTACTAGGCCACCTTTCTTGAAATTTATTTTCATTAATTCCCTTGATATTCTTGACCTTTTGTTCTTCCAGATGAATTTTGTTGTTACTTTTTCTAGCTCTATTAAATAATCTTTTAGTAATTTGATTGGTATGGCACTGAATAAGTAAATTAGTTTAGGCAGTATTGCCATTTTTATTATATTTGCTCAGCCTACCCATGAGCAATTGATACTTTTCCAGTTATTGAGATCTGATTTTATTTGTGTGAAAAGTGTTTTGTAATTGTGTTTGTATAGTTCCTGGTTTTGTTTTGGCAGGTAGACTTCCAAGTATTTTATATTGTTTACAGTTATTTTAAATGGAATTTTTCTGTCTATCTCTTCCTGCTGGGCTTTGTTGGTCATATAAAGGAATGCTAATGTGGATTCACGTGAGTTTATCTTATATCCCGCAACTTTGCTGAAGTTGGTAATTATTTCAAGGAGTTTTTTAGTTGGTTCTCTAGGGTTATCTAAGTATACCATCATATCATGTGCAAAGAGTGATAGTTGTGTTTCCTCATTGCCTATTCCTTCTATTTCTTTTTCTTCTCTTGTTGCTATAGATAACATTTCTAGTACTATACCAAATGATAGTGATGATAATGGGCATCCTTACTTCACCCCTCATCTTATTGGGAAGGCTTCTAGCTTATCCCCATTACAGATAATGCTTACTGATGGTTTTAGATAGATACTGTTTATCATTTTAAGGAACTCTCCCTTTAATTCCTATGGTCTATTGTTTTTAATAAGAGTTGTCAAAAGCTTTTACAGAATCTATTGAGATAATCATATTATTTCTGTTGTTTTTATTATTGATATGGTCAATTATGTTGATAGTTTTCCTCATAGTTTTGGTTTAGTTCTGGTCTTCTCCTTATGAAAGCTTGAAATCCTTCTCTTTCATTGAATGACATTTCCTCCTTGGTGTATTATGCTTTATTTGGCCAGGTAAGTGAATCTTGGTTGTAGTCCTAGCTCCTTTGCCTTCTGGAATATCATGTTCCATGACCACCAATCCTTTAATGTTGTAGCTGCCAAGTCCTGTGTGATCCTGATTGTGATTTCCCAATATTTGAATTGTTCCTTTCTGGCCACTTGCCATATTTTTTCCTTTAACTGATAGCTCCGATATTTGGCTATAATGTTCCTTGGGGTTATTATTTTGGGATATCTTTCCTGAGGTTATAGGCTGATTCTTTCTCTTTTCTTAATTTATTTTTTTTTATTTTTAGTCTGCAACACTCCATTCCACAAGTTTTTGAGTTCCAAATTTTCTCCCCCTCCCCCCAAGATGGCATGTAATCCGATATAGGTTCTACGTATACCTTCACATTAAACTTATTTTCACAATAGTCGAGTTATTAAGAAGAATTATAACCAATGGAATGAACCATGATAAAGAAGAAACAAAACCAAAAGAAAGAAAGAGAGAGAGTGGAAGGGAGAGAGAGCAAGTAGTTTGCTTCAATCTGCATTCAGACTCCATAGTTCTTTCTATAGATGTGGATAGCTTTTTCCATCATGAGTCCTTTGGAGCTGTCTTAGAACCTTGCATTGATGAGAAGAGCCAAGTTCATAAAAGTTATTCATCACAGATACCATGTGTCTATAATCATGTATAATGATCTCCTGGTTCTGTTCCCCTCGCTTAGCATCAGATCACGTAAGTCTTTCCAGGTTATTATGAAGTCAGTCTACTCCTCATTTATTATAGCACAATAGTATTCCATTACATTCATATACCACAACTTGTTTAGCCATTTCCTGATTGATGGGCATCCCCTTGATTTCCAATTTTTTGCCACCATAAAAAGAGCTGCTATAAATATTTTTGTACACATGGGTCCTTTACCCACTTGTATGATCTCTTTGGAATATAACTCTAGAAGTGGTATTGCTGGGTCAAAGGGTATTCATATTTTTATAGCCCTTTGGGCATAGTTCCAAATGGGTCTCCAAAATGGCTGGATCAGTTCACAACTCCACCAACAATGTAACAAAGTTCCAATTTTCCCACATTTTCTCCAGCATTTATAATTTTCCTGTTTTGTCATGCTAGCCAGTCTGACAGGAGAGATGTGACACCTTAGCGTTGTTTTGATTTGCATTTCTCTAATCAATAGTAATTTAGAGCATTTTTTCTTATGACTATAGATATTTTTAATTTCTTCCTCTGAAAATTGCCTCTTTATATCCTTTGACCATTTATTAATTGGGAATGACTTGTATTCTTATAAATTTGACTCAGTTCCCTGTATATTTTAGAGATGAGGCCTTTATCAGAGACACTGGTTATGAAAATTCTTTCCCAGTTTTCTGCTTCTCTCCTAATCTTGGTTGCATTGGCTTTGTTTGTACAAAAACTTTTTCAATTTAATGTGATCAAAATTAACCATTTTGCATTTTGTAATGTGCTCTATCTCTTGTTTAGTCATAAATTCCTATCTTCTCCATAAATCTGGCAGGTAAACCATCCTTTCTCTCCCAAATTTCTTACAGTATCAGTCTTTATATCTAAGTCATGAACCCATTTTGACCTTATTTTGGTATACAATGTAAGATATTAGTCTGTGCCCAGTTTCTGCCATACTATTTTCCGGGTTTCCCAGCAGTTTTTGTGAAATACTGAGTTCTTATCCCAGAAGTTGGACTCTTTGGGTTTATCAAAGAGTACATTACTATAGTCATTGACTACTGTGTCTTGTGTACCTAACCTATTCCACTGATCCACCACTCTATTTCTCAGCCAGTACCAAGTAGTTTTGATGATTGCCACTTTATAACACAGTTTAATATCAGATATGGCTAGGCCACCTTCCCTAGCATTTCTTTTCATTAATTCCCTGGATATTCTGGACCTTTTGTTCTTCCAGCTGAATTTTGTTGTTATTTTTTCCAGCTCTATAAAATAATTTTGGTAGTTTGATTGGTATGGCACTAAATAAGTAAATTAATTTAGGTAAAACTATCATTTTCATTATATTATCTCAGCCTAACCATGAGCAACTGATGTTTTTCCATTTACTTAGATCTGACTTTATTTGAGTGAAAAGTGTGTTGTAATTGTGTTATTATAGTTCCTGGGTTTGTCTTGGCACATAGACTCCCAAATATTTTGTAGTGTCTACAGCAACTTTAAATGGAATTTCTCTTTCTATCTCTTGCTGTTGGGCTTTCTTAGTAATATATAGGAATGCCAAGGGTGTATGTGGGTTTATTTTATATCCTGCAACTTTGCTAAAGTTGTTTATTATTTCAAGTAGTTTTTTACTTGATTCTCTAGGATTCCCTAAGTAAATTATCATATCATCTTCAAAGAGTGATAACTTAGTTTCTTAACTGCCTATTCTAATTCCTTTGATTTCTTCTTCTTCTCTTATTGTTAAAGATAACATTTCTAGTACCAAATTGAATAATAGGGGTGATAATGGACATCCTTGTTTCACCCCTGATCTTATTGGAAACGCATCTAGCTTATCCCCATTACATATAATGCTTGTTGATGGTTTTAGGTAGATGCTATTTATCATTTTAAGGAAGACTCCATTTATTCCTATGCTTCCTAGTGTTTTTAACAGGAATGGGTGTTGTTTTTGTCGAAAGCATTTTCTGCATCTATTGAGATAATCATATGGTTTCTGCTAGTTTTGTTGTTGATATGATCAGTTATGCTGATAGTTTTCCTAATATTGAACCAGCCTTGCATTCCTGGAATAAATCCTACCTGGTCATGCTGTATTATTCTCATGATAAGTTGCTGTAATCTTTTTGTAAATATTTTACTTAAACTTTTTGCATCTATATTCATTAGGGTAATTGGTCTACAATTTTCTTTCTCTCTTTTGATTCTTCCTGGTTTAGGTATCAGTACCATATTTGTGTCATAAAAAGAATTTGGTAGGACTCCTTCACCTATTTTCCCAAATACTCTATAAAGTATGGGAATTAATTGTTCTTTGAATGTTTGATAGAATTCACTTATAAATCCATCTGGCCCTGGAGATTTTTTTCCTAGGGAGTTCATTAATGGCTTGTTCAATTTCTTTCTCTGAGATGGGTTATTTAGGTATTTTATTTCCTCTTCTGTTAATATGGGAAATTTATATTTTTTGTAAATATTCATCCATTTCCCTAAGATTATCAAATTTATGGGCATGCAATTGGGCAAAAAATTCCTAATTATTGTTTTAATTTCCTCTTCATCGGAAGTGAATTCACTCTTTTCATTTTTGATATTGGTAATTTGGCTGTCTTCTCTTTTTTCAAATCAAATTGACCAAAGGTTTATCAATTTTATTGGTTTTTTCATAAAACCATCACTTACTTTAATTTATTACTTCAATAGTTTTCTTGATTTCAATTTTATTAATCTCTCCTTTGGTTTTCAGTATTTCTAATTTGGTATTTAATTGGGGATATTCAATTGTTGTTTTTCTAGTTTTTTCAGTTGCATGCCCAATTCATTGATCTCCTTTTTATCTATTTTATTTATGTAAGCATTCAGAAATATAAAACTTCCCCTGAGAACTGCTTTTGCTGCATCCTATCAGTTTTGGTATGTTGTCTCATTATTATCATTCTCTTCAATGAAGTTATTAATTGTTTCTATGATTTGTTGTTTGACCCACTCATTCTTTAGGATTAGATTATTTAGTTTCCAATTAATTTTTAGTCTATCTTTCCATGGTCCTTTATTACAAATAACTTTTATTGCATCATGATCTGAAAAGGATGCATTGACTTTCTGCCTTTCAGCACTGGATTATAAAGTTTTTATGCCCTGGTACATGGTCGTTTTTGTGTATGTGCCTTATACTACTGAAATATAGGTATATTCCTTTCTATCTCCATCCAGTTTTCTCCAGAGGTCTATCCTATCTACCTTTACTAAAATTCTATTCACCTCCTTAACTTCTTGTTTATTTCGAGGTTAGATTTATCAAGTTCAGAGAGGGGGAGGTTAAGGTCCCCCACTAGTATAGTTTTGTTGTCTATTTCTTCCTGTAACTCTATTAACTTCTCCAAGAATTTGGATGCTATACCATTTGGTGTATATATGTTAAACAATGATATTACTTCATTGTCTATGGTGCCTTTTAGCAGTATATAGTTTTCTTCCTTATCTCTTTTAGTTAAACCTATCTTTGCTGTTGCTTTGTCTGAGATTATGATTGCTTCTCCTCCTTTTTTTTTACTTCAGCTGAAGCATAATATATTCTCCTCCAGCCTTTTACCTTTACCCTGTGTTTATCCCGCTGTTTCAAATGTGTTTCTTGTAAACAGCATATTGTAGGATTATGGTTTTCAATCCATTCTACTATCTACCTCCACTTTATGGGAGAGTTCATCCCATTCACATTCTTTTTCTCCATTCTATTCCCCCCCCTACCGTTTATGCTTTTATTTCTCCCTTCTCCCTTCCATTCCTCAAAAGAGTTTTGCTTTTGACCACTGCCTGCCTCAATTTTCCCTCTCTATCAACCCCCCTCACTTACCTTACCCTTTTCCCTTACCACTTCTTCCCTCCCTTTTAACAACCCTCCATTTTCTTTCCCCTTTCCCTTCCTACTGCCTGTAGGGCAAGTTTGATTTCTATACTTAACAGAGTATGTTATTCCCTCCTTGAACCAAATTGGATGAGTGTAACCTCAAACACTGCTCTTCTCCCCATCTTCTTTCCCTCTACTATAATATGTTTTTGTGCCTCTTCATGTGATGTAATTTACACTTTTCAGCCTCCTCCTTACCACTTCTCCCATTACAATCCCTTTGCACTCCTTAATTAGGCATTTTGCCATCACATCAGTTAATTTATCTCTACATTCTCTGTCTATGTATATCTCTTTTAAATGTCATAATAACTATACCACTTTCAAGATTAACAAGTATCATCCTCCCATATGGGGATGTAAACAATTTGCCCTTATTGAATATATATTTTTTCTGTTTTTTTTCCTGTTTACCTTGTTATATCTCTCTTGAGTCTTGTATTTGAAGATCAAATTTTCCATTGAGCTCTGTCCTTTTCATCAAGGTCTCGAATTCTCTTTTTTCATTGAATATCCACCTCCTTGCCTGAAAGATTATGATCAATTTTGCTGGGTAGTTGATCCCTGGTTATAATCTGAGCTCCTTTGCCTTTTGGAATATTATATTCCAATCCCTCCAGTATGTGATCCTGACTGTAGGTCTGAGATATTTGGATTGTTTCTTTCAGGCTGCTTGCAGTAATTTCTCTTTGACCTTATAATTCTGGAATTTAGCTACAATATTCCTTGGAGTTTTCAATTTGGGATCTCCTTTAGGAGGGTGATCAGTGTATTATTTCAATTACTCTTTTACTCTCTGGTTCTAGGTCGTTGGGGCCATTTTCCTTGATGATTTCTTGGAAGATACTTTCCAGGCTCTTTTTTTCATCATGGCTTCTATTTTTTCATTCTTTAGATTTTGTCGGACTGATTCTTGGTGCCTCATAAAGTCATTAGCTTCATCTTGCCCAATTCTAAGGTTTAACAAATTGTTTTCTTCAGTTAGCTTCTTTACCTCCCTTTCCATTTGGCCCATTTTACTTTTCAAGGACTTATTTCCTCCTGCTAGGTTCTATACTTCCCTATCCATTTTACTTTTTAAGGATTTGTACTCATCAGTGAATTCTTTTTCCATTTGGTCCATTGTATTTTTAAAATAATTGGTCAATTTTTCTTTCAGCTCTCTAATTTGGCTTTTAAAATCCTCCTTGAGCTCTTCCAGGATTTCTTTTGGGGCTTGAGACCAGTTTATTGTCCCTTTTGAGGTTCCAGATGTGGGAATAATGTCAATGCTGTCCTCTTCTGAATTTGTATTTTGATCTTCCCAGTCTCCATAGTAAGACTCTTTAGTCTTTGTTTTTCTAGTTTGCTTCTTCATTGTGGTTGTCTTTTTCCTGACTTTTAAGGTAGATCTCTGCTTCTGGGGCACAGGGGGCTCTGTCCCAAGCATCTTGTGCTGGGAACTAAGGGCCTGGTTACTAGTTTTGTGTGCTGTGGCCTCTGGTTTTTTCAGCTAGAAGCTATGTAATGCTGCAGCACACTTGGTGCTGAGCTGGAGCTGGCTGGTTGTGTGCCAAGGATCAAGGCCTGGTGAAGTCTTTCTGAGTTTCCCCAGGGTTACACTAGAGCTCACAGCATGAGGTGCAGGGGACGGGTAGTCTGTATGCTGGAAGTCTCCTCTTCCCCTAGGGTTGTGCTATAGCATAAGTGACCTTAGCTATCATCTGCACTGGTGTCTGCCCATTCCCCTGGCTGTGCAAAGCACACCTGGGATCCTGGGGTTGGTACTTGATGGCTCCACCCCCCCTGGGGCTCAGGAACTCCTGCTGGTCTGCTGAGGTGGGGCTTGCTGGAACGCCTTCCTTCCTGCACTGGTCACCTTCCAACAAAGCAAGAAGGACCCTTCCCTCTAACTTCCAGAGCTAAAAGGCTGCTGTACCCCTACGTCTCCTCTATTCAGGGTTTTTCCTAGGGTTATTCAGGGTCAACAAGGGAGGGATGAGAGCACTTATGTGCTCCATCATTATGGCTCCTTGAAGTTCTCTGTTTGCTCTCTGGTTCCAGAAAATCCAGGCAGTTTTCCTTGATAATTTTTTGAAAGATGCTGTCCATATCTTCCTTTTGATTATGGTTTTCAGGCAGCCCAATGATTCTGATATTGTCTCCCGAATCTATTTTCTAGGTCAGTTTTTGCCATGAGATATTTTACATTTTCTTCTATTCTTTCATTCTTTTGAATTTGTTTGATTGATTCTTGATGTCTCATATAGTTAGCTTCCACTTGCCCAATTCTAACTTTTAAGAAGTTGTTTTCCTCAATTAGTTTTTGTACTTTCTTTTCCATTTGGTCAATTATACTCTTTGAGGAATTATTTTCCTCAGTGGATTTTTGTATCACCTTTTCCATTTGGTTAATCCTACTTTTTAAGCAGTTTTCTAAGCTGTTGATTCTTTTTTCATAATTCTCTTGCATCACTCTCATTTCTTTCCCCAATTTTTCTTCTACCTCTCTTTTGTTGTTTTTAAGATCTTTTTTGAGCTCTTATGTGAGTTCTTTCTGGGCTTGAGACCACTTCTTTTTTTCCTTTAGGGTTTTCCCCTTAGGTGTTTTGATATTGTTGTCTTCCTCTGAGTTTGTGTCTTGATCTTCCCTGTCATCATAATAACTTTCTACAGTCAGATTTTTTTTTTGCTGTTGTTTTTTGCACATCTTTTTTGGCCTCTTTCCTTTCTTTTAAATTTGAGCTCTGCTCCCAAGGTGCTGCTTGCAGCTACTGTGGCTGTATTAGGCCAATAACACCAGCACACAGGAGGGCTGCTAGCACAGGTTTTTGATTTGCTTTTATAAGGAAAGAAACTTTAAGGGGTTTACAATCTCACTTTAATTAAACACATATATATCATTCACTTAGTTCATCTGGGTTTTTAAAGCCAGAGGGGCTCCTTAATGGCTACCAAGAGTCTCGTCTGGTGAAATCACAGGAACGCTCTTCCAATGAGTGAGCCCCGCAAAGCAAAATTATAACCTCAGAGTATATATACACTTCTTCAGGGTCAGCCCAGAGAGGGTGTCACATCCATGTGACTCCAACTCATGTGACTTAGGCTTTCTGGTGACTTAAGAATGTCATCAAAGACTCTTGATTCAAACAAAGGCAAGTCTCAATCAAAGGCACTTGATTACCTTAGTGCTGAGAAGAACTAGAACTCCAAAAGAAAAAAGAACAAAACAAAAAGTCCAACTTTGCTTGCTGTTACAAAAAGGCACTGTCTTGGACTTCTTGTGCCAGCGGCTATAGGCACTCACTATTTATCTGATGGTTCACTGATGTTGTCCTGAGGCCTACAAGGTTCCCTACTACCTAGTACTGCACTGAGGGGGTGGGGTGGGTAGCATCTGGCACTGTTGGAGATCATAGGGGTCTGGCAGCTTATCTGATGCTGAGCCAGAGTGCTAATAGTCCTGTCTGGTGTGTGCTGAGGCTTATGGAGTGTTTCTATGTTTTCCCAGACTACACGTAAGCATGTGAATGTCTGCCCACTAGAGGTTGCCTGTTTGACCATGCCTACACTGAAGTACATGGCAGGGGCCCAGCACTGGAAGCTGCCTGTTTTCTTAGGCACCAGTAGGGTTGTCATCTATTTATTTGACCAGGGCTATACTGAAGCACATAAAGTCTGGGTGCTAAAGGTTGCTTCTTTGACTGGGGATATGCTGAAGCATGTGGAGGCTCTCAGTGCCTGCTTTCCTGGCTATTCTGAGGCATGTGGGGGGTTCTGGTGTTGGAATTTGCCTGCTTAGGATTCACCACTGGTTTGCTGACATGAGACTTGGTGGCTTGTTGGGATGCTTCCTGTCCTGGATTGTGTTCCCCTTCCTGAGACAGACCTTTCCTGCCAATCTTCCATGTTTCTGGGGCTCAAAGATTGTTTCACTCCATCTTTTTATTGGTTCTGCTATCCTAGGATTTGTGTTGGGGAGGTAGTTCATGGTCGTTTGGATTAGAATCTAGGAGCATTATGGTGATTTACTCCTTACTCCACCATCTCAGCTCTCGGAAGTCTAAACCAATTTTTCTAATTTCTGTTTTACCTGTTGGATCTAAAATATCAGGGCAGTTTGAAAATTTCTTGAAATATGTCTAGGCTCTTTCTTTGATCTTGGCTTCCAGGTAGTACAATAATTCTTAAATTATGTCTCCTCCATCTATTTTCTAGGTCAGTTGTTTATCTGATGAGATATTTCAGATGTTCTCCTGTTTTTTTAATTCTTTGGATTTTTATTGTTTCTTGATGTCTCAGTTGTCTGACCCTATTACTATCTCTGGGTTGAGAGCCCCTGAAGCTGCTGCTGCTACCACCACTATCACGGCTGCTTTGAAGGCCCACCCCTGGTGTTGCTATGCTGTGTCCTGGGCTGGTGCCCACTCTGCTAACAAAAACCTCTCCTCCTGACCTTCTAACTTGTATTAGGTTGGAAAAAGGTCTCACTTTGATCTCTTATTTGGCTCTGCTGCTCCAAAATTTGATTTGAGGTATAATTTTAAAATTATTTGGAGGAGAATGTCAGAACAGTTCATCTGGGATGTTGCCTGCATTCTGCCATTTTGGCTCCACCTCCATCCAACTTCTTAATACCCAAAATATAATCCAATATATTAGACATTTCACATTTATAGAACAAGATTTTATAAAAACTACTGACTTTAAATTAATCCAAAAATAGTAACAATGAATTAGCCATTCTTTTATGGGTAGTTTGAAGATGTTAGTGCCATTGTTCAATTCAAACATTTATTAAGTGCTAATTGTGTATAGAACACTATGCTACATGATAAGAGAGATAAGACTTTTCAAACTGGTCACATAAGGACGATTAGAACAGCAATGGTATAGATAGAGCAGAGGTATCAAATATATGATTCACAGGCCACATCGTGACTCACAATACTCCCACTGGACTTGAGAACCAAAATAAATTTTATTGAGAACTATTTAATAAAATAAGCAAAAATACAATAAAACATAGACATTATTAATGTATGTTTTTCTTAATTCAATATGCACACACATGCACCACCACCATGCCACCCCCCTCCCCAAGATCCTTATGTATAGTTTAGTGGTCCTTGTTTCTATTTGAGTTTGAAACCACAGTAGGTGTGGAAAGATATATTAGTGTAAAACTTGGCTCAAAGGCTATTTGCATAAGACTCCCCTCATCTGTGGAGACTGATTATTCAGTCCTCCAAGCCTTTGTGAGGGACAGAGTTTGTGAGAACTAGAGAGAAGAGACATCCTGATCTTTTGGGGTCCAGTTTTGAGATAGAAAATATGTGGTTACCTCTTTTCAGGTCCCTGAAGGGAGAGAAAGAATCTGGGAAAAGCCAAACATAATCAAAATGCTGGCTCCTTTGTATGTATGCTTCTAAAAGTCATTGCACCAGTCCATGTGGGTTGTATTTAGAACTTTTAATAAGAAAAGTGGGTGTGAGAAGAAATGTTATAGTGGTAGAATTAATGGGACATGTTAATTGTTATTAGAAGAGAGAGAGAAAAAAAGAGTTGAAAAAATACCAAGGTTTCAAACATGAGAGATTGGGTGAATAGTGATACCACTGACAATAAAGTGAAGCCTTAATGTAGTCTGTCAGGACATAAGCTTAAATTTCTTTTCAGAGGGGGATTTAAATTCTCTTCAAAATATTCTTCTCTGGCTAAGGTTATTTCAGAGTATTTATAAAGAATATGCTTGCAGAAGGAGTTTTTAAAAGTTATTGGTTTCATTTTGTTGTTAGAATAGCTTGGCTGGGAGCCAGTTAAGTAAATAAATACTATATGCAAATTAACTTTGAGACCTCCCGGTTGGAAAGAAAAAGAAGGGCTGTTTCATTCATTTTTGAAAACTAAGATGGAAAGTTGTCTTCTTCCATTTGAAGAAAAAAAGTCATGGTCTAAAGGTGAAGGATAAGAGGTGGCAGGATTTATTTACACTTTTCCTCCTCCTCTACTGTATGAGAGAAGAAAGAGGAGGTCTGAAAGAAGAACCCCAAATCTCCTGTGATACACATCAAAAGCAGGCTAAGAAAGTGAATAATCAAAGGTAACACTATTTAAATTAATTTGCAGATTTATTGCTATACCAATTCAACTATCTAGGGAGTACTTTATAGAGGAAGACAAAATAACAAAATTCATTTGGAGAAACAAAAGGTCTGAAGTCTCAAGAGAAGTAAGGAAAAAAAGAAGTAGGAAGGAAGGGGAATAACACTTATAGATATCAATTTATATTATGTAGCTAGTCCAACCAGGCCACAGGGACCCAGGATGCAAGTAGCATGGATATATTTATGGATTAATCTGGACTGCTCAACTCCATATCTCCAAGAGAAACTACAGTTGCCATCTTTATGTAATTGCCATTGCTGGATTAACATCTCCTAGATCTCCTATCTTTAAAAGGGCTCTCATGCCAGAACTCCATTTGTCTATTAAACATCTATGGGCATTATTCTCTTTTGGGATTCATAATAAAATCCACTTTCCCCAATTGGGGTAGAGTGGTCTTGCTCTAGAATGAGAGTGCGATACAATCACTTTCTACAATGGTTTTCCCTTCCCCTACAATGCAGATAAGGCTAAATTGTTTGTTTTTTCTTAAAAGGCAGCAAAGCTGTCCCAGGATATGATCAGCCCCTGGACCAAGGCTCAAGCTGTGCT
The DNA here is from genome assembly GCF_011100635.1 of Trichosurus vulpecula. Classification (NCBI taxonomy): domain Eukaryota; kingdom Metazoa; phylum Chordata; class Mammalia; order Diprotodontia; family Phalangeridae; genus Trichosurus; species Trichosurus vulpecula. Next base: position 137,717,094 of record NC_050577.1, on the reverse strand, counting down.
TCCATTAATACAGCTTCCTTATAGACTCTGGCCATATGACTTCCTTGTAGCCTAAGGGCATTAAAAAGGTCCATTAACATGGAGTCAGAGACCTCCATACTTGGCAGATAGCTTGGTAACATACAAGTCACTACACCCTGCCCTGCTAACTAGATGGTTTTCCATATGAAGATGAAGAAGTCTATATCTAACCAAATTAAGTGTTGGAATATTCTTTTTGAATATTTTTCCCTTACTAGGGCTAAGTAAATCCCCATTTGTTAACTATTTAATGACCTATTCTAACATTGTGTTCTAACATATAACCTAAACTGAAAGGGTACCAGCCTGCGTTGGGCCCATCTTGACCAATTTAGATCCCTTCCCATCACATGATTAGTACAGAAAAAAACAGTCATGGGTAGCAAGCAAACATAGTTATCAAAGCATCAGTTAAACAGCAACTGGAGAAATCCTACAGATTAATTTAGGCAATAGCACACATAAGAGTAAGGAGTCTCTATAACTCTGAAACAGAATGGAATCAGAGTTCAACCAAGGAAAGGATGGTCCAGTCCACTCTTAGCAGTACAGTCAGGCATTGTTTGGATTCTAGCTCCTCCCCCACATGACTGTCTGTCATTTAAAGTATGAGCTTTCTTTCTTGTTGTCCATTTCTCCCATTTTCTGTGCTTTCTCCCAGAAGTCTCTCAGCAAAACAGGATAATCATGTCTTTCAGAAGTATGCATCATCATAGGGTTGTTTTTGAAAGGACTAACAAAACTCACTAGGTAAAAGTCTGCTATAAAACCATATTCACCAAGACTATTTCGTATGGTTAAAGAAATAAAAAAAGTGACTCAATGAAATAGAATAGGTAAGGAAGACCAACAATCAAATTCTAATAATCTAATGCTCAACAAACCTGAGAACATGTATAAATGGGGGAAGAATTATTTATTTGACAAGAACTGCTAGGAAGATTAGGAACAATTTGGTAGAAATTAAATTTAGACTAACATTTAAAGCCATATACCATAAAAGACTCAAAATAGGTATGCAATATGAAAATCAAAAGTCACACCACAAAAGAATTAAAAGAAGGGAGTCAAGATGGCAGCTTGAAAACAGGGACTCACTTCAGCTCTCCCCCAGATGCCTCCAAACACCAGTAAAAATGATTCTAAACAAATTCTAGAGCTACAGAACTGACAAAATAACAGAGGGAAACAAATCTCCAGCCCAAGATGGCCTGAATGGTCACTGGGAAGGGTCTATCTCACCATGCTGGGAGCAGAGCGCAGCCCAGTGTGGGCAATGACAGGACAGACCAGGCCAGAGTACACCAGACAGAGCAGACCTCAGGGCCCTGAATCACTGAGCTGTGGCAGTTACCAGACCTTTCAACCCACAGACGCCAAAGACAACAGAGCAGGTCAGTGGGAAAACTGTTGGATCTGGGTGAGGGAAGTACGTGGTCCAGCCACAGGCCAGGGGTGCAGCAGCAGCTGCTTCCAGAGCCCCAGGCCTGTACAGTGGTGGGAATCAAGTGGCTGATCAGAGTTAGAGTGTAGAGGTTGCTTTGCTAGCACTGAGGCAAAGTTCTCTTGCTTTACCCTGCTTGGATCAGGTCACAGTCATGTTTGGCGGTTCTTGGGAGAGAAGGAGTTCTGGTGTAGCAGAGCTTTGTGGTGGCTGTGGAGAGGGAGTCCTCCTGGTGGTTACATGGCAGAAAAGAGTGCCTGAACTCACAGACCAGAGCACAGGCCAAGAGAGAAGCATCATACCACCTTAGAATAGAAATAGCTTTGAAAACAGCAGTGCAAAGCCCCTCAAGCTTGGGACAAATCGCTCTCCACTGAAAGCAGGCATACCCTGACAAAAAGCTCAAAAGTCAAGTAATTGACTGGGGAGATGAGCAAGCAGCATAAAAGGACTCAGACTATAGAATATTTCTTTGGTGACAAAGAAAATAAAAGCATACAGCCAGAAGAAGTCAACAAAGTCAAAGAGCCTACATCAAAAAGCCTCCAAGAAAAATATGAAATTGGTCTCAGGCCATGTAAGAGCTCAAAAAGGATTTGGAAAATCAAGTAAGAGAAATAGAGGAAAAATTGGAAAGATAAATGAGAGTGATGCAAGAAAATTAGGAAAAACAAGTCAATGACTTGCTAAAGGAGGCCCAAAAAATACTGAAGAAAATAACACCTTAAAAAATAGACTAACCCAAATGGCAAAAGAGCTCCAAAAAGCCAATGAGGAGAAGAATGCCTTAAAAGGCAGAATTAGCCAAATGGAAAAGGAGGTCCAAAAGACCACTGAAGAAAACATCACCTTAAAAATTAGATTGGAGCAAGTGGAAGCTAGTGACTTTATGAGAAGTCAAAAAATTATAAAACAAAACCAAAAGGATGAAAAAACAGAAGACAATGTCAAATATCTCATGGGAAAAACCACTGACCTGGAGAATAGATCCAGGAGAGATAATTTACAAATTATTGGACTACTTGAAAGCCATGATCAAAAAAAGAGCCAAGATATCATCTCCCAAGAAATTATCAAGGAAAACTGCCCTGATATTCTAGAATCAGAGGGTAAAATAGAAATTGGAAGTATCCACCAATCACCTCTTGAAAAAGATCCCAAAAAGAAAACTCCTAGGAATATTGTTGCCAAATTCCAGAGTTCCCAGGTCAAGGAGAAAATATTGCAAGCAGCCAGAAAGAAACAATTTGAGTATTGTGGAAACACAATCAGGATAACACAAGATCTAGCAGTTTCTACATTAAGGGATCGAAGGGCTTGGAGTATGGTATTCTGGAGATCAAAGGAGCTAGGATTAAAACCAAAAATCACCTACCCAGCAAAACTGAGTATAATACTCCAAGGCAAAATATGGATTTTCAAAAAAATAGAGGACTTTCAAGCATTCTCAATGAAAAAACCAAAGCTGAATAAATAATTTAACTTTCAAATACCAGAATCAAGAGAAGCATGAAAAGGTAAACAGGAATGAGAAATCATAATGGACTTAATAAAGTTGAACCATTTTGTTTACAAGATGATATTTGTAATTCATAAGACCTTTCTCAGTATTAGGGTAGTTGAAGGGAATATACGTACATATATGTCTGTGTGTGTGTGTGTGTGTATACATATATATATATATATGTATATATATGTGTGTGTATAAATATAGACAGAGGGCACAGGGTGAGTTGAATATGAAGGCATGATATCTAAAAAAATAAAATAAAATCAAGATGTGTGAGAGGAATATATTGGGAGAAGGAGAAAGGCAGAGATAGAATGGGGTAAATTATCTCACATAAAAGTGGCAAGAAAAAGCAGTTATAATGGAAGGGAAGAGAGGGCAGATGGAAGAAAATGAGTGAATCTTGCTCTCATCGGATTTGACTTAAGGAGGGAATAACATACACACTCAATTGGGTATTCCTCACAGGAAAGTAGGGAGGAAGGGGATAAGAGGTGTGGATGATAGAAGGGAGGGAAGATTGGGGGAGGAGGTAATAAAAAGCAAACACTTTTGAAAAGGGACAGGGTCAAGGGAGAAAAGTGAATAGAGGGGGACAGGATAGGATGGAGGGAATTATAGTTAGTCTTTCACAACATGACTATTATGGAAGTGTTTTGCATAATGATACATGTGCAGCCTATGATGAATTGCTTGCCTTCTCAAGGAGGGTGGGTGGGGAGGAAAGAAGGGAGAGAACTTGGAATTCAAATTTCTAAAAACAAATGTTTTTTTTTAAAGTTGTTTTTACATGCAACTAGGAAATAAGTTATACAGGCAGTGGAGTATAGAAATCTATCTTGCCCTACAAGGAAGTAAGGAGAAAGAGGATGGGGGGGGCAGGGAGTGGGGTGATAGAAGGGAAGGCAGACTGGGGAAAGGGGCAATCAGAATTTATGCCATCAGGGTGGGGGGAGGGTAGAAATGGGGAGAAAATTTGTAACTCCAAATCTTGTGGAAATCAATGTTGAAAACTAAAAATATTAAATTAAAAAAATAATTTTCTTTAAGCACAAATGACCATTATACTTCTCTACTTTAAAAAATTCCAGTGGCTCCCTATTGTCTCTAGTATAAAATACAATATAGTCTGATTAGCTTTTAATGATCTAGACCAACCTATCTTTCCAGCTTCAATATACATGAATTCTATGATCAATCATATTGGTCTTCTCTCTGCTCCTCACATGTGATACTCCATCCTTTGCAGGGCAGTACTTCATGCCTAGAATATACTGCCTTCTCTCCTTCACTTCATAGAATCCTTCCGTTCCTTCAAGACACAGCTCAAACACCACCTTCTATATAAAACCTTTCCTGATCCCTTAAATGCAAGGGCCTTCATATGTTTTGTATTTATTCTGTATAGGCTCATATATGTACATATTATCTTCTCCAATAGAATGTTAGATCTTTGAGAGTAGGGGTTGTTTCATTCTTTTTATTTTTCTCCCTGGCACCTAACATAGTGTCTGGAACAAAGATGGTGTTTAATAAATTTTTGTTGAGTCGTTGATCAATAAATCTAAAGATATACTACTGCATTAATAAACTGTATAAATCAGTGGTGTCAAACAACTACAAGAGTACCCCAGCCAGTCACATATCAACTTAGAAAACCACAAATAACATTATCTAGGTAGTATTATGTTTTAATTTCTTTTGTTAAACATTTCCTGTTTATATTTGAATCTAGTTTGGCCCCAATTGGGGGTTTAGAAGAAGGCACATGGTAGAGAGTTTGGCACTTTTGGCTATAAATTATAAAATATACACAAAAATAAAAATTTTAAGGAATGAGATAAAATGAAATAAACTATTTTAAAATCTTTAAAAATAATTAAAAGAAGCCAAAGCTATGGCTAGAGAGAAACTCCTTAAACAAAATAACAAATGATCATAAAAACAGATAATTCTGATTACATGAAATTGAAAAGCTTTTAAGCAAAATCAATGCAGCTCACATAAGAAGGGAAATTGTAGATTGGGAAAAATGTCTTTCATCAAATATTTCTAGCATAATCTTAAATCCAAGATATATAGGGAACTAACAGAAATAAATGAGTTCAAGAGTCATTGCACAATTGAAAAGTAACAAAAAGCACATGAACAAACAGTTTTCAAAAAATTTTTTAAGTGTTAATAACCACAGAAGATAGCTCCAAATCACTAATAACAAGAGAAATGCAAATCAAATCAATTTTGAGATTTTTGCCTCACAACTCATAAACTGTCAAAGATGACAAAAGACCAAAATAGTTGCTGATGGAAGGGTTGTCAAAAGACTGGCACACTAATTCATTATTAATAGAGCTCTCTATTGGTTCAAATATTCTATTAAAAATGGAATTGTGTTAAAAATAAGTGACAAAGATGTCCATACTCTTTTGCTCAGTTTTTCTGCTCTTAGGCACATCCCCCAAGGATATCAAAGAACAAAAGAAAAGTTCCATATATATCACAAGAGTCATAGAAGCACTTTTTTTGGCAGTAAAGAACTACAAAGAAATTAGATGTTCATCAACTGAGAAGTAGCTAATCAAATTGTGGCGCATAATCCTAATAGAATATTACAGTGCCATAAAAAACAATGAATATGAAGAATTGGGAGAAACACGAGAAGACTTCTATAAGCTTATATGGAGGGAAGTATACAGAACCAGGGAATCAATATACTCAATAACTATAACAATGTAACTGAGAAGAACAAAAAAAAAACAACCCCTGAATGATATATAGTGATAATGACAAGCTTGGCCCTGGAAAAGAGATGAAAAAATTCATATCATGGGAATGATTTCCAAGTCGAAATACTCAAGCCTAAGGTACTAACAACCTTAAATTAAAGGATAAGTAGATAGCAAGAGTTCCAAACCAAGTGAAGTGAGTTACAAAGGAATTGTGTACAAGATGAGGCTTAGAATAAGTTGATAATAATTGACCTGGTTTCAAATGACCTGGGTTGGAATTTAAGCTCTGCCACTTACTATTTGTGTGGTCCTAGGCAAAACTTTATTTCTCTTGATCTCAGTTTCCTTATCTGTATAATTTGGGTGTTGACCTAGATGGAATAGGATCTCTTCTAATTCCAAATCCTATGATCTTATGATTAGATATTAGCAACTTAGTCTTTTCTAAAACTTGCTCTAAAATAATTTTTCAGAATACTGATTAATATTGCTTAAATTTGACTATTTTAATAAAGATGAACTTTAGTTAATGAAAACCAAATGGAAAGTTCATAGCTAAAATCTCTTGGGATTTGAGCAAGGAACCCCATGTGAATCTCAGGCAAAAATTGTGCCTTGCAGTTCAAACTATGCCTAGTATACTGAAAATTTATATATATGAAATATGTATGTGTGTGTATATATATATACACATACATATATATATATATATATATACATGTATATATAGTAGAAGTCTATGTTTTTGATTGGTGAACAAACCTTCTGTGGAATTTAGACTGTATATGTCAAGTGACACTACAACAAACATCATACACCTTAACTTTGAATTCTCTTCCTATTGACCTGCTAATAACACTGTAAGGAGAGGAGATGTGAATCCCCCAGGTCCCCTGCTCCCCACCCCTAGCTCAGTTGATGTAGTCACAGAACACAGTCACATAAGATGAACTTTAAATGCACAAATAAGTTGTGCCTAAGTCCTGATGCCTTTACAATGTATTCCTCTTATAAGGAGAACTCCTTCCTCTGATTGGATTCAGGAAACAACACAATTACCTAAGTAAACAAATAGCCATGCTCCTAAGGGCATTATGTAGCTAAGCTTTGGAGAAGGAGAATGAATTAAGGTTTGGAGAAATTGTGGAGTGAGAAGGAGATTGAGAGAGAAGAGAATTTCTCTCTTCCCCTACAGCATAAGGCACAGCATCTAACAGTGGATTAGGAGACACTATCTAGCAGTTCAAGATTTGATTCAAGGAAATACCTATAGAGGAGTAGAGAGAATTTTTCTCTCTTCCTCCAAGCCCATCATCCATGTGACTTTGAATGGGAGCTACTGGAACATACTGCATCCAGCAAGGAGTAGAGATATAATTCAGACAGACACAGATACAGAAAGAAAGTAACCCACAGGAGGGAGCAATTTTAAGAAATAGTATCTTTGGCAAAATATTGTCAAGATGAGGAGAGAAACAAACCCTGGGAACCAAGAATGAGAACTCTCATTCTTATTCTTTAAAATTTAATTTTTTATTCAATTTTAAGTTCTAAACTGTCTCCCTCCCCCCACACACTACAGAATGCTGCCATTTAATGCAGACATATGTGTATATATGTTTATATATACACATACACATATGTACATATATACACATATGTAAAACCATACTACACATACTTCAATTTATCAGTTCTTTCTTTGGAAGTGGATAGCATCTTCCTTCCTAAGTCCTTTGTAGTTGATTTGAATATTTATGATCCTCAGAATAACTTAGTCATTCACAGTTATTCTTTGAACAATATTGCTGTTACTGTATACGGCATCCTCTTGGTTCTGCTCATTTCACTCCATTATTTCATGCAAGTCTTTCCATGTTTTTCTAAAACCAGTCTCCTCATCATTACTCATAGCACAGTGCTATTCCATGTTTTTCTAAAACCAGTCTCCTCATCATTACTCATAGCACAGTGCTATTCCATCACAATCATATACTACAATTTGTTCAGCCACTCCCCAGTTGATGGGGCACCCCCTCAATTTCCAGTTCTTTGCCACGACAAAGAGAGCCACTATAAGTATTTTAGAACATATAGGTTCTTTTCCTTTTCCTCTGATCACCTTGCAAAATAGACCTAATAGTGGTATTTCTGGGTCACAGGGTATACACGGTTTTATAACTCTTTGGGCATAATTCCATATTGCTCTCTAAAATAGTTGGATCAGTTTACAGTTCCACCAACAATGTATTAGGGTCCCAGTTTTTCTACATCCCATCCTAACATTTGTCATTTCCCCCTTCTATCATTTAGTCATTCTGTTGGTGTGAGATGATATCTCAAAGTTGTTTTAATTTGCATTTTCCTAATCAATAATGATTTAGAGCATTTTTTTCATATGACTATATATAGCTTTGATTTCCTCATCTAAAAATGGCCTTTTCATATCTTTTGTTTAACAATTGGGGAATGACTCCTATCCTCATTGATTTGTAGAAGTTTTCTATATACTTGAGATATGAAACTTTTATGTGAGAAATGGTCTATAAAAGTTTCCCCTAATTTTCTGCTTTCTTTCTAATCTTGGCTGTTACTTTTACTTGTGCAAAACCTTTTTATTTCAATGTAATCGAAATTATCCATTTTACATCTTATGATACTTTCTATCTCTTGTTTATTCATAAATCCTTTGTGTAAGTGATAGGTAACATTACCCATGTTCTGCTAATTTACTTATGATATCTCCCTGTATATCTAGGTCACGTATCCATTTTGACCTTATCTTGGTAAATGGTGTAAAATACTAGTCTGTATCCAACTTCTGCCAAACTGATTTCCAGTTTTCCCAGCAAGTTTTACAAAACAGTGAATTCTTAACACAAAAGCTTAAATCTTCACATTTGTCAAACATGAGGTTGCTATAATCATTGTATTGTAAGTCTATTCTGTTCCACTGATCCACCTTTCTATTTCTTAGCCAGCACCAGGTAGTTACGATAATTACTGCCTTATAATATAGTTTAAGATCTGGTATGGCTAAACATGTATAATGCTGCTTTTAGTGATGGTTTTTCCATTGCTTAAACAGAGCTATCATGCCACTGCTTAGTCTTCTCTTCTCCATGTTAAAAATTCTTAGTTACTTCCTTTGAATTCCATGTGACTTGGACTTGAGATCCTTTACTATATTGATTATCTTCCTCTGACCACTCTTCAGTTTATTAATGCCATTACTAAACTGTGCCATGAAAAACAGAATACAATATCCCACATGTTATCTTACCATAGCAAAAATAGAGTAGGATTATTTCTTCCCTGGCCCTTGACATCTTTCTTAATGCAGCCTCGGATCATACTAGATTTTTGGCTGCCTTATAACAGCATGGCATAGTGAACAGAGAGACAGCCTCACAGTAAGGAAGACCTAGGCTCAAGCCCCACCTCTGACACATACTATGCCCTGGGAAAGTAATTCAACCCCTCAGTGCTGTAGGCAATTCTCTAAGATTATAAATTACAGAGAAGGGACCAACCTTCACTAATGGAGGAAGTTCCCTACACCAATGAATTCATAGGTCCAGTCCCTTTCCATATCACGCTATCTATTGGCTCATATTAAATTTATGGTACACAAAAACTATGAGATCTTTTTAGACAAGCTGGTACCTAATCATACCTCTCGTATCTTATACTTGTGAAGTTGAGGTTTTTAACCCAGGTAGAATTTGGGGATTTGCTTATCCTCACTAAATTTTATCTTGGTTTAGCCTATCCAGATAATTTTGAATCAATCCTACTTCTATCATATGATGTGTTAATTTTTCTTCCCAGCTTTGCCATCTGCAAGTTAGATAGGAATGTAATCTAAGACTTTAACAAGCATTATTTAAAATGTTAAACAGCATGGGGGTATTTCTCAGTGACTGAAAAACAAAGTATGCCATGGGCCTTATACCATAAAGTATTAGAGCTTCTAGAAATAATCTATGTAAGCCTCCATTTACTAATATGTATACATATTAGCATTTCATTTCAGTAAACACATTGATTATGAAATTATCTATAAAGAGGGTATCTGCCAGTTCTAAAATTTTATAATTCTATGAAAAAGAGTGCTGAATTATTTGTTCTTTATTCTTTATATTATTCAGTGTGGTAATGGCCATTTATTATATATTTTCCTCTTTTGTCTCCATCCCACATTTTGTTCTATTCATGGATCATTCTTTGATCTTCTTTCTTTCATTTGCTGGAGTGATATGTGAAATGCCAAGCAGAATGGAAATCTGGTTACTGACACATGAAATAACACAGACACATATATTCTAGGTGATGTTCAAAACCCAGCTGTTCAAAACCCATTCTTTGGGTAAATTTGATGGTGTTACATAAAAATTTTGACCAATACAGACACAACATCCCCCAAAACAAGTACCAGAGAGAACAGATGGACTTTGGGGAAAGAATCCCATATCTAAATCAATTTCTTTGTGTAAAGATACATGCAGCTCTTTTGATATGGGACATTCTTTTATTAGGTCACTTTTTATTTACTACCTCCATCAAAACCAGCCATGCATCAGTAGGACCACATTGTTTTCCTAATAGATCTGGATAACATGTTGTTACCAGATGACTCATTCAAGGATTCTTATACTTTAACAGGTTGAGAGCTGTACTCTTTAGTTTCTTCAGTGCTACAAGTATTTATCATGTATTATTAGAATAATCTCCAGAAGATCATTTTGCTTTAGTGAATTAAAGAGAAATAAATGATTCAGATTAAGACAACAGAAGACAACATGTAGGTTATGTATCAATGAACAGTTAAAATGTTTTTAATCAGCCTAAAATCTATTTTTTAAAATCTAAAGAGACTAGAACAGGTCCAGTTTTCCCCTCTAGAGAATCTATGCATTTTCAGTGTTCTTCTGGAATAGAGAGGCTCATGTCTTGATTGTCTAATCCAGAAGAATCTCATTAAATTTCAGGCCTGGAGAGGGTGGTATAGCACCATAGTTTAATATTATGAGACCTATCTTAGTGCAGAAGTGAGCCCGTATTGCCCTACCCCCCAAATCATATCATCTGGGCTACAGCCTAGGAACAGATCCTTTGAACAGATCCCATTCTCGGGCCTACTTCACTACTCATAAGAAACATTCATCAAACCAGGGTCTTGTACCCAGGCCATCAGTGGCCCACCCTCATGTAGAAAATGTGTTTTTTATTAAAATACCATAGTCAAGTTATAATTGTTCCAAGTTAAAGCTCACCATTGGATGTTCAGGAGGAAAAGTGAAAGTCCATTATTGTTGTTCAAATGGGCACTTTTGGGAGAATGCTGAGTAATGGCAATGAGGTCGTGGTCTTATAACATTTTTGCTTAAGTACACTATTTTTACCACTGACAATTTGTTTGGAGTTCATTCTGTGAGGGCTACTAACAACATAACACCACTTTGCATGGTTCCCTTCATAAGGAAGCCAGTAAAAATGTACACACATAGTCTTGGGACCTGTGTTACATACAGCTGATGCAATCAGCACAAGTAAGTCAAGTCTAGTCTGGAGAGGGCCAAGGAAAAATTGTGAAGCAGATGAAATTTATCTTCTTCATTCATTCCCCTACTGACATTTCAGTACATATACCCCAACCTCACAAAAAAATCTATATATCATGAAGTAGCCATTCAAATTGGATTGTAAACTAAATTGGCTGCTGATTCAAATCTGGATTCAAAGGACCAGAGATTAAATCTCAGATTTGCTATTTACTATATGCCTTAAACAAGCCAATTCATCTTTTTGGGCCACAGTTTTCTCATCCATAAAAGTAATAAATAATACTACAAAATTTCAACTATCTGTGATTTCATTAGTGTAAGTATTCTGTCCACTAATATAGTTCTCAAACTTTTTGTGTCTTAACAGTCTAACTTCATGCATTGGAGTGGCTTAAAAAATCATCATGGTGAAGCCAACATAGCAATGAGCTTTTATGAACTTAGCTAGAGACAGTAGATATTACTGAATACCCATTTAAAGCCTTTACAATTTGGAAACACCTGCCACACTCTACTGACAGTTTTCAAGAACCCATAGCCTCCTTCAACTGGCTTTTGACCTCCTAATTCCACCAAAATATCTCTCTCCAAAGTTACCACTGATTTCTCATTGCCAAATCCAATGGCCTTTTCTCATTCCTCGTTCTCATTGGCTTCTACAATCTTTAACACTGTTACTAATTCTCTTTTCCTTTATACTGTCTTTTATTTGGTTTTTGGAATACCACCCTCTCCTCCAATTTATCTGACTGCTCCTTCTATGTCTCCTTTGATGGATTCTCATCCAAATCACAACTTCTAAACTCAGGTGTCCTTCAGGGTTGTGTCCTGAGCCCTCTTTTCTTCTCCCTCTACACTGCTTCACATGGTGATTTCATCACTTTCTATAATTTAATTACTATCTCTATGCTCATGATTCTTAGATCTTCCTGTCCTGCCCCAACCTTGCTGCTCACTTCCAACTGCCTTTCTGACAATTTGAACTGGATGTTCAGTAGGCATCTTAAACTCATCATGTCCAAAACCAAGCTCATTTACTTTCCCCTTAAAACCTTCCTATCTCCTACCTTCCCTGGTACTATACAGTAAATGCGACACCATATTCCCAGTAAAATATGAGGCAAGGTTCACAGCTGAGTTGGAGGAGGGGAAGGAAAATCCATGGGCGATTTGAGGATAAATGAAAAGCCCTGGAAGAACCACTGTGGAGAGTAGGAGATTTATTAGCATTTCTAGAGCTATGTTAGTGGAGACAGCAGACATCTTTGCTTCCCTCCTGTATCTACTAGAGGAGGTTCTAGTGTATTCCCATTTCATATGATGCTTTTGGTTTTAAATAGATTTTTTTGGTGATATTAACAAAAGGTGCTTCTATGCCTATATATTTTAGGACTCTGGGCACTTTATATTGTCAAAGGCCTTTTCTGCATCTCTTGGGATTACATATGGTTTTGGATATTTTGGTTTCTAATACGATTATGTTGATTATTTTACAAATGTTGAATTATCCTGGTATCACTGGTATAAATCTCACTTGGTTGGTCTTCTAGTACCAAGATGGCATAGTGAAGAAGGAACTCCCTGGAGCCCTCCTAAATTCCCCTCTAAAAAATTTTGAAAAATACTTCAGAACCAATTTAGGAGTGGGGAGGCAACTTACCAGCACAGCAGGAAAGGGATGTTTCACTGGGGTGTGAGGGTTGCCAAGTAAACAAGCAGCAGCAGCAGGCTGTACCCAGACAACCTGAAGCAAGGCCTTGAGCAGTATGGCATGCCACCAGAGAGGCCCCACCCCCAATGCAGGCCATCAAGGAAGCACTGCCCCCACTGCAGGCCAGTAGCAAGGCCCCACTCCCTGAGCCAGCCAACACCAAGACCTCAACCCTGGGGCAGGGGAGAGGTAGGCCCCCGCTCCAGTGCAACCCAACAAATAGGCCTTGAGGCCCTGAGAAAATCATCAGCAAGGCCCCAAGCTCCAGCAAAAGAGATCTGGGACAGTACAAGAGCACAGTTCAACTCTTACATAAAAGTCCAAAGTCTCAAAATTGCAGAAAAGAGAGCGAAAAACACCCTTGACTACAGAAAGGTACTATGGCATTAGGGAGGATCAAGGCACAAACTTAAAAGACAACAGTGTCAAAATGTTTACATGAGAAGCCTCAAAGCAAAATGGAAATTGATCTCAAGCCTAAAAAGAACTCCTAGGAGAGCTTTAAAGAGATTTTTAAAAGCAAATAGAAGAAATAGAAGAAAAAATGGGAAAAGAAATGAGAATAATGCAAGAGAATCATAAAAATAAGATTCAACAGCTTGGTAAAAGAAACACAAAAAATGGAAAAAGATAAACAAAAAAAATCACCAAAGAAAATAACTCCTTAAAAATAGAATTGTCCAAATGGAAAATAAGTACAAAAGCTCACTGAAGAAAATAATTCCTTCAAAATTAGATTTGGGCAAGTGGAAGCTAATGAATCCAAGATACATCAAGAGATGATAAAACAAAATGAAAAGAAGAAAATGAGAGAAGAAAGTGTCAAATTTTTCATTGGAAAGACAACTGACCTGGAAAATAGATGGAGGAGAGAGAATTTAAGAATTATTTGGATTTCCTGAAAGTCATGATCTTAAGAGCCTGGACATCAAATTTCAAGATGTCCTAGAAGCAGAGAGCAAAATAGAAATGAAAAAAATCCAGCAATCATCACCTGAAAGAAATCCCAAAATGAAAACTCCCAGGAATACAAGAACAAAATTCCACAGCTCTAAAAAGAAACAATTCAACTATTGTGGAGCTGCAATCAGATTCATGTAGCATTTAGCAGCTTCTACATTAAAGAACCAGAGTGCTTAGAATATGATGTTCTGGAAGGCAAAGGAGTTATGATTAAAACCAAGAATCACCTACCAAGCAAAAGTCAGTGTAATTCTTCAGAGGAAAAAATTTAATGAAATAGAGGGCTTTCAAGCATTCCTAATTAAAAGACAAGAGCTGAATAAGAAAAATCTTCAAACACAAGATTCAAGAGAAACATAAAAAGAAAAAGAGAAAGAGAAAATAGAAGAGATTCAATAAAGCTAATCTGTTTATATTCCCACATGATAAGCTTATATTTGTAACTCTTAAGAATTGTATCTCTAGGGGTGGAGCCAGGATGGCAGCTGGAAAACAGGGACTTGCTTAAGCTCTCCCCCAAATCCCTGCAAACACCTGTAAAAATGGCTCTGAACAAATTCTAGAGCTACAGAACCCATGAATTAACAGAGGGAAACAAGTCTCCAACTCAAGACAGCCTGGATGGTCACTGGGAAGGGTCTATCACATAGTGCTGGGAGCAGAGCACAGCCCAGCCAAGCCAGGACAGACCAGACAGAGCAGGCCTTACAGCCATGAATCACTGAGCTGTAGCAGTTACCAGACTTCTCAACCCACACCAAAGACAACAGAGTGGGTTAGGGGGAAAACTACTGGATCTGGGGGAGATATGTGAGCAGTCAGGCCCCAGCCCTGGGGGCAGCAGAGGTGGCATGGCAGCAGCAGCAGGAAGCCCCTGTGGCTGCTTCGAGAGCTCCAGCAGAGTCTGCTTCTGGCCCCAGGCTCATATGGTGGGAGGAATCAAGCAACTGATCAGAGCAGGAGTGCAGGGAGAGCTTTGCTGGTGCAGAGGCAGGGTTTTCTCGCTTTGCCCTGCTTGGATCTGGGTCATGGTCCTGGTTGGTGCTTCTTGGGGGAGGAGTGCTGCTGTGGCAGAGCTTGCAGTCAGTGTGGAGTAGAAGTAGCTCTAAAAACAGCAGTGCAAGACCCCTAAAGTTTGGTACAAAGTAGTCTCTACTCTAAAGCAGTCATACCCTGACAAAAAGCTCAAGGGCCAAATAGTTGGCTGGGAACATGCACAAGCAGTGTAAAAGGATTCAGACTCAGACTCAGACTCAGACTATTGAATCTTTTTTGGTGACAAAGAAGATCAAAACATACAGCCAGAAGAAGCCAACAAAGTCAAAGAGACTACATAAGAAGCCTCCAAGAAAAATATGAATTGGTCTCAGGCCATGGAAGAGCTCAAAAAGGATTTGGAAAATAAAGTAAGAGAAATAGAGGAAAAATTGGAAAGATAAATGAGAGTGATGCAAAAAAAATCATGAAAAATAAGTCGATGACTTGCTAAAGGAGACACAAAAAATACTGAAGAAAATAACACCTTAAAAAATAGACTAACCCAAATGGCAAAAGAGCTCCAAAAAGCCAATGAGGAGAATAATGCCTTAAAAGGCAGAATTAGCCAAATGGAAAAGGAGCTCCAAAAGACCACTGAAGAAAATATCACCTTAAAAATTAGATTGGAGCAAGTGGAAGCTAGTGACTTTATGAGAAATCAAGATATTATAAAACAGAACCAAATGAATGAAAAAGTGGAAGACAATGTCAAATATCTCATGGGGAAAACCACTGACCTTGAGAATAGATGCAGGAGAAATAATTTACAAATTATTGGACTACCTGAAAGCCATGACCAAAAAGAGAGCCTAGACATCATCTCCCAAGAAATTATCAAGGAAAACTGCCCTGATATTCTAGAATCAGAGGGTAAAATAGAAATTGGAAGTATCCACCAATCACCTCTTGAAAAAGATCCCAAAAAGAAAACTCCTAGGAATATTATCACCAAATTCCAAAGTTCCCAGGTCAAAGAGAAAATATTGCAAGCAGCCAGAAAGAAACAATTTGAGTATTGTGGAAACACAATCAGGATAACACAAGATCTAGTCACTTCTACATTAAGGGTTCAAAGGGCTTGGAAGATGATATTCTGGCAGTCAAAGGAGCTAGGATTAAAACCAGGAATCACCTACCCAGCAAAACTGAGTATAATACTCCAAGGCAAAATATGGATTTTCAATAAAATAGAGGACTTTCAAACATTCTCAATGAGAAGACCAGAGCTGAATAGAAAGTTTGTTTTTCAAATACAAGAATTAAGAAAAACATGAAAAGATAAACAGGAATGAGAACTCATAAGAGACTTACTAAAGTTCAACCATTTTGTTTACATTCCTACATGGAAAGATGATATTTGTAACTCATGAGACCTTTCTCAGCATTAGGGTAGTTGAAGGGAATATACATATACATATATATATATATATGTACATATATATATATATATATATATATATATATATATATAGACAGAGGGCACAGGGTGAGTCAAATATGAAGGGATGATATCTAAAAAATAAAGTAAAATCAAGGGGTGTGAGAGGAATATATTGGGAGAAGGAGAAAGACAGAGATAGAATGGGGTAAATTATCTCACGTAGAAGTGGCAAGAAAAAGCAATTCTATTGGAAGGGAAGAGGGAGTAGGTGAAAGGGAATGAGTGAATCTTGCTTTCCTTGGGTTTGACTTAAGGAGGGAATATGATACAGACTTAATTGGGTATCTTATCTCACAGGAAAGTAGGGGGGAATGGGAAAAGAGAGGGGGGATGATAGAAGGGAGGGCAGATTGGGGTAGGAGGTAATCAAAAACAAACACTTTTGCAAAGGAACAGGGTTAAGGGAGAAAAATGAATAAAGGGGGAAAGGATAGGATGAAGGGAAATATAGTCTTTCACAACATGAGTATTATAGAAGTGTTTTGAATAATGATACATATGCAGCCTGTGTTGAATTGTTTGGTTTCTTAAGGAGAGGGGTGGGAAGAGAAGAAGGGAGAGAACTTCAAACTCAAAGTTCTAAAAATAAATGCTCAAAAAAGTTGTTTTTTACATGCAACTGGGAAATAAGACATACAGGCAATGGGGTATAGAAATCTATCTTGCCCTGCAAGAAAGTAAAGGGAAAAGGGATAAGGAGGCAGAAGGGAGGGCAGACTGGGGAATGGGGAAATCAGAATATATGCCATCTTGGAGTGGGGGGGAGGATGGAAATGGGGAGAAAATTTGTAACTCAAAATCTTGTGGAAATCATTGTTGAAAACTAAAACTATTAAATAATAAAGAAAAAACATAAAAATTTTTTTAAGAAAAGAGTTGTATCTCTGTCATGGCAATTAAAAGGAGTGTACGTAGACAGAGGGTGTGGGTGTGAGATAACTAGGATGGAATGATACAAAAACATTAATGGGTGAGAAAGCAGATTGCACTGGAAGAAGAGGTGAGGGGTAGACAGAATAGGGTAAATTATATCACATAAAAGAGGTGTGAAAAAGCTATTGCAGTGGAAGGAAAGATGGGTAGTGGTACTAGGCAATGCTTGACCCTTATTCTCATCAGAATTGGCTCAAAGAGGGAATAACATGCACACTCAGTAGGATATAGAAATACATCTTACCCCACAGAGAAGTTAAAAGGGACAGAGATAAAAGAAGCAGTGGAGAACTGATACGAGGAAGGGTGCACTGGGGCAGGCAGTTATCACAAGTAAAATACTTATGGGGGGGACAGGGTGAAAAATAAGATAGAGAGAAGGATAAACAAAGGAAAAATAGGATGGAGAGAAACACACAGCTACCTATCATAGCTGTAAATGTGAATGGGATGAACTTATCCATAAGACAGAAGTGGATAGCTGAATGGATTAAAAAACTAGAATTCTATAATATGCTGTTTACAAGAAACATGTTTGAAGCATAGAGACACACAAAGAGTAACAATAAGGGACTTGAACATTATCTACTATGTTTCAGCTGAAGTAAAAAAGCAGGGAGAGTAATCATGATGAATCTAATGAAGAGAGATAAGAAAGGAAACTATATTTTTCTAAAATTACCCATAGACAGTGAAGAAATATCAATAGTAAACATATATGCAACCAAATGGTATAGCATCTAAATTTTTAAAGGAGAAGTTAAATCAGTTACAGGAGAAAATAGACAATAAAACTATACTAGTGGGGGACCTCAATTTTCCCCTCTCAGAACTAGATAAATCTAACCAAGAAATAAACAAGAAAGAAGCAATAGAATTCTAGGAAAGTTAGATATGATAGATCTCTGGAGAAAACTGAATGTGAGTGTAAAGGAATATACCTTTCTTCAGTGGTGTATGGCACCTACTCAAAAATTGACCGTGTATTAGGGTATAAAAACCTCACAATCAAATGCAGAAAGGCATAAATATTAAATGCATCCTCTTCAGATTATAATGCAATAAAAATTACATTCAATAAAGGCACATGGAAACAGAAAAAAATTAATTGGGAACTAAATAAGTTTATCCTAAAGAATGAGTGAGTCAAAAAATAACACACAGAAACCATCAATAATTTCATTAAAGAGAATGACAACGAGACAATATACCAAAGCTTATATGATATTGGTTTGTTACCTGTAGTTCTTTTTAGCATAACATAGTTTCCTTGTTTATCTATTTTTATTTTTTGAATGTTTAATTTTGTTTTATCAGATAGCATGATTATTACTCCTAGGTTTTTTGGATTCACTTGATACATAGAGATTTTTTTTTTCATTCCCTCAGTTTTGTTTTGTATGTATCTTTGTTTTTTGTTTGTTTCTTATAAACAAAAAGTAGCATTTTGTTTTATTATCTAGTCTGTCATTCTTTATCCTTTTATTCAATTGTTTAATCCATTTACATTTAAAGTCATGAGGGGTTTCTATTTTCCTCCATTTGTCTCTAATACTGGGTTTTTTCCCCCAAGTTATGATTTTTCCTTCTTCTGTAAAAATAATACTGTATCTCTTCAGTTATTTTAATTTAATCCTTTTTTACAGTGACTTTATTCCCACTGTCTCTCTTTACTTAATTTCTGATCCCTCCCCCCCCCATTTGTTACCCCTTCGCCTTTGGAGTTTTCCTTATTAAATCTGTTTTGTTTCCTGATTTTATTTGGTTATTTAATTCTTCCCTTCTTATTTCCCTCTGTCAGTCAAGTAGATTTCCCCTTCCTCTCCTCCCCTTCAGCTAGGTCTGTTCATTAATTTTTTAAATGTCATTTTTGGCACCCTTTTCCAGAGAGTATTTCTCTCCCTCTTTTCCTCCATTTTTATCTACTCTAGACTCTCATTCTTTGGTTCATGACCCCTATACTTAACTAGTCCCTCTCTATTCTGTGTATTCTTCACGGCATCAAAACTTCCGAGGTATCCATTCTGGGATCCTTCCTCTAGGGAGTTTCTGCCACTGCCTTGTAGAGCTTGCCTCTCAGATTCCCCTTTTCCATTGTACTTCACTCCCAGAACAATGTCACTTCCTACAAGTGACAGAGAGGACACTTCCCTACAACTACATCCCTGATTATGCAAATAACCATTAATCTATACACTTCTTTTTGGTGCCTTCTTTTTCCATTTTCCCCCAAAGCTCTTCCCTGAGTCCATGCCCTCTCACTCTCTCAGGTGCCAGTTGCCCCCAGAAGCTCCATCTACCCCATTTCCAAGGCAGGATAAATGGCATTTTCAGGCACCAAATCCTTCAGATGACACCCAGCACAAGATGCCAACCTCACTTTAGAGAACATTTCTCTTCATTCAAAGGAACATTCATCAGTGGAACCCATCCTACCACCAAAGGAAGCCTCCTTTCCCCCCTTTCAATCCTTTCCCTTTCCTCCTCACTCATTCCCTTTCAGGCTCTTTGCTTCTTGGGAGATCACAGAAGTCACCTTTCCTCATTGCTAGCCCTTAATTTGATCTGAGATCACCCTACATTCCACTCTATCCCCATGTTCCCCTACCTACTTTCATGAACGTTCCCATTTTGTAATGTAGTTTCACATAAAAACATTGATGTAACTGTATGTAGAGTGCTGATAGGTTCTGTCCATAATACCCCAGGCCCACTTTTCTACTTCTTCACTCTCAGATCCATCTGATTTCTACCTTCCCCACTATATCCTTGTGAATATTTTAAAAGTCTTTTACTAGTTTCTCTTCAGTCATTCTGTTGCTGCAGTTGTTCTTGGCTACTCCATTTGTTCACCCTCCCTGCATTTCTGTTGTCAGAGATGTTTGGGAAGACAGGGTTTTCTTTCTAAAACATTTCAAATGACTCTTTGTTATTGAATATCCATCTTTTTTCATTTCTGGTTACATTTATAATTACAGAGTGCGTTATCCTGGGCTATATCCTGAATTCCATTGCTTTTTAGAACACATTATTCTAATCACTTGGAATACTGGCCAAAACTGGCCCTAGCTGGTTGCTGAGATTTTTTCCTCTGTGCAGTACCTAACATTCCCCATCCTGACTCACCCCACATACATTGTGTCCTGTCCCAGTATCCTTTCCTGCTCCCTCTTTCCCTCAGTTCTCTGGTCAAAGTTCAGAACAATGCAGTATTGTCACTATTAAAGCCAGAAATCATTTCTGTAATTTGGAGGTTGTGTCTCCAAGGCTCTGGGAGGAGAGTAGGGTGGGTTGTGAGATTAAGTTCTATTTTAAGACAAATATATGTCCTATCCCTTTCATGCTTTTCATTCATTCATTCATGAATGATTATCAAATTGAATTGACCTTCTTTACTGATACTTTCACTCTTCAAAAGGTTTAACGAGGTTAAATTATTTATTAAACTTGATTCTCAACAATAAGAAGGAATTACCTTGTGAGAGTGGGAGGGGTCGGTTGATGGGAACGTTGCTATTAAATGATCATTTTATGATAGAACTTTATCATATCTGTTGTTCTGCTCTCTGGAAGAGCTTTTTTTTTCTTTTTCCAGTACAGAATGCTGCCATAGTGATATCACTGAGATGCCAGCAAACTTCCATGCTGCTGGATCTCCACAGCACTGGAAAAAGAAGGGTGAGACCAGGGTGTGGGACAGGGTTTTGTCATCTACCCATGAGTTTGGTCCATGGATCAGCTATTGTAGTCTCAAAGTCAGTAGTGGTGGGCAGTGGAAGAGGGGGTGATATGTGAGCTCAGCTCACTTCATGTAGGTTTTCTAAGCCTTATTTTCTGTTCTATGTGTCCTAGATGATGAAGATAGCTTAATTTGCTTTATCTTTGGTGCATAATTTCTGTTGTGGACTTTAAGAGGTCAAGAGGATCAGAGAAAAATGTCTAGTCCTCCATCTCATTGGTCAGGTCCATAAGTATTTGTAAAAGCTAAGTCGGTTGATGAGTTTCCTTTGCATAGTTCCACACCAATCTCTTTAGCCTACTTCCCTGTAATCTTCCTCATCAGAATCATTTCTCTTAGTGTCTTCAGAATTTTCATTAGGAAAAATTCTCAGCCCTGAGTTCTTTATAATTTTTACCAAATGTACCTACATATTCTTCTTCTAAACCCTCTGAAATGTGCTCTCTTAAAATCTAGGGTGCCTGTCACACTATGCCTGACTTTCTAGCTCTTTTCTTTCACAAATTCTGTGATAAAGTGATCACTTAATATTAAGGCTCCCTTCTTCCCACCCCTCCCATTCCCAGAAACCAATTCCTCTTTGTTGTTGAGAATCAAATCAATTAAATAATTTAACCTTGTTTAACCTTTTGAAAGGTGAAATTATAATTAAGTCAGTTCAGTTTGATAATCATGAATGAATAAATGAGTGAATAGCATGAATGAAAAACCATTTCAGTACTTACTATGAAGGCAGCAAGATGTAGTTCATAGGGTTGCCCTAGAGTCAGAAAGTCCTGTATTCACTTCTGAAACATACTGGTTGTATGGCTCTGGAGAAGTTATTTAATTTTTCAGCACTCCAGGCTCTAAAATTATAAGTTGTAGAGACAGTGCCAATCTACATTAGTATTGGGACTTTCCACATTCAGGAGTTTCTTGTGTAAGAGAAATCATGGTTACAGTCCATATCCCTATCCTATGTGCCAAGCACCATGTTAAGTGTTGAAGATATAAATAGAAAAGTGAGGGCGGAGCTAAGAGGGCCCCATGAAAACAGCGTCTTACTGGAGTTCTCTCACAAATTCTGTCAGATACCTCTAAAAAAGTGAATCTGAGCAGATCTGAGAATTAGAAGCCACTAATAGAATGAGTGGGACAGGAGCCCCAGCTGCAGAATGGTAACAGATCACACCAGAATGGGAGCAGCAGAGGAACCCAGCCAGCACACTGGTCTGGGAGAGCACTGGGCAGATGAAATGCAGGAACAGGAGCAGGCCCAGGGTGGAAGTACCAGCTACAGAGGTGATCGATCCCTAGGCCTCTCAGCCCAGGACAGGAGTCTGTCAGAGCTATGGGAGACACTAGCCCAGAACCTGCGGCTGCAGGAGCAACTTCCCTTGAAGCCTCCAGCCCACAGTCTAAAGGTTTGAAACTTGCCTTCTTGAACTTCGGAGAGCCATGATGGCCAGGTAAAAGGCTTTCATCCCTCTGTTCCTTACCCAGATAATACTCCTTCGGGAGAAACCTTGAAATAGAGGAGCCAGAAGTAGGGCTTCAGTAGCCTTTTAGCAAGAGAAGTTGGGGAGAGGGCCCTTCTTGTGGTGGCAGAAGGAGACTAGTGCAGGATGAGAGGTGTCCCAGCAGGGCCCACCTCAGCAGAACAGTGGGAGTTCCTGAGCTCCAGGGGGGTAGAGCTAGCAATTGTCAGCACCAGGACCCCAAACATGCCTTTGCACAAGGGAAGGGAAGTGGCAGACACCAGCACAGACAACTGCTGAGACCACCTAAGCTGTAGGGCAGGCCTAGAGGAAGAGGAGACTTTGAGCAGCCAGACCACTCCTCCCCCACAACTCACGATACCAGAGGCCACAGGATACAAAGCAATTAAACTCCAGAAGCAGAGATTCACTTTAGAAACCAAGGGAAAAAAACAAACATCATGAAAAAACAAAACAGAAGACCAAAGACTATTGATTCCTATTGTGGAGATAGGGAAGATCAAAATACCCATTCAGACAAGGACAGCATTGACACTATGCCCATATTTGAAAGCTCAAAAGGGAATACGAGCTGGTCTCCAACCCAAAAAGCATTCCTGGAAGAGCCCAAAGAGGATTTTAAAAACCAAATTAGAGAGGAAAAGGAGAGAAAATATCTTTAAAAAGTAAAATTGGAGAAATGGTTAAGGAGATTCAGAATATATTTGGAGAGAATAACTCCTTAAAAATTAAAATTAATCAAATGGAAAAGGAGATGCAGAAGGTAAATGAAGAAAACAATGTGTTAAAAAATTAGAATTGGGCAAGTAGAAGCTAATGACTCTACGAGACACCAAGAATCAGTCAAGAATGAAAAATAGAAGAAAACATGAAATATCTGATTGAGAAAACAACTGACTTGGAAAATAGATCCAGGAGAAACAATCTAAGAATTATTGGTCTACTGGAAAGCCATGATGAAAGGAAGACCCTGGAAAGTATCTTCCAAGAAATCATCAAGGAAAACTTCTCTGAGGTCCTAAAACCAGAGGGTAAAATAAGTAATTGAAAGAATCCAGTGATCAACCCCTGAACGAGATCCCAAGTTGAAAACTCCAAGGAATATTGTAGCCAGATTCCAGAATTAGCAGGTCAAGGAGACAATACTGCAAGCAGCCAGAAAGAAACAATTCAAATACCACAGAGCTACAGTCAGGATCATGGAGGATCTTGCAGCTTCTACAATAAGACAAGAGAAATTGGAAGGTGATATTCTGAAAGGCAAAGGAGCATAGACTACACCAGAGGATCAACTACCCAGCAAAACTGAGCGTAATTTTTCAGGCAAAGAGACAGACATTCAATGAAACAAGGGATTTCCAGATCTTCCTGATGAAAAGGCCAGAGCTCAATGGAAAATTTGATCTTCAAGTACAAAACTCAAGAGAGATATAAAAAGGTAAATGGGGGAAGAAAAAACCCTCAAAACTATGTTATTCAATAAGGGAAAATTGTTTACATCCTTATATAGGATTATATTGATTTATATATGTTATATATATATATATATATATATGTGTGTGTGTGTGTGTGTGTGTGTGTGTGTGTGTGTGTGTATGTGTGTGTGTGTGTGTGTGTGTGTGTTAGTCTTGATAATGGTACAGTTATGACAATTGAAAGGGATATATACAGACTGAGGGTGTCAGTATAAAGTAACTGATGTGATGATCAAAAACATAATTAAGGGAGAAGAGGTAAGGAGGAGGTAGAAAACAGTAAATGAAGTCACATGAAGAGGCACGAAAACATAGAGGGGGAAAAGTGGGGGAGAAAAGCAGTGTTTGAGCTTTACTCTCATCGGATTTGGTTCAAGAAGGGAATAACATCCTCTGATAAGTATAGAAATTAAACTTGTCCTACAGGCAGTAGGAGGGGAAAGGGGAAAGAAAAGGGAGGTGGATAGAAGGGAGGGAAGAAGTAGCAAGGGGAAAAGGGTAAGATAAGGGAGGGATGTCATGAGGGAGGGAAAATTGAGGAAAATGTTGGTCAAAAGCAAACCTCTTTTGAGGAGTGGAAGGAAGAAGGGAGAAATAAAAGCATAAATGGGGGGAAATAGGATGGAGAAAAAGACACAGATAGTAATCATAACTGTGAATGTGGATGGGATGAACTCTCACATAAAACAGAAGTGGATAGCAGAATGAATTAAAAACCATAATTCTACAACATGTTATTTACAAGAAACACATTTGAAACAGGGGGATACACACAGGGAAAAGGGAAAAGGCTGGAGTAGAATATATTATGTTTCAGCTAAAGTAAAAAAAAAGCAGGGATAGCAATCCTAACCTCAGACAAAGCAAAAGCAAAGATAGATCTAATTAAAAGAGAATAGAGGGACACTATATCCTGCTAAAAAGCACCATTGACAATGAAGCAATATTGTTACTTAACATATATGGACCAAGTGGTATAGCATATAGTTTCTTAGAGGAGATGTTAAGGGAGTTACTGGAAGAAATAGTCAGCAAAACTATACTAGTGGGGGACCTTAACCTCCGCTTCTCTGAGCTTGATAAATCTAACCTCAAAATAAACAAGAAAGAAGTTAAGGGGATGAATAGAATTTTAGAAAAGGTAGATAGGATAGACCTATGGAGAAAACTGAATGGGGATAAAAAGGAATATACCTTTATCTTAGTGGTACATGGCACATACTCAAAAATTGACCATGTCCTAGGGCAAAAAAAATCTCACAATCCAGTGCAGAAAGGCAGAAATAGTCAATGCATCCTTTTCAGATCATGATGCAATTAAACTTATTTGTAATAAAAGACCATGGAAACATAAACTAAAAATTAATTGGAAACTAAATAATCTAATCCTAAAGAATGAGTTGGTCAAACAACAAACCACAGAAACAATTAATAACTTCATTCACGAGAATGACAATAATGAGACAACATACCAAAACTTATGGGATGCGGCAAAAGCAGTTCTTAGGGGAAGTTTTATATCTCTAAATGCTTACATGAATAAAATAGATAAAAAGGAGATCAATGAATTGGGCATGCCACTGAAAAAGCTAGGAAAACAACAAATTGAAAATCCTCAATTAAATATCAAATCAGAAATACTGAAAGCAAAGGAGAGATTTAAAAAATTGAAATCAAGAAAACTATTGAACTAATAAATAAAAGTAAGTGCTGGTTTTATGAAAAAAACAATAAAATCAATAAACCTTTGGTCAATTTGATTTAAAAAAAGATAGAAGAAAACCAAATAACCAATATCAAAAATGAAAAGGGTGAATTTACTTCGAATGAAGAGGAAATTAAAACAATAATTAGGAATTATTTTGCCCAATTGTATGCCCATATATGTGACAACATGAGGGAAATGGATGAATATTTACAAAAAATATAAATTGCCCAGGTTAACAGAAGAGGCAAAAAATACCTAAACAACTCCACCTCAGAAAAAGAAATTGAGCAAGCCATCAACGAACTCCATAGGAAAAAATCTCCACAGCCAGATAGTTTAACATGTGAATTCTATCAAACATTTAAAGAACAATTAATTCCAATACTGTATAGACTATTTGGGAAAATAGTCCTACTAAACTCTTTTTATGACACAAATATGGTACTAATACCTAAACCAGGAAGAATCAAAAGAGAGAAAATAAATTATAGACCAATTTCCCTAATGAATATAGATGCAAAAATTTTAAATAAAATATTAGCAAAAAGATTGCAGCAACTTATCACGAGAGTAATACACTATGGCCAGGTAGGATTTATTCCAGGAATGCAAGGCTGGTTCAATATTAGGAAAACTATCAGCATAACCAATCATATCAACAACAAAACTAGCAGAAACCATATGATTATCTCAATAGATGCAGAAAAAGCTTTTGATAAAATACAATACCCATTCCCGTTAAAAACACTAGAAAGCATAGGAATAAATGGAGTCTTCCTTAAAATGATAAGTAGCATCTACCTAAAACAATCAGCAAGCATTATATGTAATGGGAATAAGCTAGATGCATTCCCAATAAGATCAGGAATGAAACAAGGATGTCCATTATCACCCCTACTATTCAATTTGGTACTAGAAATGTTATCTTTAGCAATAAGAGAAGAAAAAGAAATTGAAGGAATCAGAATAGGTAAAGAAGAAACTAAGTTATCACTCTTTGCAGATGATATGATGATTTACTCAGAGAATCCTAAAGAATCAAGTAAAAAATTGCTTGAAATAATAAACAACTTTAGCAAAGTTGCAGGATATAAAATAAACCCACATAAGCCCTTGGCATTCCTATATGTTACTAACAAAGCCCTACAGCAAGAGATAGAAAGAGAAATTCCATTTAACGTTGCTGTAGACACTATTAAATATTTGGGAGTCTACCTGCCAAGATAAACCCCAAGGCCTATGTGAACACAGTTATGAAACACTATTCACACAAATAAAGTAAGATGTAAATAAATGGAAAAACATCAGTTGCTCATGGCTAGACTGAGCTAATATAATAAAAATGATAATTTTACCTAAACTAATTTATTTTTTCAGTGACATACCAATCAAACTATCAAAAATTATTTTTTCAGAGATGGATAAAATAATAACAAAATTCATCTGGAAGAACAAAAAGTCTAGAATATCAAGGGAATTAAGGAAAAAAAATACTATTGAAGATGGCCTAGCCATACCAGATATTAAACTGTACTATAAAACAGCAGTCATCAAAACTAATTGGTACTGGCTAAGAAACAGAGTGGTGAATCAGTGGAATAGGCTAGGTACACAAGATGCAGTAGTCAACGACTAGCAACCTACTCTTTGATAAACCCAAAGAATCCAGCATCTGGCTAAGAATTCACTATTTCACAAAAAATGCTGGGAAAATTGGGAAATGGTATGGCAGAAACTGGGCATAGACTAATATCTTACACCATATACCAAAATTAAGTCAAAATGGGTTCACGATTTAGGAATAAAGGCTGATACTATAAGCAATTTGGGAGAGCAAGGAACAGTTTATCTGTCAGATTTATGGGAAAGGGAAGAATTCATGACCTAACAAGAGATAGAGAGCATTACAAAATGTAAAATGGATAATTTTCATTATGTTAAATTGAAAAGTTTTTGTATAAACAAAGCCAATGCAACCAAAATAAGGAGGGAAGCAGAAAATTGGAAGAAAATCTTTACAACCAGGGTCTCTGATAAAGTCCTTATATCTAAAATATACAAGGAACTGAGCCAAATGTATAGGAATACAAGTCATTCCCCAATTGAGAAATGGTCAAAGGATATAAACAGGCAGTTTTTGGAGGCAGAAATTAAAGATATCTATAGGCACATGAAAAAATGCTCTAAATCACTATTGATTAGAGAAATGCAAATCAAAACAACTCTTAGGTACAACACCTCTCCTGTTAGATTGGCTAACAGAGAATGATAAATGCTGGAGAGGATATGTGAAAATTGGGACATTATGACATTGTTGGTGGAGTTGTGAACTGATACAGCCATTCTGGAGAGCAATTTTTTAAAATTTATTTATTTATTTTTAGTTTACTACACACGGTTCTACATAATTTTGAGTTCCAGATTTTCTCCCCTCCCTCCCCCCTCCCTTCCCAAGATGGCATGGAATCTCATATAACTACCATGTATAACTTCGCATTGAATTAATTTATACACTAGTCAAGTTGTGGAGAAGAATTATGACCAATAGAATGAATCATGAGAAAGAAGAAACAGAACCAAAAAAAAAACCCCAAAAACAAAAACAAAAGAGAAGCAAAAAAGGTGAGCATGTAGTGCGCCTCAATCTGTATTCAAACTTCACAGTTCTTTCTCTGGATGAAGATAGCATTCTCCATCGTGAGTCCCCTGGAGTTGTCCTTGCACCTTAGGTTGCTGAGAAGAGCGAAGTATGTCAGGGTTGGTCCTCACGGAATCCATATATCTGTGGCTATGCACAACATTCTCCTGGCTCTGCTCGGCTCACTCAGCATTATGTCATGTACGTTTTTCCAGGTTGTTACGAAGTCTGCATCATCCCCATTTCTTATGGCACAATAGTATTCCATCACCTTCATATACCACAGCTTGTTCAGCCATTCCCCAATTGATGGGCATCCTTTGATTTCCAATTCTTAGCTACCACAAAAAGAGCCGCTATAAATATCCTTGTACATATGGGTCCTTTTCCCGCTTGTGTGATTTCTTTGGGATACAACTCTAGAAGTGGTATTGCTGGGTCAAAGGGTATGCACATTTTTATAGCCCTTTGGTCATAGTTCCAAATTGCTCTCCAGAAGCAGTTTGGAACTATGCCCAAAGGGCTATAGAAATGTGCATACCCTTTGACCCAGCAATACCACTTCTAGGACTATATCCTAAAGAGATCATACAAATGAAAAAGGGACTTGTATGTACAAAAATATTTTAGCAACTCTTTTTGTGGTGGCAAAGAATTGGAAATCAAGGGGATGTCCCTCAATTGGGGAATGGCTAAACAAGTTGTGGTATATGAATTTAATGGAATACTATTGTGCTATAAGAAATGAGGAGCAGACACACTTCATTATAAGCTGGAATGACTTATACAAACTGATGCTGAGTGAGGGGAGCAGAACCAGGAGATCATTATACACGATTATAGACACATGAAATCTGTAAGGACTAACTTTGATAGACTTGACTCCTCTTATCAATGCAAGGTTCAAAGACAGCCCCAAAAGATTCATGATGGAAAAAGTTATGCACATCCAGAGAAAGAATTATGGAGTCTGAATGCAGATTGAGGGAAACTTTGTGCTCTCTCTTTTTTCCCTTTTTTTTTCATTTCTCCTTTCTCATGATTCATTCTATTGGTTATAATTCTTCTTTACAACTGGACTATTATGTAAATAAGTTCAATGTGAAGGTAAATGTAGAACCTACATTGGATTACATGCTGTCTTGGGGGGTTGGGAGGAGGAATGGGAGGGAGAGAAAATTTGGAACCCAAAAACTTGTGGAACTGAGCATTGTAAATGAAAAATAAACAATAACTTAAAAAAAGAAAAGCCCAAATGGGGTCATGAAGAATCAGACACAACTGAAACAAATGAAAAAAAAGTGAGAAGTGTCTACACTCAAGAAGCTTACATTCTAATTGAGTGACATAATATGTACAGTAGATTTCAACTAAGGGTAGAGCTAACAGCTCAGTGGTCCAGAGGAAGTCCTCTATCAATACATAGCTTTATGCTAAGATTATGAACTATTTCCAAAACTCTTCATCTATTTCCTTTTCGTCAAAATGGTCGATAGAACCATCCAATTATAATGCCACTTCTGTTTCTATCTCTATTTTCCTTTAGCCAAATGCTTTCAATCTTGTTTTTCCACTCTGAATCCAGAATTTCCACAACTGAGCACATCTTCATGTGGTGCTAATCCATACAACCCACTCAACACCACTCTTTTAACTCTTATCTTCCTTGTGAACTAGGTAAACCTTTCCAATGTAATCCTCCAATGTTCATTTGTGTATAGACATCTAAGGTATTTTTTTCATTTCTGTCTCAGATCTCAGATTTTTGTCTCCTGTGAATTTCTGAGTATCTCTGCTGTTATTCTTCTTATATGGTATTTATCTTCTGCAGTAATTAGCTTGAGGGATAAGCAGTTTTTCTCCTACCACTTCATTTTTAGTTTAAAGTCTTTTCAACTAAATTTTCAAGACTAAAAGCAAAAACATTTTTACTTTCCCTTGTTAGGTTTACCCCATCTTTGGCTGGGAAACTTTCATTCTTGTCTTTTAAACTATGATCCTGAAATTCAGATCCTGAGTTTTGAAATTTCTTAATCAGGTGTTCACTCCCCAAATCTGCCTTTCTCTTCTGAACTCTTGATCTTTAAGTGACAGCATAATGAAAACAATCCCTATGCTTCATGACAGCTTGATTAAAACAATTTCTGTGTTTCCATTTCTTAGGAGTGTTTATATATTATTTTGCTCAAACAAATCAACTTAAATTGGCAGTAGTCATCTACAAGTCTTTAGAAATTGTTTGTCTTGGATACATGGCCATGGAAAAGAGCAGACTTCTTCACTACTATAATCAGGTTCAAAAAATTTTATGCCTCAATACTCCTTAACAGAGAGTCATAAACCACCACTACTCACCTCTTATTTCTCTGGCCCCTACTACCTGACCTCTCACCTGATAGCACCCGTTAATCAACATCACCGTTGCTTAGAAGCCAGGTAACAGTTTTTTCTTTCTTTTCAACAGTTTTTCTATCATTCTTCCCCCAGAATGATATTTATATCTCTTACTTACCTCCAAATGTTATATTCCCTAGCTCCTCTATATCACATCCTTCCACTTTTTAATCTACTAATGCAGGTTAGTATTTCATTGTGCTTTTTAGTTCCTTTTCATTTGGTATTTTTACACTGAAGCCCTTCTATTTTTTTTAAGGAACTGTCAGAAGAGCCTACCAAATGAAATTAGTCATATCAGATTAATTTCATTTCTTTTTTGACAGTTACCAGATATAGACTGCCTGAATTTTATCAATCATTTGAGAAAGTCTCTTACAAGATGTAGAGATGATAGTATAATTACTTGAATATTGAACTGGTTGAATGGCCCAGCCCAAAAAAATGTTGATTAGTTATCCATGTTACTCTCAAGGGGGTCTCAAATGGCACTCCCATAGGGGTCTGGTTTTTGTTTTGTTTAATCTTTTTAATCAATAAATTTGATTAAGATGCAGGTAGCATGCTCATTAGTTTTTTAGTAATAGGAAGTGGGGAGGAATAGCTAATTCTTGGATGACAGAATTAGGATCTAGAAAGATCTTGACAGGATGAAATACTAGACTAAATATTGAATAAGATTAAAGGCAGAACCCTAGACTTATGTTTTTAAAAAATTCAAATGCACAAGTACAAGATAGGAAAGACACAGCCAGTGAATAAGAATTAGGAGTTTGAATAGAATGGAAGCTCAGTGAGTCAATAGTATGACCTGGCAGCCAAAAAAGCTAATGAAAACTCACACTGGATTAAAAGAAATGTAGCAGACAGAACAAGGTAGTTATGTATCCTTATCAGACAACATTTGGGGTCTTTAATTCTGGATGCCACATTTCATGAGGGACAAGCTGGAGTATGTCCAGAGGATTGGTGACCAACACGATGAGGGGACTTGAAATTATCCCATGCAAGTAGCAGTCCAAGATCTGGAGTTTTTACATTGGAGGAAAAAAGACTTAGGGGATGAGGGAGGGAATAAGCATTTATATAGTACCTACTATGTTCCAGGCCCTGTGCTAAGTACTTTTACAAATATTATCTCGTTTGATCCTCACAATAATTCTGCAAGGTAAGTGCTATTACTATTCTCATTTTATATCTGAGGAAACTGAGGAAAACAGAGGTTAAGTGACTTCTCCACGGTCATATAGCTAGTAAATATCTGAGGCTTGATTTGAATTCAGGTCTTTTTAACTCCAGGCCAAACCCTCTATCCACAGTGCCACCAGCTGAGTGAGTAACATTATTATTGTTTTAATATATTTAAACGGTCATTATGTGGCTGAAGAAATGAATGCATTCTGATCGGC
Organism: Trichosurus vulpecula; assembly: GCF_011100635.1. Taxonomy (NCBI): domain Eukaryota; kingdom Metazoa; phylum Chordata; class Mammalia; order Diprotodontia; family Phalangeridae; genus Trichosurus; species Trichosurus vulpecula. The sequence goes on along the minus strand of NC_050577.1, from coordinate 137,684,893 downwards.
CTCATAGAACAGAAGCAGGATGAATGGGGAGAAGTCACAAGGATGCAAATTTGAACTCAATGCAAAGAATTTGAAATAATTTAGAGCTATCCAAAAATGGAATGCATTGCCAAGAAAGCTACAAACTTCTAGTCACTGGTACTTCTCAAGAGGGGACATGATACATTACCTCTTGTTTAGGATTTTGTGTGACTTTTCATGATCCCATTTGGGGTTTTCTTGGCAAGGATACTGGAGTGGTTTGCTATTTCCTTCACCTGTTCATTTTACAGATGTGGGAACTGAGGCAAACAGGGTGAAGTGACTTACCCAGGGTCATACAGTTCCTAAGTGTCTAAGGTCAGGTCCTGATTTGAAGCCCAGTGTTCTATCCACTGCATCATCTAGTTGCCTAGATGAAATTAACAATGTACAAGTTTAAGACCAATTCTATGATAATTGTTATTACTAGCATTTATATAGTGCATTAAGGTTTGCAAAGTACTTTACACAACTTAACTCATTTGATTCTCACAACAACCCTGCAAGTTAGGTGCTATAATTATTCCCATTTCACAAATGAGGAAATTGAGGTATAGAAAGGTCAAGCGACTTGCCCTGTCTGGGTCAGGATTCAAACTCAGGTCTTCCTGATTCCAAGTCCCAGCATTCTATCCATTGTAATTCATATCTACTTCAGTTTTCCCTCAAACCTATTCTACCCACATCTACTATCTGGTAAAAGAGTCAGAGATTTAGTTTTAGGGGACCATAGACACCATCTAGTCCACACCTGTCATTTTAAAGATGAAAAACTGAGATCCTCAGAGTTACACGGTAAGTGTCTGGGGTGGAATTTAAACTAAGGATTTCCTGATTCTAAGTCTAATATTCTCTCCATTACACCATACCATCTCTACACTGTGGTAGTTGGTCAGTCTGAATATTTTAGGAACAAAAATAAATGGTTTTTTCCTGGGTAGCAGGTGATTTTGCTTGAGATATACATATAAATAGATACAGATCTCTATACACACACATATATATGTATGTATGCATCTATATGAAACACTTATTTAATGGCCAACTAAGAGGATTTCTCAGAATTTATATTATTTTAATCTCTGTATGGTAACTATTTTCTCACAATAGCTTGAAAAATAGATTTAGCTATTTCTGTGTTGCAATTTAGGAGGATAAGTTTTTCTATAGACCCGAAGAAACAATGTGTGCTTCTTGGGTTTTGGTTATTACATATATTATGGAAATGTAATGCTAAAAATTTAATTGATCGCAAAGTTGTTCAAACTCATTTAAAATCTAGTTATAACATTTAATAGAAAATTTTCAATAGTTGAGAATCCCAAAGGTTGGCTTCATACTGTGTGAAGAAGTATTTCTTTGTATTGATTTTAAATTTATATGCCACTAATTTCATCTAGTGACCCCTTTTCCACATATTACGGACCCTGTACAAAGAAGACACTAATCAGTTTTTACTACATCTTTTGTAATGTTAATTATCTTCTCTTGACTTCTCCTTTGCAAGGCTAAGTAACCTTAGCTTCTTTAGTTTCTCATCATGCTGAATGTAAATCCTACATATCTCTAACCATATTTCTCTCCCTCTTCTGGACCTTTATGTTTTCAGTTACATACTTAAAGTAAGATGAACAAAATTGAGGCCTGGGCTTGCCTAGCTAACAAGATTGGACTAATTCATAACTTGGAGTGATTTGGCTTGCTAACTTTTTCAAAAGGAAGAGTATTAGTTAGTTACCTTTCTGGGTTCTGGTTAAAAAAGAGAAATCTTAGAAATATATCCAATTTAGTTTTGAACCTGGCATTCAAAAGAAACCAAATAGACTCCAAATGAATATTAATTCAATAATTAATGAGCAGAAGACAGAATGGTTTTAAAAGACCTTCCAGAAGACTCCTAATACATCTTGCATTTTCTACAATTCTCAAATCTTTAATTTGTATAAAGTATGTGTCATCACACTTCAAATTAGTCCAGATTCAATGTATCATTATAAATGTTTCTTTTTTATTAATATTGCCCAAAAGGTATACAGCAGTCAAATACTGCATATAATCATTTTATGTCATCAATTCATATTTTTCAAAAGGAACATTAATGTGTCCCACGAAATCATAGTTTCACTGCAGTTTAACAAAAGAATTTCTGCAGGCAATTATAGCAATATAATAGTGATCAACTTCTTAACATATATATGTGAATAACTTTATTAATTGCTCTGTAATCTCTCATAAAATTCCATAATGTGAAGTCTTGTGATGTAATGAAGGTGAACTTACATTCTTGAAAGTAGTGCCAGAAGAGGAACCAACACAGTCCCAGTGAAAAAACAAACAAACTGTCTGCTGTCCAAGTACAAGCCAAATTATGAAGAAAATCTGTCACTAAAAGACAGATTGTTTTTGTTTGAGGCTAAAGCAACTCATAAAACCAATGGTATATCTGTACACACATGTGTATTATATCATTAAGGCAGAATTCATGATTTCAAAGAAAATCATGAATATGTCTTAATGGTCCAGAATCACAGGACATAAGGAATTCTCTAAGTCGAAGGCAGAGGAGTTAAAGCATTTATTGAAGCATGGGTCCCCAATTAAATATCCTGGCAAGAACCTTCCAAAACCAATATGCCCATCTCACAATAGTGCCCAGGAGGTTACAGAAAAATATTATGGCAGCAAGCCAAGCCATACTGCTGCTACCCGCCAATGCTAGGGCCCTCCACTAAGAAGATTACCCACTGGCCTCAAGCCCTTGCTCAGCACTCTCCGGTCTGCACAAGGTTCAGTCCTGTTTTTAGTAGCATCTGCTGCCGCCGCCGCTGTCACCTCTTCTACTGCTGCTGCTGCTGCCACCGCTTCTTCTTCTCCTCCCTCTACTATGTCTCAATCTCCAAGCTGTGTTCTCTCCTATATATATAGTCACCAGACATCATCCTGTTGACTAGAACGTCATCTGAGTGACCAGAGCTTGGGCACCTACCATTGGCTCCAGTCTTAGCCACTCCCCCTAGGACCCTGAGAGCCCCCCTTGAAGCCTGTTCAAATGGGTGGGAAAAATCTTCTCATTTACTGATTGCCTTTACATTCAGCCCCAAGATCTTTCACATCCATTACATAGGCAACTTGTGTCTAAATAGGTACAAGCTCCTTTTCTTCCCCTTTTTTTTGTACAATAGAATCCCAGACCCCCCCAAATGTACATATCACTTTTGCAAAATACTTAACATAATATCTCATCATCAGAGTGGCCACATGGTTCACTTGTCAGCCCCAGATCTTTGTATCCATTACATAGGTCAATGGGAAACGAGTGTCAATAATACCATAACAATAAAACAATACAGCAAGGATAATACAAAATAAGTGCACAGAATAATATCATCATTCCCCCCCTCGAATGAATGGGGATCAAAATCTTGGGGTAAGGGGTGAAGGTTTGATTTTCCATAGCTTCTTCTTGCTGAAATTGGACATAGAGCTGTTCCTGCCCCAAGAGTTCCATTCGAGAGGTCAGTTCTTTAGCAAGCTGGCAGGAGTTCCAGGAATGCTAGGTGCCTAGGCAGTCAGTCATCTGAAAGTGTAGGGTACTCAGGGTACCTAAGCCTAAAGGAGACAGAACTAGCAACAAAGTTAATCAAAACAAAGAACAAAAAGGGTAGGTAAGAATGGGTTATTATCCTTCAAATAAAATCTTTTCCATTTTCATTGAGACTCCAATTATGCAAAGATTCAATCTCATAGCCTAACTCAGGTATACAAACTTTCATCTGTTAATCACACAAGATCACCTTCCCTCTGAGTGAGTTGTGCCATTTATCAGCATCAGCCATACTTCTGGACTCCAGGAATCTGTTATTATAGCCCTATTCACGGTAAAATATATGGTTCAGGGGTACGATTTGGTAATTATCTTCCCCTGAATAGACAACTGTTACAGTATTGTCCTTCCCATGGTCTATGACTTCTGCAGCCTTTGGAACATCAACCGGCTTCCGTTTTACCCATACCTTAGCTCCCAATTTTATTCCATCAGTAGAACCAAAGCCTTGCTTTCCTCTGAGAGTTATTTTGGAAGGAGGCTTGGTTTTCACGAAGGGTATTTTTTTCACAGGGGTTAATAATCACTTGGACTATCCTATCATTTCTACAAAATTGTACAGGTTTTTTACCCAAATTCTGGAGTGTCACAACAATTTCTCTTTGATAATTGGAATCTATCACTCCAGCCAATACATATACTCCTTGAGCTGCTAATCCTGGTTTAGGTAATATCCATCCAAAATGATTCCTGGGCATTCTCATATATACCCCAGTGGAGGTTTTTTCTTACCTCTTTCCTATTCAACCTAAAATTCTCTATACAATGTAAATCATATCCTGCCGAACCAGGTATTCCTGGGCACAGTGGTGAGACATCTTCCCTCACAGTCCAAAATTCAATATTTTGGATCTCATGTGTTTGCTGTTTTCTAATCTGCAGATATGGGGTTATCATTCTGGCTAGAGGTATACTCCTTCCTAGGGGCCTATTATTCAAATTATGTAAGGCAATAGACAAATTATCCTTCCAATGTCGATACGAATTATTAGAGCTTAATTTTCTTAGCTGTTCTTTCGACAATCCATTCATTCTTTCAATTAGCCCAGATGCTTGTGGGTAATATGGAATATGATATATCCACTCTATATTATTCAATACATAATATCTTTTCATTTCATTACCCTTGAAATGTGACCCACTGTCACTTTGAATCTACATTGGGATTCCGTAGTATAAACTTACAATATCTAGGGTTTTACATGTGTTTTTCTGAGTTGCATCCTTATAAGAACAAGCCACTAGTACACCTGAATAGGTGTTGACACATGTACATATATATATACATATATATATATATATATTTACATCCCTTATCTTGGGGTAGTGGTCCAATATAATCTATCTGCCAAACCTGGGCTGGTATTTTTCCCCTTTCTATTTCTCCAGTTACTATCCTAGGAACAGTTTGTTCTTTTTCTAATTGGCATATACAACACTCCTCTGTTATGTGTTTTAACACTGTATGAGAGATACTAATACCTCGATCCCGTGCCCATCGATGGATGGCCTGGACCCCTAAATGGCTGGTGGTCTGGTGGACCCATTTTGCTAAGGTTGAGTCATCAGTTGGGATTGGAGTAGGGACAATATTTTCAGTAGCAATCTTTGCTAGCCAATCCACATGTGCATTGTACTCACATTCTGGTGTGGTCAAGGTCATGTGAGCATCAACGTGAAAAACTGACAAATTCATAACCAGAGACACATCCCATGTATCTTCCCATAACCCTTAACCCAAACTTGTTTGCCATGAATCTCCCAATTCTGATTCTTCCATATAGGCATCCATGTAGCTAACCCATTAAATACCACCCACGAGTCAGTAAATAAATGACCCTGTCCTCCTTTCTCTGTCTTGATGGCTTGATGGCCATCAGTTCAACATATGGGCTACTTCCACCTATCCCAGAACTTTCCAGAGTTCACCTAGTACAGGAGTTATAGGCTACTGCTTTCCAATGTCTCTTGTGTCCCAAATATTTTGCTGTCCCATCAGTAAACCAAGTATGTTTCTTCTGTTCCTCGGTTAGTCCATCATATCCACTATTCCATTTCACTAAGGATGGTACCAACTGTTGCTTAGGTTCAGGGGGTTTTTCATTCCCCTCAGTATCAATGTTCGCCACAGATTCATGTAGGGCAGAAACTCCACTTTTGCCTGCTCTCGACCTGTTCTAAATATACCACTTCCATTTGATTATGCTTGCCTCTTGTGCATGTCCAATTCTGTGGGAAGCTGGGGTACTCATTACCCAAATAATAGGATCATTGATCTAGAGTGGAAAGAGGCCTTAGAGATCGGCTAGTTCAGGCTTTCCCCCTCTTCTCCCATTTTGCCAATAAGGAAAACAAGGACTTGGAAAGTCAAGTGATTTTCCTTAAGTCACCTAAGACAATATGTTTCAGTTGGGAGATTTGAATCCAGGTCCTCATTTTCCAGAATCAGGGCTCACCACTGAACCCTGAAGACCAAAAGTCCAACACATCCACATACAATGAATATTTTCTTCAAGAAGAAAGTCCAATTAATGAAAGACTGAAACAGAATTACAAAAATGTAATTAGCTATATTTTAATAGAAAATAAGTGGTTACAGATGTGGGAATCATGTCGTAACCAACTGTCTCTGTGCAGTTAAATCATCAACTGGTTACTACAAAGTTAAAAAAGTAAATAACAAATTAGAAAGGAGGACAAAAATGAGAATATATAGGTCCATCCTGATGATTTTTTTTGAGGGGGGAAGGCAGGATAATTGGTGTTAAGTGACTTGCCCAAGGTCACACAGCTTGTAAGTGTGTTAAGTGTCTGAGGCAGGATTTGAACTCAGGTCCTCCTGACTCCAGGGCCAGTGCCCTATTCACTGTGCCACCCAGCTGTCCCTGTCCTGATAAATTTAAAGAAGCTCTCAACTCAGGAGGTCAGGAATGGGCAGAAGTAAAAACAGTGACTCGGCTATCAAAACTCCTTCAAGAAATGTGACCAATGCATAACAGCTAGCAAACCAAAGAGGCTGAAAGAGCTCAGAAAACACCTCAGCCAGAGACATGGAAAGCAGGGGGCAACACCTTTCAAATGCTTTTCTGAAACAGTATGAAAGAAAATTACAAGCACTATTATGGCCAGGAAACAGTGAAAAGCAGCTAAGGTAAAAAAAAAAAAGCTTAAAGGAATCTCTGAGATGCCCTGATAAACCAGTCATCCTTAAAGCATTTGGAGATTGAACTTTAAGGAAAACCACAAAGAGAAAATTGCTGACATTTTGTTTTTATTTATTAGTAATGATAGAATAACCACATTTGGATCCAAGTACTTGAAGTCATGAAGAGCTGCTAAATCTGACCAAATATGGAAAAGCCAAATTTGTTCTGAAGTTACAGCCATTGTTTCCACTTACATAGACAGTATATATGGTGTTCTTATTTCTGCTTACTTTACATCATTTTCTATGTCTCCAGAAAGTTCCCTGACGACCTCATGTTTGCAATGTCTTTTGGCTCAATAATGTTCAATTATAATTTATCACAATTTACGTGGCCAGTTACCAATTAATGGGCACCAATTTGGTTTCTAGCATTTTTGCTACTGCAAAAGTAATAATATGGCTGTGTGTGGGCATATATGGAACCTTTCTGTCTTTGACCTCCTTGGTCAGTTCTTTCATCTCTATTCTGGAAGTAGCTGGGTCAAAGGGTATGAACATCTTAAATTTTCTCAGATAAATTCCAAGTCATTTTCCAAAATGACTGTAATATTCACAGAGTGTCTCTTTTCCCCGTATATGTACCCTGTTTCCATTATTTATCATTTTCATCACTTTAAGGAGTATGAGGTTATACCTTGGAGTTGTTTTAATTTATATTTCTCTTATCATTGGTGATTTGGAGTCATCTTTCACATGGTTCTTGATAGCTTATAATTCTTAATTTTAAAACTATTTATACCTTTTTATCTATTAGGAAATGACATATATTTGTGCCTTATGTATTTGTGTTAATTTCCTATAAATCTTGGATATCAGACTCTTTCCAGAGTTATCTGACACAAAAATTTTTCAATTTGAGCCTTTTAATATTCTGACTGTACTGATTTTGTTTGTGTAAAAATCTTTTAATTTTATCTAATCAAAATTCTATATTTTATAATCTTAAACCTCTTTGCTTAGTTATGAAAATTTCTCTTAGCCATAGTGATTCTTTTTTAACTTTTTAAAAATGCTGTGATTTTATATTTAAAATAGAAAATATGTGACATTCACTAAAAATAGAAAATTAGATCAATAGCATTGATTAGACAAGGGAGATTTTTTTAAAATAACAGAACTCAATATACCAATGTTCAGTAAACCTCAAAATATAAATTACTTACAAAAGAGCCTACTCTTTGATAAGAAAACTGAGAAAGTTGGTCAGAAGTTAGGTTTACACCAACCTCTTATACCACATGCCACAATAAATTTTAAATGTATACATACTTTGAATATTAAAGATGATGCCATTAAAATCTTAGAAGAGAAACATTGCATATCTTTAGCAGCTATGAGTATGTGGGGGGCAAGAGGATCTTAAGTGATAGAGGTGACTATGAAAGATAAAATAGATAATTTTGATTACTTGAAATTAAAAAAAAAACTTCTGTAAAAATAAAATTAATGCATCTAAGATAAGGGAAACAGTTAATTGGGAATACATCTTTGTATTAAATATTTCTGATAAGAGTTCGATATCTGAGATACATAGACAATTAAAAGAAATACATAAGTCCAAAATTCATTCCCCAATATATAGATCAAAGGAAAGAAACAAACAATTCTCAAAATAATAGTTTCAAACTATTAACAAGCATATTTAGGCATATTCCAAGCCATTACTAACATAAATATGAAACTAAATAACCCTGAGGTTGTACTTCAGGCACAGCAAATTGGTAAAGATAACAAAAGATAGGAATAGTGTTAGAGAACTATGGAGACATAGAATTACTGATATATTTTGGTGTAGCTGTGAATTGATCCAAACATTCTGAAGGACAATTTGGAATTATGCAAATAAAGTGACTAAATTGTCTTGGGTTTCCAGTACTAGGCAGCTACATACCCCAAGGAGATCACTTACAAAAAGGAAGGCTCCATATGTACTGAAGTATTTATAGCAGCAACTTTTGTGGTAGTAAAAACAAAAACAAAAACTGGAAACAAAGTAGATTCCTCAATTTGGGGGAATGGTTGAATAAATTGGTGATACATGAATGTAAAGGAATATTACTGTTATAAGGAATGATAAGCATGACACATTTAGATAAGTATGGCTATTACTTATATATATATATATATATATATATATGCATACATACATATATCTGTATATATAAACTGATGCAAAGCGAAGTAAGTGAATCCAGGAAAACTATATGTGTAAGGACTACAACAATGTAAATGTAAAGAATGACAGTCATAAAATAGTTGAAAAATGAATTGTGTGAAATTATAATAACCAACCTTGGCACCAAAACTCTGAGAATATATCTACCCCAGCTTCTTTGCAGAGGTTAAGATCCACAGTTACATAATAATACATACAATGTTAGACTTTGTAAATATCTTGGCCAGTGTTGCTGATTTTTTTTCTTTATTTGCTTCAATCCTTTCTTGTCCAGCGCTCTCCTGTCATACTTTCTATAGGCCCTTTTCTCTGCCCTTCTCCCAGACAACTAAGTAATGCTGAGGTCCACCCCAGGCATTCTCTCTCTTTTCTCTTTCTGATGTCTCTCCACATAAGGTAGAGCTTGAATTTAAAAGTGTTTTCCACTGACATTTCTTCAGTCTTACCCTGGATATAAGTCCTATCAGATCCCTTCTTCAGGGCAAGAAGACTATTTCTCAGTTTAATCACCATTGCTCATTCCATACTCGTGTACACTGTGTAAGGGTACTAATAACCATGTCACAGACTCTTTGTACACACACATATCCATAAATCTAAGTGAAAGAATTCCACAGCAAGCCACATGGAAGCTGAAGGTCCTAGTCCTCTGCATTTGTCTGTTCACTCTGTACTATCATGCCAAAATGTAACATCTCACTCCCCATTGTGAGTGACTTTCTTCACATGCTCCTGCACTCACCTGACCCCAGGCAACTTTCAACCATCCAAATGACGGATATGCTTACAAGGTGACTACTTACTGGCACTTCTAAATATCTCCTTCAGAATTATAATCAATAGTTTCTCTTCCAGTGGTCCTAAAAAAAAATAAGAAGGGAAACATTTGTTTCTGTTTTTTTTTTTCTCTCATTCCCATTGCATCCTAATCTAATATTTTGGAAACTTTTCCTTCACCAGGTTTCTTTGAATAGAAAAGTTATTAAGGGTTGGCTCCTAAAAAAAGATGGAAGGTGGTATATAAGCTACTTCACTTCATTATCACATTTTTTTCCCTAATAACCACTTTCTCTGTAAGGAAGATATGGAGTTGGACCAGCTGCACTGTTTGTAAGATTTAGGAGAGTCGAATTGAAAGAATATGCTAATTTCCCTTTCAAAAGATAACAAATAATGACAACTTTTGGGTACTTTTGTTTGATGCTGGTTTAAGAAATATAATGCTCTATATGATATGCTCATGGAGCATTTAATCTTTCATGATGGGTATCAATAAAATTTCATTCCTTCTAAAGTTTTAACATTTGTTCAGCACATTTTCTTGTTAAATCTCATCCAGTTAGACCATATTCTACTACTTATATTTATTAGGTAGAGTTGGTCTCAGTAGACAATATCTGAATTTCTTTTTCTATAATAACACTATGACTCAACAAATAGTTGTAACTATTTTATTACCTCAAATCAAATTATAGAACCTTGGAATACTGAACATTGATTTTTGCTTAACAGAACATCCTATTTTCCAAGTTAAAATGTTTTATGATTCTTAATGACCCAGTTATTTGAAACACTGTGAAAAGTATCAATGAATTTTTTCCAACTGGTTAAAATATCATACATTTCTTTCACCAGTTCAGATAGCTTTGTCTTTGATCTTTACTCATAGAATTTAGTGAGGAGGTGGAAAAGACGATTGTTATAGAAGATGAATCAACAACATGATGGACAAAAGATCACATAGAAGTAATAAAAAGATTTTTTACTTCAAAAAAACTCAGAAAAAGTGGGAGTCTTTAGATAAGAACTTTAAAAATCTCTTTAGCAGAATTCTGCCTAACTCACATGATGTTATTAGAAAAGCAAGTACTTGCACGTACACAATGATAAGTCTATTATAAGATAAAAGTCAACTGAAATGAAATCAGTAATAAACTTAGGGTCCACAATTATTTTAGAGGCAGTAACATATTTAAATTAGTTAATAAAATCATTTGAAGTATCCAAATTACTAATATCCTATTATTTATAGCTGTGTGAAGAGTTTGTTATCAATTTTATTTTATTCTACTTAAGGAAAAAAAACACTGGAGGAAACATAAAATACTATGCACACCAAGCTGAGAAATGAACAGGAGAAAGAGGGTGGGAGAGCTTGCCTTTGGGAAATTGTGCGGTGCTTGAATGAACCAAAGCTTCTATCTGAAACAAGGGCTCATCTTTTGACCAAAATTACCATATTGATAACAATAACTATAAGGACAATGGGTATTTATATTTTGAACTGAATCTGTAATTTCATTAGTATAGGAAACTCCCACTGTGAAAATTTTTTTTAACCAGTGCTCTGTAACTTACAGTTTTGGGAGTTGTGGCAGTGAGAGTTTAAATGACTTGTCCAGATTCACCGAGCCTCAGTATGTATTGGAGGAAGGACCATAAACATCATTCTCTCTCTCTCTCTCTCTCTCTCTCTCTCTCTCTCTCTCTCTCTCTCTCTCTCTCACATACACACACACACACACACACACACACATCACACACACACATACATATACACACACATTTTATAAAATACAAAGGAGTAATAGAGAATATAAAGCACTTCTGAGGTGGAAGAAAAGACATGGTAGAGGAGTTGTATTCTTTCTTCCTGGTGCTAGCCACCAGGTGGTGTAGTTATCCTAGGAGAAAATTCTGCTTATCTTTCTGAAGGGAGGGGATTAGAGAGTAAAGAATGTTCCTGGGGGGATCAATGAAGGGAGGAAGGCAGAGGAACTTCACATGAATAGGGGAAGAAGTTCATATATATAAAATATTAATAACTTAGTTATTCATAATTCAAGGAGTGCCTTTAAAGGGTGTGTTAACAATATCTTTCCTCTTTTCTCTGTGTATCAATAGAACTATTTTTCTAGTGGTTTGAGTATGCTTCTCTGATAAATAGGAACTAATATGTTAGCTAGATCCTAATTAGTGCGAACAATGAATTCCCTGAAGTGGTCACATGTATCTTAATTTGCACTATTCAAAGTTATAATTATGTATAAATATGGTAATTGGTTCTAGCCCAATGGAAATATGTAGTGTGAATTCAAATAATCAAACCCCTTTATGAAATTCTGTATTTTCACTAGTTTAATAAATGTATTTTAGGCTTAAAACACTAATAATATGAGATACGATGATTTAAAGATTTTTTGTCAATCCAAAGCTAGTCTTTGATATTAGCAACAGACAAGATCTTTCTACAACTACTTCATGGATTTGGTTGCAAATATAAAGTTCTTCTGGGGCAAATTGGTCACAGAAGGCAAAGGTTTCACTGGATTTTGCTTTTCTTAGACTAATTTAAATTAATCATCCCAATTCATGTCAAATAGGGACACATAAATGTTCTCTGAGAAACCAGGAATAAATAGACATTTAGGAACTTTAATGCCATCTGGTGTATAACTTCTACCCATTTTCTAAACTTCCACCTGAGAGGTGATAAAAAGTGGAAGTAGTAGCATCATTACATGGATGATTGGACTTGGGCAAAAACAGACAAAAAGATCATGCACCAAATTTTGAAAATGGCACAGAATTAAAAGCTACAATGCACCTTTCTTTTTTAAGGCTCTGTATCATTCTGTTTCTAAAGGTTACAGGTGAAATTCAGAAGTCATGCCTGATATTTTTTACTATTGAATAGGTTGATGCATTCTAAGCATTCGCTGACTATGGGATGACAATAAATGTCTACCAAGTTCTGAACAAAAGTAAAAACCTGTCTTGCCAAGCCTTCTTTAAGAACATGGAAATTTATACTGGTTAAAAAATTTTAAAGTAAATTGTTAGAAGTCTGTTGATAAGGAAGAATCAGAAATAACTGAACTCAATAACAGTGATTGATAAACCTGAGAACAAAAATTACTTGGGGGAAGAACTCCCTTTTTGACAAAAATTGCTAGAAGAATTGGAAAGATGTGTGGCAGAAATTAGGTTTAGAGCAACATCTTATACCACCTACTACAGTAAGTGGAAAATAAACATAAATATCCTGAATTATCATACCATAAATGAATTAGAAGAGAACCATATCAGATGCTTTTCCCAGCTATAGCTAAGGTGATAATACTCAAAAAAGGAAGAGTTGACAACAAAGAATAAAATAGATCATTTTGATTATATAAAATTGAAAAGCTTTAGCAATAATAAAATTAGTACGCTAGATAAAAAGGGAAACAGTTGATTGGGGAAAAAATCTTTGCATCAATTATTTCTGACAAGAATCTGATATCTAAGATATGTAAGTAACCAGCAGAAATAGTAAGACCAAAAACTATTTCGTAGTGGATAAATGGTCAAAAGATCCAAATAAACAAGTATAAAAGAATTGCAAACTATTAATAACTATGAGATAACTCTAATAATATGAGAAATGCAAATCAAAACAATTTTAATGCTTTATTTTACAATCAGCAAGTTAGCAAAAATGACAAAAGTCAATATTGTGGAAGTCATGGCAATGAAGGCAAACCAATACCTTTTTGGTGAAACTCTAGCTAGTCTGGAAAGGATTTTGAGATTATGTTTAGAGTGATTAAAATATCCATACATTTTGACCCTTAGAGTATGCTATACTACATATACCCTAAAGAGGACAATGATACAAAGAAAGGGCCCATACATACCAACATATTTCTATTTAAGAATTACCCTTTTAATAGCCAAGAACTAGAAACAAAGTAGATGTCCATTGTTTTGGGGTATGGTAAAATAAATTGTGGTATATAAGTGAATTGAATACCACAAAAATGATGAATATAGAAAAGAATGTGAACACTTGTATGAACTAATACAGAATAATGTAAACATAATCACTAAAACAATGTACATAATGACTACAACAATGTGAATGAAAACAACAAAATCAAAACTGAATCCTGTGAAATTATACTGATCAAGTTTCGTCCTGAAAAAAGATGTATAAAGTATTAAAATTGTCTGATTTGCATTTTCTCATATTATTATGGTTATTTTGTAGTTATAATAATTGACAATTGTTTTAGAACTGTTCATTTGAATCCTCTGACCATTCATCCACTAGGAAATAGCTTTTCGTCTTAATATTTCTGTTAGTTGTCTATATATCTTAGATATCGGATCCTTGTCAGAAATAATTGATGCAAAGATTTTTCCCTAATCAACAATTTCCTTCCCTTTAGAGATGCAGGAGTCCTGTGAATATGGAACACTGTATACAATGTCAGACTTGGTTGATATTTTGGTTAGTTTTGCTAAACCATTGTTTTTCTTCTTTGTTATAAGGGACAACTCTCAAGGAAGGGGATAGATATGTTCAGAGATGTAAAAATAAAAGATGTTTATCAAATTTTTCAAAAGAATATGGGAGCTCCTTTTTGTAGTGGCAAAGAATTGGAAATTGAGGGGATGCCCATCAACTGGGTGAACAAACTGTGGTATATGGTTATAATGGGATATTGCTGTGCTATAAGAAATGATGAGCAGGCTGATTTCAGAAAAACCTGGAAGGACTTATATGAACTGATGCAAAGTAGAGTCGGTAGAACCAGGAGAACATTGCACAATGTTCAATATGGTGCAATGATCAACTGTGCATGACTTACGTATTCTCAACAATACAGTGATCCCAAGACAATTCCAAAGGACTCATGATGAAAAATGCTATCCACCTCCAGAGAAAGAACTGTTGGAGTCTGAAAGCAGATTGAGGCATACTATTTTTCACTTTCTGTATTATTGTGTCTTTTTTTTCCCTTTGGGTCTGTGTCTTCTTTCACAACACAACTAATATGGCAATATGTTGCATGATTAAACACGTATAACCTATATCAAATTGCTTACCATCTCAGGGAGGGGGGAGGTGAGGAAAGGAGAAAAAAAATTTCGAAATCAAAATTTTAGAAAAGTGAATGTCAAAAATTATTTTTACCTGTAAGTGGGGAAATACAAAATATTATTTAAAAAAGAATATGAAAACTTAATTAGTTGCTATTACATTCACCTACTTGACATTTTTTCATTAATTGCATCTACCTGGCAAATTATGAAGCTAAACTATTTTTGTTACTGTATATAACTGTGTATCTAGCATTTTCTGAAAGCACAAGACTAAAGAAGAGGATGTGATTTTTGTCTCCTATGAGCCCCTAAAGACAATTAAAAATCCTGAAAGGAATTATAAATTGTGGATAGGGCTAACATTCATTGTTAGTTTCTCAATGATGAACATTTACATTCAGCATTTAAGTGCCACTTTAGTGCCTGTTGTAGAATATATATATATATATATATATATATATATATATATATATATATATATATATATATGTAGGCAAAGATAGACTACCACAGTGAACAAGTCATCAGGAATATATCCCCTATCTATTCTGATGAATGCCACATGACAGCTAAGCATCTTTAATACTGTACTGACATCCAGAAGTACTGTCACCACTCAGCTATCACAACCAAAACTCTATAGCTCCATTGCAATGGCAGATCCTGTGAAGAGAATGGAAGGTAGCAAATATTTGCTGAGAAGTAATTAATTTTACTGGGAAAGTAATTTATTTACTGAAAAAGAAATTACACTGAGAAAATGCAGTATTCACTCAGTCATCAAGCATTTATTAAGTGCTAACTATGTGCTAGGCACAGGGGATAGAAAGGCAAAAACAGTTCCATCCCTCAAGGAACTTACATTCTAATGGGGGAATTTTGGTAAACAAATCAACAGGGGCTAGCAGAAGATTTTGGCATGTGAAGCTCAGGTGTAAGGTAGATCAATATTATCTAATTTAAGGTCATAAAGGCACTAGGCTGAATTATAAGATTAGGGAAATCCACATATTTTATTCATAGATGGCATCAATTGGAAAATACACCATAACCACACTCATTACTGTTACACATTGATCACTATTCATATTTGAATCTGTTGTCAGTCATTATATGAATGAAGATCCACTGAACACTAGAGTGATGTTCCAATATTTCCATTTCTGTCCAGATTTTCAGAACATAGACTTATCTCATTAAGCTTTCAGTCTCCAAGTTGGCCATTTGTAATTTTATCAGATCAGTTCTTAGTGAAGTTGTCCATCTGATGTCCAGAAAGCTGCTATTGGATTTAAGATTTAACTAAGTGTCAGGAAACTCTAGACTCTAGTAATATTTTTTCTTTTGCTTAGTGTGTTACTATGGGGCAAATCATTAAGCTTCTTAAAATTTAAATTTCTTATTTTATAAAATAAGGATTTTATAGTCTGCTACCAAACTCAGAGGCATGTCAAAAAAACTAGCCATTTAATTTTGTTGAGTGCTTTGAGTTCCTCTGAAGAAAGACACTCTAAAATTACAAACTACTATAAACACAAACTGTATCATTAAGTTCTTTCTCTCTTTTCCTTCCTTCCTTCCTTCCTTCCTTCCTTCCTTCCTTCCTTCCTTCCTTCCTTCCTTCCTTCCTTCCTTCCTTCCTTCCTTCCTTCATTCCTTCCTTCCTTCCTTCCTTTCTCCTATGGAACTCAAGGGAGGCTTCTGAGGCAGTATTGAAATTCTTTATTCAGTAGTAGCTACATCTCTATATTTTTTCAGAAAAAGGTTTCCTTGGTGTTGAGTCTACTGACTACTGATCCTGCAAGATTTTTTCTCAGAGTAATTGATCTTTGTCTCTATAGCAAGATTAACCAGTGCTAGAACCTGATATTAACTGCCTTTTCAATCAATTTCTTTTTTTAGACACTCACAGGCAGCCTCTTAGGAGAGATATGCTGCGTTTACATGTTTCAAGATTAGATATACTAACAAAGAACTAGGTTACATTCTAGAGAGAATTAAGAGTCTATTCACTCCAGCCTACTGGTGGCCCCTGTAGTCTAGTTGCTATTGTTCATATCAGCAGCCTACCAGAGGGAGGGAGAAAAAAAAAAGCAAACCTGAGGCCCAAAGCACATTTGAAAAGACATTACTGAAGGCTAGCAGATGTGGGGCATTCTTTACTTACTTCTGCTTACAGGGAAATTAGAGTAACTCTCTACAATTGAAAGCTTCATAAATAAATATTTGTCTTCAAGATCTAGACTGTATGCCAATATACATTTTTTTAAAATTAAAAGTATAGTATGGCATACATAAAAAAGAAGTTGGCAAAGCTCATTAAGATTTATTATATGTCCCAAATTTTGTAGTCCCAAAGCTTAACGACAGATGGTGGTGTAACTCCACCAATTTTCCAACTTCTGCACTCAATTTGATGTAATATAGATTAGCCCTTGATTTGACTTCGGGAAACCAGTATTTTCTTGCCTTTCTAAACTCTAAGAAGCAGGGGAAATATGTGTGTGTGTTTGGGGAGGGGAAGGGGGTTAGGAGGTTGAGAAGGTAGTAGGGGTAGTCACTTGTGTTTAAGAGCCTGTTGTTTGTTTCTCTTTCTGCAAACAGTAGTCATGAAAAATAGAAACCTGATCTGTGCACAGTTCTGTGATCCGAAAGGAAAAACACATTACAATAATTAAAAGAAGACGTTCGATAAAGGGTTATCTGAAGCGAGTAATACAATACAACTTTGCAGATGGTAACTCTAACAGGAAACCGGGAATAAACAACCATTTGGCTAAACCTTTATTGTTCCCTCCTCTTAATATCTGTTAACTATATTTTAAAAAATTAAGCATAGTAACATTAATAAAAGGCATTCATAGGAAAATGTGGTTAATATTTGACTGGAAATTTTTCTAAAGACAACACTTCAGCATCGTACAATTTTGTGGCAAAGCAATTAAATAGAAGCAGGGGAACAAAAAAGTGCTGTGAATGAAGTACCATTAAACAATACAGATGTTTCTACTATGTGTCATTCACAGAGATTTCCTTCCTCCTTTCTCGCTTAAGTGTCTCACTTGGGTTGCTTCATTTCCCGCAAGAAGCACTGGCAAAGACCATATCAAACGAACTTAACTGATACCTGGTTCCCTGATGGAGCACTGTCACGGATTTTGTTGTTTTCAGGATTTTTTGTCCAGCAAACATTAAATCATGTATTTCTTTAAGAGGGACTTATAGAGGGGTACATTCAGTGAAAGATCTTTTGTTTCAGAGTAATGCAGTTCAAGTTTCTCCCGAATTATCTTTGAATGACGGGCTGACCAACGTGATAGAACTGAATGGAGACCAGACCTATGCAACAGGAGCAACCAGGGACGCAATCCTAGAAACAGGTTTCGGCTTTCCTCCCCCTTCCCCAATGTATTGCTTTTCGTTTAAATGGCTATAGTGAGCCTGTTGAATAACTCTTGGCTTGTGTAAAAGACAAGTATTCGTTCGCTTTTTGCCCTTTCAGAGTTTCCCTGAGCCTCGGAAACCCGGCTTGTCAATTATGATTTCAACTTTCTTGAATTCTGTTAGAACTGCGCCCTTCAAGTCTGTTCCAGTAACTAACCAACGTGAAACAAAGCGTTTAGTGTTTAGCTAACATGACGGGGGAGTTAAAAGAGTAGCGAGTAACCAAATAAATATACTTTATGGCCACCCATCAACAAAGAACATGCCACCGTGGCAGTGAATGGTAACGTGTATGTACGTAATGTGTGGAGAGGCAGGAAAGAGAGGAGAAAAGAAGGAGGGTGGGGAAGTAAGTAGAGGAAGGCGGGGAGGAGAGAGGTAGAGAGAGAAGTGAGGGAAAGAAGGTGGAGGAGGGAGTAGAGAAGGAGAGAGGGAAAGAGAAGTTAAGAGACAAGAAAGAAGAGACAGGGAGAGAAAGAAGAGACAGGGAGAGAAAGGAGAGGGAGAGAGAGGCAGAATACAGAGAAGAGGATGGGGGGGGGAGAGAGAGAGAGAGAGAGAGAGAGAGAGAGAGAGAGAGAGAGAGAGAGAGAGAGAGAGAGAGAGAGAGAGAGAGAGAGAGAGAGAGAGAGAGAGGAAAGCGCCCTGGGGCTGAACTTTCACCTCTCGAACCCGAGCTAACCCTATTGGTTGAGAGTTAGGAATCGGAGAAGCAGCTGAGCTTTGCTGCTTCCAGTAGAACCTGCAATTCTCACCTCGCCCTCCTTGTTCCCTGGGGGGATGGGGTAGTGGTAGTGCTAGTCGGCCTCAGAAGAAATATATGCAGGTTTATAAAGATAATGACTCGAAGTACAAAGGGACGCGTACTTCTAAGTGTGGACAGCCCAGCAGAGATTGATTAGTAGTAAGATTATCCCCTCACTCTAAGATAGGCAACTCAAGCTGCAACTTCCTTTTTGCACCTTTTATCTCTTGGCTACTTTCACACACAGCAAAGAAACTTCAGAGGCTAACAAATTTAGCTAAACCGTGTGTTTATGTACAGAAAGGGCGGAAGGTGAAAGACTAACTAAATCTATTCCTCTTAGAGTCTCCAGCTTCGTTCCCCCTTTGTCTTTTTTGGAACCTGAACTGTACTGTCAGGTTGACCCCAGCTCCTTTATATGAGCTCCCTCCCTCCTTTCCCTCCTCAGAACACCAAGTGAGAAAGAGAATACAGTTAAGCAGGGGAAAGGGGTGGGGGTGGGGAGAAAAAGAGAGTAGCAATCTGTCAGCTCTGTGACCGCTAAGCTACCTTCATTCATAAACCTAGGGAAAAAAAGAGTATTCGACCAGCTTTTTCCGGATTTACTATTATTTTTCCCTTTGTTTTTCGAATTGGTTTCTTGTCAGTTCTGACTGGCATCCACGTAGGATTCAAGTCTGTTAGCCACAGAGGAATGCACTTAAACTGGACGCAAAATTATCCCCAGGATTCTGAGGGCGAGGAGATAAGTCTAGTTATGATCAGGAGAGTCCGAAACACAAAGAAATTTTCTTCTGGTATTGTTAAATGTCGGTTAGCTCTCTCGCAACTCAGGCAGCATTTCCGAACAGTAAATATTAAGGAGGGCACTTTATGCCTAGGTAGAGTTAAAATCCATCCAGAAAGTGAAACAATTAGAATTGTATTGGAAGCAAAGCCCACCCTCCTCCATTCCTAGCTCCATTGAATGAACGGGCTGACTTGCTTGGACGTGTAGTCTAGCTTCCTGATATATTAAATTGGTTTTAAAGGAAAATGTGATGATATGTTTACAAATGTGGGGTGCCAGGGGTTGATACTTCCCAGAGATAACTTGCGATTTTGGTGGGAAAGAGGAGTGCGAACTGTGTATGAACTCGCTCCTTCCTTTTTGGAAAAAAAGGGCTCTGTTGCTCTTTGCGGAAATGAAAGACACTCGAATGCAGAAGTTAATGCCTGTCTAGTCTCTTGAATCACTCTGCCTGCCACCAGAGACTTTAAAACTTAGCAGTTCTTTCTCCTGGGAGGGGTGGGGAGCAACGAAGAGCTGGGCTTTGCTTATACCAGCCTCTCAGTGCCTGGAGATATTTGGAGTAAAGTTTCAACGCCTTTTTGGAAAATAGGCTTTACAACTGAGGCGACTGCAAGGAAATGAACGTACGGTGTGGGTGATCAGAGCGGTCGTGCAAACCTGGAGCGAAGGAGTAGAAAGCTGGGCTGGAGGACTGCGCCCAGAGCTAGCAAGGAGAAGCAGAGCATGGACCGATACCAGCAGTTGGGTGTGGGGGGTGGGCAGTTGTAACTCGCTCCCCACTTTTGTTGCTCGCTTGAATGAGGTGGGCCGAGATTCCAGACGACTCCTATATCCAGATTGCCCTCCCTATCTCCTTTACTTTCTGCTCTACTCCCCGACCCTGTGAGCCCCCTTTTCACACCCGGAGGAGCAGGGTTCAAGGGAGTATCCACCCTGCCTGCAACATGTGCGAGCTCCTGCTGCTTCTTCTTCCTCCGCTGCGCTCTTTGAAGTGCACACTCAGAGCAGAGTACTTGCAAGATTGTTTTCCTTCGTATGTGTTACTTTTTGCTCCCCATCCATCAGTAGATAGGAGATGTCACGGAAGGATTCGGAACCCTAAAAGGCCAGACTAGTACCTCTCTTCCGAGCTTTTCCCCCTCACCCCCGCCCATTTGCCCACGGACAGTCCCTTTACCATCCCTACCCACTCCTCCAATCTTCCAAGTGTAGCACACCTACAGGGGCTATCTTAATTGTGGGGAAGTCAAAGTAAAACAACTACTAGGACTGTGCACAGAAAAAATAAAAAGAGAGTCAATCTCACCCCACCCCATGCAGTAGATGCACAAAAACAAAAAGAGAAATCAGAATCTGAGCCAACATTTTAGAATCTCCCCTTCTGACTACATTGTACTTTTCAGCTCCTTTCTACTGATGGCTTTGGATCCCTTCAAGGCTTTTTGCACTTCACATGGAATCCCCTGTTTCATTTGCCAGCAATTCTGTCTGCATAGGACTGTACTTCGGGAATTGCCAAGAAGCTGCAGACACCACTCAGTATTGCCAATACAGCATAAGGTTTTGTTCTTCCTCCTCCCACCCCCACTCTTAATGCCCCACCCCCCACTCCGCCACCCCACTCCCAAGCCCTAACCCCAAACCTACACTCCAGGTCTAAGTGGAACAGGAGGAGTTGGAGAGGGAGGCGGGCGGGGGGGGGGGGGGTGGCCGTGGGGAAGGGGGGTGTAGAAGAAAGATCCGGAGAAGAACAAACAACTTCACCCAACTATTTGTTTACATAGCAGGTGGACTTGACGTCAGCTAGGACGCTTTACAGAAAATCATAACAATATCCTGCTCCGCGTTTTCCCCCTCTTTAGGAACTAGGAAAGAGGTGGGGAGGGAAGGGAAGAGAATCTAGTCCCAAAACACTTTTTATGTAGGTGAGGTGGGGGGATATTCTCCCCCTTCTATTTTTTGGGGGTTGGTGGTAAACCATAATAAACAATCCCCACCCAGCAGTCTCTGTAATCCTAGGGAGGAGTCCATTAACACCCCCCCCCCAAGTTCCCCGCCCCCCCCCACCTCTGGCAAGAAAAGGTTGCAGCGAGTGGTGTGTGTACATTTCACATTGCCAATAACACACACACACACACACACACGCTCTCGTGTGCGCGCGCGCGCACATACACACATACACACACATACACTCCGCACACATACACACAGACACGGCTTAGGGAGAGAGGAGAGACAGCGCGAGACAGCGCGAGCCTCCGAGAAAGCGCGAGACACGCCGGCGCGTGTAGCTGCCGCCGCCGCCGCCGCAGCCGCCGCCGCCGCAGCCTCGGAGCTCCCGGCGCTGCCCAGCGCCGCCAGCGGAGGAACGGTCCTAGTTATTTATGCCGCTCCTACGTTCACCGCTTGTAGTTCAGTCCGACCCCCCCAGTGACTCCCGCGGCCGTCCCCTCTCCGCCGCGCGCGCGCACAACACACACACACACATACACACACACACACACACAACACACGCGCGCACGCACGCACATACACACTTCCCCCCTACCCCCCCATTCCAGGCGGCAGCTGCAAAGACTTTGTGCACGGTTGCGTGGGCTGGGGCTTTCGGCAGCTCCTCTCCTCTTCAGGGGTCACCTCCTCTGGACGCCCCGCTCCGCATCTCGCTCTTCTTGGTAAGTTTCTTCTCCTTCACTTTTTCTTAACCCTCTCCCCTCCCCTCTCCTCCACCTTTTCTTAACCCCCCACCTCTTCCAACCCTCCCTGCCATCCCCCCTCCTCCCCCCCCCCCTCAGTACCATCCACCTCCAGCCCCAGACTCCAGGCTGGACTTGACTTTCATCCTCTCCTGCTACTGTTGCAGGAAAGTTTCACCCCAGCGGCTGCTCTCCGCGCCGCGGTGCAAATGTGACATGTGTCAGATTTCGGCTTGGCATCTGGTTCGCGTTCCTGCCTGCCTTCACATCACCACTTGTTGTTGTCTTTTTAAAATTTTTATATGTGATTTGAGGTCGGGAGAGGGGTTTCGTTGCTGTTCGCTTTTTTTTTTTTTAGCATGAATTTTAGCTTTAAGTATGCAAAATGTTGCCTTGCCCGGAGAGACTGTGTTTGAGGAAAGTATGTGTCGAAACACCAGATGTGGGTGTTTACCAGGGTTTGGGGAGGGGAGAGGGGTTTGAATATTGTTTGTTGCTTCTCTCTTCCTATTCCTCTTCTCTCTCTTCTTCCCCCTCCCCCTCCTGAAAAACCAAACTAAGAAACATCTGGTGTTTAGAAGCACACACTTTATGGATCCATTTGTTGACCCTTATTTACTAAACTGCACAAACTGCATGCTTCTCATTATAAGTTAGGAAAACTTAAGCTTTTATTTAAAAGTACTTCTCTAGAAATTTAAAAAGAAAAAGCATAGAAGCAGAAGGAAGGACATTTCTTCCTATCTCAGGAAACCTTGTTAAGTTGAATAAAGAAATTACCTTCCTAACCCAGGAAGCTTTGGGATAACAGCATTTCACCACGACTGACTCTTAATTGCCTTTCCTTAACGGCCCATTTTATCCGTCCCACTATCTTCTTTTTCCCCTTGGAAATTTCTCAGTTTAATTCCTTGTTTATTTGGGGGTTGTGGGTTAGTGTTGCTAAATAAATTTCCCCTCGGTTCTTTTACTAGGTCATCTGAGAGAGAAGCGAAACCCCTTAACGTGTGTTTGTTTTTGGATGTAAGTGAATAGGAAAGAGAGGGAAGAGAATTAAGTTGTGGCATACATCTTGCGGTTGGTACTTTTGTATCCTTAGTCCCCTTCGCATCTCATCAGATGCACGTGCAAATGATGGCGTTCGCCACCCACTCTCACTGGCCAGGGGAGGTTACTACACTGTATTCACGCCGCCTCTAAACGCTTAGCTCTAGCAGGTCCTCAGCTTATGCCACAGCTGTTCTCTCAGCGCACTAATGGAGAATGCTAACTTTGATCCAAATGCCCCAAACAATACACTGATAAGTGGTACGTGAGACTCAGGGAATTTCAGAGGACAGTTAAGTATTGAGGATAGCAGTGTTGACATTTCCTTGAAATTCAGAAGTTGCTGGAGACACTCTGGTGGGGGGGGGGGGCGAGGTATGGAAAATATATATGTTGTGGGGCAGGGAAGCTGAAAGTATTATTATGAGACTCTGAAGTCTTAGTAAGTCACTTTTGGGTTTGGTGTTTCCTGACTGAAACAGATAGTAAAATTGTAAAGTTTGAAGTTTTCTGTAAGCAGAATCAAGCCTAGAGATGACTCAACAGTTGTAGACATTAGTCATAGTTAGGGAAAATGTATAGAATATTGCATAATTTAGGAACTAGATCAATCTTAGTTTTCATTAAGCATTCTCTCCACAGATTTTAAACAATTAATGGGCAGCTGTTCTCTACAATAATTTTTTTTTAACACAGTCTCTCCACATGTTGAGTTTCAATCAGTTTCTGAAGGATTGCACTTTAAAAAAAAATACTAGTTTCCTAACAGGTGGTAAGACAATCAAAAAAAACGAGGTCCTTTTTGACCTTTCCTGACATTTTATAATGGAACTGTTTTCAGAGAGGAACAAGAGCGCATGAAAGGAGTTTAGGTATAGTTGTATTAGGACACATATATGTGGGTGGGTGGGGGTGGTATTTATCTAAATATATAGTTGAAGTGGAAATCAGATTTTTTTTTTCACAGTGGGATACTTTTGGTGAAAAGAGATTAAAAAAAAATCTTACTCTGTCTACAAGATGAAGGCAGAAACAGCAGGTCAACAGGAGGTAGAAAATGAGTATGAGCATGTTAAGTGGTGGAAGTGGAAGTTTTCCAGCTGGAAGTATTCAGAGAGCTTTACTTTTTGAAAGCAAAAGTTTGCCTGGAAGGCATACTTTTTTTTTTTGGCATGCTCTTGTAGATCTATTAATTTGATTAAAGAGTAGAAACTAGAAGAGGTGTGTATAATAGTGTGTCTGTGGTATTTGTCAAAATTAAGACAAAAAAGATTAGTTTGGAGATACTTTGCTCTTGAAGTTTGGCACTGTAGCAGACAGTAAAGCTAAGGTCTTCTATTTTATCAAAAATGCTATTTATCATTACTGTCACTAAGAGTTTTGGAAAAGCTGTTTTTTCTCATTGTGGCAACTTTGGAATTTAAAAAACTCAATATTTGGATAACATTGCTAAACTAATCATATCACAGACTTCTAGGTTAGTATTATGTACCATAATTGACTCTACTACTGTCTAGATGAATAAGCTATGTGCGCTAAGAAATGTAATTTGGATTTTTAGATACCTAGATTTTTTTTAACAAAAGATAACAGTCCTAGTAGGTCCTTAAAGGAATGAGTATTGAACTATTACTACTTAAAGTTGAGCAAAAGGAATATCTCATATTTTAGGTTACATTGAGGTCACTAAATCTTTAAAAAGGAGGAAAAAACCTGAACACATCCTTCTGGAAGGTAAGTGGAAAAGGGGATGATATTTAGTTTTGTTTTAAGAGGTCATTACAGAAGTATACTTTTAGACACTATGGTAAAAGACTTTTTAGGTGAATAATGAAAAAAATCCACTACCTAAATGCAATAACATTTTTATGTCTATATTATTAAAATGTTAATAGAATATATTTAATTTGTAATCAAAAATAAATTTGAGAAAATCCACAGATTGATAGATCAGGGAAAGGATTTAAATAACCATTGTAGACTGTTTAAAATTGATTCTGTTATATTTTGCCTTTTAAGCTGGAATTGAACATCATTTTTTAAAATAGACTACATAACCTCAAGTGCATGCTGGAGAGGCCTTCAGTTATATTATGCTTTCCCTGTGCAAAATTGATGTTAGTACATGAGTTTTGCTTCCTTACACTGATAATGTACTGGTTTTACTGAGGTGGAGGGGAATTTGTGTTGTGGTTTTTTTCCCCTTCTGGACATATCAAATAAAGGAAAAAAATTGTTGACTGAGGATCTAGTCTACAAATAATACAGAGTCCTTTTATAGTAAAAGAAAATTGTGGATACTGTTGCACTATTAGAGTTAGTGTATATAAATCTATTCTGCTGAGAGGTTTCATTCCCATTGTATGAAGGAATTTTTTTTTACACAGAAAATAAACAATTATGTGTAATGTAGCCTAATTAGAATTATTCCTTATGAGAAGCATATTTAAATATGTGAAAATAGATGTTGTTTCATACTAGAAAATACTGTGTTTTGTTGTATTGAGAAAAATAGAATAACCATGGCAATGTAATGAATGTAGCAAGTCATCTTTACTGTGTATTCAGTTGTTTTTCTTCTCCGAGAAGATAAGAGTAGAGTGCAAAATTTTAATTATGTTAAGAGACAATTACATGTGATCTTAAAGGATTTATACTTAGTGCTGTATCACCCTTGCATATTTTCTGTGTTGACAGACTTTATGTTAGAACAGCTATATTTTGCTTCTAACAGAAAACTGAGTGATGGAAGTCCCAATGTGTTTTCTGCTTCTCAAAATGAAATAATGAAGAGGTCATTTTACTTGTGTGAAGAAGTGTATTAGGATATAGGTCACTAAGAAGTATTCAGTGTGTGATTGCTAATAGACAGAAATGCAAATCGGAGTTAAATTTATAAATGCTATCAGTTACATTGCAAAAACTGAATACTAATTTTTGGTATTCTCAGCATCTACTTGATTATTTTCTCAATTTGGTGATAGCTAGTAGTGCTAGTCATGTAAAGAATATTGACTGTTTAATCTCGTATTGATGGTTAACTCACTGTCCCTTGTTTTGGGAAAAAAAATAGCTTTTCTTTAATTTAGATTGAACCATGTAATTATAGGATTATAAACTAAGAACAGGCTTTAACTATAACCTAGTCTTATACATATATCTAATAAGTCCATAGCATTCAAATGAAACTTCACCAAACCCATTACAGAAAGATGATTATCTATATACTTAGAGGTCTTTTGGGAAGACAAACTGTCTTAAATGTCTTTGAAACACTCTAGTGTCTCTCTCACAATCCATAGACTTCCTAATTCCTTCCCTAAATTTCTTGTGCCGTAAGTTGCTTTTATTTTTATTCCATTCTTATGGAAGGAAAGCAGCTTCTTGCCTATTTCTGTATCTCTTAATATACTTGGATTGTTGTAGTGTCTCTTCTTATATCCTTTTCTTCCCCAGGTAATACAACTTGAGTTTCTTTCTATTTTCATAGGGTTGTCTTATGGAACTTCCCACAGAGTATTTCTTCTCTGTTTCAGGATCTCAGATTGGACTTTGGTAAAAGTATTACACAATGTTGGATGAAATGGTGACGAAAAAGCAGTTTTACAGTTCTTACAAACTGTATTCTTTTAGCATAGGTGAGCAGAAACTGATGTACAGAAATTCATTATCACCGAACTTATGAACCTAGAAGTGGCATTTTATGAAAAATCATATTAGAGATTTCTAGTTATCTTCATGTTACAAAAATATATTCTTCAGTTTGTTAATTTATACCTGCCTTTTGATTTATTACCTCTACTATGTTTCTACATGTTTTCTGCTGATCTGCCCAGATCAGCGTACATTTCTAAAGATGTGCAACTTCCACACAGTTTAAGGAAATGGATCTGAACATTTATTTTAAGATAATATTGTGGAGCCATCTTTAAAGAAGTTGAGAGATTGTTCAACTTAAGCATATTGTCAGTATTTTTCCTTGAGATCTTTTTAACTTTTGTGACAAACACAAAAGTATGTTCAACTACTTTATATTTAGATATAAAGACATTTTGAGTAATTTAATATGGAAAAATAATTTTATAACAAGTATTTGATTTTTTTAAATACTTGCTGCATTTTAAAATGTCTTTTTATCAAGTATTGGCCATAGTTATTTTGAGGAGACTGTAACTCCAGTTTTACAGTGTAAAACCAATAAAGATGAGTTTACTATACAGAAAATTTCTGTTTAGTCAGTTTATTCATTTGTTCATTCCATAAATATTTGACCATTTTATACATAGCATTGTACTAAACATGGGAGGGGCATGCAAACACAAACACAGTCTCGCCCTCTAGGAACTTATAATCTAGTTGGGGAGATAAGGGATAGAAATGAAATAGTTACATGAGTAAAAAATCACAGATGATTAAATGCCAAAATAGTTGATACAGAAAATTCTATATCATAAATGAAAAATATTTATTAGCAACGCTGTTATGTAAGAAGAACTATGCCTGTGTCACCTTTCCCCCCATCCTCTTATGTAGTTGATGGTTGATTATGAATCTTAATCTTGACTCGTTTTGAATTTGTGGAATTTGTTTATACATTGTAAATTAATAGACTTGTTAAAATTTACAATTTATAATAGTTATTTTGAAAGCTAGACTTTCTGCCTTAGTGAGAAAATGCATTCATCTATCATGTAGAACATCAAAGGGAATGTAGTGTGGTGGGAAGTACACTGAAGTAGCAGTCAGAAGACCTGCTAGTCTGGACAGTATTGCTAATTGATTCTTGTGCAGGTCATTTCTTTTCTAAATTGAGGGGTGTCAGACTAAGTCTCTTCCAGTTCTTAATTTTCCATTTTTCTCATAAAGATGCTAAACAGTAACCAATCCAGGATCATTTATGAAATTATACACTGTATGTTCTCTTACATTCATCTGTTGATGACTGCTTTTTAAATTCAGTCTTCCCCCACCTGTGCAACTGGCATTGTTGAGATAAATCATAGTTTCTTAGTACTTTGAGAGACATAAGCACGTTTCCATTTTGACATTCCTTGAATTTGGGATTGTACATTTATTTTCATTAGCGTGACAATGAAATTTATATATTAGAAAAGTATGTTGCTGCTAAGGAAATGAATACCCTAGAATTTATAAGCTTTCAACATTATTAAGTTATTAAGTTTTCATTTTCTCCCAATTTGTTTTAGAGGAAGTATTTTAGATTTCTAAATAGAATTCTAAGATTTCTTTTTAGTATTTTTGTTTTAAAACTTCTCTAAGCAGAAGTCTCAGTTAAGTGAGAATAGTCCATCAGCATTTTGCTAAAACTTTTTATTATGTTTGGAACTTTTATTTGAATGCCTTAAAATGATGCTGTGTGATGCGATTTAGACTTTATTGATAATATGTGGGTTTTCATTTCTTTTCTCAGTCATTTTGTTTTTTGTATTATCTTTAATGGCCTATTTTTTATCAGTTTGGGAAAATTTCAAACACAAAAGTTACATTTTTTGGTTTACAATTGTTTTCAACTCTAAGAAGGAATGAAAGACTTATGAGTAGGAGAAAAATCAATGGTACTTATATCTGAAGAAAGATATTTGTAGTTTTTCAGTAGCAGGTGTCTGGGGAAGGAGCTTTCTAATTTGAATATTCACACTAACAGAAAATACTTCATGTTTTTTTTCTTTTCATATGATCTCTACGTCTCCACTAAAGTCCTAAATGCATAACTTCAAAATGACCCTGGGTTTTTGAAGGATTTGCCAGCAATGCATAGATTCCACTAGGACCAACCAAGTCGGAAAAACTGAGTATAGGCCCCAGTGATGAGTTCTATATCAGGTGTGTGTCAGGATCAGTTCAGCTAAGGTCAGAGGCTCATCTTCAGGTTAGCTGCAGGGTGACAAATTTTTCCTGGAACTTATAAAAACTGTCCACTGTAACATTTTATGTCAGTGGAAGGAGTTATCCATACTGACAAAATAACAGATGCTTGAAAAGTAATGTCCCTAAGAATCTTCTTCCTATTCCTAATCCTTTTCCTCATTATTTCCACATCTGAATTTTTTAGCCTATCTGAATTATTTTAATTTCTTTCCTTCTTTTTTAACTGTCCTTTGCTCTCAACCTTTTACCTTCTTTATTCTCTCCAAAGTATATTTCAAAATAACCTCTTTGTCCCACACTTTTAACTAGCTTTTCTTTTTAATTCTGTATGATCATAGCCAGTCATAAGTTCCTGGCAGAGTTGTGGTTCAAGTCTTGTGTCTGAAAGACACATTGGCATCATGACCATGGGCAAGTCACTTAGTATCTCCGTGGAGGCAACTCTTAACTACTTAGGATGCAGAGAAGGTAGGAACTTGTGTTGGTCCAGAAATTTACTCACTTGGTAGAATTCTCTAGTGTAATGAAATCATAGCTCCCATCCCTTCCCCTGTGTCCTAACTCTGCCCTCACTGATGTCTTACTACTGTTAGCAAAAGAGTCTGTTCATTCTTGATTTAAAGCCCATCCATTAATGAGTCTATACTGCCACCTTTATCACCCATAGTGATGAGTAGTTGGCTTGCTTTTTTTTTCCTCTTCTGCTTCTTTTCATTACATGTCTTTTGGCGGGGGGGTGGTGGGGTGGGGTGGGGGGGACGAGGGAGCAGAGAACCAAAACTTCATTTCACGTTGGCCAAGTTACTTCCTTTTAGCTTCCAATAGCTACTTAAAAATCCCATTTCATCCAGGAAATACCACCTAACTAGCTGATCAGAGTAAGGATTTTCTTCTTTCAGTGTTCTATGGCCACACCCCATCTATAAATGGACAGTTATACTCTATGAGCAGCAGCAGTTCAGGAAAGTTGAGTGTATAAACATTTTAGTGTTGTCACCAAATAAAATTTGCAGCAAAGCTAATTTGACACATCCAATGATACACATAATTACTGTTGCCCTTTATTGTAATTAAGTATAAATTGTAAATCTTGTAAATTAGTGTAATCAGTGTTAACTTTATAGAATTGTAGGGAAGAGATCATTTCATTCTTGATGGATGAAGGAGGTGCTCTGCTATTTCTCTTGATGGTCCCTGGATCCATTATCGAGGAAAATTATCCAGCTCTTTTGCAGAGTAGAGACATGTTTAGTCACAGCATTTTGGGAGTTGGGTCTTATGAATTCCCCTTCCCTTACCCAGGGCTTAAATTGCCCAGGTCTCTAGTCTTAAACAGATTTGGCTAAGTGGTTAAATTTGTTGGAAGGCCCACCTATCTCAATCAAAAATTCTATTCTCTTAGGGTAGATGACTAATCATTTTCCTTTTTTTTTTTAACACCTATCACTAAGGTATGGTTGACTTATAGGTATCATTTCCCCCTCTTTTTCCAACCATTTTTGGGAGGTATTTGAGCAAATGAATATGTTATTGAAGGTATTTCAGGCAGTAGTATTGGAGAAATAGATAATGAAGATTTTGGTGGCAAAGTGACAGACACCTTGTCTTCCTGAGAGAGAAGGGAAGGAGGAAGAGCAGGCAAGAATTTAAATGGAGATTCTCTGGTGCTCTTTCACCTTTTTTTGTTGTTGTTTGTTTATCTCCTTCTATGTTATGCTCCTCCCTAACCACTTTTCTCCCATCTAGTTGAACACAATCAAATGTGTGAAGGATCTCAGCTACTGTCCAATTTAACATAGTTCTTCTGAGTCCCATAGAGAGGAAGGGATGGGCTTTGCTCAGTGTCATTCAGCTACTAAGTGGGAGAGTCAGGATTCAAACCCAGATCTTCTTAATTGCTTTCAGTACTCTGTGAATTATAGCAAGCCATTTTGAGGGTTGAGTCCTTCTTAAAGGTGTTTGGATTAAGGAAATACTACTATACTTTGCTATGCTGTTAACATTTCTTTCACTTTTTCTCAGCTTATTTCCTACAGATGGAAGACTTGGAAAAAAATTCGGATTTGTGACCTTCCATACTAGTTGTGATCAATTGATGCCAGGATGCTATACATTTAAAGCCTTGAAATAATTTGTCATCGCCATTTTGGAACCTTTATGCCAACTCTTTTCTTCTTTTTTTGCCTCTTCAGACAAAATATTTTTTACATGACTGAAGTACTCCCTTGACATTCCTGTAGACCTTCCCCTTCCCAAATGTTTGCTTTTCTTCTTTTCCTTTAAAAATTTCTCTTCTCTGAATGCACAGTAGCATTTAAGTATCAAGGGCACTAGCGGGATATAGTAATTCCCACTCAGGTGTGGATTATCCTTCATTCTCCCAGTGGCTATTTATTTGTTAAAGTAAATGAAGTTCTATTTGGAGAATTTGTTTGGAAGATATTTGTGATTGAGCCTCCTTTCCTTCTGTAGTTTGTCAGAATTTAAAAGTATAACATTATCCACCTCTATCCCCAACACACATACTTTTGGGAAGAAATCCATAAGTGCCAGTTTAGATAAAGAATTGAGCCAGTTTCCATAGGCATGCCTTTTCTAACTCATAAAAAATTTCCCAATTAGTCACAATAGAAATGAGGAGGGACTCACAGAGTTTAATAGGATTATTGAAGTGGCTAAGTGACAAGATTGGAGACAGGCAACTTGATACATGTAGAGGCTTGGAGACTTCCCTAGACTTGTGAAAAACAAAAAGGTTCAAAAGCATATTAGGTAGGTATAGACTTTAGTGGAATTATATACTCTGAATAAACTTGATTGTTGAAATTTCCCTTCCCAATAGAATGTTTTATGTGGGTTTATTTCATAGATTTCATTTGTTTCCCATTGACTGAAGAAGACAGCTATCATGACCTCAAATCTTTGTTGCAGGTTAAAATTACCTAGATCCTTCAACCAATGCTCATATGGCATGGTTTCCATTTCCTTCAAAATTTTGGTCATCCTTTCTAAAATATAATCAGTACTGAATGCAATATTTTAGATGTGATCCATGACACAGTAAAACTATCACCACCTTAATTCTGGATTTTACACTTTTCTTTATCCTTCCCACAATAGCCTGTTTGGCTACTGTGTCATGCTATTGACTTGTTTTGAGTCTACTAAAACTTCAAGGTCTTTTTAAAAATAATTTTTATTTAGCCACCACCGTACTATTTTGCCCTACTGTGGTTGATACTTTAAACCCATATCAGACATTAAAACCTTTCACTGTATTTTTCGGATCTTGGTTCTTTCATCTAATGTGTTAGATATCTCAACTAGTTTTATGTCACTTGAAGATTGGGTAAGTATGCCATCATGTCTTCATCCAAAACATTGTTTTAAGTGTTGACCAGTACAGGGTCAAGCAGAGATTCCTTTGCCACATTATTGGATAGAATTCCTTCTGAGTTGGTATCTACCTCCCCAAGACTTCTTTTGGGGTCTGGTCATTCATTCTGTTCTGAATCCAGCTAATTGCATTTTGTTAAGGAGAATAGAAAAGCACATTTTGTGAACTGCCTTGATAAAATCCAAGTATATTGCCTCACATTGTCTTGATGTTTGTCTAGCAGCCCTGTTGTACACAGGAATAAAGGTAGTTTCTCATAGCTTATCCTCACTGAGGTCTTGCTGGCTCTTAGTGGCAATTGCTTGCCTATCTAAACGATTACAAATTATTTCTTTAATAATGTTATAGAATTTTATGAGAAGAAAAGTTGCACTAGCCACACTTTATAGATACTACCTTTTGTCTTGTGGGGCTGGGAGTGGAGGAGGTGGAATCAGGACACTTGTCCATCTCTACTCTTTATTGAATGTCTCATTGTGTTGGAGCTAGCTGCTTTTTCTTAGCCATCTCCTCCCTTATTTTAGGTTTTAATTCCTGTTAACCCTTTTAAAAAAATCTCTTTCCTCCAAAGGTCATCTTCTTTCTTGTCAAAGAAAATAGAATCAAAATAATAATTGAATAGTTTTACCTTCTTTCCATTGTTCATTGTTTTGTAAAGGAAGCAGGCCCAACTGGCAACAGTAATACTGCTGTATCAATTCTGTGCTTCATTTAACATGTTATAAATAATTCATCTTTCCACAATATTTACCTTGGTAACCTTATCTCTTGCCTTTTGTTCCTGGTTGTTTTAAACTATGGAACTCAGTGCAGTGTTGGGCTATATACTTGGCAGAGTTTGTTTTTAAAAGCAGACCTCCACCCCAACTCTCAGACTCTTTCCTTTCCACTACCATGAATGTCGTAGATAGATCTAATCCCATTAGATTGTGAGGTTCTTGAGGGCAGGGACTCCCTTTGGCCCCTTTTTGTATCTCTAGCACTTAGCACAGTGCCTGGCACACAGCATGTGTTTAATCAGTGTTGATTGATTGATTGATGTAGCCTTGGAGGCTGACTCTGCATTAATAGGGACTGGAGTTCAACTCCACTTGACAGTGCAGTATAATTCCAGAAGGGTCAGCTAAACTTTTCAAACTTTACAAAATGTTTGAGCTTATGAGCATTACTTTATCAGTTATGAAGTTTCCAAAGGATACCTTTCCTTCCTTGCTTCCTTCCTTCCTCCCTTCCTTCCTCCCTCCCTCCCTTCCTTCCTTCCTCCCTTCCTTCCTTCCTCCTTTTCTATGCCCTATCTATGTGATTTCAAATGCTATTTTACATACTTATGGTAACCATACCATTGCTCTTTTTTTAAGGGCTTTTTCAAGCTTGCTTTCCTCATACCTTTTACAACCATGATTTTATAATCCAAGGAAGGAACAGAGCTCATTACAAAGATACTGTATTATTGCCTTGCGTTATTGGTTTTCACTGACCTATCATCTTTGATCTGCTTCCTAATTGTGCTTTGAATGCTTTTTCCTTAGTATTACATTCCCACTGGGCAGGAATCATGCCAGATATTGTATTATAGATGTTATGGCACTGAAGAAATATTTACTTTTATTACTCTGTTTATAAGGATGTCATTGTTATATCTGGGCCACATTGATCCAAAAAAGTGTACTTTTCTTAATTTAGGAGTTTCTTCAGTTAAAAGGTTTTTTTTGTTGTTTTTTGTTTTTTGGAGGGGGGAAGGCAGGATAATTGAGGTTAAATGACTTGCCCAAGGTCACACAGCTAGTAAGTGTGTCAGATGTCTGAGGCCGGATTCAAACTCAGGTCCTTCTGACTTCAGGGCCAGTGCTCTACTCACTGCGCCACCTAGCTGCCCCAAAGGTTTTTTTTTTTAAGTAAGTACAACTTAATACATTTAGTATATACTGAAAAATAAAATAGAATCTATCTGTGTGTAAAAATTAATATAGTTGTTTTACCTAATAATTTGGTTGATATAATTGGATGGAAATAAGATTTTTACCCAAATAGGTTACCACTTAAAAAGTAGAATATGAGTGACTCATCTTTTGTCTGTTAAATATTTATGAAATGATAAAAAGTAAAAAGTTTAATGTCTGCATAAATTTATGTTTTTATATATTTATGATATTTCTGTTTTTAAGATATTTCCTTTTTATTATTGAATGTTGATTCCTTCTCTCTAGAAATAAGGCTCAATATTTTGAATGTCAGATTTTTTATTTTGGATTATTAATTACATGTCATCTTAATTATACTCTGACTTCTTATTAAAATAGCTGTAACCTCTTCATCTTTTGGAACATATTTCAGTTTTACTTTTTAAAAGACAACTACTTTAAAAATGCTTATTTGTGTCATAATTCCTTGGGGAGATAATTTAGAACTAGAGCTGTCACTTCTTTTAAACAAAATTTTACATGCCTCTCAACTTTGTTTTGGTGTAGAAAGAGATGCAAATCCCACAAAAAAATGAGAGACATTTTTTAGATATTGATCCATTAAAATTAATATTTAGTTTGTCCCCATTGTTTAGTGTCCGTATTGTCTTGTCTATCTTTCCTAATCCTCTACCCCACCCCTCATCCTCTTTTTACTACCTTGGAATTGTGAGATTTTTTTCTTCTTAATTATCACCTGTTTTATTGACTGAGGGAAGAAGCAGTCAATAGACATTTATTAAGTGCTTATGAGGGTTTGGCATGTGCTGTGCTAAGTGCATAGGGTAAAAAAGTAGGGCAAAAATGTCTGTTCTTGAGGAAGGGGGGGAGGAGGACGATGACAATGACGATGACAAAGACGACGACTACTGATGGTCATGGTAGTGAGGGTTGTGCGTTAGATGAAAGCTACATTCTTTAACTGGCCATTTGTTACTTGGCCTGTGTAAGGAAGTCTGTGTGCCAGGCACTATGCTAAGCATTGGGAATATAAAGAAAGGCAAAAAACATTAACTTTGTTCTCAAGGAACTCCCTCTTTAATAGGGGAGAGAAAATGCAAATAACTGCATACATCTAAGACATATACTGTGCAAACAGGAGGTCATCTTAGAGAGAAGAGCTGGGCTGAGGGCAGAGAAAAGTCTCCTGAAGATCTGTGAGATCTGCCCCGTCTTGAGAGAACTTTGGAGTTAGAGATGAGGAGAGAGAGATTCTCAGGCACGGGGCATAGCTATGCCAAATATTCAGAGCCTGGAGAAGTGTCTTTAGGAACTTTAAGTAGGTCAGTATAGCTGGATTGTAAAGTTCCTGGAAAGCAGTACAGTGTAAAAAGTCTGGGGAAGGTAGAAGGGCCAGGCTGGGAAAAGAGTTAAATGCCAAACAGTATTATATATTTGATCCTGGAGGTAAAAGGGAACCATTGCAGTTTGTTGAATAAGGGAGTGACATGATCAAACCTGTGCTTTAGGAAGATCATTTTGATAACTAAGTAGAAGATGGACTGGAGTAGGGAGAGACTTATAGAGGGAGACCAAGAAGCAGGCTATTAAGTATTTCTGGGCAAGAGGTGATGAGATACCCTGTATTAGGGTGATGGCTGCAAATGGAGAGAAGGGGATAGTCTGATGTTTTGAAGGTAAAAATGAAAAGATTTGACTACTTGCCTTAGAGGGCTACAAATAGGAAATAGAGAAGAATAATGAAGTAAATTAATGATGTGGTGGGGTAAACAGAGCGCTTTAAAAGTTGTTTCCATACTTCTGGCTAAAAGGATGGAGGAAGGTGAGAGAAAGATTGTGTAGACAAAAAGATTGTTTCAGGGAACACTGCCTCATATTGGGAAGATGCTAATTAATTGGGCCTCCTTTTCTTCCAAGTAGTGGTCTCTAAAGTTGGGGTTGTGGCCTTGACACCAAGGGAAGTTGTGATAAACCAATCAGAGGCTGGGAAGATGAATCACATCTCACCCATGATCGCTAATCATGGACTTGTTTTCAGGACAGCTCTACTAACCCCTTCATTTATTAACCTTGTCACTAAAGAGTGCTTTGCTCTGTCCAGGTGGTTATAACAATCTCAATCCAGGCACCTGCTCTAACAGTGCAAACAGAATTCCCATTCCCTGCTAACTCAAGGCTGCTGCAGGTACCTCTCAGAGGGTGGGCTTGGAACTCTGGGACAGTGGCAGGTAAGACCTCCACACACTCCACCTTCCCCACTTTGAAGGTTTGTTTTTGTTTTCCTTTTGTCAGTGGAAAAGAGTGAGTAGCACAAGATGAACAGGAATGGATGGATTGAGATAGGCCTTGCTCATCTAAGTACATTATCTTTCCCCTAACTCTCTTCCCTGTATCTATGGAGAGAACTACTGTCTTCCCAGTCTCCATCAACCTCATCTTTATTCTCAACTCCTCACTCAACTGAAATTGTTCTCTTCAAAGTTACCACTGATCTCTTGACTGACAGATTTAATGGCCCTTTCTCAGTCTTCATTATTCTCAGCCACTGCAGCAAATATTCTCTTTCCAGAATACTTAACACTCTTCTCCCTCAGTTGCTAAAAATGATATTACCTATAAAAACTGTTATTTACACACTTAAGCTTAGAAACAGATTTTTCTAACTTGTCTCAGGAACAAATAATTGACTTCGGAAAAGATGGAAATTAAAAAAAAACCCAACAAAAAAACTTTTGCATAATTGATGGATGTGATTTTAAAATGATGATTATTTAAAACATTTATGCATTTCTTTCATTTGTAGATATATATGTTTGTGATGCATTTTTATACTATGAGAGCTATTAAAACCCAATATCTGTTTAACTAGGTTTTTTTGATTACTTCCGCTGATAGAGATCTCACTGTCAAGACAATCAGTTCCACTTTTTCACATCTCTGATTATTGGGAAGTTTTTCCCATATAACTAGCCTGTGAATACCTCTCTAACTTCTACCCATTGGTCTTAGTTATGCCTTTGGGGACAGCAGAAGAAATCTAATCTTTGTTCTATACAATAGCCCTTCAGATGGCTGTTTCCCCTGAATCGTTTCTTGTTCCCCCGAATCTTTTCTTCATTAGGCCAACATTTTCAGGGAAAGATCACTTGACCTGAAGTCAGAAGACTTGGCTTTCAATTCTGTGTCTTCCCCTGTCTCTGTGACATAGGATAAACTGTTGAACTTTAGTATGCCTCATCTTCTTCACCTGTTAAATGAAGTAGTATCATCATTAAGGTCTTTAAGAATGTAAGTTTTAATCATTCAATGAGTCTGAGTTCCTTAAACTCATCCTCTTATAGCATGGTTTTGAGTTTTCTCACCAAGCTAGATCCTGCCATGCTCTTAACATCCTTCTATAAATGAGATACTCAGAAGTTAATACAGTACTTCAGGTAGGGGCTCATGAGGGCAAAACAATGGGATTGTCACCTCCCTTACATTATACCTTATGGTTCTGTTAATGTGGATTATATTCATGTTAGTTTTTTTGGCGGCTATTTTGTATTGTCTTCTTATGTTGAGTTTGCTGACTACTAAGTTATGCTCTCTTTCTTCTGCATGAAATGCTATGTAGCCCCAGCTTCCCTGTTGAGTACATGTGAAGCTAGATTTTAATCCTTCTTAAATTTCACCTTGTTAAATTCAGCCTATCATCACAACTCACCAGTAACCTTTTGGATTCTGACTCTGCCGTCGACAAACTTGCGATTCCTCCCGGATTTGTGTTACCCACAAATTTGGTAAATTAAAGTCATTGAAGTCTCAGAAGCTGTAAGTTGGAAGCTAGGATTTAGGTGACCTTTAGGAAGAAGTAGGCAGCATCTTTGCTCTATAGCTTCACCCCTTTGGCAATGACTAGCTTAGAACTAAGCTAAATGGATTAAGTATTCATCAAAGGGACATTGTTTGAAATTTGACTTGGAAATTCCCACTTTCAAATTAAAAATAAAACCTAAGATCTATAGAAATGTCTTTTCATGTTTGGCTTTGCCACAACCCAATTGCTGCCATATTGAAGAGCTTACTAATCACACAGCTGATTGGTAGAATTGGGTTTAGAATTCAAGCCTCTTGTCATTAGGTGTTTACTCAGGGAAACTGTGTGATGTAATGTAAAGAACAGCAGACTAGATGCCCAAAGATGTGGCTTCAAATCTTGGTTCTGCCTTTTTCCGTGTGACCTTGGGCAAGTCATTTATCTGGCCCATAATTTTCAGCTGTAAAATAAGAATATAGAATGTCAACATGAAGGACCAGTAACTCCAAGACTGTGAGGTGATTTTGGTACTGAAGACTTTGGCTTCGCCATGAGCTTTTAATATGTTTTCTGGTAGAAGAAGAACCAGTTCCAGTGTATGTACATCTTGGAGCTCATAGAAGAGAGTAAAATAATAAACCTGGCTGGAAGAGGAGAATGAATGAGTGGCCTTCAGAGGCTAATGAAAATCCTTGTCATCTAAAGTCTATGCTTCAGTATACAAAGACCACCTCCTGCTAAACTTACCAATTCTAGCTCTCCACCAGGTTCAGGTTTTAGATGCCATATCATTTAGGATTTTTTCCCTTCTAGTTAAAAAATGTTAGCTCTAAGAACAATTCTGCAACAACAGTTTTTCTGGTGAACACTCCTGGTTGTTCTGTCTCAGCTGGAACGTGTAGGGTAGATGACTGAAAAGATGAAGAACTCCAAGAGTAGAGTGTTCATTCCTTGTGTTCCCTGCTTCCTTGCTTTGGGAAGATCCATAGTACACACCTAGAAGCCTATTTTCCTTTTTTTAGAATTTCAGAGCCTTGGTCTTTTCTTTTTGACTCTTAGGTTTGTTTTCTGGGCTCTCTTATTACCCCTCTGATGGGAAGAACTGTTAGACTGATATCCCTTTTCTTTAAAAAAAAAAAAAGTCACTCCCCTTTCTTTTACTGCTTATCTCCTTGGTTTAAACATCTATGACTCACAATTCCTCTGTAACTTCAAGTTGTTGTTTTAAAAATGCAATCCCTTCCTATTCTCATTATTTTTGATTTTTCTTTTGAAGATATAGCAGAGGGGCATTTTGTATGAAATCTATCCTTTATAGTTTTGAGGTTTAATAAGATTCATTGATTATTGGAATTTTTATTCAATTTATGTTTGAATTATTTAAAAAATTTGGTTATGCCATTGAATTGTCATTTGGGGGAATGTTAACTCCTTTTATCGTATTACACAGCTATATCACTTTGGTAGAGAGTCAGGATCAAGCAGGCTTTT
Source organism: Trichosurus vulpecula (assembly GCF_011100635.1). Lineage (NCBI taxonomy): Eukaryota > Metazoa > Chordata > Mammalia > Diprotodontia > Phalangeridae > Trichosurus > Trichosurus vulpecula. The sequence continues at coordinate 137,644,790 of NC_050577.1, read as the reverse complement.
GGGAAGCAGAAAAAAGTTTGAAACTAAGCATTTATGAAAAACACAGGCTGATCTCTTTTAGAGTTAAGACAACATGAATTGAAATATTTATGATTCGGGGCATAGCCATATGAGAAAACCCAGACAGGGCTGTGGTTTCTTTATAGTACTTACAGTATTTGCATGACCCCCCCCCCCCAAAAGGAAAAGTACAAAAGATCTAATGTAGTCAGGTGTGCAGATGCTGCTGAGATGTGCATAGCTCATGAAGTGTTATATTTTCTCTCAGAATCAAGAAGTTCTCAATTATTTGTGTGAAAGTATTAAAAGTGGATGAGTGAATACAGATAAAGAGAAAACTAGTGATTATCATATGTAAAGTATAGGAAATGTCATGTAGATGATGTCGAGTAAAGGAAATTGAAAACAGGAAAACAATTTTATAAGACTCAGTCCTGCTTCATTTCTCTAGTCTCTTCCCCTTTTGATCTATTCTTCTTAAAGCTGCCAAAATAATCTTCTTAAATGCTTAGGTTTGACCATGCCACTCTCTTTGCACAAATGCCCTTAGTATCTGCCTGTTGTTTATGTTAGATGGAACTTAAAGAGCACTTTAAGGTTTGCAGTGTACTTCATATATATTATTTCATTTTATCCTTATAGCAACCCTGTGGGGCTAAGTTCTATTATTTACTCCCATTTTACAGATGAGGAGGCTAAGACACAGAGAAACTAAGTGATTGTCAAGGGTCACAGAGTGTGTGAGGCAGGATTCTAACTCAGGTCCTCCTGACTCCGATTCTGGCACTCTATCCACTGTGCCACCTAGCTTCTTTGCATAGAATGCATAGAGTTTATAGAATAGAATACCAAGGCTTGAGCTAGATATTTAAGGAACTACCAGTTTAGTTCCAATATACCTTCTGAAGGACTATTCTTTTCATTTACTTTAATGTCAGATTGGACTACTTGTTATGTCTTGCTGTTATCCTGTACTCTACCTTACAGATCTTCCCCATCCCTGTAATATATTTTCTCCTTCTTTTGATCCCTTTGTCCTTTCCAGGCTTAACTTAGATATCATTCTCCCTGGAAACCATCCCTGATATTTCCATCTAAAAGTAAATTTTCCCTTTCCAAGTTTTGGTAAAGCAGAGGTTCTAAACCTGGGTTCAGTGAGCTTAAGATATATTTTTAATAAATATTATTTCAATATAATTGGCTTCCTTTGTGATCCTATGTATTTTATTTTATGCATTTAAAAATATGATTCTGAGAAAGGGTTCATAGGCTCCATCAGACCGCCAAAGAGATCCATAATCCCCAAAAGGCCAAGAACCCTTGTCTTTTTGTATCATCTTCTTTGCCTCATTGTATTATACTTCATATAATAATTATTTTTGCATGCATTGTATCCCTTCAATAAATTTTATAAGCTTCTTGAACTTAGGCATGGTGCCTTCTACATTGTTGGTGAAACTAAATGTTTGCTGAATTAGCATATGTGTAATTGTTTTTTAGAATGTGGAGTTATTGAAATATTAATTTGCTAAAAATTTAAATTTGCCAGGAAAGGTCAAATTCATTTAAAAAATTTGTTATTCTACAGAACAACACGCTCCCCCTGCCTTGAATCTGCCCTCAAAACAAAAAGGAAAAGAGCTAGGCAAAACCCACTAACAAACCTCTTGGTCCCTTGTGTTTTCTGTGGAACCTGTACTAGTCATCACACGTAATCTGAATTTGGCTGCCTTTTTAGAAGATGGTTTTTTTCTTCCTGTTTTGTAGTCCTTGTGTGCTCTGCATGACCAGCTCATTCATATTTTCTCATGTTTCTTTGTATTCCTCATATTCATAATTTCTTATGGCACAATAGTATTCCATTATATTTGTATTCAGTACTTTGTTTCGCCAGAATCTAGTTGATGGACATCTACTTTATTCCCAGTATTTTGCTACCACAAAAAGAGCAGCTGCAGATATTTTGGCATGGCTGAGACCTCTCTTACTGTCTTTCATACCCTTGGGCTATACATTCAGTAGTGGGAAAGCAGAGTCCACTGTTACAAACTGTGTATTGACTTTTTCACATAATTACAGATTATTAGCAGCTCTTAAGTTAAATTTAAATAAAAATAATGATGCCTGGAAAGTTGAATTTCCTATACTTTCTGAGATATATGCTAATTAGACAATAATATAAACTGAAATGTTTGACCTTCCTATTTTTGTCCTTGATTTCTTATCTACTGCTACTTTTTCTGTGCAGTGTTTCCTGATCTCACTTGGTCAATAACAACCTTGGCCCTTGGAACACACATAGCCCTTTGTTTTGGAATTCTCTAATGCACTTATGTAATATTGTATATTAGAATTATCTGTGTTTTATGTCGCTAATAAAACATAAATGATAATATTAAGCTTGATATAATAATGATAATAGCATTTATATAGATAGCACTTTGAAAAATGTTTTGTAAATATTATCTCATTTTGTTCTCACAACAATCCTGGGAGGTGGGTATTATTACTGTGCTCAGTCCTCCCTCTATTTTTTTAATTAGATGATCAAACTGAAGCAGATAGAGAGTAAGTGATTTGCTCAGAGTCACACAGCTAGTAAGTGTTCAAGACCAAATTTGAAGTCAGGTATTAAGGACTTGAGGCCCATCACGCTATGTCCACTGTGTTATCTCGCTTTCTCTGCATAGCATTTGGAGGTTTGTGAAGCATTTCACCTACGTTGTCATTTGATCCTCACAACAACCCTCTGATATAGGTACTAATATTATCATCCTCATTTTATTGATAAGGAGACTGAAATTGATAGAGGTTAATTGACTTGACAAGGATCAAACATCTAGTGACTTTCTGGGGTGCGATGTGAGCTCAAGTCTTTGTTGCCTCCAGCTCCAGTATTTTATCCACTTGTGACACCTGTTCCTTGACAGAAAGGACTGGATCAGAAGTTGGTATCTATCCTAGGTAGATACACATGGGACTTATTAAATATTGTGAGTATTTCTTGTTGTTCAGTTATTTCAGTCATATCTCATGCTTTACGGCCCCATTTGGGGTTTTCTTGGCAGAGATACTGAAGTGGTTGGCCATTTTCTTCTCCAGCTCATCTTTCAGATGAGGAAATGGAGGCTAGCAGGGTTATGTGACTTGCCTAGGGTCACATAGCTATACGTGTCTGAGGCCAGATTTGAACTCACGAAGATGATTCTTCCTCCCTCCAGATCCAGCACTCCATCCACTGTGCCACCCAGCTGCCTGCTGTCAAATAAATTAAAGTATAAAGAGTTTTTAAAGAAAATTTTATGAATAAATTGAATTCTTTAAATTGATGTAATTATTCTACTACTAGAAAAATTAGTTTGTACATTTAAAATTGTCTTATAATCTAAATAAATGTTTGTTTTTAGTATGCATGTTAAAATAAGAAGATAAACATACATGTGGTGAGAACCTGAACCAATTTCTAACATTTTTTAAGTGGTTCTGTATAGAAACTCTAAAAAAGATCTTTAAAGTTCTAAACAAGCAAAAAAAAATCCTTTTGTGTATTGAAGTGGAATTAGTATAGTATCCCAGTGCCTGGAATAGTCCCTGCCCAGAGGAGGTGATTAGTCAGTGTTTATTCCATTTAATTAGTATGTTATGAATGATGCTTTGAAAAATATACAGGTAAATTCCTTTAATTCCTCAAACACTCTCTCTGTAATACGTATGTAATATATGTAGCTGGGCAGCTAGGTGGTGCAGTGGATAGAGTGCAGGGCCTGGAGTCAGGGAAACTTATCTTCCTGCGTTCAAATCTGGCCTCAGACGCTTACTAGCTGGGTGACCCTGGGCAAGTCACTTTATCCTCTTTGCCCCAGTTTCCTCATCGGTAAAATGAACTGGGGAAGGAAATGGCAAAACCACTCCAGTAGCCTTTGCCAGTCACAGTAAATAATAGTATACATATACTGAAGAGGCATGGACTAAAAGGAACAGATTACTAGAGTGGAATCAGGTATAAAAGAGCATGCCTTAGTAGCCTGAGAGTTGGCCTTGGACCCAGGAAGCCCTGGATTTAAGTCCTGCCTCTGATACTGCCTATGTGACCCTAAATGAGTCCCTTTTGCTCTCAGTGGTCAAGGCAACTCTAACACATTAAGTTGCAGGGAAGGTGCAGACCTGCATTCGTAGAGGGAATTTCCTCAACCAGGAGGTGCCTTTAATCAGTGAAATCACAGATCCAGTTCCTATCACTTCTCAATGATGATCTCTATGGAATTGGGGGGAGGGGAGAGTTCATACTGCAAAAGTAAAGTGCCAATTAAAGGGCCGAAACAATTATTACTTACAGATAGTCTCGATGATCCTAACAAGATTTACTGAGCTTGTCTTCAGGGTCCTGGTCACTTCTAAAACTGCTCTTGCTATTTCTCTCTGATCTTTGAATGTTTCGATTTATAGTGCTCTCCCTAGTCTTTCCTACTGTACTGCCAATAACCCTTTCTTTTGGGGCTAGAACAGCTGGAGAAGGCTTTCTAAAGGGGGTGGTACATGAACTGACCTATTAATGGATAGGATGTGGATTGATTAGGGATGTGGGGTTCGTGCTTGGGGTAAGGCCAGGACAGTAAAGGTGAAAACATGAGTAGAGGGGCCGAGATGAAAGCATGTAGGACTATGTGTGTGTAGACAGGAGGCAAGAGTTAGGAGTAGAAAGAGTATTGGGTTTGGAATCACTCGACTGGGGTTTGAAACCTACTTCTACTTAATAAACATTGAAGAGCCTACTATGTGTGAGCCACTGTGCTAAAGTGCTACTTACCACATTTGTGACCTTGGTTAAGTGACTAAAAGTCTCTTGGCCTCACTTCTCACCCATAAAATGAAGAGGTTGGACTAGACCAGGGATTCTTAACTATTTTCCTGTTATGCATCTCCTTGACAGTCAGGTGAAGCTTATGGACCCCTTCTCTAAAGAATGTTATTAAATAACTGAAGGAAATGCAAAATTTCAGTTAAGGGTTAATGAAAATAAAAATATACATTTTTTCTAATCTAAGTGCATAGATCCCCTTCCACCAGTCTATCCCATAGACCCTTTGGTAGTCTGTGGACTCCAGGTTAAGAAGCCCCGGTCTGGATGGTCTTTAAGGCACAAATATGGTTTGTTGCAAGCAGCAAAGCAACTAATGTTGGTAACAAATTGGTAACAAGTTGTAACATTTGCTACAAGTAGCAAGGTTCTACGAGGCACTGTGCTGGCCTCTGCCCATACAGTATCATCTCAGCCCTCAAGAAGTTTTTTTCCCCCTGGATTTCATTAGTAACCAGAAAAATACAAAGTTATAGGTTCATATACCTAAAAGTAAAAAAAAAAAGTATATCCTTCAGACAATTACAAAGGAGTTATGAGCAGGAGCTGAATTGCACATGGTTAATTTAATTTGTGCCTGTAGATTGAAAAGAGCACTTGACTGGGAGTCACAAGACTTTAGTTCTAGTCTTGGCCCTGTTAACTAAGATCAAGAGAGATTGTCATTTATTCTGTGTCACAAATAGCTAACTACAGAATTGGAACTCTGACCCAGGTGCTCCAATTCCTGTCCACTTTATGCTCTTCACTGGTTTTTTTTACACAGAAGAGAATGGAAGGATGGTTTCTGTTGAATTAGCTAACTTTTGTAAAATTCATTAGGTTTATTATTCATATCTCCTGACAAATCTTTGTGTAAGAAATTATCCAGGTTATGTCAGTAATGATAATTTTGGCCGTTTAATTACCAGGTTTCCTCTTCATTTTCTCAGTATAGAATCCACCCTTCCCTGAATAATTCTACTTAGCTTTCTTTTCCTCCTTTGTTTGTGGTTTTTGGTGCTCTACCTCCAGACCTGTAATCCTAGTTTCAGATCATCCCCACCATGTGCAACATTCTGTCCCATAACCTCAACTTTCTCTCTTCTTGATCATCTGGGAAAATTAAGGTTCAACTCTTTCCTCCACAATTTAGAATGTATATCATTGTGGGGGAGGGAAGATGGACAAGAGAAAGACTTGGAGAACCGTATGATTGAAAGGGGGATGCAGAACAACAGAGCACACCTGGAATATAAAATTTATAGAACATCATTACCCATCAGAAACTCCTTGAATGGAGCATCAGCTCTGGAGGAGGAGGACAAAGATCCTAGTGAAGAGAAGAGAGGGCATCTAAATAAGTCGGTTCCATTGGGCTTTCCGCCAGATCCCCTTGCTCTTGCCTGGACTGGAAATAACTGTCCTTGACCTGGAGATGGATCTTGGTCATGGGAGTCCCCACCAGAAATGAGGCAGGCAAGAAAGCAAGGATTTTGGACAAATGCGGATTCCTCCCCTTTCTCCAGTTGTCTATTTACATATAACTCAGTTGAAGGTAATCGTCTCACCTTGAAGGCAGGGACCCTTTTTCATTTATGTCTGCATGTCCCCAGGATCTAGCACAGTGCATAGTATATAGTAGGTGTTCAATAAACAAAGGAACGTCTGGATAGTCCCTGTACGTGTATAATGTAGGTTCAGTACTTATTGACTGGACTCTCCCACAAAGCTTCCAAAAATGGCATTTTGAATCCTTTTCTTAGAGGTTAGGACCTTGAAAGGGTCTTTTATGCAGTATGGTTGTATAATATTCAGAAACACAATGTTGGAGGATTGGTCAGGGTGTCTGGTTTTGCAACAGCAGCAATGAAACATATCTGACCCTCATGGTTCTTTGAACCAAGGAGGCAAGGGAAATACATATATCTATCCTATCAAGGGCTAATGAATATTATTTCTTATTCCTTTTCTCCTCATCTCAGGAAATTAAAACACTGAGACCTGACTTAGAGGAACATTTTGCTTAATTCAGGTATACACTATATACTCTTTAATAATAAATAAAACAACAATAATATTAGTTAGCATTTATACACTTTAAGATTTGCAAAAAACCCTTTTACATGTATCTCATTTGACATGAGAGAAATGTTATCAAATTAGATAACATATGCCACTTTGGAAACTATAAAGTGATATTATAGTATTTTGATGAAACAGGGGTTCTGAACTCTGCTTTAATGAATCCCTTTGGCATTAAGGTGAAAATTATGGCTCACTACTTAGGATATTGTTTTCAATGCATGAAATAAAATAACGAGATTACAAAGATTTTATTGAAATATAGTTTTAAAAAATTCATGGATCCTAGATTCAGAACTTCTGATCTGAAGGAAAATCTTAGAGGCTGTATACCCTGGTCTGATAGCTTGAGTACTGCAGGAATTAGATATTGATTGCTGTGTGAACCAATGTACATTTGACTCATGTGAACCTTGAAAATTAATTTTGAATTTTAAGTTTGTGGTATTTGCAATTACAATTCTTTATTTATGAAGTTCTCTGAAGCTATTAGGTGTGGGCAAAACTAGAAGTTGGCCTGGCTATTTTAAAATTCTCTAAATTTGCCTAAGTTTCTTTTTGGCTTATTGAAAGGCCTTAGGGCATGCTTATTGATTTACATTGAGCACAAAGTTTTTAAAATAATAAAGTCAAAGTGACAGCTCATTATCTTGAGAAAAACATTTTAGAAAAGTTTCAATAACCACCTGAAAGATACTTGTTGATCAGTAGTACTGATTACCATCATCGTTTCTTTTCCTGTTGGTGTTAAAAATGTGTGCCAGTAATGGAACTAAATAAAATGTTTTCCTTTTCATTTCCTCTAGTTTCTTAGGTAACTCCTAAATATTTAGTGTTTTTCTGTTAGAAATTTTGGATCTATAAGTAAGCTAGAGTTTTCTTATTTTTCAGTTGGTTCTGCTTCATTATGAGTGGATATTAGTCCCAGCTTTGACACTGAGTAACTTTTTATTTACTTAAGCAGACCGAGAATACTTACAAAAGCAGCACCCCATTTTGGAGTACCTCCCTAACTTGTACTTAAACCAGCAGCCTGAAGGTTAGATCCTCAGGGGTGGTGACTATAAGATCTGTGCATTTGAACTTTAAAAACTAAAGCTCATATTTCCCTCCAGATTTACCTGTAATAGTAAGGTGAAACAATTAGCTCAAAACAAAGGCATCTGATAATATAGCACAGCAAAAATGGTAACTATAAAATATTCCATGTACTTGAGGTATACTCTCCCATAGATACAGCGCCCATGGGAAGAAAACAGGCAAAAAACAAGAGTGTAATAGTAGAGAAGCATATATGTACAGTGGTCAAGGCGTCTCACATGCCCAGTGTTGCAGTGCCCTGACATCCTTTGTCTTTTTATGGAATCCTTAAGTGGTTCTCCATGACCCTACCTCACAAGTAGATATTCCACCATATTTGGACTTTTCTCTGTGCTTAAGGGCCCAGTGACACTAGTCCATCTTATTGGGGATGTGAAATCTCAGTGTTATAATATTTTATATATTTTAAAAAAGATACGAAGAGAAATTTTACAAGAAAATTAGAAGAACATGAAACATACTACTTACCAGACTTACGGATAGGTGAACAATTTATGAATAGAGAGATAGCAAAATTAGATATAAGACACATAATTTCAATTATATTAAATTAAAAAGATTTTGTACAAATAAAATGAATATAGCTAAGACTAGAAGGAAAGCAGAAAATTGGGGAAAAATTTATAGATTGTTTCATCAGATAAAAGTCTCATATCTCAAATATATAAAGAACTTTGTCAAATCTATAAGAATATGAGCCATTCCCTAATTGAAAAATGGTCAGAGGATATGAACTGGCAGTTCCAATGAAGAAATAAAAACAATTTATAGTCATATAAAAATTCTCTGAATTATTGATTAGAGAAATGCATATTAAAACAACGTTGAGATATCATTTTACACATACCAGATTGGCTAAAATGATAGAAGGGGAAAATTACAAATGTTGGAGAGGATGTGGGAAAATTGGGATACTAATTCATTGTCGGTAGAATTGTGAGCTGATCCAACCATTTTGGAGAGCAGTCTGGAATTATGCCCAAGGAGTTATTAAATTACCTACATCCTTGACCCGGCAATACCCCTAGTTGATCTGTTTCCAAAGATGATTAAGGGAAAAGGAAAAGAACCTATATGTTTTAGAACTGGAAATTGCAGGGATGCCCATCAATTGGGGAATGGCTGAACAAATTGTGGTACATGATTGTGATGGAATACTACTGTGCTATAAGAAATGATGAGCTCAGTGATTTTAGAAAAAAAACTTGGAAAGACTTGCACAAAATAATGAAGAGCAAAATGAGCAGAAACAAAAGGACATTATACATAGTAATGGCAATATTGTTTTAAGAACAACTTTGAGTGAATAAGTTATTTTGTTGATTATAAATACCCAAATTAACTAGGATGTATGAAAGATGCTATCTTCATCCAGAGAAAGAACTGGTAAATAGAAGTCTGTGTAGAATAATTTCTTTCTCTCTCCCCCTCTCTTTCTCTCTCTCCCCCTCTCTCTCTCTCTCTCTCCCTCTCTTTCCCCCCCTCCCCCCCTCCCTCCCCCCCATCTATGTCTAATGGTAGCCATCTCTAGGGTGGAGAGGGGGAAGAAAAAAAGAGAAATTTACACTATAATTTTGTATATTTGAAAGAAGTCTCAAGTTTTGCATAGTAGATTTGCAGTTTCATGTACAATCATCCTTTTATTGTACTATATTATGGAAATGCTTATCTTATTCCAGAAATTAAAAATAAAATTTAAAAAGATTATCATATTACATCTATACATTAGCAAAATGACATTGTAAAATTCAGTTTTGAGTGAAAATTATAGGAATAAGTTGCTAGGTATACATTCAAGGCCTACCAGAGTAAGGCTTTAGCCTCTATTTGTAGGCTAATCTTATACTGTTTCTTTCATGTTTTCTACATGGCACCTAAGCTAAATTATTTACTATTCCAGGAACTCAACCCATTCTTTCCTACCTGTTCATCCTGTCCCCAAGCCTGGAATTTCCTTTCCTTCTGCTCCACTAACACCTGTTGAAGTTCTACTAGTCTTTCAAGACTCAGCTCAAATGCCTGTTTGTCCATGAAGCATTGGTCAGATTAATGGGAAATAATCACTTATCTTCAGAACTTTGATAGCATCTTTCATCTAGCTCTTTTATGGTACTTAACACATTCTTGTTTGTATTATAATAATTTATGTATATGTCTTATTTCCCCTACTAGGTTGTAAACACATTGAGAACAGGAAGGGTTCTTTATTATCAGTTTTCTCTTTAGCAACTATTCTGGGAACTTTGCACATAGTAGGAACATAATATATTTTTACTAGATTAATTCAGGAAAGATGTATTGGGAGCCAATTGTATACAGTAAAAAAGACACAGTCTCTACCTGTGAGTAACTTAGAATCAGTAGGATATATCTCAAGGTTGTCCCCAAAGCCTTAGTTCAGTGTTTTAAGCTTTAAATAAAGTAATCATAATATGGAGGAAAGAATATGCCAAGTGCCAGAAGAGATGTTCAGTGTGCTATTATATTATATTTCAGAGGTGGAAGAGTATATATATTCTAATAGTTTTCTGGGCATTAGGGAAGTACTTTCTAAAGTTCTTTGTGAAGTCTTATCATCTTCCTTTAGTACTAGAAAGAAAGATCAGTTAATTTTGACAAAGAAGTATAATTCTTTTTATTTATTGTAGAAAAAAAGTTATTTGCTTAACAGACACATACATGGCATAGGGAAGGTTTTGCAAAAGACACATATTCTTTAGCTTATTGGAGGTGTGAGGATATGCTAGTGATCCCATAATAAAAAAGCATATGTTCAAAGTGTGGTTACTGTGTGTGGGTAGTAGCTAATCTTGTTCAATATCATATCATACTGAAGGATTCATTTTAAAAATTAATGTATTTTTAACATACAGGTTTTCTTTTAGTAGTTCTTTCTAAGATCTAGGCAAATCTTACTGATAGCTGTATTCATAAACTCTGGAAAATTGTCATCCCACTGTAGCTCTTGGAAGTAAATTTAGCATTATTTCAGAATAAATTTTAAACAGTATTAATGCTAAGTAATTTAATATGAGCCAAATAGTAAATGTGGATGTTGTAATAACTATACTACATAGGCAATAGTATCAGTAATTTCCCAATGTTTTAATGGAACTCTTTTGTATGGAATGTACAATAATGTTTACTATCTGGATTAAAGAGGAAAAAAAAGGACATTTACTTGTAACATGCTTTTAGCACATTCCTCCCTTCCAACCACTATTGTCTAGCCACGTTGGCCCAACTTCTGTTTCTTGAAACACAAGATGCCCCATTTCCTTTTTCTGTGCCTTTGCATTGGCTGGTCTCCTTCCCTGGAATGCTTTCTTCCCTAGCTTCCACCTTAGAAGTCCTACTTTCTTTTAAGACTCGCACCACCTCCTGCAAGAGGCTTTTCTTAGCGCCCAGCTGCTTGTGTTTTCTCATCTAATGCTACCTTCTATGTATTCTTCTTCTATTTTGTTTGTACTAATTGATATAAATATTGTCTTCACTTTTGGAATGTAAGTTCCTTGAAGGCAGGATTGAACTGTTCCCCCCACCCCCTTTTCTTTGTATCCCCACTGCTTAGTACAGAGGCTGGTACATAACACTCAGTACATGTTTGTTAGTGGAGTTGGTTGATGTGTTTGCTTGATTAGTAATTTCATGATGATTGAAGCCTGAATATTGTATAGCCAATAGAAATTTTACCTGGAGGTTTTTTTTGAAAGATGGACGTAAGTAATATAGCACGTAATAAACCACATTTAATGGTCTTCTAACTGTGCTTTAATGATGTATGATTTGGGGGCCAGTCTCTTCTCTTCTGTTATCTATAGTGCTGTTTTTATTAGACTTAGTTGACCTACAATTACAGAGAATTTCTTTGCTTCAATTTGAACTTGAAATTGTATTTTAGTAAAACTGTGCAAAATTTCACCCTTCCCAGCTGTCTTTTGAGTAGTGTCAGATCTTTTTATTTTATTAATCATTTTTTGGTGGAAATTATCTTGTGGCTCTACTCATAATTTGAAGAATCAGCTCAGTGTTATTTTGGAATCCTTCTTAAAATAATACCAAAAAACCCGACATGTCTGTATAGGATGGACATTGGATTTATTTAACCTTTTATGATTATAGTGAAATGTAAATTCTAAGAATCAAATTTAAATGTAAGAGATCTATAATACATATTTAAGGTAACTGGTTTTTTATTCATACTATCATCAATAATATTATATAGTTCTGAAATTCCATGGTTGTTTCTATCTTTTAAAGAAATGATTCAGGTTGTTTTTTAAAATGATATATTTCTCTGTTGTGATCACATATTGAAATCACTTTGGTGACAGTATTTTTATTAAGTCTTAGGAGGTATGTTCCATTTTACATATGGTAAAATATTGCTATAAAATCTTAGTTTTAATCATAACTTTTAAGCTTCTAAAAACAAATTCATATAAAATTGTGGAATGTTTCTAGCAATCTTCCTTGATTACTTTGATTTTTATTGGAAAGAAGAGATGTAATATTTTAAAATCTCAAAGATTGTCATGTGATTTATGATGACTAAGAGTGTCAAACCACTAGGTATTTGTTGTTAATAATTACATTTTTGTAGAAAGGCACTTTTGATTCTGCATCACTTGCATAATATTTGTTGAATGAACTAAAAGAAAATTATTTTCATATATGTTGGTTTAATCCATATCCCATTTTTAAAAAGTGAAAAGAACTATTTTAATTCTTTAGTTATATTAAGGTTTTGTGGACTTGGAGATCATTTTGTCATACAGTTTTTTCTTCTTGCAATATCATTTGGAAATTGATTCCATCTATGGTGTTTTTTTATTCCTCCTAAAGTATTTTGAATTGTGTGTCCCTTATCAAAAATATGAAGAAATTAAATTCTAACTAAACAATACTTTTCCTTCTATAGTTGTTGCTGTATTGCATAGATTTCTGCATTTTAACTTAGTGAATTTTATCTTCTATCTTATTCCTAAGGTTTTTATGCCTAATCTACAAGACTTGCTTCCACCTTAACAAACTGAAGCAAAGTGTATTTCATAAACATATTATTTTAGTATAAAGTGTGATCAGTAAAAGCAGTATATTAGACAAAGATGTAATATTAAATTATATATTCCTATAGAATTTGAAATTGTTCAAGAGATTTTAGGATTATTTAATATGAGAACAACCAGATGGGACATCTAAAGGTCCATACGCCATTCATCTTATACTCTATTAGTAAATAAAGAGCTTGGCAGTATGATTCCAAATAGCATACACTTTGTTGTTTAGAATATTTTATCTTTGGCCATAAGTTAACACCAGTATGTCTATCCATTCAGTGTGTTGCTACCTCACACCCCTTTCTTTTAAGACAACTTTTTCAGGCTTTTTTTCCCAAAAGTTTTCCCCAAAACATCTTTTGATGATTTTGTTTTCGGTTGACTTTGATGTCCACAGGTAAACTATGATTGATAATAGGGTATCAATATAGTAGCAGTGAGTTACATTTCAGTTTCTTTTGAATGGAACTCTTTAATTTGTAATAAGATGTACTGCTTTATTTCTGTGAGAGCTTTAAGAATTTAGGTTTGAGCATTTGCTGTGGCATATGGTGCATTTTCTGTCCTATTTTGTATACCAGCCCATTAAGAAGAGAAAGTGAAGTAAGTAATCTAAAAATAACTCTGCTGTTGGCCTAATTTAACAAAAAAAAAGTCTTCTGTGCATAAGTAAAGTTCCACATTTTGTCTCCCCTGGTGGAAAATCTCCTAAGCATTTTGCCACCTATTCACAGAACAACATCTTGTCTGGCATTGTAATTGCAGCCCAGAGGGCCTGATTTTTAAAAAAAAAATTTTTTAGCTATGTTTTGCTAACCCTGGTCATAAGTATACAAATCTAGTCAGTGTAGAGACACTTAATATACTGAATTATTGCAATTCAGTCTCTTCCCCACAGCCCCTCCTCTCACCAAGACATATACCTAGCCCTGTTCCACAAGCAATATCTCTTTTACAGGCGCATCACACATTCAGTGCTACATTTAAAATTTGCATTGGTTTAAAAAAATCAGCGGAAGCAAGAGTATATGAGGAAACTAATCACAGCAGGTACATTTCTGTTTTTGGAGTTCATTTCCTGCATATTTATTTCATTTCACCAAATTACTACATAGTAAGACATATTTAAACTTGTGACAACTCATAAGGTTAAGCTAGTTTAATGCATTTTTATTGGTGTGTAACTTTTGGGGGGAGAGTCTGAATTCTTTGTCAGTTTTGTTTGGGTCAGTAATTGTTCTTAAGTTTTTTTTTCCTATGATTTTTTTTAGTGACTTCTTCTTTTACCTTTAAGATTTGGTCTAGAAGTAAGAAGGTCAGAAGGTTTCTTTCTAATTTTGAGGCCTTGGGAATTTTTTTTCCCTTTGAGAATGTGAAAAATAATAGACATAGTGTTTATATTTGTATGAAGCTATTCAGGAGACTCAAAAGCTAGAAGAATAGGCATTATATAAAAAACAAGTGGTGTTAATAATTTGTCTTGATGGGGCACTAACTTTCCTGGATTTTTATTTTCCTGAAATCCTTTCCAGATGTCAACATACAAAACCTTTGTTATCTGGTAACATGGTAACAATACAAAATACAGCAGTCTGACAGACCTCACTCCAGAGTGGTATGATAATTATGTTTAAAAATCTGGGTGTGCATCTGGGTGCTGCCAGTTATTCACGATGGGACTGTGGGCAAATCTCTTAACCTTGAGCTTCAGTTTCATCATCTATAAAGGAGGAGACAATAGTACTTGCATTAACTACCTCTCAAGGTTATGAGGAGATAGCTTGTAAGATAGTCCTCTAGGCGCTTTCACATTTCGTGGGTGCCAGCTTAGCACTTGGACTGATTACTTATCATCCCTCCTTGTCACTGTGTTATTGGTCTACCTGCTTTTCCAAATGCACATTTTTATTTTTATTTTATTTTTTAAATTACAGTCAATTTTATAAGTATTTTTTTAAGGGGGAAGGCAGTGAAATCGGGGTTAAGTGACTTGTGCAAGGTCACACATCTAGTAAGTGTGTCAAGTGTCTGAGTCTGGATTTGACCTCAGGACCTACTGACTCTAGGGCTGGTGCTCTACTCATTGTGCCAGCTAACTGCCCTGCATTTTTATTTTTTTTTACTAAGTTTATTTATTTTTAGTTTTCTCTATTCACTTCTATAAATTTTAAATTGTCTCCCCCTCCCCAAGACAGCATGCAATCCAATATAGGCTCTATGTATACGTTCCTATTAGACATATTTTCACATTAGTCATGTTATGTAGAAGAGTTAAAACAAATGGCAGTAACCATGAGAAAGAAAAACAAAACAAAACAAAACAAAAAAAGAAAATAGTCTGCTTTGATCTGCGTTCAGACTCCATATTTCTCTTTCTGGGTGTGGATGGCATTTTCCATCATGAGTCCTTTGGAACTGTCTTAGGTCCTTGCATTGCAGAAAAGAACTAAGTCTATCAAAGTCAGTCATTGCACACTGTGGCTGTTACTGTGTACAGTGTTCTCCTGGTTCTGCTCACTTCACTTAGCATCAGTTCATATAAGTCTTTCCAGGTTTTTCTGAAGTCCACCTGTTTATCATTTCTTATAGCACAGTAGAATTCCATTACATCCAAATACCACAACTTGTTCAGCCATTCCCCAGTTGATGGGCATCCCCTCAATTTCCCATTCTTGGCTACCACAAAAAGAGCTGCTATGAATATTTTTGTACATGTGGATCCTTTCCTCATTTTTATGATTTCTTTGGGATACAGCCCTAGAAGGTGGTATTGCTGGGTCAAAGGGTATGCATATTTTTATAGCCCTTTGGGTATAGTTCCAAATTGCGCTCCAGAATGGTTGGATCAGTTCACAACTCCCCCAACAATGAATTAGTGTTCCCATTTTCCCACATCTTCTCTAGTATTTATCGGTTTCCTGTTTTGTCTTGTTAGCCAGTCTGATAGGTGTGATGTGGTACCTCAGAGCTGTTTTGATTTACATTTCTCTAATCAATAGCGATTTAGAACATTTTTTTCATATGACTATAGATAGTTTTAATTTCTTCCTCTGAAAACCATCTGGTCATATCCTTTGACCATTTATCAATTGGGAAATGACTTGTATTCTTGTAAATTTGACTCAGTTCTCTATATATTTGAGAAATGAGGCCTTTATCAGAGATACTAGTTGTAAAAAATTCTTTCCCAGTTTTCTGCTTCCCTCCTAAAAAAACCTTTTCTCTTTAATGTAACCAAAATTATCCATTTTGCATGTCATAATGTTCTCTATCTCTTTTTTGGCCATAAATTCCTTGATTCTCCATCAAATGTGCATTTTTAGCATTACTTCTTCCATACAGCATTCTTGCTAATAGATGCTGCCTCTCCTCACTCCTAATTATTGCCCAAATCCATTGTCCTGTAGTTTTGTAGGTATCAAGCATCATATAAAAGACTGTTATTCTTATACAGAAAATTTTAAATGAAATTTTATTTTAAAAGAAGAACATTCAAATGTTGGAAAGGAAAGAAATGAGGAATAGTAGCCATTGGAGAGAGGCCGTGTGGTGGTAGGGAAAGAGTGTTGGATTTAGATTATGAGGGACATGGATTCATTGAAACCCTGGCTTTGCCACTCGTTACCTTTTTTTTTTTTTTTTTGCAAGGGGGAAGGGAGGGCAATTGGGGTTAAGTGACTTGTCCAAGGTCACACAGCTAGTAAGTGTGTCAAGTGTCTGAGGCCTGATTTGACCTCAGGTCCTCCTGACTCCAGGGCTGGTGCTCTACTTACTTCGCCACCTAGCTGCCCCTACTCATTACCTTTCTGATCTTACGAAGGTCTCTTGATTTCTCTGGGCTTCTGTTTCTTTATAGGAAAAATGAGGGGTTTGGATTTAGATGCCTTCTAAGAGCCCTTCTAGCTCAGAATTTATGCTCCTGGGAATCTTTTTTTTTCTTTTCCTGACTTCATAGGAATGTTAAATCAGTAAAGTTTTCAAGTACCTACTGTTTTCAGAGCACTGGGCTAGGTGTGGTTTGGGTCAAGAAAATATTCCAAACTTAGTTTCTCTGTCTGAAACTCAAGCCATGGTCTTTAAGGTAAGCTATCACTAAATGACCTAGGTGGCACAGAGAATAAAGTGCTGGGCCTGGAGTCAGGAAGACTGGAGTTCAAATCCAGTCTCAGACATTTCCTAGCTGTGTGACTCTGGGCAAGTCACTTAACCCTGTTTGCCTCAGTTTCCTCATCTGTAAAATGATCTGCAGATGGAAATGGCAAACCACTTCAGTGTTTTTTGTGACTGAGCCATTTGTGTAGTTCCTGAGCTAATTGATTAAGTCCTTGGTCAGAAATTGAATTATAATAAAAATAGATGGATAAAGAAAGGGATTCCTGGAAGGATACTCAGTGTCACTGAACCTAGAATGCACTTGATTGGTAATGTGGAAAGAAATCGATCTGTATCTATCTCTGTGTCTCTATTGAGAAACATATTTATAGATATAGATAATAGCTTTGATTTGTATCTAAAGACATTTATATCTATTATCCACAAATGAGAAGCTGAGTAGAGTCAAGACTCCATGAAGAAACTGAAAAAAATTATTGAGTAATATTGAGTTCACAGATACAAGAGGTACTTGATGCTCCATCCAGAGGATATGGACTGTAATAATTCCCAGCATATGGGAGCATATGATGTAGGAGCTGAAATGGGTTGAATTATTCTTCACAGTGCTACCACATGTACAAAGCTTAATACAGTCAGTCAGTCAACAGGCATTTATTAAGCACTTATTATATACCCAGCATTGTGGTAAGGGTGTCGAATATTAATACAAGTAGAATCAAGGAGCTTATATTTTAATAGGGGAAGACACACATAAAAGGAAGCTGAAAATGGGTAGAGGATCAATAAAGAACCACCATTATGGATCCAATTTTTAATTGGACTTCAAGGGGGCATTCCAGTGGAAAATGACTAGAATATTTCCTTAGAAAATAGTTGTACCTTTCTAAAATGTAATTTGGACAGAAGTTATATTAAGTTGGACCAGAATGTGTAAAAAAATTGAATCTTTGGAGGAAGGGGAGAAAAGCAAATATAACCTAAGATTTAAAAAAAAGTAAAATATGTGAAAATTCCTATTTTTGAGACTCGAATTTGAATGTGTAAGTTAACTAGAAAATACATAATAAAATGTATAATAGACAACATATTGAGTAACAAAATGAAGAGTCTATATTCTCAACCCACAGACCTGCTAGGCCTTTGTTTTAATACAAAATATATGCTTCTTATAAAGAGGGAGAAGATGAAGAAATGGGGAAATTCTCAGTAGAGTATAGACAAAAATAATTCACGGGATTATAGATTTATTGCTAGAAGGAATTGTATGTCATTAGTGTCAGCTCCCTTATTTTACAGTTGAATAAACAGAAGTCCATTGAAGTTCAGATACATGCCTAAGACTATGTAGCAGAGCTTAGACTTGAACCCGGTTGTCCCCTGGTTCCTGATCCACTGCCTTTTCCGGTAACCACAATAACTCCATGGTCTCCTACTTCACTGTGGCCCTTCCCTCCATCATAGAACACTGTGCCCTCTTGATAGGCTAAGATGATGGCTGTCACTGTTGTCTTTGTTTACTTTTCCCAGGCTGCAGAGGAAGTTGTAAAACAGTACAAACTTTTCATGTGCAACTTCAGTTGTATCTTTGTCACTATTTGGCAGTCTTTTAAAAAATTTATATTTTTGTTGATTCTCTGGAAAACACGTTGCTGTGGTTGCTCCAGGAATCTTTTCTTGTAAAGCATTTAGCTCTTGGCATGAGTGTCTTCAGCCTTAGCAGATTTACCTAATCTCCTGCTCTGAGCACATAAAGGTTATCTGGCATAAACTCTTGCAGTCAAACTCACTATTACTTCAGTAAATCTCAGTCTCCTGATTTTCCCTCTTTAGTTTGAGGAGAATCGCAAATATGACTCTATATGTTCTCCATGATCCTTTCCCCTTCCACCCTTTCTAGAATTGAGGACCTTTCTTACTCAGTCACCCATTTATTTGGTTGTCTCCTTTACTCATTTCTGTTCTTCTGTATTCAAGTATGCACAGGTTTACAAATTTTAAGAGACCTTCTTTTGCTCTTACTCCCTATGGAAAAATAGATTCTATCCTGTTACTCTGTTTTCACTGCCAAATTTCCTAGGTCAAGAAGCTTATACATATCATTTCTTTCTACTCTCCGCAATCTCCCCTAAATTGAGTATTTACTTGGAAAAAAAAGGCATTGTGGCTCAGCAGATAATTAGCCTCAGAGCTGGGATAACCTGGGTTTAAGTCCTGCTTCTGACACATACTGGTTTTATGACTTTAAGGAAATCACTTAAACTCACATCATTCTCTCAGGTAACTTCCTATGATTCTAAGCTGTGGAAAAGTTGCCAGACTGCACTGGGAGAGGGAATTCCCTCTGCCAGTCAAAGCACAGGTCCAGTCTCCATCCCTGTCTTCGCTGAAGAAGCTTTCTGCGAGGTCACTGGTGATAGCCTTCTTATTAACCAATCCAGTAGCCTTTATTTTTTAGTTTTCATTTCCTTTGACCTTTCTGCTTTGTGCTATTGAACAGCTCTTCCTTTTGAAAATTTTTTCCACCTTGGCTTCTGGAACACTGTCCTGATTGTATATCTATATCTGCCTTTCTATCCTAATCTTTCTTTGTTTTCTTCATTGGTTCTTCTTTTCTTACAACCCCTAACAGTGGCATTCCCTAATGGCTTAATCCTTGGCTCCTTTATCATTATCTCCACAAAATCCCTCTCTTAGAGTGCCCATGCTTTTCGAATAGTAGATGTTGGTTTTAAAAAATTGCATTGGAGAAAATCAGTTTCATGATCTAAATAAATGCTTGGCGTGTATGCGTGTGTGTGTGTGTGTGTGTGTGTGTGCATGTAGATATGGATATGGAGGCATGGAGAGAAGAAAAGAGAAGAGAGAGAGAATTAATTTCAATTTAGCACCTAAATGAGAGGACTGTGCTACATATGAAACTGTCCTAAAAGAAGTTGCAATTTAGTGGTGGGAGTTTTTTTTTTTTTTTTTTTTAAGAATCAGTGGTTTCTAGGGGCAGCTAGGTAGCACAGTGAGTGGAGCACCGGCCCTGGAGTCAGGAGGCCCTGAGTTCAAATCCGGCATCAGATACTTGACATGTGTACTAGCTGTGTGACCTTGGGCAAGTCACTTAACCCCAATTGCCCTGCAAAAAAGCAAAAAAAAAAAGAATCAGTGGTTTCATCAGTGTGAATATTCTCTTTGCTAGTACATATTGTGGCTTGTCTGCACCCTGCACCTTCTCATGCTATGTATTTCTTGTCCCTATCTTTAAGGATAGGGGATCATTTAGATCAGGGGTAGGGAACCTGTGGCCTCGAGGCCACAATTTGTTCTTTGAAGTTTGGATTTGGTAAAAGGGCTACACTTGAGGACCTAGAGGGCCACATGTGGCCTTGAAGCCATAGGTTCCCCACCCCTGATCTAGATAGATGCTAGATAGCTTCCTCTTGTTCTTTTAATCTATGGGCCTGGAGTCAGGAAGACCTGAGTTCAAATCCAGTCTCAGACACTCACTAGACATGTGATCCTGGGCAAGTCACTTAACCTTTGTGTGCCTCAGTTTCCTCATTGGTAAAAGGAGGATAATGATAGTATCTATATCCCAGAGTTGTTATGAGAATCAAATGAAGTAATAATTGTAAAGCGCTTAGCACAGTTTCTGGAACATAGTAGGTGCTTTGTAAATGTTAGCTATCATTGTCCATTTTTGTACTTGCTATGTCATTGACCCATCACCTTGTCATTTGACATGTCATTTGACCTTGACGATGTCTCTTATATCACTTCTTGGGTTCACGTCATTGTTGATAATGTGATGCAGCTTCCTCACAAATGTTATATGTATCAACATTGATTTTTGGGTCACAGCAGTTTTGAGTCTTGTGAGATAATTGTGTTGCAAGGTTTGCAGCCATATCACATGGCCAGAAGAATATCGATGACAAGAAGATGTACTTTGGCAGCAGGGAGCAGCTTGAGGATCTTTGGAAGTATTAGGTCACTTCCTAGATGTGACCCTGTCCAGGCTCCTTTCTTTTCAATTCCATTTGTAGCTCTTTATTGAAACTTAAGAACTATGAACACTTCAGAATTGCCAGAATATCTTTAATTGTAATTATCCAGGAAATTGATATTCCACGTATCATCTTTATGTTAATCTAAATGATTCATATTTCTGGGGATTTTGCTCTGCAGTATCTCAAGTTTCACGTTGCCTTCCAGTTTTTGTAGTTTTGCTTGGCTAATTTTTCATTTAGTGCCAGGTGCTTGATTTGAGGGTTTGTCTGACTGATTACATGAAGAAGTCAAGTCCCTTCCAGCTCACATTCTATGAATCTATGGAAATAATGTCATAAGAGAATCGGTTGAAAGAACTTGGCATATTTATCTTGGGGAAAGAAAGACTTGAGTGGGGGACATAATAACTATCTTCAAATATTTGAATCTCAGCCATTTGGAAACAGAACTCAGCTAATGATGAAATCTTAAATTTTGTATAGCATTTTCTAGCTTACAAAGGATTTGAATATACACAATTTCATTTGAACTTTGTAATTTTGAGAATTGAGTGGAACAGAAATCATTATTCCCTATTTTATATTTGAAGAAATTGAGGCCTAGAGAGATGAAGTCACACTGGGTTTGCAGTCAAAAACACTGAATTTGAATCACTTATGTAATCTGAGGTTGGATTAATAGAAGTATAATGTCATTAGCTAATAATCTTTCTGAGTACTTGCCCCTATATAACCGTTTTGGACAAATGGATAGACTTTTCCATTTGAAGATCCTCTTCATCTCTTAGCTGAACTACTACAATAGTTTTCTAGTTAATCTCCATTCTTCTATGTTAATTCTTCCTTGCTCCAACCTACTCTAAGCCCCTTTGCTAGATTTATTATTGTAATGTACAGTTCTAATAATGTTTCTCTGTAAAAACAAAAACAAAAGTCTTCAGGGAGTGATCATTTCCTACAAAAGAGAATCCAGATTCTTTAGCCTGGTATTAAAGACTTTTCTAATGCAAGGCTGGGGGTCTCAATCCCCAGTCAAATTAATGTAATCACTGAAGGTACAGCTATCTCAATTGAATCAATTAATAAATAGAGTCAACCAAGTATTAAGGACTTTTCCTCTAATTTCATAATAGTATGTGGACAATCCCTTACTCAGTTTGAAAGGATCATAAAGACAGATGACACCGCATAAGAAAAAAAATCATGTTAATTGGTTGAGATGAATACAAAGGTATGGCAGCCTATTGAGGGAAAGGCTAACGAACATTGTCCCCTGTAATGCAGAAGAATGCTGTTTATTGTCTTAGGAAAGGACATCTAGTAATCAAGAATTGTGAGTTTACCTTTTTGCAATATGGGCTTTTTACATGGCAGCCTCACTATCTTTGTACTTCACGTCTGTGCTCACTTTGTTCATGGAGAGGACGTGTTTGTGGAAGAATGTACCCTAGACTTTTGGGCAGAATGTTTTGTGCCAGCTATACCATCTTGGCAAATGTGTTTGCCAAAAGTTAATTAAATGTAGGCTGCTGATTTTTAATGGAAATTTTGCTGGTGAGGTTAATGGGTGACTGTGTTAGAAACTCAGCCTCTCAGGGTCCTTAGAACACTGAGAGACCAGTAATCATCCACTTCCTGGGTACTCCAAATTCTGAATGTTAAATACAGTTTGGGGGCAATGACATCTGAGGGGGTATTAAAATACAATATA
This sequence comes from Trichosurus vulpecula, assembly GCF_011100635.1. Lineage (NCBI taxonomy): Eukaryota > Metazoa > Chordata > Mammalia > Diprotodontia > Phalangeridae > Trichosurus > Trichosurus vulpecula. The sequence continues at coordinate 137,621,882 of NC_050577.1, read as the reverse complement.
GATTTATAGCTAGAAAGAATCTGAGAGGTCATCTAGCCCAACCCCTTCATTTTACAGATGAGGAAATAAAATCCAGAGAGCTGAAGTGACAAAGATAAGATTTCATCCCAGGTCCTTACACTCCATTTTACTATGTTACTTTTAGTCTGATCCCACATAACCATTTTCACCTCTTCTCATTGTATATCTATTCATTCTCATTATCCTCTAGCTAACTAGATTGCTTGCGCTTCCCCAAATAGACCCAGAACTCTTCTTCTGCCTCTTAATTTCGTGCAGTTCCTTGTTGTTACCTACTATCTCCACCTGCTGAGAGCCAATCCATTTTTAAAGTTCCAGCCCAATAAATTCCAGGCATGATGTCTTCCTTGATTTCCCTTTCCTTTTCAGGTGAAAGTGTCCTCTAAACGTAGAACCGTACCTCTCTTAATTCTACTATTTATTGGAATTACTCGTTTACTTGTCTTATCTTTCCTATTATATTATAGTGCTCTAGAGGGCATGTAATCTGACTTACTCATCCTTTTATCACTCTCATAATTTAGCATAGTGCTATGTATGGAATGCACTCACTAAAGATCATTTGAATAGTATTTTTATTTAACTTATCAGGGATAGATGTCTATTTGAGAGAACATAACGGATTGCATTTTGAGTTCTTTGCTTGTCACTGGATGAGCACTGTTGGGTTTCTGCATTGAGTAGGAGGATGGTCTAGGTGGCTTCAGAGATTTCTTCCAACTCTAAGAGTGTTTGACTGTATGGTTTGATGAATGGCTGAAGTATACATAATAATGTAATAATTAAGGAATCATTCATGGATGCATATAAACATATATAATGATTTTTTCAGCATACATATAGATATGTTTGTGTATATCTATACAAGTTCTACTCCCATGCTTCGTTGTGAAGTAGAAGAGATGCTGGATTTTTGAAGGCTATTCTGCTAGGGTAAAAAACCAAATTTTGGCAGGTTCTCTTAAGTTTGAAAGATTTTGAGTATGATATCAGCAACAAAATACAGCTGATTTCTGAGAGACAGTAAATAAGAAGAGACTTGTCTCCAGTCAGTCGATGATTAAGTAATGATTTCTTTGTCCATGACAATCCAATAAAAATTTCCCTTAGTCCAGTGTAGCTGCCTTTTGCTTTTAAAATGATGATGGTAGGGGGAAAAAGGCATAATGGCTAAGGATCCCACAGTTTTCAAATAATCTATAAACATAAATTTAATCATCTGTACTCTAATGGTGAGCACTTTGACCAATGAATAATTGGTTAATACGGTCAGAGGGATTAAGCTAGATTGATACTCATAATCTTATTGAGAAGAACTGAAGACACAGATAATTCTGTCTAAATGGGAAGATGACTTATACAGTAGCTAGTATTTATAGAGGATTTTAAGATTGCAAAATACTTTATATTGCTTAACTCATTTGATTTTAAACATGACCTTGTGAGATTGGTACTATTATTATCTTCATTTTACAGATGATGAAAATGAGTCTGAGAGCATCTTAGGGTCACACAGGAAAGAAACAAGCATTTATTTATCTTTTACTATATACCAGGCATTGTACTAAGAGTTTATAGATATTTTCTCATTTGATCTTCAGTTCAGCTCTGGGAAGTTGGTACTGTTACGATTCCCATTCTATAGAAACTGAGTTTGAGATTGATTTACTAAATGTCACGAGGCTAGTAAGTGTCAGAGGATATATTTGAACTTGGGTTTTCCTGACCCCAGGCCCAGTGCTCTATCCACTGTACTACCTAATTGCCTAAATAAGTGTCTGAGGCAGGGTTTGGAATCAGGTCTTCCTGAGGCCAAAGACTTTATCCATTACATAACCCTGCCACCTAACATATGTGCTTGCTTACATGTGAGAATGAAGGAGTTGGTAGAGTTGATTTCACTGTATGCCCAATAGCAGCAAGACATACCATTTCATGATGGAACATAAGCCAAAAAAAGCATGGAGATAACTGTTTCTTATGTACCAACATCTGTTGCACAGTATGGAGAAGTAGAGAATTCAGTGATGAATTTGACAAGATCTTCCAAACCAAGTCAATATACACTGTGTTATGAAGGTTGGCACAGGAGAGGATGGTGAAAAATGTGGTGTAAAAATTGGTATAAGATTGAGAAATGGAAGAGCCCAAAGATTAGTAGACGTCTTATGCCTGTGTATCATGAGTATGGCCTTTAACAAAGAAACATTTTAGCCTCTGGATGATCATTGAACAACATGGAATTGGTAATATTGCATACAGGAAATTAGTGGTTACTGATGAATAAGCCATTTCAGAACTCAGCTGTCTATGAACATACCATTGACAGAAATCAAGATCAACATCAAATTAGATTTTAAAACATGAGATGATGATACAGGGCTCAACTACTGCAGCTCTAATTTGACCTTTTAAAGTAATCTGTAGACTAAAAAAATGGGAAATGGATTAAGTTAAAGACATTGACTCATAAATCATTACTGGAGAAATTTAAGTGATTTTTTTTTTGTGTTGGAAGTTGTCAAAAGGAGGTCAAAGAGACTAAAAATTGCCTCAATCAGCAATCACTTGATGGCCTTGCCAAGCAGGGAGAAGTCAACCAAGAACAACATGGTTTAGGAGAATAAGCATATTTATAAAACATCATGGAGAAAGGTGATAGAAGACAATAAATATTATTGCCCTGCAAAACCAAAGATAAACAATAAAGAGGAAAAAATAAGCTAGTTTAATTTGAGATACAACTAAGCCAGATCATTCCAAGAATATAACTAGAATAGACACCAAATAGATCTGAAATGGAAGAACAGATTTGCTGGCCTTTGCTGTTTTTGCTATTTTACGTAATTGCTATTTTCAATCAGCAGTGAGAATGTGACAGCCACTTTTGGACTTCACTTAAAAGGAAATCAGAAAGAACTGCTACATGGACCAGACCATGGCATACCAGGTGTATGGGAAATTGGTACTGAGGGCAAAAGTTTAAGTCGTCAAAATATCGACCATCAAAACATATCACATGAGGGGGGATGCAAAAAAAAAAAAACTGGAAGAATGAAATGTCACTGATGGTATTGTTACTCAGAAAAAGTGACCAAGAAGTCATCATCAATTTAAAAGCCATATACATATTTTCTCATTTTTTTTCAATCTTTATGAGGATGGTCTACTCAAGCATTGAACATTTCTATGGTGAAGTTATGAAATTGGCACAGGCAGGGCTTTGGTGGTCATTTTTCTACAGGAGAACATATTTTTACGGTTACATAATTTACTGAAAGATACAGAGGAATCCCTGATTTTGCTCTATTTTTGTTGATTACAAAACAAAATTGTGACTCAGAGTAAGCCACATCCTGCAAAGCTTTCATCTTCCAAAGCATGTGCATTTGTTAAGATGATACCAAATTCTATAATGGATGCAACTACAGATCTAATTTTATTCAGTGATTCTATGATTATCAATATTAAATTAACCATAAAACTTGGAAGCATACTTACTAAAGATGTCCTGCATTGTTAGAGATGATGGTCCTATACAGAGTCCCGGTGGGAGAGGGATTCTGTGTAGATGGTGAATACCTCCAGATGTTCCCATTTGAGAATGATATGACTGTGTATTTTAGAGTGTTTGTAATTTTAAAATACATTTTGTGAATTTTTCACATAAACTTGAAATAAAAGCAATCAAACTATTAAGCTTATTGTCTTCCAAATATATTTTATCATGAAAGTAACCTTGCAGCTGTTTGAGTTGCATTTTTTAAAAAGAAAGACTGCTTCTTGTAGTTCAATCCCATGAATTTCTCCCTACTTAAAGAAAGAAAAACAAAGAACCTAACTCATATCTTTGTATCTGTTTTAGGAGTATGAAACTATGTTCTTTAGTTTCAGAAATGATTTATAATATCAGTGGTACTCAAAAAAGTTAATAGAATTTCATAATTCCATTTTCATTTGGATGTATGAATATAATATATTTTCCTAGTTCATCATTACTAGATTTACAGTCTTAGTATCTACTCTGTTCTTGGCCACTGGGAGTTTTGCTACCAGCAATAAAAGATAACCTTCATGTTGTACTGTACTGTATAGATATTGTAAATTTCTGGTCTTGCTTTCCATTGATCTGGATTGCCATATGGGAATCATATTCAGCTGATCTTTATTTCCTGAGTCAGAAATTCTGTTTTACCCATCTTTGGGGCTTTCAGCAGCTATTCTCAGTGGGCTGTCAGGTATTGCACATGAAAGTGAAGGTTCAAAGGCATATAAAAAAGGTTCAGGGCTGAAATGTTTACACTGCATTTTAAAAAATTTTACAAACATTTTCTAAGCTTGGAGGATCAGGATGAAAGCTTAGTAGATCCACCTTTTTATATGCTATGGTATAGGGAACATTTCACATACACATACGCTTTGGAGGAGTAGCATGGTATCCATCAGTTGTAAACTTGATACAATAATGGCTTTTTTTGTGTCTGCTTTTGCCAGTAAGAAGAATTAACAGTGTCGTAATCAGTTTTTCTAAGTTTATTGATATTTTTGCCAGAGGTTTATATCCCTGTTCTTTTTCTGTTTTGTTTTGCAGATGACAACTAGTATTGAGTGGTGAAGCCTATCTCAGAATCAAAATATATACAGATTTTAATTGCCAAATAGTGAAATGTTAGCTGAGGTTTCACAATAAATAAAAACTGTCATTTTAATGCTCTTTGTTTGGGTCTACTGCCACAAATTATACAGTAATAAAATCTCTTGATGTTCTATCTAAATTATAGTTATAGTGCCAAAAAAGGACAAGCCAACATTCAAAATTTCAATATTTTAAAATGCTTCATTTAGAAAGTACTTTCATTGTGTTACTAAAGATTGTTGAGGAGATTGCTAATACCTATTTGAATTTAGGCCAGCTTCAAATATCCACCCACAGAGTATTAAAATATCTAAATATATGATTCAATGGAAGTTTAAATATATCATGGACTACTTTGCCACTTCTCTCATATTATGTGTATGAACAATATTCACTATGGAATGTAGAAATTTTCTTAAGGTCTGAGGTTTATCCTTAAGTCTAGAAATATTTGTAAAATGTAAAAAAAGCAACCAGTGTAAAATAAGCATTTCAACTTCCTATCATATACAGACTTTTATTAACCAGATTCTTGATTGAAGAAAACAAGCCCTAATAGAACTCATGTTTCTCTGAAGTTTAGAAACATTCAGCAGCTCTTTGACATGATACAGTCTTCATTATGGTGTTGTTCCAGAATCTAGAAATGTGAGCCTAATATATTTGGTAGCTGATTTATAAAAATATTATTGATTTGAATTTCCTTTTACTTGTCTTCCTTTCCATTCTTATTTCAAGTGTACTTTGTCTCTTCTTTTCCTGCAAAATATGTCTCATTTAAACACATTCTTCAGCCCCAACCAGAGTAATAATTTAGAGATATCTTAGGCTTTTGAAAGCAAGTCAATTACTTGAAATTGCATTCTGTGTTGTTTTAGAATCTTGAATGTTATATTTCAAAATAGTATTTAACAGCATTAAATAGATCTGATTTTCAATGGTATCAAAATCCTAACACCTGCCATTTAATACTTACATTTTTCTTGTGATGCTATTGTGCCACAAAATCGTGGGCCACCACAGTCTTCAAATAATCAAAATTGCAGGTGAACCATGGGGCAATAGGTTTGCAGACTACTGGGTTCAAGTGTGCTGTGGCATATCAGCAATGATGGTCTGCTCACGGAAGAAGTAGAGAGAAGAGTAAAAGATAGTTTATTAGTCCTGCAGAGAGTACAATGGCTAGTTGATTGACAGTCCAAATACTGCACAATTAACCACATAATGTTGAAATACTTAGAGGAAAGTCTCTAAAACACATTGATTTGACTCTGTGGAGGATTTTAGATGTGATCAGTGAAGAGCACTGCAGGATGACAAGGAATGGTTGGGTTACCATCTGTATCATTGGGGAGGCATGTTCTTCTTAGTGAGATCATAGATTCATTGAAGCATTCAGGTGAAAATTATTGTGGCGTTTATGAATGTACTTACAGTCATAGCTGGTAATCAATTCTATACAGGGAAAATGGATATAGTGTGGTACAAATGTATAGCTTTCCAGTCAATCTCCAATTTTGCTTCAAGATCTAACCTCTTTCTTTTAGAGTAATTAGGACTTGGTACTTTTTGGGTCCTCTCTTAGTATTGTGTAGTATCAGGTTGGTGAGAAAAAATAAGAGAAATGACTATGATTGTCATATTCGATCTATTCCAAAAGTAAGCCATTCATTCTTCCTAAAGAGGTTGAATTTAGTTAAAACTGAAAAGGAATTGCTTTGTAGTTTCTACCAATTACCATGCCAAACATTGGCAAATTAATGGCCAGAAAATATAGTCCTATGGTTATTAGCCTGGAGCTCATCCCTGCTCCTACATGAGTAGTTTCTCCCCCTTTAGAAGTGGTAGATTGTGCATTAGGAAGCCCTAATGTTCCACCTGTATTTCAGATCCAAAAAGGAGCTGAGAAGGGAAGGAGCAAACAAGCATTTATTAAGTGCCTACTATTTGCCAGGTGCCTTAACATATCACCCCATTTTATCCTCAAAGCAACCCTTTAAGGTAGATGCAATTATTATCTGCAGAGGTTAAGTGACCTCCCAGAGTCACACAGGTAGTAAAGTATCTGAGACTGGATTTTAACTAAGGTATTTTGGCTCTAGGCCCAGTACTCTGTCCACTGAGTAACTTCTAAGTTCTACCTCAAAAAGTGCTACAGGATCTTTGGTGATGTAGCAATTACTAAGGAACATGGAGATTAGATTTGAGATGATGGGAGCCATGTTATATCAGGTAGACTGAAGCCTCTCACGGTTCTCTGATAGTTCCCTAGGCTATGGAATTAATACAGAATTTGAGATCCAAGAAAAGGGCCAAGATTTCAGGTGCACCTTCTAGGTAGTCTGTGAGCCAGTGACATTGGTCTCCTTGCTGTTCCTTGATCAAGACACTTCTCCAGATTCCAGGCATTGTCATCGACTGTCCTTTGTGCCTGGAATACTCTCCTTCCTCATCTCTGCCTCCCAGCTTCCTTCATGTCCCAGGGGACATTCCATCTTCTTCAGGAAACCTCTTATGATCCTTCTTGATTCTGGTGCCTTTCCTTTGTTGATTATTTCCAATTTATCTCTCATGTGTGCCTGTGTGTGTGTGTACGTGTATCACATATATATATATATGATATATACCATGCATATACATATATGATACATATGATATGAAACATACATATACATGATATATACCATACATAATATACATACATACCTATGCTCACATATGACTTATATATCGTTTATACAGTTTCCCTCATTAGCCTGTGAGTTCCTCAAGAGCAGGGACTGTCTTTTGTTTGCCCTTTTTATCCCCAGCCTATAGCACAATGCCTGGTACATTGTAGGCTTTTAATAAATGTTTAATGACTATCTGTTGTCTGAAATGCCTTTTATTGGGGGAGCTAAGTTTTTAAATCTAAAATTGGAGCTAAAAAAACATAACATGCAACTTCTGGATGAAATATTTACTGAAATTCGTTTACACTAAATTCATTTATGCATACCATCCAGATAATGGAAATTAGTGATTTTCCTGTTTTTGTAGAGGAGTGAAGGTGAAGAAAGAAGTGGAGTTTAGGGTCCCTTAAATGGGGGGGAAAGCTCATAAAAGAGAGGACAAACTTCATAGATTGGACCATTCTGCTTGCATTTGGCAAAGCTTTGTGACAGGAACAACAGAACATTAAATTCTGCAATACTTTCTATAATGTTGGTTCTCTGTAGTTCTATACTACTTTCTCATGTGAATGTGAGTATATAGTTTTGCTTATTAGAGTTATGTAACTCCAAGTGCCATCCTTCCTCACTCTGAGGAATGTAAATTAATTAATATTGCTTGCTGTACAAGAAGTTTATGCACACACACAAACACATACACACATATATGTAGCTGTATTAATAAATATGACCTTCATCCACATGTTGACAGGTCTTAGAGTATTGTAAGTTTATCTTACTTCTCCGTGTCACCCTATGGAATACTAGTTAGGATTTCAAAGATAGAATCCCTGGAGAAAAAAACTTAAGCACTTCCATGAGGCTTTTTATGACACTTGACTGATAATTGGCATATATCACATAAGTAATTATTGTCCCTTGCTTTTTTCTGTCACCCCTAAAATCAGCAAAGAAGGGTCTCCCCCTTTGTCCAATAATTAATTAATAGAGACTATGTCCATCTCTGCCCAAATTGCCTCATGGCCCTTTGTATTAGAGATAAGATATATCTACTTGTTAGTCAGCCTTGAGTAAATAGGGCAACATCCCACTTTTATCTTCTTGATCCGTCTCTCAGAAATCCCAAAACATAAATCTGGAAGGAGAGGAAGCAAATAATACTTTGCTCCATACCACTCATCATCTTAGAACCCCTGAAAAGAAAGGGAGCATCTCTAAGACACATCTGAGATGGGATTTTTCCTATATAAAAAAGGAAAGTGGAGAATCATGTTTGGAGCTCCACCACAATCTGTGGAGCTGCTATGCCATCATCCCCATCTGGACCTAGATTTGGAGGCCTGAAGCATCCCACGCCTCTCTCTAGCCAGCTATAAAGAATATTCTTTATACAATTTTCCTTTGGATAACCCTAGTGTGTCATTTTCCTTTTTGCTTCCTTTCTGTGGACACTTGGGTTATCACATAATCGCTCATCAGGAGAGACACTTGCCACCAAATGAAAGAATTGGACTAGGCAGGAGAAACCGATCATGTCTACTTCTCCTTTTTAAACTCAAACTCAAGGAGCCCTCATTCCAGTTACTGTAGTAAATGCCCTAATTCACCATGACATTGTTTGAAAGATTTACATAGAGACAGTCTCTGAGCTCTTGAGAGTGTATTGTCTAAACTCTCAACTAGAGAGGTACAAATAGAACCTTTGTAGTGTGTGGAGGATTGACCCGTGATGTATGAGCATTTAATACACTTTGTCTTTATTACAAGGATATTCAGCAATTCAAGCATTTATCAAATATCTACAATATACAAAACACTTTTTTTCTGGGTTGCCAGTTATCACTACACTGTTGGATTTGAAAAGACAATATATTTGTAGGTAAATTTATGATCTCATCGATTTAGGTTCCCTCCCCAACCCCACCCCCAGTACTGTAGTTCTCAACCTATTCATGTTTACCACAGAGGTTCTGCCCCACATACTGGGTTTTCATTTTTCTTAACCAACATGTAATTACATGCTGTTCTGAATTATTTAAAAAAATTTTTATATGTCACAGTCCTTGTTTCCACAATTACATTGTAACATCTTGAGGGACTGTGACTAAGTCTTGTGTTTCTTTTTTGTTCCTTACACTGAATAGCATATAACACTAAATAAATATCTGTTAATTTTTTAAATGTTTTACTCTCTTAGCCAGTTCGTTTTTTCTTTTTGTACTATCCTAAAATTTTTTTTTAAAAAAATCATTACCTAAATACTTTTGATTTAAAGAAGATTTAGGAACATTTCACAGAATCATGAAATTTGGAAATTGGAAAGGACTTCAGCACCCATCTATTCTATCCCATACCTAAAAGGGATTCCTGCTATTACACCATGACAAGTGGTCAGCTAGCTTCTGTTGAAGACCTGTAAGGATGGAAAGACCTACTACCTCTCTAGAAAACCCATTCTTCTTTTGAACAAGTTCTCATTGCTAGGAAGGTTTTCCTGACCTCAGGCCTAAATTTGCTTCTTTGCACCTTGCACCCATTTCTACCTGATTCTATATTGTGGGGCCAAATAGAACAGATCCCTCTTTTACAATGACAGCCTTCCGAATACTTGAAGATTGCTGTCTGAAGTCTTATCTTCTTCAGGGCAATCATGCCCATTTCTTTTAATCAGATGAAGTTAAATCATGGCCCTTCATGATTCTGGCTTGCTTCTGTCTAAAAAATCCCCGAAATCCCCAGTGCCTGGGCTGCCTGCCTATCCGTCTATTTCCTAGCTTCCCTGTCTGCAAATCTCATTTGAAACTCTACCTTCTGCAATAAGCTGTACTTGGTTTCCTTCAATCCTCGTGCCTTCTAACCCCTGAGATTACCTCCGGTCTACCCTGTACATATCTTGCATTTACATAGTTGTTTATAAATGGTGTTTCCCATTGAGAACGTGTGCTTCTTGAGGGCAGAGACTGTTTTTTGCCTTTCTTTGTAAAGTGTCTTCTTAGGCCACTGCCTTTACACACTCTAAATATTTAATAAATGTGTTGGTACTTTGGTTTGGCTTGAGTTTCAATGTATACTATTTACTGAAAGAACTTCCTGATAATAAAAAATTGACTCGGTTATGTCAGTTAACTATTTCCAAGGCTATATGATTATATACCTGTCCTTGCTTCATTGTTGTGTGGTGGTGACCTTAGGCTCTTGAAAGGCCTTGCCAGCTGATTGCAAGCTCTGGCAGGTTCAAGCATGGGCTCGTTGACAGTCTAAGTTTAAGGTCTAGCCTAGCAAGAATCATAGGAGGCTTATCATTAAATTGGCCTCAGGGTAGTACTTTTTTTTTTCAGCCACAGCCATTATCAAAGACATTTGCTAAGTGGTTTACCATCCATGTAATGAGAAAGTATCATTTTGTACACATGATTTTAATAGCCTTACCTTTTTCTCAGCAGAGGTTTTTTGTTTGTTTCCCTTATTGTTTTAAAAAAAAAGAATTATTGGTGAGATGGGGGGTGTGGGGGGAGGAGTTCTGACTCATTGTTATAGATAGAACATGGACTTATCTAGCAAGAAGGAACTTAGAGATGAGTTTATTGTCATTTCATCACCAGAAAACAAAGTTCTAGTTAAGTCTTAAATAACATACATTATTGCTATGAGAGAATTAGCACAATCAAAATCCTAATTTTTATAAATTGAATTTTTCTAATATCTTCAGTTTTTAATTTTTCTTTTAGTATTTAGTATATAAAGTAGTTGTTTTTGTCTATTATGCAGTACAGAAGAGGAAAGCAATTGTGTATCCATGTGCTAAAGAAATTTATCAGCATTTGAGGAAACAATGAGTTCTGGGTGGTTTTTTTTTTCCTATTTTTTTTCTCCCTGGAAAATCAAACTTCTGTTGAATTTTATTTCCATTTTTTTTAAAAGAAACATTGGCATTGTTATACTAGATCATTACAAGCTTTACTTTCTACTGCATTTTATCATAATGCACTCTGAGTATAAATAAACTCTGGTATGCTAAACCTAATAGCAATTAAACTGGAAGTGTTTGTGTTTCATCACTGTGAACTTCGCAGAAATGTTTCCATGACAACCTCCATGCTAGTTAAGACAACCAGAGGTGATCAACAGTTTATATATTTTTTTCTCTTGTAAGAATGGAATTTGTGTTGACAGTTTTGGCCTTTAATGGCACTTTTGTACTGTGTGAAAGTATTTGTTTACCAGATCATACGCTGTTAACTGTCAGACTGAGATAGAGTGATTGCTTCTGATAAAAGGCTGCATTGCATTTTGGGGTCTCTGAAGCTCCTGCACTTTAATTATCCACATCAGTCCAGAAACGTCCATTTGCTTCAGTACACTACAAATTACCTTTTATTAGGATCAAAGAATTACACTGAGTTAATTTTATTTTTTCTTCTTAATTTTATTTGACCACCTGAAAATTGAGGTTCATTATATTGTAACTTTGCAACTTAATGAATTCACAGTCCCCATTGCCGGAACATATACATCCTTTACCAGCCTGGCCCAGGGCAGAGAGAGCATTATACATGCTTACAGAGCAGCAGTAATAGTCACTTCACTTTGCTTCACTCATGTCCCTGTGCACCCCAGAAAACAGCATACTGCTAGGCTGCCATACTGCAGTATCCACTAGATACCATTAAGAAGTAGGAAGAAGGGACAAAGTTAGAGTTTGCAATGTCAAACAATGGTTGTCCGGCCTACAATAAAAGAAAGAATTAAGAATCATGGAAACACATAATTTTGGAGCTGTGAAGGACCTTAGAGATCTTCTAATAAGTCTAAACCCTTCCATTTTATAGAGAAGGTGAAATGCCTGGAGGCTCAAACCCAGCTTTTCTCACCAGTGTTCTTTCTACCACAGAGGGCTTCCAATCCAGTCCAATCCAAAAGCACTGAATTGGGTGCTCAGAATACATATTCAAAAGGGAAAAATGGTCTTTGTCCTCAAGGATCTAGTTTCTCCTGGAGTTGGAGGGAATACAGCATGTTAATATAAAGAAAGAGGAGAAAAAACTGACATGTAAGGGCATTAGTAAAGCTGTCCTCTGTGAGTTGACACATGAATCGAGCCATGAAGAAAATGAGAAATTCTGGAAAGGGGAAGATGAATAGAGAAGGGAAAGGGAAATGGGAGAGTGGAGTACCAAACTTGGGGTGGGGGGTAGGAAGCAAGAGGGTCAGCTTACTTGCTCTGTAGACTCTTGGAGATCCAAATAAAAGCCACACCTAGCTTGGGAATCCTGGTGTGGGAGGTCTGTTCTGTATTAAAAGGGACCAAAGTATATTGTTAGAGTTTGGGGAGGGAAAAATATACCCTATACCTTTCCTCTTGGTATCCATTGGCTATCCAAAGCTTTCTCTAGAGATTGCTTAATATAGCCACCAGCACCCTTTACCTTATGGTTTCAACCACAACACGTAGCTGTGTGTGGTCACTTAAGTTCTTGGGTTTGGTTTGTTTTTCTGTAAAATAAAGTGGAGTAGGATTAGATGACCTCCGTTGTTGTTGTTCAGTTGTTTCAGTCGTGTCCAACTCTTCATGACCCTATTTAGGGTTTTCTTGGCAAAGATACTGGAGAGGTTTGCCATTTCCTTCTCCAGCTCATTTTGCAGATGAGGGAACTGAGGCAAACAGGGTTGTGTGACTTGCGCAAGGTCACACAGCTAGGAAGTGTCTAAAGCCATTTTTTAACTCCTCTTGGGACAGCTGTGTAGCTCAGTGAATAGAGTGCCAGGTCTGGAGTTGGGAAGACCTGAATTTAAAAAAACAGCCTCACTAGCTACCCATCTTTCCATATGGATCTCAGATTATTTATTGCCTCTCACACACTCTTAAGTCCTAGCCAGACTGGCCTGTATGTGGTATGCCATTTCTTGCCTTGGTGCCTTGCACATCTTTAGTTTGTTACCTAGAATGTTCTCTGTCTTGAGAACATGTGCCTTTTAAAATTTCTAGCTCGCTTTAAAGCTCAACTCTTATCTATATTAGGGCCTTCCTGATTCTCTCAGTTTTTAGTACTTTTTGGTTTTGCTGTCACCACCCAAATAAAACCTTTATATTCACTTTATATACTGTGTGCCTGTTTGCCTCAGTTTCCTCCTCTCTGAAATGGGAATAATAGCACACTACCTCTCGTTATGTGAGGATCAAAGGAGATACCTCTTGTAAAGCACTTAGTGAGGTGCTCCACACAGACTAGGCACTATATAAATGTGAGCTGCTATTGTATGTATTTTGATTTTTGATTTTGTTTACCTGTGGACATGTTGTTTACCCCCACCCCCAAATGGAATGAAAACTTTTTGAGAACGGTGTATGCTTTCATTTTTGTTTTTTTATGTCTGGCACATAGTGCAGTGCCTGGTGTACATAGTAAATTCTCAATAAATGATTGTTGAATTCAATTATGCATATTGCTACTGTAATGTTCATAATAATAGTACTGCTGTTTATTAACACTTTGTCGTGGCTTCTCTGGGCCAGCCTATGAACCTAATCATCCTTTATGACGCCCCTCTGTCCTTTTTCCTTTACTGGCACGTCTTAGGCAGGGAGTGGTTGGCTAGCTCAGTTATCCATACCTTTTTGATCATGTACTCCACTAGTAAAAAAAGTTGTTTGCTCCTGTATTACATATTCCATATGATGAGGGAGTGAGCCTGTGATTTCGCTGTTAATAAGGAGTACCCCCGGTGAGGAAGCTCCCTCTTCTAATGTAGGTTGGCCCTTTCTCTACAACTGATAGTAAGTTGCCTAGAGCATTAAGAGATTGTGACTTGGAGGTAAATATCAAAGGCCGAACTTCAACCCTGTCTGGCCTTCCTGGCTCCAATCCCTGTCTAACCATTTTACTTAGCTGCCTTTATGTGAAAAGATCATATAACATTGTACAATACAACATATGATACATGCGTTACTGTACTGATGTTAATTAAAAAGTATACAAAAATTATATGATAAAGATGAGATAAACAATTAAAATATCTTTTTTTTTATTCACAGGAAAAACTCTTTTAGTAACAGTCATGTTTTAGTGAGAGCAGTGTGACTGAATAGGCTTCATTGTTTTTAAAAATCTTAACACTTTTTGATCCATTCATTGAAATGTCTGGTTCAAAGTTTATTATGTTTTGATATTTTATTTTAACAGCTGTCAGAGGTAAAAAGATATTTCACAGATAAATATACATACATATGCAAGAAGTATATGTATTTTGGTTATGCTTGGAAAATCATACTAATTTTTAATGCCATCTACTAATTATGCTAGTTATCACTGAAATTCAGCTTTTAAATTTCCCTTTTTATTGGTGTCAATCTGTTGAGTTTCCAAACTATTTAGACAGTGTTGTGTTTTTATCTTTTTAGCAAATGGATTCAAAGCCCACCAAAACTCTTAGTTTGGACTGTTTCTAAACAGGTTAGAACATTTTATTTCCAAGTTTGTTTTATAAGAGCTTTTATAAATTAGGTGGCTCAGTGGATAAAGTGCTGGGCATGGATTCAGGAACAAATCTGCCCTCAGACACTTACTAGCTGTGTGACATGGGGCCAGTCACTTCACCTCTGTCTGCCTCAGGTTTTTTCAGCTGTGAATGGAAATAACAATGACACCTTCTCACCAGGTTTGTTGTTGAGGATCAAATGGCATATTTGTAAGGTGCTTAGTACGTTGTCTGGCCCATATAAATGCTAGCTATATCATCATCATCATCAGTGACACTTTAAATGGTAGAAGATATATTTCACATCTTGATAGTTTTTAATGTTTTTAAAATTTGGCTTATTGTATTTGTTCAGGATTTAGATCATTAAAGTTTTTACCTTGCCTCATGGATGTATGAAGAGCTTGTGTTCAGAGTAAGAAAAGTGTTATCTCTGCCATTTCCTTGTTTGCATGTGATTTATTGGCATTATTTTCAAATTCTAGTTTCTTTACCAGGATCTTTTTAAGCCACTAGACCATTTTGTGAAGTTTAGTTAGTTAAAACTAGGTAAGAACCTGTAATTGGAAACCTGTAAAACTGTAGTTTACATTACAGTAACTTAAAAGAGATTGAATGAGTTGATGGCATCCCTTTCAACTCCTCCACCTTCTGGAATTACTATTATTCCCACAGGATACCTCTCATAACATGACATGTGACTGTTTGAGTCATGGCACTGGGGTCAACCCTTATATTAAGTGCTAATAAAAGTTAATTTCTTTTTTTAGAACAATTTAAGTGTATTTTAGAAGAATGTGAATACATGCACACTTTTTTCTTCCTATACCCCAATCGATCATCTTGTACCCCCTGAAGATCTTGTTGCATCCAGAATAGACCTCCATGGTATATGCTTGATCTAATTCATCCTCACTTCATCTACCCCAAGGCCATTTCTCTTTCTATTGTGTACACTCCAAATGTGAAGATTCCACTATTTTTGATGAAACAAACAGTTACAGAAATACTCCCAGTTTTTAAAGTTATTGATGACCAAAAAAGAATAAAATAAGCTTATGTAAACAGTCTTTTCCTTTCTTATTGTATTATAATTTAAGTACCATACCTTGGAGACCATTGGTCCAGCACCTTAGTACAGTGCCTAGCACATAGTAGGTGGCTTAATGAATGTTTACTGATTGACTGATTGGTTGATTGAAAGGAAATAGAATGGTACAAATATCTTTTTGCAATATCCATAAGCAATTGATCCATATTCCAGTGCTTTAGTGTTGGCTACCTGTAAATAAATGTAGGGCATTTCTAAGTTTAGTACTGCCTGTCTTTAACAATGCTCATGAGCAGGATCTGGACCAGTCCATTCCAACAAGTAATTATCAAGTATCTACTATATATCAGGCACTGTTACAAACTCTGGGGGCACAAAGGCAAAATAAAAACCAATCTTTGATTGACTAAACATTTCCAACAGGTCCTTGTTGAATGGAAGTAGAGAACTGAGACCATTTTCATTTTCTTTTCCTTGTCTTGGTAACTACATCATTCAGAAACAGTTTCCATATATTCCTTTACCATGCTGATTTTCTACATGATCTATTCTAGACTGTAATAGCAAATTCCAAATGTTGAGCTAGAGTAATTTTTAATCTTCATTTGCTTTGGTAAATTAATATTAGCTGCTAAATAAAAGCGGTTGAGATTTCTAGTTGGTTAACTCCGAAATAACCTATTTAAAATAATAATAATATTGATCAAGTAGAAAATCTAAAGTTAGTTATTCAATTATATATACTAATGTATGACTTTTATTTTTATCTCAGTGTAAAGAACATGATAATGGGACTCATAAAAACAGTGAAACATAGTTTGAAAGGCCAAAGAGAACTTACTTGTGATTATGGAAAAATTAAGGAAATGCGAGATATAGTGAAGCGTTCTACTTTGCTATTATTAATTCAAGGACAATAACTTAAGATCCTTAGATACATCTTAGTAAATGTTGAATAATTATTGTTTTTTTTTTATTTGTCCAATTTGCCAGTATTACCAACACGCGCGCGCGCGCACACACACACACGCATAAAACACCATCACATGATTCTTTTGTTTATCTAAAATATGATTTGAGGTTATCACCTTTTTTTTACATGCCTATTTTTGTCTTTAAAGCATGATAGATAACAAAAGGAAAAGTTATCTCATAAGCTTGGCTTATAGAGTAAAATTCCTCTTTTTGTTAACCAACAAATAATAAAAAGTGAGATTATATCTATTATTGCTTTTCTCATCATTGAGAGTGGAACCTCCACATTTGGACCTTACAAAATAGGAATAGAAATTGTATTGCAGAAAATGAAATGAAGCTGAATGCACTAAGGAGCTCTGTGTTGGATACAACAGGATTTTCACCTAAATTATTAAGGAGTTACTTTATAAGTTGTTTCAGGAAGAGGAGAATACCAAATGGGCAAAAAAAAATCACAAGTAATTTATATCAGTATGACTGAGGACTGGCCATATGTCAACTTTTATCTTCTTTATAAATTTTAATGACAGTGATCTACATACATATAGATGGTATCCTTGATGAAAATACGAGAAGGGAACAGCCATTCTCTTGTTAATGATTAACTACATACTATGTTTTGTAGTCATATATCCAACTGAAAAGCACAGGTGGATCATCTCTTCCTTGTTTATCGTCTGAATACCAAAAAGTCTATTTATGTTGCCAAATTAAATACCTTGAGCTGCATTCTACTCTATACAATCTTTGGATTGGCTTCTTTCTGTTGCAGAAAAGGAATTCCCTCATGCTTGAAAATTTTTTGGTCAAGACTGACCAAGGAATAATTATGCCTAATCTGAAAAGTTTTAACTTCCTGCCTCTCATCATAACCTAATGCTTCTAACCTGTTAAAACCTTTTGTAGTTAACCCTGAAACTTTTTTTTAAAGTAAAGATCAAAGAGGAGAAAATTCCATTGAGATATATAAGAATAAAGTGAAGGTGCTATTTGCTGTTTTGCCTGTGCTTTGAGGTATGGTGTTGATTTTTTGCTTTGTTTTTCTAAATGGATAGAATTTTGGAATCTATGCACTTTCTGCTCGGATTCCTTTCACACTTCATTTATCTCAAAGTATAAACCATAGTGCAGAAGAACATAATTTCAATGTGTAGAGATGAAAAACACATTAAGTAAATTTATATGTCATTCAGTGATAGCAGCTTATTAGTAAATAAATTCATATGAGGTTTAAAATGAGAAAGTTTAGTACCCTGAATGGTCTAAGAAATTTTGCTACATTAGAATATCCCCTGAAAGTTCTAATTTTTACATATTAACTCTGTGTGGTCTTGAGAATGTTTAGCCTGGTCTTTATGTTTACTTTCTCATTTGCACAGTGATAACAGTGCTTACCTCTATCCAGTTGTTTTTGAAGAAATCAAATACTGTAGTGATTATGAAACACTTTTATCACGTATTAGAAATTCTGTCTATATGTTGGCTTATTTTGTTTCAGTCGTGTCTGACTTGTCGTGACCCCATTGGGGGTTTTCTTGGCAAAGGTACTGGAGTGGTTTGCCATTTCCTTCTCCAGCTCATTTTACAGATGAGGAAACTGAAGAAAAAAGGGTTAAGTGACTTGCCCAGGGTTACACAGCTAGCAAAGGATTTGAACTGGGGAAGATGAGTCTTCCTGACTCCAGGGCTTGTGCTCTATCCACTATCTACCTAGCTGCCCCTGTTTGTCAGCGTAACAATATGACATTGGGAGTTTAGTCATTTTGCATGTTGCTACTGTTGCCACATCCTCTCAAAGCCCTTCTTTAGTAGTATTCACTGGATTTGGAATCATAGCATCTGATTCAAATCCCTCTGTGCTGCCTGTGTGACCTTAGACAAGTCATTTAATGCCTCAGGATTTCAGTTTCAGTACTAAAACTGAAATTGTTTCAGTATCGTTCTTACTTCTCCAAATCTTACTCTCCTTTTGTGCGTCTTAGGGTCTTCTCTGCTCATTTGTAAAAAGAGACTTTGTCAGTTGGCATTCTTGGAGCCTGATATTTAACCTTCAAGATTTACTAGCTTAAACTAATTAATTCATACACGGCTTCAACATCAGCAGTTCTCTCTCAGTTTTATTGGTGGAATTTTGCTCATGTCAGTTTCTTTTTTTTGGTGGGGGATGGACAGCTGTGTTGTATAGTACAGTCCATAAAATGTAGCTACTTATGTTTGTATTTTGAGTTTGTTTTTAGTTTTTTGGAAGCTTGAAAGATTATAAATTCTACTCCTTTCCAAAAAGCACAATAGCCTTTTGAGGGTCTAGTTTCCCTTCTCTAGAAAAGGGACCTCCAGTTTCCTTCCAAGAACTAAGGAGACCTTCAGATAAAAGAATCTATACTAGTTATCAGAACAGTCTACAATTTTAAAGTAACACCAGAAATAACAGCAAAATCAAACCTACTGTAATGAATTATTCATGTAGTCTAATTTGGCTATATCTTTATTACTACAGTAGAGGCTAGAGACTATTATCTTTAACTAGACACTATTTTCCAACATAATAACATCAACAATAATGAGCTAGCATTATTCTTTTGTGAATTGGAGTTACTGTGATTCCTTAAGGATGGTGCTGGGCTTCAGCTTAAAAAAAGTTTAAAAAAACATATACACAAAAACTAGGAGTAAAATGTGTGTTGAAAATGCTGAGGAACCTGTTTCACTTTGTGGAATTTCAAAAACTTCATTTTGATAGAAGAGTTGCTTGATTAAATGTGAGTTTGGAGTCTTTTCTCCCATGATGGCTCTTCGTTGTTTTGTTCTTCAGACTAACAGTAACAAAACCCTCAAATAAATTTACCTGGTTACTTTTTTTCAGTGCTTCTTACACATTTCCTTGTTTATTATGACAATATCTCTGCCTTAGGAAGGTGGCATTTAGCACTGAATCCATTCCAGGTAAGGAAATAGAGATTTTTCTATAGAGGTAGCTGGCTCTCTGTAAGCAATGCTGTAGAAACTCCTGACTAATGCAGAGTAAAGACAATGAGGCTAAAAATAAAATCTTCAAGTAATACTATTCGAGTTTTGAGACATTTGGTTGCTATCATTCAGTTGTTTAAAGTCTCTCAGGAGAGAGATTTTTGGACATATGTAGCAGGTATGAAAAAAGTAAACATGCTTTGTTGATATTTTAAGATTATACAAAGAGGACAGAAATTTCAATAAACATCTGTTTATGAATTGTGCAGGAGCACCGACTTTGTTCAGGTATTTACTGTTTTATTGGTATTGTACATCTCATTATTAGCCATTTAAGAGTGCTGCCTTAAAGTTAAGCTATAAGTTTATCTCTACATGGAGAATTTAGAAGGGTATTTAAAATGCATATGACTTTGCTAGTAAAGTTTGTTGATGTAACTACTGAAATGGAACAAGAGTGTCCCTGAAAGGAAGAGGACCTTCTCACTGAAGATCTGTTTATTTTTTCAGTAAAGAAAGAGTAAGTGAACCTCTCCAAAACGGTTTACTTGGGCATTTAGAATTTAAACTTCGTGACCCTCTAGCTAAAGGGCACATAGCAAATCTGAGAAGGTAGTTTGAGTAGGGGGAAAGGGGGGAAGAGACAGAGAATCAATTTTTTCCATCTAATTCATATACGAATAACTCACATTTATATAGCTTTTAAGATTTACATAAACACTGTCCTTACAACAACCCTTTATGGTAGGTAAATTTATGTCTTACTTTATTGGAAATCATGTGGTTTAAAGGTTCTCAATCTTTGTGTCACGGACCCTTTGGTTATCTAGTGAAGTCTCTGGACCCCTCCCTTCTCAGAATAATGTTTTTAAGTGTATAAAGTAAAATACTTAGAATTAGAAATGAATCCAATTATTTTGAAATACATTTATCCAAATAGCAAAAAAAAAAAAAAAAGTTCATGGATCCTAGGTTAAGAACCAACCCCTGATGTCCTACTTTCTCACTTTATAAATAAGGAGACTCGAGCTCATAGAGGTTGGTCCTTGAGTGTTGAGTAAGGTCACATCGATAACAGAATCTAAATTGTGAACAGGGCTCGTCTCCTTCTCAATCCAGTTCTGTTCAGTGTTCCATGGCCTGCCCAAATTGAGCATAACAGAGAGGAGACAACTTGTGGATGGTTAAAAACTGGTCATCATCAGAGGTTGGATTTGAATGCAGCTCTTCTGCCTCTAATTACAGTTCTTCCTGTATACAAACCACCAAAGTTTTTAAGCCTCACATTTTTGTGGTACCTGGCCAACAAGTATTGGCTGCCAGTACCACTAAGGAGGAAGGAAAGTTTGAGACTATATATACATATTGACACTTGTATATATTGCTGTTGTTTAGCGTTTCCGTTCCAATTTGTAAAGGTACAAGCGCTCTTTGTTTATCTTTCTTCATAATAGCCTTTTGAGGTATGTTGATTTTGTAATCTTGCAATAAATGTTACGAAAACTGAGACAGGGGAGATGAAGCAACTTGTTCAAGGTTGTACAGCAAGTTACTGGCTGAAGTGCCAGCACTGTGTGCTTAAGCCTCAAGTCTTTTCTGGGCTTTTTCCAAGTGGAAGTAGCATTGTAATAAAATGACCGGGTTTGGTTGCTGCATTTTTTTTTCCTCTTCAGCTTCCCAGAGCCTGGCTGAAAAAAAATGAGCTGACTTTTATTATTTTTTTTATTAAGATTATTTTATATTTACATAATCGCAACCCAAGTAGAGGTGATGCTAATAGGCAGAGACAAACATCTGCCAGAGGAAAATATGTGCTCTGTCAATTGAGGTGATCCATTTGCCCTTGGCTTGAGTCCTTAGGGTGCTTCAAGATCCACAGTGTCTTGATTCCCACGTAGTGAGTATGCCTAGTATAGCTTCTTGCCATTTATATTTGGAAAAGAAGGACATTGCTAAAGTAATCTATTCCTTTGTAAACTTTAGTTGAATTAATGAAATGTAACCTATTTTCAGTATTTACACTCAGCAGCAGTCTATTGGCTGGAGCACATCCTGAACAAACTAGGCTGACACAAACCACACACAAAAGCAGCTGAAAGTTTTTCCCAATTTGTCTTTCAGGAGGCAGCATGCTACAGTGGAAAAAAAAAAAAAAAGATTGGCTTTAGGGTTAGGAGAACTGGGTTTGAACCTTGGTTTTGCCCTTTCCTTGCTGCCTTTAACCTTGGGCCCATTAGTAGTCACTCTGGCCATTAGTTTCTTCATCTGTGAAATGAGAATGATGCTCTACTAGTACCTTACAGGGTTGTTGTGAAACAAAGACTGCTCTGTAAACAGTGGCTAGTGCTATTTATACATACATATGCTTTACTTCTTTAGTGCTTACTGAAGACTTCTCTAGCAGGAAAAAGAGGATTAAAAAAAACAAAAAAACCAAATAATTTTGCACACTCTTTTTCATGCTAAGTCCTAGGATTGGGTGGGGACTGCCAGAATAGAACTTCCTTAAATTAACTGAGTTAAATGTCACTATTGATGACTTGAACCAGATAAGTTCACCTTCCCTTAGCTGATTTTCACTATAATATGTACACACGCTCTCTCTCTCTCTCTCTCCCGTTCTCATAAGGCAACCCAAAGCTACTTCATGGCAACAGAGTATCAGAAACTGGAACTGTAAATTTATATGATTATTCAAATTTGTTGAGTTTACCATATAGATCCTTGTGATGAAACCCTTTGTTATGGTACTCGATTAGCCCCTCTAGACTCAGACTGCACCAGTGATAGTTTAGTAATATTGCTAGAATTTTGTCATTGCAGAAATAATAAAAGCACCAACAAGCTGTCTAAATGTTGAGTTTTCAGTTTTTAGCTTAGAGGGGAAAAACGACTCTTAGAAGTTTTAAGGTTTGTATGTTTTCTTTACATCTAGTTTTCTTAATATTTTAATGAACTCTAAAAGATCATTAGGTTTTATTTGATTAGATTCTAAAATCTAAGCAAATGACAGTGAACAAAATTGAATATCTTTAGTAATTTTAAAAAGGATTGTTTAAAGTAGAAAAATATGGAAAAGGAATGAATGAAAGATTTTTGTGATATTTTATTATTTACCTCATTTATAGTGGGTTAAAAGAACTCTTAAGAAAATCGCTGACCTCTAGTGTAATCATTTGGTCTTATTTTATGGTCTTATTAAATATTTGGTCTTATATATTAATATTGTAATATGGATAATGTGCATATATGTGGTAATATACATATTTAGTAGGTCTATGTGGGTAATATACATGTATAGTAATATAGGTAATAGACATTACCTATTTAATAACAAAATAATAATGGGCAAAGTAGGCAGTAATATTGATTAGGAATAAAACATAACTATGAAACATTGTTGTGAGGATAGAAAATTTGTCTGGAAAAAATTATGAAAAGGTTGTAATTTTTAAACATTACTCTCTAATAACAGATCAAGTTTCATAGGGGTAAGAACACTATATTTAAAAAATTGCATTTCTATTAATGCTGTTATTTACATAATTTAACAAATTAACAAATTACATAATTTAATTTAACAAATATGAACAATCTCCCTTTTTTGTTTATTGGCTTATTACCATAATCTCTTATGGATGAGACATCGAGGATGCTTGGGTTTTAGTTTTGACTTTGTCCCAAGGAACTTGAGCTGAACCATCCCCTTTCCTCAGTTTCCTTACCTAGAAAATGATGGAGGTGAGACAATTGATCTCTAATTGCTATTCCAGCTCTAAAGCTCTTGTGATTTATTTCATGTTGTTGAATGATAACATGCTTTCTCCAAGTGAATTTTTTGTTTAATTTGTTTGCTCGTTTAAGTGGAAACACTTTAAAGCATTTGAGAGATTTTTTTCATAAAAATCTTTCTAAAATGTATTAAACTGCCCTTCCTCCTTAGGGGATGTTAAACATAATTTAACCTTTTCTTGAGGACTCTGTCTGACCAGGAATACCACTTATTCTGCTGTGACGCCCTCAGGGCCATTGAGGTGTTGTGTATACTGTTTAACCTTACCCTAAAAAGGCCACATCCTGCCAGGCTGTCATAATTCTTCAGTCTTTTTCCTGTGATATCAACTGTCATTTCTCCCTGCTGTCAGTGCGTTGTTTCCAATCTTCTACCTCGTTTTATACATTATTTTCTGGGTGGCTCCAAAACTCTGAAGTGAACAAAGGCTATAGGTGTCGTACCAGCTGTTTTCTTCTGTTCAGAGGTCTCTTTTGCTTCTAAATTCAAGTTTTCTTCCAGATGGTTGACTTTGCCATACATTTGACCTCCAGAGAAGTAGGGTATTATTGTGTTAAAAGCTTTACATTTTTCTTTGTCACTTGTCTCATGCAGTCACTCAATCAACATATAATTACTGAGTATCCATTGTGTGTCCAGTGCTGTATGGATCCTGAATGCTGTAGCACAAATTTAGTTGACATTTGATATTTGAGAGACATGATTACAATCAATTAAATTCAACAAACATATGCTGAGTGCCTACTATGGTACTATGTGCACTGCACTATGCTAGGCTATGGATTAAGCAGTAGATATACAAAGATAGATAAAACACAAATACCGTTAAATGAGCTTAGTATCCAAGGCAGAGGAGGTGTAGTGGAGAGGGGAAATAAATACATAGGTAAATATATAAGTGAGCATATGTCTGAGAGTGCTGTTGGGTTATTAGTCATATTAATTGAGGAAATAACCCCCTGAACATTGCCTCTTCCTTTGCCTTCCATAATACTGCGGTCTCCTGGTTCTCCTTGTACCTGGCACTTCTGGGTCTACTTTGCTGATTCATTGTCCCTTTTTTCCCCCCTTTATATGACCTCCACTCAACACCTGGCACTATTCTCTCTATGTGATCTCTTTTAGTAATCTTATCAACTTGCATTGATTCACTTATCGCTTCTGTGCATGTGAGCACTCGAGAATTTCTTTTTCGTTTTGTTTTTTGTTTGTTTTGTTTTTGGAGGGGGAAAGGCAGGGCAGTTGGGGTTAAGTGACTTGCCCAAGGTCACACAGCTAGTAAGTATGTCAAGTGTCTGAGGCCAAATTTGAACTCAGGTCCTCCTGACTCCAGGGCCGGTGCCCTACTCACTGTGCCACCTAGCTGCCCCGACTTGCAAATTTCTATGTCTGTGCTCCACTGTTTCCCCTGAACTCTAGTCCCATCTCAATAATACCTATTGGATCTCTTTTCCTCGATGTGCCAGGGGCCTCTTACACTTAACTTGTCTAAAACAGAACTTATCTTTCCTTAATTGGAGCTTCCTCTGAGCTTCCTCATTTCTCATGACAACAATAATTCATATTTATAATAGGCTTGTATTCTAAGGCTTGTAAAGCACTTTGATCACAACTACCCTATGAGGTGTAGGTATTTCCGATGTTTTTATTTCTGTTTTGCATATGGTGACTCTGAGGCTCTGAAAGGTTACATGACTTCCCTAAGGTTACACAGCTAGTAAATGTCAGCAGGGATTCAAACCCAGGTTTCTGTTGACCCTAAGTCCAGCGTACTTTCCACTTCACTACTCTACCATCATGTGAGCTTGACCCTCAGAGTCATCTTTAATTCTTCCATATTCCTCATTCTCCACATTTGATGCTTTTGCCTCCATAATATCTATGAATTTTGGCCTTCCTTATCCTTGCTGTGACCGCCCTTCCTAGTTTAGGCTTTTGTTACTTCTTGCCTGGACTATTGCAGCCATCCCCTCAACCATCTCTGTTGCTAATCTCTCTCCCACTCCAGTCAACATTACACCCAGTTCATAAAATGAGCTTTGTATTGCAGGGGTCTGACCATGTAATTCTCATGCTCAGAATCCTTTGATGTTACCCTGTTGACTACAT
Source organism: Trichosurus vulpecula (assembly GCF_011100635.1). Classification (NCBI taxonomy): domain Eukaryota; kingdom Metazoa; phylum Chordata; class Mammalia; order Diprotodontia; family Phalangeridae; genus Trichosurus; species Trichosurus vulpecula. The sequence continues at coordinate 137,596,179 of NC_050577.1, read as the reverse complement.
GAGCTGTCCCAACCCCATATAGTGCCCCCCTCCTCCATTGGATTGCTTAAAAGAAAATGAATAAAGCTCTCCACTACAAGGAAGCCAGGGTCTGCCCAGACACTCTGTCATCTCTTCTGCTGATGCTTCTCTTGCCCCACCTGAAATAACCATCCATTGGACCTGGGATTTTATTAGCAGGGACCATCTTTTTTTCTGTGCTCTCTCTATCAGCATCAGGAAATATGGAAAGTTACTATCTGAATTCCAAGAAAACCCTTGCATAATTGGTTGATGGTATTTAAAAACAATGAAAATGATTATCTTGATTTAGTAGGAATAGCCAATAAACAGTAAGTACTCTTCTTCAATTTAAATCTTCCAACCTTTATGAATATTCTTTTTAGCTATGATAATTATAAAACCAAGTAATGAAATAAAAAACTTTAAAGTTTGGGAGGAAAATAAGGGAATCATGTAAGTACATATATATGGGGGAACCTTAAGAATATATTGTCAGAGAAACCATTGAAGGAAAATAGGGATGCATTTAAGAAGAAAACTCTTCAGTGTTCTTTAGGATTTTCAAAAATGATTATGTTGTATATAACTTTGATTAGTAAAAACAACCTTTTTGCTGGTATATAACTGAGAAGTACCCCCTGTTCAATGGAGGCTTTTTTGTAGGTGAGGTCTATCAGCATCTAGATTTCCTGGTCTAGGTTATCAAGGCCTGCTAAAGGAATGGGGTCTCCTCATTATTCATTGATATATGGAGAAGCAGCACTTGTGTCTAATTTCTTTTAGCCTCACAGCATAGGGCTGAGGCCTAAGTCCTGAAAGACAATGAGAAGAGCCTTGAAAAAGGACAGTTTCCAGCCTCCATGGTTTTCTGAAGCCCAGCTGTTAACACTCAGAAGACTCATTGTCAAGTTATTGTTTAGGATTATAGTTATTGATTTTTTTCTTGCTGAGTTTTTATCCATTTTTGTGGTCATGTTATTTCTCCAGGTCTTGTTAAACATTTAAAATTATGATTTGAGTTCTACACATTTCATATAAGTAGCCTTTGATTAAACCCCAATAAGATGAAAATTGGGGAAATGCAATTGATAAACTAAGATAAAGTGTTATTTTTTTCAATGAAGAGGATATTCCTAATGATAAACTTCTGTGTCATAAATTTTATCAGCAAAGGTAGAAATAGTATCGGAGGAATGGAGATACATTTCAGTATATCAGCTGAAGTGGATTATGCTCCAAAAATAACCTGTCCAGCCTTGTCTTCCCTGTCTTAAATGAACCCTAACCTCTAGCCAAACTGGAGTACTTAAGAAACTCAATTCAGCTAACATTTGCTGTTTGCAAGGCATTGGCTAAGTTCTGAGCGTACAATGACAAAACATGACACCCCCTGCTCCCCAAATGTTTACATCTACTGGGTAGAGGTGTGGGGACTTCCATTCATACAAGTAATTATTACAGGGAAAACTGGAGGAAAGAGAGAGTACTGATGGTTAGGGAGGGATCGTTAGAGGAGATGTGTAGAAATTGTATTCCATGCATGGGAGATATTTGAGTAAAGTCATAGAGGAAGGAAATAGAATGCCAAATTTAGAGAAGAGCAAGGAAGTCTAGTCTTGCTGAAATGTTGAATTGGTATAGGGGATTCATGCCACACCGTCAACCTGGGACTTTTCTCTCTCATTTAGATCATAGAGAGATTTAGAGCTGGAAGATACCTTAGAGGCCATCTCTTCTAGTCCCTTAATATGTAAAATATGTGGAAACTGAGATAAGAGAGGTTAAGTGACTTGCCAGCTAGCAACTGAGGTGGGATTTTGACCATGGTTTTTCTGACTCTAAGTCCAGTACCCTTTCTTTGACTCCACATTCTATAGGTCAAAGTTGTACCTAGAATTGAAGCTTTAATCTTAATGGTACCTATCACCACATAGGGAAATGATTTATTGTTGTCTGAACTCCTATAGCACTTTTCTTACTCTCATATGGCACTTAGTCATATTGTGATGACTTTTGAGTAGATGTCTTATTTTTTCTGCTAGATTGTTCATAACTCACCTGAACTCATTTGTCAGTGATTAACAACTCCCCACCCAATCCTACCCTCTGCATTGCAGTGATGCTGAACCTGGGGCCATTATTATTCAATCTGTATTCTCTACTCCCTTTTTCCCATTCCTCTTAAATCCCCCCCCCCAACCTCATATGTCTCACTTTGAAGCTACCTACCTTTTCCATTGAAAATAAGTGAGAACCTGGGGATAATAGAAATGTTGATATGCTGGGGAAGATGGGATGGAACTACATGACTTGTGCATATAGAGAGGTTTGCCTTGGCAGGGAGAAGGTCTGTCTCATCTTGTGAGGTGGAGGTGAAGGCAGAGAAGATGACAGAAGGCATCTTGGGGATGTGAGTTAAGGAGAAGAAGGAGAGAAGAGGGAGCTTTCTGAGAATGGCTTCAGGTTTTTTTCAGTGAAATAGAAACAAAGTTCTCAGCTGAGAGGGTGGGGAGAGGTGGAACTATGGTAGGTTTTAGGGGGATGAAAACACTTGAAAGAGTTACTCTGGTGAGAGTGATAGTGGATCAGTTAAGGAAGTGTAAAAGAATTGCCTCGCAGCAGTGAGGGCCCAGTTGAGTTTATGGGACATAAATTTGCAGGAGATCCAGTCAGCACAGTGTCTTCATTGTCCCCAGTTTTGTTTAGCAGCATGTATGTAAAGAGCGAAAGCAGTGGATAGCCAGTGAAATCTAGGGCTGAGATTTGTCGGGGCCAGATGACTGATAGGATAAAGGATCCAAGAAAAGAGGTGTTGAATTGGTTCATTGAGGGGCCAAGATGGAGAAGGGTGGAGAGTGTACTCAGTACATAGGTGTAAAGCCTGGGGAGGAACTAAGCAGTTGAGGGATTTGGAAGCCATTGGTGAGGACTAAAGCAATGGGATGGTCAAGGATATGTTGTTTAAGTTTACCAAGGAAAATGGCTGGCTAGTGGCCTTTTGACTAGTAACTCTTTGATTTAATAGTTGTTTATCCTCTTCTTCCTTAGATGGTATCATATATATTTATTTGTTTCAATGTTATATCTTAAGGAAAATGTAAGGTCCTTGAAGGTGATGATTTTTCCCATTTTATCTGTGTATTCCCAAGGCCTACATGTTAGTAGGGGTATTTAATAAATGCTTGTTGAATTAATTTCTCTTCATTTACACAACCATTACCCTGGTCTCCTCTTAATCATCATAATCACACCTGGACTATTACAACAGCTTTTTAATTGGTCATCTTGACTCAAGTCTCTCCCCACTCTAGTTCATCCTCCATTCTGCTGTCAAAGTAAACTTCCTACATCCATATCTAATCATTTCACCACAGTGACTCATAAACTTGTTTAGCTTTCTATTACCTCCAGGAGTAAATATAAAATCCTTGTTTGCCTTCTAAAGCCTTTTATAACCTGACCATTTCCTACCTATCCAGTTACCTTCCCTCCATGTACTCTAGGATCCAATGACATTGGTTTTCTTGCTGTTTTTGCACACAACACTCCATTTATACCTTTGTGCTGGTTGTTCTCTATGCCTGGAATACTCACTTGCCTCACCTCTGCCTCATTATTTCTCTGGCTTTCTTCACTACTCATCTCAGATTTCTTACCATTTGCAAGGAGACTTCACTGGTTCTACTCCACCCCCACCCCCACTCCCTTTCAGGTGAAATTTCCTCCCATCTACGTTGAATATATCTTGTATATATGTAGTTGGTCGCATGTTGACTCCACCGTTGGAATGTGAGCTCCTTATGAGTGGGGACCATGTTTTTGTCTTTCTTTCTGTCCTTATTGTTTAGGATAGTGCGTGGCTCGTAATATACTCTTATTAAATGCTTGTTGACTGACCAGTTACAGTATGGCAAAACAGCTTTTCTTTGAAGGTCTGTAACCCTGGTCAGGTGAAACTTTAATTTTAGGTAACATCTGACCTTTGCTTTGTGGTCTAATGTGAAAGCGTTATGGTTCTTGCCAGCGTTGGTTGTCCTCCAGCACTCATATTGTTTCAGTATAACCTCCTTTAAGAGAATGGGACTAGGTTAGTGTGGCCCTGACAGAACATTTGATTTGGTGTAAAGTCCCTGTTCCTTCTGGTTCAGAGGATTCCAGCATCCTTAGCTTAGTTGTGGAGTCTTTTGTGAAAGTTGGATTACTTTAAAGGTCTTTTGGAGGTTGGTAGTTCTGTGGTTTCAGTTGTGTATGACTCTTCACGACCCCATTTGGGGTTTTCTGGGCAAAGATACTGGAGTGTTTTGACATTTCCTTCTGCAGCTCATTTTACAGATGAGGAAACTGAGGCAGAGTTAAGTGACTTGCCCAGGATCATACAGACAGTAAATGACTGAGGTCAGATTTGAACTCAGGATGATGAGTCTTCCTGACTCCAGGCATGGCACTCCACTGTGCCACATAGCTGCCCTTAACAGGAGGCCAGTTGAAATAGACATTCAAAGTTGGTTTCAGATTGCTTTCCCTTGGGTCTGATTCGGTCAGGTCTACCCCTCCAGTTTCCGAGTGCCTATAACACAGCATGTATGAGTTTCTCGCTCAGTTTGTGGTTGCCCAGACGTAATAAACAATATCTTCCACTCTATAACGTATGCCAGAACTGTTGGCTTTCTGGAGTTTGTCAGGATAATCCAGCGACTTGAGCAATGAAAAATGAAGTTCCTTCAAATAAGCTGTAAACAAATGTTAGCAGTTACCCTTAGAACAAAATTCTGACCAGTTTGACAGACTCTCCTCTTCTTCCCTAGACTTCATTTCTTACTTTCCTTTGAGAGGCCCTTTATATGCCATCTCTCATGGAAAGCATTTCCTGATCCCCTCAGCTATTAGTGCTCACTTCCTCCTCCTCCTCTCAGAACTTTTAACTGTTTGCATGTTCTGTCTGCATCCCATCTCCCAGTAAAATATAAGCTCCTTGAGGACAGAGACTTTTTTTGTTTTGTGTTCATGTTCCCAAGGCCTAACAAAGTGACTTGCAGATAGTAGGAGCATGATAAATGCTTCTTGGATTGATTGAACAAATAGCAGTAACAGTGAAGACTTTGGAGCTAAAATGGAGGCATTTTGTAATATGAAGTCAGTGGAATACTCATTCTATATGCTTCCGTTGCCCCCTAAAGAAGTGAATAGCCTCAGTAGAATAGCTGACGTATTATTTGGCCCTCAGATCTGTGCTGAAATATAGTTGGTATAAGTCTAGTTATTTTTAATCTATGGCGCAAACTGCATAAACTCGAGACCGTGTTGCTGATTTTGTGCCCTTCTTTTTTCCCCTACATCCATTTGAAATTGCATAGGAAGCTAGGTGCAGACTTCTGAAACAGTACTTGTGGCATTGCCACATGCTGTTGTTTACTTAGGAGTTGTCTTTAAAAGAACTTATAATTAAGTGTATGAAGTTTAGGTGATGTTTGCCTTTTGAATACCTAGAATTTTAAAGAAAGAAGAGACTTAAGTCATCTAACCGACATGTTACCTAAATGATGAATCTGGTCTACAATATCCCCAGAGATTGCTTAAATGTCTTCACTAAAGGGAAGCTCATTACCACTCCACCCCCACCTCACCCCACCCCAGTCACCTAGCAAGGCTTTCTATTTTTGGATGACTGTAGCTGATTGGAAGCATTTTATGTTCAGTTGACTCCTTCCTCCCTGGAACTTCTCTACCGGTTGGTTCTGGTTCTGCCCTTGAGGGCCAGTCATAAATATGAGAACTATCTTTAGTCCTTTGCATAGTTTTTAAGTTGTAGGAAACCTAGAGATTTAAAAGCCCTCGATCTTCATAGGCAGGTCAAGCTTCATTTTTGAAGAGGTAATCTCCCAATTGTTCCTTGAGCCTTGGTGAAGTCAAGGGGACTCATTTTAAAAAAATACTCATTGTGACAGATATAGGAAACAAGTTGAAGTCTAATGTAATATTTTGTGCAATGGGAGCTTATACAGAGCATCAAAATTATTTATTTAAAATATTTTTTCTATATTGTTTTTTATCCATTTCTCTACCAAAGTCAATGTCTTGCCTATTACCTTTGCAAAGAGTTTAAAACATTTTTCTATTTGTATGCAGATAATAACTGGCTGGTGATGGCGATGTTGTGCTATGAAGTTGCATCATATGCACATTTAACTTCTATATAATAGAAACAATGAAAGAGAAAATAACAATTTTAACAGGGTGAACAATTTTACTTGCCCTTCCACTAATGAACATATGGCTTGAAATGAACTTGAAATGGGACTGATTCTATCTTTTTCTCTGGGCCCCTATAGGAAGGGGGAGGAGCAACAGTGGGTTACCAAGTAGGGTGGTTTGTGCCCATGCCCACTTAGGGTCACAGATGCAACCCTTCCCCCATTAAAGTCAATTTATTTTAGGGAGTTATGAATCTGGCTTGCTGATTTCACTTACCTACCTTATGCCAACATTCCAAAGGCTGCACCTTGTAAGCCTACTGGGGAAAGGGGATAATTTTGACTGTGATTTTAAACATATAGACTTGCTTTAGAACTCAAATCTCCTTCTAAGATGGTACTTCACTAAACTGGAAAGATACTTGGTCAAGAAGTTAAGTGCCTAATACATGCAAAGCATTGTGCTAAGAGATAAGGAAGATAAAAATGTTTAATTGATGCATAATTCCTATATAATTTAGTTGACAGAAACACCAACAACTGTGATGGAGAATGTTACACAAAAGTGTACTCAGAGAGATATTTTACTTCATTTCAGTAAACACCTGAGCACCTACCATGTGAAAGGCTTTGTGCCAAGAGGGATGCAAACACAACAAAAGAAAATAGTCCCTGCTTTCCAGAAGATCATATTATAAAAAGTGGTATGTGAATTTTGGAGCATAAGGTCCATTACTAGCCTTGGAAAAAGCCCATGTTTTCTTCGGTGCTCAGTATCCTCATTTCTAAAAGAAGAGACAGAAAGAGATAACCTCCATAGTCTCTTCTAGCTTTAAGACTCAGTGAGTCTATTATCACTCACCATTATTTGTAATTCTTAAGAGATACATATATTTAAATAACTCCGAAGTATCACAGTCTGCTCATTAAGTTGGGAAAAAAAAGTGAAAAACAATAAAGTTTAATGTTAACAAGGTTGTAGAGAAAACAGATACATGTTACACTACCTCTGAAGCTGTTAGTTACTTGATACAGTCTTTCTGAAAAATACTCTGGCAATATCTAATAGGAATTACAAAACTATCCATACCCTTTCACTCACTGATCATGGTGTTATTAAAAGAAAAAAAAGGATACTGTGTATTAAAAAATCATAATAGCTTTGCATTGCAGAAGAAAAAAAAAACAACCCTGGAAAGAACCCCAGTGTCCAGTCGTTGGTTAAACAAATTGTAGTATGTCAAAATAAAGGTTTCTTATTGCAACATAAGAACTACCAGAAATGAAACATACCAAAAATAGGCAAAAACTTGGAGTAAAACCAAAATCAGAATATTATACACATTAAATGTTGACATCCAAAGAAATGTGGCCAACAATATATTAATAAAGAAGCATCAAAATAAAGGCACAATCATAATTTGTTTGTGGAAATGGAGGGGTTTGTGATGGCCATTGAGGACCTGGTCTTTGCCACCAGAAATTTTATGTGGACCTGGACTGAGAGAAAAATGCAAATTATGCAAGGAAATGGTAGAAATTGTACGGTAATCACTTATGACTAAAAATTTTGCATCCTCCAAAAACCTAAATGACCTAGTAGGTAGAATTATGCATCAGAAGATTTCTATCTTTAAGAGACTGGTAGATGGCAAGTTCTCATATTACTAATGCAAAACTTCAAGATATTCTAGAGAAGCCAATCAATAAACTGTTCTGGAACTGGACCATTACCACATACTGAACTGTTGCTCACAATCACATAACACTGATACACAGACACTTATTTCTAATAGATATGGCCATGCCATGTAATCATCATCTTCAAGTTATATATAAGCTAGAACCTTTAAAATTTAGAGACCATTAAGAGATCAGAATCATGTGGGAAGAGGATGATGTAAATATTATTCCTGTTGTCCTTTTCCCTACTTTGGTTTTTTTTGGGGGTTTTAGTGAGACAGCAGAGGGTGAATTTACTCACTCTTACTCACCCTTTGAGGTTTTATTGAGACAATGGGGTGAGTTTTTTTTTCTATTCTTTTTTTTAAATTTAATTTATTTAATATATTTAGTTTTCAGCGTTGATTTTCACAAGAGTGTGAATTACAAATTTTCTCCCTATTTCTACCCTCCCCCCCACTCCAAGATGGCGTATATTCTGGTTGCCCTGTTCCCCAGTCAGCCCTCCCTTCTGTCACCCCACTCCCTTCCCATCCCCTTTTCCCTTCCTTTCTTGTAGGGCAAGATAAATTTCTATGCCCCATTGCTTGTGTATGTTATTTTCTAGTTGCATGCAAAACTTTTTTTTTAAATTTTGAACATCTGTTTTTAAACTTTGAGTTCCAACAGGGGGTGAGTTTTATTCAACTACAAAAAGCAGTTGTTTTATCTATGTATTAGTATGTGTATTAAATAAAAAGGAATTATTCATTATCAAGAGGTGGTATGGCATAGAGAGCTGGGCTGGAAATCAGAAAGGCCTGGGTACCAGTTCTACTTCTGACACAAAATGACTGAGTGACACTAGGTAAACCTCTTGTCCTCTCAGTGTTTTAGGCAGTTTTCTAAGACTACAAATTACAAAGAAGCTGCTGACCTGGATTGATAAAGGGAATTTCCTCATTTGGGAGTTCCTTGTAGTAATGATATTACTCTCTATTCTTAATTTAAAAAGTGGGAGAGGGATGAGAGTGAAATGATTAACAACAATAAAAATAACAGAAAAAAATTTGGAAAAAAACCCATTATACAGAAAAAAAAACCCAGGTATTAGATGGGGATATGGAAGCAAGCCAGTTATTTTTGTTATTTTTATAGTTAAAGTTAAACACTTTAAAAACAATGTACGTTTGTGGTTTTATGTAGAATTTTAAAATTTAAAATCTTTCTTATCAATGCTTATTAAGCATAGAATGAAATATTTTTAAAGTACTATATTAACTTGTATAATGAAATATTAGAATGATAGGTAAAGGAAAAAAGCCATCAATAAATTCTGTTGATGTAAAACTCACTGTTTAGTTACTTTTCAGTGTCATAGAACTATGGCACTGGAAAAAAACATTTTAGCTGGAAGAAACTGATTAAGAAAATAACATTTTCATATTATTTGGTAAATATTCTGTATGTATTCAGTACTCTTCATTGGGATACATGTTGTAATTAAGAATGCTAGATTTCTATTCCAACAACCAGAATTCTAATCATGTCAGTGTTACCTGTGTAACATTGGGCAGATCCCTTAACCGCCCTGGGCCTGTTTCCTATAATATAAAATGAGAGCATTTGACTAGATGAACCTCTTAGCTCCCTTCTCATTCTATAGCTATGATCCTATGACCATATAAGTCATCCTAATCCTTTATCTTGGTCCTGTAATATTTAGCAAGTGGCTCTTTCTTTTTAGTGATTATTTCTCCATTATTTTTAAACAGTTTAATAACTTTTGTTACATCTTGGTGTTTTTCTACAGTGGCCTGAAACTCAACTATCAGTTCACATGAAAATAAAAAACAGAAGCAGATATCAGACTGCTGGTATTTTGGTATTAAGTATGCTTTTAAAGTAATAATCTCTTATATTCTTTTCATGTGTATTATTGGATTTGCTCTTCAAAACAACCCTCTTACCACAGGGGTAGGCTAGGACAGATACTATTATCATTCACATTTTCTAGTTGAGGAAATTGAATTTGAGGTTAAGTGAACTTCTCCACACCAGATGAATAATAAGTAGCAGGGCGCAAGAAAGTGGAATCCACGTCTTCTAGTCTGAATTTCCAACCTCATTCTGCTTACCAGTTGCCTCCTCAACATTATTTTTTTTTCTATTTAGTAAGCCAGACTTTAATTATTCCAACTCTGATATAAAAATATTTATTTTGTGCATAGCTCCTTTTCTGCCAGAAGAGTTACAATTCTACTCTATCATTTTTTGCAACTTAAAAATGAATGAAATGAAAGTTGATTTTATTCACCTGAATGCACTGAAAAAAAATTTAAAAATAAAGAATGAAGTAGTTGGCTTGTTATTTAATGCTTATTTAATTCTCTTTGCTAATGTATCTACTATATGCCTAGCATTATTGTAGGTTCTAGGTGGGACAAAAATAACTACATATTGCAACATCATTGAACTCAAGGAGCTTACAGCCTTATGGATGAGATAAGTCTCCTAAACAGAATTTTAGTACCTCATGTAACATCCTGCACAGATACTCAATATTTTTTCAAATAGAATTGAAATTGAATTAAATCAAATATAAGATAGTGTCAGTATGCATGCCTTATGGTTTTAAATTGTGAAATACTACAGTCTTTGAGGAATCAATGTTGTGGATTAACTAAAGGTCAGTTGAGAGATGCATCATGGGTATGTAAGGGTTGAACAATATCATGATTGATGAATTTGGCATGTGAATGAAAAAAAGGACGTTGTTAGAGAGAGGACTGTGGAAATGGAGGTAGACTGGTTATGTGGGAAGGGCCACTTAAATGCCATTTGGAATTGTTCATAGGATTGGCATATTGGCTTTTAAAACCATCAGGATCGGGATCAATGAGGTCTTTTATTCAGTTTGTCTGCTCTGTTTAGGTGAATTTACCAGTACTTTTCTACAAACATAATTTATTCAATAAAAATTTGGTTAACTGAATAATGTCATTAATTGACATGATCCTGTCCTAGCTTTCAAGTCGCACTTTGTAAGTCCCATTTTATACAACTGATTCAACTTGCTTGCAAATTGTACATTATTATTTAACAGACGCATAATAATAACACATTATAATTATAATGACACATTTTGATCATGTTTTTTTAAGGATTGGAAGAACATTTCTCAAAACAAGCTCATGAGGTAAGATAAGTCTTCCTGACTCCAAGTCTGTTACTCTATCCACTGTACCACCTAGCTGCCCAAATAATTGTTATAGAACTAATAATTGTCAGCACTTGGATTAGAACCCATATCTTTCCAGACCCCAAATCTACTACTCTTTCTACTATACAGTGTTGCCTTTTTTTGAATGATCTGAATTCAGCAGTATTTGATTAATTTATGTGGTTGTTCAAATTGTTAGCTTGCAGAGTGGTTTGATCAGTCATGTGAGGCTAATTTTCTTTATTCAACAAGCAGAGTAGCATTCACTCTGGAGAATTTTTTAAACATGGCTTGATGTGGAAAGCATCTCTTTTGACTTCATAAAACTTTAACTGTTTGAAGAATCTATGATCTTGCCAATTTTGGTACTAATTCCAATGTTGCATAAGGTAGTTGGGTCAGAAATTTAGAGCCAAATGGAACCTCAGAGGTCATCTAGTCCAGTCCTCGCCGCACTCCATTTTTATAGATGGGGAAATGGTCACAGAGAGGTTAAATGACTTGCCCAAAGTCATACACTTAGTAAGAGGCAGTGGTGGTAATGGAAAGCAGTTCCTTTGATTCCAGCTGTAGGACTATACTTTGCCTTCTCATCCCTTCTACTCTTCTCCATGACCTCTTTTAATTTTTACATAGAACAGTCCACTCAACATAGTAAGGACATCGTCTTGATGTTATATGGATACCAGCGGAATGAATAGTCAGAACGTAAGGGCAATCCCAAGTATATGGGTGGAAATTCTTGTTCTATTTCTCATAAATAAACTTTATCCTGAGCTCAGACTTGTAGATCTTCTTTTAGGTGATCATTTTCCTTCAAAGAAACAAATATGTAACACTTCCAAAAATGTACATGAAGCTTAAAAGAAAACTGTACTATTTCTCCTCCTCTAATGAATTTCCTTTGTATTCAGAAGGAATTTTATATGTTTTGAGAGGAAGATACTTTTATTGTTGCTTGTTTCGTGGTAGAGGTTGTAGCAAAGTGAACTAATCATGGAGAGTCTGGTACCTGCAGAGAGAGGAAGCAGAATTGTAAAGAAATCAACCTTCCCTCCCTTCATTCACTATCCCCATTTGGAAGAGTGCTTTGTGCCATAATTTTAGAAATACAGAGTTTGATTAGTGTCTTATTAATGGAAACTGGTATCTTTGAATGTATAAGCATAGATGACAGGATTGTGGGATGAATGATCACCATTAATCAAGTTGCTTGAGAGAGTTAACTTCAGAATATAGCATGTGTAAATCAGCCTTGGACTAGGTTATCTGGGCAGTGGTCTGGTGATCTTCTAAAGCAGAGGGAGAATGCCCACTGGTTTTAGTGTAGCTAAAAATGCAACTGCCTTATGAATATAGATTTTTGAGAGCAGAAAATATTTTTGTTTCTAGATTTAAATGTGTTGGATGGTATTTTTAAGACTCATGGCTGTAGAGCCAGTCTGCCTAGCTAAAAAATGTAAAGTATATAAAGTTCATCATTCCTTCTTATACCTACCTACTCAGTATCTCCTGGTGTTTATCCTGTATTTTATTGTCTCCTAAACTTCATTCATGGAGGGTTCTGCATGTTGTGACTAGACTTCTCAAGAGAGGATTGTGAAATTAAAGTTATTTTCTCCCCTTATCAGAAATAAAACTATTCACGTTAAAAAAAAAAACACTCCCAGATTTCTCTGACTTCCTTTTATTTAAGGGATTGTTCATATGCCTAGTATCATTTTCTCTTGTACTGTCTTTTTTTTTTTTGAGTTCTAGCAACATTACCTGCAAAATATTCAGGTAGTTTGCAAAGGTCTGTTGTCATCCCTCCCTAAAGCCTTTGATGCTATTAAGTATCTCAGTGAAAAAGGTCTGATGAAGTAATTTGCTATGTAGATCTAGCAAAGTGACTGCTTCCCATTGATTACAGGGTGTTCCTAAAGTCTGGACACATATGCAAAAATACATATTTTTAAGAAATGAAATGAATGAAATTTTTATTTAATTGGAATATTAACAGATAGCATCTTCAATATTGTTTCCATCATTGTGATGCAAAAGTTGATGCACTTTGCAAGATTCACGTGAACTCAGTGCAGTAACTCCACATTTCTGTCAATTGCCTATGTGTCCAGATTTTAGGAGCATCTTGTATTTATATTTTATAGAGCTTCTTCAGAGCATGCTTCAGAATTCAAAGGAAGTAATCTTAGCCACTATTGAGAGTCAATAAGCAAGTGCTTGCTATGTCCTAGTCACTGTGGGAAGTGCTAGGGATACAAAGAAAGGGGAAATAGTAGTCTGTACACACAAGAAGTTCACATTCTAAGGAGGAGGAGATAGCATCTAAATAAACATATAAATAACTAAGTACATACAAGATATATAAAGGGTACATGGTATGTGTATGGGGGCTAAATCTTATAATGGGATACCCTTCCCATTTGCTACAAATCATGCTACAAAAGTGATTTATTATCTGTGATACTGATCCCATCTTTAGTTGCTTGTAATTCATATGACTCAACAGTACAAACTTTGTTTCCATCAAGATCATGGTATTTAAAAATTTTTTTTTTTTGCTCAGATACTTTTTTTGGTTGCATAATTTTACTGTTCTTTTCTCCCTGTGTAGAAGGGCATATAAACACAGTATCAATTGGGACAAAATGCAAAATTCTGTAGAACTTTTATTTGCCCCCCACCACATAGGTTTCAAGAACTCAGGGGTCATCTGTATGCCAAAATGAGGGATTAGAGTAAGAGTTGATTGGAGAAATGGTGGAATATATGAGTGTGTGTGTGTGTGTGTGTGTGTGTGTATACATACATATATATACACACATATATATATAGTATGAAATGTGTAACATGTTATATAATATAGCATAATATAATATACATGTGATGTGTTATATTGTAGTGTATTACATCATGTAATTTAATATATAACATGTAAAATGTATTATAGCAATGTAAAATAATATACATAATAAGTATAACATGATAGTACTTTTGGGGATTGTATGTTCTTTACAGGACATATTTAATTGCTTAGTTGAAACATATGATAACAAGAGTATTTAAGTAGAAGTCATAGAGACCAAGGGTCTGGCGCCTCCTCTCTGCCATGAACTGACTCTGTGACCTTGGGCAGGTCACACTTAAGCTCTAAGCTGTATGAGTTTTAGTTGTGTCTTCTGTAAAATGAGGAAATGAGGCTAAATATCCTTGTAAGGTAACATCCCTTCTTGATTACTGGACTTGGAATCAGGGATGCTGAGATTCAAAGCCTGACACACCGCATACCCTGACTGTGTGACCTAGGATTAGTCTTTAATTTCACTGTGCGTCAGACTCATTATCTATATAATGGAGATCATAATACCACTTACTCCCCAGAGTTATTTTAATGATAAATGAGATGTTTTTAAAGCACTTTGCAAACCTTAAAGTGCTATGTAAATTCTAGCTATTATTAATAGTAGTAATAATAATTAGTAATAGTAACATTGGTAATTAATAATAAAATAATCCTAACAACAGCCACAACAACCAAGCTTGATTCTGGAACAAAGATGAGAAAATGTACCTCCTTTACTTTTTTGCAGAAGTGGGATACTTTGGGTTAACAACATTGTATATATTGTCAAACTCAGCTGAGGAATTGTTTAGTTTTACCGAATTGCTTTTACTTTTTGTTTTCATCTTTTTTATTCTTTGTTACAATCAGTAAATTTGTTAGTTATGTGCCAAACAACGTGCTAAGAACTGGGGATACAAAGAAAGGCAAAAGACATTTCCTGTTCTCAGGTTCTACCTCTTGCTCCCATGGCTAACCTCTGAGTCCAAACAGAACAAGTACAAATTCTTTTCCACACCATTGCCCTTAGAAAACTTGACCACAGCTATCACTGTTTCCTCAAGACTTCTTTTCTCCCAGCTAAGCATCCTCAGTTCCTACAGTCAGTTTTCATAAGTCCAATCCATCTGCTTTCCTCTTTCCCTTTGCAAAAGCGACACCCAGAATTGAACACGAAAACCTTGTTTTAACCATTGTGAAATGCAGGGGGATTATCATTGTTCTGGTCTTGAACCCTTTTCCTTCTTGAAACTCAAGATCACAATCACTGTGAAGTTACATGATTGTCTTCAGTATCTTCGATTAGGAAGGAGATTATAATTCCTTGAATAATAGTTAGACTGGAGATAGGTTTTTCTGAATGGCTATTCATTTTCTATATGAGAATTTGTAAAGTATGAGTTTGAGGTGTTGGACCTGCCCCCTCTATGCCCCAATGGTTAATTATTCGTTAGAGAAAGATTAATATATCTTATAGAATCCCAAACATATTTTATATCTATATATCTATATATCTATATATATGTTTAGGATTCTTTTTATGATAGCTACCTCTGCAGGCCTACCTACAAGTTTAAAAGAAATTATTTTTAGATATATCACTGACTGCTTCCTATCTTGGCCCTATTTTCCCAAGTATTAATTCTCAATGACTGAACTGTTCTTTTTCTAGCTGGGCTTTTATTGTACATGCAGAATGTTTTTGATCAGATTGTATTTACATGACAGCCTGGAGCTGTGGCATTTTGTCAAGTACATAGCACACATTTAAAAATTTGTCTAAATATTTATTCACATGATGGATTACTGTGGCTCAGAACAGGCAGTTACAACCAATTGAGTAAATAAGTTAAGTTTTAAAAATTTTGGAATGGCTTTGAGGGGGTCATATTGATGTTTCATCTCAGTTGTCAGAAACCACCCTAGAAATTCTTTGCTTTCCCTTCTTACCCCTTACCCCCCACCCTGTATTTTTGTTCTTTAAAAGTTGAAAGAAAGGTAACAGAACCAAAAAAGGAAACCCAGCTACTTTTGTTCCTCCGTAGGTATGGCTCTCATTCCTTCCTCTCTCCCTAGCACTTATCACTTTCTTCTGCCACATAGAAAGTATTTCAATAAAAAGCATATAAAGTAAGAGGTTCAGGAATACAATCATTAATGCATAACTTAGGGAACAGGAAAATATATCATAACAAACTTCATTTTGTATCAGTTTGAATGGTTAATTAAAAATAATCTGTACCAATTTCTCATGTTTTTAAAACCATGCTAAGTCTTTGATTAAGAAGTATTTCTTGTTTGTTCCTAGTTGCAGTCTTGGATACTTATGCCCTTTAAATATATAAGACTAGTATTTAAGGTTATTGCAGAAGATACATTTTAAAACTTACATGCTCTAAGGTTAGTTTTTTTTTTCCACCATGTGACACCAGATTACCATTAATTTATAATTTAGTGGTTGAGTGCTATAAATTAACACATTTTAATCAATTCACCTGTTTTGCTTGGGGGAACTTTTTCGGCTTAAATCATTGGTAAGAAAAGTAAAGTTTATATTTTGATACATATTTATATCATAAGTATATCTAGACATAGATTTATGATTGTAACATCTTTTGACAAGCAAATTAGACTGTAGAAAGAGCATCCAACTTGGAGCTTGGGGCATATGGTGCTACCTTCTGCGAGCATAACTCTGAAACAAGTCACTGTATTCAGTAAGGGGTCATATTCAGACTCAGGTTCATTTTGTTTTTAGTGAACAGAAAACAATAGGAGTGCATTTTCATTAGAGAATTATCATTCAAATAAGAATTCTATACCCATCTACATTGAATTGTTTCAAGTTAGTTTTTTTAACCAAAAATAAAATTTCATTATTCCAATATATTTTAAGTTCCTCCAAAAAAACCCAAAACAAAACAACAAACAAACAAAACTAAAAATGTTAGTTTTTTGTGGTAGCAAACCAACAAAATAATTTCTATAATTATTTCAGCAATTAAAATGCAAAATAAAAATTATGAAAAGAAGCACCTGGCAATGTGAAAGAAGTACCTTAATCTTATGAAAAGAGTAATTCATTGTTCACTGTTTCAAAATTGCTGTAATGCTTTTTCCTTTGTCTAGATTTCTGAATGTTGAAATGATTTGCTTTATAACAATCATTAGAATAAACTAGTATAGCTTATTTAACTTTTTCTTAGGAGAGATGACAAAAAAATAAAGTTTCTCATATAGGATTGTTATTTATAATAACTCTAGTATGTATGCATGTTGGGATTTCAGCATATGGATGAAGATGTGGAAAGAATTAGTTCTAGGAGATCCTTCGACCAGCTTTTAATTCGTATTGTCATTTTGAACACACAGCAGGACAGATGGTACAGTAAGAGAGAGTTTTGACTGCCCATCAGAGCCCCAATACCTTTGGGACAGCTGTTGCTGATAAACCTCTTTTACATGCTTTAGGTCAAGAGTAGTCAAACCTGTTCCAACACCTGCTTTTGCATATGCAAATCGGTTATTTTGTCATTTCATTAAACAGGAAAAGGTAATGGTCTCTGGTGGTTGTAAATAAGTCTGGAACATAGCCTACATGGAATGAAATCCAGCAAAAAAGACAACAGTGATTTCTGTTGTGTAGTCATGGGATGTTGCTTCTGTTTGGGGGCTTTGTTTCTGGAAGACTGCCTGTAATTTGGAAGGAGGGTAGAGAGGCAAGTTTATGTTTGGAGGCAAGAAGAACAGGGAAGGTGTTTGCTGTCATTGACTGTAGGGTAGTTGTGAAGTTTGACATGCCCAGAAGCTAACGAATGCCATGTGGGGCTACCATACACTGCATACCTCAGTTTTCATCATCTGGTGAGCCTGCAGCATGATTTCCAGGCACTGGAGTCTACAACATGTCTACTTTGGTTTGGAGCTGATTGATCCACAGTACAGAACATGCTTGTGGGATCTTCACTTGCTATAGAAGGACATAAATGATTGAAATGCTTTCTTAAGGGAAAAAAAAAAGTATGATTTGTTTATAGACCTCACTGCTTATAGTGAAGAAATTGTCAAATAGCAGTGCAATTATACCTCAGATGGCAATCTGCTGAAAACTTTCATATTTCAGGTTTTATATTATTACCTACTATACATTTAATGTATTAGAAATCAAAGTGGATGCCTGTAATTAAGGGAAGGGGGAAAGAAAAACTCTTTTTCTTTTTATTGTAGTTTTCAAGTAGGGTAGTGGCATATAATGAAAATGGGACCTTAGGATTTGAAGGCTGACAGAAGATTTTACTCTGCACTGCCATAGATTGCCATGGGGTAGAAAAGAGACATAGTAGAATTGATGAACAATTGTTGGATGCTGTCATTTTAGATTAAGTTATTTCACTGTGAAGTTGTTGCTAATTTTTCTTTTAAAAATACTGTAAAATTCATATGATAAAAAAATTCTGGAAATCTGTTAATTGGGTTAATTATTTTAAAGTGTGGTTTTCTTGACAGTGACTTAATGGGACCAAAAGCAAAAAGATTTGTTTTGAAGGGGTGTGTGTGTGTGTGTGTGTGTGGAAATAAAGAATTCTCTCCTGACCTTTTAACCTTGTCAAATGATTTTTCCTGATCTTGACACTGCATTCTTTATTCCAAAGGTTGGAAGTTAACTCTTCAAGATACCAGACTTCATTTTTATTGGGATATTAATTCTGGTAGGTGCTAATCTCATCAAGATTTGCAGGCATTTTCTTTCATAGGCCATTCTGATTTGTAGCTTTTTTCTTTTCACAGCAGTATTAAATACCAAACCTTCTCTGATATGGAAGTTCATTAGAGATATGTCTTTGATGGCAGCCCTTTCAGGGCTTCAGTTTCAAATACCTTGATGTAAAGCTTAAGCAGCCATTGTGTTGTAAGCCCTCCTTGATGTGCCTTATTTAGATCTGCATAGTAAATCAAGGAAAGTAAATAACAAGGCAGCAGATGGAAGCATGGAGATAAGGCCAGTGAACAATTGTATTTGTATTTTGTTATGATGTTGACAGGAGCTAAAATTCACTAATCTAGTTCAACTGATCTGCATTTCAAAGAAATCTCATTTAGCAGCAACTTGAAGGTTTGTAGGATAAAGTTCTTTTATTGTAGCTTTTATTGCATTCTTTGCTAATTTATCTGGTCAAGATTTAGCCTAGCATCCTTAAAGAAGCAAGCCCGTTACCGGGAGTCTTAAATACTACCAAAGCATTAATGTCTAGACTATGAACCGAAGGTAATTACATATCCAGCAGTGAATAGGGTACATTTAGGAAATACTGTTGTTGAAACTGAATTGTCAGAGCTGTACAGATAAGGTAGTTTTTTTTTCCCTCCCTTGCCTGTTTGCTGTAAGATTTTTTTTCCCTTTGTATAGGAGTTAATATACAAGCAGCTAGCCAGAAATGATGGGGGAAATAAGTAGACCTTCTTTAAGTGTGAATCCATTCATTCATGTTGGTTAAAAATTATTAGTTCGAGTTCTTGATATCCTTATTTGACCTACTTCAGTTATTAAAATGTAGACTACTCAATAGCAAAAAAAAAGAGCTGGATATGAAATAGAAACTTTAGTATGCACAGTAGATATCAGTATGTTCTAATTACAGTTAGATATGTTTCAGAAGGTAAAGAACTTGCTTGGAAATTGAGTTAGATAAATGGCATTAATTTTTTAAAAATCTGCTTATGAAATTGTTTGATAGTGTTTACATGCCATTTAAAACTGACTGATAATGGCCTTAGGGTCTTAGGAAACTGAAAGTTAAAGTCTGGGTCACAGAGTTTTCCTCTGGGCTCCACTATCAACTCAGCATGAGACTCTGGATAAGTTAAAGCAGGAAGGCATGTGAGATTCCATCTCTCCATCTTTATTTTAAGGAGAATTTCTGCTAAACTATGCTGGGGACCATGGGTGAAAAGCACCCCCCCCTCCCCCCCCGTGCTCCCCAGGAAACATTGTTGTCCTTCGTAATTTAAAGCCGTAATTTAAAGATTCTTGTTTTCCTTTGATTCTGCATTATAATCAGCCAGTCAGTCAATACACGTTAAGCATCTACCATGTACCTGGTACTATGCAGGAGATAAAAATAAAAAGAACGGTGGAAAAAGATAGCCACTGCTCTAAAGGAGCTGACAATCTAATGGGGGAGGCAAAATCCAAACAAATATGTACAAATAAGCTATATACAAGGTAAATTGGAGGTAATGGGGGGAGGCACTAATAAGAGGGATCCTGTAGAATGTGGAATGTTAACTGGGACTTAGGAAACAGAGATGAGGGAGAGCATTCTAGGCATGAGTACACCCACTGGAGGCTGGAAATTGAGTGTCTTGTGCATGGGAGTGACAAGGAGTACAGAATTTGAGGATTGCAAAGTAGATATTGGGAAAGGAGGAAGGGGTAAAAATGTTGGAAGGGAGAAGGACAGGTTATGAAGGGCTTTGAATACCAAAGCGGATTTTATCTTTGATTCTGGAGGAAATAGGGAACCACTGGGATTTATTGAGTAGGGGATTAATATGACCAGCCCTGAGCTTTAGGAAGATCACTTTGACAACTGATTAGAGGGTAGTCTGGAATGGGGAGATTCTTGTGGCAGGCAAACCAGCAGGCTATTGCAGTTGTCCATGAGTGAGGTGAGGCGGGCTTGTACCATGGTGGTAGCAGTGTTAGAGGAGACTAAGGGGCATACTGAGAGATAGTAGGAAGACATAATTGACAGGCCTTCGCAACAGAATGGATATGGGATGGGAAGGGGGGAATTGTACTCTGTAGATATTTAAAGGATGAATTTATTTGGAAGTATGAGCAGCTTTCTGTTGTGTTTCTTTGTTTAGAGACTAGTGGACAAATATAGATTTGTCAACATAAGTGAGAAATACTTAAGTATGGAAAAATTATTTAAATCATATTTTTCTCTTCCTCTTGCATGTATATAGGGGACTTCTAGAGCAGAGTGTTATATACATTGTCATATATGGTCTCTACATAGGTTGATGTTACTCATTCTTTTTTGGGGGGGGTAACCAAAGAGTGTACATTGGAGGGGGGAGTATACTTCTCCCCCAGAAATATCTGTGATATAAGACAAAATCAATAAAAAGTATGTAAACCTCAAATATAGTAACAGAAATTTAAAAGATTGGTTTAAAATTGAAGAAAAATACTCAGCCTTCTTTCCTAGATTAACCAAACATTAAAAACACACCTGTGCTCATTTTCCTCCGGATTCAGATTTACTCTGTGCTCCACAGCTCTGCGCTTCTCAGCCCTGTCATGCCCTGGGACCTAAGAAATGTACCTGTTTGGAGCTCCCTGTGCTGCTGCTTCTATCTGTATGTACCAGCCCTAATGCCATTAGTTCAGCAGCTGTTTCCTGGCCTTGAGCTTCCCAGTTCCTTTTGTGAAACAATCATAGAAGAGGTGAGAAGGCAGGTTCTAGCCAACTTAAAGATAAGCAGATCATACATCAACTTTACAAAACATGTGTCTTTGTAAAAAATGTATAGCAGTCTATATAAACATAGCAGGAGTTGGAAACGCTAGGACATTTTATACTGATAAGGTAGGTGGTACAATGGATAGAACACCAGGCCTGGAGTCAGGAGGACCTGAGTTCAAATATGGCCCCAGACACTTACTAGCTTGTGACCCTGGGCAAGTCTCTTACCCCCATTGCTTTAGCTTCCTCATCTATAAAATGAGATGGAGAAAGAAACGGCAAACCGCTGCAGTATCTTTGCTGAGAAAATCTCCGGTGGGGTCACAAAGAGTTGGACATAACTGAAAGGACTGAACAACCACAACAGCAACGAAGATAGAAACCAGTGGCAAGGAGAACATAGTGAATAACATTTGTAATAGCTTATCTTTCAGAGGAGTATCAAGGATATGACTATGAAGATGAAAATAAGAAAAGGTTACACTATAAAGAGATTGGGGACAACCAAGTATGTGGACAAAGACATCATAACCTAAGAGTCTGTGAGTTGAAGATTCAATTTAGGATGAAATTAAAAGGATATATTTGAGAGATCCAACTTTGGAGATGGGAAGGAACCAAGCATCTGACCTAGCCCCATGAGCACCAGGTCTAAAGTCAGAGGGACTTACCTTTGAATCCTAGCTCTTCTGTTTGCTACCTTTGTGATGTGACCTTGGGCAAGCTAACTGCTCAAAATGGCTTCAGTTTCCTTTTCTGCTAAATGGCCTCAGTTTCCATCTCTGTAAAATGAGGGGATCGGTTGGACTAGAGGATCTCTGAGATTCCTTCTTATTCTAAATCTTGTGAACCTGGTAATGTTCAAGATATAGTATCAATAGTGCAAGACTGGACAAAGAAAAGATTAAGAAATGGATTCAGAAGCCGTTTCTATAAGTTCCATTTATAAACAAAAATGGAAAAAGATCTGTAGGGATTTCTTTAATAAACCTTTCTTCCATTAATGACAGTGAAGTCTCCCCTCCCCCACCCCATTTGGACTTTCACATCACAATCCCCCATGTTTTACGTGAGACTTGAATGAGCAGCTGGCCTAACCCTAATACACAGTGGATGTCTATGTTAGATGTGATGAAAGATGAGAGCATTGAGGAATTGATTCTCAATCTTAAAAGTGGGAAGATACCAAAGGATTATATTGGAATAAACCTTGGACTTTATTCCTTCTTTACCCCCCCCCCCAAAATAAAAGGACAGCCTGGAAAAAAACAATACTTACTCATATGCCTAATTTCTTATTTCTATAATTTTTTATGAGAATAATCTACACATACATAGGATGGGATGCCTGAAGAAAATTTCAAAGGAAAGAGGCAGACTTCTGTGAATGGCATCTTAAACAGGTAACCTATTTGTAATCTCTCAAATGACTAAAAGGTGTAAAAGTATACAATATTCTGCTGTGCTTATTATTGGTTGACTATAAAAATTATTTTGTGATAATAATTGACATTTATAGGTCATTGTAGGTTTAGGAAATATGTTGATATGTGTGCTATCCCATTTGATTTTTTTCTCTCAGGTCACCCTATGAGGCAAGTGGTGAAGCCAGTATTATTAATGTTTTTTATATGAGGAAACTGATGCTGAGATAAATTGTGACTTTACCTAGGGCCACACAGAAAATAAATGCAAGTAGGTAGTATTTGGAACTAGGTCTTCCTAAATTCACGTTTAGTGTTCTGTCCACTTTTCTGCCTCACTTGGCAACGCAACCAACTAAGCCAGATCATCTTGACAGCATATATGGGATGACACTGGAAAGAGAATGAGTAGAGGAAAAAAGGAGTGATCTGTGAAGGTTTTCGTAGCAAATTCTTCTTCGTTGATGACTATGAGAAATTGCACCAGAAAAAAAAATGTAAAGGATATTATTTGAGAATTTCATGACCAAAAATTAATGTGGTCCAGTCATGTAATTAAAAAAAAATCCTCTAAGTGGATAACCTAAGTGGACCATAGTTAATCACACAATGAGGATATTTAGTGGAAAGTCCCCAGTGCACTGGATGAAATCTCGGTGCAGGATTTATAGGAAAATACGAGCTAGTGTCACAAAGGCTAAAAAGGTATTTATCTGAACACTATTGCTTGTGATCTGTGCCATTTGAGAGAAAACCCATATAAATGAGATCACAGCTCCATTTACCTATCAAAGTGTTCTTGATAGATGTCACCATATCAAATACTTAAGATCTCCAAACTACATGGAATGAAAAGATTTCAAAATATAGAGACCTAGTGGAAGAAATTAAAACCATTTGGAAATGTCATCCCTGCTATCTTCTGTGGTACTGGAGTTGTCCTGAAGATGCTTTTAGTGAGTCTTCAGAAGATAAGCTAACATCCCAGGGCTCTCATTCAATTATAGAAGTATTCTTTTTATCCACCTACACAGTAGTCTGCAGAACATTAAATATAAAAGAGTAATAGTAGGGTATCCACTTGTCCTTAGATGATTTCTATCTGAACACATAAAAAAAGGGTGAGCAGAATAAGACAACATAATTTTAGAGAAACAAACAATAGCTAGCATTTATGGAGTTGCTTTATGATTTGCTTTGTGTGTTTTACCTATATTACCCCATTTGATCACTCAACTAGCTCTTAGACTGGAAATGATCTCTGAACTCCTGTTGTCTATTTCACTCATTTAGCAGTTATTGTATATTTCTCTCTTACTCCCCAATTCTGCATCTATGTATTTAGGCTGTTGTAATGTTAATTGAAAAAAAAAAAGACTTTTCTGACAGAAGCAGTATAAGATACGTGTACAGGAAACATCTTTGGAATCTCTTAGGCTGAAGTTCTATAATTTGAAATAAATTTTTCAGAAGAACATTAAGGTGTACTCATTCATAGCAAACCCAACTACTTGAAACAAATGTTACGTTTATGTGTGTATGCCCCATATTTATTTTCTTATAGATATAACCATACATGCAGTCATTCCTCAGCTTTCACTTGGGTAACATTCCTAGAAAATAGCATGAAAATATAAAATGTGAATGTTATTACATTGAACCTATGGGAAATTGGGGGTTAGGTTCCCAAGACCACCAAAAACTGTAATCTTTCTCTTGAGACTGCTGAAAATACACTTTTCTGCATACAGTTCTTTAGAACAAAACATTAATTCTGATAATATGCATTCTTCCTAACACAGTAACCATGAAATAACCTATAAAATGCAGGGAAGAGGAGAGGCAATGCCTGATAGGATTGGGAGGGGCAAGGGCTGGGATGTCAGAAGAAGCCTGAGGTGAAAAAGGGAAAGGGGCAACCTGCCATCTCTAATCTCCCTTTTGGCTCAGTGGTTGAATTGTTCCTGGATGAAAAGCACATGCCTCTGATGAGTCTTGGCCCCCACCTGATCTCAGAACTCCCACCCCTGTGGGCAGCTAGGGAGGATGTGAGAGTATGGGGGGGGGGGTGACCAGCTTATTTACCCACAAATTTAGCCACTTTTCCATTGTTTCAATTCTTTCATCTCACACTTGAGAGTTTACCACTTTCTGAAGGAGATTCACCCAACACTTTTAAGAATACTTTTCCTCCTTTTTGTGGATATAGGGAATCAAATTTGTTAACACCAAACACCAGCTGACAGCAACTGCAGATATTCTTGCGCAAAGTTTATGTAACACCTTTATTTTCTCAGTAATCCATATCATGGACTCTGCATGCTTGGGTTTAGAGCCAAAAGAACTTGCAGTATGCTTTGGGGGCATAATTGCAACACAAAACTTGAATTTTAAGGGCAAACAATGAAAATATTTTATTAATGTCCGGGAAGCTCTATGCTTTACAACAGTAGGGTGAACAAGCCCAGTGAAGCACCTAGTGGGATACCAGCCATCCCCCAAACTTGTGCACATCACATGCACCTCTCGTTTTTTTTTCTCTACTGGTCATAGCTGCTTGCTTTCCAAATCAAAAGTGAAAATGAGGTTCCTAATAAAATCCCATGAATGCTAGAAGTCCCAGTAGTTAAATGCGTGAATGTTGAAGATCAAATATAAACCAACATGAATGATGCAGCACTTCCTCAGTGTGTATTGGAGTATTGAGAAATGTGTCTAAACCTCAGACTGTGTCACACTTTGCTGGGGAGAGATCGCTGAAACTTTGTTGTAGGGCTTGTGCCTTACTTCCTGGGAAATTTGAAAGAAAATGAATCAGGAAAAGTACCAAGCATCACCTCTCTTTTCTGCTCTTCTTAGTCCGGCTTCTTGTTTCATTTGTGACTCAAGAGTACTGCCTACACATCTTATTTGTCTTTTTGCATTTCATTTTTTTTTTTTTACTTCAGCATTTTCTTGTTCTGCTAGTTATTGTATTAGTTTGTGTTCTCTCTCCAACTGGATTGTAAACTGTTTGAGGGCAGCCATTTCCTTATGGGTCTTAGACACTCTACTCCTCTTTCCTCATTAGCGTTTTCAGATTGTCTCTTTGCTGAAATCATTCACCAACCTCTCCTTTTTTCTCTTTTTCTTCCCTTAGATTGATGCTATTCTTCTATGCAGTTTATTCATCATCATAATGTCATTTACCTCCCTCCTGAACATTCTTATACTTTTAACATTGATTTTTAGCAAGTAGCTCATGGTCTTTCTCTCCACGGTTTACTCTTGCAGTAGTGTAAAGGATGGATTAAGTAGAAGTAAGAATATCATTAGGGAAACTTATTTTATAGTAGTCCAAGTGAGAAGTAGTGACAGCCTAAGTAAGGATAGTGGTAGTGAAAATGGAAAGGAGGTACCAAAGGTAAAACATATTTTGGAGGTGAAATTAACAATATTTCTCAACTTAATAAATGGGGGTGATTGTCAAAGGGAAGTTAAAAATGATGCCAAGATTTTGAAGACAGGTGACTGGGAAAATGATAGTGTCATCTATAGGCAAAAGGGAGTTGGAAGGATAGAAGGGCTCCAGGAAGATTTTATTTTTGAAGCTGTTCAGTTTGAGGGACCATTGCTGTCCTGGTGAAAATGTCTAGGAGGTAGTTGGTAATCCCTTGCTATTATGCTCAGAGGCTTCAATGGTCATTTTCTTTTTTTAAAAAATTGTATTTTATTTTTAATTTATGAAATCAAACAAGCATTTCCATAACATGGTAGAGTATTAAAAAGATGATTGCATGTGAAACTGCAAATATATCATGTACAATTTGCTATTCCTTTTAAATATATAATAAAATTTTCATGTGGATTTCTTTTGTTTTCCTTCCCCTCCCCCCCGACAGAGATGGCTACCATTAGACACATATAGGTATATGTATATGCTGTATCATTCTGTTTATCAGTTCTTTCTCTGATAATGTTTTAACTTCTTTTGGAGGGTGACTCTGGCTTAGTGGATATGAGTGGTTAGAGAGTGAATCTCAAGAGTCAAAAAGATCAGGAGTCACTTTCTGCCTCTGACACAAATGGCTATCTAAATCTGGAGCCCCTGTCCCTGGACCAGGTTACAAGGTCAGGTTTCACATCTTATGCAGCCACCCACCCTTCCATCTTGTCATCCATCTTGCTGCTCATTATGTAGTAAAGACAACATTTATTTGTTGTTTTAAGATTTGCAAAAGTACTTTATATCATCCCGTTTGATCCTTTTGACAGCCATGTGAGAAAGTGGCTATTACCATGCTCATTTTACGGTGAGGAAACTGATAGAGAGATTGTCTTACCCAGAGTCACATAGCTAGGAAGCATCTAGGACAAGATTTGAACTTCCATCTTCCTTAACTATATAGATAGTGCTCTAACCACCCAAGTCAGCTAGTGGCCTCATTATATTGAAATAGAAATAGATCTGCTTTTAACTAGACCACATTCTTGTCCAGCTGGGGAAGAAAACAACAGAGTGCTCATCTGATTTTTTTTGTTTTGTTTTATTGATGTTTTTTTTCTTTAAAAATAAGGAAATTCTCATTTCCAAATATATCCCTCTCCCAGACCCCCATCCAGATAGCTAATTTTAAATTATGGATGATTCTAAGAGTTAGTGAATGAATTGAAATGAAGTTGATTTCAGAATAGCCATTGAAAATATAGTTTAAGAAGTAGGACTAGAATCAGAAGATTGTTTTTTTTTAAATAAATAAGAATTAATGTTAATTGTTATTGTTTTAATTTCTACTGCCATGGTGCCCTTAGGAATTGGAGGTTGACTGGTGTTTTGTTTTTGATGCTGCTATTTGTTTGTTCTCAAGGTTATGCATATGCCTATATGCTATTTTTAAGGATATATAATTCTTATCGCCTCAATTAAAAATACTTTCTTTTTGAAATGGTAAATGAATTTACCTGATATCAAACAATTTAATCTCCACTTAGAGGAGGTTTAGTAAAATGTGGGATAGCTCGTGTTTCTTCCATAATGGTAATATCTCTTAATATTCTCACCCTCCCTTCAGATATTTATTTTATGCCTTGGTCTTATTGAGAAAAAGTCTCATTGATTTTTTGCTTTCACTGAATTAATCCTTGGCCTCTATGAAAGAGCTTCATATTAACTCGTGATTGTTGAGTATCTTTCACTGAATTTGAAATAAACTATTGTGAAACAGTAAAACAGTTCTTTCTTTTCAATGGACAGGCAATCTATATTAGTGATCAGTACTAGTAATAACACTTAAATCCTTACTTTGGACACACTAGATGGACAGACAATTACACTACATAATTTTGATCAGCCTTCTAGTCTGAGGGGAATATGAAGATCCATCTCCCTTATGTACTGCTTTACTAGTCATGCCTACATATAAATTCCTGAGGGATATACTTTTAGCCTGGATTTTTTCTTACAGCAAAATGTGTTCTTCCCTCCCCTTCATAATTTTCATTCTATCCTGATATCTAAGATGCAGTTATATAAGTATATATCAATAGTAAGTTCTCATTATTGTAGCAATTGCATGTAGGGTTGCTGAATTCCTTATCACAACGGATTCATATTCTTATCTATATGCAATGTGCATACCTTATCAAGCTATAGCTATAAAATATTTGAAATATTCCTTTGACATATCTGGTAAGTATGGATAGCATTAATTAGCATACGTTTTTCTATAAATGACATGTCAATCCATGACAACAAAAAGTGTTTGTTACTGATGTCAATCACTCATCTTCTGTCAGTTCAAAAGGTTTCCCTGAAGGAATGTACATTGATCTGCACTGACCCAAAATGTAGTGAAAAACATTTCTATATTCTGGAAATCAAAATGGAATTGTATTTGCTTTAACAGCTAAACAAAAACATGAATAGAGAATGTAAATGTTGACAACTTTGATTTACAAGGTTAAATTTGCTGTCAATTAAGACAGAATTAGGTGAGGTTTTGCAGTTTTGTAATCCTGAAATCTAATTCCATAATGAGTTCTTATGAACATTCTACCCGCCCCAGAGACTTTCTTTTTGAAATGATAGGATTCTGATGACTTCCCCAATTTTCTTCTTTCCCCCTGGCCTTTTTTTTTCCCCTTTAATTCTATCCCTTGCTCCTAAAATGTGACTGCTCCTCTACGTATATTGCTCTTCTCCCTCTGTTATCCTTATACTCTCTCCCTTTGCAGTATGGGTGGTAGATAGTGCAGTAGATAGAGGGCTGGAACTGAAGTCAGGAAGACTCATCTTCTTGAGTTCAAATCTGGCCTCACACACTTGTTAGCTATGTCACCCTGGGCAAGTCACTTGACTTCTTTCGATAACTACAGCCTCTCCCATAGACTAAATTATCACGTATCTTTAGATGCTCCTGAGATTTGCATATGTAGCCTCATATTCTGCTGATTACTGTTCTCATCATTTCCAGTTACCTATTAGACAACTTCCTCAGGATTCCATTGGTACCTCAAATTCAGTATGTCTCCCGATGAATTCATCATCTTGTTCCTCAGGCCTGTCTTTCTAAATTCACTTTCTTTTTTTGGTGGCCCTCTCATTGTCCTAATACCTTTCGTTAAAATCTTGGCATCATCTTTAACTTAACTTTGCCCTCTCTCCCCCATTCAGTTGAAAAATATTGCTCATTTTATCTCCAGTGTTTCTTACCTCTGACCTTTCTTTTCTACTGCTACTACCCTGGTTCAGGCAATCATCTCTTCTCATTTTGACTGTGATAAAAGTCACCCATATGCTCTTTTTCCCTTTACTTACTCTAGTCTACCCTTCGTACTGCTTCCAGAGGGATCTCTGTAATGTGTAGGTCCAACCACATAACTCTTCAAACTTTCTGTAACTCCCTATTGTCGGCTGAATAAAGTAAACATTGCTTATATTGGTATTCAAGGCCCTCTACAAAATGGTTCCGATTTACCTTTCCATTCTTTTCTCACACAACTCCCCTTCACTCATGCTTTAGTCAAGCCAAATAAGAGTACTCTATTCTCCAAACACATCCACTGCCTTTCTGCCTCTGTGACTTAGCTCATTATAATCCTATTCTTAAAATGCCCTCTTCTCACATTTTTGTCTGAATCCTTTGTACGGTGTCTTCCATAAGTCTTCCTCATTCTGTTCAACCCCAAGTGACCAGTATCTCCTAGAGTTGTTTATATATCTCTCAGTAACTTTCTTATGCATTGAAAATACTGATTTGCATTATAATTATTTGCATACATATCTTATCTGGTAGATTAGATTGTAAATATCTTGAAGGCAAGGACCACTGTCCTGTAGTATGTAAAGTACTTTAGGGAAGGGACTTTTTTTTTTTTTTTGGAGCTACCTTTTTTTAAAAAAAAAATATTTTAGACTCTAACACCAGAACACAAATACAGAATAGAGAAAAGAAACAAAAACGTATCATAAATTCAAATATTGAACTTAAATACAAAGAAAGGGGAAAAAAGCATGTGATATGCATAGCAGAACATGAAAGTATTCAAAATATGTACCAATAAATTTTCATTTTAAGAAAGCCTTTGTGATGTGTTCAGAGCTGTCCATCTTTGCTTACTTGTGTTAGAAACATACTCACATTGTCTAGGAATAAGCAAGACTTGTTGGGAAGTCAGGAACGTTTTAATTATAATTTACATTTATTCCCCCTGAATAAATGGGTACCTCCCCTGAACAGAGTACAGGAGAAAGTACAAAGAACTCAGATGGATGCCAGTCCTTTTATAGACCCTCACCGTAAATCTCCCGCCAGGCTCTTCATTGGCCAGATACAACCCCGTGACTGCCCTCCTCAAATGGTTCGTTTAAACATGTGTACAAGCCTCTGACCTTTCACCTGAATGACCTGAGGCCTGGTTTCTGCTAAAGCTGGGGTGGGGGAGGGGGGGAAGTACACCTTCAGTTCTGTGGAAACAAAACTCCTCCTCCCATTTCTTATACTTGTAAGTTTTCTTTTGTTCTCTGCTGTATACTTTTTTACTTTGTTCTCCCACCCCCCACCCCACCACAGAAGGCTACCATTAAGTGCAGATACTCTCTCTATAGCTATAGATATATACACACATATACATATAGACATATATAGACATATACTTTTGAAGGGACTCTTTTTTAAGGCAGCTCTCCCCATTCTTCTTTATTGAACTACTAGTCCCCATAGATGCCGTGCACACAGTAGGTATTTAATAAATGTATGTTGAATTAAATTTAATTGTTGGAGTATTTCATCTTAACATTCCCAATACCTAGTAGTATAGTAGTAGTAGTAGTAGGTAGTGAATGATTAATATAGATTTTTTAGAACTGAAGTACATTGAATTAAGTTAAACTGACTGATTGCAAGTAGTAGTACTTTCTTAGTTAAGAACTGAAAAGGGTTATTAGGCATAAGTTATTAACAAAGGTAGAAATTAATTGAAAAGATTCACATTGCACCTCTCTCTCATTGTTTTGGTTTTCATAGTCTGCTTTTCCCAGGTCTTAAACTAGTCTATTGTTTATTGCCTTCTATATTTATTTTCCCCTATAATTTCCACTTCAACATAATTTTTAAAACTCCAGTATGTAATTTTCAATTTCTGCAAGATAGCTGGCATTAAAAGTGTCAAAAAAGACTGTTTGCAAGAGTTGAGTATGTCCAAAAAGAACTGTAGTTTATTTCAATTTTTGGCTTAAAAATGCTTCCTGTTCAGTGTACTGGGTATTTGTCCATAGGGAGCTAGAGTGAGTTTTAAAGATAAGAAAAGTGTTGAACCTAGGTGTGGCCCATTAGAGGCCTTAGCCAGGAAGCATTCCCTCAATTACAGATAGCAACCATGAAAATGTAGGTATTTTGGACAAAAGTCTTGTATGCCAGAACTGATTCTCTTGTTAACAAATGAGTGCCCACATTTTTGTGGAGCAGATGATGATTCCCAAATGTACATGTGCTCTTGTGTAGGGTAGGCTTCTGTTAGATTTTGCAGAGGAGTTATAATAGTTAGAGAGTATTTCAGTGATAGAGCTGTAAAAAGCTTTCTGTATTGTGTCTCATGATCTGTCTAGTATACTTCATTTCCTAAAATTTCAGAGATTTGTACTTTTCTTAAAATTCTGATTTTATATATATGTATACATGTACATATTATATATATCCCATTTTTTGACTTAGACTTTTGCTAGGCATTTCTAATCAGTTTCATACTCTTGAAATAATAATTTTATTATTGTTTTAATTAAAAAACAGGTAAATCTTATTTTAGTATTTTATGATTTAAAAATATTTTTCTTTGTCTAAAAATATAACAGTCTATGTAAACATGGCAGGAGTTGGAAACTCTAGGTCATTTGTACTGATTAGGTAGGTTTAGTGGGCTTAGTCAAGAACACTTGAGTTCAGATGCAGCTTTAGATACTTACTAGCTGTGTATAAAAAACTTAATCTTTAATGACAGATATAAGCTCATTCGAACTCAGATTTGCCAGAATGTTTTAGGACTTTGGGAGCCTCTTATACTACAGGTTTTGCCTACTTGATAGGCCCCTTACTTAACAAAATCCATCCTCCTGCTCCCTTAATTCAGAACCAAAGCCCAGATGAAAATCTCTTTCCTCTTCTACCTTTCCTAGTATCTGAGTCCTACCTAGTTTCTATTTTCCTTTGCCTGTTTGTTCCATTGTATCTTATGGAATGTATACTCTGGTAAAAATATTTCTTTATTCTCTAACTCTTTCATGTTCCTTCCATTTTCTGGCATTATCAAAAAACTCAGTTTGTCTTTAACATATTACCCCACATTTCACAGAATGTTAGAGCTAGAAAGACCTTAGGAATGATCTTTTCTAATCTTCTTACTTAATAGATAGGGAAATGGAGGCGCATGACTTGCTTAAAGTCACAGAGCTAAGTAGTGATAAAGATATAGAACTTCCATCTTTGAACCCCAAACTTGACAGCTTTTCATTCAACACCAGACTCCCCTTGACACCTGGCTGTTTGTGCTCTCATGCACCACTGATTCATAGGGCCAAAAGGAGGAGTCTTCATCCTTCTTCCTGCCATATTCCTACCCTTGCTCTCTACCATTACTCATTGGCCTCTCTTCTCCTTAAACTCAGGCCATCTATTTCTAATCCAGATAATTTACCAACCGTCATCACATCCTTTCACCTTATCTTCCTTATTTGAGCATGTTGATTAATCTGGGTCTACCCAGTCCCCTCTCATTATCCATAGTGAATATAGCATTCATATTGGTGACCTTTCTAAGAACCTGACATCTCAATGTATCAACTTGCTTAACTTCCATGACCAATGCCTCTCATTTACCCAAAGGAGTATTTATACGTTCAACTTCAGCACCATTCCAAATTGATCTATCTCCAAGATGCAGTTCTGACCTTCTCTTCTCTGTTAACAGATTCCTCTCCTTCACTCCTCCAGTCATCTTACTTCTCCCCAACCTGCTCTTAAACCTTGTTTGTTCCCTTTTGCCTTTTAATTCCCTTATTATACCTCTAGTGAAGGATTTTTTCCATTTAAAAAAATTAATTTTTTTTGTTATGGACCCTTTGGCAGTCTGGTGAAGTCTGTGGAACCTTTCTTAGAATAATGTTTTTTTTTTTTTAAATCATAATTTAAGGAAATGCTAACTTTTAGATGTTATTAAATCCCCCCCATTCAAGTTCATGGACTCTTTGAGGGGTGTGGTGGGGGAGTGTCTCTGGATCCCAAGTTAATAACCCCCTGCTCAGGTGTATCATTTTCCCTCCAGCTTTGTTTCTTGACCTTCAAAGTCTTGACTATACAAGCAGTACTTTCTTGCCCTCAAATTCCTTGACCCGGCTTTTCTTTCCACTCTTTCTTGTCTTCTGGGTCTTTGCTGAAATAGCATTCACTGCTTCTACTATAGAGCATATGTAGTAGCAGCAGGAAGAAGTTAAAAACAAACAAATTCACTGTTAACTGGGTTCATGACAAGTCTTTTATTTGACCATAATCGGGCACTCACTGCTCTGCATCAGTACCCAACAAATGTTTATTCACTGATGGAAAATGATACTAAAAAGCCTTTCAATGAAGTTAAAGAAAAAGGCATAAATAATGTCATAATAATTGAAAATATATTCTCTTTTCTCCAGATTAAATAATAGAAATCCATTGACCCTTCATCCTGATCCATAAGAGAGGTAGTAGAAAAGCCTGAAGAAAAGAATATTGTAAGGGGAAAAAAAGAACAAGGCACCTATACCTCTGAAGAAGGAACTGAAGACGAGATCTCCTTGCATCTACTAATGTAAGTCATTTAAACTGCCTATTTCCTATTCCATAAGACTCTCAAATATGTTTTTGCTGCTAGAGAAGTATGGAAGAGAATGAAATTAAAGTTAGGAAAGCCTTGGAGGGGATTAAGAAGGTAAGACACTCATAGGGTTTGGATCTTGTTTGTATATTTTTCTGTATAAAATGCTGTTTCTTTTGGTTAGTTGCCACCTTGATCTAGGTTTATAGTTCTGTGTTTCACTTAAGTAGCCCAAGGCACTATCATTTGTTGTAATTTTGAACTTGAAATCTTTAAGAGGAAATGTATAGATTTGACATTCACCTCCTGGTGCCGAATGATAAAAATGTATAGATGTTGAAGGTACTCATATAAAAGTGATACTGTCTATTGACTTTAGCATCTCTAGTTATTGATACTATAATCCTGCTTTGAACTTGGTCAGTTTTTTTATACGTCTACATGTGTATGTACAAGAATATGACTTTCTTCACATCTACTCAATGTATCACTTTGTAATAATAGACATTGAATTCTATTTTTTTGCCTACATATTTACGATTCATTGGACTGCATTTACTTTTCCGAACTTTTGGAAAAAAGATGCACAATTTGAGGATTTGTTATTTCAGAATAAATTTGATAAAGAGTTATATGAAGTATTTGAATCAGAATTTCAGATTTTGGTGAGAATTCTTAGATATATAAATACTCAATTTTGCATCTTATTTTTTAGATAAAGATAGATCACATCAAGATTTATAGAGAGAAAGTCTAGCGTAGTCAAGATCCCAGTAAGAGTCACAAAATCTCAGAATTGGAAGAAACCTCAAAAGCCATTCATTTCGACCTACAAGAATCCCCTGCAAAATGAGAGCATTGGGTTAGAAGACCCCTACAGTACAGCACCTTCCAACTCGAAGTCTTTATAAGTATGTAAAGAAAATGAAGATTTTAATACTTAGAAAGAACTATGTTTTCACTAATGTGGTAATGTGTGTAGACATTGAAAATTGTGATTCTGTCGTATTTCATTAGTCGTTGCAAAAAAAAAAAAAAAAGGCAAAACAAACCACCAGTTATCACTTAGTGGCCAGCCTTGTGGTGTTTTTTATATTGGATTTAGCTAAGTAAGCCCTTGGATAAAGTCCATATATAAAGTCTTTTGAGCCTTTTGGATCTACCACAGCTTATATTCTGCTTCCATCACTTTTGAGAATCAAACTTCACCTCCTTCCCACAATGAGAAATTAGTACTTTACTAAAATATACTTTTTTATTTAAATATTTTGAAAATCAGTGTCTTTGTCAATGTAAGAAATTTTCTATGTTTTCTATGAGTAACAGCAAGTCCTTTTTAAACAAAATTTTGCTTTAAAAAAAACCTGGAATCATGGATGTTTTATAAAATCTTTTTAAATTACATACTTTTTCAGTTTGTTGCCACATTGAAGGTAAAGTAAGTCGACTGATTAAGGAAACCAGAATAATTTCTTTTCTCCTGGAAATTTTTGTACACTAGGGGAAAAAAAGTTAAATGTATTTTCATTCTTTATGTAGGAAAGATCTGGCATTTTCTTGATGTCTCTAAGTAAAATTTGGCCTTCTAATCACATAAATATAGGCATGAAGACTTAATAACAATAACTTGTACTTGGAATGATTTTCTAAGGCTCTATACTTAATATAAGAAAAATGTGTCAACAAAAATATAGTCATAAAATACTTCTAAAAGTATATATATTGGAGAAAAATAATGTCAGAAATACAAAGAAAATTGGGAGAAGTAGAGACCACGTTAACATGTCCTTTCTTTTTATACTCTCCTTATTAACATATCTTGAAGACCACCTGTATATAGAGAATGCATGTACATATGCACATGTATATGAAACATATATATGTACATTTACACATACTTATGTATGTATCTGGAATTGTGATTTTATTTTTGTGGGGATCTCCCAATGCAAATATGCAAATCCTTTGGAGCTTATACTCTTAGGAACTGCTAGAGGCTTTGAGAATTTAATTTTGGTTCACATAGCTGATATATGTAAGAGGTGGAATTTGAATCCAGTTCTTTCTGATTTTGACATTGGTTCTCTATTCTCTACACCTTGCTGCCTGTCACTCATGTGTAGTTATACTCTCTGTGACAACAAACTAATATTTTAGGAAGTCCAATGATTTAGTCAAAAGCAAACGACTCTTGAGGTCATTTCTTTCAAGATGCTATCCTCATTTTCAAAGAAAACTTATTGGTAAAATGTTGGTTATTCTGCAGATATGCAAAATAGTTTGTCATCTTCTGACACTGCTCACCCAGTTTGCGAGCCTAGCATAACTATTGGCTGCCTTTGGCAGTCTGGAGAAGGGAGGACTATAAAGTTGTGAGCACATCTGTGCTAATATCTAATCTTCTTTTGGGTCAGTTCAGTTTTCATAATTATTTTGGCTGTTTTCATAAGGTTGACACTACTGTTTTAATCCAGTGGATACCTGGTGTCATCATGATATCTGTAAAGTCCTATTATGAAATGACCTAGGGAATTGCTCTTTTAACTTAAGGGCTCTCTGGTAATGTGCCTGTATTGTTTGGCTCAAATACTTCACATTTCATTTCTAGACAGACCAGATGCAGCTTAAGGAACACTCAAGAGGAAAAAAAGTGACAAAACAGAGAAGATTATCAGATGTACCAAAAAAAATGTGTGGTGGAAAAGCACAAGATTTAAGGATCATGTACATATTTTAGAAAGTATCAAAAAGTATATTATGAGTTAGTTTGCTGACTTTGTGATTACTGACTTTTTAAAAATTTTTCAGGTATTTTAAGTGTATTGAAAAAATTGTGAAAAGTTATATTGAATTCCAGGAAGTTAACCCTGCTGTATTGGTGAGAAGCTATATTGATAGGAAGTACAAGTATGGCATAGTAGATAAAGAGCTGTCTCTGGAATCAGCAAGACAAGCTTCAAGCTTTATACTGTGCCAGCAATATTTATTATGGGCAACACAAGTCACTT
Organism: Trichosurus vulpecula; assembly: GCF_011100635.1. Lineage (NCBI taxonomy): Eukaryota > Metazoa > Chordata > Mammalia > Diprotodontia > Phalangeridae > Trichosurus > Trichosurus vulpecula. Next base: position 137,559,026 of record NC_050577.1, on the reverse strand, counting down.
GATCTCTGAGACTCCCAAAAGACTCTCTAAAACCAAGTTACAGATGAGTTTCTGATATGCATTGGTGGAAGTAGTTTCCACATTGTGAGTTTCCTGCATGGATTGCTGCCATGTATCCTTCCATTCTACCCTCCATGCCATGTCTCAGGAAGGTGAAGAATTTTAGGATCTGATAACTTCTGAGTTGGCTGGGACCTTAGAGTTAATTTAAGAAAGTGAGTAAATAATAATTTTATCAGTAGGGAGGATCTCTCTACCTCCTGTAGTATCTCATTCCACCTTTGGACAATTTTAATTATTAGGAAATTTTTCCATGTATATTAACTATCCTAAATCTCTATTCAACTATAGCTCTGAGTTCTCTCCTCAGGAACAAGCAAAACACCTCTTCGTTCTCTTCCACATGATGAAAACCCTTCACATATTTAAAGGCATAAGTCTTGTCTTTTCCAGGATAAACTTCTCCCCCGCCTCAACTCATCTTTGTATGTCCTGGCTTCAGACACCTTCCACATCCTGGTTGCTTTGCTTCAAATGTGCTCCTGTTTTTCATGTTCCTTCTTAAAATTTAAGACCTAGCACTCAGCAGAGTAGTACTGACTGTGGTTGGAGCATAGCAGAATACAGTCAAACTATCACTTCCATTCCTCTGTACTCTGTACTTCTAATAATGCGATCTCAGGTCTCTTCAGGTTTTTTGTTTGTTTTGTTTTGGTTTTGGCTCCTGTGTTGCACTGTTGAGTCACATCCAGGCAGAAGTGCACTAAATTCTTTCAGTGTATCTGATTATTTGTTGACATAGTGCTGTGGCTCCTGAATCCTTTACAAAATGGAGCTATTTTAATAGAGCCCATAGTTAGGAAGTGGCAGAGAAGAGAAGGGACTTATAAAGATCTTTGCAAGATGACTTTGGAGGTGTGTTATAATGGAAACACATCTGGACTTGGAGTCGGAGGACCTGGGGTCTTGGCTACTGCCAATTCAATGGACATTTAGTAAGAATCTGATATTTTGTAAGTACTATGGACTCTGAGACAATACTTTTTTTTAAAAAGCCACTGTTCCCAAAGAGCTTTAATCTACAGGATAGAAACAATATAAAAACAAAAAAGTATTTTTATGTTAGATGAATATGCAGAACAAAGTTTACTTAGATGTTAATTATTCTCCTTACTCCTTGCAATCTAGTTCTATAGATGAATAGTTGGTTGACTATACTTTGAGAAGTTATTCAAACCAACTCTGGGTCATTCCAGAATATGTCTTTCTGCATTAGAAAGACCCAAGCTATGCTGTAGATATTTAAAGAGTCAATTACCCCTTCCCGGAAATATTATCCTTAGTAGAATTGTGAATGGATGACATCTTTCCTGTGTTGAGTGCAAGGTGGATGGGAAGAAGGAAAAGTCTCACCAAGGAAAGCTATTTTGCCCGTATGAAAAGGAAGTTTTAGAACCCTGTGGGACTCAACACATTCCTTCCTGTCTCTTGGTTTAAAGTTATGGGGATGTTTGTTTCTTGCTTTACGTCATTGAAAGATCCATCTTAGGTAGCTTGAAGGCTGCTAAGTCCTCTGAAATTCTAGTAGACTGAACCCGAATGAACTCTATTGTTGATAGCTTATGAGTACTTCTGAGGACTGAACATTGAAACCTAAGGCAGATTTCTTAAGGGTTTTTAGTCCAAAAAGGCTTCATTTTTTCAGATGTGAGTTTGTCTCCATCTTCATTTTTCAGAATCCGCTGACTGTTAAACAAGGTAAGGAAGTAGAAGATTCATGAGTAAACCAGCTTCTTGGGCTTTTACTTGGCAGAAGATTGGGGTGTGTTACTTGGATTGGAGTAACTAGGCTGAAGCAGTCAATCTATACACTTTTGTCATGTCTTCATTTTGCAACCTTGATTTATGGACTGTCTCTGCTGTATGGTGGTACTTGACTTCTTCTTTGGTGAGGCCTTTATGGAGAAAGTGTATCCCATATCTCTCAGCCTTGCATACTGCTCAAAACCCTGGATGCTTTCTTGCATCTGAAATGCTTGTGGTTCTGAATCTTGTGTTCTGAAATCTGCCTAATCATTACTTATAGTACAATGATATTTCACTACATTCATACACTACAGCTCATTCAGCCATTTCCCAATTGATGGGTATCCCCTCAATTTCCAATTCTTTGCCACCACAAAGAGAGCTGCTATAAATATTTTTGTACATGTGGGTCCTTTCCTTCTATTTTAATGGTCTCTTTGGGATACAGACCTAGTAGTGGTATTGCTGGATCAAAGGGTATGTACAGTTTTATAGCCCTTTGGGCATAATTCCAAATTGCTCTCCAGAATAGTTGGATCAGTTGATAACTGCACCAACAATGCATTAGTGTTTCAATTTTCCTACATCTTCTCCAATATTTATCATTTTCCTTTTCTATGACATTAGCCAATCTGATAGGTGTGAGGTGGTACCTCAGAGTTGTTTTAATTTGCATTTCTCTAATCAATAGTGATTTAGAACATTTTTTCATATGACTGTAGATAGCCTTAATTTCTTCATCTGAAATCTGCCTACTACTCTTTTAAGATTAAATTACAAGCTGAGTGGCTGATATTATTGATGGAAGAAATAACTAGTATGAGCATTTTAGCAAAAAAGATCAAAACAAATTACAAACCAAAAGTTGATTATACAAAGTAAATTGTATGATACACATTACCTTAAATTAAAAGTTAATATGATATCAAATAATCCTAATTTATTTTATCATATAGAACTAGAAGATCCTTGGTGTGAATGTTATAGAAGAAACTCTCAGGTGAGCTCCTCAGGTCAAGGGGCAAGGATAAAATGACCCCCGAAAGTCCTTTTCTGTCCCATGATTTTGTGGTTCTTTTACTATCTGGCTTCAATATTAGTTTAGTCATGAGAGTATTAGAAAATTCACCCTTTGAACAGACCATACAGTCATCAAAAAGTTGAATATCATTCCATATATTTTGGCAGTGCAAAGGTTGCTTGGTAATGTTTTAGAAAATGATTAATTCTTAACAGACTATGTGGGTATTCATAATAGCAGTTGGTAAACACCCAGATAAATAATTAAATCTGAGTTAAAGCTATTTCCTTTGAAAGCGAACAGAGAAATGTATTTTCTAATTCATAAATATTCTCTGTGATATACCGATTATGTCGTATGGACCTGATATTACTAGAGATTCCTAAAATTTTAAAACTTCTAAGTCAGTTTGAGGGACGAATGTTTTGTCAGCTAGTTGTGGGTTAATGTGTTTGTGTATGTACGTACTTGGGTATGACATATTAATCAGTTACCCAACACTGAAGTGCCTGCTTTTTGCACACTAGGTAGTCAGGGTGAGACCAAGATTAGTAAGAGAGTTTCTGCCCTTAAGAGGTTGGAAAACCAAATAATCTTATTTGCCTTATTTGCCTAATGCCATGTTCTTGCAAGTTTACCATTTTTTTTCTTATCAGTGATTTTTTTTATCACTAGATTCTGAAGTATGTTTGACATTTTTGAAAGTCCCCATTTTTCCAAAGCTCCTATTTTTAGGGGTTGTCTCATTGACTTGCCCATTTATGGTTTGCCAGCCACTTCCTAAAAATTTGCTGCACAACTGTTTGTTCAGTCAGATTCCTTCTTTTTAGATTTGATTTTCTACTTTATGTCTTTTGACTCCAGAGACAAGGTTATTAGGAACTTCTGAAGCATTCAAGCAAGAAAATAAATGATAAATGGACAGAATACAATTTAATTTGAATATTAGTTTAGACTTTCAAATAGAAAATACAGCATCTTCTTTCAAATATAATTTCATTTTAATACCTTTGGTCATTAAAGAAGAATTTATTGAAATTCTTTTGTCATTTAACCGTAGAATTTAATCTTTAGAGGTTTCCTAAAAGGGAAAAAACAAACCTTTTCTTGTTTATAAAAGAAAATGAATCTGATCCTTAATAGAACTGTTCCTTTTCTAATAGAAAAAAAGACATATTTTTGGTGATGGTTTGGACTCTCAAGGTGTTCAGATTAGACTCATTTTGTTTACTGTGCATTTGGATCACAAATAGTAGGATATAAAGCTATTCCTTTTTATTGATTTATTTTCTTTAAAAATAGTGACTTCTTTATAATTAAAGAAAGAAGTAACAAAATGTCTCTGACAAAGTATTATTTATGTTATATCACACATTGTTAAGCATTCCAAATTTAAAATAATAAATAAATAAAGACCTAATAAGTGGCTGTTTGAAAATGTAGCAAAAATATAGCCTGAATTTCTGCTAGCAATTTATTATTCACACTCAACTGGTTCTGTAAAGTTGACTGAAGGGAAGAGTGAGACAATAATTTGAAATCAGATCTCTCAGATACTGAGTTGTAGTTTCTCTTTAACATTCAAATGTAAATAATAGAACCTTATGATCAATATTATGTGAAATTAGAAGTGAGTATATCACTGTGTAAGGGTTGAAATCTAAGGCAATTCTTTAAAAGTAAGAATATTGGAAAATATTGGAAAGCAGGAGAAAGGAAAATTCTTGATTGAACAATTGTATTCTTAGTATTGCAATCGTTATGTGTAAAATACCATTTTGCATGTATGGGCAATTAAAAAAGGTAGAAATTAGTTTTATAAAGCATAAGCAACTTTTATCCTGCAGTGGGAAAGCAAATATCTCTAATGAATTGATAATGGTCTCTTATCCATGATTATTGTCTGAGCTTTTACTTGTGTGCTTATTTTCTTCTTGGAATCCTGGAAATGATAGAGAATTTTTTGTGGCTGCCCATCATACTTTGGAATGTTTTTTTCTGTTGCCTCCTGTACAAAATTGTGAACCTCTGTCCATGGTGTCTTCAGGCACTCTATCTACCAGATCTAATTCCTTAAATCTATTCATCACTTTCACTTTGTATTCATAAGGGATGCTATTTACTGTATTCCGATATGGTCGATGATTTCCCCTATCTTCTTTAATTTAAGTCTGAATTTTGCAATTTGAAGCTCATGATCTGAGCCAAAGTCATCTCCAGGTCTTATCATGACTGTATAGAGCTTCTCCATCTTTGGCTGCAAAGTATGTAATCAGTCTGCTATCTGTATTGACCATTTGGTGATGTACATTTGTACACAGAGTTGCCTTTTGGGTTTTGAAAAAGAGTGTTTGCTATGACCAGCAAGTTATCTTGATAAAACTCTGTTAGTCTTAGACCTGTTTCATTTTGTACTCCAAGGCCAAACTTGCCTATTATTCCAGTTATCTTTTGATTCCTCCCTTTAGCGTTCCAATCCCCTATGATGAATGTGACATCTTTTTGTGGTGTTACTTCTAGAAGATGTAGGTCTTCATAGAGCTTAATAACTTTAGCCTCTTTGGCATCAGTAGTGGGAGCACAGACTTGGATTATTGGCATGTTGAATACTTTGCCTTGTATTCTAACAGATATCATTCCATCATTCTTGAGATTATACCCCAGTACTACTTTTCTAATTCTTTTATTGATTATGAGGGCTATGCCATATCTTCTAAGGGATTTTTGCTCACCGTAGCATGTGTGATGATCACCTAAATTAAATTCAGCCATAGTCTTTCCGTCTCCTTCTTGACCACATCTGGCTTACCTAGATTCATAGATCTGTTGAATCATAGATTTATTGTGGGTCACAACAAAATGTGGCAAGTCCTCAAAGAGATGGGAGAACCAGTTCATCTTATTTGACTCCTGACAAACTTGTATGTGGGTCAGAACTGAACATGGAACAACTGATTGGTTTAAGATTAGAAAAGGAGTATAACAATGTTGTAACCTTATTTATTTAACTTATATGCAAAGTGCATCATATGAAGTGCCAGGATGGATGAATCAAAAGCTGGAATTAAGGTTGATGGGAATAATGTCAACATCCTCAGATGATATCACTCTGATGGCAAGTCAAAAAAATTAAGAAGCCTCTTGATGAGGGTGAAAGAGGAGAGGATAAAAGCTGGTTTGAAGTTTAACATCAAAAAAAAAAAAAACCCTAAGATTTTGGCAACTGGTTCCATCAACTGGAGAAGAAGTGGAAGCAGTGTTAGATTTTATGTTCTTGGGCTCAAAGATCACTGCCTATGGCAACTTTAGCCATGAAATTAAAAGATACTTGCTCCTTAGAAGGAAAGCTATAGCAAATCTGGACAGCATACTAAAAATCTGAGACATCACCCTACCAGCAAATGTGCGTATAGTAAAAGCTGTGGTTTTTCCAGTAGCAATATATGGTTGTGAGAATCAGACTATGAGGAAAGCTGAGCATGACAGAATCGACCCTTTTAATTTGTGGTTCTGGAGATGACTTTTGAGATAGACAACAAGGAGATCAAATCGGTCCACTTAAATAAATTCATGTGATTCACTGGAAGGTCAGATACTGAAGCTGACACCTAAATAGTTTAGCCACACAATGAGAAGATGGGACTTGTTGGAAAATATCCTAATATTGTAAAAGATTGAAGAAAAAAGGAAAAGGGGATGGAAGGGGATGAGATGGGTAGTGTCATGGAAACGATGGACATGAGCTTGGACAGACTTTGGGACATAGCGGAGAAGAGAGTGGCTCCATGAGATCATGAAGAGTCAGACACTACTGAATGACAACAACAAAATCTTTGGAAGTGCTTCATTTCTCATATGAAATGGTTGCTAACTTGCTTATTTTCTCCCTAACCTGATGTAGAAGAAATTGATAGAAGCTCCTTGATGATCTTTTTAGTAGAATGCATGGTTAGAGTAGATTGAAGATTAGCCTTTCAGCCAATAAAACCTGGGATCAAGTCCTGCTTCTGAAAAGTACTGTCTGTGTCCCTTAACCTCTAAGTTTTGTAGACAACCAATACTATAAATTGCAGAGAAATTACTGACTTGCATTAGTAGAGGGAGAGTCCTCATTTAGGAATTTTCTGCATTGATGAAATCACAGTTCCAGTCCTTACACATATTCTCATAATTTTAATTTTGTTACAAAGATTTCAGAATTGGTTTTATTTCCCTGTTTCTACATTTTATTTTTTGGCAGTTTTTACAGTGTCAGTTTTCAAAATATGAATATATTTTATTCAGTTCACTGACAGAGGAATTAAACTTTTTAAGTAATCAAAACAGCATAAAAATGTCCTTGTTGGACTTTCAACATAGCTATTCTAAACATAGCAATATTTAGGAATAATACATCTGTTGTTCTTGGATTTTTTTTTTGTTCAAAAAATTTGGCACCTGTAGAGCATCCATAATTTTGATATATCTTGGCCATGGCCCAAGTTTCTGATAAATTAAAGTTTGTACATATTCCACTAAGATTTGTCTGTATAGCAACTTTTCTCTTACAAAATTGCAATTTTGGGAATTTGTAAAACTATTTTGTTTCAATACCTAGCTATGGATAATATTTAGAACTAGCATAAGCAATGTGTAGAGGCATAAACTAAGACTTGAAAAGACTGTCATGTGGTTGAGAAATCGTAATTAAATTGTGTGGTCCCACGGGGTAAAATGAAGAGCGTTGTTCAGAGGCAAGCAGACAAAGTTTGGCCTAATATAGGAAAATACTTCCCGTTCAGTTAGTGTTGTCAAAAAGTAAAATGGCTTGCTTAAATAGGCAGTGAGTCTCCTCTCACCAAAGGTCTTTAAGAAAACTTTGGATAGTCACTATTTAGGGATTTTGAAGAGAGAATTCTTGTTCAATTACCGGTTGAACTAGATAACCTTTGAGTCCCTTCAAACTTAGAAATTCTTTTTTTTTTTTCTGGGACCTTATTTGCATCCTATTTTAATAAAAGGAGCAATTTAAAATGTTATACTGATTTAAAAATTAGTAACACCGTTTTAAAATTCTTTATATCGCTATTAATTCTAATTTTTATGCCCGGAAACAGAGAACTCTCATGGAAACTATGAAGAATGGGGATCCGGAGGTAGGACTTTTTGTCTTTACCATTATGTAGTAATATTTGGACTCTCTATGCCTCACTTTTCTACTCCATGCATTGCAAGTCAGAGGATGTCAGTTTAGATTTGAGTTCTGAAATCAGATTGAGTTAGTTAATATCTCTGGGCCTGAAGTTCCTTGGATTTAAAAGGAGGCAAGGTTCAAAAGGATGATTGCTAAGGACCATTTTAGCTCTGTGGCTTGTGTTACAAATAAAAACCTTCAAAGGATGTTTATGTCCCTAATAACTGACATTTCCCTAGTTGTTAGGACTCTCCCCATTATCAAATTTTTATCTGTTCTGCTTAATTTGTGTACATGTACTTGTAATATTCCCCTGATGCAATGTAAACTCAGTGAGGTTTGGTTTTCGCCAGCACCTAACTTGGTGGCCTTGTACCTTTAATACATTTTTTGAATTGATTTATAAATTGAGTTATAGTCAATCTTGAAGGTCTTAGGGAAATTACTTTGATTGATCTTACAAATTCTCAAGCTTTGGAATGGCAGAAGAAAGATACCATTACTTCATTATGTTATCTAGAGAAGATTGATAATCTGATGGATTTGGATTTAAATTGCAAAATATCAGTTAGGAAACTGACTTTTGCTAGAGGAGAGGCTGGGGAAAATGGAAAAATTACCATGGAAAAATGATAATACTTAGGTTTTAAAACTAAAGAAGGTGCCCAGTTTATGAAAAGAAAAATACATAAATGCAGTGATAAGGGATGCATCTTTTGTATTGTATTGGTTGACAAATGTTGGAGGCTTTTTCTACCTTACACTGGACAGGGATTTGGGGGAGGATTCACCAATACCACAGACTTAGGTGACAGTGTCATAACAGGTGAATTGTGTGTACCTGGAAAAATGGTAGTTCATAATGTACTTTGGAAGTCTTTTGTATATAGTCAGGTAAGCTTTCCAGGAAAAGAGTGTAATGTTCCATAAAGACTGCCGGATTATCTTCCTTCTATGCAAATGTGTGCCCTTGGATTAGTGAATGGCTTAAGCAAGTCTTATCTAGTTGGCTGCTGTCAGATGTCATTAATAGAGAAAAGAGACCTTTCAAAAGAAAGGGCAAAATCCCTCTAAGCCTTCTGGACTTAAAAAAAAAAAGTATGATGCTCATTCCCAAAGCCTGCTGAAAATCAGACTGGACTCTCTTCTTGAGCTTCAAGCCTTTCCCCAACAGATAAAATTGTCAAAGGATATGAACAGACAGTTTTGAAAGGAAGAAATCTAAGTTATCAATAACCATATTAAATTGCTCTAAATTAAAAATAATTAGAGAAATACAAATCAAAGCAACCTTGGGATTCTATTCCACTATCAGACTGGCAAAAATGGCAAAAGAAGAAAATGACCAATTTTGGAGGGATTGTGGGAAAACAGACCTATTAGTGCTCTGATGGTGGTGATGTAAATTGATCCACTCATTCTGGAAAGCATTTTGGAGCTATGACCACTAAGGTATGTATACCTTTTGATTCAGCAATACCACTACTAGGCCTGTACCCCAAAAGAGATCACAGAAAGAAGAAAAGGAGTCGTGTACAAAGCTACGTGTGACAGTTTTTTTTTAAAAATAGGATCAAAGAACTAGAAACTTTTGGGGTACCACCTATCCAGGAATTACTGACAAATTATGGTATAAGAATGTCGTGAAATATTATTTTGCAGTAAGAAATGACAAAATATGTATGGTTTCAGGGAAACCTGGGAAGACTTTTATGAACTGATGCAGAGTAAATGAATAGAACAAGGAGAATAACTTATATTACAACATCTTTAAGAAAATAGCTTTGAAAAACTTGAGAACTCTGATCTGTACAGTGACCAACCACCCACCGTTCCATAGGGCTATTAAGGATCATGCTGCTCACCTCTTGGAAGAGACGTGATGGACTCACAATGTATGAAAAGGAAAATGTTTGAATTTATGGACACAGCCAGTATGGGAATTAGTTTTGTGTAATTATACATATTTGTACAAAGACTTTATTTTACTTTTTATTTTTAAAGTTTCCGGTGGGGTTGAAGGATAGGAGATAAGGAGGGTAACAAGTGATATGGACAGAGCAGGAAAAAATAGAAAAAGGAAGAAAAGAAATAAAAGATTATTATTGTGACATCTTTAAATAAAATTTCAGAGAAGGGAACAGAAAGAAAGCCAAAAAGAAGCATAGAGCAGGACAGCTTTGAAAGCTATAGACTGAATTTATTATTTAATTTAAAAGAAAAGTAAATTGCATAGATAGAAACATGCTGTTTTATGTACAGTATTCTTCTTTTGCTTTACATTAAATATTGAAATAATTTTATTTTGATTTAATGTTTATTATTTTTATTATATTAAAATTATTATTAAAATTAAATTATTTTTATTTTATTTGGTGTTTGCTAAGTTTAGCATGAAGATAAATAATTTTTTTTAAAAAGAGACTTGTGCTTACCTCCTGTTCTTTAAGATTCTGGAGACAGGATTGAGGAGACAAGACACTTTTGTTAAAGGGAAATAGGTTTCTATTTCTGGAGAACCTTGCTGACAGTCAAATTCCAGCCTTCAAATGCAGGTATTCAGGGTAGGAGGGTAACAGCTAGACCAATGGGTGAAGGCATTGACCTTTTTTTTAATGCTTACATCTGTGAAGGATTTGTGTGGAGAAGACAAAGCCACCTATGCATCCATATGGTTGCTCACATGCTCCATTTTGATGTATGCCATGTGGAAAATCACTATGGGTCACAGGAATTGTTTTGGGTCAAATAATAATGGTTGGATGTCGCAGTAGTTAAAAAATGCATGCCTTTACTTCAACAGAAGTAGCGTCAATAAATGAGTGACCTAAGTTTTTACTTCAGAAGAGGTCTCTTTATCTCTGTTTCTCCCTGTCTCTGTCTCTCCATCTGTCTCTTTTTCTCTCTGTTTGCCTAACGTCTCCACATCAATAGGATTTGCTTGTTTAACACCAAGGACCTTGAAAATATCTCTGCAAAAAATATCTTTGTTTTTGCAAACAAGGACTTGGGACTTTTCTACCCCATAAATAGACATACTTAGCTGTGTCATAAAGACGTTTAGCCTTAAGGTCTTTCCTAAAAATGTACACACCTGCCATCTCTCATAACAGAGATTGTAAAGGCATTTTAAGTACTGCTGATATAGGCAGATTGATTAAGAATGTTCTGCTCTCGGATCTTTCCTCAAAATGCCCCCGAATGTTAAGCACCGTTTTCAATTTATTCTAAATCATACAAACTGAAAAAGTGAAGAAGAAATTCTTTCCATTTGAAAGAACCTTAGACACCATTTTTCTGTTGTGGATTGTTTTCTGAGAGAGTAAGAACGACTTGTAGGGTCTCTTCCAATCTGAGAGGAATCTTCCTCCTGCAAGTAAAGAAATCCTCTTGTGCTGTATTACATTTTTTCTTTAAATGATCTCTACTCTTTCTCAGTAAAGAGACCAGTTTACACATTTTCGTGTTATTAGGAAATTCTGGAATATACCAATAGTGCATACTAGTATCATTGAGTATTGTGAAATTTGCAGGTGCTTTTATTTAGTTATTATCATTTGACTCTCCCTAGAAATTTATCTTTTCTGTTGGGTATAAGAATATACAGAAGGTAGATGATATGGTTACCATGACCATTTACATGACCTTTAATCCTAGTTCCTTTTAAATTTGACACCATCAAGCTGGGTCACACTGTGTTTCAAAGGGCTATTCCTAATTAGTTTACAAGTTACGGTTCCTTTTTTATTTCTCTTCTTCACTGATATTGCTATTTATATCAAAGTCTTTAATTAGTTTCATTCAAGCCCAACCCTTGCTTTATTTTACTGGATGAGAAAACATTATTATAGAGGATGTTCACTCTACTTACTTCTCCCTCTTATCTAACATTCTGCTTCCTATCCAAGATGAATATGAAAAATTTAAAACTGAACTCCCAAAAAACAATAACTTGAAAACTGTTCTTGAAATATGTAGTAGTCAGGGTAAAAATTTAGGTTATTTGTTTCAAAGGCCATTTATTTGTTGAATATATAGATTTTTACAAACTTTTTATAACCTTTCATATTTAGACATTTTTATTTGTTGTGCAGTTTTGTAGTTTTATGAAACATTCTTCTCTTCACTTTTATTTAAACATTTTAAATTATAAACCTAAAAATAAGAAAAACAGTCAAATAAACATTTAAAACATTTAAAAAGGAGAAGAATCTTGCTCTAAATCCTAGCTTTTAATAATCCAAGTCAATTGTATTACCATCATGATTTCTTCTAATGTTGAAAATTTAATATTGATGCTGAAAGTGATGATACCAGATTTTGACAGTTTCAAATCAAAACAATTTTATAGCTAATTACTTTTTAATTTCCATATTTTTGGTGACACACATTGAGGCAATTGGATTTATCTTAATTTTTCAACAATTATACCCTCAAAGTAGGTATTATGATAAGCTATAACAATCACATCGTAGACTCAGATAATCCTAATTAAATAGAACATTTATTAAACATTTCTATATCAAAGAACTATTCTTAGAGTTGGAAGTACCTTAAAGGTAGTATAACCCAATACCTGACATTATTACAATAACCTGTTGGTTGATCTTCCTGCCATACATTTCTGTCCTCTTTGGTCCATCCTTCACTTAGATGCCAGTGATTTTCCTGAAGCACAAGGCTGACCATTTTCACAGTCCTACGGTAAATGGGATCAAATATAAAATCTTTGGTCTTGCATTCAGACCTCTTTATAACCTGAGGCTTCCCCTCCCCCACATCTTTCCAGTTTTCTTATAACTTGCAACCTTCCATCCCTTGCCACTGACCTCCTTGTTCCTTAAACAAGACTCTCCATCTCCTGACTCCAGGGATTTTGACTGACTGTCCCCATCCATCTAGTGCTCTCCCACCTCTTCTTTGCCAACTGGTTCTCTAGCTTCCTTAATATCCCAGTTAAGATTCTACCTTCTACAGGAAGCTTTTCCTGATTGCTCTTAATTCTAATGTTTTCCATCTACTGATTATTTCTGGTGTACCCTGTATATAGCTTGTTTGTACATAGTTATTTGCATATTGTAAACTCCATTATATTTCGAGTTACTTAAGAGTGGGGACTACCTTTTACCTTTCTTTGTATTCCCAATCCATAGAACATTGCTAGGCACATAGAAGGGGCTTATTAGATATTTAATAATTGACCGACTGATCGTAATCTATCCTACAATGTAAGTGGCAAATTACCATTTTCACCTCTGCTTGAAAATATATATGTGTGTGTGTATGTATATGTATACACATATATACATATGTGTATATATGTGTGTGTGTATATATATACGTGTGTGTGTATATATATATATATACATGTATATACATATGGTAATGGAGAACATACAGCTTAATGAGGTTATTCTACTTTGGGACAATTATTTATCTGGGGCAGAATTTATTTTTTATAGGGAGCCTAATTTTTTCCCCATCATTTAAATCCAGTAATCCTAGTTGTACTTTATGAAACCACACAATACATCTTATCCCCTTTTTATGAGATCTCCCTCAAATACCTGAATACAACTATCATATTTCCTGTATCTTTGCTTATACAGACCAAATAGCCTCGTTTCCTTCAAGTGATCCTCATGCACCATACATAGTTTTAAGTCCTCTCACAACTCTGGTCACTTAAAACTTATTGAGATTCATTTATCTCTTTGTAAAACACCATGCCCAGTACTGAAGCTAGACTCTGGGAGTCAGTGTGACCAACACAGTCTACAGGGGGATTATCTCCATTGTTCTTCCTGTTAATGCAGCCTAAAATAATAGCTTATTTTTTATAGCTACATCACACTCCTGTGGAGCTTACAAAGTGGTAGCTCTCTTCAGCCATATTAAATAAACTGCTAGACAGTTCATGTTCTCCCGGAATTCATTTATTTATATATGTAAGAGCTGAAGTATAGTATTTTACATTTGTACCTATTACATTTCATTTCTGGCCTATAATTCCAGCCTGTCATGATCATTTTTCCACCTAATTCTTTCATCATATCTATCAACCTATCTCTCTCTTTCTTTCTGAATGTATATATGTATATATGTGAGTACATACATATATATGTATGTATGTGTGTATCATACCATGTATATCTTTGTTCAAGTTATATATTAAAATGTTGACTAGGACAGGGCCAAATATTGAGCCTTTTGGCACACCAACTGCATGTTGACATTGATTCACTAATTAAAACTGGGCAAATTTGTTGAGGTAGGGGTATTATATATACTTAACTGAACCTATGATTTAGCTTACAGTTCTTTTAATGAAATATAAGAATTTACAAGAGATAGAGATATCTACCTCAGTGGCCTAGGAACTCACCTCATTGAAAATCTATTGCCTATCATCAGGGTTTGGAAAAATGAACTCTTCATTAGGGGTATGTTTAATAGTCAGTGTGATGTGTGGTTTTGTGATAAAGAATTAGAGAATATACACAAAGTCTTAGGAACTCAGTGTCAAATCCTGTGTAAAAATGATTACGGCCAAAAAAAAACATTGTGTGTTACAAGTTTGTAAAGATATAAGAAATGGAAATGTTTATTTCATGTCAACAAATTTAATTTTCTTTGTCCCAGTTAATTTGCACTTCTGTGTTTGCTTAAAGAAGTCCTGCTTCTTTGGCTGCTATTGAAGGTCAGCTATCTTTTAGTTTTTCTGTTTTTGGTTGTTGTTTTTAAACAAAGTATTCCCCTCAATTGACACATTTCTGCCCTGGAGCCATTTCTATGAAGTCTTGGTGATACTTATGAGGTCTTTTATCTCTGTGTTAAATGTCCAGTTTACTTTGTTTATTGCCCTATTATGTTATTATTGTGGATGCTAATTTATCAATAAACAGAGTCCAGAAATACTGTTCCTGGTTCACTTCTCCTATTATCTCTTTATCACTGTTATTCTTCTGCATTATACTTTTGTTCATGTTATGCAGATTTAGTTTCATCTGAACATTTTCCACTCTTCCTCTGTTTTTCATATAGTTTTCTCTGGATCAATTTATCAATTTTCAAGGAAGGAACTTTCTTCCCATTCAATAAGAAATGCAGTATATCACTAGCCTAGAGCACCTCATTCTGTAATCTTCACTGATGTCCAGAAAAGCAAATCCTGTCCTTTGACAACCTTTGCGTAACTAGTTTCTTACTTCTAATGTCATACTTTCTCTTTCAAAGTCCTGTCTTTCAATTGGGAAAAGATCATAATATCATCTGTGACCTCAAGTCCATCAGCTCTTCAACCAATAATTCATACTCTCCAGAGAAACCCAGAGATGAGTTTCTAAAATTTTTTTCTTTTTCTTCCTTTCCTTTTTCTGGCTGTGTCCTTTGTCCCCACATCAATCATCAAGAAAAAGGAGCAGTTGATAGGTTTAATTAGTCTCTGCAGGTTCTTTGTCATATCCCGGATGTGTCTTTCTAGAGGATAGTATACCATGTGAGGTTTGCATTTGGTTGTTTTTATGCCTATAAGTGGAGAGTCATTAACAACTAATGGCGTATATTTTTCTCCTGCATCTGGTTAAAGGTTTCCTTGAACTTGTTGTTACCAACTGATCCTAATTTTTTCATGAACCATGTGTCTTCCTCAGAAACTCAAGATCTATTCTGTATTGGAAAGGTTTCATGCTTACCAGATTCTGTGCTCCAGAGCTACTCCTCCTTTTGACCAAAAACATAGTCCTACTTGGGGAGACACACAGTGCAATGCCAGTAGGTAATTGATGTACTTCCCTTGACTTCCATTTCTTGTCTAGACATTAGGTTTGGGTTTTTAATTCTTCTTGTCACTTCCGTGAAATCTCCCATCACACAATATCCTTACTCTTAGGTTCTTGGGGTTTCTATTCTTATAAGTCTTATGCAGTCTATTGAAGCTGCCTTAACTACTCTCTTCCCCATGATAATTTGCCCAGTCATGAGTAGTCAGTTATCACCTCTGGTCTTCTTATCACAAGATACCACAGTAGGCAGTGGTTCCTGGTATTGCTAGAATATTAGAGGTAAGGACAAGAGAACATTGCTAGCATCGATCTAGGCAAGATTAATGAACATCTCTTCCCACTCAGCCATTCTTTGTTGGGACATTTCTTCTATTTCTATGTAGTATCCTCTTTCTTTAAGACTTGGATCTGCTAATGCTTCCTCTGCTTGGTGCACAGTAGGTGCTTAATGCATGCTTCTGACTGACTTAACTTTATGTTAAGTTCCTGGTCAGATTTTCCCAGAGTTTTTTATCTGGATCTATACTTTATTCCAGAAGTTCCCTGTCTCTCATTATTTTGATCTGTGCATAAATACTAATAATAATAACTAGCATTTATGTAACATTTGCCATGAGCCAAGCACTATGCTAAGAATTTTACAAATATAATCTCATTTGAGCCGCACAATGACTCTGGGAGGGTTATTATTGACTCCATTTAACGGTGGAGGTAATTGAGGCAGAGATTAAGTGACTTTTCTTGGATCACATAGCTAGCAAGTGTCTTGAGGTGGGTTTTGAACTCAAGTCTTCTTGCCTCCAGGTCTAGCACTCTATCCATTGCACCACCTAGCTCACATTCCTAATAGCAGAATGTAATCTTCTTAGAGGCAAGAACATGTAATTGTTTATCTTTGTAATTTAGCACAATGAAAAGGCTTTATGTGTAGTAGGGACTTAATGTTTTTTCAAGTTGAATATTCTTAAGTCACTTACCTTTTGTGAATTTTAGCTGATGCCCACATGCATTTGTTGCTTCTATTGAGCACATTTTAGTACTTGTTTTAAAATCTATATTATGAATGCCATAATTAAATTTCCACAAAAAACCAAACAATTTTCATATTTAGAACCACCTTTATCTCCTACCTCCAGCACTTGATTGTAATTTTGGAATATTTGAATCTAATAAAAGTAAATTTATCTTTTTTTTAATATACTGAACAGCAATTGGTATCCAAACAGACACTCACTTTATCCCTTTGCTTAGGGAGGATGGTGAAGAAAATCTCAGTTTTAGATTATTTCCCATAAGGACAGCATCTTAAAGCAAAGGACTATATTGTAAAGAAAATCTTATGGTTAAATTCTGGGTTTGAAATTCATATCCTTTAAGGCTATGCCTGTAAGTAAGTCTATTTGCCAACTGAGTCAAGAATTGCTCCCCTGATGCTGGAAACAGTGTGACCAAATTGACATATAATACCCTTAACCCTTAAAGTATATTCATGTCTGCTTTCTAGAAAGTACTTTATTCACAATGGCTAATATAGCTTTCCCCTTTGAGAACACTAGCAATATGAATAATATCAATATCTTAGTGAAGTGATGAGGACGCAAACGCAGCAGGAAGAAAGCAGTTCCCATTAGTGCTGAGAATCACAACTCTTACTATGTCCCTGGCTTCTTGCTATCTATCATCTATGTATCTGTGCATCTGTGTATCTAATTTTGTTCCTGTTTTCTTGTTTGTAAAATGAGGATAATAATGCTTATTATGGAAGTACTTTGTAAAGTATGGAGTGCTATGCAAGTGCACTTTTTTATTATTGTTAAGATGTTAGTATTATTCTTGGAATTCTATACTAAAGAAAACGATCTCTTATAATATCTGTAAAACTTTTCTGATGAGTGGGAGGCATAGGGTTTGGTCCATTTGGATTTATACTGAACAGATTGTCCTTTGCAGTCTAAACTTTAAAAGAAGAGTATTACTTCAAGATTATTCCAGCACTTTAAGGACTTGTAATTTTGTTCATATGGATACTCCCATCTCTGATATAGATTGTAACTCCTTTGTACCTTAGTAGATAGTTTTTGAGAGCAGCTGTGCAAGAAAAATTCATCACCCTGAGGCCAACCTAGTAATGAGCCTCTCTGAACTTATCTGGTGTGGTCCCCAGACAAAAGACATCCAGTTCATCATCAGGACTACATTCGAAGCCTTTCTAGCATGATAGGGCCTGCTAGAGCTTGTGCTGTGCTAACATAACCTTCCAGAATATTTCTATGTCATGATGGAGCATCAGAGTAAAAACTTTAGCGGGGGTATAAAATTGAGTTAATAAATGCATTAATTCAGATATGAGTAAAACTGAAAATGAGCTCATAGAAATTGTTCAGATGCCCAGGTGAGAAGTAATGTGAGTGTGTGTGTGTGTGTGGTTTGACAGGGAAAAAATTACGGAGCTTAATTGTCTGAATTCCTTTTCCATAATTATTTCATTTGTGGTAACTGTCATGCATCTAAATAGCCAACAATATAACAGCTGTCTATTAACATAAGAATATATTTTGTTTAAAAGGTGAGTTTAAAAATTCGATCCTTTTGTTATTCACACTTTTGGAACAAAGATTTGAGATGAAAGATTAATCTCAAGTAGTGGTAGTTTATAACATATAATATGCATTTGTGCTACTTGAAAATTTTTTTAAAAGTAGCAACATGAAACTAAATGAAAAAAAAATGGTATCTTTCAGTAATAAACAGTTGCCTAAACTTGTAGCCTAAAACCAAGTGTTTTTTTAAGAAAAATATTTTATTTTTTTAATTACATGTAAAATATTTTAATTTTTTTTTAATCTTGAATTCCAAATTCTCTCTCTCTCTCTCTCTCTGTCTCCCCCCTCATTGAAAAGGCAAGTGATTTGATATAGGTTATAGTCATTCGAAACTTATTTCTATGTTAGTCGTGTTGTGGGAAAAAAACACAACACCCCCCCCCCCAAAAAAAAAGAAAAGAAAGTTTAAAAAGGTAAGCTTCGATCTATATTCAGATGCCATCAGTTTTTTCCCCCCCTCTGGAGGTGGATAGCATTTTTCATCATGAGTCCTTTGGAATTAAAAAAAAATATTAAAGAAAAACTCTTTGATCCAATGACATTGGCTTCCTTGCTATTTTACAAATAAGACACTCCATCTCTTGGCTCTGGGCATCTTATCTGGCCGTCCCCGTGCCTGGAATGTTCTCCCTCCTCATCTCTACCTCTTGGCTTCCCTGGCCTTCTTCAGTTACCAACTACAATCCTACTTTCTACAGGAAGCCTTTTCCAGTCCCTGTTAATTCTCTTGCCTTCTCTCTATTAATTATTTCCTGTTGATTTTGTACATAGATTGTTTGTACATATTTGTTTGCTTGCTATATCCCCCATCAGATGGTGAGCTTGAGGGTAAGTACTGTCTTTTGCTCCTCTTTGTATCCTCAGTGCTTAGTGCAGTGCCTGGCAGGTAGTAGGCACTTAATAAATACTTGCTGACAATCTAAGGAGGCATCAAGGATTCATTCTAAACTTTGACTTGTTTTGCATTTGTCATCTTGTTAAAATTTTGTTAAATTTCATTTTAGTTGCTTGAAATGCAAAAAACAAAACAAAAAACCCAGTAACTGAAACCAATACTTCATTTTCCCTGTTCAGTAGACCTTTTTTAGATATACCTTTTGTGGATTAATATTTAAGCTAGACAAACACTGCTCTGGTACCATTTACTAATTTCTTGGTTTTATCTATTTATTAAAGCCAATTTATAAACTATTTATTAGACCCAATTTGCAAGTTTCTTCTCTCATTAAGCTTGAGATTGTTAAAGATGGCTGATAATTTGGACTTGTAATGGATAAGGTTTTGTTTATGAGCAATAATATGCAAATATAGGGAGGATCTGTGCGTTTGGCATTGTGGGGAGAGTGAAGTTTGATGTAGGAACCCCCTCCACCTCCAGCACAACTAACACAGCTTCTCAGACCTAGTAGTCTCTTAAGCCTAGGAAATTGCTCAAGATTATTTATAATAGTCAGCCACCTAGTTAGGTATTTTATACAGGGTTAGACCTAATCTTCCTACCTGAAAGCCTAGTACTTTATCTATAGCACCCCACTTCATCTACAGTCATATCATAATAGTTCATATTTAAATGGTGCTTTAAGCTTTACAAAACATCTTACTCACAAAAATCCCTGTGAGGTAGTTGGTGTAAGGACCATTATTCCCATTTTGCCATTGAGGAAAGTGAAACCTAGGAAGACCAAATGATGTTTTCTGATGGTTCCAACGTTAGTAAGTGACAGAATTGAAACTGAAACTCGGGTCTCTTGACTCCAAATCCAGAGCTCTTTATATAATACCATTTCTGCATTTCAATAGTGTGTGATGTGGTTCCCATTGGTCAATTTACAAATGACCCAGTCTGATTGCAAATAGAGCTGATTTTACAAATGGCCAGTATATCGTAAAGTATAACTGGTAAGTAATGAGACTAGTTTTTCTTTTAGCATTTAAAGCCTTTCACAATTTGGCTCAAAGACACTTTTCCAAGTTTATTGTGCATTACTCTTCTTCTGTGTTTCAGATGAAGTGGCCTGCTTGCTGTTCACTTCATACATATACCACCCTGTCTGAGCTAATTTCCCAAACCTACACTGGCATTGCCAGTTGGGAGGGGACCTAAATTCCAGTACTCTCCTATCACTCTCTGGATCTAGAAGTAACCCTCTGGTGGCTATTCTCTCAATGCTATATTTCATGAGCCCTGATTTGTTTGCTTCTTCTTGATAATGACCTAGTAGGCTCAGCTTTTTAGAAAAGGTATTTATTTAAATGGCACAGCAAAAAATGGAGTTACCAAGTGTTTCCTCCCAAACCTGGGGCATACTCTTCCAAATACACACACAGTCCATGGTGAGGAGGAGTGGGCACAAGCTTACAGTGGTACTGATACTCAGAGAATTTACTTGGCTACATCATCTGAAATCTGGAATTGCGGGACTTCTATGGTCTTCCTTCCTCTGGAGGGTCTTCATGAAGTTTCTTGGGGCAGAGGACAGGTTGGCCAAGATGACTGACCAATCATTTACTTTGACAGCCAGCCTGAACTGTCTTCTCAGAGGACATGGTATTTCAGCTGGCCTGGACAGTACCTTGTGTTCAAGGTTCAAGAAGGTTGCTCTGCTGTGACGTTGGCCCTTCCCTGGGTTTGGCTCCTGTTGGACTTGCCGTGGCAAGTTGCTCAGCGGATAGATGCTGGTCAGCCTGCTGGTAGGCTGCTGCTGCTGCAAGTTTCTCTATTCTGAGCCTCTTCATAGAGAACAGCATCTCTGCTGGACTCCCTGAGTTCATTCTCTGATGGGCAGCTACGGATCTTCACCACCTTTAAATTGACTCAGCTGGTGTCTTAACTGCTCTCTTATCAGCTGGTGCGTTACAGTGCTGTTTTCAGCTGGGGTGCTTCTGTGATCTTTTAGCAAAGTCAGTGACCCTTAGACCCTTAGAATTGTTGGAATCCTCTCTTCATTGTCTCCTTCAGGGCCTTGTGTCTGAGCTGTCATTTCCAGGTAAGAAGTAGGAGAGCTCTAGCTTCTCCTGTTGGTGTTTTCCTTCAGTGAGTGATTAACACCTTCACTTGTGATGATGGCCCAGGTAACACCCCAGACTCTTATTGAGTCTTGTGCAGGTGAATGGCCATTAGCATTACACTGCCCTATAGGAAAGTTCGTTGTTTCTGCTCTCCTTTATATTGTAGTAGAGTGCTATCTATACCCCTAGAAAGGCTTCCCCTTCTTTATATTTCAATTTCTTTTGCCCCATTTAGTCTTTATCTTTGCTGAAGTTCAATAGAGGCACCCCCTTTATATATATATATAAAATTCTCCCTCCCGTGCTTACTCCTTTGCACATGCATCTCCATTTGCCTGCAATGACTTCCCTTCCACACTGCAAAATCCCTAGCTTCCTGAAAACTTTACCTCATGTCACATTCTATGGGAAGCCTCTACTGATCCCCCAAATTACTGCTACTCTCCCACTGGAAATTAATGTATGTATTTTTAATATACTTTGAATTGTATGTGTTGTTTCCTCCCAATAAAATGTAAATTCCTTATAGATATGGGCTGTTTAATTTTTTGCCTTTGTATCTCCAGCACTAGGGGGAGGTAGGTGGTACAGTGGATAGAGCACAGGCCCTGGAGTTAGGAGGAAGTG
The DNA here is from genome assembly GCF_011100635.1 of Trichosurus vulpecula. Classification (NCBI taxonomy): domain Eukaryota; kingdom Metazoa; phylum Chordata; class Mammalia; order Diprotodontia; family Phalangeridae; genus Trichosurus; species Trichosurus vulpecula. The sequence continues at coordinate 137,537,003 of NC_050577.1, read as the reverse complement.
AGTTTACATGTGACCTCACTCACTTAGTGGCTGTGTGACCCAGGGCAAGTTTGCCTTAGTTTCTTCATCTGTAAAATGAGCTGGAGAAGGAAATGGCAAACCACTCCAGTATCTTTGCCAAGAAAACTCCAAAAATGGAGTCACAGAGAGTTGGATGTGACTGAAACAACTCAATAACAGTCTTCAGCATCTAGCACCATCCCTGGTATGGGGTAGAATGATAAATACTAAGTGCTTATTGAATTGAAGGCTAGAAGTTATATATACAGATGATAGAAGTTGCCTTGGGAGACTATGCATTTATTGCAAAGATCCTTCTGTAGCTTGAAATACTTTTGAAACTTTTTGTTACCTGTAGAACAAATTTATGAGCCACAAAAGAAAATCAATTAACTTATTTTTTTTACCGAAATCTTATCAAATTTGATCATCTCTCATATCTCATAAATCCTTCATAGAGGACATGGCTAGTATAATAAAGTTTGTGGGCTTTTTAATCTTCTGTAGATATTAATGTAACACTTTCAATCCCCATCTCTTATCCCTTGCTCTTGCTATGTGCTTAGGTCACCTCCATTGGGGAAAACTTGAGCCTTCAGAAAGCATGTTACAATTTTCCAGTGTAATTTATTCAGTGATGTCCAGTGCACTCTCTTCTTCCTCTTCCATTTTGTTTTCCGTCTTCACTGTCCTTAAAGACAGTGATTTATCGATCAAAACTCCTATTTATTATATAGGCAACTGGTATTCTTCAGTGAGATGGTTTTCCAGTATAGATTTATGGCTGCTCTTTTGAGTGGTTTTGGATCTCATTGAAGAAGCTCAATAAAGTTTTTAGGTTCAAAGTCAAGCTGGAGCCTGTGGAGAGTTTCTAGGTAATTTTTCTTCACTTTAAGCCTCTATTTAATTGCACAGGATATCCTTCATGACACTGGCAGACACCCTTAGTGAGTGTCTCTTCCTGTTTTCTTATGCTTCACCTTATATTGATAGTCATGTGTTTATTGAACAAAGCTGTCCACATAGTTGTATCTGTGGAAAAATCTATGATTTTAAAATAAACGTAGGAGACAACTTGATGATGCTTTAAGGCCATTTTTATTTACCTCATAAAATGCTTTGTTATTACTTTAAAAAAAAAAAGCAAAACCAAAAACCTGCCAGTAAATGGTGGAATCTTGTAGTTTCTAAATTCTTTGTTAGTTGTGTGACTAATTTGATTATGCAGTAATACACAGTGAATTGACTTCTCATGTTTTCATCAAAGACAACTCAAACACTTGCATAAATGATTCTCATGTAGATTTTATAGAGATAAGGACGTAGACATATTTGACAGTTAGTGATTTATTCTTCTTCATCTTTCTTGTTTTTGGTGGAAGGTGTATTAAAGCCATCAGTGATCTTTATTGTTTTATAGTCATCTCTTTTTTCAAATATGTTGGCAAGTTGATCCTGAATAGATGGTTATATAATTTACAGCACTGCTGAAACCAAAATCCCTATGATTTAGGTAAAGCTGTTTTGCTTTCTTCTACAACAAGTTATTGTAATTATGTAGCCCATGTGGTATAGGAGAAAGGAACCTATATTAGATTTGAAGGCGAAGAACCTGGGTTTGAATCTACTCTCTGCTATCTGTTAACTCTATGCCATTGTGATCTGGGACATGTCCCATGACTTTTTGGGGCTTCTGTCTCCTCGATGTAAGATGAGGTTATTGGACTTATATGGTCTCTAAGATTACTTCTGACTATAAATCTATGGTTCAGTGATCTTTGAGTGGTTTTTAAAAGATTTCAGTTTCTCTCCTCATAATTTGAGGTTTGAAGTGACAATATTTCTAATAACTATTTATTATTTTCATATTTTGCCCTTTAAATTTACTTATGAAGACAGTTTCTGCTCAAGTCTGTGTTTGATTCTGACCACAGAAATAGAATTGTTTTTTAAGCCACCAATACACATCAAGGATCATTCCACTCATTGATTTTTACATTGTGTTTCTTTGGACTATAGCTACCAAAACAAATGCAATTTTGATAGGAAAAAAATAACTTCCATTGGTGGTTTTTTTGTATGTTTTGTACATGCATAATCTTTAAAGCTAAGGAGTTTGGGGGATGGTGATATAACGCTTCTATAATGTTAAATCAGAGAAATAATTACACTTGGCAGTTTTTGTTTGCAGAATGCACGAAAGGCTGAAGGTTTTTGTACAGTTCAAAGAGCACATTCCACAGATCTAGCAATTGCTGGTTGCCTGCAGGGATCATATGAATTCAAAGAGGGGAAAAGTCCAAACCGTTTGACTATAGTTTCTCTTTATTTTTTTTTAAAAAAAGAAAAATTAAAATTAAATCTTTCATCTTATAAAAGTTAAGAAAATTAAATACATAATTGCTAGCTTTATTATTTATTGCAAATATGAGATACTCTTTACTATTTAGTCATTTTGCTTTTTCCTCAGCTTTATATCAGCATGCTTGAGTTTCCTTTTTTTCCCTAGTCATTCTTATTGTTTTAATAAATTTCAGATTAGGGCTAATATTTTAGCCTGTGGAAGTATAGTACTGCTGCTGATCAAACATTCAGGGAAACTTTAGAATGAAAAAAAAATTAAAGTAAATAATTTTTCACCCTTGACAACTTCTGTTCCAAATATTGTTCATCCAGTTATCATGTTAGCCAAGTTGAATAAGGTAAATCAAAACTTGAGGGGCATTCTTTAGTTGAAAATTTGTCATAATGCAGCCCTGTCATCTGGCTTCTCAAGGTTGTATCCATTTTAAAAATCATAATGTGTAGATTGTAATTTCTAATGTTTATTAACTGTATGTTCTTATGTTTTATGCTGTGCATGTATATATATATACATATATATATATATATATATACACAATTGGCCATCAAAGTTAAGTACCATGATATTTCTTAGATAAATATAATTTAGCTCCATTGTTGAGCAATTGTTTTATGTTAATGATTTGAAGGTGAAGAAATTGAACCCTCGGTGTTTTTTTCTCTTTTTGTTTTAAGTCATACATTCACAAAGGAGTTTGAAATAAAGGATTTAGGGTTGTACAGATGTTTTTTATCTGACCTATTATGCTGTGCTTCCAGCTGGCTATTTAATACAGTACCAGACAAGAGACGGCTGAAAATGGAAAGTAGCCATTCTTCATGCATCTATATCCATTACAAACCAAAGCTCCTTCATCAAGAAATAATTCTTTGAACACATCTGGGTTCACCACAAGAAAGACCAAAGACTTTTTTCTTTTCTGCAGAATAAACTGCCTAGCCTCCAAAGGTCCATTTCTGGGTTGAATATTTGATGGCAACATCCTAGCAATCTTTACTGATATTGTTGAAGATTGGGACATCTTTGACATAGATGTCACTCCACTTATACAGATATGATTTGAGGAAGACTGAAGGCTTTCTCTGCCTTAAAATGCTTCTCTCATTGTCCCTGTCATGTTTAACTGAATTCCTAAATTACTTATGTTGGAAGAGGGAGGGTTTAAAGCATTGAAGACTATTTTAACATGTGAATTCTTATGAGTGGGAGGAGGAAAGGGAAGTGCTGTGTAAAGACTATACTGTGGAAACACTGGGAACTCTTTAGCCGACTTAAACTTTTAAAAGACATATAGAAAATAGAAAAAATGGCATGGTCTGATAAGAATAATGTTGGATCGGGGGCCCTAAATTTGGAATGAGCTAAGACTGATGAAAAATACTAGCCAAGAAAAAAGGTAAGGGGTTATTATGATGTAGAGGGGGGAACCTTTCACAGAGTTCTTACTCAAGGCTTCATTGTGGTATGGAGGTGATCCTTGCTGGCTGAAGACAGTGCCAGCAGTGCATAAACATTGTAGTATTCCATTAGGTTGGGAAGGGTTTCAAGTATGGTCCTGGCAATAAGCTGTGCTTTCTGAGGACTAGCTAAGCTGAAAGATTCTTCATCATTTGATCGCTTCCTGATTGCAAGTGATTCGATCATTTTAACTTATGAAATAAAGAAAGATACAAAATAACCTTCAGTCCTGTATGGCCCCTTTCCTCTTCATTAATGATGTTAACAGTGGTAGAAAAGGTTTGGAGAGTGCTAAGATTTGTGGCACAGTGGAGAGAGTGCTGGGCCTGGAGTAAGGAAAAATCATCTTTGTGAGTTCAAATCTGGTCTCAAACACTTACTAGCTGTGTAACTTCCTCATCTGTAAAATGAGCTGGAGGAGGATATGGCAAATCACTCCAGCAATTTCTTTGCCAAGAAAACCCCAAATGGGATCATGAAGGAGTTGGACACAACTGACAAATGACTCACAACAAAAAAATTTGAACAGTTTTTGGATCGTATATAATAATCATTAATTTAGCTATTGATATTTTATATGAGTTTTTCACCCCCAAGGGTCATGTAATGTCTTATTACTTCTAAAATTGATCTAAAAATTTTGTTTTATTTTTAATTTATGGAAGTTGATTTTTTTTAACTTAAGTATAGAGTAGGGGGAAGGCATAATTAGATAATGAGCTCTCCTCACCAAAAGATCTAGGGAACAAGGAATGAGGAGTGTGAAAGGGAGACCCAAAAAAGTTAATGTGATCTTCAGCTACATTGACAGGTATGACTTCCAGGTTGATTGGCCCTTTGTACTCTGCCCTGATCAAACCAAATCTGGAATATGGAGTTCTGTTCTGGGTGTTAACAGTTTGAAGGGAAAACATCCAGAAGAGGGTAAATGCCTCGAATCCATGTTATATGAGGATCATCTGAAGAAATTTGGGGAGTTTAGCTTGGAAAAGAAGAGACTTAAGTGAATTGATATTTGTGTCCAGCATTTTATTGGGTTGTCATGTCAGAGGGTTAGACTTATTTACATTGGCTCTACAGGGCAGAACCAGGAAGAGTGGATTACATCAAAAGAAGAAAATTAGGTTTAATTCCACAAGTGGAGTAGATGGCTGGAGGAGGTGGGAAGTCTTCTTAGGAAGTCTTCAAACAGAAGGTAATGACCATTTGCTAGGTTATAATACGGATTTCGTTCAGGTATAGATTAGACTACATGTCCAATGGAGTCCTTTCTAACTCTAAAATCATGTGATTCTGAGTAGACATACTACTAGAAGGACTTAATTATATCCGTCTTAACATTCTCACAGTAAATGATAACAGATGAAAGAGAAAAGGCAGAGTGATAGAACCAGGTGGCTTGGAGTCAGAAAGACCCAAGTTCAAATTCTCCTTCATACATTTAATAACTGTATGCCTCTGGGGAAGTCACTCAACCACTCTGTGCCTCTTTTTCCTCATCTCTGAAACGAGGGGTTTGGACTTGGCCTCTAAATTCCTTTCCAGCTCTAAATCTGTGGTCCTATGAACTCTTTTTATATTCTTTTTTTTTCCAAGGGGAATGATATTGAAAAGTACAGAATAGGGAATTAAAACTTAGAAAGTAAGGCGCTGTTAAAAGATTTCATGATTAATGTTCCTGGGCCTAGAAGACACCCCCTTCAGGTTGCTAATAGAACTAAAGAAAAAGCAGATGGTGCTGTTTGATAGAGGCTGGGCCTGAAATCAGGGAGACCTGAGTTCTGATGTGTCCTCGGAAACATACTAGCTGTGGGATGTTGGACAGGGCATCCAATCTCTGCGTTATTTTTCTCCGCTATAAAATGTAGATATTAATAGCATCTACCTTGCAGGGTTGTTGTAAGGAACAAATTAGATAATATTTGTAAAGCACTTAGTATGCTGCCTAGCACATAGGAAGCACTATATGAATACTCATTCCCTTCCCCTCTCCTTTTACTGTCGCCTCTTCCTTCTGCCCTCTCAGTACTGGGGGTTTAAGTAAAGAGATTCTGTCCTCAAACATCTTCTTTTCTTTCTCTGTTGTTTTCCCCAAGGTGATCCCCTCTCCTTCTGCAACTTTAGCTATCACTTTTACATAGACAAGTCACAAGTCGACATCTTTACTAAGATTGTAACTCTAGAGCTGGAGGGGGACCCCAAGGACCCTAATTGTTTATCTCCATGCCAACCTTACTCCCAGACTTTAGACTGTTCTTTTTACCTGCTTACTGGAATTTACATCTGGAAATACCACTGGTACCTTGAGTTCAACTCATGAAACACAACTCATCATCTTTCATCTGAAATCTATGCTCCCCCTTTTTCCTATGCCTTTCACTGATACTATTATTTTTCTAGCTAACCAGTCTCATGATCTCATCATCTTCAGTCCTTTCATTTCCCTCATCCTACACATAAAAATCACTAACCAAATTATTTTGCCATTTCTGAAATACTTTTCCCTTCCTTGCCATTCCCACTGCCACTACCCTAATTCTTAATGATTCTAGTATTTACTTGTTGGTGACTTACAGTCAATTTCTCCCCCTCCAGCCACTCTCTTCATCCTCTCAAACATCCAGATGATTTTCCTGATCATACCACCCTCTTTCTCCAAAATCTTCAATGTCTCTCTGTTGCCTACTCAATGAATCATCTATATATGTGGCATTAAAAGTACTTCACAACCTGGCTCCAGTATTTTGAGTGGCTTTATCTCAACTGTTCCTAACCAAATTAAACTATTTTCTTTTGTCCTAAAAATTTCATGCTTTCCTTCCTCTCCTTGCCCTGTTCTCTTTTGCTGGCGTAGCCTCCATCTTGTTGACATACTATAGTTTATATATCCTTCAAAGCCCATCTCAAATGCTACTTTTATTGTGGAGTCTCCCTTTATTCCTCCAGCTGGAAATAATATCTTTAAAAAAAACATATCATAGAGCTTGGTACTTTTCATGCATTTGTGCTTTCAGTGTGTGTGTGTGTGTGTGTGTGTGTGTGTGTGTGCGCGCGTATACACACATGTTTGTGTGTATGTACATACACATAAATGTATGTGTGCGTATATGTATATTTGTATGTGTGTCATCACTCTTAATGGATTGAGAGAAGAGATGGCACACTATTTTTTTTGTATTTCTTTCTTATTAACCTCTTTGCTATGCCTAGCAGAGTGATAAAAATTTAAATGAGAAATACACCTTGCTGTCATGGAGGATGGCCTAAAAGCAGGATGAATATTGTTCTTAGTAGGTCATAACAAATATATAGAGAGCGAATGAATAGCTACTTTTTGGATAATTGATTATTGATGCAAAGATTCCTACCTCTAAGGAAATCTTGGTCTTGTTTCTCTTATAACACAGCCCTTTTAATTCATTTCATTTATATATAAAATCCAAAAATATGTTAAAGGGGCTGCAGAGATTTAAATTAAAAAGTTATTTCAGCTGTTCTGAAAAAGACTTAGACATAATAAAGAAGTTTTTTAGGATTGACTGTACCAGAAATCCCCATTATTTTAGATATATATATGTTTTCTGTTTATTAATAAATTCATCTGATAGGCAGTGAAAAATGAATTGCTATTCACAACATTTAAATTCTGAGCAGCTGCTATAGTAATTCATGAGCCATAGTTGAATACATTAATCTCCCCTGTTATTCAGAAATGAAAAGTAATAGTTCATTATACTATAAGAGGAACCACCCAGAAAATCAGAACTCGAGATATGTGGTTAACCTCCTCCTATATTGCCACCCTCCCCCACCTCCCATCTGCTAGATGCAAGACATAATTAACTCTATCTTCAGGTAACCTTTTCTTTATGATTGGTTTGCTTGATAATTGTAGGCAAAAGACATAGCAGTTTTGTGTACCCATATGCAAGATCTTTCTCCCCAGATAAGAAACATCAACAAAGAAAAATACACAAAAGTCATTTTCCTCTTCATATAGAATCTTACATTTCTTCATTACTTCCATATGTCTTTATTTCTATTCTTTCCATTTTGTACCTGAGGTAGCAAAATATAACAATAACAGAGATGATTCTTTATTTTAAAGTAAATAGCTATCATATAGTGCTTTAAAGTGTGCATAGCTTTCTCTCTCTGATCTCATTTGGGCCTCACAATGCCCCTTTGAGGTAAATGCTCAGGTGTTATTGTCCCTGTTTAATGGACAAGAAAACTGTCATACAAAATAGTTGAAGATTCCAAACAGCCATGTTATTCAGCATGCCCCACCCCCCACCTCATTCTCCTATTTCTCCATCAGCTCATTGTTAAGAATTTTTTTTCAATATAGTGCAAATGCAGAAGATTAAACAATACCAAAAACAGACTTGGAAATAATTTTGACAAATTTATCAGCTCCCCCAAAAGGCACTTTCCCTTCTAAAGGTACAGAGTCCTGTGCCACACTTGAAGAGTGGCTGGCAGCCATCTAAGGAGCCTTTTCTTGTAATTTTAAACAAACTAATGGATGGAGCATGAGACTTGTATTATTGGACTTGAGAGTGTATTTTATAATGGCACAACACTGGATTTAGGAGACCTAGGTTTGAGGCTTAACCCGATTATTGGCTACCAAGATGTCATTGAGTGAATCATTTAATCTCTCTGGGCTTTAGTTTCTTTATTGTTAATGTGCAAAAATTTATAAAACATGAAACTCAACTCAGTAGATAATAAGGAACCAATGAAGATACCCTTTTCCAAATCTAACAGTCTAGGAATCTAGGAATCCTGAGTTGAAATGTAATCAAAGGTTAAATAGGAAGACATAAATAGGATGGTATGGAATGATTACAGGGACTGGTAAAAAGATAGCATAAAGAACATGAAAATTTAGTAAAAGAGAATAGACAGCTTGTGTCCTCAATTTTCCCCCTTGTCCATTTATTCTTTTGCCTCTCATATTCAATTTTTTATCTACTGACTCTTTCTGAGCTGCCTAGGCAGGTCTCCTCATCCTCTAAAAACAAAAGAAAAGAAAAACTTGATCTTATCAAGCCATCATTCTATCTCTCTTCTACATTTCATATCCTAACTGCTCACAAAAATATCTCTACACTCATTATCTTCATGTAATCATGTCTCAATCATATACAGTCTGGCTTTGGTTCTACTACTTTACTGAAACTGCTCTTTTCTGAGATTACAAATGATCTTTCAAGCTGCCAATCTTTTTTTTTTTTTTTAGAACACCCACAGGTATTCTGTGACTTTCCTGTCTGCTTACTATGTGGTGAAGAAAAGCCTTTTCATTGGCTCATGAGTGGTAACTGAATGTGCATACAAAAGGCACAAAAAGACAAAATCACACAGTCTCCTTCCCTTGTGGCTTTTGGGTTAGTTAGAAGAATGGCACTAAGTCTCTGGTAATGGGAAAGACAATAGCCAGATTGGCTGCCTTATTTCCACTCACTGGTCAGTCACCCTGAGACCCACAAGCTCGTGTCATGAGTTTCTTCTGTCTCTTTCATGTTTCTTCTTTACTGATCTCTGATGAAGAATGTTGGAGACAGAGTGAACTTGCAGCCTTCCGAAAGTCAGCATAGCTAGTAGAGGTCCAGTGATGGGAATTGATGGCAGGATCTGCTGTGGCCGTAGCAGCTCAGTTGGGTTGATTTACTGCTGGGATGGGGAAAGCAAATATCTCCTTAATATTATGCTGACTTCTTTAACTTGACATAAGCAAATGAGCCCCTCAAAGTGTAGGTAAATACTTGCACATTTTGAGGACTTCCTACCTTCTGATTTTCCTTCCCTTTTTCCATTTTATTCTGCCCTTATTCTGCTGATGCTTTTTTTCTGTTGCAATCATGTGCCTAGGGAAAAAGTCATTTATCTGAAAGGCTTGTGTTAGTTCTGTGGAATATTGGAATGAGCACTAGAGCACTGAATTAGGAATTGGAGGATCTGGGTTCAAATCCTATTTCTGTCCTTTCTTTCCTACTTACTACCTGTGTGATGATATTGGGTTAGTCACAACCTTGCTGGATCTTGTTTCCTCCTTGGCAAAATGAGGGGATTGGACTAGATAGCTTCTAAAATCTTTTCTAAGTTAGAATCAATGATCCTAATTGATAAAATGACCTTATTCAAGCTCTAATAGCTGTTGAGTCTTTGATATATCTGTGTTTCTCTCTTATGATTACTTATTTTTTAAAAAATTATTATTAATTTATTTTTAACATTCTTTTAAATTTTGAGTTCCAAATTTTCTTTCTCCTTCTCATCCTTCACTGCAACTATTGAGAAGGCAAGCAAAATGATATCAACTGTACATGTGAAATCATGCGAAATATTTACATATTGGCCGTATAGCAAAAAAAGTTAAAAATGAAGAAAGTGAGAAAATAATGCTTCAGTTTGCATTCAGAGTACATCAGTTCTCTCTCTGGAGATGAGTAGCATTTTTTCATCATGAGTCCTTTGGAATCGTCTTGGATTATTGTATTGTTCAGAGTAGCCAAGTATTTCACAATTGATCATTATTACAACATTGCTTTTACTATGCACAGTGACCTCCTGGTTCTTTTCACTTTGCATCAGTTCATGTAGTTCTTGTTATGTTTTTTTTTTCTGAAACGAGCCCCCAATATATTGTTGGATTATGGTTTCTAATCTATTACGCTATCTACTTCTCCTTTATCAGTGAGCTCCTCCTAGTAACATTCACAATTGTGACTACTGTGTATTTTCCTTCATTCTATCTTTATCCTTTATATTTATATTTATCCTTCCTCAGAAGTCTGTTTTGCTTCTGATCACTGCCTCCCTTAACCAGCCCTCCCTTTTATTACCTCTTCCCCCATATCTCTTTTTCTCCTTCCCCTTCTATTTTCCTATTGGGTAAGATAGATTTCTGTACCCACCTGAGTGTGTGTGTGTATGTATCTATATGTGTGTACATATATATTGTATATGTATGTGTATATGTGTGTATATACATACACACACACATAATCTCACTTGCCTGCAGCTAGGTGACAAAGTGGACAGAGCTTCATGCCTGGAGTCAGATAGACACTTCTTCCTGAGTTCAAATCGGGTCTCAGACACTTACTAGCTGTGACCCTGGGCAAGTTACTTACCCTGTTTGCCTCAGTTTCCTCATCTGTAGAATGAGCTGGAGAAGGAGAAGACTAAACCACTCCAGTATCTTTGCCAAGAAAACCCCAAATGGGGTTAGAAGAATTGCACGCAACTGAGAAGCAAAAAAGGCTTCCTTATCTATAAAATGAGGCATTTGAAATAGATGGCCTGTCAGATCCCACCTAATTGTAAATCAGTAATTGTATAATTTGTTGTATGTATGATGTATCCTCTGGATACCTTCTGCATCTTAGTGGCAGGATTGTCTTTTAATCAAGATTTTCACATAGGGATGTCTCTGTGAGGAACTTCAATCCATCAGTCATTCAGGGAACGTTTGTTAAATGCCTCTTTTGTGCCAGGCTCTGTGCTAAAGTGCTGGATCTTTCCCTACCAGTGCAGATCAACACCTTGTCTGCAACCTGTAGACTTGAAGATTTCCCTGGTCCTTTGAGAGGCCATGACTTGTCTAGGATCACTAGCCAGTATAGGGCAGATGTAGGACTTTTAACCCAGGCCTTCCTCAGTTTATCAAGACTGTGTCAGAGATAGGGAACTGCTTTGTGTGTTTGTCCTTCGTTCTCGAAGAGGACCATGACATCAGGGAAGTGATGACATGACTTGCAGTTGACTTTGATTTGAGTGAGGGAGGGCTGTGCAAGGTCACCAGCCACACTTTCTCCCTCAGAGCCATCTGGGTCCAGTGATGACTGGAGATGGCCCAGAATGCATTTGGAGACCCTTGCCCTTTCAGGCTAAGGTCTTTTCAGGTTTTTACTTTGAGTGAGGTAACACTCATTCAGTGAATAGGCCTCTAAGAAATTAGTCAAGGGATTCATTCTGGAGATGGTACATTGGACAATAGGTTCCTGCCCTCCTAGTCATGTATGTAAATAGCAAATAGTAACTGTTTCTCTTTTGGGCAGGAACCCTGAGGGTCTTCCCCTCCAGTTTGATTTTTTTTTTTTTGCTTTTGGAGTTTTGATTAAAGGGGCCATCTCTTTATTAAGGGAGCTGCTTTAGCATTTGTCCAACTTTCCCAGGGCTCTTAGAGGAGCAAGGTAGAGACTGCTTTTTTAAGTGTCTCTTTTCTGCTCTTTGTAAAATCCCATATTGCCTAGTAAATGCTTATAGTGGGTTTTAAGTAAGTGATTTTTCAGCATTTGTAAGGATTTCCACTAGTCACGTTACTCAGTGAATTCATGTTGGTACTCCCACATATAGATACTTCTTCTGCAGTACCTATTTAACCCAGCAAGGTTTTCTCATCCTGTGCAATTCTTGTCCTGAGAGTGGCACAACACTCTAAAAATTAAAGACATGTAAATGGAAAAGTATACCTGTGTTGATTTCAAAATATTTTGTTTTTTACCTACTTTAATATCCTAACTTTTACCCCACTATTATGTTGTTAAATCAAGTTTCTAGATTTGTTTATTCATAGTTTATTGGACTATACTCGTAGATGTGTTAGCTCACCATTTAACAAGATGACAGTTCATGAATGCAATGATTTTATATATAAAATTTTAAAATGACACAACTAACAGGTACTTTATAGAATATATATGCACACACTTTTATTTTACAGATGAGGCAACTGGGGGCCCCTCAGGTTAAAACTTGCTCCAAATCATATGGCTAATTAGTGGTAGATTCAGGGCTGAAATATGGTCGAGCACTCTTTTGTCTGCTTTCCTGCTTACTTTCCCTGGATACAGCTTATTTTTCTTATAGGCAAATACTAGTGCAAAAAGAGAAGATTTTCATGTTTTGAAGGCTTTTCAGATTATATCTTCCCTATTTGCCTGTTTTTCAATTAATTTCCAAGTTGCTTTGTTCTTCTTTCTCTTCTTCTTTCATTACCTTTGAGTATCTTTTCTCTGGTACTTGCTATTCCTTTCTTATAACTGAATGTCTTTTCTTTTTACTGGCTTCTTAAATCCTTCTGCATTGCCTTTTGCCTTTCTTTCTTTAATCTTTTCCTTTCTGTTTAATTTTTAAATCCTTTCCCCTTTATCTTTTTTTTCAGTCTTTTTAGCTGGTCTCCCTTCCTTTGATTTCCTCTTAAGTGTTACTTCTTCTCAACATTGTGTTATTTCATTGATTTTTTTCCTTTTTTTGTTTTTAGCCTTTTAATTTTATGTTTTTCTTTGTGTGTTGTCTATAAGGAAAACCACCATGAGTACCCAAACTGAATTTTAAAGCATTAAGGCATAGATAGATCCTTTTTTTTATTTGGAGAAAAACAAAATAAATTAAACCTCCCCTCCAAACTAATTGCATATTGTCCCCACAAACACAGGTTCATTTTCATAGCATTATTTTTTGCTTCTAGTTAGAGTTTTTTAAAAACTCAATTTTAGGTCATGTTGGATTATTTCTAATTTAGTTCCCCCCTTTTTATGGCTTCAAAACAAATATCTATTCTTGGTTTGATTTAACTGCATGTAGGACATATCTTTAAAAAAGTAAACATTTGACTCCAGCCCATACTTTCACCTTTTTAAAAATCTTTGGATAAACTTTTGTTGTAACTGAAATGTGTGTAATAAAACCCACTCAGTTAATATAGTATTCCAGAAATCTGCATCATGTATTAAGAACCCAAACAGCGTTGCCAACAGATCAGATTTTTGGTTCAACATAATTTTTTTCCTTTCATAGTAATTGTATTAAGCATTGTTAGAACTTAAGAAGCAATTGCAATAAAACTTCATTAATTCAGAGTACAGTAATTTGAAATGTTGACTGTTGGTAATTGAAAGTAGCCTACAATAAAAGGTGCTAGCCACCTTGTATTCAATTTGGAGACATGTCTTGCTATATGTCTTGCCTTCATGACCTTCTGCTAAGTGCAGACTGTCCTTATATCTGTTTCATAGAAATCAGTAGTCCTGTGATAGGAGGATGCATCATGTTTTTGGTTCAACACTTCTCGTAGAGAGCTTATAGAGTGTTTTAAACTTCAAACTGGAATCGACCTTAGTGATCAGATAGTCCAAGTTCCACATGGAAAACTGAAGCCTAGAGAGATTCATATGGCTTGTTCCAAGTCATACAGGTAGAAGCAGAGATTGGACTAGAACCCAGATCTCCTAATTCCATTGACCATTTTTTGGTCTCATTGTCTAACTCCTTTTATATTTACAAATTTTATTCATTATCATATATCCAAGTATTATTTGATCAACCAAGAATTTCCATCAGTCTTAAAATATATTTATATGCTAAGATTTTCTTTTGTTTCCCATTTTCATTCCTATGTATGGGGTTCACCACAAATATATGCTATCTAATCCTTTTGAATGGGCCATGAGTGCTGTATTCCAAATATTCTAGTCTTCTGCGATTGAATTTCCATCACACTCCCCATAGTAGCTGTTCTAAACTTTCTCTTCTCAGGTCTCTTACCCACTTCATCTCAGCAAAATACGCCAATTCTTAATTTAATAAGAAAAAGGAGACCATCTGTCACAAATTTCTTCTTTTTATTACCACAGAACTTCTCCACATTATCCCCCATTTTTCCTTCCTTCACTCCAGTCTATGACAAAGATGTAGAACTTCTCCATCTTCCCCTTCTCAATTAGCTTCTGGTTTCTTCCCTACTGCCCAGAAACAGGCCCTGGTATCCCATGTGTGCAAGACAGATTGAAGAGGGGAGAGAGGAGGGACTGAAGGCAAAATAAAATGCAAACTCTAAAGTTTGGTATTTAAAGAATTCACAATCTGGCTCCAGCATTGCTTTCTAACCTTGTTTCATACTGCTCTTCTTGAGAGACTTTATATTTCAGTAAAAGTAGCCTGCTTATGATTTCCTGCACTTGGGATGACATCCCTGCTTGTTTAGGCTGTCCCACACACTTATTTTCTTCTCCTCCTTTTGAAGTCTCAAAACTCAACTGAGGTGTTACCTCCTCAGTATGTAAAGCTTTTCTTGATACTCCTAGTTAGTATTTTCTGCCCCTTACAATTTTCTTATGCTTTTCTATGTGCATATTGTGCCTCCCTGTCCAGTAGAGCAGTAAAAAGTTAATTCTTTAAGCGCAGAAACTTTACTTTTGTTCTTATTCCTTGAACCTAGTGCCTGTCACAAAAGTGTTTAGTAAGTGCTTACTGGATTAAATTAAATTTCTTCTTCAGTTGCTTATTCTAGAATCTCATTTTCCCTTCCTTAGTCTTCATTAATGACATTTTCTGACTTTTTTTCCTTCTAGGTGCCTGTCCTTTTTATTTATCATTTAGTTATATTTAGTTGTGAAATTATATTTCATGTTATGTTCTTCCTTAGAAAAATGTGTTATTTTGTTTTTTCAGTCTCTAAAGTTCAGACTGTTTTACTTGCTAAGGAAACGAATTTTGTCAATTTTCGGTAATGGATTCTTCATCTAGAGAACAACTTTTTTTTTTTTTTTAGCAGCACTTCAGAAGTATCAATCTCAGTAGCAAGTGATTTCGTATCATTCTTGCCTATTCATTAATGTTTACCCAGAAAGAACTTTGTCAAGATAAGTCTAGTTATTACCCTGTGTACTTAAAAGGATAACATTTAATTTATTTAATTTTTCATACTACGGTTTAGATTTTTCTCTAATTCACACTATCCTTCCAGTCAAATAGTCACAAATTAAAAGTTTTATCGAATTATATCATTTTACTGCTTACCTGCATGCATTATATGTACTCCCTCTAAGTGGATATGATTAAAGATCTGTTTACCATATGGCCCAATTTCTTTTGCTTCCTATGACTACAACTTTGAACGGACAAGAAGATTGGGTTCAAAAGAATCTGAGTTTGAATCCTAGCTCAGCTGTTTGCTACTGGTGTGACCTTGGTAAGCTGATTGATCTCTCTGGGCTTCATTTTCCTTACCTGTTAAAATAAAGGGCTGGAAAAGTATCTCTAAATCCTGTGATTTCAAATTCTCTGATCATTCTAACAAGGAAGCCTGGGAGACAATGTGTTCATAGTCCAAATTCAAATCTATCTTTAGGGGCAAAACAGCTAAGAATGCTCATTTTACGAAGGTTGGGACAGTAGTGTTACTCTCATACTAAAAAGAAAGCACATAAAACCAAAGATTGGGAAATTGTACTAGATTTCCTATAAACTTGTACTTCAACTCCAGTCTCTGCTTGAACATTTCTAGTTATGGGAAACTAAATATTTTATGAAGTATCTCATTATAGTTATAGGCTTTAACTATTTTATGCTTATAATTTTGGAATTCAGTTCAACTCAATGATCATATAGACTCACTTTTTCTAAAACAAATTTCTGAAGTGTCTTTTATAAACTTTCTTTATTTTTCCTCCTCTAAAAGTGGTTTCCATATGATCAACTCAGGTCTCTCTTAGAAATGTTCAAATGATTCTGGAGAACCTTGTGGATGTGAGCATTCCATAGATATGTAGATTTCAACCAATCTATGGCAGCCTATCCTTTGCAACTTCTCTCATCCCCTCTTAGAATTTTGTCCCAGAGCTTCCACCCCAAATGCTAAAAACACTTTTCCCCCCTCTGGACCACACAAGGATGCCAGCGGAGGATGGGGGCAATTTAATTGTTATTTCTTCCTCTTGCCACCTGGCCTGCTCATTTTCCTATTTGAGCATACATTTCTTGGTCATCATTTACCCTGGTTTTTTTTTTTCATAATTTCCTCTTTGTTTTGAATGGCTCATGACCACAGCCACCATGTTCATTTCTCCTACCTTCTGAGTGAGGGCATTTTTAGTCCTTTGGAAAACACCAGCAGAATATTGGGATAAAAAAGACAGGCTTTGTTGCAAGCTCTGTGGTAAGCTATGGGTATTCAAAGAAAGTAAAAACAAAAACCAGAAAACAAAAACCAGAACTCCTGCTGTCAAGGAATGCAGTCTAATGGAGGAGAAAGCAATCATTCATCCACCACAACTACTGTTTACCATAATTGTTCAACATATTTGGAGATACATATTTTTATTTTGTTAACATACAATCTTAAGAAATAAATTTAATAATGAAACAGAGATTTATACCTTATAAAAATAATCATCATAATATTAGTGTGTATGGTGGTTTTATTTTTGGCGCAGTTTCTCAAAAAATGCCATCTTTAATCTGTCTTTATTTTTTTAACTACTTATCTTTTTTTCGCCTTTTATCAGTCTGTCCCTTAGGGATGTATCTTAATATAACATTCTTTTTTAATTTATAGGCTGTGGTGCAAAGATTACTGGACTTGGCATTAGGAGATGTGGAATTGGCTGGGTGATAATTGGGTGTCTCTGAGCCTCAGTTTCTTCATATGTAAAATGGGTATGATAATATTTTCCCTTCTTACTTTATAGGGTCATTGTGAGGAAAGTGATTTGTATCCATATAAATGTTTGTTGTTGATGGAACATCTCGTAGGGGGGACCACAAGCAAACAAGCTTGTGCAGACAAGGTATACGCAGGATAAATAGGAACTAAAGAGAGGACGGGCACTAGAATGAAGGAGAATAGGGAAACCCTTCTTGTAGAAGATGGGATAAGTCTTCAGCATACTGGTTCTGTAATAAGCAAGTCATTTAACCTCTCAGCTCCCCCAGGCACCCAAATTTTATTGCTACAGTTTCCATACCACATATCTTTTTTATTTCAAGACACCAAAAACCTTCTCAAATCTCTTATTCCTCCTTACTCAGTTTCTTTCTTCTTCATTATGTAATATCTATTCCACAAATACCTACTTCTTATTTTACAAATCTTAACAATAGGACCTTCCAGCCTGGGCTCTGAACTTAGATTTTTCTTTTTCCTTATCTTTTTCTTCATAGACACATTTGACTGTATTTTAGCATAGAAGGTGACTATCTACATTGGTAGAGGAAATCCCTCATCAGGTGCTTCCTACACCAAAGATTTTGCCCTGGCCAACACCCAGGCCTGGAATGTACTCTCTCATCCCCAGGCTAGATTCATTGGAACTGGTTCAATCTCTCTGATGATATCGATGGGGAAAGAAGTGGGGGAGTAGGACATTCCTTTGGGTTCCTGCTTTCTGGTACAGGTGCAAGGTGTCTGGCTTCTTAAAGTGCTCTTACAACTTAACTCCAGCTAGAATCTCCTAACATTATATACTCAGAGATGTATCTGATTCTTCAGCCAGCCCTGATATACTTCATTGTCTGGTTTCATCCACTAACTTAAAACAGTTCACTCTTTATCTTCGTTGTTACTATCTAAGTGTAGGAATTAGTCACACCTAGTTCACACATTTGATTGATTGGTCTGCAACTCAGTCAGAGAGGTTTTTTCACCTGAGAAAAGTTACAGGGATTTAGAGGATCTTTTTTAGTCACACAGCTCTCTTACTGAGGCATGAGTTAAATTCCTTGTCCTAAGGTAGCTCTAATAATATTAATACTTTGGTATGCTGACTTGAGATGTGCAAAACACTTCAAAAACATTGAGGTGAGCAGCCCAAATGTTATTGTCCCCTTTTTTGCAGAACAGGAAGCTGAAGTTGAGAATGTATTTTCTTCATACATTAGCTGGTAAGATTTGCATCAGTAATCTTAAGTACTTAATTAGTTCCGAATTTTCTCTTATTGGAATTGTATAATTGCCTGTGATTCTCTCATCACTAAATGGGGATATTATTGTACTGAGAACATTATTGGCTTGTTTGAGGCATGCATTTTATAAATTGTAAAGCATTGTTTATAGGATAGTTAATGATATTGAATGGAGCCATGTTGGATGGGTCCAGAGACCTCTGGTTGAAGCTTATTTTCAACCCATTCTAGCTCTGTCATCACAGGCAAGAGCCGGGGTAGACCTTGAGGTCACAGGTCCCCCACCCAGTTTGTTTTTCGAAATTTGGCTTCAGTCAAAGGGCTGCACTTGAGGACCTAGAGGACCATATGTGGCCTCAAAAGAGGCAGCCAGTTCCCCACCCCCGCACAAGCCACTTTACATTTACAAACCTGTTTCTTCATTTCTAGAATGGGGCTAATAATGCTTCTAATTTCTACCTAATATGGTAGTCCTGAGGAAAGTGCTTTGTGAATTTAAAAGCTCTACAGAAATGTAAATTACTCTGGGGGAATGGGTGGAGAGGTATAGATAGCTCTTTTTTCCCATCCCAGTAGAGAGCAATACCATCTTCCCTGTTCTTCAGTCTTATAACCTATGACTCATCTTGGATTCCTCACACTCTCTCCCTCACCATATCCCATCTGTTTCCAACGCTTGTCTCTTTCACCTTTGCAGCATCTCTCAAATATGCCCCCTTCTATCCTCTGACACTGCCACAACTCAAGTGTAGGCTTTCATTCTCACACGCCTAGATTATTGCAGTAGCCTGCTGGGGGGTCAGCCTGCTCACTATAGTCCATCCTCTTTTCAGCCAATAATGTGATATTCCTGAAGTGCAGGTCCAATCGCATTACCCCCGTACTCAGTTCTTCCTTACACCCTACTCCCCTCCATGTACTCTTCAGCCCAGTGACACTGGTCTCCCAGGTGTTCCATAAACAACATACTCCATCTCTGGGCTCTGGACATTTTCTCTGGCTACCCCCATGCATGGAATACTCTCCCTCTTCTACTCTGACTGCTGATCTCCCTTGCTTCCTTTAAAACCTAACAAAAATCCAGCCTACAGGAAGTCTTCCCCAACCTCTGTTAATTGTAGTGCCTTCCCGCTCTGTTAATTATTTCTATTTATACTGTATATAGCTTTCTTTTGTATATATTTGTTTTCCTGTTGTCTCCCCCATTAGATTGTGACCTCCTTGATGACAGGGACCGGTTTTTTTTTTATCTTTTTGCCAATTTTTGTATGCCCAGCGCTTAGTGCAGCACCTGGCATGTAGGTGCTGAGTAAATGTTTATGGATTGATTGATAGTGGAGAGAGCCCTGATCTTCAGGCTAGGAAATGTGTTGACTCTTGGCTTTGCTATTTACTAGTTGTGTGCCTTTGTCAGTAGTTATCAGTTAACTCTTAGTTATTTAAGGGTTAGAATTGGCAGAGAATTATTTAAGGGAATAACCACTTGTCTTTCTTCTACTTAACCTGCTTCAGGTCTTTTTCAGTGTTTTTTAAAAATCCATCCAAAAAATGAATAGGGGCTAAGCAAGTAGATAAATTGAGCAATTATTGAACAGTCTTTGGTGAATGGCTATTGATAGTATAGAAGGATAAATTTGATGGGTTAAATCTACAGATTTAAAGGATAATAGAAAAATGAGAAAATGCTGTAATAAATGCAAAGTGCTTTTTAACCATAAGCTTCATGTAAATGTAGGCAATGCTTATGATTACTCCTGATAATAAAAGTAATATTTAATATCCTTGTGCATCTAGGAGTTTCTCATATAGTATATTTTCTCAATATAGAACAGCTCTTCTTTTGAAATAAGACACATATGCTTTAACCATATATTGTTGATAATTTATATGTCCTATGAAATAACATGTAAAGGTCAAAGCATTATAATACTGCATTGAATTTTCATTTGTGAATGATATAAATGTGATAATATAGAATTTTCAGTTGTAATTGTTTCTATTAATTTATTCAAACAAGGAATATTAAACATTACATTTTTTTTGTTTCCTAGCAACAAAGAAACACTTGTGAAACTTTTCTTCCATCATGGTCATACTTCGTTTCCATTAGATCATACATTCTTTTCTTTTATGTTATTAAAAAAAATAATTTCTTCAACTTTCTCACTTGTTAAAATAGCTTTAGGGCATATGTTTAAAGACAAAAGACTTAATTAAAATGCATAAAACATACATATCAGCAAAAATAAAATGCCAAATAATACTAAATTGCCTGAGAAATTTTTTAAGCCATGTTGTACTTGTACTCAACTTTACAACCATTTATGAGTAGATTAGTTTTAAGAGAGACTGTGGAAAATGGAAACCTTATGAGCAGCTGTTCGTTAGTCTCAGGCTCTCCTAGACCCAGAAGAGATAGAGATAGCCACCATATGGACACTTTGATATATAAAGCTACCACTCTTGACTCATAGTCAGTAAGGTATGTTCTTTGATTTTTTTTTTCCCCAGTGATTGTAGGAAGCATTATTTTGAGATAGTTCCTCAGCCTTGGACTTTTTTGTTACAAGGGAAGCTCCTTGTGAATAGGGATTGTTTCATTCTTTATATTTGTGCCCTTAGTGCCTAGTATATGTTAGGTGCTTAATAAATCTTTATTGGTTTAGTGACTCGTTGTTATTGTCCTCTAAAATATCAGGAAATTTATGAAAAATATTCTGTTGCAGCTATCATATGTATAAATTTGAGACTGTCAACTGGAACATATCAGCTCATCTAAATATTTTTAACATAATAAAAGATCACACTGTCTAAAATAGGCAGGGTTCCTCCTAACAAAATAAAACAAATACCTTGAAAGTACACTCATGCTCTTCAGTGAGGATCTAAGCTATATTTATCAACAGTCTCTGATGCCTCATGTACCACATAGGACAGTTTTCTGCTCTTCTAGCCAAGAAGTTAAAGAGGCTGCTTGATATCCTCTGCTGATGACCCTTTGCAAAGCTAGCCAGGCTAGTCCTTGGACAGCAGATGTACAGTCCATCAACTCTCCCACATGTGAGCATGGCTTTTCTTCCTTGTTAAGTGCTTTCCAGAAGTTACTTTCATGTCCTTCTAGAATATAAAGTCATCTCCATGACATGATGAGGTATCAGAGTTGGACTTCGATAGAAGATAAAGGCATATATCAAAAACAAATGATCTCTGCGCTTACTTTCTCCTGCACCATTTTATCCTTTTTTTTTCCTGGTATGACCCTTTAGAGATGAGCATTCACTAAGGGTCTCACCTTGGCCCATTTCTCTTATTGCCTTATGTTTTATCCCTTGGCAAAACCAATCACTCTCACACTTGCTGAATGAGCTGAACTTGAAAAATCACTGAAGCAGTATAAATCTCTTCAGAAGCCCATCTCTTCAATATAAGTATTTGTCTAAAAATATAATAAAATTTTCTGATTATGAAATTAACACATAGAAATTTTAAAAAAAAACTTTATCCCTATGGTCGTATGACTTAAATGAATCTTCATGAACATTTTTAAAAATAAGAAGAAAACAACTAAATGAAGCCTTTTTTATAACATGCCACAACCAAAAATGTTAACTTGAACAACTTGGTAGGTTTTGTGTAGTCTACCCCTTATGCATCATAAAGATATTTTGTAACTTCATATGACTCCTCACAGCTCAAGAATGACTGAAAATGTAAAGGCAAGAATGTGTTAACTTATAAATAAAAGGTATTTGCAGAGCTGGAAAAATATGTATTTTCCAAATTCAGACCTATGCTTATAGCTCACACAGGTTCAATCCCTAGCTCGCTCCGCAAAACACTAATGCCGTCAAATATCAATGCAAAGCAAACTACCCGGAGTTTTAAAAAGGGACCTTAGAGGCTATGTAATGGTACCCCTTTATTTTACAGATGAAGAAACTAGATCCCAAAGGGTAGGTTTAAAGGTGGGATTTTAATCTAGGCCTCTGACTCTAGAGCCAGTGTCCTTTCCCACTTATTAGGTATATGAAGGAGCTGATTTCCATTCTGTGTTGGTGATGGCTTTTCCCCAGCTAACCTTCAAAAGTCACAGATCAAATAAGTGCCATTTAAGATTGTTTATATGAATTTTTTTCACGTAACTACCCCTTTTAAAGTGACAATTTCTTTAATGTTAGATTACCTAATGGAGTTTGGGATATTGGGGGCTGGAGACTATACTTCTTAATGTTACCAATGTGATCTGAGGGACAGAGCAAAATACAGTAATGAGTATTTCCTTTCCTGGGGATGGTGATCATTGGCTCCCTAGGCTTTGTGCTTTGTATTAGAATCAATATGTAGGAGGACTTACTTTCTAGGTAGACTCTAGCTAGGTTCTTTTGAGCTCATCTCATCTGGCAAAGACCTTTCTGTCTTCCTCTCCCTTGATTTTGAATTAGTGAATAATTAGCTGTCTTTAATTCATTGTCCTCACCTGGTTCTGTCACTGAGTCCCTTAACTGTGGAGCAGCCCTAAAGCCAGAAGAATCTGAATGGAAACATTTTCCCTTTCTCTTTTTACCCCCTCATAAAACTACCTCTGAAAATAATACTTGGGAGAAGTAATCTCTTCTGCAATATGTTTGTCAAATGGGCACTCAGCCTTTACTTGAACACTTTCAATGGCATGGGGCCTAGTCTTTGGAAGGTAGTCTGTTTCAGTGCTATACAGCTTTATTAAATTGTCCTTATGTTGAACAAAAATCTCTTTTCATTACTTGTACCAGTTGATCATTAATCTTTCCTATGGAGCAACGGAGTAGTTCTTTTATATCTTCCTTATGATATCCCTTTGGATATTTCGATATAGCAGTTGTGCCATCCTTTGATTATCTCTTTTCCTGGCTGTGGTCATTTTCAGAGACCTCTCTTCATGCTAGAAATGCTCTGTTAATATGTAAATAATCAAATATTAGAGACTATGAATATGTTATTTCTCCTCTGACATTTAAGGATGGACACTCTTCTATAGCAAAAGAAAACTATCATTTAATCAAAGTAGCTTTGACCTAGGCATTTGGAAATCTGAAAGAGGCCACTGGTGATTAGCTTCATGATTTAAGGAAAGTTTTTTTTAACCCTACATTCATCTATACAATATAATTACTAAATAATAACTCTCAGAAATGATATGACAAATAAATTGTGTCAAAATTTGGCAATCCTTTCATTTGGGGAAGAGCTACAAAACTCAACAAAGGTAGCATTATGTTTTCATTATTATTCCGTTGTTTCAGCAATGGAAATACTTCTTCCAAGATGATAATAAACTTGAAATCTTTTATGAACTTTCCATATTATCTCACCACTTCTAAAGCATATGTCCTACTATGATTCTGTAGAATTCCTTCACTTCCTTGGTGTTTCCACCTTCATGTATTTTTGAATAGTCATCCCCTTTCTTAGTAGTTGCCTCCTAGCTGTTACCTGTCTTTGACTTTTCTCTTATCTGTCCTAATAAATCAGTTCTGTTGGCTGGTAACTTTTCCTTGTTGCTATCCACTGAATTTCTTCCAGATTTTCTGTATCTTTTTGGTAATGAGGTATCCCAAATTGGATATAGTTCATGAGGTACAGGAATGTAATATTTCAAAGAATGTACAGTGTGACCTCTGCCAAGGGCATTCAGAGTATGTTCTTCCCATAGTAACTTATTGACAAGGCAGAAATAAAACTTGAAACCAAATGTTCCTGATGTCCTAAAACTTTATATCTATAAATAAGATGTCTAAACGAATGATGATTGGAATGTGGAATTGACACTGATGCCTGATAGGCTTTGAAATGAACTCTGACAAAACAAAGTGGATCCCCTGTTAGCACTATTCATAGGGTCTGGTACCGGTGAGCCAGGATTATATTATATTTACCTACTTACGTGTGTAAGTAACTACGATAGAACAAAGAGCATGGGTGAAAAACAAATCAGGAGATTCCTGAATTAATTGTATCCATATAACACTGACTGATAATGAAGTGCCCGTGAAATGATGGCAGAAATGTTTAACTCCATGGTATAGCTCTTAATGATTGTCAAAATGATTGTCTTTAATGAATAGTGACAAGTAGACATATGCCATCACCCAGCATTCAGGGGAAAGAATGAAGTTCACCATCTTCTTGTGTCATCATGTGATACATGAAGAGCTTCATATAACAAGTGGTGACAGATATAGGGATAAGGAAAGGAGCCAGACCTGTGATTTCATTCATACAGGGAAATTCTGACTGAGAGAACTTTCTCAACCAATGTAGGTAAGTACTTTGTGTTTAATGAATTGCCTAGAGCGTTGAGAGGGCAAATGATTGGCTCAGCATCATATAGACAGTATGTATCAGAGGTGGGGCTTGAACCCAGGTCTTTTGTCTTTGATGCTGGCTCTCTCTTGTCTTTGCTACCCTGCCCCTCACATTGGTGACAGCTGTACCAGAGAACATGTATTGCTTTAGGATAGTCTGTCCATATCATGTAGTGATGATGGACCATAGATGAACTGTTCAGATTATAGACTAGAGCCCAAAGAACTGCAAATGATTCAGAGGCTGAAAGTGCATCAGAAAAAGCTAATGATCCCAAAATACAGATACCTTAAGAAAATGAGGTATTAAGAAGTGAGAAGTCATTTGAGGAGGGAGAGAACACCAAATCTAGCCATATTTCTATTGTTTTAGATTTGTACAATTAATTTTCAACCCTAAGCTCTGGATTGTATGATAATCCCTATTAAATGTTATTTCATTTGATTTGAACCATCAAAAATAATAAATAAAAGTAATGAGAAGGAATGGATTGATAGTTCAGTGTCTTAAGAAGGAACAGATTTATTTCTTCATTTATTTTAAAAACAATTTAGTGGTACAGATGTATAAAGCACTTATGTTGAGCCAAGTCTGTCTCTAGACTTACTGATCTGCTAGCTGTTCAACATAAGAAATTGATATGCAAGTTTCTGTTATCTGGTTGAGAGTGGTAGAAAGTATGGCATCCTCACTGTGGTGGAGGGGGAAGAGTTAATAGGCAAGGGATGGGTTATCAGCGCCCCCTCCCCTTCCTGTCTCCCCCTCCATGCCTGGAGTAGCTCTTTGCAGCTCTAGGTGCCCTGTCTTCACCCATATTTCATGAGGTTCCAGTATGTCATTACTCTACAGGTCTCTCAGGTGCCAGTCTACTGTGCCTCAGTCTTGAGTCTTCCACCATCACCACAGACCAAAGACCTGTTAGAGAGCTCAAGGATTAGGTGATAGTGTCATGCCTTTCCCATTCAGGTATCCAGCACATCCAATTGAGGAGGATTACTGATTGACTGGCCCTCATATTTTCCTTCTTTGGTAGGCAATGTGGTACAGTTGTGGAATGAATGCCTAACTCTACCACTGGATATCTCTGTGGCCAAGGGTACCTAATTTAAACAGTTCAGACCTCTTTTTCTTCCCTTGAAAAATGATGCTGTAGGGACTACATGACTTAGAATGTCCCATGCATCTCTAAGTCCCTGTTATCCCATGAGCACAAATGATTCTTGCAGTAGTCATTTTGGCTTAGAATCTTCTGAGAAAAATGATAGGATTGTAATGGCAAGCTAAGTGGGACTTTTTGCTGTTTTTTTCTTTTGGTGTGCTTCTCAGCACTAAGGCAGTCAAGTGCCTTTGATTGAGTCTTGCCTTTGAATCAAGAGTCTTTGATTGAATCAAGAGTTTTTGGTGACCTGCTTAAGTCACAAGAAAGCCTAAGTCACATGAGTTTGAGTCACATGGTTGTGACGCCCTCTAACCCTGAAGAAGTGTGTATAAACTTGGAGGTTAGCATTTTGCTTTGGGGGCTCACTCATTGGAAGAGTGTTCATGAGATTTGACCAGACAAGACTCTGGGTGGCCATTAAGGAGCCCCTGGCTTTGAAAACCCAGATGTTGGTGCTTCTCTCTCTTCTCTGGTAACTATTTATGTATTGCTATGGACAGACAGAAGCCCTGTCTGCTGATTCATGTTATTTGCTCTATTTATATAATTTCTGTTTGTGTTTTCTCTGAAGTTCAGGGTGCTGACTTTTTCCCCCTGAACAAAGTGAATGATATATGTATGTTTAATTAAAGTGAGATTGTAAATCCCTTAACTTGCTTTCCTTAGAAAAGCAGATCAAAGAACCTGTGCTAGCAGCCCTCCTGTGTGCTGGTGTTATTGGCCTTACACCTCCACAGCAGCTGCAAGCAGCATTTTTGTTACAAGGATGTTGATCTAAAACATAGTAGGGGTCATAGATGTTGTACGGAATGTATTCTTTTTATATGTTTAAAGGAACCAATGACAACAATAATAATAACTCTCATTTATACATGAAATGAGAGAATTTCTGAACCAGGGGTGGGGAACCTGCAGCCTCAAGGTCATGTATGGCCCTCTGTGTCCTCAAGCGTGGCCCTTTGACTGAATCCAAACAGATTCTGTGAATTATTTGTCTTCAAAACCATTTGTTCGTGCCCTTTGACCAGTTATCTATTGGAAAATAGCTTTTGGTCTTATGTACAGGTTGTCCCAAAGTCTTAGTGCAGCTATAAGCTTCAATTACATCAGAACTATAAATGCTACAAACTTATCAAACAGGTTAACATTTACAAGAAAATTAAAATGTTAATATTTTCTTACTAAAATTCTACATAGCCACTGCGTTGTGTTTATGTATGCATTGCTACTGTTGATTTTTGAACTTTGTAACAACTTTCATTATCAGTTATTCAGTGACTAAAAGGAATTGATTTGTAACTCTAGCCTTAATATCACCCAAAGAATGAGGTTTTGATGAATATAGGAGGCTTTTAAAGTGACCTGACAAGGACAAGTCTAATGAAGATAGAGGAGGTGATCAAAGTGGCCAAGCAAGAGGATCTCCTGTGCCAATCCCAGGGTCTGAGAGAGTGTCATCCAGAAACCATTTCATAGAGACCACATAATGGCAGTGTTTTGTCTTGTTAAAATTTAAAATTTATTTTAATTCACAAAAATTAAATAAATGTGAATTAAATTTAAATATATTTTCAAATGATTTTTTTGGGTAAGTTTGTAACATATTACCTGTGAAGTTATTAAAGCTTGAAACTTCATCAAGATTCTTGGAAGGCCCTACGTTTGCAGCAATTCCTTACATATCTTGCATAGCAGACTTTCTTCAGAGATATTTGATATAAATATTTTCTTTTACCTCTTAATAGTTTCTCTTCCTATTATAGTAGCATTTGTTTTTTTTTTTCCTTTAAAAGCCCTCTAATTTTATGTAATTGGAATGGTCTATTTCATCTTTATGATTTATTTTGACCCTCATTTGGTGGAGAAAGTCAACTTATCATGCCTCTTAAACATACCTCTTTCTACTCTGTTTGGTTTTTTTAAACAATATGACTTTTTGTATTTAGTTTGCTCATCTATTTGGAACTTAAGGGGTTATAATGGTATAAGGTGAAGGTCTACTCTAAAGTTATTTTCTGCCATTTGCTTTTCATTTTCCTCATCAGATCTTGTGAACTAGGAAATACTTCTGACAGATTATGGTCTTGGGTTTATTAAATATTGAATTCAAATATGTTTGTCCCTAGCTCATCTATTTTGTTCCACTTATACATTTCCTATTTTATACAACTACAAAGTAATTGTGATAATTGCTTTAGAGAAGTTTGAGAGGTAGTGAGAGACTAGCCCTCATGGTTCTTACTGTCATTCATTATTTTTCTTGTGATTCTAGACTTTTATTCTTCCAATTGAATTGTTATTATTTTCTAGATATGTAAAGTAACCACTTGGTATTTTAATTGATATTGATTTTTTTAAAAATTAGACTTCATTATTATGGATTTCATTGGTGTTGAGACTTCCTAGTTCCTCTACTAGGTCAGATGTGTGCCTTCTTTGAGATTTATCATCTTAGAGAGGCACCTTGAGCAATGAGAGCTTTAGTTTCCCATTCAAGGTCACTTCACCAGCCACTGTGTTTCAGAGGTAGGACTTGAATCCAGATCTTCCTTATTCTGAAGCCAGCTTTCTATCCGCTCTGCCATATTGTCTCTTGGTATAGAGTTTGGTCTATAAATTAATTTAGGCAGTATATTTTTATCTTACACTGGTGTAGCTGAACTTTGAACAATGAATTATCTATCCATCGATTTGCGTCCATTTATTTCTGAGAGGCAGCCTATTGTGGCGCCTAAAAAAGCAGCTAACAAACTCAGAGAGACTTGGGTTCAAGTCTTGCACTGGCACTTGTACTGACTCTGCTGTGATTCAAAGAAAGTCACTTATCCCTTCAGTGTTGTAGGCTACTATTTTTTTACCTTGTTTTTTATTTAGTATTTTATTTTTCCCAGTTATATGTAAAAACAATTTTTAACTCTGGTTTTTAAAACTTTGAGTTCCAAATACTCTCCCTTTCTCCCTCCCCATACTCCTCCCTCATTGAGAAGGCAAGCAGTTTGACATAAGTTATACATCTGCAGTTATGCAAAACAGTTCCATAATAGTCATGTTATGAAAGAAAAGAGACAAAAAATTTCAAGAAAAATTAAGAAAGTAAAAAAAAAGGATAGACGCCATCAGTTCTTTCTCTGGAGATGGACAGCATTTTTCATCATAAGTCCTTCAGAGTTGTCTCGGGTTATTGTATCGCTGAGTGTAGCTGAGGCATTTGCAGCTGATCATCTTACAATATTGCTATTACTTTGTACACAGTACATTTCACTTTGCATCAGCTCATGTAAGTCTCTGCAGGTTTTTCTGAGAGCATCCTACTCATCAGTTCTCATAGGACAATAGTATTCCATTACAATCACATGCCACAGTTTATTTAGCCATTCCCCGAAGGATGGGCATCCCCTCAATTTCTGTTTCTTTGGTAGGCTACTTTGAAATCTTAAAGTTGCATAGAAGGTGCTGTCCTGCTGAGGGAGTTCCCTATTCACAGATTTACTTCTTAATAATTACTGGCCTTATTTGTGAGAAGTGACAATTGTTATTTTAGCTTCCAGACTTCTTATTCATTTTAAGTTCATCCGCTGTGAGTATTACAAATGCTCCTATGTTACCTGTTTATTTGCTCTATTGCAAGTTTTTTCATACTTCTTACAGAAATATTGATAAAATATGTTTGGAATTCTAATTAGTTAATGGTTTTTACATAAAGGAGTCCTAGTCAGATATAACTAGATGTTACATTTTTTTTGGACAGGGTCCATAATTATATGTCAGTTTAATGTCTTTTAATGTATTTAAAACAGATACTTGAGGTAGTCAGAAATTCTGGAATTATCGAGACCTACAAGAACCAAGTGATTTTACCCAATAATATTCTACAGTAATTTAGTAATGCCTCTACTTCATCTGAATTCTTGTCCTATTTAATATGGTAAGCATATGTAATTCACTTCTCCACATGAATTGAATTTTATCTCCCAGCATAAAATCATGTCACTGCTTTCTAGAAAGCTCTTAGAAAATATTAAGTAATCATCAGGGTTATTGTTAATTGCATCAGCCTTAATTTGTCACTTTAAATGTTCTAATTATTTCTCCATGAGGTTATCAGATAACTCTTAAATAAGGCCCTATTATAAATTAGCCCCTTGGGCCAGGTTACTTGTTTTGACCCAAACTTCATTTAAATGTTATGATTAAAAATAACTTAAGAATAAATACATTTTAATGGTGTATTTTAAATTTATAAGAGTTAAATAACAGCAGAGCACAATGTAAGGAGGATTGAATTTCAGGAATAATCACAAAGCTTCAACAACCCTGGCTAAGCATAGAAGCAATTATTGAGCTCTACCACAGCTCACTCTGTACAACAGATTCAGTGAAAATATCCTCATCTAAAGTGTAAGTAAGTAGGTTATGGGAAGAGTGTATTTTTAAATCTCTACAATTAATTTTGATTTGTGTTTGGAAAATGGAAGAACAAAATATTGCCACCAAGGTCTGGGAAAGAGAGTCTTTCTGAAAACCATCTATTGCAATTCAGGATATATTTCTTCAGCCCTTGCTCCTTGCAGGGCTCTGTATTTGGCACTGGCAACTTTTGTTTTGGGAGGAGGAGGGGCCTCTGGAAATGTAATTCCATCCATATGGGAACCTCTTGATCAGAAAACTCTTTGTACTGATTCAGACTGGCAAGTCTTTTCTAAATTATAGTCTTAGAGCAGAGGTTCTTAACCTGAGGTCTGTGAACTTTAAAAAAATAGATATTTTCACAACTGTGTTTTACTATAATTGGGTTCCTATGTAATCCCATGTATTTCTCTTAATGTATTTTAAAATATTTTGAGAATGTGTCCATAGGCTTCACCAGCCTTACAAAGGTATCCAAGACACACAAAACAGTTCAGAATCCTTGTCTTAGAGAGTTGACTAATGGCTAAGTGACTTATCCGTGGTTTTACACTAATTTTTGTCAGAGGGAGGGCTTGAAAATAGGTCTTTTAAATAAATCTTTTCTCTCCTATTCTGCTCTCCTTCCCAAATATTGGGGATACAAAAATTTAGGAAATGCCTTAGTCTATGTCCTCAAGGAGCTTACGGTCTAGTAAAGGCAATAAGAAATACACATACACTTTTTATATATGTGTATTCACACAATTCTGTCTAATACAAAATGCAGTCTCATCTGGAATAAAAGAAGAGAGGACCACATAACATGTGAAGTAGGGGAGGGATCAAGGGAGGTAATTTGTCTAAAAGACATCAGGGACTTCTGGCTAAGTCAGAATCTCGATTTGAGTCAATACTGCACTGTACCAGCCCCTAAAAGTAATGTCATCTTGGCATATATTAAGAGAGGCATATCTCTTATGAATAAGATCCACTTACATCTGTCCTTTTGTTTTCACGCACCCCCCAGCATAGTAGTTTGGACCCTCTTGCCTGGACTTTTGCAGTCATTTCATTAATAGAATCCTTCCCTGAATTCTCACCCCACTCCAATCCGTCCTCCACAAAGGGACTTTCCTAAAGTGTACTTCTGACCAAGTCATTATTCTCTACCAAATAAATTCCAATGGCTCCCTATTATTTCAGGGAATAAATATAAACCCTTGCTTAGTATTTAAAATTCTTGACAATCTGGTTCCAACCTACCTTTCCGGCTTTCTTACACATTGCTGCCTTTCACACACACTGGGCTACTTTTGTTGTTCACGTATAATCCTGCCTTTTCCATCTCTCTGCCTTTGCACTAAATGTTTATCATGCCTAGAATGAACTCTTTCCTTTCCTTCCCTTCTTTGAATCCCTGTTATTCTTTAAAACTCAATACATGCACCATCTTCTATGTGAAGTTTTTTCTAATCCCCTCAGCTCCTACTGCCCTTCACCCCATCACCTCCTGTTGATTTATATGCATTTTGTACATGCTTTTATAGCAAATGTTGACTCTCTTTAGAGAATGAAAGCTCTCTGAGAGCAGGAACAATTACTTCACTTTTGTCTGTCTATACCTAGCACTTAACACAGTGTTAAAGACATAGGAAATGCTTATTAAATGCTTGTTAATTGTTAACTTGGTCAGTTAATATATACTCTCCAATTGTCAGATAAAATTTGGATTATTCATTTCTGGACATCACATTTGAGGAGTGATAATGATAAACTGGGAAGCATCTGCAAGACGCGACCAAGGATATTTAGGAATCTTGAATCATTGTCATGTAAGGATGAATTGAAGGAGCTGAATATGTTTAACTGGGAGATGAGAAGGCAGTCAACTTAGACAGTCAACAAGAACAACAAAAGCAGTCCCTGCCCTCAAGGAGCTCATACTCTATTGGGGAAGATGACATGTAAATAATTATTATGTACATATAAGATACACACAAAGTATTTATCTGAGAGAAAGGTAATCTGAGAGAGGAAGGTACTATCAATTGGAGAATATTAGGGAAGGCTGCTTGTGGGGGAGGGATATCTCTTTCTAGAGGAAAGAGCTAGGGACAATTGGGCAGAAATTGCAAATTTAGGCTTCATGTAAGACAATTAGAGTTATCCAAAAAGTGTATTGAAACACTTTTGGAGGCAGTGGATTTTCCCTTATTGGAAGTCTTGAGGCAAAGTCTGGATGACTCTCTTGTGGGGAAATTTGCAAAGGAGATTTATTTTTGTATCTATAACATATATACATATATCTGTGTATAGATAGGCAGACAGATAGCTAGACAGACTCTAAGGTTCTTTCCAGCTCTGCAGATTCTGTGATTGTGATATTTGTTCATCTTGATGTCTCTACATTTGTTTGCACTCAATAGATATTTGTTGAATTGCCGGATAAAAAATTTCATTTTTAGTAACCTTGAACTGTGGTAGCTAAACATTTTTCAGCATTTGTTTTAAGCTTCCTGATTTTCAGAATTTTTAACTATAAGGATTTTTTTGTTAGTGTAACTTCATAACATTGGAAAATTATTATCTACCCCTTGATTGACACTAGTAATGATTTCTCAGAATTAATATTTGTAAAGTACTTTGAGGATGAGAAACACTTTGGAAAGGCTAAGAATTATAATAATAAAAATCTTATATTCATTTGTATTAAAGGAACACTAATGTAATGCTAATAGTATGTCTTTATTTTTATATTACTAGAATTTATACTATCAGCTTGAACATGTGATCTTTTTCAAATTAGATCTCTTCTTTTTTATTGTCTTTTCTGAACATAATCATTAATACAATTAAGAAGATTTTCAGAGTTCTCGGTGTATCATCTGAGATGTTAAAAAGAGGACAGTTTGCTCACATAATTCTATACACGTCCCATGAAATTTTTGGTTATTTCAGCATTTTGTTGGGATCTTTGAAGAGCTACCATGCAGTGATCAGGGTTTTTAAAAAATTAAAATCAGGTTGTTTTTATACAGAGCTGCCATTATGGTTTGATTTATAAAGTTATTGTGCTGTAGCAGAAATATCATTGAACTTGGAGTTGTGCTTCCAAGGTTCAACATCTGGCTTTGGCATTTTCTAGTCTTGTGACTGTGGGCAATGTTGGTTCGCCTTTATTTCCTCACCTCTGATGAGAAAAAGTGCTTTGTAAAAACTTTTTATGCCATTTAAATGTAATCAACATCAAGAGAGTTTGTGCTTTTAGTTGATCTTCAGTTAGTAATAATAACGATAACATCTTGCATTCACATGATATATTAAGATTTAGAAAATACTTTCATCTCTGGGGAGTCGATGGGATTGTGAGTTGATATATAGAATCTTTAGCTGACTTTCTATTTCAGAAATAGCAGAAATAGTGGTACTAGTTTGATTACTTATCCCAGAATACAGAGGAAAAAATTGGGGGAGGATGGCATAAATGTTTGGCAGCAGTTTGGATGTTGACTGTGGACTGATAAAGTGGTCTGGGCCTAGGTAGATGCAGTGAGCTAGTTGGTCTTGTACACAGTCATTCACCAGTCAAGGCCACAGGGCCCAGAGTGGGAGTTCTAATGTTGAGGGGCTTCACTCTCCTGGGACGGAGGATATTTTTTCTGGCTATTGTGGCCCACAGTTGCCATTCCTGGAGAGCAGATGTGATTTAATGCAGGTACAATTTTCTCCATTTCAGTGATAAGAATACTGAAGCTCAGAGAAATTAAGTGATGTTGGCAATCATTAGTCAGTACTCTTCTCGCTGAACTATACTCTCCTTGCTGTCTTACCTATTCCTCTTCTGCCCAATTTAAATGAGTAGCATACAGCATAAATTTTATTAACCATCTCTCCAGCTGCAAAGATTTATTAATCTGCTTTGAATTCTGGCTTTCATTCATTTTTAACTTTTTTTTGATGGTGGTCTAATTAATTATTTTATTTATCAAATACATGGCAGCTTATCTGGGATACTCAGAAGTTAAGAAGTAAAGTCAACAAACATTTAGTATGCATCTACTCTGTACTAAACAGAGGGGATGCAAAGAAAGGCAAAAACAAAACTATCAGTAAAGAATTTATTTCCTCTGATAAGGTTTGATTCTCCAACATCTCTTGGTTGAAATAGTCCACAAAATAAGCACTTCTGAAATCTCTCTCTCTTTCCCTCTCCTTCTCTCCCCCTTTCCCTCTCTCCCTCTCTCCCCCTCTCCGCCACTTCCCCTCTCCCTCCCTCCCTCCCTCTACTCATCTCTACGCATCTCTCTTTACATCCCTCTCCCTCTCTCCCACTACTGTGAGGCAAAAGTTTCTTTATACTACCCACTTACTCTCCCTCCAAAACAAGAAATTTCATCAGAATTATTGGGACACTGGGCACAAGTTTTTATTTAATGACCTAGATGATATTGTCTGGTTATTGTTAGTTCACATAAGCAAATTATTTCCTCCAGAATCAAGAATATAGGTATTAGCATATTATAAATATTAATATTACACTGTGAAAACATAAGAAAGCAACAAGCACATTTTCCACAGATGAATTTCTAAAATAGACGACATCTTTACAGTCATACTTGGATGACAAGTGGGTAGAATATCTGTCTTTATTGTTTTTTGAGTCTTGTTTTTTCAAAGATATCTTACTTAATAGTGCAAAGCATAGCCTAAAATGTTTTTTTTTTCATAATAAGGTGTTGCTTACTCTAATACTCTTTCTCTTTTACTGCTATCTCTTAAAATCCATTTTCCCTTCAAAACTCTGCTCATGTACTACCTTCTGTGACTCCTTTCCACATCCCCCAGCTGCCATCCCACTCCCATTGTATTCTTACTTATTTACGTGTTGTCTCCCCGTGTAGAATATAAGCTTCTTGAGAGCAAGGATTTTTTTTTCTTTTTATCCCCAGTGCCTAGCACACTGTAGGCATTTAACAAATTCATGTTGAAAGACAAAAATATCAAATAAGTATTCTATTCCTTTGGATTCTCAATTCAGTAAACATTTATTCATTCCATGATAGATGTAAGCACAGAAATTATTTTGCCGAGTGTTTCTCTCAGTTTCCACATTACTCTGGTACAAAGCAAGGGACAACATATTATTGTGAAAAGTATATTGGATGTGGAGTCCAAAGAGCTGGATTCAAGTCCCATGTCTTAGTACCTGTGTGACCTTTGGCCAATCACTTGACCTTTCTGCATTTCAGTTCCTCATCAGTAAGATGAGAGGATTGGACTAGATGACCTCTGAATTTTCTTCCAACTCTCATTCTATAATTCTATGACTGTGTTGACCTCTGTCCTAGAGGAAAGATATAACCTTCAGATGCTCCATATTCCTCTATTTGTAGCTACCACTGCTACCTGCTAAATAACAGAAACATGTTAAGATCTCAGTAATACATACGTATTATTGCTGAAAAGAAATAGACCTAGCAATATATCCAGGAAATATTGATCAGATGAAGAATGTGTGTTCCTCGCGCACTTGGTTGAATGGGCAACCATTCATCACTCTCCATTTCTCCATGTATCTTTTGTGCTGCAGATGGAAAATGTGCTGGTCCCAGAGTTGATTTGGAGGAGGAAACAGATCTGGTTTGTCTTAGGCAAATCAATTGAATAGCACTCTCAGGGATCCCAACTTGCTGCTGCCTTCCACAATTATTCTTTTTAATACCAGGATTCTTCTGGTGACTGACTTTCTACTTTACTGGTTGTGGATCCTAGAATGCCATATCCTCACAAGAATCAAATTATAGAAAAAAAATTTGGAGTATTAGATGGCAGTCAGAAGGTTTGGTTTCAAATCTTGACCCTGCTACTTAATATGTGTGACCTGAGACAAATCAACTTAACCTCTTTGTATCTCAGAAAGCAGTCCCTTGTCACCTCTGCCTCTTAGAATCCCTAGCTTCCTCCAAAGCTCAGGTCAAATACCTCTTCCTGAATGAGAGGTTTATTGATCCTTCCAACACTTCTTATCACCCTCCAAAAATGTATATTTTACTTATTTTTAAAATTTTTCCTAAGCGTACGAAAGAAAATTCCACATGGTCAGAGCCTTTCTTTATCTTGATATACCATTATATGTACCACAATCATCATTTACTAAAGAATTATGTCAGAATCCACCAGATAAAACAAATGTTGCATATCTGCTTCCTTTCTGTTTTCTGCTTATGGACAGTATGACCAAAACTAAAAGAAATGACCATGGATTAAATTAGGTTTAATCTTTCTAATTTCTGTCGTTCTAGATATACCTTGTTCTTTCATATCAATATTGCTTTCCCCCTTCGTGGGGGAATGATGCTTTCCACTTTTCTCAGAGAGGTAATAGGTGTCTTTTTATTTCATTCATCCTTGGTGGCATGGTTAACATACAATCTCACTATTTAGTGAGAGGAAGTAGAACATTTTGAACAGGTCTGTACTAGGAAAATCATTCTGTTAAACAACGTAATCTGAAGCTAAATGAACCTACCACAGTGGGAGGAAGCTGGTAAATGGGGATTTCCAACAGCTATTACTCAGGTTCCACATAGTTCTATGGCAGAATTTTCATTTGAAAATGAAATTTTCCATCTTTGAATTATTCTTCTCTATGTAAAGCTAAAAATGAAAGATGCAAATTATTGGCCTCATTCAGACTAGCCATTACTTTTCTGCTTTCTCAATCTTGCCTTGTTTCTATAGGTACCCTGTGGAAGGTACAGTAGGACATAGCAGTAATCAACAGAGCAGGACATCAGCACATTGTACTCTTGAGTTCTGAGAATTCTTTGAAAACCAGTTTTAAAAAGAATTGGTATGTGTTCTTACACTCAAAGAATAAGAATTAGTCTTAATTTACGACTACGTATTCCTTACCTGAAAATGTCTCTCACCTTTTAATGTAACTTGTAAATTGTTCACATCTATTTTCTTTAAGTAATTATTGAGAAAAACTTATTATATCACATTTATTGATTGATACTTATTTTTGTCTATAATCTCAGAGGGTTAATCTGGGTTCTCTGGGTCTGTTCTGTTTTCTCAACATTACACCCTAGTTGGATATCTTAGTACATAAGCCTTTAAGACTTCAGAAGCAAAGAGGCTATATAATCTAAGGACTATTTGCAGACATCTTCATAATATGAAATTCTTGTGACTAAATTAAGACATGGATTGCTATGTTATTATCCACTTATTTTTCTTTCAGAAAATATCTTATAACTTTCTACATTGTCAATCTGTTCATTCTATAGAAGGCTATATAACCGTATAGATTGGTATATTTTCTAAACTTTTATATTTTCAGTGGCTGATGATCTGTTGCTTGAGGAACTGGTAGATGACAACAAGTTGAACCTTGTAACTAATCTATATTTTATAAAAAATGTCATGAATCTGACAAGATATCAAATAAGCAATTTGACTTAAACGGTTCAGTTTTGTTGAAGAAATA
The DNA here is from genome assembly GCF_011100635.1 of Trichosurus vulpecula. Classification (NCBI taxonomy): domain Eukaryota; kingdom Metazoa; phylum Chordata; class Mammalia; order Diprotodontia; family Phalangeridae; genus Trichosurus; species Trichosurus vulpecula. The sequence continues at coordinate 137,499,098 of NC_050577.1, read as the reverse complement.
TAACCATTTGATGAAGGTTGTTTTACTTATATAGACCTTAAGCTCTTAAGTTCCTCCCTTTCTGCTGTACTTTTAGTATAGGGTCTTACTTTCCTAAAAAATAACGTGGCTATTTGATCTGGAATTCTTATGGCTGTCTTCCCAGATCTCTCTGTGCCTTTACCTTCTTGAGTCAGGAGATAAGTTGATTCTTCTTATAAAAGTTAACCTCTCTTACCTGTGCCATTGATACCATTCCTCCATTTCTCTTTGTTGTCCTGGTCATTGCTTCATTCTCCTGCATCTTTATTCTCTCTTCCCTCTAGTCATTTCCTGTGAACTCTAAACTCTCTGAGAGATCTGTGTCCTAAAAATGTTTCCTTGACCTATCTGTTCCTTTCAATTTTCATCTAATATTTCTCTTCTTCTTCACTGCTGAATTTCAAGACAGAAAAGTTTGATTGCTGCCCTTTCTCTCTCTACTAACTCATCTTTAACCACTTGTGCTTTACCTTCTGTCTCCATTTTATGAAATAAGGGTTCTCTCCTCATCAAATCTACTAACGTTTTTTTAAAGTCTTCATACTACTTGACCTCTTCGTAACATTTTGTTCTTTCAGTCATTCCCTTTCTTGATACTCTCTTTTCTCTGGTGTTTTGAGACACTGCATTTTAATCATTATTCCAACACTGGATATTCCCTCCCTCTTCTTTCTTATATCCTCATCCTCTTCTCATTCCCTAATTATATGTGTTACCTGAAACTCTACCCTTGTCCCTCCTCTCTTCTCTGTTTTCTATCTCTCTGTTCTCTTCCCTTGAGAATCTCATCAGCTTTGTTGGCTTCAATTGTCATCTCTCTGTGGATAAAAGCTATACATAAGAGTATGTCTCCAGCACTGTCCTTCCAATTTCTTTATTAGAATTTCCACCTAGATGTCTCACTGGTAGCATCTCAAACCCAACACATTTTATGCTGAACTCCTTACCCATTTTCAAAAATCTTCCCCTGCTCTTCCTTCTCTAATTCTGTGGAGGTTACCATTATCCCTGTCATTCTGGCTTGAAACCTCAGAATAATCTTATTCTTCCCTTTCCTTCCCCGTCTTATATACAAGCAGTTGCCAATGGTTATTTATCCTAGCTTCTGAATTATCTTTCTCATTTCTTTCCTCCTTTTCTCTTTTCCTGTAGTCATTTTAGTTGAGGCTCTAATGAAATCTTAATTTGATTTTTGCATAGGACTCCTGACTGTGGCTTCCAATTTCTCCACTCTCCAAACTTTCTTTCTTACCATGTACTCTTTCTAATGAAATATTTTTATTACATTCCTTCTCTCCTCAAAAGCCTTTAGTGATTCTCCATTGCTGCATTGTTTATTAAAGTGTCAACCCCTTTATCCTGTCATTGAATGTTGTCAGCAATCTTATTAGGAGTTACATATCATGTTTTATCTCATGCTGTAGTTCTAATTAAATTGAATTACTCGCTATTTTCATTTTGACCTCTCTTGTTTCCATGACATTACTCACAAAATGCTCCATCCCCTCTTGTAATCACTCCTCACTCTTCTGTGTACTGGAATTCTTTTCTTCCTGCAAGGTGCCACCTCCTTCATGAATGCTCCCATAATTTCCCTCAGCTGGTTAAGATTTATCAGAAAAGTTTGGATCTCAATTTTGTACTTATATTCAGTCTTGTATTATAGCTATTTCTGTTATGTTTCAACCACCCATTCCACTCACCTCCGGGAGTGTAAGCTTTGAGGGCAGGGATTGTCTTATTTAAACATTGTCCTTTGACCTTTGCTTGGTACCTTACCAGTGGTTGGTCCCAAATATGTTTGTTGAATTGTTGTGGAACTTCAGATGAATTGTTTAAAGTAAGGGTAATATAGTTATGCCCCACTTTAAGAGGTTCTTATTTTTAATGGGCTTTTAAAACTGGGAAAATAGGAGGTGGATATTTACATTACAAAAGAATTGTTCCCTTTTCAGAAAAAAAAATTCATTGCAAGGATTCTTTAAATAGAAAGTTCTCCTACAACATTTAAAATATGCTTAAATTTACTCCAAAAGAAAAACCTCCCAAATCATCACATTCAGGCAGAACTTTTCAGCGATATAGGTTTTTTTTTTTGCACACAAAATTAGGCACTTCAATTTAAAAAAAGGAAATAAAATTTTAGTCTCTTTTCATAATTCTATATTACAAATCTATAGTGTTATGTTCTGAATTCCATATTCTCTTCTTTTCTTCTCTCTGCCAGTTTTACATCCTGGCTTGCTATTGTCATTTGATCCTCTCATCACTACTCTTTTTGGTCCAAGTTCCATCATTCTTCCAAGAATAGATGTGGGTTTCCCCCCACCCTGCTCCCTCCATCATTCTGAACCCTGAAAATAGCACACAATCCTTACCTGTAGAGTTTTACTACTCAGCAATAAAAGGAAACATAAGGTGGTTTGAAGCTTATATAGCCTAAGCAGTCAACATGCAATCAATATATTGGGTTTTCTAAAACTCTTATTTTCCAGAACTTTCAAAAAGTTTGAAGCTCTTAAAGGGTAAAACTACACTAAGATTTTTGGGGTATCCTGTGTAAATACAAGACTACAATAGGCTTAATTCTACCTTTTTACCTTATTAAACCTCTTTTACCAGATTGCCCCTACCTCCATTCAACTGGTCAAGTCTTATCTTTTTCTTTTTTTTAATGTATTTTATTTATTTCTTAAATATTTCTCAATTGCATGTATTTTTTCAAACATTCTTTTTTTTTTAATTTTTGAGTTCCAAATTCTCTTCATCCCTTCCCTCCCCCACCCCCTGAGAAGGCAAGCAATATGATATCAATTATGTTATATTCCCATATTGGCCATGTTGAGAAAGTAAACATTCACACACACACACACACACACAGAGCCCAATAAGGCAAGTTTAAAAAAAGTATGCTTCAGTCTACACTCAGTTCATCACTTTTCTCTCTGGAGGTAGATAGCATTTTTCTTCCTGGGTCCTTTGGAATTGTATTCTATTTTTTTTTTATCCCTGGGGCTTAGCACAGTGCCCAACACATAGTAAGAGTTTAATCAACGTTTGTTGGTTGCCTGCCAGGCACTTTGCTTGGTCTTTGGGATACAAACACAAAAATAAAAGCAATTCCTGCGCTCTAAGACATTACGGTGTATTGGGGAGATGTTGTTCATCCTTTGTTTTTGAAGAAGACCAATGACATCAGGACCGTGATGTCTAGACTTGCAAGTGAATTGGATTTAAGTGAAGTGGGGCTGTGCAAAATCATCAGTCTCACTCTCTTCTCTGGAGTCACAAGAGTCCATAGCATGTAGATAGATAGATGGATGGATAGATAGATAGTTAGAGAGACAGACATATAGATACTAAGTAGAAGACAGTTTTAAGGTGAAGGCACTAAAAGTTTAGGAGGACTCAGCAAAGGCTTCATGGTGAAGGTGGTATTTGAGCTGAGCCTTGAAGTATACTAAGAATAATAAGAAATGGTTGTAAGGAAGAGAGTTTGTTCCAGGCATGAAAGACAGTCAATTAAAAGGCACCATAGAGGGAGATGGAGTGCCATGTACGAGGGACAGAAGGAAAGCCAATTTGGTTGGAATTCTGTATGAGTTGATGGTAGTAGTATGCAATTAACCTGGAAAGGTTGATTTACATCTGTTTGTGAGGGCTTTTAAATGCCAAATAGAGGAGCTTATATTTAATTCTGGAAGTATTAGGGAGCTGTTGTTTAATAGGGAGGGGAGTGGCCTGGTCAAACCAGTGCTTTATGAAGGTCATTTTGGCATTTGTGTGAAGAATGGATTGGGGAAGTGAGAGACAAGCCAAGAAGATCAATTCCTCATTGTATTTTAACATTTTTTATAGCAGTTCAACATTTGAACTGTCCACCAATAAAAAGAAATATTTAAAAATTCTCAAGGATACAAATCTTTAAAAAGATAGGCTCCCAGACAGATCTTGATGACTATTAACATGAAAAATAGGATGGGGTGTTAAATCCCCAGAAAAAATCGTCGTTTTTGTTTTCATAATGTTAAAGAAAGTGAATGTTTTAAAGCCATTGACAAGAAAATCCGAGGGGCAGTATCCAAATGAAATTGCCAGCTACTTTTAGGAAGATCTTTTAATCACCTTTCCATCCCCTTGCTTCTTCAGAAGCCACATTATCTTGATTCTCTAACAACTCCTTTTTCCTCATTCCTCAGGTGGGTCTTCTCCAAAGTTCAGTGTTTGGTTTTTCTCTCTTTTCTCCAAACTCACTTTTGGCAAGATAATTTATTCCTCCAGCTTAAAATACCATCTTAACAGAGATGACTTCCAAATTTTCTTCTCTAGCCGTATCATCACTACCCAGCACCCAATCCTCACCTTCCAACTTCCAAGAAGTCATATCTCCTTGTGTGGCCTGCCAGCATCTCTAACTTAACCAGTCCGAAAAAGAACAAAATTATCTCCCTGTCTCTGCAAACCTGTGCTTCCTTTTTACTTTTTTATTTTTAGTCACCGGCTCCATCATTCATCTAGTGTCCCGCATTTGAAACTGTGTAATTGCCTTTGAATCTTTACTTTGTGTTTTCTTTCATAACCTATTGGTTCCTAGTTTTTATTAATTTCATCCCAGCAGTATTGTAGTGTCTTCCTTTCCTCCTCCCAGCATTGTCAATTGTCACCACCTTAATATGGGTTTGTATTCTCACATTTTCCACTCTTGTGCATTTTTCATATTGGCATCATCCTTATGTATAGTTCTAATCCTGTCATTTCCCCTTCCCCAAAACCTCTAGTGGTCTTTTTTTGCCTCAAAGATCAAACTCTTTTGTCTAACATTTGTTTTCTTCACAATCTCATGATACCCTCCTTTCCTAACCTTATCTGTCTGTCTGGCAAGAGTAGTTATTGTTATGCTTTTCTGTTTTTATCCTCAGCACTTTGCTTTGTATATAGTAGGCATTTAATAAACTCTTCTTTCCTTCCTTTCTCTATTCCTCCCTTCCTCCCTCTATTCCTCCCTTCGTCCCTTCTTTCCTTCCCTCTTCCCTTCCTTTCCTCCTCCCTCCTTCCATCCTTTTTCATCTTTAAGTGTTCTGAACTCTAGCCAAGCTGGTTAACTAGCCACCTAACTAGCTAATTGTATGGATTCTGTCCTTAGTCTGGTGTCATTGTTCCTGATTGTTCCCTGTGGCTGTAATACCTTCCCTCTTCATTTCCCTCATAAATTCTCAACCTGCCTTTAGAGCCCAGTTCGTATACAGCCTGGTCTAGGATGCCATTCCTTGTCCCCCAAGCTGCGATGTTCTTTTCTTTTTTCCAGATGTCACATGTCACTTTCCTGATGCATTAATCAAATATTATTTTGTTATAATAACATAGTTTTTTATGTGTGTCATGTCGTCCAAGTGGGCTGACTAGACCATGAGCCTCCCAAGGGCATGAGACATGGCATATCTAAATTTTATCTAGGGCCTGGTATTAAACTCTTCCAGGAATAGAGGCTTATGTGTTGAATTGTATTCATCTCTTAGTTCAGATTGAAAGTATTAAAAAAACTTCTTAAAAGGATAGACCATAGGCTAATAATAATACTTGCAAGCATTGAATTATTGGAAATTTCTTTGTGGAGGATACTGTAGTAGTATAGGTCATTCAGTTGTGGGCTATTAGAAAGAAATGGATGAAGTATATGGCCCAGTACCTAAAATTACTGCGGCAGGTAGGTGGAGCTGTGGGCAGAACCTGGGCCTGGAGTCAGAAAGACCTGAGTTTAAATCCACCTTAGATGCTTACTAGCTGTCTGACTCTGCGACCCTGGGCAAGTTACTTAACCCTGTTTGCCTCAGTGTTTCTATCTATACAATCAGCTGGAGAAGGAAATGGTAAACCATTCCAGTATCTTTGTCAAGAAACGGAGTTAAGAAGAGTTGAACATGACTGAAACAACTCAACAACAAACATGTGATTATTGTCATAGGGTCATTTAGCAAGAATCTCATGCCAAAGTCAGATTAACCCCTTCTACTGAAAGAATAACTACTCTGCATGAGGTGTCATATAACCATCGTTGGTAACCATTTCTGAAAAAGAACATTTACTGAATATCGGTAAGCATCCTTTAATAAGACAATATAAACAAGTCGTTATAAATTGAACAATAATTAACCATCCACAAATAGCTCCTTCTCTTTCTTTGCTAGGTAATTATAGGTAATTGCTAGTCTTTGGGATAATTCCTAGGAAAGAAGGGAAAGATTTTATATTTATAGATGAAGATCATCCTTCAAATGCACTTGTTTGAAACCACATGTCATTCTTCTCTGAATAGAATTCCTCACTCCATTAGATTTCTCTGCCTCCATTAAACCAAAGTGGCCTTTGTGTATAGTCTACAAGGCTAACCACAATGCTGTGAATACTTGTAAGCAAACAAGATACATTCATTAGATGAATAGGTAAAATAACTGGAAAATGGGAAGATTCAACTCGGGTGGTTTAAATTCCATAATTTATTCTTTCCCAGGTGGCATAGTAGCTAGAGAGCTGGCTCTGGAGTCAGGAAGACCTGATTCCAGTGTGTCCTCAGACATTTGCTAACTGTGTGGCCCTGGGCAAGTCACTTAACCTCTGTCCATCTCCCATTCCTCATCTGCAAAATGGGGTTCATGACCTCTGAGGGTTGTTGTGAGAATCAAATGAGATATTTGTAAAGTACTTAGCATAGTGCCAGGCACATAGTAGGTGTTTAATAAATGCTTATTCTCCTCCCCAGGTCTTCCATTCATTTGGGAGAGTAGTGTGGTATAATGGAAGGAGTGCCTTCTTTGGGATTAGATTCTCGGGGCTCAAATCCTAGCTTTTCCTTTCCTGTCTGTGTAATCTTAAGCTAATCACTTTACCTCGCTGAGCTTCCTCATCTGTAAAATAAGGATATTGATTGAAATGATCTCTTACTTTTCCTTCCATATCAGGTCTGTGATTCCGTAACTAATATATCGTCTTATCCGAGCCACTTTAATTATCTGTATGTATTTCTGAATTTTTAAAAAATGGTGACAACAGTAATCCAAAGGATAATTGTTGACACCTTGAGCCTTTTTAAGTTAACACACATGTGAGGGTCTAGAGAGTTTCTTAATACTAATAATATATTAATTTTTACCTGAGACCATATTTCAGTGTCTTTCTTCTTCATTTTACAATTGTGGGATTGTTTTTTGTGCTTGCGATTGATTATACAGCTTCATTAAAAAATCTCAAAAACATTTCATAATCTTTCAATGAGTATGTTGTTAATTTTTCATTGCTCTTAAATCATTGCAGTTGGAACCTCAGTCACTCTCTCTTTCCTCCCGCCAGAAGGACATGCTCATCATTTCTACCACATGCTTGATATCCACCAGTTCATAGGCATTAGGAGTTACCTCATATCGGTCTGGCTCATAGCAACACAAAATGTACAGTAATGCCTCTGGGCCATCTGAAAATAATATTTCTAACGCAGTGGGAGTGAAGCTATAGGACCGTATAGCATTCACTTGTCAGGAAGGCTGCATTTAGTACTCTTGCCCATAATAAGCAGATAGGTGATCTACGTGGGCAACAAGATAGAATAAAAACAAATAAAAACTAACCTAATTAGAACATAATTTCCAAATGGTGTCAAGCGCTGAATTTATCAGCAGGGAAAGCACAACTCTCAATACTAGTTTGGCAGAATTTCAGCATGCTTCTTATTATGTACCATTCCGGTTGCATAAATTGAACATTGTCAATCATTAGTGGTTTTATTGTTAATATACATATATGTATGCACAGCAGTGATAGTCTCACCCACATGTTTATACAGTAGTTCTGCATTGGTATATCAGCATATTAATGGCTTACTTAAGTTTCTGGATAGAATCTAGTACTGTTTTTCCCTAATCCTTAACCCTAACTCTCCTCTTTTAAATACTTGAGCAGTTAACAAAGGACTTTTTCTTTCTCCCTTATTTTGTCTATAGACATTTTAAAAAAAAACAAATAGAAGTTGAATATTTAGTATTTTTCCAAGTGTATTATGCTCCTCTCACTTATTACATCTTTTGTCACACACAGGCATGAACAAATCTATAAATGACTGGTTTTTCATAATAGAATTTGTAGTTCACCAAGTTAAAAATGTTCCATGACTCTTTAAACATGTATCATTTAAAGTTGGTATCTTACAATTTTATATCATTTGTATTTACCAATAAATCCCAGATACCATTCTTTGAACCATCCCTCATACCAAAGAGTTTTAAAAAGAGAGCAAAAAACAGTTTACAAAACTTATCAGCACATACACCAATTAAGTCTGATGTTACTTCCATGGTCTTCCACTTCTAAAAGGAAAGGAAGGAATTTCATTCTTCTGATTCTTCTTTAGGTACAAAATTGGTCATTATCATTTCAAAGCATTCTGTTTCAGTTACTTTGTTGTTCTATTTAAATTGTTTTCATTTCATATGTTACTTTCCTTGTCCTGCTTCTTTCACTTCATGTCAAATAAACCTTCCTTTGCTTCTCTGTATTAATCATATTCCTTGTTTCTCATGGTTTAGTAGTGTTCCATCACATGCATGTACAACCGATGGTTTTGCCATTCTCAAATCACTGTGAACTTACTTTGATTTTGATTCTTTGTTAATACAAAAAGTATTGCTATAAAAGATTTGATATACCTGAGAAATTTCTTTTTATTATTGATCTCCTGCTCATGCATGCCTAGAAGTGGGTCAGAGGATATCAATGTTTCAGTGTGACATCATTTAAACCATTGATCTGTTTAATGAAAAATTCTTTACCAGTTATTGAATAATAGAATGGATTGGTGTTAAATACACTGAGTAATGGAAGCAATAGCACTACTGAATATCTTTAGCAAGGTTTTTTTCAACATGTAAACTTTCAACTTTGGATTTTTTTTAATTTTAAATTCATTTATTTAACATATTTAGTTTTCAGCATTGATTTTCACAAGAGTTTGAATTACAAATTTTCTCCCTATTTCTACTTTCCCCTCCACTCCAAGATGGCGTATATTCTGGTTGCCCTGTTCCCCAGTCAGCCCTTCCTTCTGTCACCCCACTCCCCTCCCATCCCCTTTTACCTTTCTTTCTTGTAGGGCAAGATAAATTTCTATGCCCCATTGCCTGTGTATCTTATTTTCTAGTTGCATGCAAAAGCATATTTTTTTTGTTTGTTTTTAAACACCTGTTTTTAAAACTTTGAGTTCCAAATTCTCTCCCCTCTTCCCTTCCCACCCACCCTCCCTAAGAAGTCAAGCAATTCAACATAGACCACATCTGTATCATTATGTATAACCCTTCCACAATACTCATGTTGTGAAAGACTAACTATATTTTGCTCCTTCCCAACCCATCCCCCTTTATTGAATTTTCTCCCTTGACCCTGTCTCCTTTCCAAAGTGTTTGTTTTTGATTACCTCCACCCCCATCTGCCCTCCTCTCCATCATCCCCCCCTTTTTTATCTTCTTCCCTCTTCTTTCCTGTGGGGTAAGATACCCAATTGAGTATGTATGGTATTCCCTCCTCAGGCCAAATTTGATGAGAGCAAGATTCACTCATTTCCCCCCTCACCTGCCCTCTCCCCTCCTCCCACAGAACTGCTTTCTCTTGCCACCTTTATGCGAGATAATCCACCCCATTCTATCTCTCCCTATCTCCCTCTGTCAGTATGTTCCTCTCTCATCCCTTAATTTGATTTTATTTCTTTTAGATATCTTCCCTTCATCTTTGACTCACCCTGTGCCCGCTCTCTCTCTCTCTCTCTCTCTCTCTCTCTCTCTCTCTCTCTCTCTCTCTCTCTCTCTCTCTCTATATATATATATATATATATATATATATATGTATACACACACACATAAACATATACATGTATGCATATTCCCTTCAGCTACCCTAATACTGAGGTCTCATGAATCATACACGTCATCTTTCCATGTAGGAATGTAAACAAAACAGTTCACCTTTAGTAAGTCCCTTGTAATTTCTTTTTCTTGTTCTTTTTCTTGATTACCTTTTCATGCTTCTCTTGATTCTTGTATTTGAAAGTCAGATTTTCTATTCAGTTCTGGTCTTTTCACTGAGAAAGCTTGATAGTCCCCTATTTTATTGAAAATCCATATTTTGCCTTGGAGCATGATACTCAGTTTTGCTGGGTAGGTGATTCTAGGTTTTCATCCTAGCTCCATTGACCTCCGGAATATTGTATTCCAAGACCTTCAATCTCTTAATGTAGAAGCTGCCAGATGTTGGGTTATTCTGATTGGGTTTCCACAATACTCAAATTGTTTCTTTCTGGCTGCTTATAGTATTTTCTCCTTGATCTGGGAGCTCTGGAATTTGGCAACAATATTCCTAGGAGATTTCTTTTTGGGATCCATTTGAGGAGGCGATCTGTGGATTCTTTCAATTTCTATTTTGCCCTGTGCCTCTAGAATATCAGGGCAGTTCTCCTTGATAATTTCTTGAAAGATGATATCTGGGCTCTTTTTTTGATCATGGCTTTCAGGTAGTCCAATAATTTTTAAATTATCTCTCCTGGATCTATTTTCCAGGTCAGTGGTTTTTCCAATGAGATATTTCACATTGTCTTCCATTTTTTCATTCCTTTGGTTCTGTTTTATAATATCTTGATTTCTCATAAAGTCACTAGCTTCCACTTGCTCCAATCTAATTTTTAAAGTAGTATTTTCTTCAGTGGTCTTTTGGACCTCCTTTTCCATTTGGCTAATTCTGCCTTTCAAGGGATTCTTCTCCTCATTGGCTTTTTGGAGCTCTTTTGCCATTTAAGTTAGTCTATTTTTTAAGGTGTTGTTTTCTTCAGTGTATTTTTCAGTATTTTTGGGGGTCTCCTTTAGCAAGTCATTGACTTGTTTTTCATGGTTTTCTCGCATCCTTCTCATTTCTCTTCCCAATTTTTCCTCTACTTCTCTACCTTGCTTTTCCAAATCCTTTTTGAGCTCTTCCATGGCCTGGGACCAGTTCATGTTTTTCTTGGAGGCTTTTGCTGTAGGCTCTTGCACTTTGTTAACTTCTTCTGGCTGTATGTTTTGGTCTTCTTTGTCACCAAAGAAAGAATCCAAAGTCTGAGACTGAATGTGGGTGAGTTTTCGCTGCCTGGCCATATTCCCAACCAACTAACTTGACCCTTGAGTTTTTCAGTGGGGTATGACTGCTTATAGACTAAAGAGTTCTATGTTCCACGTTTGGGGGCGATGTGCCAGCTCTGCCACACCAGGACTCCTCCTTCCCCAAGAACTCCCAACTCGGACTGCGCTTAGATCTTCAGCAGGCTGTGCACTCCTGCTCTGATCCGCCACTTAATTCCTCCCACCAGGTGGGCCTGGGGCTGGAAACAACTGCAGCTGTAGCTGCACCACCTCCGCTGCCCCGGGGCTGGTGGCCGAACCAGGAACTCCTTCCACTCCCGCAGCTTTTCCCACTAACCTTCTCCGCAGTCTTTGGTGTTTGTGGGTTGAGAAGTCTCGTAACTGCCGCAGCTGACTGATTCAGGGCACTAGGGCCCGCTCCGCCCGGCTCCTGGTCTGGTTGGTCCACGCCGCTCACGCTGGGCTCTGCTACGCTCCGAGCTCCCAGCTCCCAGTTCCGTGTGGGATAGACCTCACCCAGAGACCATCCAGGCTGTCCTGGACTGGAGCCCTGCTTCCCTCTGCTGTTTTGTGGGTTCTGCAGGTCTAGAATTGGTTCAGAGCCATTTTTTATAGGTTTTTGGAGGGACTTGGCAGGGAGCTCACGCTAGTCCCTGCTTTCCAGATGCCATCTTGGCTCCACCCCCCGGATGTTTTTTTTTTTAACAGTTTATGTACAGAACTTATTCAGCTTAGCCATGTCAAAGTGTATTATTTATTTATATCTTTCTTTGTCATCGTCCCCTTCTCCATAGTGGCTGAATATTTTTTTGACCACTATTTGTTCATCACTGTTCAGTTAAGCTTTTCGAATTTTATCCTCATTTGGGGAGTTTTAACTCATTTTATTAATGGACACAAATTATTTTTCAGATAATTTCACTTATTTGTTCGTAGTTACATCTGTTGTCAAGACTTTGCATATGGTCAAATATCTTATTATTATATAGATGTAATATATATTATATAATTAATATTATTATATAATATATATTGCATTATACATTAATTATCATTCCTATGAAGTAGTTGACACTGTTGGAAGAATTGATCAAGCCAAGTGAAAGAATTCAGAAGACCTAGCCATATTTTTAGGCAGCTTGGAAGGAGCCATTGGTAAAGGAGAGATTAAAAATGAAAGAGAGGGAAAGTAGGAATAATCTAAGGAAATGGAAAAAGAAGAAACTTCAGTGTATGGCCTCTCCTTTCTTAGTAAACTAGGAAGAAAAGTTCCTTCCTAAGAAGAAGGAGGAACGGTAGCTTAGGAGACTTGATGAGAAAACAGAAAGTTTGGGACAACCACTGCAGGGCATGTAATAGTGAGTAAGTGAAGAATAAAAGTATTGCCAAGCAGAATGACAGCCTGATTGATATTTGAAATTTGAAGTGGACTTAGAATGGTTTTTTTCCACTTACTACATCAGTGTTCAACAGCATTAACGTTAGAAGTAGGTACGACAAGTGGAGCAGACAACTTAGGGTTCAGCAATGTCAAGGTATCCTGGGCTGGGCCTGACTCAGGCCAGTCTCTTGGTCCTTTGTGTTCTATAATGGAAAAAAGAGACACTCACAGACCATTCAACAGCTCTCTAGAGATATTGACTTAGAGGAAGAATATTTAACTGCTATAGGCACTGAGGAGACCTCAAGTTGATGCAGTTGAACAATGATCTCTTGATTGAGTTGCTTATTGTTTTCCGCTAGCCAAGCAGCAGAGAGTACCAGGTGCCCTTCCTGGCTATTTTACTGCTTGGGTAGTTACGTGGGAAAACAATTTTTAAGTCATTTTAAAAATGTTCAGTTTCACATTTTCACCTTTCCTCTCCTTCTCCCTCTCTGAGATGGTAAGAAATCTGATATAGGTGGTAGTGTGCAGTCATGTAAAACATATCTCCATATTAGTCATTTTGTGGAAGAAAAATCAAAAGAAAGATAGATAAAGATAGTATGCTTCATTCTGTATTCAGATGTCATCAGTTCTTTCTCTGGAGGTGGATAGCATTTTTCATTGTGAGTCTCAGTACCTTTTAAGGAAATAATAGTCCAACTTGCATGGGGTCAGGAGTTAGGATACTACTCCTACTCCAAAAGGTGAATGGAAGTTTGAAGGTAAAGTATAGAGTTTAATTAGTCTTTGGGTCAGTTTTATGAAGGGGGGAAATTTAGGTCAGTGGTGAAAGGCTGGGGGAACATGGAGGGGGCAGAGTGTTAGAAATCACAATAAGAAGGAAATATAAGTTTAGGAGGAATTAAAACAAAGGGGGAGATAAATTATAGGAAGTTTTTGTTCTGAGGCAGGAGTTTCAGAGATCAGAATGATGGAGCTAGTATTGTTTGAGTGATGGTGAAATCCCTGTGGATAAATGAAGTGAAAGTTATCAGCCTTGGGAGTTTAAGAGACACATGCACCAGGAGGTTAGTGTTGAGAGCATATGAACATAAACATTGAGATCCTTCAGTATGAGGGTGGGAAATAGAGTGGAGAGGAAGACAAAGGAGGACAATGATTTGGAGACTTGTAAATGACTTTGAAAAAGATCTGAACCTGGTGATATATGGACTGAATCTCAAAGGATGGGGGGAGGGTAAGGGTAATTGTTGAATGATAGTATCAAAAGGATGATATGGAAGTGGAAGTGAAGATTGAAGAGAATATCTATTTCATCTTTCCTAGTCTGTATGGGTGAATGAGAAAATGAGCACTAAGTACGGGATAGGCTAGCTGGGAGAGCAGTGTCTCTTGCAAGGAGGCATTTTCCTTCAGTGCACAAATATGAAAAGTGTGAGAAGACGTGGCCTAAGATGAAGCAAAATCTTAACAATAAAATGAACAGGTTTTCCAGAGGATACAGTACAAGAAGAAGAAAGAGAACAGGGAAAGTGGAAGGATAGGGCTGATAGAGTCAGAAAGAGGGTTTTTTCTTAGATATCTGAATTATTATTCTGTTTGAACCATCATTCCAGCTTGTCAAGACTCTTGAGATACTGACCCTGTAATCCAGTTTGTATTACTCATCAGTTTCTGCTTTGTAATGGCTTGTTTCATTGTTCCATCTATTTTAATCTTCCTCATAGCTTTGAAAGTCATTTGTTGACCTTATCATATTTTGCCTGCCTTAGTCCTTTATGAGCTGTAGCTATCTGACTCAGTTTCTACAAGTCTTTACCACTTCCTTTTTAGGTTGATCCTTTGTTACCTGCTTTTGCTCTTCTATATATCTTTTAAGAAACAACAGGTTAGTTGATGAGTTCTTTGCACACTGACCCCAGTCTTTTTCAACTACTCCCCTTCATCGGAATAAATTGTCATTATTAGACATGCATTCTACAAAGCTTATTTTCTCTCTTTTCTGTAGAATTTAAATTGGTTTTATTTATAAGGAGAATACCCCTTCCTTCTTTGGTTTTTAGTTTGGGAAAATGGGGATCCAGACCTTTGATTTCATTGGCGTAGATAATTCCAGGCATAGAACCCTGTGCATTAACATAGATTAATACATTGACTGGAGCTTATATCTTTAGAGTGTTTCCAGTGGACACTGAGGCTGTGTTGCCTGGGGATACTGTTTGACCATGGTCAGACAGCTAACATTGATCAAAGGCAGGACTCAAATGCAGATCTTCTTGTCACCAAAGCCAGAACTCTCTCCATTAGTCTATCCATAGCACTTATCAGCTCTCTCTTATTCAGATAAGCATCTATGGATATGCAAATTTTCAGTTATGATTTTAATTCTGGGGTTTGCTTATTTACATTATTTACTTATTTGCATTAACCCTTAACTCTTATAGTTTCTTATTGTGTTTCACATAACTGTAGAAATGCATTAAATGTTGTCGACTCATTAATACATGGGTAGCATGAATAGTGAATGTGCATTTATATAGTGCCTATTATATGCCAGGCACTCCACTAAACTAAACGACATTTTGTCTCATTTGATCCTCACAATGACTCTTTGACATAGATGATGTTATTATCCCCATTTTACTATTAAGGGACCTGAGGAAAATAGAGGTTAAGTGACTTACCTGGAGTCACATAGCTAGTATGTGTCAGAAGGCAGATTTGCTACTCAGGTCATCATGACTCCAGATCCACTGCTGTATCCACTGTCACACTTAGCTGCTATAGGATGGTAGAGAGCCGGGAATGGTAATGCTAAGGTTCAAGTTTCATCCCTTCATCAAAAGCTCCAAATAGGACTTTAGTCCATGGGGTACTGCTTATCCTTATTTTTTTTTTTACAGCTTTGAACTTCACTCTCCTAAAATGTAGGATTCTGCACATCTTTGTTTTTTTTCTATTATATATTTTGAGATAGAAGAAACATCTTCCCAACATTTCCATTATTTCTTCCTTAGCAACTAGTTCTCTTATGTTGATCAGAATTCTGTTCAGAATAGCAGATTTCTTTGTTATTTCCTTCACCTTTTGCAAGAAGGATATTGTTATTAAAGTAATTATCAACTGCTTTGCTTTTGGAAGAAAAAGTTCAGATTTCCAGCAGAAATGGTTGAAGTCTCTTATCACTACTATGTAGAGTTATAACTGGCAAAGGCAGGTGACCCTTAGGTGCTCCCTGATGGTGGTGGGTTGTGGAGGGTGTTCCTTCCCTGTACAGACTGGTGTCATTCATGTAAGATTGTGTAAGATCTTCCACTGTGGTTTCTCGTCTTCTTTATCTCCTACCATTGCTGGATTCCCACTTTTGGTGCCACCTGTGGATTGACATCTTCTTTAGAGTTTATGAAGTTGCTTCCTCCTAAGGTGAACTGCTCCATCACATGCTGTCATAATGCTTCAAATAATCAGAGTTCTTCTGTGTCACAGTCTTCTATTCTCTTATCATCTAACACAATTTAGGATTATTTTTGCCTCTTCAGTGATTTTTCTTTTTCCTCTCACTTTCTCTTCTTTCTGTCTGTCTGTCTCTCTCTCTCTCTCTCTCTCTCTCTCTCTCTCTCTCTCTCTCTCTCTTTCTCTCTCTCTCTCTCTCTCTCTCTCTCTCTCTCTCTCTCTGTCTCTCTCTCTCTTCCCCATCTTGTGTTCTGTCAGAGGACTTCATTTTTGACCTGATCACTTGGAGATGAGATATATTTCTTCAGTGCTTTCAGTTTTTTTCTCTAGGACAGAGACTGGCCTGAACAAAACCATAGTGTAATCTGTAATCCCTGTAAAATTCATTTTATTCCTCCACTCGCTGGAAATGAGATTCCTGTTAATCCTTATTGCTAGTTCTTATGGCTAACTCGTGACAAAACTGTGTGTTTATAACAATTTGCAGTTATATGCTAGGGACTCTGGAATGAGGTTTATTTATTTATAGCTGGCTGACTTGTCATTTCTTTAAGGTGAAGCTAGTTTTTTCCACTGATGTTGATCAGCATCTAGTAACTAACTTCACACCAAAGCCCCAGTGCATACAGAAGCTGCCCATCGAAACTCCCTGTTAAATGTGTTAAGCAGCAGAATCAGCCTTGTAGTATTCTTCCTACTTCTTCTGTATTTTCATACACTTCACTTGGTATTTGCTTCAGCTTTTGTAGATTTTTGGAGTGACAATTGAAGCCTTGAGAATGGGTAGGATCACAAAGGGAAAAATGTAGAGAAAAAGAAAAGAGGGCCTAGACAAAAAACCTTGAAGAACATGCTTGTTTATGGGACTAGAAGATTATGAGACACTAGCCAAGAAGATGGAGGGAACAGCCTTTTAGACTGAAAGTGGTTGTTGTCCAGTCATTTTCAGTCATGTCTAATTCTGTGACCCCATTTGGAGTTTTTTTTTTTTTTTGGCAAAAGATACTGGAATGGTTTGCCATTTCCTTCTCCAGCTCATTTCACAGGTGATAAAACTGAGTCAAACAGTTGCCCAGGATCACACAGATAGTAAATATCAGAGGCTAGTTTTGATTTCAGGTGTTCCTGACTCCAGACTGGGTGCTCTAGCTACTATTCCACCTGCCACCTAGCTGCCTGAGATCAAAGGACTGTTCTGTATATATTTCCACTTGTCACAGGGAAATTTTTTGTCCAGTTCAGGTGAATAGCTTAAAAAAGTTATGTATATTGTAATTATTTTAAATGGAATATCTCCTTTCATTTCAATTTGTTTTTTGTTGCAAATGTACCAAAATGCTGATGATGATGAAGTTAGCGTTTCTAGTAATGTAAAAAAAATAGTGGATATGATGGAAGCATCTTTGGTTTACACCTGAATTTACTGGGAATTTTTCTTAGTGTTTCACCAGTGTAATGTTAGCATTTGCTTTTAGATATATATTTTTCATCATAATGAAATAATATCCATGCATGTCTATGTTTCTTGGAGTATAATTTTACTATCAATTAAAGGAACTGAGCATACTTATCTTGAAGAAGAGAAGACTCAGGGCACACCATAGCTGTCTTTGAGGATTTGATGGGAAGGGATAGATTAACATCTTCAGTATATGGAGGAGGGATTAGACAAAACTGGGAATAATGGAGTGGAAATTGAAAGGAACAAATGTAAGTTAAAACTTTCCAATAATTAATGCTGTCAGAAAGTACAGTGGGTCCTCTAGAGAGGTGGTGCATTCTCCTTCCTTAAAGGGTTTCCAGCAAAGGATGAATGACCATTTGTCAAGAATATTACATAGCCCTCCCTCACTTAAATCCAATTCACTTGCAAGTCGTGAAATTACCTTCTTAATGTCATGGTCCTCCTCAAGAACAAAAGACAAACAACAGCAATAATGGGGGATTATTTCATGTGTCAATTAGACTAGTTAGCCTCTTGGGGCCCCTTCTAACTTTAAGTTTTGTGATTATGTGATTCTTAGGTTTCTTGACATAAATGAGTGCTATTTTATTTGAAGTTTTTTTTTTTCTGGGTGTGTTGATAAAAATGTGATTTTGTTGTTTATGGGCTTATTTCCCTATTATTAGTATTATTTTCCTGATGTTGAACCATCCTTACAGCTTTGATATAAAACTAGTTTAAAATGTTTTCTATGTATTTGCTATAAGCTCTGCTAAAATTTTATTGAAAATTTTGCATTATTATTAAAAATAGTTGCTTGTAGATTGCTTCCTCTAAACTTATTTGAGGTTTAGGTATTAGAACCATATTTGTTTTGTGAAATGAGTTGGATAAGAGTGTATTATTTCTATGAAAACAATTTTTATAAAGTAGGTGGTAACTATTTTTTAAAAATTTGATAGAATTCACTTATAAATTGGTCCTTCTTTATTTTCATTGTTCTTCTCTCTCTTTTATCCATCCTTTTCTCATCAAAAATAAGAGTTTAGGACAGACCGTTTCCTTACCCTCTTTTTCCACTCTTCGCCTACTGCCGAGCTTTTCTGGCCTCACAATCTCTTAATTTGAGTAAAAATTCAGAATTATTGTTAATTACATGTTTAAAGTTCATTATAATTAGCTTTAATTTTAGGTAAAATTTATTAAGCAATAAAGTTAAATTTTTATATATAGTACTTTGAGGTCTTTTGTACAATAAACACATGCTTATTTATAGTACTTGGAGTATAGTTTTATTGTTTAAAATTATTGTATACATTTTTCAGTTTTTTATTTTATTGTTTTTTAACCAATTTATACACAAATTCATATTTATACATATACACATATATGCATATATAGTCATGATGAGCCCTCAGGCTGAATGTATTCTTCAAGCGCAACATTCCCCAATGCACCAGCATGTGGGCACTCACCATGTATAGAGCAGCCCAGGCATGGTTTTCATATGCTTTTCTGTCTCTCTGATTTGCATTAGTTTATAAAATCTGGTTTTTTTTACTCTTTTATTCTATATAAAGACATTTCATTTTAGGAGATTTAACTTCGAACTCTGCAGTTACTTTTGGATTTGGGTCATTATAAATAGAACCTTTATGATTTTTCTAAGAAATGCCAGATCCCATGAATATGTCATTTCATTCTTGCTTGTGTACTTGAACTACTAATTAGGTCTAAAATAATGAAAAGTATTGAGTCAAATTGAATATATGTCTTCAGTTCTAATGAGTTACTGATTTTGTTTATAAATCTTTCAAGAATTTTTAAATTTTTTTTTTTTAGTTTTTGTTTCTTGTAAACCCTGAGTCTCACAGGTACTAATAGATCATTATTGTTAATGATTTTTATTTCACCCCTTTTTCATTGATTTTTGCATTCCAGTGTTATAAGATCATAGATTTGGAGCTAGAGTAAAAATAGAGATCAATAGAGATCATCTAGTGTGAACTTTGGTTTTATAGATGAGGAAACTGAGGTCAAGGGAGATTAAATTGTTTACCATATAATGAATGACAAAGCCTAGATTTGGATCTAGTTGTCTGAATCAAGACCTAGCTCTCTTATCTCTAAAGTACTGGTATCTCATAACTAAATGAAAAACTTTAAAAAGACTTCATATTATTGATATTTAGGAATGGTACTACTTCCAAGATTCGTGAAACCCCAAGACATAAGTTACTTATGGAAGAGGTCTCTATTTGAGAAGAATTTCTGGGAAAGTAGGAAGCAGTACAGCAGACATTAGGGTTAGATTACCACAATATGCTCAAAATAGATATGTTACCTGAATAATAAAGTTACACCATAAAACAGAAAAAATTGGAAGAGAACTACATCAGGTACCTTTCACAGATATGGCTAGAGAGTGTATTCTTAACCAAACAAGGGATAGAGATAATTACAGAAAGATAAACTATATAATTTTGATTACATGAAATTGGAAAGATTTTCATGGACAAAATTAACACAGCTAGGAAAAAGGGAGATAGTCATTTTTTGGGAAAAAAATCCTTATCACTTACCTCTCATAAAATCCTGATATTCCAACTAACAGAAATGCCTAAAACTAGAAGTTACTACCCAGTAGAAAAATGGTTAAAAGATTTGAGTACAGTTCTCAGAAAAACTGTGAAGTATTAGCAATTCCACTCCAAATTAGTAATAAGATAAATGCTAATAAAATAACTGAGGTTTCACCTCACATGCAACAAATAGACTCATGATAATAAAATGGGGAAATAATCAATGTTGGGAAAACTGTAGAAAGGCGAGCACTCTAGTGCACTATTAGGGGGAAGAGGTTGTGATTTGGTCCAACCATTTCAGAAAGCAATTTGGAATTATGTAAAGAAAGTTACTAAAATTTCCTTACCTTTTGACCTAGAGATTCGTTTGGTAGGCACAAATCTAAAGGAGGCCAATCATAAAATGAAAGACTCATACACTTAAAAATATTCATAGTAGCAGCACTTTTTCTGTTAGTAATGAACTAGAAACTGAGTACATGCTCACTGATTCAGGAATGACTAAATAAATTATAATACACAAATGTGATGGAATGAAAGAATGACTATGACAATTACAGAAAAGCATGGGAAGATTTTTATGAACTGATGCATTGTGAAGCAAGAAGAATCATTGAGTAAATAAATATACTCAAAGGATGTAACAGTGTGAATGAAAAGAACTGCAGCAGCCACAAAATAATTAAAAATGAATTCTATGAGATTATAATTGCCAAGCTTGGTTCCAAATAAGAGAGATTTGAGAAGACTTTTTTCCATATTCTTTGCAAAGATGGAAGACTTAGAGTGTGTGATACTACATATTATGTCCAACTTGGTTGATGTTTTGGTTGGTTTTGCTGAACTTTTTCTCTCTTAAAAAATTCTTTGTTCTTATTTATGGCTCTCCAAATATAGGTGATGTAATTTTAAGAAAGAGAAAAGAAAGAATGTCTTTGCCTGGAATCTCACAAATTTAAATGAAAAAAGCTTTGGTTGAAAAGGAGAAAACTTGCTACCTATATCAATTATACTAGCTACCACAGGGAGTCAATAAAATATTAAAAAATAGCAATTGACATGATGTCAATGAGAGCAAAAAATCCAAGAAAGGAGGCACAAATGTATTTATTGCTTCAGAGTTCTAACCAGAAATGGACAGAATGTGGCTACGATGGAAGATGAACTTGTCTTTGATTCCTAGGAAATTATATAATATATAATCAGTGATTTAGAGCATGTTCTTTTTCATATAGTTGTTGATTGTTTGGTTTTCTTTTCTGTTCATATCTTCTGACAATATATCTCTTGAGGAATGTCCCTTCACCTTCTAAATTTGAATGAGTTCCTTACATATCTTGGATAGGAGATCTTTATCAGATAAATTTGCTACAAAGATTTTTTTCCCCTCCAGTTATCTGTTTCCCTTCTGTTTTTTTTTACTACATTAAATTTTCTTTTGCAAAGCCTTATTAATTTTATATAATAAAAAATTTCCATTTTGTCTTGTATTATCCTCTTTATAACTTGATTAGTTGTGAACTTTTCTGTTATCCATCAATGAAATATAATTTTTTCCTTGTTCCTCTGATTCGTTTATGGTATGCTACTTAATATTAGAGTCTTGTTTTGCTTTGGAGATTAGCTTGGTGCATGATATGAAGTGTTTGTTTAAATCTGTTATTGTTAGGTCGTTTTTCAGTCATATCTGAGACATTGTGACCTCATTTGGGGTTTTCTTTGCACTGATACTAAAATGGTTCACCATTTTCTTCTCCAGCGAGGAACTGAGGCAAATGGGGTCAAGAATTTTCATGTAACCTCAAAAGACATGTACTTTCAGTCTTGCTAGTTGAAGAATCATGCAGTGTGTACACTCTTAGAATGATTGGTCAGTTAATAAGTCATCAGAAACAGGAAAAGTAAACAGCACTAATCACTGGAAAGAATGAAGCCATGTTTGAAGAATGCTTTCTGGAAGGCAGACTGTGTGCCCATCAAAAAGTTGGAAAGCAAGAAGAATAAAATTCCCATTATTAATTGAGATGTAGAGAATGTTGACCTATTCAACCTCATAAAGCCTGTGGATTCCAGAAGAATTCTAAGATATCGTACAGAAGCTTTCTTGCCTATAGCGCCTTTAGTTTTTCTTAGATGGGATGTTGTGAACCATGGTTTCTTTTGTTTTTATTTCTGCCATTGGCTGTAATACTTTACTATTTTCTAAGGTTCTCAGAGGATTAGTTCCTTTTGGTTAGAATATCCAGATGTTTAAATTCAGACCACATTTTTCAGGGGTAGGCAGCATTGTCAGTTGACTTCTTTAAGTCTATCCCTCGAGAGTTTATTGGGGCAATAAGGAATTGAAGGTGGTGGGAGTCAAAGAACTACTAGAATTGGGAAATTATTTAGATGAAATATAATATATTTAATTATTTAATTATAATATGGGTAATTTATCACAGATGATTTATTCATAATCACACAACCTTCAACTAAGTGATTTGTAATTTTGTTTCTCTTACTTAAGAGATAATTTTTGAATATGACCTTGTCTATGAGCCTTTTAATTATGAGATTGTAGAATCATGTAACCTCAGAGTTAGACAAGACATCAGAAATAATCAAGTCGAATTCATACTGAAGATGGAACCTTGCATACAGATCCTCTGACAAATGGATATATAGTTTTAGCTTGAAGACAAGCAGTTTCAGAGAACTCACAAATTCATGAGGCAGCTCATTCCATTTTGAAACAGTCCTAAATGTTGGATATGATTCGTTCTGTACAGGGTGTCCCTAAAGTCTGGACACATAGGGAAAATGCACAGGGTGCCCCTAAAGTCTGGACACATTGAAAAAATACTTTGAAATATTTGGAATATTAACAGACCTTAGCCCCCTTGACTTCTTTTTCTGGGGTATGCTAAAGGAGAAGGTGTACTCAATGAAAATCACAGATGCAACACACTTGATTGAACACGCAAAGAGTGAATGTGCTAAAATTGACAGCAGTGTGGAGTTATTGCATCAAATTCACATGAATCTTGCAAAGCACATCAACCTTTGCATCACAAATGATGGAAATCATATTGAAGCTGTTATTTGTCAGTATTCCAATTAAATAAAATGTTGTTGAAAATATCATTCATTTCATTTCTTGAAAATATGCATTTTGCCTATGTGTCCAGACTTTAGGAACACCCTGTAGAATCATGAACCCTGAAACTTTGACCTGTTGCCCCTCATTCAGCCCCCTTGGGCTCTGAAAAAACAAGGCTAATTTCTCTCTTACATGACAATAATCATGTTCTTCCTAACTCTTCTCCATTCTAATCATAATTTTTTTCTCATATCCTCATATAGAGTGTTAACACTGTCTGTTAGAGAGCTTCGAGCTTGTCATCTTCCTCAGAAACAGACATGGTGGTCTAATCAAGGCTAAGTACGGTGGAATTATAATCTTTCCATACGTTATACTTCTATTATTGAGGACTAAGTTTGCATTTGCCTATTTTTTATCCACCCCGAAAACCACATATGTGTGTGTCTGTGTGTGTGTACATGTGTGTATACATGCATACCTGTACATACAGCTCATCCTTGACTTTTGGAGTTAATATACCAAACTCAAGTGTAGGACTTGACACTTGTATCTGTTGAATTTCATCTTATTAGATTTTGCTCATCATTCTAGTCTATTGAGATCTTTTTGGATTCTCATTCTGTCATTTCTCATATTAATTATAATTTCCTCTTTATATCATGTGTAAATTTTTTAAGTATGCTATCTGTGACTTCAGTTCATTGATAAAAATACTGAACAGGACGGTAGTATGTATGTTACTGATTACTATGTTTGATATTAGTTGTTTAATCATTACTGAATACTTCTACCTGTAGCATATGATCTAGTCAATATCCCTCAATTTTGTTCACATGAATAGCATGAGAGACTTTGTCAGATGCTTCATCGAAATCCAGATATTCTGTGTCAATAGCATTGCTCTGATCCATCAGTGTAATAGCCTTGTCAAAAAAAAAAAAAGAAAAAGAAAAGGTCAGTTGTCATGATTTTTTCCTTAATGAGCTCATGCTGGCTCACAATGAGCAGGGCTTCCCTTTCTAATTGCCCGTAATTGAACTTAATTTCACCTGCCTGCAGTTTGAAGAATCCTACTCCTTATAACCCCTTTTTAAAAACTACAACATTTTCCAGTCTTCAGGTCTTTGGCATTATTCTCATTTTTTTTGTTGTGATTTTTGAAAGATTTTGGACAGGGGCTCAGCTCTCACATCTACATGTTCCTTCTGACCTCCACTCTATAGTTCATCTAAGTCTGGTGACTTGAACTCTTTGAAGGCAGGTAGGTGCTGTTTTATGTGTATGAGCTATTAACATCTTTTTACTAACCTTGAATTTAAATTTCATGTTAACTATTTTTGCTCCATATTTGCTACTTCCAGACATCATTCTTATTGAGAAAGAGCAAACAAAATAGGAAATGAATAATTCTGCCTTCTATCATTTATCTTTGTTTCATCTGCCCCAAGCAGTGATCATCTCTTATTTTTCCCTTGCTCTACTCCCGTTCATTTAGCTCCAGCCCTTTGTATATCCTTGGCATTGCATGCCTTGGCAAATGTTCTTGATACGTTTCCTACAGAATTGTGCCAACCTTTTTTATATCCATTTTCAGTTATTTAGTCTTACTTCCACTTTCTGTACTTTTAAAGTTGAAACTGTTTAATAAGCATCTTATTTCCATATTTTTATCTACAACTCTATTCCATTGCCCCATTTACAAAGTTGTTACTGTTGGAAAAATGTTGAATTTTCCGTTGTTCCTGTAACTTCCCAACACATCTCAGTGTTCGTAGGGACTGTGTGATATAGTGGAGAGAATACTTAAGTTGGGGCTGCAAATTTGATCACGACTTGTATTAGCTTTGTGAAGACAAACAAATTGCTTTAAGTTCTCTGAGTCTCATTAAATGGGGAGTATATGGCCTTTAGTTGATGATACTTAGAACTCATTTTCTGCGTATTTCTTCAGACACCTGAGTTCATAGGTATCATTGTTGCATCCCTGAGTATTGCCCCATATGAATTACTCAGCATCTATATGCTACTGTCATATTTACTATGCTTCATAATATTGGTTGTTCAGTTGTCTGTAGGGAGCTTCTCCACACTCTCTATTTTTTTTATCAGTTTTGCAAGTTCCTGGACAAATATATTCTTTTTATCCTTAATTCTGTGTATTCCATCTATGACCAAAAGCCAGTCTTTCTGTCTTCTCAAACATTGCTTCAGAGTAGTTCTTCCCTCTGAAACCACTTTAACCAACTGCTTCCTTCTCATATCCTTTTTTCTTATCCAAAGTTTCTACCTTCAGTTGATATCAGTAATCATTTGTGTTCCTTACAACCTTTGGTTTCCTTCCCAGGATAAAAAAAAATATCTTTAGATATTGTCAAAATTTATTCAGAAACTATTATTTGGCCCCTAAATGGATTTAAATGGATATAGTCTTTTCTGGGCTGGACTTGACTCAATCCCTTGGTAATTTGGGTTCGATATTGGAATGAAATAAGATGTTTGTGTTTCATTCATCTGTTAATAAAAGAAGATTTGCTTATCCTTAGCAGAAAGGTAGTCTAAGATAGGTACAGAGAATACCTTTCGTGGGTTTAGTTGATTGACGTTTACCTTATCTGAGTTGCCCATCATGGTAAACCAAGTACCAGAGAAACTGAAAATCTTCTTGGTTCTTTTGTGCTCAAATGACCAGGAAATGATTTCCACTGACTGAGGCTCTAGTCTCCTGAGCCAACCATGTCTTTAGGATAGTCTCAGTACCTCTGAAGGGAAAACCAGCCTAACTTGTGTGGGGTCAAGGGTTAGGATACTGTTCCTACCACAACTGTTAAGTTTAACAAAACTCAGGAGGCTTGCTGTCGTGCCATAGATGCACAGGCCAGGAAGATTACAAACCTCTGTGTTGTTTTTGTCAGGTTGACATATGGCTTGCCACAGCAGGGAGTTGACAACTTCTCCTTCCTGTGGCCAGTACTAAATGTCTCTTTTGTTGGGATCTCTGTGGACAGCTGAAAGCTGTTTCCTTCTCGGGTGTTCTGTTCTTCATGGCAGGAATGCTTAACCTTGTGTCCATGGGTGGATTTCAGGTGTCTTTGAACTTAGTTGGGGAAAAATACTTTTATTTTCACTCATCTCTACTAATAGATACTTGGAATTCCCTTCAATTACAGCTTTTAATAAATGCTTATTATTCCGAGAAGGGACCCTTGTAATTTTCACCAGATTGCCATGGGGTTCTATGACATACGAAAGATTAAGGATCTCTGCCCTATGATAAAAGGTTGGAATGGGTCAGTAGTCTTTTTTTTAATTATAACATTCTTATATACTTTTAAATTTTCTTACACTGCAACCACTGTCTATTTCCCCTTATTTTAACATTTCTTCTACTTTTTAAAAGGACATCTCATTCTTTCAGGGTAAGCTAGGGGACAAGGACTGTTTTCCCCAGCCTTTTTGCTTTTCCTTCTAATATGGAGTACTGTCTGCATTCTAGAATTATTTTGATGTTCATTGGCTCTAAAGGAAGAATAATCATAGCACAATTTCAGCAGGTCAGTAGAACACCCCCCCCCTTTTCTCCATACCTACTAATCCAAAGTGATCTATAGCACTTCATTTTGTGATAACATACTGCTTGTTCACCTTTGCTATACTTCTCTCCCCTATTTATTGAGGTCTTTTATGGTAGGGTTTTTCATCTTTTTTTTTTGTTCTCTGACTATTTTTCTTTGTTGGTTTGATCTCCATTGAGAAGATTCATGTTGATTCTCCAATGCCAATACACAACTGTTTTCATGAGAATTTTCTGACAATTGTTATAGCAAATCAAAAAGCTCAGGCCATATATTAATGGTTATGTTATGGAAATGCGTTTTAGAGAAATATGAAATGTCAGATGTATTTAGAGAATGGATTTTTTGAAAAGTTAATGTGATAAATAATACATTAAACTGTTAGCTTCTTGAGGATGGAGACTATTGTGGTTTTTTTCTTTGTATCCCTAGAAGTTAACATGGAGACTAGCACACAGCATGCATTTAATAAGTATTTGTTGATTGATTGATTGAACTTTGTTGTTTTTAGCATAACGATATACTTCTAGCAGATTTAGCAGATTCTATCAGATGAGAACTTACTGGTCATCATAGAAAATGTCAGGTTAAGAGACATGGCTTCTTAAGAGACTTTCTAATCTATGAGGTATATAAGCTGTTATTCTTAGGTGGCTTTCGACATTACATTTTTCAAAAATTGACATCACCAAAGACCTGCATCTCTGTGATGTGCAGTAGTGGCCATCTTGAAGTTGAAATATCTTGGCTGGAATGATTGTCTAAGAATCAACATGAAAAACGTAAGAAAGTAGAACTACTTCCTCCATAGACTTGATGCAGGTGGTAAATTCCACTTCAGGCAATGCAAGTGGAATTTTAAATGCTCCATTTTACTTCCATGCTCTTCACTGAAAATGTTAATAAATGCTGTAGTAAGCTTTAAAAATGTTGAACCAGGTGTTATTGTGTAAAAGCTCTTGTTTTAACTTTTCATGTTTGATTCATTACACTATTAAAATGGTTACCCAATATGAAACCTTAGACCATTCAGTTGACTCATAGGAAGGTACTGCAGTGACTTTGAATTCCTTTGTGTAATGGTTTGATTTTTTTTTTTTTGTTCCTTCTAAGGTAGCTATTGGTTCTCTCATTAATTTTGTGTGGGGCCGGGGGCAAAATGAAATGTGATACTCTTTACCACATTTCTTATGTCCACTAATACTTCGTGCCCTTTTATATTATGGCTAGGCTAGGCTTAGTCTCACCTCTCTTCTAAATATTTATTTGGTTTCTTCCATATTTCTGTGTTCTTCATGAGGAATAGATTGCTCTGAAAATTCTTTATTTAACAGATTAGAAAACTAGATTTTCCAGCTTTCCAGGATATTTAATTTGGAAGCATGCATGTTGCCATTTAAGGTTTCAGTGGCTGAAAGTTTGCCATTTTACTCTTTTATTATCTCTCTTTTGGTCAGATAAGATACTCCAATGTCATTATGTTTTCCTGATTTATTTTATCCATTTTCTTTGTATTTTGAAAAATTGTCTTGAGTAGAGCAAAGGAACTAACACACACACACACACACACACGCACCCCTCTCTTGAAGTTTTCTCCAGTATTCCTTGGTGGCAAGCTTTACCTATTCAGTATTAAGCTATATCTGCTTGGTCACTACTGAAATCCATTTCATGTACATCCTGCTGATTTTTCCATGCCAAAAACTGTATTTTGTACTGTTGGCTCAATGCATTTTTTATTTGTAAAAGCAAATACATTTTTCTTTAGATCTGACTTACTAAGGGCTTCATATATTTAAGAATCCATTAGGATCAAGCATTAATTCTGATTGCTGGTAAAAATATAACATTTTAGAAATTCTCTAGTAATTCCAAAATTTTAACCATTACTAAAAATAAGGAGTATTTCTTTTTTTGAGTATTAGAGTTAAGGTTGTATGTATAGTCAAGACTCAAACTTTACTGTAACTTCATGGTAAGCATGGGAGAACCTCAAAAGTGTTAGCTCTGTCTTAAGGGTTGAGGTTCAGTTCCCTTCTAGCTCAACTTTTTTGTTTCAAATCTGTCAGTCTTTGTTTATAAATTTATTTATTTAGGCTTTTATACAGAAAATAAAAAAAATCCCCTTTTGGGCCTGAAGCAAAGATCCTTAATCCCCTAACCCTTAACAGAAGAGTTACTGCGATTTGTCTCTCTTGTGGTCCCTAATGTATTTGTTTTCCTTGAGCTTTCTTTTCTTTCTTACTTTCTTCTTTTTTAAAAATAAACACTTACAAAAATATATTGCTTGGAGTTGTTATCCACCTCGAGGACCCGGGAGTTGTAAACTTTTCTTGAATACCTGTTTTCTGAGCTCCTTGTGTTTTCACTCTTATTATCAAACTTTCTAGGGTTTTTTTGTTTTTGCAGAGGTCATAAGGGACAATGCCTTTATCTTTGCTTCCTTGACTCCCCCCTCCCCCGCCTTTTTTTCTGGAATTAAAAAAAATGGATTTATACTGATTAGGTTCATAAATTTGATTACGATAAAGAATCAGAATTTTAGAACTAGAATCAACTTTGTGAAATCGTTGGTGGTCTGATTTCCTTGAAAAGAAGTACGTTGTGGTATAGTAGATGGAGAATTATGCTTAAAACCAGGAAGACCCAGGGCAAACCACTTAACTTCCCAGTGCTCAAAGCAAGTCGCTCAGATGATAAATTACAGGGAAGGTGCTAACTTGATTTGGTGGAGAAAGTTTCCTCACCTGGAGGTTTCCTATGCCAATTAAATCATAGGTCTAATCCCTGTCCCTGTGGATTAGTTCTTAAACTGAAGTCCACAGACCCCCAGGAGTTAATGGATAGATTTCACAGGTTTCATGAAATAGAATGGGAAAAACAACACTTTTATGTCAATATTATTGGTTTCTTTTGCAGTTTTATGTACTTCATGTTATACATTTCAAAATATTGTTCTGAGGAGTCCTTAGGCTTCACTAGACTGTCAAAAGGGTTTACGACTCACAAATATGTAAAGAACCTCTAATACAGATTAAAAACCTGAGGCTGAGAAAGTATTCCATTAAGAATTATTAGGATTTTTTTTTCAACAGTGTTATTGGTAGATTTGGAGATAGAAGCCAAGTCTTCTGATATATCATCTAATGGTCTTTCTGCTTCATCCCATCTCTCTCTATTCCCAAATGATGATTTTGATTCTTTTTTTTTAAATGTCTGCACATTACTGTTCATTTGTGAGGAATATTGAGATGGCTGAATTGACATAGGGATCCATGGCCAGACTTAAAATATATGCGCTTGACTTCTTGTGAATTTGTGTTTGCAATAAAAATTATTGCCACTATGTTCTTTTTGCCTGGCAGCAAGATTGTAGCTAATAGTTTTTGGCTCCACAGAAATAACAGTTACTTTGTTTCTTGAGTTAGAAGCTAAAAGATTTTCCCCCATTTTCCTCTTTCTTTTTTTTTGTTATCAGGACTTATGTTCTTTATCATTCAAAAAGTTAGAGAATGGCTTACCTTTATCCCAGATCTCCATGGTCTGGGTATTTATTGTTTGAATCTCTACAGTTAGGAAGTTACCTTTTTGCTTTGGTCTTTAGATTATTATAGTTAACTGGGAACTGAGGGAACTGCCTTAACTAATGCAGGTTGGTAAATGCTTTACGATTTAGGGAATAGTCAGAGACATCAAAAGATTAAATGGCTTTCTAATATGCATCAGAGGCAGAGCTCCAATTAATATCTTTCTGACTCTGAAACCATCTTTCCCTGTCACTTGTAGACAGTGTTGTGTAGGTAAGCAAAAGCTCTGTTAACAAAAATATTTACCAATGACGACTATTTGAAAACAATATAGTCTCTTCTCAAACATCCCTGCCTCTTTAACACTATAATGTCTTTCCCTGAAAATCTTGCCCACGTAGGCAAGTTCTTTGTCTTTCACGCTGTCTGGCTGGTTGTAGGAAATTCAAAAGAGAATGAATTGAATATTGAAGGATTAAGAAAAGCCTTTCGGAAAATTGATGAAGTCCTTGAATACTTTTGTGTAGTGAAAATCAAACCTGAAGTGAAGGATGTCATCTCATGCACTATCAAATGATTTGGTCTGAAAAATTATGGCATAAAAATTAAAAACTTGATTTTTCTAGGAATTAAGTCATAGCTGAGGTCTTAATCTAAATTGTGCTAGCTATTAAATAAATTTGCTTTCATAATTTTAAATTTTATTCCTTAAGTGAAACTCCATTCAAACACCCTCCCTCATTATTTCTTAGAATTGTTACTCCTTGTTTCAACTAGATTCACTTTAAGTAGCCTTTTTTTTTTAAAACTCATCCTAATTATTTTCAAAGAACAGGGACTTCTTGTACATGTGCAACTTTAAAAATCAAAGGGCAGTATTACATATTACATATTAGTTTGGTGTAGTTAGTAACTTCAATATCCAGTTTAGTAAACTTCAGTCCTAGATTGTTTTCTTTTGTTATTTGTTTTTCACAAATGATTTGTAATGACAACCAAAGAGTAATCATAAAATTCCCTGAAGGCTTTGGTATTATGGAAAGAGTATGGGCTTTGGAATCCTAGTACCTGGATTTGGATTCCACATCTCCTCCCTATAAGGTGGGGTAAGCCATTTCACTTTTCTTGATCTCATTTTATTCATCTGTAAAATGATGGTTTGAACTAAATCAATGGTTATTAACCTGGAAATAGATTTCAGGGTGCCTCTGATCTTGGGTGGGTAAAAAAATCACATCTTTATTTCAACATAATTGGTTTCCTTTGTGACTCCATATATGTATGGATCCAGAGACTTCATCAGACCTCCGGAGGGGTACATAGGGCAAAAAAAGTTTAAGAATGACTAGGTTGGATAATTTCTAAGGCTCATTTCAGTTCCAAGTCTTTGATACTATTACTCCCCCTAACCCTTTTTGAAAAACACTTAATTTTTAAAATTTTGAGTCCTGAATTTTCTTCCTCTCTCTACTCCTTTCCCCACTCATTGAGAAGGCAAGCAATGTGATATCAATTCCACGTATGAAATCCTGCAAAACATTTTCGTGTTAGCCATGTTACAAAAGAAAACAAACACAAAATAAGAAATAGTAAGGGGAAAAAGATGATTCAGTTTGTATTCAGAGTCCATTAGTTCTCTCTGAAGGTGGAGAGCATTTTTCATCATGGGTATGACTTTCCTTTTACCATTAGATAGCATATCACCTGGAAGAGACATCATAGACGATTCAGTTCAGCCCCTTCATTTTATCGATGAGGAAACTGAGGGCCAAGGAGCTTAGGTGAATTACCTAAGTTTACGTTGATATTAAGCATCAGAAACAGGCTTTGAATGAGGTCATCTGCTTTCAGTGATGGTACTTTTCTAGTGTGCATCAGTGTGTCTAAAGAATATCACGCTTGTGTTATTTTTATTTTCACAAAGTCTTTAAATAAGAAGGGATCCCAGGGGTCATATTGTCCAACCCCTTGTGCTAATTAATGCACAGACTTCTGACCAGTGGCCAACCACACTTTGGAACTAATTTGAAATCAAAGCTAGAGAAAGGACTTGTTTGGTAATTGAAAATGTGTCATCTATGTTCTTTTTAAATGGATAGAAAACCAAGGGCTATATGTCTACTGTATTTTATAAAAAAACAAATTGTCTTCTACATGCTAAGATTTTAAAGCTGTACCAATGGATAATGTTGTTAATTTGAATATTTTAAGATAGTATGTATAAATCTATACACCGAATAATGTAGGAAAATAAGAAAATATCTTCAAGGCAACAAAAACCTATCTTTAAGAAAAAGTAATATTTTAAAAATTAAATTACTGGTTATATAGTTTATTTGGCAGTTAATCAGGTCTGTAGCTATCTCATCTACTAATAGTTTTGATAACTATTTTCTAATTTTTCATCATTCAAAGTTCACACATCAGTGTCTTCTTTCTCCAGCTAGATAGTTAGCTCTTTGAGGTCAGGAGTTGTACCTTGTATAACTTTATCTTACCCAGAGTACACAGCACAGTTCCTTCCTTGAACAAATTAGAGACACACTAAATATCTGTTCATTTAATTGCATTCATTTCTCTAATGTAAAACATTAGAATATATGTAGAGGAAAAATTATCTTTTTAATGGAATGTGGAATAAGTAGAATTCTACCAAATAAAAGCTTATTTTTAATAGCATTACAACTAGAATTTGAATTATTCTGTATACTTAAGTTCTTTTCTGCTTTTCATATCCAATAAGATTTAGAAGGTGGCCTGTGAAGGGAAACATGTCATGTTTCCAATGGTAGGTAACCTATACCTATTTCATACCCTGCCTTAATAGCATTTCAGGCCTTTTCCTCTTTCACAAGCTTTAGGATTTGCCTTTCTACTTAATTGCCAACACCTAGAAATCCAGCTTTTTCATGTGCATGTTGGGTTATTACTTGAATATCTTTACTAGATAGACATGATTTGGCAGTTTCCCACTACTTTGGATATGCTATTAAGGCTTCCCACAACACAGAAACCATTTGTGCTAATGCTTATGTGCATTAAGTACTTTATTTTTAGCTTATTGTCAAAGTATTATCTTTCTGTGTTTCTACAGTTGTCTGTGGTCTGTGTGGTCCTTTTGTATATCCAAATATTTCAATGCAGTTCCCTTTAGACTGTGAATCTCTAGAGGCCAGGGGCCATATCTTCATTAATAATTATTACTAACTACTAGGACTACTATGACTTCAGATTTATATTTCTTTACATAATTACTGTCAGATTTCTATAGCTCATTAAGGTTTGCAAACCATTATATCACAACAATTCAGTGAAGCAAGTGAATATGATATTCCTTGTATTACACTTTAGAAAACTGAATCCAGTGCCTTGCCTTCACTCAGCCAATAAGTATCTAAGGTAGGAATTGAACCCATCTCTTCTAATACCCAGCACTCTTTCTTCTGCCAAAGCATACTTTGCGTAGGCTTATAGAATTTCCATCTAGAAAGTAACATAGCAAGTATCTAGTACAACTCCTTAATTTTTCATGTGAAGTAATTGATGCCCAGAGATAGCTTAGGTTGTAAACCAACCAAGATTGTATAGCTAATGTGTAATGCTGCAGGGTTTAGGACCCAGTCCATATTCCGGCTCCTAGTCATTTGAGAATTTCCTTCACAATGTTATATAAATACATTTATGGGCATCTAGGTGGTAGAGTGCTGGACCTGCAGTCAGGAAGACCTGAGTTCAAATTTGGCCTCAGATGCTTACTTAATTGTGTGACCCTGGGCAAGTCACTTAACCCTGTTGGCTTCAGTTTCTTATCTGTCAAATGAACGGGAGAGAGAAATGGCAAAGCATTCCATTATATTTGCTAAGAAAACCTCAAATGGGGTCACAAAGAGTCAGACATGACTGAAATGCCTGAACAACAATATATGTTTATTCATATATATATATAATGTACATATATTTGTAGGTAGTTAGTATGCACCCATATAATTATGTATATGCACGTGTCTAAATAATCATCACTGAATCCCACTGAATTGCTTTTGCCACTGTTCTGTACAGTCAGCTATATATTGCTGCAAGGGTATTAAAATACTAGAGTAAACTCTAGGTTATTTAGAAGTTTATTGACCAATTTGGGGATCATCTCTGTATTGTGATCTTCCTTTTCATAAGGACTTCCCCTTTCTTCCCAAAAAGAACAGGAAGAAAATTACTTTATTAAAATAGAATATATATATATATATATTATATAGTATTTATGTTCTATATAATATTATATAAAATCAACTTTATTTTTCTTAGAAAATACTTAATGAATTGGAAGAGAGAAACTATTGGATAAAATTAGATTTTGGATTATCTGTGGATATTTTTTTATTCATTTATGTAGATCCCCCATTATAAGCAAAAGATACATTTTTAAGGCAAATTCTGTTATGAGGTCGAATCCACCTCCAGAAGGAATTTTACCTGGAGACATCTTAAACATTTTATATTTCTTATCTGAATTCCCTAGAATATGTCTTAAGTAGAAGGGTGCATATCCTCACAGCCTTTACCAGGAAGTTAAGCAGCATCACCAGGAACATGGGACATTCATGGTGACTTATTTCAGGACCAAAATGACTCAAAAATGTTACCTTCTATTTGATTCCAGCCTTATAGAGAAAAGAAAGGAGGAAAAAACAATCACTCTTTTATTCCATTAAGAGTTCTTGACTTTAGGATTTAATGACAACCTGTTTTTTTCTTATTTATGGCCTTCTACTGTACTCTTCTGCGTATATCCTATGATATAGCTACACTGGCCTACTTGGTATTCCTCACATAGGACATTCCATGTACAGTCTTGCACTTTGTACTGGCTATCCCATATGCTTGAAATGCTCTGCCCTCTCCCCCTTCCCCTTCCCCCCTTACCTTTGACTCTTAACTTTGTTGGTCTGCCTTCAAGACTCATGTCAAATCCCAGCTTCTCTAAGAGGTCTTTGCTGGTTACTGAAGCTGGTAGTGCCTTCTGTTTTGAGATCACCTTCTATATATTCTTTATATATTATGGTATACTTAGTTACATCTTGCTCCCCCCCACCCCCATTAGAATGTGAACTCTCTGAGGATAGGAATTGATTTTTTTTAACCTTTCTTTGAATTCCCATTTGCTTCACAATTGTCTGATACATAGCAAATGTTTAATAAAAGTTTGTTGGCTGACTGACTGAACTGAACTTGGTCAGCTACAGAAAGGGGATGAGGCCTAAATTCTACAAATATTTCTTCAAACTACATACATAGAATATTTTTTTTAGTAAGTCCCTTATGATTTCTCTTTCTTGTATACCTTTTCATGCTTCTCTTGATTCTTGTGTTTGAAAGTCAAATTTTCTAGTCAGCTCTGGTCTTTTCACTGAGAAAGCTTGAAAGTCCTCTATTTTATTGAAAATCTGTATTTTGCCTTGGAGCATGATACTCAGTTTTGCTGGGTAGGTGATTCTAGGTTTTGATCCTAGCTCCATTGACCTCCAGAATATTGTATTCCAAGCCCTTCGGTCCCTTAATGTGGAAGCTGCCAGATCCTGTGTTATCCTGATTGTTTTTCCACAATACTCAAATTGTTTCTTCCTGGCTGTTTGCAGTATTTTCTCCTTGACCTGGGAGCTCTGGAATTTGACAACAATGTTCCTAGGAGTTTTCTTTTTGGGATCTATTTGAGGAGGTGATCGGTGGATTCTTTCAATTTCTCTTTTATCCTCTGACTCTAGAATATCAGGGCAGTTCTCCTTGATAATTTCTTGAAAGATGATATCTAGGCTCTTTTTTTGATCATGGCTTTCAGGTAGTCCAATAATTTTTAAATGATCTCTCCTGGATCTATTTTCTAGGTCAGTGGTTTTTCCAATGAGATATTTCACATTGTCTTCCACTTGTTCATTCCTTTGGTTCTGTTTTATAATATCTTGATTTCTCATCAAGTCACTAGCTTCCACTTGCTCCAATCTCATTTTTAAGGTAGTATTTTCTTCAGTGGTCTTTTGGACCTTCTTTTCCATTTGGCTAATTCTGCCTTTCAAGGCATTCTTCTCCTCATTGGCTTTTTGGAGCTCTTTTGCCATTTGAATTAGTCTATTTTTTAAAGTGTTGTTTTCTTCAATATTTTTTTTTCATTACTTTTTTGGGTCTTCTTTAGCAAGTCATTGACTTGTTTTTCATGGTTTTCTCACACCACTCTCATTTCTCTTCCCAATTTTTCCTCTACTTCTCTAACTTGCTTTTCCAAATCCTTTTTGAGCTCTTCCATGGCCTGGGACCAGTTCATGGTTTTCTTGGAGGCTTTTGTTGTAGGCTCTTTGACTTTGTTGACTTCTTTAGGCTGTATGTTTTGGTCTTCTTTGTCACCAAAGAAAGATTCCAAAGTCTGAGACTGAATCTGTGTGCGTTTTTGCTGCCTGGCCATGTTCCCAGCCAACTTACTTGACCCTTGAGTTTTTCG
This sequence comes from Trichosurus vulpecula, assembly GCF_011100635.1. NCBI lineage: Eukaryota > Metazoa > Chordata > Mammalia > Diprotodontia > Phalangeridae > Trichosurus > Trichosurus vulpecula. The sequence continues at coordinate 137,462,390 of NC_050577.1, read as the reverse complement.
TTGGGGTATGACTGCTTGTAGAGAAAAGAGTACTTTGTTCCAAGCTTGAGGGGATGCGCTGTTGATTTCAGAGCTATTTCTATACAACCAGCTCTGCCACCCCAGCACTCCTCCTTCCTCAAGAACCACCAACCCAGACCTGACGCAAATCTTAAGCAGGCTCTGCACTCCTGCTCTGATCCACCACTTAATTCCTCCCACTACGTGGGCCTGGGGCCTGAAGTGACTGCAGCTGTAGTTCTGTAGCTGCACCTCCTCCCACTGCCCCTGGGGCAGTGGCCAAACCAGGAACTCTGTCCCCCGCAGCTTTTCCCACTAACCTTCTCTGTTGTCTTTGGTGTTTGTGGGTTAAGAAGTCTGGTAACTGCCACAGCTCACTGATTCAGGGCGCTAGGGCCTGTTCCAGCCTGCTGTTGGTCTGGTTGGTCCTGCCGCTGCCCATGCTGAGCTCCACTCCCCTCTGCACTGTGCGCGATAGACTTCATCCAGCGACCATCCAGGCTGTCCTGGGCTCAATCCCTGCTTCCTTCTGCTATTTTGTGGGTTCTGCAGTTCTAGAATTTTTTCAGAGCCATTTTTTATAGTTTTTTGGAGGGACCTGGCGGGAAGCTCACACAAGTCCCTGCTTTTCAGCTGCCATCTTGGCTCCGCCCCTGGAAGTCCAGAGTGTTTTAATATAAACTAATTTTTCTCTGTTTAGCTAAATTCATTATCTAAAATATGTTTTCTTCATAAGCAGTACAATGTGAAACTGATGGCATTCTTAAAATCATAGAATCACAGAGTTTGAAAGGACCTCAGTAATCATTAGATACCATACCTTCTTTAGTGAGGCTTAAATCCCATCTATGACATTCTTGACCAGACGTCTGCTAGCCTCTGATAGGAGACCTCCATATTGAAGACAGCGCTTTATTCTCATTGTACTCAAGGAACTTCCATAAAAATAGGGCTTAAACTTCTCAGTGCAAGTGCTTGGTGAACTTTAAAGGTCTATGGAAGTACAATTAAAATTATTTTTATTATGGAAATATTTGAATTTAAGTTCCATCTTTGCCATTGATTAGCCATATGACATTGAGCAAGTTATTGAACTTTGCTGACCTTCATCTCCAAATTGAAGGAACTAGAGTAGATGATTTGAAGTCCCTTCTGGCCCTGTTTTTCTAATCTACAAAGCCCTCTACAGTATATTTATGTGTGTACGTACACATATATATGTCTCTATATATGTGGGTTTGTGTATAAAACATATATGTATGCCTACATATTTGTTTTGTTTTTATATTGTCAGCTCCTACAGTAGGGTCTTTCATGAAGATGTTGTTATTCAGCTGTGCCCTACTCTTTGTGACACCGTTTGGGGTTTTCTTGGCAGAGATACTGGAGTGGTTTTCCATTTCTGTTTCCTTCTCTAGTTCATTTCATAGATGAGGAACTGAGGCAAACAGGGTTAAGTTAATTGCCCAGGGACACCCAGGTAGCATCAGAAACCGCATTTGAACTCAGGAAGATGTGCACTATGGCACCACCTAGCACCTCCATATTTCATGAAGTAGGCCCTTTAAAATCCTTGCTAGAATATATTACTTTTCTCTGTGTATATCCCTGTATGTAACTGGTATATCTGATAGCAATACCATGGTGCTGTATAAGCACAATATTATTTTAGAAATCATATTTTTAAAGAGGAAGTAGCAGAGTATAGTGAAGAGAGTGCTGGATTTAGTTTCAAAGTTTGAATCCCAGCTGTAACCTTCTGTGGTTTATCTAAGAAACTTTTATTTAAGAAATTGACTTCACTGAGCTTGAGTTGTGTCTTTTCTTAAATAAAGTTAAATATTTTTCGATTTTTATTCATTTTAAACTTAACATAAAATGAGAAAAAAGAACATTTCCATGTACACAGCAGAACATAGAGGATTCAATATAAAACCATAAATTTCTATTTCATATATTTACTTTAAAAAAAACCAACAACTATGTAATAAATGCTACACATTATTTTCAACGCTACCTAGCTTTTCTTTGCTTCCTTCTTTCTTTTGTTCTCTGCTTTGTGCTTTTTATTTTTTTTCTTTCTGTCCCTCTTTACCTGCCCCTGTCCTAGAAGGCTACAATTAAATATTACACACACACACACACACAAACACACACAACTATGCTATGCATATTTCTATGTGTCAGTTCTTTCTCTGAAGGTGAATAGCAGCTTCCTTCATAGGTCCAAATCTTTCCATGTTTTTCTAAAATCATCCAACTTATAATTTCTTATAGCACATAGTATTCCATCAAAGTCGTATACCACAACTTGTTTGGTCATTCCCCAATTGCAGGACATCTTTCATTTTAGCCAATCTGATAGGTGTAATCTCAGAGTTGTTTTAATTTGAATTTATAATAATGCTTTAGGATATTTATTCTTGTGACTATATATATGTTTTGATTTCATCATCTAAAAACTATCTGTTCTCTAACCATTTATCAATTTGAGAATTATTCATATTCTTATAGATTTGACAAAGTTCTTTATATGAGACTTTTATCTGAGAGACTGTCTATGAAAATTTTCCCCAGATTGTCTTCTTTCTTTCAAATCTTGGTTCCATTGCTTTTACTTGTACAGGAAAATTTAATATCATTGAAATTAGCATTTCATACCTCACAAGGCTTTCATAAAGTTAATTTTTTTAAAAACGCTGATTTTTTGTGAACAAAACTATGTAATCCTTAAAGCGCTACAGTAATGGGAACTACAATAATTGAAGTTAATTTCTCTTAGTATTTTAATTCTCCTGTGTCTGGTCGAATTTGTTTCAGGGCATTGACCATAGTGTATTTCGTAGCCTTGTGTGGCACAGTAGGAAGACTACTGAGTTTGGAATCATAACACCTTAGATCCTGCCTCTGATACTTAGTACTCCTGTGACCTTGGGCAACTCCTCTCACATCCTTTGGCCTATTTTCCTCATCTGTAAAATGGGGAGCTTGGATTAAATGGCCTTCAAGGTCCCTTCCAGATCTAAATCTATAAGCCTTTAATCATGAAGGAAACAAGATTTAAACTCAGGTTTACCTGCCACCAAAACCAGCCCTCTATCTACTATGTCATGTTTCCCCTCAATGAATTTTTATCAAAATAAAATGAATCAGAAATCCAATTTCTTCATATTTGGTAGCTTGCCTTTAAAATTTACTAGAGGCTTTGGTCTTCAGTTAGAGACGCAGATGAGATTTGTGCTTTTGGAACTGTTAATTTGTATACCAAAACAATCGAGTATCTAGTCATGATCTATTAAATTTTGGCATGCAGTATTATCTAAATTTCAGCCTCAGGGTCATATATGCCCCATCTACTGCAATCATCAGTATCCTTTTTCTCCCTTTTACAGTCTGTGTATGTTTTTCCAATAAATAAAAATAAAATGAAATTCTGCATTTGTATAGAATTAGATAAAAATAGCATTTAAGTATTTCACATTATACTGTCACCAGAAGTACACAGTTATCAAAAATTCACACAATTCATTTGACATCTCCCAACGTTTTCAGCTTTTTCTGTATTTGGTCTGTTTTGGCATCTCTCATTTTCTGTAGGGTTGTTTCCATTCTTACCAGTTGTAATCTTTCCCTTTAAATAACTTCTGTCCCTTCTTTTCACTTTTTTTTGTGGGGGGTGGGTTGGGGATGGGAGAAAACCCAGTGTTTGGGTTCTGTCTTCAAAGGGGCAATGTAGTGTAGCAGATACTTTAGCTTATCTTCTTTGTGGTTCCCCCATAACTTTGGTCTATCCCCCTTAACATTTCCCTCATCCTGGTTGATGGCCCCCTCTCTCAGCTTAGAGGAATTGCTCCAACATCAATGATTTCTTTTAGAATTTTCACAATGATATTATTTTGCTCTGTTTTGGAAACTGAAGGACTTTAAGAACAGGGTCTTAGTTGCTTTGTTGGCTTGGGCATTACTTGGTGGACCTGATGAAGATGCTCCTCTTTTTTCCTTTTTGCTGTTATAATTCTGAGGATAAAGTTAAATTTCAACTTAAGCCGTGATTGTTAGAGTACTATATGTGCATTTTAGTATACTCTTATTTGAAAGCATATATTTAAAATCTATTCTTTGTAAGGTTTTGTATTAAAAATAGAAAAACAAACTGACTCATTGGCTGTGTCCAGGAATGTTTAATCCCATTCTGCATCTCTAGTTCATTTTTTGTCAAGAGATGTGAGATATGATTTTCACCCTTAGTCTTTTGGAATTGCTGTTTGCTGCTTAGAATTTTCAGAGTTGTTCCTGCCTTTGTATTATTGTTGTTAACATCAGGTATATTTTTCTAGGTCTGCTCATTTTAGTTTTCATCAGTTTATACAGATGTTTCCATGTTTCTCTGAATTTCTTATTTTTATATTTTCTTGTGTTATAGTAAGTTTCCGTTAAACTGTTACATATTGATGGACATCTATTTTGTTGCCCAGTTCTTTGCTACAACAAAAAATGCTGCTATAAATATTCTTATGACTTACAAGTCTTTTCTTTGTGTCCTTGATATATACTTAATACTGGGACATAGATAGAGTCTTTACAGTTTAATGACTTTGGGATAGCTTCTGCTGGACGAGAATAGGTCAGTGAGTTGTGACAAATGTGTAGAACAAAGATGGTCACTAAAACACTTTTTTGTGTATGGAACATAGCAAAAATATTCTGAGGGGACACAAATAGAGTAGTTTTGTTATTGTATTAATAACATACATATATGTGCATATATATACATATATTTGTGTATATATATATGTACTTTAAAAAGTAAACTGCATGTTACAGTGGTTTTCGATTATATACAATCTTCTGTTCCTCATATATTAAAATCCTTGATTATGAAATCCATAAGAAAAAATAAATTTTGACCTCTAGAAACATCGATAGTTTGCACATAACTGACTCTTGTATATGTGGAGGGAATAGAGGTATAGAAAATTCAAAAAAGGCTAATACTCTTACATTTGATTGATACTCTTTGTATATTAATGTAAGCATGCCCTAATATTCTAGGAAACTCCTAACACTTGAAACAAAATGGATTAATTTGCAAAAATATGAATAACTTTCTAATTTGCCCAGCTAGATCCCTAGATTTACACTTTATTTTATTCCACATTGTCCTATAAATGGACAAAATGACTAAAATATGATGAAAAGCATCAATCCAAACTGAGATGTACCTTCTGCTTGAGGTTACTATTTGTCTGACTCTACCTTCTCTGTGAATGGAACAGGTGCAAAATCAGGTAATTTTAAAGCCGAAAGTGACCTTAGAAAACATATCATTCTACTTTCTCATTGTACAAACTGGGAAACAGAAGTTCAGAGAGGTGAGTTCATTTGAGAGAAGAGCACAAGCCACCCAACTGATTGTTTTTGAAGCCATTAATTGATGTCTTAAGATAGTGGTAAAGTTGACAACAACAGCAAAGATTATTTTCACCCTGGTCACGGAGAAGGTTAGGAGACAGTCTGTTATCTTCCAGGGCGTAGTTGGTTGTGGTATGACCCATATAGGAGTTAAGTGTCAATGACTTGTCCTGGATTAAGGAGAAAACAGAGCTTGGAAAAGCTCTGTCTCCTGAGAATTGGAAAACTACCTCCTGGGATTGGCTGAAAGTTCAGAATTGGGCATCCCGATGGGAGATTCCTTTAAAAAGCAGCCAAATGAAGGAAGAGAGAGGTTCTATGAGTTGAAGATGAGAAAGGGTGTACATTCTTGGCATGGAGAATGGCCAGTGCAGACAACAGAAGTACATTGTTAACATGTGAGAAACAGAAAAGCTTTGGCTAGATTGCAGAGTACAGAAAAAACATACTGTACAATAATGCTGGAAAGGTAAATTGGGAAGGACTTTAAAAAGATAGCAGAAGAGTTTTTATTCTGTCCTATGCTGTAAGAGCTTACTAAATGAAGGGAAAATCTGGAATTAAAAGTTGGGGGAAAGGATTATTTCAACTCTCCTTTGAGAAACTAGTATGTTGTGGAGTATGAGTGAAGGGAGATTGGAGAAAATTATGAAGGATATAGTGTTATGTGGGAAGAGCTAGGTCTTACTGCAAGCAAGTAAACCAAAGCAATGTGAGAAAAAAGAGGTCCTGCATGAGAGGAGGTGTTTTTTTTTTAACTAAGCAATGGGTACTCCAAGCTAAAATCCAAAGTTAGGTATTCTAGAAGGCACCATCATGTGAGATGAATAAGAATACTCTAAAATCTAGAATTCATGACTCTTGGCACTGGAAGGAAATTTCGAGATCATATAATCCAACCCTTTTTCTTAACTAGTGGAGAAACATCTGACATTGAGTTGACATGAATTGCCCAGGGTCACAGGAACCTAGGTAGCCCAGTGAATAGAGCACTAGGCTTAGAATCAGGAAGACTCATATTCATGAGTTCAAATATAGCCTCAGACACTTAGCAGCTGTGTCACCCACTTAACCCTGTTTGCCTCAGTTTACTCATCTGTCAAATGAGCTGGAGAAGGCAAATGGCAAACCACTTCAGTATCTCTGCCAAGAACACCCCCAGTAGGGTCCTGGAGAGTCAGAAACAATTGAACAACAACAGCCCAAGGTCACACAAGTAAGTGGCCTACTGGGAACTTGAACCGCTGTCTTTTAACTTATGCCTCCTTTTCACTTTACTGTGCTGCCTCTTCTAGACTCACGAGAAGGAAAATTCATCTGAATTAGTGAACTATCTGGATTAAAATGTTATTAAAAGTTTATTATTTTGAAAGTTATGCAACAAAAACAGCTGGACTAATAGGATTTTGTATAATAGGAGGCATTAGACAACTGGCTTTAATTAGTATATTAGCATCATTTGCAGTTATTTCTTCTAATGTCCTTAAATTTCATTTTTTGAAGTAGGAGGTAAATGCTGTTACTGTCATTTCTTTACTTAGCCACCATTTTTCTTCACAGGTGGAATACAGATCAACTTCAGCCTAGTTACTTTTAAAAATTTCAAATTAATTTAGTTACTGGTAATGGAATTTTAATTTGAAGTTTCACATCATAGACAACTAGATCTAAAGTTGATTTAGTTCTTCTCCAATACAGAAGCAATGCTTTTTCATTTTCAGAAGCTGATCTTCCTTTGAGTGCTTAAGAAAAAGAAAAAAAAATAATTAAAAATATTAGAAGGATTTTTAATAGATAATGGATAAGACATGTACTTGAGGTTAGAAGAACCTCATTCTAGTACCTCTTTATTCACTGAGAACTAAATGGGACAATTAAAATAGTAAACCTTTTCACTTTGTAAAAAATGATAATATTAACCTCATAAAGACACTAAGAGAAAAAGTAAATGTGTGTATATTTTGAACAGTGTCCAAAAATAGTTCATTAATATTTGACCTGCTGAAAAACAAAGTAGATATGACTTTATCTAAAAGAGTCGTTTGCTGCAACTCTATTTCGATCCAATTTCATCCTTTTTAGTTTTTCATTTCAGTACCCAAATTTAATACCATCAGTATGGCGTATAAACTGGTGACAGCATCCCCATATCTTACTGCCAATTACTTTAAATTGGCGACAGAATGGTACATTTTGTGAGGATGTAACTTGTCTTTGTTTTTTCTCAGAGATGTGCCAATATTTTTTTCCTTTCTCACCTTATAGGAGACAGTCTCTTACTACTTATGTTGATGAGTGGAAATATCTTCCAATTGTACAGTATACCTTCATTCTTTTTTTCTCTCTCACACTGGCAATAACATCTTGTAGGGATTTCAGTAAGCATTCTGTGACATGTTTTCTTTAAATTACTGCCACTAATTATTAATAGTAGTTTATGTATTTCATACTTTAAAAAGCTAACAGCCTTTACTAATAATCAAGTGAACCATTTCCAATTTATGTGCTTTTTGACTGTCATTCTTTTATTAAGAGTAGAGTAGAAGGAAAGTTTGAAAATAAATTCAAATAATAATATAGGAGCAAAATGTCATTTTTGAGTAGAAAATTCCAAAGAACTTAGAGAATGAGGTTTTTGAAAATTGTTTTCATTTATTTGGAATCTTGGGAATTTATCTAAAGAAATAATATTTGAGAATAATTCAGGGAAATTCTAGTTCTTCAGTATGACCTCAGGAAAGTCATATAATCTCTCTGAGCCTAATTTTCTTCATTTGTAAAGTCAAGGAGTTGCATTAGATGACCTATCAAGTTCCTTCCATCTCTGTCTGTGGTTATATGAAATTCCCCACATGAAAAATGATATACCTGTTTATGAAATGCAAACCGTGTGGCAGAAGTCCAAGGTTAATTTTTCTAACTGGAAACATATTGTTCTTATCACTCAGAATTAATGAATATAAGCTTCAATTAGCTCAGATTTATTTTTCTGAGATGCTGAAAGAATATGAAAAAGTCAGACTGCTGCTCAAAAATTTATGGTATATACTTTCTGCTAATGCAACCTATAGCTATTTTGTGTATGAGTTTATAGCAAAACAATGCACTTTTTAAAAAACAAAACTTGCTTTTAAGTCTTCCTAAATAGTGAATTGAATCATAGACATCAGTAGAATAGGAAGGGACCTTCAAGGCGATCTTTTTTTAAAATTTTTTTTCAGTTTTCTCATTCTTTATTTAATATTTTTTAGTTTTCAACATTGATTTCCACAAGATTTTGAGTTACAAATTTTCTCCCCATTTCTATCCTCCCCCACCCCAAGATGGCATATATTCTGATTGTCCTTTTCCCCAGTCTGCCCTCTCTTCTGTCACCCCATTCTACCCCCTTATTGCCTTTCCCCTTACTTTCTTGTAGGGCAGGATAGATTTCGAAACCCCATTGCTTGTATATCTAATTTCCCAGTTGCATGTAAAAAAACCCAACTTTTTTTTGAGCATTTGTTTTTAGAACTTTAAGTTCCAAATTTTCCCTCTTCTTCCCTCCCCACCCACCTGCCTTGAGAAGGCAAGCAATTCAACATAGGCCACACATATATAATTATGCAAAACACTTCCATAACAGTCATGTTGTGAAAGACTAACTATATTTCCCTCCATCCTCTCCTGTCCCTGTTTATTCAGTGTTATCCCCTTGACTCTGGCCCTTTTCAAAAGAGTTTCCTTTGATTACCTCCTCCCTCGCTCTGCCCTTCCTTGTATCATCCCCTTTCTCTTATCTCCTTCCCCCCCTACTTTCCCATAGGGTGAGATACCCAATTGAGTGTGTATGTTATTCCCTCCTTAGGTCAAGTCTGATGAGAGCAAGATTCATTCATTCCCTTTGACGAACCCCCTCTTCCCTTCCAATAGAACTGCTTTTTCTTGCCACTTTTATGTGGATAATTTACCCCATTCTATCTCTCCCTTTTTCCTTCTCCCAATATATTTCTCTTTCACCCTTAATTGTATTTATTTATTTATTTTTAGATATTATCCCTTCATATTCAACTACACACTCACATATATATACATATATGTATATGTATATTCCCTTCAAGTACCCTTATACTTAGAAAGGTTTCATGAGTTACAAATATCATCTTTTCATGTAGGAATGTAACCAAAACAGTTCAACTTTAGTAAGTCCCTTATGACTTCTCTTTCCTGTTTACCTTTTCATACTTCTTTTGATTCTTGTATTTGAAAGTCAGATTTTCTATTCAGCTCTGGTCTTTTCTTTTTCAAGAATGCTTGGAAGTCCTCTATTTTATTGAAAATCCATATTTTGTCCTGGAGTGTTATACTCATTTTTACTGGGTAGGTGAATCTTAGTTTTAATCCTAGCTCCTTTGACCTCTGGAATATCATATTCCAAGCCCTTCGATCCCTTAATGTAGAAGCTGCTAGATCTTGTGTTATCCTGATTGTGTTTCCACAAATACTCAAATTGTTTCTTTCTGGCTGCTTGCAATATTTTCTTCTTGACCTGGGAACTCTGGAATTTGGCTATAATATTACTAGGAGATTTCTTTTTGGGGTCTTTTTGAGGAGGTGATCTGTGGATTCTTTCAATTTCTATTTTACCCTCTGACTCTAGAATATCAGGGCAGTTTTCCTAGATGATTTCTTGAAAGATGATATCTAGGCTCTTTTTTTGGTCATGGCTTTCAGGTAATCCAATAATTTTTAAATGATCTCTCCTGGATCTATTTTCTAGGTCAGTGGTTTTTCCAATGAGATATTTCTCATTGCCTTCCATTTTTTTATTCTTTTGGTTCCATTTTATAGTTTCTTGATTTCTCATAAAGTCACTAGCCTCCACTTGCTCCAGTCTAATTTTTAAGGTAGTGTTTTTTTCAGTGGTCTTTTGGACCTCCTTTTCCATTTGGGTAATTCTTCCTTTCAAGGCATTCCTCTCCTCATTGGCTTTGTGGAGCTCCTTTGCCATTTGGGTTAGTTTATTTTTTAAGGTGTTAATTTTCTTCATTGTTTTTTTGGGTCTCCTTTAGCAAGTCACTGACTTGTTTTTCATGATTTTCTTGCATCACTCTCATTTCTCTTCCCAATTTTTTCCTTTACTTCTCTTACTTGCCTTTCCAAATCCTTTTTGAGGTCTTCCATGGCCTGAGACCAATTCATATTTTTCTTGGAGGCTTTTGATGTGGGATCTTTGACTTTATCGACTTCTTCTGTCTGTATGTTTTGATCTTCTTTGTCACCAAAAAAAGATTCAGTACCCTGAGTCTTTTGCTGCAAGTTCATGTTCCCAGCCAACTACCTGACCTTTGAGTTTTTTTGTCAGGGTATGACTGGCTTCAGAATGGCCAGTGCTTTGTCCCAGGCTTTGGGGCATTGTGCTGCCATTTTTAGAGCTACTTCTACATGGCAAACTCTGCCACACCAGCTCTCCTCCTCCCCTAAGAACCACAAACCAGGACCACAACCCAGATCCAAGCAGGGCAAAGCAAGAAAACATGCCTCTGTGCCAGCAAAGTGCTCCTTGTACTCCTGCTCTGATTTTCAGCTTGTTTCCTCCTACTGGGTGGTCCTGGGGCGGGAAGCAACCACAGCTGTAGCTCTGCCTCCAGCTCCATAGGCTGGGGCCAACCATGTACTCCTCTCACTCCATCCAGCAGTTTTCCCACCGACCTGCTAAGTTGTCTTTGGCAATTGTGGGTTGAGGAGTCTGGTAACTGTACAACTCAGTGAATTCATAGCCCTATGGCTTGCTGTGTCTAATCTCCTCAGCTGCTGGTCTGCCCTGGTGCAGCCCAGGCTGGGGTGCACTCTGCTCCCAGCACGAAGCGATAGACCACTCCCAGAGACCACCAAGGCTGCCTTGGGATGGAGACCTTCTTCCTTCTGTTATTTCGTGGGTTCTGTAGCTCTAGAATTTGTTCAGAGCCATTTTTACAGGTGTTTGGAAGGATTTGGGGGAGAGCCTAAACAAGTTCCTGCTTTCCTGCCTCCATTTTGGCTCTGCCCCCCACCCTGCCCCCAAGATGATCTTTTCTAACCTCATTTTATATAAGGAAAAGAAATGCAATGTAAAATTTTGGTTTATTTTTGCCTCAACCTTCTAGATCTTAGGTGATATTTAAAGCTTCCACAAAATCTGCTTAAAATTTTGTTGCTGGACAAGGTTGATTAATAGGAGCCCATAAGGCAGGATCCTCCAGTTTTCAACCAGTGTTCTTACATAGAAATTGTCAAGACTTGTGGATCACCAACTTTTCCCTTGATCCTTTTTACTTACGTTTACCATCTTTTATATATTCCTACTAGTTGCCTTATCTTTCAAGTTAAAATGTTTTTGTGGGAATTTTTTTTTCTGTTTAAAAAACTCTTTACCCTTTGATTCAATGAATAGGCCACAGTAGATGTTTTTTTCTTTTTCTAAGAATTGAGAAATGAACTCAAGGAATGATAAGAGTTTTATTCTCTTGAATTTGCCTTCAGTTTTTCCCCCTTAAACTAACACAGCATCCCAGAATTTCTTACTTCTGATACTCTTTTTCCTCCTTGTTTCCAGAGCAGTTCCAGGCAGATAAATTTTGTTCCAAATTTCTGGACAAAATCTATCTGTTCCTTAATAAAATTAATAAATAAAATAATAATAAAATAAAATAATAAAATAAAAAATAATAAAAATTCTATTAGATAGAAAATATAATGATAAAATAATGTAAATAAATAAAATAATATAAAGAATTCTATTAGTAATAGGGTTAGAGATATTTACTAATAGATAAGAGTTTAACTGTTCTTTTATAGAATTGCAGAATTATAGAGATAGAAGGCATCTTGGCAGCAATCTAGTCTAACACATACCTAAGGAATCTATGCTATAACATACCTGATAGCTCAAGTGATCTTCCAACTTTTGCTTTTGAATCAACCTCTCCTGAAGGGGAAACCATTATCTTTTATGGCAGTAATCCACTTATACCAAAGGTTGTAAGTACTACAGACAATGTAGTCTTACATCTTTAGAGGTTCAGTTAGAAGTAGCAACACCCTCCATACCACCATTTATGCTTCTAGCCCAGCCCCTGCCACTACCATGGAGATCTAACCTGCTCACTGCTTCTGTGGGTGCTCTAAGCACAGCTATTGGAGAAGAAAGTTTTTGCCAACAAAATCTGTGTCACCATCACATGATTCAACATCAGAAACCAATAAGTAGAAATGACATGAAAAAAGATTCATTACCATCTGCTTTGCCACTGCACCTTAAGGACCCTGGGCTGTTTCTATTTGACTTGCTGCTGAAACCTACCATGTGTGTTTTTTGCCCCATTAGGTCAGGGACTGTTTCCTTCTCTATTTGTATCCTCAGGGCTTAGCATAATGGTTTGCACATAGTGAGTTCTTCATAAATAAATATCGATTCAAACATCATATAACATGTGCTATGTCATAAAAAGACATAAAATGGCAAATGAAGCTCAATATTTTGAGATATAGCATCACTACGAAACTCAAGAAGGAGCTCTTATTAGAGGAAATAATAGAATTGCTATAGTTAATTAGAGTAAACTTAGATGAACAAATGTTTGAAGAGTTAACATAAATTCTATATTGCATCACTTTGATGTTCTCCTTTCAAATACCTTTTCTTGCATTTGTGAATTTCTGTCTAGGCAGTTTCAAATTGCTTTCACGTATTTTACATTACAAATGTTTTCTCATTTTATTCTGAAGACAACTTTTTGAGGCAAGTGGGACAAATATTATTGTTTGGCAAGCCATGCCATTTTTTCCCTTATTTTCCCAATTTGTGAAAGAGAATGTTGCATTTGATTATCTCATAATTAATTCCCTTTGAGCTCTAAGGCTGTGATTGCATCATCCTCAGAATCACAGTACTTTAATGACTTCCTCGAGGTCATATTCTTTCAATTTAGTAACAGTTTATTAAGTGCCTATTATGTTCAAGGCATTGTGGGTACAAAGGCATATGAAACATAACTCTTGTCCTCAGAGAACTTATGTTTTCCTAGGTCTTTTTCTGTGGAAACATATGCAGTTTTGAGGAAGGCAAGAGTAATAACAACTATTGCTGTTCTCACACGGGACACCCCATTTTTATACCCTGTGTCTTTTTATACTTTTCCCCCCTTGCCTAGAATGCTTTCCTTCCTTGCTTTCACCTTCCAGATTACTTGGCTTCCTTTAAGACCCAGCTCAAAATTTACCTTCTGTGAGAGTCTTGTCCCAAACACCTTCTCTGGGAAATTACCTTCCATTTTTACTCTCTGTATCTTGCTAGTCCATAACTGTTTGCATCTGGTCTCTCCCATTAGTGGTATGTGAACTTGAGAGCAGAGTACTGTTTTTTACTTTTCCTTGTAAGCTCAGCTCTTAGCATAGTTTCCTGGCATATAAATAAATGTGTGCCGACTGAGTGAACTATGGGAATCAGGACAAACATCCTGTAGGAAGCAACACTTGGTCTGATCCTTGAAGAAAAGGGAAGATTTTGAGAGGCTACAATGAGGAAGAGTCATGGAGATCAGGCTGTACAGACGCATAGAGACTAGAGATGGAATGCCAAGTTTGGGGAGCAAGAAGTGCTCCAATTTAAGTGAGCACTGAGTAAAAATGTAAAGTCACTTAATGCCTGACAAAAGGGAATGTGAATATAGAGTCTTACTAGTAAGCATCTTTTTTTTCTTTCTCTGCGGTTTTACAAATAAAATTTCTGAAATGTTTATCAAAAAATAACTTTGAAGCATTTAAAATATTATAGCTTTAGTGCTTTTTGTTGGATATCTCTTATGATCTCAGCTGAAAATGAGCTGTACAAATCCTACAAACTGAAAACTGTCACTCTGGCAAGCTTATTTCCCTAAACTTTCGTGTAATTTCATAAAGTAATATTTATGTAAAAATACATAATTATTTTACCAAATTGCCTTGATTTTACAACTGAATATCAACTTGAAATAGTCACAGATTTAAAAAACTCAATTTTAGAGTATTTTATGTTTACAAATAAGTTCATTGTCATAAAGAGCAAAGTATATATAACCAGAGTATGTTGGCTTTGTGAATTTTTGCATGGAAGTTATAAGTAGGCACTAAATGAATACTTGTTGATAGTTTAATGGCCCACTCAAATAAGGCAAGAATTGACATAGATAACATTGAACTTTTAAAAAATAGTAGTTCTGGGGCAGCTAGGTGGCGCAGTGAGTGGAGCACTGGCCCTGGAGTCAGCAGGACCTCAGTTCAAATGTGGCCTTAGACACTTGACACACTTACTAGCTGTGTGACCTTGGGCAAGTCACTTAACCCCAATTGCCCTGCCTTCCCCCCTGCAAAAAAATAAAAGTAAAAAAATAGTAGTTCTGTATTAATTTTTCAGGGGGAAACGTTGAGGAGAATATAATTCTGTATTTTAGGATCCACTTATTTATCTTCTTAATCACTCCTAAACATTAGCTGGTAGTGAACAAAAGACCACATGGTATAATTGATTACTCATATGTTCCTATGTTATTTCTTTGGACTGAAAAAATATACTGCATTAAGATGGGAAACCCCCTTTCCAGGAAGGTGTCAGGAATTACAAGACTGAGAAAATATAAAGCAGTAAGTGGGTAGGTGAAATTTGGGTTTGCCAGTCTTTGCAGAATTACTTCTACAAAACAATGACCATACCATGTGTGGTAATAAAAAATTGTTTAAGATTTTGTTTTCCTTTCTTGTGTTTTTTTAAGCTAATGGGACTATTTTTGTTTTTAAGGGAAATGTTCACATATTAAATGTGGTGACATTTGGTTTTGGGACCCATTGGTCTAGAAAAAAGAAAAACATCTGCAGAAGCAATTGGGGTGGTTGGTTTAGTTGAGGTGTGGGTGGAAGACAGCTGTTTTTATGCTCTGCCTTCATCAGTAAGTGCCACTCCAGTGAATGTGAAATGCTGTAGAGAATTTCAGGGAACATGGGGATTGCCTACTCAGCCAAAAAAAGCATAAACAAAATAGTTAAAAGATATCATCATGTTACCATAGTTACATGAGCATTTTGGTTTCAGAAGTTTAAAAAAAGGGGGTGAGGGGAAGGCTCTCAACAAGTCTACTACAAGGAACAACCTTTCTTCATGGAATGCTAAGGTCTGGAAACTAAAGAGTTTTATGTTTTATTTAAAATATATACTACATAGCTGGTCTGTGAATTTCCCATGGACCTTTTATGTCTGTGCGTTTGGGTTTGCCTGATTTTGAAAACAAAATGTACTTCATGCGTACCTTGCCAAATATGGGCAAGAGTTTAAGCAACTGTTATGCTTCAGGGGAAAAAGAAAAGATAGAATATGAATATGGAAGTAGCACCCAATGCTTTCTGTACTTTCAACCTCCTGTGTGAATTATTTATGTGATCATGACTAGAATCTTTAGGAGAATGTTGTTAATGAAAATGCTCCCTTCTGTGCTTCTGGAGGGAGGGGAGGTGGCATCATCAGGCATAGATCAACCTTATTTTTTAAATGGACCTCTAGTTGTTTGATAAATGTAATATATCAATCAATCAATAAACATTAAGCGTCAACTACTTGTCAGACACTGTGCTTAGTGCTAAGGACCCAAAAAGAGGTCAAGGACACTCCCTGCCATCAAGGTATACACAGCAAACAAGTATATGTATATTAAATGCGTATATAATGCGTGTAATATGTTAGCTCCAAACATGGAGTATACATTAAAGTATACTTATTGTGTATGTATGTGTATATATATGCATGTACATATATTAGTATTCTAATGTTACTATATACGTAAACATTTCCCTGACTTTGTCCATGATCACTCTTTTCCTTATTTGTTAATATTTAGAAAGCAAATGTATGTACCTTAGTATTTTACTATATTTTTATATCCACTTTGTACAGTGCCCTGAGGTGTTAGTAGGGCTATATGTAAATGTGATTGATAGAATAAAGTCACAAAATGAGAATAAAAATAGGGAAATGTCTTTTTCTTGAAAATTTATTGACTCTGAAGTATAAAAACCACACATATTCCCATTATACTTTGATTTGTGAACTTCTTAAAGAAGATATTCTGCATTTCATGGGCACTGTGTGTGTCATATGATGCAAGGTTGTTGCTATGGGAATTTCTTTACTCATTTATTATTCTAGTTAATTTAGGAAGGAGAATCTGTTTAAATGATGACATTAAATTCCTTACCTCATTTTGTTGGAAAAGTTAATTGAAAAATATGCTTAAAATACCTGTTTTCTTATGACTTTCTTCTTATTTTTATAGCTTTTAGGATCCAGTTTTGTTTAGTCCCTGACCCCTTAAAGTCAAGACTACTTTCAAAAAGTTTTGGTTGGATAGCATGCAGTGAAGTTCTATTATTCAGTGTTACATAGGTTTGTCCAAATGTTTCACATAAATATTTATATCACTATTAGAAAATGCACATCACTTTAGGATTTATTTTAATACAGTACTTTAATATTTAAAATACTTATAGGTCATGCTTCCAGAAGGTAATTAGCTATATTCTTATATAGCTTGTTCATTAATGGTATCAAGACTTCAAAAATTTTACATTCACACATAAATCTATTTGAAATTTACATACTCATTTTAATTTTTTTTACAAGATTATTCGTGCTTTTCATTGTCAATAGTTTTAACTGGGTATAAAACTACTAATTTAATGGAAAAGATTTTTAGTGTATTTGTAGAACTATATAGATACTATATTTTCATATACATAGTAGAAGTTTGTTGAATACATTTTCATTTTTATTATGTACTCCAAGTGCAGAAAGCTGTGGTTCTGTATTAGGCTGTTAGTAGAAAGGGTCATTATTCCACAATGGGGAAAAAGTTATTTAATTTCTTGAATAGACCAGTAATATAATTATTAAATATAAATCAGATATAAACTTTCAGTGTGGCACCCATAATTCAGTTTCTTTGTGAAGGTTTAACATTGAGAAAGGACTGGAGCTACATGCAAATAATGTAATGGTCATATGATTAGTGCTGTGTTAATAAAGTCATGACTTTAATTGCCGTCAGCAACTGATACAAACAGTCTGTCAAGTGAAGAAATATTAATAGACCTGAAGAGAAAATTCTGGAGTTTGATTTAACATAAAGAATATGGAATACCTCCCTTAATTTTCTACACCCTTAATCTATTTGACTTGATCAGCGCTTAGCATTTTGGTTTGAAAGGTTTAGTCTTCTGACCCAGAAATTGGTTCCCTGATAGGCAAAGTAAGTTTTATTTGGCACCTTCCTCTGCTCATAAATAATAAAAGTCCCAGTATTTTATATTTACTTGAATGAACAAGCTACACACCTGCTTGCCCCTTCCTACGTAGCTTTGTTTTAGTATAGTAAATGCTTTAATACGTCCTGTACTTGCAAACTGTCATTACAGCTCCTGATCTCTTTTGTGTACTTTTGGTGCCAAATCTCACATTTTTCAGATATGAGAAAAGCAGCTACAGTTCTGTAGTTCTCAAGAAGGAAGGCAGTGTGGTACAGAGGAGAGATCACTGGATATGGAGTCAGAGAGTGATCTTGGACATGGCACTTAATTTTTCTGAGTCTGAAGTATGTTTCACTTGTAAAATGAGAGGTTTGTGCCTACTCTCCCCCAAATTCCCTTCCTAAATCTATGACTCATGAGTCTATGATTACCATTTCCTCCAGTCAGTCTTCATACCGCAGAATCTCAAGAACCTTCATCGTCTCAGTGACTCTTCTTTGGACACTCTACAGGTTATCAATACTTTTCTTAAAACTTGGCACCCAAGACGGAATATGATACACTCAACAGATGTAATCTTTCTAGGGTAATATTATGATACTCTACTATTGCTGCAAACTAAGATCACATTAATTTGTAAAATTGTTATATCATACTGTTGACTCACTGAGCTCACTATGAAGTCATGTTCCAAGAGCTAGTTCATGTGAACTGGTATCTAGACTTGCCTCTTCCATTTTGTGCTTTGATCTGAATTTCTTGAGTACATGCCAAGCTTTACAACGTTAGTTTTGGTGTAGAGTTCTGTTCTGTTGATACATTTTTGGATCCTTAGCTTTTCGTCATCTAGTGTGCAGTCTCTATTATGTTTATGTCACATGCGCAATTAATAAAATTTGAGCACACATTCCTAATTTATTTATATATACTTATTATTGGCATGTGCTATTTTAGTACTAATAATGGATATTATGAAGTTTACACAAAAAAGATAAATGAAGAATATAAAAATATGAAGTAATGTTTGGAAAATTATTTTGTACTTGTAAAAAATGTACATTTTGTCCTCATTAGATATTATTAATACAATGCTTCATAATTGGATATGCTTCATTGTAAAAATCTTGCTATGACTTGTACCATATACTTGGTATAGCTACATGATTGTTATAACCACATATGTGGTATAACTTTTGTTGAAGTGCTTCAGAGTTCTAGTTCGAAGTAGATTATTTTAATATATAGTTTCAGCAGTTTCTGTAAGAATCATAGCTAAAAACATATCTTGTAGAGATACATAGATTCAAATGGAAAAACTATATTGTTGGCTGCACTTAGTAATTTGTAGCGCTCATCTTTCAATCCCATTTACGTATTCTGGAAAACTTTATTGCATCTTTTTATAGGTCAATGCGTTATTCTTGTGATGTAATAGGAAGACAGTACATTTCAATGTTTTTTAACAAATAGATTCCAAACCCATTTCAGTTTTCATTTAAAAAAAAATTTAAACAGGTTTGAAAATTGTTTTTCTGAGTTTAAGGAAGCATATATGAGAGTTGTTGTAGGTGACACACATATCGTTTTCAGTAACCCAGAGAGCAAGAAGAGAAGGTGACAGTGTCCCTTTTTTGGGCTGGCAGTGCAAATTTGTTGAACTACTGACACTGTTATACAAAACTGTACCACCTTAATTATGGAGATTAGTTTATGTTTGGCCATTCAAAATAGTTGAAACATTAGGTTTGTCGATTTAGATACTGTGGCTCCTTATTGGATTTACACACAATCTTTACACTCAAATGTTAAGCACACACAAAGCATGCATTTGAACATGAACAGTGACACTATCACTGTACATGAGCATGAACAATGAACATGTCAAATACGACAGGGAAGTCAGGAAGTATTAGGATTGAAGAAAGGCCATCTGATTTGCTGATGAAAAGCTCATTGGTAACTCTGATGAGAGCAGTCTCACTTGAGTGAGGAGTCAAAAACAGTGAAGAGTTTGAGACATTAAGGCAAATCTTTTATTGTTACTATTTAGTGTACTATTGAAAAAAATGACTGAAATGACTTGTTTTTTGGATGAAAGTATTGAGGTATAAGCTCTTCTGTAGACTTACTGAAAAGTCTAATAGTACATAGGATGGTACAGATGTGTATTTCTTCCTGTTCCCACATGGCTGGGTTTTATTTGACTAGATCTCTGTATTTTAAGAGTTTTACGTTTCATGTGATTTGGAGTGTTCTGAGTGATATGACAATATCTGTTAAAACATTATTCTTAAAATTGTGTGTTTCATTGTCATGTCTGGGTGGTTTGGGGTGAGAGTTTCATCTCTGATAATGCCATTATTCCAAAACAGTTTATTTTTTTTAATTCTCAAGGATATTTTGAGATTTGTATGAGTGTCTGTATATGCACTCACACATTTATGAAAAATAGCAAATCTCTGACGTGTAATGCAGGCCACTTGGTGATATCTTCATAGTTATTTAGTGAGTGCTTATTTTTTCTAACCTGCAGCGATGTGCGGTATAGCTTTATCTTTTCCTTACAGAGTTTTAAGCTTGATAAGAATGAGCTCCTGTGGCATTATCTCAAACCCCACCATTTTTATTAACAAACCTGCTTGATTTAGCTATTTGTCTGACACTCCTGTGCTGATCTTTTGTTGTTTGAGTTTCTATGGATATAATAACTCATAGAGGGTCTTTTGGTTCTGGTTTTGCATCTTAGCCTTTTGATAGGCTCAATCTGGTGGTAAACTAATATTTGTTACATTTGATAAGTTTGATGGTGAACGTCTGCTGTTGGCCCTCATTTTTACTTTATGAAGTGGTATGTGTTTAGGTAGTATTTCTGTAAATTTTTTTCCTGTTTTTCATACAGTCTGAAAGTGAGTATTAGTGCTTTTCAACCAGCATCAATATCAAGAAAGCAGCAAGAGCTGGTAAGCATTATATATGATCATCATTCAGTTTAATTCAACACATTTTACCTACTGTATAATGGTTTGTGGCAACTTTGTCTTATTGGGAGCATAGGAATTATACCCAATGAATGGATCATCAGTGAAGCAATAAAAATTTCAAAAGAACCACATTTTTCCTTCAGCTATAGATCACTTTATAGAACAATATGCATGATGAAGAAAGCATAAATATAAATTACTTTAATAATATTTACACTGAATTAATTTCAAATTCTGTATTCTTATTTAAGCTTTATAGAGAAACATAAGAGATAATGTTTCTATATATAATTTGGGGTTGGAGAGCCCTCATTTTGATTTACCCTAAGTCTTCTGGGTCATATATTACACGAAGGTAAAGCCAGTTTTTTAAATTTTTTTTTTTTGGCAGGGGGGAAGGCAGGGCAGATGGGGTTAAGTGGCTTGCCCAAGGTGACACAGCTAGTAAGTGTGTCAAGTGTCTGAGGCCGGATTTGAGCTCAGGTCCTCCTGACTCCAGGGCTGGTGCTCTACTCGCCGTGCCATCTAGCCTCCCCTAAGGCCAGTTTTAAAATATTGTTTTCATCTTTATCCTGAGTGCATATACTATGTCAAATTATCATTTATTGTCAAATTTCCATGTAGATTTTCCACTTTTTCTTTGAAAATTTAGATTTTAGGATATTTAAAATATTTGATAGAAAGTATTTGACAGCAGTAGAACTTAAAAGGCCGACATTTCCGATTGTCTTTTAGAATTTATTTTAAAATTAGTAAACGTGGAATGCCGTAACTTGTTGGTACAGTAGCCCCATGTGAAAAGTGAACACATGGTTTATGGAGAAAATTGCTTACTACCTACATACATTCCATATTGCATATGTATTACCCTACAATGATGTACCTGCTTAGAAAATTTTTTTGATAAACTTCTAATATTTCAGAAAAAAAATCTTTCTAACTTAAAATTCATTAAAAAGATTTCATGGTTGATTCAGTTTCAAGACTATGCTACCTTGAGGATTTTGTTGTTATTCAGTCGTGTCCAGGCTTTATGACCCCATTTGGAGTGTTCTTTGCTAAGATACTAGAATGGTTTGCCATTTCCTTCTCCAGCTCATTTTAGAGATGAGGAAACTGAGGCAAACATGGTTGTTTGACTTGCCCAGGGTCACACAGTGTCTAAGGCCAGATTTAAACTCAGCTCCTCCTGACTCCAGTGCTTTACTCCACTGTGCTACCTTGCTATCTTTCACTTAGCTACCGTAAGGGCAGATAATTTAAAAGTAATAATCCTTATACAAAAGCATTTACAAAGTTAGCTAGACTATAGTACAATAGAATACTACATTCTCTACTCTAGCATGTTCAAAAGTCACAAAAAAGAGTATTGTGCCAATAATGCTTTCATTTCCTTTAAAACACAATTCACATCCTCCCTCTTCTTCCCTTTTACCAGTAGCCTAAATTAAAGTCACTTCTTCCTTTTCAAATAAGTTATATTTTTCAACTTTTTATTTTTATTCCCAAATATTTAAGGAGATGCTGACTCCATCCTTACCCAGGAATTTAACAAAGAAAAAACAACGAGCATTAGCGATATCTGACAATGTATGTACTACTCTGCCTGCCAGTGCCACCTCCCCCTCTCCCTTGCCTACCTCCAGACTTAGAAAAGGGAGGTGTGTTTCATTAACTTTTCTCTGTGCCTGTACAATTATTATTCAAAATTAAGCTTCCTTTTACTGACCTTTTCCTTTACATTATCATAGACACTGTGTAAATTGTTCTGGTTTTGCTTATTTCACCCTCCATCAGTCCATACAAATCTTTTCAAATTTCAGTTCTTCATATTTGTCATTTCTTGCTGAATACTAATACCCTACTAAATCCTTATTTCATGCTATTTTCTTTCAGCCATCTCCCAATTGATGGGCACTCATCTACTTTTTCTGTACCACAAAATGTTGTCATGAATATTTTGGCTTATACTGGATCTTTTATCTTTGACCTCCTTGGAGTATGTACCCATTAGTGAGATTACTGAGTGAAGAGGTATGAAAAGTTAGGATGTTTATCAGATATAGTAGTTAGGATAATTGGGGCACCTGTGTGGTGCAGTGGATAGAATGGTGGGCCTGGAGTCAAGAAGACGTATCTTCTTGAGTTTAAATATGGCCTTAGACTCTTATTAGCTGTGTGATCCTGGGCAAGTCACTTAACCCTGTTTGCCTCAGTTTCATCTGTAAAATGAGCTGGAGAACAAAGTGGCATCTAGTATCTTTGCCAAGAAAACCTCAAATGGGGTCACAAAGAGTCGGATACAACTGAAATAACCGAGAAGCAACAATATCCCTTTTTGTGTATTTATTCATCCCACTGATAATGTGTGTTTATGGAATAGTGCACTCAGGGCTTATGGGGAAATGTTTTATTTCTGCTCTTCACATTACTGTATTTCAGTAAATGTTTTTGCTTTAAACTAAATATTGCAGCTGGCTGTTAATATAAAGACACTAGTGGGTGCTGCAAGTCGTAGTTTTAGGGGTATAGATAAGGAAACTGGCTTTTCATGAAAACTGCCAAAGACTGTTTTAGGTAAACCTTCAAGAGCTGGGCATTAAATCTATGCCCCTGTGAAACATCAAGTAGGACTTTAATGGAGGTAGAACTTTGATATTTTAAAACTGGAACTATTTTGGGTAAAATGCTTCATTGTGGCAGTTTTCATCACTGAAATTCTGAAAAACTTTGAAATGGAAATATACATATATACATATTATGAACATATTATTGTGATATGTTAGCATGCATCAGGTTCCTTAGAATATATATTTAACTTAAAAACTGATCACTTACAGGTGACATCCCCCTCCAACCCTTATTCTGATGCCCTATATAATGTGGAAAAGAACCTGTATTCCCTAAGACAATGCCAATGAAGCACAAGCTCTTACAGGCTCTGTTAATTTCACTTCAATTCAGCACACATTTACTAAGCACCTATGTGTGAAGCACTGTGCCTGACTTTGGGAATATAAAGAAAAAAAAGAAAAACAGTCTGTTTCCTCAAGTAGCTTATATTCTACTGTTAGATATAAACAAGTACAAATGAAATAAGTATAAGGCAATTGGATAATTTTCTATCAGCATATAATGGGGAATGCATTTAAAGTCTATTGCAATAAATAACATAGGTGAGGGATGCTGAGGACCTAAACTTGGATAGTGGCTTTGTGATCGGGGAACATTGGATGGACAAAATAGAATCAATAAGATGTGGTAATTGATTGATCAGACTTGGAGGATGAAAAATATGGAAGAGTTGAGTACCAAGGTTTTGAATACAAATGCATCAGTAAACTGTACCTACCTCTCTTATGTCTGAGCTATCCTACAGTTGACTACTTTGGCTGATAGGATTTTTTGGCCAAAGAAATTCTCAAAGTACATCTAGCCAGTCGTAGAGCTGCTGTGATGAGTATCAATGGAGAAAATACTAACACAAATGAAATCATACCTCCTTGAAGTTTTAAGGTGAGGATAGGTGATATTCTTTTCTAAAATTTTTTCTTAAAAGAGTTTTGACAGGATTCATAGAATAGATGTCTTGGGGGAATGGTAGAAAAATGAAAATAACTAAGAGGTTTAGAAGAGTAGAAAGTATCAAGACAGTCTTTACACCAAAAATTCAATGGAATAGCAGTATAAATTAATTTTCTGTCCCTAAGTAAGTTTCCTGAAGAACTTTCAGGTGCTTTTGCTCATACTTAAAACATAATCATATAACTATAAAACTGAACTCCTTCCTTTTGCTTGTTTCCTTTAAAATGTTTTTAATAGGTTCCAAATTTCTTAAAGGAAAGGCAATATGTCATATCTTTTTAACATCTATAAAGCTTAGCCCCAAATTTTGACATGATAAGAACAATAATGCCACTTTATATTTCCGTGGTCTTTTAGTTGATGGGAGTTAAATAAATATCTATTGAAGGTATGTATGCCTTTGTGTAAGAAAAATCAGAAAAAAGGATAATGCACTGGAAATACACACCAGAATTTCTAAATGGAAAATCACATACACTAGCAGATATTAAATATGTCAAAATCTTCCTTCTGTTCTTTACAACCAACAGTTTGACTTCATACAATCCCTTCCCTGACTGACTGGGAAGAGGTATGGATGGATGTCTGCCTACCCAAACAATTCCAATAACAAACATAGAGTAAGGGGAGGAAAGGGCAGAGAAAGGAGTTTTAATTCTATCTTTGTTAGTTGTAGCCAGAAAAAAACATTGTCAGAAAGTCTTAATACTTGACATCTTATTTTCTGCTTACCTGAAAATTGATACTTTTATTTAGTAATCAATATTTAGATTATCTAGCAATACAGAATCAGCAACGTTCCTGGTACAGCATTGTCATTTGTACTTTTTCACAAGTAATACAAAGCTAATTCTTTTAAGAGATTTGTTTTGATAAAAAGACAAGGGAACAATAAGAAAGACCTAAAGTTCTTTTAAAACTTAAAAAAAATTTAACTTTATGAATCTAAGTCTCTGATAAGTTTTGAAATAAAGTTATGATGGAGTTAGTATATTTATATATATATATATATATATAGTATAAAAAAGTAAAGAGAATAAATTTATGGGATATTCACAGATTGAATTTGAAAATGGTAGTCCTTAGGCACAAGAACAAAACTGAGCATTTCTACATGGCATGGATACACGATGACATAGGTTTCAAACTATGGGCAATAAAAGCAAACATTTCTTCTTCTATTCTTTAAGTAAGAGACGTACCTCTCTGTGTGTATTTGTGGTATTATTAGTACTTCCTACGTATATTTCATGCCAAATATCACAAAATGCTATTCATGTGTACATAGAGAGATTTAGTCACTATGTGATGATCAGTGAGTTGTATGGTCATCAGAGAATCATAAATCAGGTGCTGGAGCGCTCCTTTGACCAATATCCTTGTTTTTATAAATGAGGAAATCGAACACTATTGATGTTAAATGACTGTCCTTTGCTCACAGATATACTAAGCGACAGAGTTTTGTCTTTTGTCAGGTCCAAATTGACAGGTCCTCTTAACTTCAAATCTAACATCTTTCTGGGGTCCCCACTATGGGGAATGCATATCCAAAAAAAAAGAAAAAAGGATACTTTATAAAGATATTGTTCATTGCTATTCTGATCACTAGACATTCCAGAAAATATATAGGGTTGGTCTTTGAGGTTTATGATGAATATTCTAGTTCTGTGTCTTGCTGATGCTCAGTAGTATACTAATGCTGTATGATGCCACCTTAACCTTAGTCATGAAAACCAATAGTGGGACAAGGGTTGATTAGAGTTAAGACATGACTCAGATTCAGAAGGAGTGAATGAATGACATCAGCAAGATCATCTCCATGAGGGCATAAGGCAGTTACCTGTGAGAGTTTGGAAGGGAAGCTCAGAGACAACTCATCTCTAACAATAATAGAAATTAATTCAAAAGAGAAACAAAGATAATATCTTCCAGCCAATCTTGAAAAATTTTAAAAAGTATAAATAACATGTACTATTCAGTGCATTGTCATAACACTTTAATTTGTTACAAACTTTATGACAATATTTCTGACAATATTTACTTGACTTAGAAATTGATTTTGACACTGCCATAGCCAGGTTGACTTGAAGTAGTTTCTTCTATTTTATAAAACATTAGAACCAAGCTGAAGAACAGACTAAAGGACAACTAAAAATTTTAGTATATTTGAGCAGAATTGGGATGTTTCAGTATGCCTACTGTATGATGAAATTATTGAATCTGTCACAGTAAGTAGCAGCAAGGTTAGCAAGAAAATGTGGCTGCCATGTCTTGAAAAGAATATTATATTTATATTTAGGCTATGCGCTTAATGAATGTAAAGTCCCTGTCTCATTCTTCTTTGCATTTCTTATAACATGTATTCTGGTGCCTTGTGGATTGTAGGTGCTTAAAAATACTTGTGAAGTGAATGTATTCCTTTATAACAAAATATAAATATAGCACCTTATTTTAGCCATCTGATTTGGTTTTACCTGTTCACAATAAAAACATAAATAGATATAGCTGTGTATATCTATATATGATTGTATACACATCTATATGTATGGAAAGATAGCTTTATCCCTCTCTACCAATATATTTTTCCATATATTGAATATTTTTAAAAGGGAGTGGATATGCTTATTCTGAAGTGGTATTTCATATCAGTTCATTCAGATTCTGATTTCAATGAGTAAAGCAGAATAATAATCTTTTAGAGGAATAAATTAATGAAATAGGAGAGGTTTTTGGAGGAAAAGACTAGCAGGAAGAACAGTAGTCCTCTAAATTTACAGTCTTCATTTAGTAAATATTGTTAGGTGAACCAGTCTGTGAGTGGTGGGTCTAATGGAATAGGACATTTGAGAGCTCTCTGCCTTAATGTTTTGACTCTGGTATCTTTGGTTCAATTTAACCAGTCACCTAGAATTTTAAAAGTGTTTATCATCTGTTAAGGTAGAAGAGTGGTGGCTAGATAGCATAGTGTATAGAGTGCCCAGCCTGGAGTCAGGAAGACACATCTTGCTCAGTTCAAATCTGGCCTCAAATGCTTACTAGCTGTGTGACCCTGGGCAAGTCACTTCACCTTGTTTGCCTCAGTTTCCTCATCTGTAAAATGAATTGGAGAAGGAATTGGCAAACCAATCCAGTATCTTTGCCAAGAAAACCCCAAAAGGGGTCATGAAGAGTTGGATACAATTGAAAAACAACTCAACAGCAATAGAAACAAAGGTAGAAAAGCAGCCGCATGCTTGGCTTAGATTTGGGAAGTCCTCATTTCAAGCCTGGTCTTTAATGCCTACTAGCTTTTTAGTCCTGGGTGAGTCACCTGGCCTGTCAGTGTCCCAGGTAACCCTCTGAGACTATAAGCCTCTGATAATGTGTTGATCTGATTTAGTAAAAGAAGTTCTTCACTGGTGAACTCACTGGTCTGTTTCCTTTCCTAACTCTTTCCCCCCCCCACACACACACACACAAAAAGTGGGAGAGTGGCAAAGAAAATGCTTGGACATGAGATGGTTCTCTATGGAGAACTTTTTTCAAGGGAAGCTTCCATTGAGTCTGGAATAAAAATACTAAATTCTTCCTTAAGGAATGCTTGAGAGAGAATGTGATTGAAATCTATCAAGTCATACAGAGTGTGGATGTTAGTTCATCAAATCCCACAGCTAGAGGCTGTAATGTGAAATTTAAAGCTATGATTATTTCTCCTCCAGAACCTTTATTTCTATTCCATCCTTACTGCAACCACAGACTGCTAGAAGGCCATCAAATAGAAAAAAAAACCCAGCAGTGACTCCAATAAATGTCCTTTGTTTAGGGCCTTATTTAGAGTCCATAGGATTCTTATTTGACATATGCATCTAACAATCTTGGTTGTTCTGTTTCCTTGCTTACCAAAATTATAGTCGAAGCATAGAACTAAAAAGGATGTGAGTTTTTGGGTTTTTAGCTGTAGATGTAGGAAGAAGGACAGGAGAAGTGACAGCTGATGACTTGATGTGGTAGATTGAGATAGAATTTAAAAGGCCTAAAGAACTGTAATCCTTCAGTAGAGAATTCCATGTTTTTAGTGATGTAATAGGTAACCTGGTAAAGAAGAACATGTAGGACTTAGAAGTAAAGACTTAGATTCAAATCCTACCTCTCAAATTCATAGTTATGTGAGTGTGGGAAATCAGTTTAATATCTGTGGGCTTCACTCTTGTCTTTTGTAAAATGGAGATTGTATTATCTATCTTATAGGATATAGGGAGTTTAAAGCAAAAGAATATATGATAAGCATTTTTATGCCTACGGGCATATTAGAAAGGATGGTTTCATTCATTGTATTTGTATTCCCAGTGCCTAGCAAGATATCTGGCACAGAATAAATGCTCAATAAATTCTTTCTGATTGATTACTTGAAGTTACAAATGCTACAAATATAAACAAGTCTAATTAAGAGCTGGATAAATTCATGTGAACTACATCCATAAAGGGATAGCAAAGAGAATTTAAAGTTGTTCATGGTACCTTCAAACATGACTTGATGAAATTGTCCATGAGATAATTTTGCGATTTTTCATAAATTTTCATGAATAAACCTTATTTTAGTCTTTAAAAGAGAATACTGGTCTGTATGCACCATTGACAATCCATTATAGTGTTTTCTTGTGTTTATACACACACACACACAAACACACAGAGAGAGAGAGAGAGAGAGAGAGAGACAGAGAGAGAGACAATGTCTTGCTTTACATGGACTAATTTAATCAAAAGAATTATTTTAGAGGTCCTACAAATTTTCTGTTTTTAAAGATTGTTAAATGAAGTTATACGTATCCTTGAAAGAAGAAACTAGTTTTAAATTTGTGAATTCCTTAGTAGTGAGAGATGTATAGGCATCACAGTAATGGAGTTTTTAAAGGCACTCCTTAGGCAATTAGCTGAACCACATAGAAAGAGAAATTAAAGAGTGGGTGGAAAAGGAGCTGCGTATTTTTGACAATAAAACAATGGAAGTTGGTTCTTGTTTGGTTCAAGCAACAAGGTGAATGTGCATAGGATGTACTGTCTTATTAAAAAAAATCCTAGGAGATGATGTATAATCTATGTGAATCTATTAGAGTACACAATGAAGTTTCCTTTTGTTTGATCTGCAATTGTTGTTGTATGCTATTAGGTAAATTTTGATGTACTTTCAATAAAAATGACTTTTAATGAATGAATGTTTATAAAGCTCTTTGAGTTCATCAGATGAAAGGTGTTATATAAGTATAAAATAGTATTGTTATGGTTTCCATAGTAACAGTAACTTTTCCACCTTATACATATTCACTAATAAAGTAATGTGGGTGAAATAAGTTGCTATGATAACCTTACTTTTCCCACTTCCTAATTTCTGAAGTATTTAAATTTGTTTTTTAATGTTACATGGATGTCATTTCCCCCCATTTATTATATTCTTCTAGTTAATGTGATAATATCCATTCTTATACCCTAGTTTCTTTCCGATGTACCCTGTGTCTTCGTTAAAAGATACATCTCGTTTTTAGATTGTTATGATCTTACCTCCCTATAGAAGGGATGTTTGTAGAATATGGAAGGCACCGTAGTGTGGAAATTGCACTTGGATTTGGAGTCATAACTTTTGGTTTGAAAATCACCTCTGTTCTTGACAGTCTGTGTAACTTTGGATAAGTCATATCACGTCTCCCGGGCTCATTTTCTTCATCTGTTAAATTATGGGGTTTAAACTTTGTGATTTTAAAGGTTCCTTCCAGATCTAACAACTATAATCCTATAATCTTTTTAGATTATTTTTTCTTATTCCTCCCTCATTGTCTCTTGTGCAATCTCAATGGGATTCACTTCTATCCAAATAAATGAATTTTATTGAATATCTGTTGTACGTTGGACATTGTCAGATATTGGATATGGGCCTTGCCATCCTGACACTATGGACTGTAAATTGTAAGCCATATGAAAGTAGATATATTTTCTTAGGCAAACTTTTTATTCCACTGAATACCTATGCAGTTCTATGTTAACAAGAAGTATATTAGAATTCTTTGTTGAATTAAGTAAATTCAGCCAGCTGTTGTGTTCAAATGACAACAGGTTTTTGGTGATTTTACATAAGGGGTAGGTAAGTTACCTTTGGCCCAAGACTCTGTAGGGGCTTTCAGCCAGAAGAATAATAGGATCATATGTTTAAAGCTAGAAGGGACTTTAGAGTGATTTAGTCACAGTCAGTTTACAGATGAAGAAACTGAGGCTTGGAGAAATTGAGTAATGACATCAGCACCATCTGTCTTAAGGTTTGTAAAGTGCTTAGTTCTATCTTTTAAGCCTTCCAACTCTGTGTGTGAAGTGGGTAATACTGCCTCAATTTAACACATGAGGAGATTGAGGCTGAGAGAGTCTGTGGCCAGGGTCATAGGGCTCATAAGTGTCTCTGTCTAAGGGAGGATTACAAATTAAGGCCTTACTGATTCCAAGCTTAGGTCTCTATCCACCGTACATCTTGACTTGCTGTTAAGAGAAAGGCTTGACTGTGGCCAATTTCCTGATAATTTAATTTTGATAGGAGAAAGAAATTAAATAATCACAGAAGATTTGACAAGTTAGCAAAAGGAGATTTATTTAGTCATAACAGTGGAAGGTTATTCAGCCAGGAAATCACATTGATTTAGATGAGTTTAGGTTCCCTGCCTTGGTGTCGCCCATGGTGGGCTGCTTGTCAAGTATCAGGGCAGAGCTGGATCTCCCTGTTGCTTTTTGCATTCAAGCAACCACGAATTGAGAGCAACAGCCTAAGCCTCTTGAGTCCTGAGGATGGTTTGAGTACCTTTTAAGGAAAAGAATTAGCTCAGAATACATGGAGAGGGGCTTGGGACTCTGTTTGATATTCCCCTTATCTATACTCCACCTTTGGTGGCAAGGTCCTAGAGTAACAGCATACTGCTTAAATGGCTTTAGAGATGAAATTGAATAGCTATGACCTAAGAAATGTGAAAAGTCTTACAGAGGTAGCCCTGGAGAAAGAAAAACTAAACCAGAAACCAAGCAAGACCAAACAAACCAAAACAAAAGATGATGGGCAATGTAATGAATGGACTGCTGAAAGAGTGACTGAATATGGTGCAGCAAAGACCAGAATTCACAGGCTTCTTTCCATCTTGAGAAGGACCAGATCTCAGATTGAAACAGTCTGATCCATGTCCTAGGACCTGGGTGAAGCCATATGGAATCTTTGTAGTTCACAATGGTTCTTCCAATATAGAGGCATGGCCATGAGAAGGAATGATACAAGGAATAGCAGGTCTACAGTGAAGAAAATGATGCATCTTTCACATTCACCAATTGCCATCATGAGTTAAGGTCATCTGTAGTAAAGTGGTTAAGAAGTCATTACCTTTTTCTGTACAACCTTTACTATGCCCTCAAGCTTATACCAAGATTTGCCTTTTCTGAAGAGGAAAGTCCAGTGATCGCTGGGGTTTCAACTGTGTTGCTGTAGAGACGTTTGATCAATTCCAGACTACAGTAGGCAGAGGACTACAGTATATCTGTTTTTGCTTTCAGCATTGTCCCTGACATTGTCTGCTCTGCTGGGATTATGTTTGTCCACTGTGTTGCACTTGGAGCCCATATCACTGCTACAATGCTGCCAAGGTCCATGATGCTGCTGGGTCCATGCCACTGTCTGCTCTGATTGCAGCTGCCACTTGGGCCTATGCTGCTGTATCCACTCTGTTATCTGCTGATACTGGACCCTGTGCTCCTAGCTGCTGCCATTGTCCCTGGGACATGTACTTCTTCCTATTACTACTAGTGCTGGAATCCATGCTAATGCTCATTGTGCTGCTCTGAGCTCTACTTCCATTCTCTCCCCTTCCTTCCCACTTATTCTACCAGCAAGTACAGTACTCCAGACACTGCCACAACTGGGGCCCCATTCTGTTTTCCCCAGTGCTGGGGTAGGAATACTGCCCCTTTTTGGTCTACCAGGTTGATGGGATTAGAAATGACCCCGTGGATGGCCCAAACAATTCAGAGAGGTTCTGGCTGACCAAGTTAGAACTTGAGTCTATATTCTAGTTTGCTGTCATCTTTTCCATTGCAGGAAATTCTTTCTGTGGCTAGTCAGCCCCCACCAAGTGACTCAGTGTATTCTGATGTTTTAGATTTACTGGGTTGCACCTAAGGCTAGGAATAACTAATTCAGGAATGCTGAGGGAAAGAGACATTAAGAATACAAAGAAAGACACAAAGCCAGAAACTTCTCTAGGCCAATACATTTGCCCTGTCATTTGTAAGCAGTCATAATTTTTTTTTTCTTCACTGATAGTGGATTCACCTTTTTCATTTTTGTTGCTATTAGTTTGATTTTCTTTATTCTTTTTGAAAAATAAAGTTAGGTGGTCCATAGATCAATTTGGAACTAGGCCTAAAGGGCTTTAAAACTCTGCTTATCCTTTGGCCCAGAAATATCACTACTTAGATCTGTATCACAAAGAGGTCAAAGAAAAAAGAGAAGGAGTTATATGTACAGAAATGTTTATAGTAGTTCTTTTTGTGGTAACAAAGAATTAGAAATTGAGGGCATGCCCTTCAGTTGAGTACCAGCTGAATAAATTATGGTATTAGATTGTGATAGAATATTATTTTATTATAAGAAATAAGGAGAAGGATAGTTTGGAAAAAAACTTGGGAAAACTTATATGAACTCATTCAAATTGAAGTGAGCAGAACCAGGAGAACATTGTACACGGTAACAGCAATATTATATTGATAATCAGCTGTGAATGACTTATCTATTTTGATCAATGCACTGATCATTCCAAGACACATCTTGAAGGACTTATAATGAAAAATGCTATTCACTTCCAGAGAGAGAATGGATAGAGTATGATTGCAGATCGAAACATTATTTTTTCCACTTTCCTTAATTTTCTTGCAACATGGCTAATGTGGAAATATGTTTTGCATGATTTCACATGTATAATTCTCATTTCTTGTCTTCTCAGTGGGTTGAAAGGAGGTAAAGAATTCAAATTCAAAATTAAAAAGAATATACTTTTTCTAAAAAGATCAAGCTAGGTAGTGTTTTGTCTACTTCTTTTAAAAAACCCTCCTAGTTTTATTAATTCATTATTTTGCTTTAAATTTGGTTAATATCTTTTTGATTTTAAGGATTTCTGTTTTGTTGATTAATAAAATCGCAATTTGTTGGTTTGCTAGAATTTAAAAATATACATACCCAATTCACTGACCTACTCTTTTTCTCTTTTGTTGATGAAACTGTGTTAGAGATACAAAATTTCGCCAAAGAGCTGCTTTGGCTGCATCCCAAAATGTTGTCTCATTGTCATTATCTTTAGTGATATTATCAATTATTTCTGTGGTTTATTCTTTGACCCACCCATTCCTTAGGAGCAAATTATTTAATTTCCTATTAATTTTTAGTCATTTATTCATTGGTTCTTAATTGAATATCTTTCATTGCATCGTGGTCTATAAAACATGAAATTTAATATTTCTTCATTTGTTTGTGACATTTTATGCCCTAATACATAGTTAATTTTTATAGAGGTACCATGAATTGTTGAAAATATGTATACTTCTGTCGATTTCCATTTACTAATCCACAGAGGCCTGTGATATGTAACTTTTCCAAAATTCTATTCAGTTCCATCTCTTTTTCTAGGTCAGAGAGGGGGTAAATTAACGTTCCCTGTTATTATATTTTCCTGTCTTATGCTCCATGTAACTTATTTAACCTTTTCTCAAAATATTTAGATGCTATGCCGTTTGCTACATATATGTTTAGTATTGATATTCATTGTCTTTGGATTATTTTTGTTGTTGCTTTTTTAAAATCATAATTGATAACCATGCCAAGCATAATAGCTTTTGTTCCCTTAATTTAATTTTGTGTGAATTTTTCTGATTTAAGTGTTTTATATATTTTTATAAACTATATTGTTAGATTCTGCTTTCTAATCTATCCTGCTGTGTAGTCTTCTGTTTTAAGGGTGAGTTCCCAATTTTGATTATTAGCTGTGCATTTCCCTCCATCCTATTCTCTTATACTTCTTTTCTTTGTTCTCCCCATCCCCACCCCACCTTTTATTAAAAAAGAAAAGAAAAAGATGGTGATGAGAGAGGAGTGAGCTCATCAGCAGTGAGCTAGGTTTGGTTTCATCAGCTTTTGCTCTCTTGACCCTCTTTTCTTTCCCTTACCTAGAGCTCAACAAAAGACTTATCTTTTTATTTTTTTTTTATCAATCTCTTTTTGAAATCCACTCTCTTTAGAGGTTGTTTTGCTTAGTGCTCGTCTCTGTTAACCTATTCTCCCTTTTATTTCTGCCTTTCCCTTCTTTCATTTCCCTCTTAAATGTATTGAGTTAAATGTATTTCTGTATACAACTGTGAATGTATTCTTCCCATCTTTTAACATTCAAATAAAAGTGAGATTTAAGTGTCACCCTCCCCTTTTATAGATTTCCCTTTATGCGCCTCAGCTATGTGAGAGTTTTCCCCATTTTTCCCCTCCCCTAGTGTATTCTTCTTCCCTTCCCTTTCCATTCTTCAACAAAATCACTCCGAGGCTCTGTTTCTAGTGAGATTTCCCCCATTTACTCCTGATGATGATAGAACTCTGAGAGAATACATATATATCCTCTCCTCATATAAGAATGTAAATAATTTATTTTTGTTTTGTCCGCATGTTTGCCTATTTATATTTACCCCTTTATGTTCTCTTAACTCCTGTGTTCACACTTGAGAATTCCTATTTCCTTGTGATCTTTTCATCAGCAATGCTTGGAACTTCTCCAGTTCATGACAGATGTATTTCTCACCCTGTGTGTTTATGATCACTTTTTCTATGTGAATTATTCTTGGTCCTTTGACTCCTAGAATACTATATTCTGATATCTCTGCTCCTTTATAATAGTGGATATGAAAGCACATATCTTGACTGTGTCTTCTCAGTAATTGAATTCCTTTTTGGCTCCTTGCATTACTTTAAAAAATTTGACCTGGATATGTTGAATTTTGACTATAATGTTTCTAGGATTTTTCCTCTTGGGGTTTCTCTCAGGAGGTGATAATAGAATCTTTATTTTCACTTTACCCTCTGTTACTAAGAGATCTGGGTAGTTTTCTTTTCTTGAAATATAAAGTTGTCTAAGCATTTTTTTTTGGTCAGGGCTTTCAAGTAATCCAGGGTTTCTTAAATTATCTTTCATTATATTTTTCAAGTCACTTTTATTTGTTATGAAACACCTTATATTTTTTTCTGGTTTGCCATTTTTTTGACTTTTAGAATACTTTTAATTGCCTCCTAGCATCTATTTGGTCCCTTCTAATTTTCAGGTAGTTTGATTCTTAGGTAAATTTTTATACCTCCTGTTCTAAGCTATTAATCCTCTCCTCCTTAGCTCCCATTTTCTTCCCTCTACCATTCTGCTTTTATTTTTAGAGTTATTTTTAGCTTTTTAAAAAAGAAATCTTCACCTTTTCTAGGAATTCTAGCTGAACTTATACCTAAGCTGTGCTTTTGAGGTTTTGCTTATAAATATTTTGGAGTCGTTTTCTCTTACTGCATTTGTGTCTTGAATATCTTTAATAGTAGGATTCTCATTTTGTTTGTTCATTCTTCCAGCCAGCCTCTCAACTTCGGGTTGTTTTAGGAATGTACCCTTCAAGCTTCTGAGGGGAAGGTCTGGGCTGAGCTTAAAATATAGTAGAGGTTATAAAGCTAGCATTCTCTTACTTCATTTCAATCTTGGGAAGCAATGAGGCACTAATGAGTCATTAAACAGTTAACAAAAGGTTTACTTTCCCCTAAGACATCAACGGTATGTAACAAGGATATAGTTGCATTAGTTTCTCTGGACATTGTCCCTTTCATCTCCATGTGTGAACTCATCTGTTCATCAGGGAAGGATATGGTGAAGAACATAATAACTTTTATGGTCTTCTGAAATCGACCATGTCTGAGAATACTAGAATACATGTGGCTGGTACTTGTTAGAACTTTGATCATCAGGAAGCTGTATCAAGAAAGCTGTACCCAGTCAGGTCCTGAGGACAGCTTTGTCTTCTTTTAGGTAAAGCATCCCTGTGTTGTGGGTGGGAAGAAAGAAGCTGCATCAAGAAAATCCTGGTTTTATCATAGCTTGTGTCCTCTTGCGTCCTTCTATAACTCTCCTATTGTCATTGAGTGTTATTCCAGGGGCAGGTTAGGCTGGGGATCTGTCAACTTTCAGTGCTCCCAGAGTGGTCTGATCCAGGGCAACACCCTTATGGTGTGAGATTTGTAAGTTTCTGATCTTGATTTGCGTCTGAGGAGCAGACTCAATGGGCTTGTCCATAGTTGGAGTTATAGATGCAGGACTTGGTCACTATCGGCAAGGTAGAAAGCTCTGTAGATTTAGAGTGGCAGAGCTATAAGACCCTCTTTATTCTGGGATTCTTGCGTTGATTATTCTGCTGTGGGCTTCAGAGTGGACTGAAGGCTAGAACTGGGACCCCATTTCTCTCCTGGACCGAGCCATCCAGGTACTGTTTGCTTATAAGCTTGCTCTTTGCTCAGTATGTACCCTGTGATTCAACACTACTCATTCTGGAATGTCACGCCTAGATGTTGGTCCTCTCCTCAGTCTGCCTTGGATCTGTGTAGCGAGTAATAATATTGTCAGTCGAAAACTGTTCCTGCACTGTAGTTATGGTCGGGACTTCCCATATGGGTCCGGGACTGGTTATATATTTGTTGAAAAGCCCTGGTACTCTTTGAGTTCTTGTTCACTAGAATTCTCTAGGTGCCAGGTAACTGGATGGACCCCATCTCAAGTGTCCATAGGCTTCTCTGTCTCTGTGCTCCTCTAGTTCCAAAAAAAAAGACAATGATTTTTTGTTTTGAATTTCCCAATCAGAATTTTTCCGATGCGTTTTCTAGATCCTTAGTTTAATCTAAATGGAGAATTGTTGTTATAGTATATAGTGAGAAGTATTAGTTTTTTTTTTTAATTTTAACCTTCTGATTGAATCTAGTTCAGGACCTAACACATTTTCACCTCTCTTCTTGGCTTTAATCATCTCTGTACGACTCAACTAAACCCTCAACCCTTAAACTTTCATTCTTCCCATTGCCCAAGGAAAATACATCCTTCCTTTAAAATTCCCTTAAAACACCAATACAACCTTTTGAAAAACTTGCCAGATAAAAAGTCCCAAAGCATTAATGCATTCAACTATTGTTACAAATTATAAATACCGAAACATCTTTTCAGAGACTGTCTCCTACAAAGACAAGGGGCTGCTAAAAGTTTCTTTTGTACAGGATTTTTCATATTACACAGTTTGTTATAACCAAATCAGAAAAGCATTATAATTACAGACCATCTGCTGAAGCATAGAAATAACCTCATTATATGAATCCAAATACTACAGTGGTATTTGTTGAAAGAGGATTGTTATCTGTATGTTGGGCGAGCAACAGAAAATTCCCCTTTGAACTGGATCTAGCCAAACTTAACATGTTTCAGCTTAGAATTCATATTTATGGAGTAAGAATGTCTGTGATTTGAAAGTAGCCTCTCAAGTTTCCATGCAAGCTGTGCATATCAGCCTTTTTTCTTCCACAAAGCAGCCATCTCTGTCAGCATAGAGTGTCAGGAAACATATCATAGCATGGGAGAACAGCCACCTTCTTTTTGTTAGTTCAGGCAGTCTTGGAGCTGGGGCTTCTGATGTTCTCGGGGCTGTTGTCTCTACAACGTAAGTTTCTGTTGGTGTCACTGTGCACTCTGATGATAGGCACAGGCTATGCTTCTCACATGCTAAAAGGAGGAAAATCAATTCCAGAGTTCCAAAGAACCTATAGAAGGTACAACTTGTAGGTCAGGAGGTCACTGGTTCTTGGTGCTGTGGGTCCATGACACTATTACTATTTTTAAAGGGTGAGTTAGAAATACCAGCCTTAGGACTTCCCAGAGACCATTTTTACCCTCTAGAAATACTCTTTGTTATCCCACTGTTGTAGAAGATCATAAAACATGAGTTTATACTAGGGAATGAAGAATAGAATTCTGGTTTTGCTGAGGCAAGGAAAAGATATCATTGTAGCATATAGTAGCATATAGCCAAAGGAGAAAATTATGATCCTGCCATTTAAAGAAATTTTGCAGATTATTATGATATTTTAAAGGATAAACCTAATTTCAGGATCTTTTAGCCAATGATGGAAGTAAGACTTAAATACCTGACTTAACTTGAGATTGCTTTTACATGTGGGGAGAAAAACAAAAGCAAAAGCTTTCATTCTTTTGGCTGATTAAATCAGGTCATTTGTTGATGCTGGTCATTAATTTGTTTTCCCTCGGTTTTGAATTTCTTTTTCTGACCCCATGAAAACTGGAATGAAATACGTCCTACCTCTTAGTCATGTAGCTACATATAGTCACTGATTTCAACTTTCCTGTTTTATCATTAGTAAGCGGGAAATGAAGGCAAAGTGGCATATTGGATAGAAGGCCTTGGAGTCGTTAAGATCTGAGCTTATGTCTTTTTTCCTACACATACTGGTTGTGTGATCCTGGGCAAGTCACTTAGGCTCTCAGTCTGTTCTTTGTCTCCCTCCCTCCACCCACCCCAAACACACACCCCACAAAACCCTAAATCTCTTAAAGCTCTAAGTTAGAGATACTGCTCGTGTGAATAAGTTGAGGCAATTTTCCTACTGCAGATTTCTGCTCTGATGAAATCATAGCTCTAGACTGCCTCCCTGCCACACCCAACCATGGAGAATACACGAGATATAATTTATATCCTAGATTCATTACAAAAAAAGAATCCAGGTTAGAGTCTACACCTTCATGGCCTTATATGTTTATCAAAATGCAGATTTGAGCAAGAAGTGAAGTTTGGTCCCACTATTCAGTTTTTCTTAGTGCTTTCATCTGTCGTTCATTGCTATCCACCACGTCTATTTGTGTATATATTATGTACCCTTGTTGGATTTTAAGTTTTGTGTCTGCAAGGACTATACCATTTTTAATTTTTTCATCCATAATATGCTGCACAATAATGTTTAAATAATGGATTCTTAAATGTTTGTCAAATTGAATTCTTTCTATTCTGGGAAGTCAACTGAATTCCTTCACCACTCGTACTCTTTACCACACCTTAGCATTTGATTATATATGATCACCTGGTTTGAAAAAAAATAGTATCTTATCCCCCATCAAAGCTGTAAACTACTTGAGGATACGAATTCAATATTTATTAAACACCTACTGCGTCCAAGCTTCTGAGTTAAGCATTCAAGATACAAAGACAAAAAGTAGTATAATATAAGAAAAATTGAGACAAGAAAATGTATTAGAAAGCAAAACCCCGGGGGTGATCATGAAAGGCTTTAAGGCAACTGGGGGCATAATGGATAGAACCCTTGCCCTGTAGTCAGGTAGACCTGAGTTGAAATCTCACCTCAGATGTTAGCCATTAACTTCTGTCAGCCTCACTTTCCTCATCTGTAAACTGGGAATACTAACACTTAACAATACTACCTGCCTCACAGGTTGATGCGGGGATCAAATAAGGTAATATTTGTAAAAGTCCTTAGCATGTTGCCTAGAACATAGCAGGCATTTAATAAATACTTAATTCCTTCCCTCAACAGAGGAAGTAATGCCTGAGCTAAGCCTTGAAGAAGCACAAGAATCATAACAGGCAGAGATAAGATTAGATTGCATCCTAGGTATAAGATATGACTTGAGTGAGCTCATGGGAAGTACAAGATGGATTGCTAATGGTGAAAAACTAGTAGTCTGGTTTGGCTTACATTGATTATTCAACACACCTTTATTAAGTCTTACTTCGTTAAGGGCATTGTATTAGACAAGTTTTCTTTTTTGTCTTATGTTAGTAACTTCTCTGGGTCCAATGGGTTGATTCACTGAATCCATTCCCTTTCCACTAAGGAGCCCATCCACTGTGGGCACACATATGCAGTACTATATGGGTTCATCCATTGAGAATGCTCTCTTCTTCTTATTGACCAACTAGCCACAGAGCTCATCTAACTATAATCTGCTTTCAGCCACAGCAATTTTTTTTTGTTTTTTTACTTATAGGATTCCAGATAGTTGAATTCATCTTACTAATTTCATAAATAGTGGGATTATTGTGGATGTAAGATTTAAAATTTGGGCTGAGTACTTACAGAGTTTAGGTTATCCTTGGAAATGTTTTTTAAACATATAAAGAAGTCAAAGATGCATATTTTTTTGTGATAAGCCTTTTTCTCTTAATAGTAAGGCAGAGGAGAATATTCTGAGTTAATGTGGTTGGTTCATTGTGTTTACAATTAATGGAGGTTATTCTGTATCCCTTGTCATTATCTGAGGAGAATTTATCTTGGATTTATTCCTCGTTATTTAAGTGCTTATCCACAACCAAATATTTGCAACATGATGCAAATGTTTGCCTTTTCATTCTTTGACAATTCCAATTTATGATCAGGATTATTTAATAGCATCATTTGAGTGATTTCCTTTATACTGAAAAGGTAAAGTCTGCTCTATTGATATTTGCTGAACATATAGCATTTGTTGTAACTAATATCCCTAATATTCTAGTATCCTCCTCACTTCAGTATAATTGCATATTGTAAGTATATAGTTATCTATATTCTTTTTTGTTTCTTTTTGTTTCAGTTCAGACCTGTGTTTTCATCAGTGTAAGGAAATTGGTAGTTTGGAAACTCCCTGGAGCAGTGACAATTAGCAACTTCTTTGTACCTTGTCTTAGAGTGCTGCTTGCCAACGCAGAGAGCCTAGGAAGCTTGCTCCATGGTCACATAAATTATATTAGGCAGAAGCAAGAGTGAAACTCATCTTCTTCACCCCCAGGATCCTGCCCTCTTAATTCACAAAAATAGAGCTAAACAAAGTTTTTATTCTTCCTTTGCTTCTTGAAGGGTAATCGTTAGTCCCAAAAGTAGGTCATGAGGCTTATTTTATTGCATGGTATGGACCCAAACAGATGCCATTCATGCGATGTCTTATAGATCTAGATGGGATTAAGATTTTTTAAAAATTTTACTTGAAAAAAGCAATCCTTTGTTCTCCAAAAACATTATGTCTGAGAGCCAGCAAAATAGTTTGGAAGGCAAAGAAATGGTAGTGTTACTGATTCAGTGTTCAAAATATTTTAACTTTAATGGAGAATTAATCCCAAGTAAGAAAGCCAAGGTATGTGAACCTGAGTTTCCTCCCTGACACTTCTCTAGGCTACTGTGTTAATTGAGTGGCTAGTGACTGAAAGGGATTGACAAGTGACAATGACAAACTCTATTAGAGTAGCTCTTTGTAAAGGGGATTGATAGCTGTGTAATTTTGTGATTAACTTCAAAACCACCAACCATTAACCTTAAGCGCTCCAGGCTCTTCGGTTTGTTGCTGTTGTGAAGATTGGCTGGGAAAGCATTTTTAGTGATTATGGCTCCCTGTACATTTTTGACAGAAACATTTGAACCAGAAGATCTTATCATAGAATCTAGATAGGTCATAAGAATAAAGAGCACTGGCCTGGGAGTTGAGAAACACAGGTTGTAGACCTATTTTTCCACCAAATCTGTGCCTAAATACTGTGGGTATCACTGTCCTTATCAGTAAAATTAGGGGATTAGAAAAATGGCCTCTACCACCCCATCCAGCTCTAACGCGCTGTGCTTATAAAATCCATTATTAAAGATAGCCCAGTATCTCAGTATTACTCTCTGAACTTTTGGTTCCATTTCCTTACCTTGCACATGCACAGTATAATGGGGACTGTTTCTAACTTTGGACCCTAGAAGATAGGGAAAAATAGTCATCCCTCCCACTATTACCAATTTCATCTAAGGGTAGCTGCATTGAGGAATGTCATGAAAGTAGCTTTTGAATGAAAAGGTATAGGAATATGGAGTATTAAATCAATTAGCATATACATCATATGACTTTGAATGTGTTCTAACTCATATAAATGGTTGAACTGAAAATATCCTTTTATGGGACTTCTGACAAAATATGTTCACTTAATAACTGTGTCTTTTTTCAATCCAAATAAAATGATGCAGTGATTTTTAACATAAATAAGTCCTCCCACTTGTTGACCTTGGTAATTTGCTTTTATTTGATGTTATACATTGTTTAAAGTATTACCCACGTTTATGATAAAAATAGATTGAAAAGATGAATTGTCATAATAAGCAGTTTTGTATAAGGCTTACTGAATGGTGGATTTCAAAAGAAATTATATCATAATGATTTTAATGCATTGGAAACTTTATAGGAATCATTATCCTAGAGCTCTAAAGTGAATTTGCCAAGAAGACAAAATAAAATATCTTTCCAGAAAAAAAAAACTGTCAAAGAATAGAATTTTTAGAATTCTAGAGTCTTTAATCACATTAGAAGTGTAATTAAAGAAGTAATACCATGATGTTATCCAAATTCCATTTCAGTAAGCAAGGAGTAGTCTTCTACTTCAGTGGTGTTCTGGAACTTTTCTCAGAACTTCTGACTCTTAAGGAAACTGAGTGCGTTATTTTTTTTTTGTTTGTTTTCAGACATGGCCAAGTTTTCATGATCCCTTTTGGGGTTTTCTTGATAAAGATACTGGAGGGATTTGCCATTTCCTTCTCCAGTTCATTTTACAGATGAGAAAACTGAGGCAAACAGGATTAAGTGACTTGCCCAAGGTCACACAGCTAGTATGTATCTGGGGTCACATTTGAACTCAGGTCTTCCTGACTGCAGGCCTGGTGCTCTATCCCTGTGTCAAGACTGAGCTAAAGTTACTTTTATCCCTTTCCTTTTTTGTTTGTTTCCTTTATTCATCCATCCATCCATCCACTTGTTTGTTTACTTGTCTATTTGTTTGTTTATAGATATAGTATCCCTATCCCCCTCAGGCTGGAAGTCCAATGGACACTTATGGCCTGTTCCTATTACTGACTGTTAGGAATGTTTAACCTCCTCTATTTCTGAACATGGCTGATGCTTCCTCCCTTAGGCATTTTGGTGGCCCTCTGCTGTCAGGGGCTCACTCTGTTGGCATTAGACTTAGCACCTTACAGCTCACAATTCCAGAGCTTGTGTGATCTACCAATCTCAGCCTCCTTGAGGTTGCAGCAGGTCTCCCCTTGGGTTCCTTTTTTTTCCAGTTAAAAGTAGATAATAGTAAATATATTTCAGAGGAAAATATTTTAGTTTCTTCAAGGCATCGTAAATAATTTAAATTATTTTTTTAAAACCTACCCTGATCGTCTACATCTCAGTTCTAATTTTCTTTTAAAAAGTGATCTTTTATTCTCCAGCAGCAATCAGCAAAATGTTTGATAACCAGCAGAATAATTTGGAATACAAAGAAATGGTGCCCCATAGCCAAAACTGATAATTTAGAGAAATGTATTTTTATGTGTGTTAAGGATTTTATGGATAGTTTTGGGGGTGGGGTGGGAAAGAGACAGAGAGACAGAGACAGACTTGGAGGTGCCATTCTGTTGGAGAGATACTTAGTAGTACTTATGAAAAAAAAAACTGAAAAAAAGTACAGGAGGAATATAGATGGGGAAAGAAGCCAAGAAGAAATCCATAAAGACAAGTAGCCTGAACAATGATACTTGAAATGAATTGATACTTCCTTTTAATGGCTTCTGATATGTGTTCATATATTATAGAGGATAGGCTCCCATAGATGCTTTTATTTTTTCTCCTGCTAACTGAGGTGCCCCCCAAAGCTCTATGTTGGATTTTCTTCTCTTTACTAGAGGCGTCACCTGGGGCTGAATATGGCTGAATCAGATCAAAATGTATTTGGGAAATGTTTTAAAAAATAAAAAATACAGTATAACATGGATAATGTTAATTTGTGGTTTTCTAAATCAATATGCTACCTGCAGAGATCCCATTTATTTGAGATTTTTATTTGAGATTGACAAACTACTCTATATACTATTGCTTGGCGATCTCATCACCTCGCATATTTTCATTTCTTTGCAAATGATTCTCAGATATATTTATCCATCTCCA
The DNA here is from genome assembly GCF_011100635.1 of Trichosurus vulpecula. Lineage (NCBI taxonomy): Eukaryota > Metazoa > Chordata > Mammalia > Diprotodontia > Phalangeridae > Trichosurus > Trichosurus vulpecula. Next base: position 137,418,070 of record NC_050577.1, on the reverse strand, counting down.
ACCTCACTCTTGACCTGCGATCTCGTATCACCAACTACCTACTGGATGTTCTATAGATATCTCAACTCAGTATGTCCCAAATGTAGATTTTCAACCAAATCCTTACCTCTTTTGAACTTCACTGTTGAGTACCACTATCTTCCCAGTCATCCAGACTCAGAACTTCACTGTCATCATCTCTTACTCCCCATATCAACTCAGTTTCCAAAGCTTGTTGATTGTACCTTTATAACATTTACATGCCCTTTTCTCTCCAAAATTGCCACTGCCCTGGTGCTACCTTCCTACTCTCCAACTACTGAACTTCCTGTGTTCCTCTTAAGTCCCAACTAAAATCCCACCTTGTACGCAATACAAAGCCTTCTCCAACCCCTCTTAATTCTACTTTGCTATTTAGTATTAAAATAATATAGTGGTTAGTTTTTCCTGTTTCGGATCTCTTACCCCACATTCCAGTCCATTATTCACTCACCTGTCAAGCCGATCTAGCTTCCTTAAGCACAGGTCTGACCATTTCAAACCCCCCTTGTCCCCTCCGTTCAGTCAACTCCAATGGCTGTTTTAGTTTTGGAATCAAATATAAAAATTCTTTGGCTTTTAAATTCTTTCATAACTTGGAGCCTGACTTCTTTCCAGTCTTTGTAAAGCTTATTATGCTCTCTTCAGCCCCTACCTTATACCCTGCCATCCAGTGACACTGGCCTCCTTGCTAGTCCTTGTACAAGACAATCAATCCATCTCCCAACTCTTGGCATTTTCACTGGCTGTACCTCATGCCTAGAATTCCTTTCCCTCTTTATCTCCATCCTCTCACTTCCCTGCCATCCTTCAGGTCCCAGCTAAAATCCCACCTTCTGCAAGAAGTCTTTCCTGATCTGCCTTAATGCTTCTTCCTTCCCTCTGTAGTTTATTTCCAATTTATCCTGTCTTGTTCATATATAATTGTTTGCATGTTGTTGCCCTGATCCCACCTCTCGCTCGCTTTAGAGTGTGAGTTCCTTGAGGACAGAGACTGATTCTTTGCCTCTCTTTGTATCTCCAGTCTTTAGCTTGGTGCCTGAAACAAAGTAGATGCTTAATTAATTCTTTGTTGACTTGACCCTCTGTCAGGCAGATTATATTATTAGTTAAGAACAAAGTCATTAAATTAAATAGCAGGAAAATTCTCAATAGAACATTCTTCCCAAAGAAGTGCGAATATACATATTATTGGTGGGGAGGGTGAACACATATAGGGATCACTCATATGGGGCATATATGTGGAGGAACACATGGTTAGAATGCATGAAGGGAGGAACAGTTTAGACCCTTGATACCACCAAAAAACACCTATGTCTTCTGGTGATGACAGCGTATGATTCATATTGCACTCATGGTGACTGTTGTGTACATTTTTCTGCTGATGTATTCTACTGATACCCTCTTGGGCAGCCTGATGACTCAGGGATAAGAGCACCTGGCCTGGAGTCAGAAAGACCTGAATTCAAATGTGGCCTCAAACACTTGGTAGCCGTGTGACCTTGGGCAAGTTATTTAACCTGTTTCTCTTAATCCATTGGAGAAGGAAATGGTAAGCCACTCCAGTATATTTGTCGAGATCTGTGGGTTCATGAAGAGTCAAACACAACTGAAGGACTGAGTAACAATGGCTGCCCTGATACCTGTTGATCCCTGCTGGGGTAGCTGATGTCCATGTACTGTTTGCCAGGCATTGCTCTACACAATTATAATCTGCCCTTATATTTTTCAGGACTAGCCAGGCCCATATCAGCTTCAGTCTGCCAGGGTAGGAAGGTTTGAACATCTCCCTGATAAGCTCATTAGTCATAACCACCACACCTAGTTAACAAAAGCCCGAGTGCCCCAGGCTAAGATTAAATATTTTCTTTGAGATCCCTGTGTCTCTTGGAGATCAAAGCCCAGTTACAGATATCTATGTGATTTAGGGTTAAATACAACCCCCCTCCCATATTCTCTGGTTTAGCATGCAAATGATTTGAAGCCATGCCAAAAATAAACTAAAGGCGGCAGTACCATTATCCTCCATGTATCTGATCCATCATTCCGGCCTTACTATGAAAATCTATGAAGTAACAAAGCCTGACTGCTTTGGTGCTATATTTTGGCCTGCAAAAAACCTCAGCCTCCCCACATTTGTAAATATATCCTACATTTCTCCATTTCTGCTGGCAAAGGATATCATGAACTATTAGTGCTGCTCGAGTTACTATAAACATGCTTGTTGCCAAACGTGAGACAAGAAATAACAGCAGTGCTAACAGGAATAAAAAAGCACTGATGTGGAGTGATTGAATTCAGTTCAATACAGTCAACACTTATTAAATACCTGTTGTGTGCAGGGTTCTATGCCAGACCCTGGTAAATCATTTAAATTTTTGTAGGCACAGAGCTAGGGTTATGGGAGTGGCTCTTCAGAAGTAAGGGAAGTGGAGCTGAGAATGATGGTGGGCAGTGACTTGCTGTCTATGACCATGAGCGTGATATCAAACCTCTGTGACCTTTACAGTGGAGGCAGTCATACCTGACTTGCTTTCCTCATTGTGTTGCTGTGATGACCAAAGGAATAAGTACTTTGGAGGATAATTTGGGGAGGTATTAAACGTCAGTGATATATGGATCACTTCCAGTCTTATGGTATTGCTAATGCAGAGTCAATACCCCATCCCATTTGATTTAGTTTTCCTAAGCCAGAGTTATCTAATAAATGAGAATATTGATTTCCCCCCTCCCAATCTAAAAATAAAGAAACTCCTGAACCTAAGTGGGTGCTAGGAGAGGTGTGAAATTTAGGTAAAAACTAGTCTCTGCCCTGAAGGAACTTAGAATCTAGATGAGTAACATGCCAATGGACATACCTGTCATAAACTGTGATATAAATTATAATAAACATTTCTGTCAAAATTGGGTAACGCTAATCGGTTAACCTTCTATTAATGCTTATTAGCAGCATCAGCCAGCATTGAAAATGGGAACAACTTTACAAATAGATCTTTGTTATATACAGTTGGACAAAGAAAGAAAAGCAGTTAAGACAACCAGTCTCAGTACTGATTAAGATGTCGAGATTATGAAAAATATTTAATATTCACATATGTGTTGTTCAATAGAATTTCTTCCCCTTTTAGGGCTCCATTGTTTTCTTTTGCAGGCAATGCCTATGTCTCTTCATCTTTCTCTCCTTTATTCCTACTCCATCTCTAGTCAAACAGAAAACAATAAAAACGATGTATTTTTTAGAGGGAATTCGTTTTTATTGACTTTTTACTGTATTATTGAGCTCCCACTGAGCACAGGCCTCTGTAGTAGGCATTATAGTGAACTCCAGCCTGTATTCTAACCCTGATTGGTTTCAGCCTACTACCTGTAGATGTAAAATATTCGACCCTTGGGTCAACAGACAGAATTCAGACATTGTTTTATTGCCTGAAGTGCTCTTTCAAGTCTTAAAAATCTTTCTCCATCTAGTCACACCCCCCAGAGGCCTGAACATTGCATGAATTTCAGTCTATCTCTAACCAATTTGAAGTTCATAAGTATGTAGATGGCCAGTATGTGTGATTTTCAGAAAATTGATTATTCAGTTCGCCCATTGTGGTTGCATACATTTACTTGCTTTATATTATATGTTAGTCTAATGGCTATAATTAGTATAATTATTTTAATGGAATAACTCTAATTGACGTGAAAGTATTTTTTTTACAATCGAAGTTATTCTGAGTGTTTCCTGAAAGGAGAGATGGCAGCTTGATAAGCTTTCTTCTGCCTTCAGAAATTATCAAAGTTGGTTATATTTATTAATTTTATAATAAAAATGGCAAGGAATGTTGAAATATGGTCAAAGGTTTTGTTCTTTACAGGTAAAAGAATTCCAGTTTTTGTTACGTGGTGATGATTTAGGATAGGAGTTTAATTCTTGGTTTGTGCTGGCCTATTTTTACCTCTACAAGGCTCTCTAGTCATTACTACTTTCACTAGGAAAATTATATTTGTCAGGCTCACAGCAAAAAGTAGCAGAAACCAAGAAGTTGCAAATCTTAAGCTGATCTTTTCTTGAGATCTCTGACTCTATAGAGGGACAATTTAAAATTACTTCTAAAAATAAATTTGGTTTGATATCTGTTGTTTTTATATAATTTGAATTTTCCCCTGTATTCCTCCTCCGCCCCCAAAAGCTCTATTTTATAACAATTTTTTTTTTGTTAAAAAGAGGAAGATGAGAAAAAAAGTGTTAAATACATTTTTAAAAATCTGACAGTAAATGTTACATTGCACACTGAAGTTCTCCCTCCACTTCTGCCTCTGCAAAGGAGCTTATGTGTTCTGGGGTGAGGGTGGGGAGGAAAGATGCCATCTCATCTCTTTTGTTACTGAGCTTGTAATTTTACAACATGCTTTGTCACTTGTTTTGTGGCTTTTTCTTCTGTTTACATTGTTGCAATTGTGTATGTTTTTTGTCGACTGTTTACCTCAGTTTGCATCAGTTCATGTAAGTTTTATGCTTCTCTATAGTCATTATATTGTTTCCTAATATTCAATTACAATCATGTACCATAATTTCTTTAGCTACTTCCTAAAATGGATGGGCTTATATTTTCAGTTTTATTTTTATTTTCAGTTCTTTACTATTATAACATAAACATTTGGGGGCATATGAATCCTCTTTCTTTTTATCAGTTATTTCCTTTGGGTATATTCCTAGCAGAGGAATCTTTGGGTCAGAGGGTTTGGGCATTTTTAACTACTTTATTTTCATAATTCCAAGTTCCTTTCCAGAATGGTTCACTAGCAATATTTTTCTACAACCTTTCCAACATTCACCACTCTTATCTTTTGTCATAGACTGACGTTTTAACTCTCATTTGTTCTTGGCTTCCTGGGATAGCATTTAATCAGGTGTATCTTAATGGATGTTTACTTCATGCACAGTATTTTTTCTAAGCATGTTTTCCTTTAAAAAACCAAAAGGCCATTTTAAAAAGTTGACTTTTAAGAATTTATTTTTGCTTCTTCTTTACATAGACACTTTGTCAGTGTTTCTCAGAATCACATTCTTTACACAATCCCACAAAGCAGCTGGTGTCTTTTCTCCTAGCATGTGTGCAAGCGCACACACATAAACATGCACATATATCAACACAGAAGGGAAAAGAGAACTTACTACACATCTTAGTTCTCTACCTTCCTCCTTCAGCTTACCTGTCAACTCACTTTAACTACATTCCAAATTCTGTGGGTCAGCAGTGCAAACTGCTTTATTTATTCACTTAATTCCAATTTTGTCCCCTGTGCCTGTGAACATGCTAAAAAAATATAAAATGTCCAATTAAAAATTGGAAATAGCTTTCTAAAAGAAGCCAAGGACAGATGCAGTATATATATTTGTAGCCTTTCCGAAAAGATAGGTTTAAGACAATGCCAGCCATATGGATTTATTTGTTTTCAAGGGTTTATGAATATTTGAATCCATTTCCAACTTTTCTAATCTTCTGTCTCTATTTAGCCCCTAGATTCCTGATCTTTTGACTCCTCATCACCAACTGCCTATTGAGCATTTTGAACTGGATGTCCTGTAGGAATGTCCACCTCAGTATGTCTACAACAGAATCTACTACTTTTCCCATTTTCTAAACTTCCCTATTTTTTCTTTTTTCTTAATTATTTTCATTTATTTTGCTAAATATTTCCCAACTACATGTAAAAAATTGTAACTATCATTTTTTAACATTTTTGAATTCTAAATTTTGTACCTCCCTTATGCCAATCCTCAAGAATTTGATTTCTATTATACATGCGAGGTCATATAAAATACATTTCCATAATAGCCATGTTTCAAAAGAAAGCACAAACAAAATAAAACAATAAAAATACAATTTAAAAAAGTATGTTTCAATGAGCATTTAGAGCTCATCAGTTCTCCTTTTGGAAGTGGGATAGCATTTTTCATCATGGGTCTTTTGGAATTGTCTTGGATCCCTGTACATAAGTCATTGAGAGTTGGTCATCCTTAAAATATTGCTGTTGCTATGTGCACCGTTCTCCTGGTTCTGCTCACTTCGCTTTGCATGAGTTCATCTAAGACTTCCTAGGTTTTTTCTGAAGCCATTCTGTTTGTTACTACTTATAGTACAATCGTATTCCTTCACAATCATGTAACACAACTTATTCAGCCATTCTGAGTTGATGGGCATCCCCTTGATTTCCAATTTTTTGCCTCCCAAAAAGGAGCTGCTATACATATTTTGTAAAAATAGGTCCTTTGTCCTTTTCTTTGATCTCTTTGGGATACAGACCTAGCAGTTGTATTGCTGACTCAAAGAGTATGCACAGTTTTATAGCCTTTTGGCTATAATTCCAAATCGTTCTACAGAATGGTTGGACCAGTTTACAACTCCACCAACAGTGCATTAGTGTTCTGATTTTTCTACATCGCCTCTAGCATTTCTGACTCAAAGGGCATATATGCACAGGTGTATAGCCTTTTGGGCCTAGTTCCAAATTGTTCTACAGAATGGTTGGACCAATGGTTGGATAACTCCACCAACAGTGCATTAGTGTCCCAATTTTTCTACATCTACTCTAGCATTTGTCATTTTCCTTTTCTGTTATGGTAGTCAATCTGATATGTATGAGCTAGTATCTCAGACTTATTTTAATTTGTGTTTCTCTAATCATTAATGATTTGGAGCATTTCTTCAGATGACTATTGATAGCTTTGACTCCCTCTTCCTATCCTTTGACCATTTATCAGATGAGAAATGGCTCTTATTTTTATATATTTGACTCAGTTTCTTTTATTTGGGAAATGAGGCCTTCATCAGGGAAACTTGATACAAAAATTTTTCCTCATTTTTATTTTGGTTGCCTTAATTTTGTTTGTGGAAAATCTTTGTAATTTCATGTCATCAAAATTATTTTCCTTCCTGTAATCCCCTCTATCTCTTGTTTGAACATAAACTTTTCCCTTATTCTGAGATCTGACAGATACATTTTCCATACTCCCCTAATTTGCTTACGATATCACCCTTTAAGTCTAAATCATTTATCCATTTTTACCTTGTGCTCAGTATATGATGTGAGATGTTAGTCTGTATCTAGTTTTTGCTAACCTGTTTTCCACTTTTCAAACAGTAGATTACTGTGTTTATTACTGCTACGTGCAATGTGCCTAATCTCTTCCACTGATCCACCACTACTCTATTTCTTTGCCAGTACCAGATTGTTTTGATCATTACTGCTTTGTAATATCATTTGAAATCTGGACCTGCTAGGCTACCTTCCTTAACATTTTTTTTCTTTGATTCCCTTGATTTTCTTGACCTTTTGATCTTCCAAATGAATTGTATTGCTATTTTTTTCTATGTCTGTAAATAATTATTTTGTAGTTTGACTGGTATGGCATTGAATAAGTAAATTAACAGGCAGAATTGTCATTTTTATTAATATTGGCTTGGCCTACCCATGAGCAATTAATATTTCTCCAGTTATTTAGATCTGTATTTATTTGTGTGAAAAGTATTTTGTAATTGTGTTCTTAATAATCTCTCGGTTTGTCTTGGCAAATAGACTCCCTAGTGTTTTGTACTGTATGCAGTTAGTTTAAATGCAGTTTCTCTTTCTGTGTCTAGCTGCTGGGTTTTGTTGGTAGTATATAGAAATGCTAATGATTTATGTGGGTTTATGTTATATCCTGCAACTTCACTGAAGTTGTTAATTGTTTCAACTAGTTTTTTAGCTGATTCTCTACATATACCACCATATCATCTACAAGGGGTGTTAGTTTTGATTCCTCATTCCCTATTTTTATTTCTTTGATTTCCTTTTCTTCCCTTATTGTTATGACTAGCATTTCTAGTATAATATTGAGTTATAGTGGTGATAATGAGCATACTTGATTCACTCTTTATCTTATTAGGAAGTCTTCAAGTTTATTCCCATTCAAGATAAGGCTTGCCCTTTGTTTTAGATAGATAACTACTTAACAGTTTAAGAAAGGGGAAAGGCTCCATTGATTCTTATGCTTTCTAGTATTCTTAATAGGAATGGTGGTATATTTCCTCAAAGGAAATCATATGATTTCTGTTGGGTTTGTTATTAATATGGTCAATTATGCTGATAATTTTTCTTATATTGAACCAGTCCTGCATTCCTAGTATAAATCCTACCTGTTTATAGTGTATGATCTTTGTGATATACTGCTATTATCTCCTTGCTAATATTTTATTTAAAATTATTGTGTTGATAGTCATTAAGGAAATTGGTCTAGTTTTCTCTTTTTATGCTCTCCCAAGTTTAGGTATCAAAACCATATTTGTGTCATAAAAAATTGGTTATATTCCTTTACCTAGTTTTTCAAATAGTTTATATAGTGTTAGAATAAATTGTTCTTCAAATAATTGATAGAATTCACTGACAAATGAAGACAGTTAAGCACTGAAAAGTGGAACCTACCAGATGATTTTCCCCTAATGTACAGCTCTCTTAAAATCAGTCCATTTCTCAGAAATCATTTACACATCTCTAATGCTTAACAAATGATGTTTCAATGACCAGTTTGCTATGTAAGGCCCTCTACAATCTGGCTTTTTACCCTTACCTAATATTAGTCCTCTTCACATATACTGTACATCCTACCCAAGATAGACCACCAACCTATTTAGTGAACACATCTTATATTCTTCTACCTTCCTCTTTTTGCTTACATGTTTACCTGCGCCTGGGATGTCCTTCACAACACTTGTCACTTTTACCTGTTGAAAATTTACCCATGTTCTAATAGTAGAAAGTAAATAATAGGAAGGTTCAAATAGGGATATAACCCCTCCCTGCTCAGAACTCTCAGACCTTTTAAATTATATCCCTGTTGAATACATTCCAATTTGTTTTATTATTGTTATTATTTGTATATATGTTTTACTTCTACTTTTAAGCCCCTCGTGGGCAGGCACATATTTGATTTATTTTTGTACTTACCTTAGCAACTAGTACAGTACTCTGTGCTTAGGAGATGCTCAATAAATTTTTGTTGAATTCAGTCACTCTGTCAAGAATCATTTATTCACCCCCTGCTGGATGCTAGCTCCTGTGCTGGGCGCTGCTGATAAAATGACAAAAATGTAACAGTCCCTGTTCTCAAGGAGCATAAATTATTTTGATGAACTAATCCACTGCTATACGTAGAATAGAGGATTTAAAATTTTATCAAAGGGGAGAAAATCACATTTTGCATACTTAAAAACTCATAGCATTGACCAATTTCCTTGCAGTAGATTTTAAAGATTTTATGTTCTAGGAAGTTCATTGAGCTAATTGTGAAGTAAACTACAGGTTATTTTCCAAAGCAATAAAGATTTTTCTTGTCTATTAACAGGCTCATTGTAATGTGATGCTGGACCTGAACTTACTTAATACTCCCATTCAAAGTTGAATTAGGAAGTTTTGTGCAGACCTGGAAGAAGCAGGTAAATTATTTGTTACAGCTTTTCCTAATGTCATCCATTCTACTTTCTCCGTTACTTATTTTGCCAGATTTTATTTCCCTGGAGCATGATCCTTTCTATAAAATTTGGCTGCGAAGATATTAGTTGTGGTGAAAAGACAAACATAGATAAGATTATTTTTATTGCATATTATTTTGGGCTTCTTTCACATCATGTACTTTACTGTTTTTTGTTCTTTTTCCAGTTCTCAAGCCTAGTATTGAGTTTGGAGTTTATCTGGAAAATTAGTGTGGGTTAGAAATAGGGAAATTTGGATAGGGATGGAGTCTAGACCTGTATAGGCAATGCCCACTCGAAAAAGCATACATAGTGCAGGGGCTTCCTCTCTGCATTTTAGCCTTAGGGAGTTTCCTAGAATAGTCAGAAGTCAAGTGACTTGACCAAGGTAGCACAGACCATATGTGTCTCAGGCCAGACTCTTATATCCAGATTTCCTAGGCTTTGAGAAAATTCTCTGTCCACCATGCCTTTGGAAATTGTAGACAACAATTTTGGGGGGGGGATTGGCAGTTGTCATTTATATTAATATATTGGCTAGTCTATGAATTGTTTCAGCATTGGTTCACTAAAATTGAGTTGTGTGATAAAGTAAAGTAAAACTTAGTAAAGTAAAACTTAGAATTGCTAAAACAATATTGACTGATATATTAGTAAATCTTTCTTTGAAAATTAGTTTTATAATGTATAAGCCTTTTGAAATGGGTATATAGTTTCAAAAAAAACACAGCAGAATGAAAAAACATATTTTATTAAGTGAACAAAAGATGTAGAGCTTTTTCCTGTTTATGTTATAGCTCAGAATATGAATGCTCTTACTATGAAATTTTCATATGAAATAAATTTTTCCGTGTTGTAACATAATAGAAAAAATAACATAGTAGACAAAACTACTGTTGGATTTTTGTCCCAAAGCACTACTTCGTACCTATATATCCTTGGGAAAGTCAATGTCCATGAGCCTCAGTTTTATGAGCTGTAATCTGGTGATGATAATATCTCTTCCATTGGGACTGTCAACATCACATAGGGAATAGAGACTGAATCTTTGATTTCATTGACATAGGGAGTTACCAGATAAGGTACCAATTGTACCAATGTAGATTGATACCTTCTCTGCAACTTAAGAGTTGTCTACAACAATGGTGTCAAACTAAAATAAAAATTTGGGCCACTAAATTATATGTAAGGATCCCTGTGGTTGCATAGTGACTCAAAACCCACATATTAACACTAGATATGTTTTATTGTATTTTTATTTATTTTGTTAAACATTTCCCAATTACATTTTAATCTGGTGTGGGCCCCATTTAAGAGTTTTTCAGTCTGCATAGGAGACATGGGCAGTGTGTTTGAAACCTTTAGCCTAGTTATTGAGTTGGTTAAATTATTTAACCAGGGTCATACAATATGGGTCTGATGTCACACTTGAACTCAGGTCTTTCTGGTTCCAACATGGAATTTTTAATGCACTCTACACCAAATTGTCTTTTACCAAGTGACAAATTAATTAAACATATTTATTAAGGATCTACTACATCATGCACTGTCTAGATGCAGATGATACGAAAATCCAAAATCAATAAGCTTCTAGGAGCTTCAAGTCCAGTGGGGGAGTTCTGATAGATTTACAAATAAGAGCAGGGTGTCCCAAAAGTCTTAGTGCCTTTCAAATCAATTACGATGTTAAAATGCGTTACAACTTTTGGGACACCCTGAGTATTGTAGATACACTGTGATAAAATTAGGGAAGAGACTTAAACAAACTCTTTAGGAAAAATGAGGAGAGAAAGATAGAACTTTCCCTCAGGAGAAAGTAGACAAAGATTTACAGACCAAGTACCATCTGAACTTGGGAACTAAGACTGAAAGCTCCTTGAGAGCAGGGACTGTCTTTGGCCCTTCTTCACACCCCCATTGCTTAGCACAGTACTCAGCAAATAGTGGACTCTTCATAAATGCCATTGGAGAGACTGATAGAAAGAGTAGAATGTCTCAAAAGGCAGAGCTGAATGGGGAGCCTGTTTTAGACAATTTAAATAGCCTGCACAAATGCAGGATTTGAGAGATGAGAGAATAAAACTGTGAAAACCCGGTAACCCATTTTGGGCAGGGACATATGGAGTATAAAAAATAAGGCTGGAAAGGGAAGTTGGAGCTAAATTATTAGAAGGATGGTTAGTAAATAGGTAGAAAGGGAAGCTATAATTCTAGGTAGCCACCATAGCACTTATCAGTAGCATGTCATGCTAGACCTCTCTCAGTTTCCACTGCCCCCTTCCTTTTTTATTTTAATGGAGTTACTAGATTAGTAAATCAGGGCACTACTGCAGGTATAATTTACTTAAGTATTTGTAAAGCATTTGACAAAGTCTCTCATCTTATTCTTGTGAAATGGACCTAGAGATTTGGATTCAGTGGTAGTACAACTAGGTTTCAGAGCTGGTGGAATAGCCAGAGTCAGACCTCAACGGTTTAATGTCATCTTGGAATATTTCCAGTGGAGTGCCTCTGGGGATCTGTGCTTAGTACTGTGCTGTTTAAATTTTTTTATCAATGAGCATTTGGGATAAAAGTATAAGTGACCAACTTAAGAAATTGCAGAAGATACAAACCTGTGAAAGACTATTAACAGAATCACTGGGGAATGATGGTCTGAAGGCCTGGGTGATTGTGAACATTGGTTCAGAAATGGGTCAGAAAATAAGCAAGGTGAAAGAACAAGTGATTGGGATATAAGAAGGAAACTTCAAATTCTAAGATCTTGAAGGGGAAGAATATGGGATTGATGGTAAGACTAAGAGGTGACTCCCCTTGTGATAAGTGAGAGAGTCAAGATGGCAGTCATGGGAGTTGAGGAGGTTGATGAACTGAGAGTCAGGAAAGGGTCATCAAAAACCATATTAATATCATCAAAGATTATATCAGTGGGATATGATGGAGAGGGAAACCAGAAGACAGATATCAAAATCATTAAGAAAAGGGAGAAATGACTTGGAGTTTGATAGAATGCAACAAAAAGGATCCCAATAGGTCAATCTGTTCTGCTGATGTTAATTTCAGAAAAGAGATCATTGAGTCACTGTGTCATAGTAATTTTCTTCAGGGGGGAGTAGGAAACAAGGAGTAAATTGATTCTTCCTTCAGGCCCTTTTAATTAGAGGCCAAATAGGAAGGAGTGGCTATTATTGGAAAGACTGACAGAGTAAAGGTCTGTTTCTGAGAGGTCAAAGGATTTTAAGCTGAAGAGCTAAAATTAAAAGAAGTTTATTAGCTGTAAAAAAGGAGCTGAAGAGGGTATCGTGGAAAGAACATAAACATAAGCCCTTATTGGAACTATAAATATGCTAATACTTCAGTAGATCTGTGATTTCATCAATGCGAGTATTCTCTTAATAGGTTGATTTTATAGCCTACCCAGGATGCCTCCTTATCCCATGGTATTCTTGTCCATTTTCTCCCAAAGAATTCTTCAGTTAGAGATGTTTCTTTAAGTCTTTTCACATTTTATTTGTTTTGGAATGCCCATCCCTCCTTACTTTAGCTACATGAGTTCCAATCAGCACTATATAACTATAAAATGGTGTTATATAATTCCTTAGTAGGGTATAGTATATGTGTGCTCATGTAAAATAAGTGTATCCTTGTGGATTGTACAAATGTGTAGATGTGCAGGTTGTGGTTGTCATGAATATAGATCTCTAGAGTTTGGCCCAAATTTCTCCAAAGAAGACTGTGATTTCCTCCTTGAAAAGATAGGGGAAAAGGATTATGTCTGGGTACTTGCTCCACCTAACTCCAAAAGGGGTATCAGATTAGATTCACTTAAGTTCATCCTCAAATATTGCTGATCTAGGATTGAAATTTTTGAGTTGGAAAGTCACTTCCCTGACCACTCTTAAGGAGGACTGCAGCCTTTTAGCTCTAACTCATCAGCTGACCTCCTTCCCACTAAAGATGGTTATATAAAAACAAACAAACAAACAAACATCACAAATAGCAAATAAACTCATTTATCCAAGCACACAGAAACGGAAATTATAGTTATACCGGTTAAAATATGCCAGAAAGTATGCAACTGAATGAATTCTTAATGGGCAGATAAGCTTTCAGCCCAGACTAAAAGGGGCCTGTTTCACCCCAGTGAGTCTTTAAAATCTCTAAGGGGTCAAGCTGGAAATCAGAGACATGTTAAGTACTACATGACTCCAGTTTCCATTCTCTTTCTCTCTGTGGGTCTCTTTGAAGGAATCTTAGGTACCCCGTTTATCCCTCTCCAAAAATTTCTCTGGAACCCACCTTCACACCTTCCTGGGGTGTAGTGACCCCACAGCTTTCTCCCTACCAATTATAGATCATGTCCCCTATATACAAGTGGACATCCCAATATAGATGGTGCAGTGGATAGAGCACCATACCTGGAGTCAGGAAAACCAGAGTTTAAATCCTGCTTCACATACTTACTAGCTATGTGACTTAACCTTTGCCTCAGTTTCCTCATCTGTAAAATGGGAATAAAAATAGCACCCACTTCCCAGAGTTGTGAGGATCAAGTGAGATAATATTTGTAAAGTCCTTAGCACACTGTCTGATGTATAGTAGGCACTATAAAAAAATTTAACATTGTTTTTAGCTACCAGCTACAAATAAAAAAAAAAAAACAAAACAAAAACCAGGCTTAGTTGGAAGCCTTTTACAGGGGATTAAAGGCTTTAAAGGAATCCAAATGGTTGAGGAATTTGCTTCTCAAAACTTACCTTGAATTGCCAGAAGGTAATGCCCATCTCCATCCTGTACTCCAAACCTCAGGGTAATTTTGGAGCTTCTAGACTCTCAGAGCCATTTCACTTATTTTCACTTCGGAAATAAGGCAGACCCTGGGTACCTGCAGTCATCTAGGAGGACCAGGTTAACTCTTAATTAAAAAAAAGATTAGCCAATCAGCAACCTCTTATTGAACACTTTATGTTAGGAGCTGAAGATACAATGACAAAAAGGACACAGTCCCTTTTCTCAGAGAACTTAAATTTTAATAAGGAGGCAAAATGTATGCATTTAAATGCACATAGAATAAATGCAAAATAAATACAAGGTAGCTAAGAGAGGTAGGACACTACAGTTGAGAGTATTGGGAAACAATTCACTTTGAAGGTGACCATAGTCCAGAGAGTGACTATACCTATCTGTAGTTTCTAAGTTCTCCTTTAGTAGAGACTCAGTGGCATCCTTGGCTGATTCTCCTCCACATGTGTCTTCCTAAATCCTATCTGTTGTAATTTAATTCTTTTTCCTTTTATTCTGTATGATTCTCATGAATTTTATTTTATTATGAATTTTAGACCACCATATAGACTAAAAATAAGTTCTTCTCTTTAACATTTTCAAGTTTTCAGATTGTCTTTAGTATGTATTGCAACTTTTGAGCTAGATAAGGGCAAGTTGTTGTCTTCCTCAATGACTGAGGCACATTGGAGGAGGAATTTGAAATTATCTGCCAAGTTACTAAACTGTATATTTTTTGACCAAGCAATACCACTACTAGTCCTGTACTCGAAAGAAGTGAACAAGGAGAAAGGTCCTTCATGTAGAAAACCTTTTGTAGCTGCTGGGTTTTTTTTTTTTGGTAGTAGAAAAGAACTTGAAACCAGGGGTGGTTGTCAGTTGGGGTATGGCTGAACAAATTATGGTATATAAATGTAATGAAATATTGTGGTGCTGTACAAAATTTTAAAATAGATGGTTTCAGATAAACCTAGGAAGACTTTAATGAACTAATGCAGTATGTGAGCAGAACTAGAATTTTTGTGATGACAACATCACTGTAAAAACCAGCAGCTTTAAAAGCTCTAAGAAATCTGATCAATGGCACGATCAGCCATGAATTCCAACAGACCAATGTCGTAGACTCTTGCCTACCTCCTGACAGAGAGGTGATGGACTAATATACAGATTGAGACACATTTTGGAGTATATCCAATATGGAAATTTGTTTTGCTTAGCTATCCCTGTTTCTTACAAAGGCTTTGTATTTCATTTTTATGGCAGGAGAGGTAGGAAGGAGAAAAAAAGTAAATGCTTGATGATCTAAAAATAATGAAGCAGAATGGGGCTAAGTGACTTGTACAGTTAATAATAATTTATTTACGTAGTCCAAGTCCTGTGCTTTCTGTTTCACTAATGAAGATTTCCTATCTCTGTTTCACATTTTATTTTACTATACTTTTTGCCTTTTTTCATGTATACTGAAATTAGCTTTAACTCTAGGAGGATGTTAGATTGATTGAAAATTGAAATGGCCTAAGAGTGAAGTTTAACACCCTGAAAGAGAATAGAGAAATTCTAGAATATCCTTATCAGCAGGGAACATAGTTTGGTCCATCCCAGAATTAAGGGCCTGGTGTATAAAAAACTTGAGGTTTTCTTTAAATTCATGATTCTATAATTATGTATTATAACCATTTACTCTTTTTCTAATGCTATAAAATATATTGTTTTTAGAGATTAAGGTATTTCCTTATTTTAACGTAAAAGGTAGCTAGATTTTCACAGAAATTATATAGATGCAGCATATTTAAGTCTCTGCGTCTATTTTAATATTAAAGTATTGTTGGGGGAGCGGAGCCAAGATGGCGGCTGGTAAGCAGGGACTGGAGTGAGCTCCCTAGGGAGCCCCTCCAAAAACCTATAAAAAATGGCTCTGAACCAATTCTAGAACGGCAGAACCCACAGAACAGCAGAGGGAAGCAGGGCTTCAGCCCAGGACAGCCTGGATGGTCTCTGGGTGAGGTCTATCCCACACGGAGCTGGGAGCTGGGAACAGAGTGGAGCAGAGCCCAGCCTGAGCGGCGTGGAACATCCAGACCAGAAACCGGGCGGAGGGGGCCCTAGCGCCCTGAATCAGTGAGCTGCGGCAGTTACCAAACCTCTCGACCCACAAACACCAAAGACTGCGGAGAAGGTTAGTGGGAAAAGCTGCGGGAGTAGAAGGAGTTCACGGTTCGCCTTTCAGCCCCGGGGGCAGCGGAGGTAGGGCAGCTACAGCTGTTGTTACTTCCGGCTCCAGGCCCACCTGGTGGGAGGAATTAAGTGGCGGATCAGAGCAGGGGTGCACAGCTTGCTGAAGATCTAAGCCCAGTTCGGGTTGGGGAAGGAGCAGTGCTGGTGTGGCAGAGCTGGCACATCCCCCCCCCCAAACGTGGAACATAGAAGTCTGTAGTCTACAAGCAGTCATACCCCACTGAAAAACTCAAAGGTCAAGTTAGTTGGCTGGGAATATGGCCAGGCAGCGAAAACGCACCGAGATTCAGTCTCAGACTTTGCATTCTTTCTTTGCTAAGAAGACCAAAACATACAGCCTAAAGAAGTCAATAAAGTGCAAGAGCCTACACCAAAAGTCTCCAAGAAAAACATGAACTGGTCCCAGGCCATGGAAGAGCTCAAAAAGGATTTGGAAAAGCAAGTTAGAGAAGTAGAGGAAAAATTGGGAAGAGAAATGAGAAGGATGCGAGAAAACCATGAAAAACAAGTCAATGACTTGCTAAAGGAGACCCAAAAAAATACTGAAAAATACACTGAAGAAAACAACACCTTAAAAAACAGACTAACTCAAATGGCAAAAGAGCTCCAAAAAGCCAATGAGGAGAAGAATGCCTTGAAAGGCAGAATTAGCCAAATGGAAAAGGAGGTCCAAAAGACCACTGAAGAAAATACTACTTTAAAAATTAGATTGGAGCAAGTGGAAGCTAGTGACTTTATGAGAAATCAGGATATTATAAAACAGAACCAAAGGAATGAAAAAATGGAAGACAATGTGAAATACCTCCTTGGAAAAACCACTGACCTGGAAAATAGATCCAGGAGAGATAATTTAAAAATTATTGGACTACCTGAAAGCCATGATCAAAAAAAGAGCCTAGATACCATCTTTCAAGAAATTATCAAGGAGAATTGCCCTGATATTCTAGAGCCACAGGGCAAAATAGAAATTGAAAGAATCCATCGATCGCCTCCTCAAATAGATCCCAAAAAGAAATCTCCTAGGAATATTGTTGCCAAATTCCAGAGCTCCCAGGTCAAGGAGAAAATAGTGCAAGCAGCCAGAAAGAAACAATTTGAGTATTGTGGAAACCCAATCAGAATAACCCAAGATCTGGCAGCTTCTACATTAAGAGATCGAAGGGCTTGGAATGCGATATTCCGGAGGTCAATGGACCTAGGATTAAAACCTAGAATCACCTACCCAGCAAAACTGAGTATCATGTTCCAAGGCAAAATATGGATTTTCAATAAAATAGAGGACTTTCAAGCTTTCTCAGTGAAAAGACCAGAACTGAATAGAAAATTTGACTTTCAAACACAAGAATCAAGAGAAGCATGAAAAGGTAATCAAGAAACAGAAATTGCAAGGGACTTACTAAAGTTGAACTGTTTTGTTTACATTCCTACATGGAAAGATGATGTGTATGATTCATGAGACCTCAGTATTAGAGTAGTTGAAGGGAATATGCATATATATGTATATATATGTTTATGTATATATATAAGTGAATGTGTATGTATGTATATATCTATGTGTATATGTATGTATGTGTATGTATGTGTATATATATGTGTGTATACATATGTATATATGTTTGTGTGTATGTGTGTATATGTGTGTGTGTGTGTGTGTGTGTGTGTGTAAAAGAGAGAGTAGACACAGGGTGAGTTGAAGATGAAGGGAAGATACCTAAAAGAAATAAAATGAAATTAAGGAATGAGAGAGCAACATACTGAGAGAGGGAGATAGGGAAAGATAGAATGGGGTGGATTATCTCGTGTAAAGGTGGCAAGAGGAAGCAGCTCTGTGGGAGGAGGGGAGAGGGCAGGTGACGGGGGAATGAGTGAACCTTGCTCTCATCAGATTTGGCCTGAAGAGGGAATACCATACATACTCAGTTGGGTATCTTACCCCACAGGAAAGAAGAGGGAGGAAGATAAAAAAAATAAAAGGGGGGGGATGATGGAGGGGAGGGCAGATGGGGGTGGGGGTAATGAAAACAAACACTTTGGAAAGGGGACAGGGTCAAGGGAGAAAATTCAATAAAGCGGGATGGGTTGGGTAGGAGCAAAATGTAGTTAGCCTTTCACAACATGAGTATTGTGGAAGGGTTATACATAATGATACACGTGTGGCCTAGGTTGAATTGCTCAACTTCTTAAGGAGGGTGGGTGGGAAGGGAAGAGGGGAGAGAATTTGGAACTCAAAGTTTTAAAAACAGATGTTCAAAAAAGAAAAAGTTTTTGCATGCAACTAAAAAATAAGATACACAGGCAATGGGGCATAGAAATTTATCTTGCCCTACAAGAAAGGAAGGGAAAAGGGGATGAGAGGGGAGGGGGGTGATAGAGGGGAGGGCTGACTGGGGAACAGGGCAACCAGAATATATGCCATCTTGGAGTGGGGGGAGGGTAGAAATGGGGAGAAAATTTGTAATCCAAACTGTTGTGAAAATCAATGTTGAAAACCAAATATGTTAAATAAATAAATTTAAATTAAAAAAAAAGTATTGTTGGTTTCATAGTATCATAGGTCTTAGAAGTAGAAGGGTCCTCAAGAAATCACTTGGGTCCAACTACCTGTCTATAGTCAAATAAACGTATTAATTAATATTCTCATTTCATAGATTAAGTAAGCAAACTCATTAAGGCTAGAGTAGGGACCAGAACCTAGGTATGCTTCCTTCTAGTGTAGTCCTCTTTCTACTAGGCCAAGATTTTATCTTTATTTTTAAAGAGTTTAAATCTTACAGTAGCATTAAACAAATATTATCTATTTAAGAGCAAATGTTCCTTGGTGATTGCAAAAGTATGGAAATAAATTGTCATGTGCCAATTCCTTACAATGTTCATAGAGGCAAGAGATGAAGCATAAAAGTCCATAATTGCTGGTGTCTTCTGTCATCTTTATTTTTTATTTAGGGGAGAAGTCAAAAGCACTTTGATCTCTTCCATTTTCTTGGAATCTTTACCTATTTAAAGTACCTTAGAAAATGATCTCAGAGTGTTCTTAAAAATTGTGTTACCTTGAGCATCATTTTCTTCTGTTTGTATTTGATCAAGTCCTGCTCATCTTCTTGACTTTATCTTCCCACTTGTAGTTCTGTTTCCCCACTTGTTACAAAGTTGGAAGAGTCCACATGCAGTGATTCCACTAGCCATCAATGAAAATAGATCTTCATTAAAAACCCAGAAGATCTCATGTATTTTGTACCTTTGTGGTTGTATTCCTTCCAGTTTCTCATACACATGGCTCTCTAGCATAGTTGAATTTTCATGTTATGCCATGCTCCCAGCAGACTCATTTTCTCTTTCTGTTAGAGAGAGAGAGAGAGAGAATGAGAATGAGAATGTTTTGGGAAGAGCTTGTATTTTAAATGAATGTTGCTTTGGGTTGTCATTTCTTTCTAACTGATAAGGAAATACTGCCCCAGACACTTAAGTTGTGTGACCTGGGTGAGACCCGCATTTCCTCATCTGTAAAATGTGGGAATTGGACTTTATGAAATTATATCTCTTGGCTGAGACACTTCTACGTTTCTGGCTCCTTAGTTTGGCTTTTATTTTGTAGTGAGTCAAATTCTTTTAAGAAAAGTTTATAATGTCTAAAAGAACCTTTATTTTCCACTTTTCTGAATCAACTTCTTGTTCAGTGATCCATTGGAAATGCTATCATCCCATACAGTGTCTTCTACTTATCTTTATGCTTTTTTCTAATTTATGTTTTCACCCTAATCAGCATCTAATCTGGTTACATACAGAGAGGTTATTTTGCCACGACTTGTCATTTTGCCTGTGCTAAAATAGTTTAATGTTGTTTGTTGATACTTGTAACTGGTATCTTTTTGACACTTTCTTAAATAATGTATTTGTAGCGTTCAAGTCTTTTTCTGCTTTCATTTCTTCAACCCAGGCCATTTTTTCCAGACTGTATTCACCATTCTTCTACTGTGCCTGTTTTTACACTGAAGAAACTGCATGTTAATATATATGTACGTGTATGTATGTGTGTGTATGCACACACACACAAACTCATTTAGAAGACTTTTTTCAAGTTCTTCATATAATTTCCCAACTTCTCAGTCAACAGATAACATTGTATAAGAGGCATTTATCTTCATGGTGGTCTGTTTGTGTTTGTGCATTGTGAGAATTGAAGGCAAGATTATAAGATTATAGGATTTAGAGCTGGATGATGAAGTATTCTAGAAAATGACATTTCTGGTCATCTTTGGGTAAGTGTTGAAATGAACTCTCCCAATTCTTTTTATTCCTCTTTCCAAGGAAAGGCTTAATGCCAACCTTTCATTTAGCTGCAACTGTTTAATGTCTCTTGTTTTAAGTTGTATCAGATTTGCCAGTATTGGTGCGCTCGTCCAAAGTTTTCCAGTACTCTAATTCCAACAGTCTGATTCTGTTACTTGTCGTACTTTAAGAGGACACACTTAAATTAGTGCTTACAGATGGTCTGGGGACTGTTTGACTCTTAGTACCCTCTGGGTCCCCTCGCTGGTATCTCTATGGAGATAGAAGATAGCTTCAAGAGACTAAGGAACAGTTTGTATTTTTGTGCCATTCGTTGATTTCTGTTGAGGGAATATTATTCATGTGTGGTCATTTTCTGAAAGCAAATCTTCCCTCTTTGTGCCTTTTAGCTTGGCCTCCACATGGCTGACATACCGTGTGCATTTTGGCCTCTCCTTACGTCCTTTTCAGTTGCATAGAATCGAGTTTGTGCTTGGCTGGTATAACCTTTGATACCCAGGGACACTTTTATTCCAGGATTAAGAATCAGAGCAGGATTTTTCTGAATTCTTTTTATAAGAATGTTTGTGCATATATTAAGTATGTCTTTAGCTTCTTTATCAGACCATTTCTTTATGGTCTTATGGCTGATCCTGTTACCACCATTGTTTTTTGATTTCTAAAAAAAGCGTTTCATTCAGAAAAAAAAAATTGCGACTTTGAAGATCTTCTTCAAGCATGGTATCTTCTATGTGAATGTTAAAATTATGCAAAACTTTGACGGATGTAGCTATGGAGATAACTTTTTCCAGTGATTCACTGAGTATTGATGTTTTAAAATCAGGTACAAAGCAGGGAGACATTAATCTAACGTGTTTGCTGATGTTATGCAAATTTCCTTGCTTAAAGTAAAAGTGAAAGAGTTTCGTATTGATTCCCCACATCTTTCTGTTATCATGTGACATTATACCAGTTGTACCAAGCTCTCAAGTATTAAGAGTCCTCCTTAGTGAAATCCAGAATGTGGAAGCGATGAGTCTGATGAGGTAAGCACTTTTTTTGAAAAAATAAAAGAAAAAAGAAAGAGAAAGAAATATTGTCCAGAATATTGTGTGCAGTTATAGATTCATTCTGTTGAATTCCTTCCTTGCTATACCTCCCACTAATATTTTGGACAGAGATTGAGATAGGCCCTGAACTGCATTGGCTCAGATTTGAGTAAGAGATTTGGTGACGTCACATGTGGGCAACTGTTTAGCAGGTTTAATCATCTCAAGGTACTCAGTTCTATAAAAACTTATCCCATTACCACAAATTATCCTCACTGGGATGCTATGTAGCTGTTAATCATTGAATATCATAATCTCAAGAACATCAAAATTACAAGTAATCCAAAGTACATTGAACAGATTCATGGATGGTATAACTAAACTATGGCATATCAACTAGGGCTTCCATGTACGAAGTAGCAAGAACTAGGACATGAAAGGTATATGTAATTAGAAAAGGAGGTGAGTTAGTAGTGCAGTGATAATGAAATATATCTTTTCTTCATTCTTTTAGGAATGAATTCTCTTAAGAAAGAAATCTATTTCCATATTTCTTAAGGAATAAGTAGAGTAAGCCCTGAATAGGATCTGTAAGTAGTAGAGCATGAAGGTACTCCACAACAAAAAGCTACTATAGGCAAAATCCTCTTACTCTGTCAGTCTCAAAGAAGCAGCTCCTCAACAAATGCCCTAAAGTCTTACCTGAACCCAGAACTAGTCTGAATTAAAGTTTCTGTAAGGACAAGGAAGAAATTAGTCTATCATCGATCTTCACTTTAGCAAGTTTTAAAACTTTAGTGCAAAGAACACAGAATTTAATGGTGAGGATATATCTAATCTCAGCCTTGCCACTACCATGGGCAAGTCAATTAACTTCTTTGGCTTATTTATTTTTTATCATCTTTGAAATTATAGGATTGGGCAAAAAGAAATCTAAGGCTCCATCTGTTTCCAACATTCCATGATCTTATATTCTGTGATCTATGATATTTTGATTTTAGGCTCAGATATTTAGAGCTAGAAGGAAATTTAGAGGCCATCAAGGCCAAGCCTTTGATTTTATAATAAAACTGAGGCCAGAAAGGTAAGTGACTAATCCAAGGTCACACAGCTACTCAGAGTCTGAAAGAAGAATCAGATTCATCTTCCTGATGAAAAGCCTAGCACTATCTACTCTTCCATGTATCTTGAGCACAATAATAAAAGCATCTCATTGAGTTTACTTTCTCTAGCTTTAAATGTTATGTCCTTAGGAGCAGTTTACCATTATCCTGTCCAGTAATGAACAAACAGTAGTCACTGGTTACATTCTGGTACTTCATTATACAATATTCCTTTTATTGTCAGTTATATCTGTGACAGTGGCATTACTGGGTCTTTAGTAGAATAACAGTTGTTTCCTCCATCACATTGACTTAAAAGACTGGGGCGGGGGGTGGGTGGCGGGAGGACAGAGAGAGAGAGAGAGAGAGAGAGGGAGAGAGGGAGAGAGAGAACGAGAACGAACAAGAACAAGAACAGGTCAGTACCCACACTCAATTCAGTTCAGTTTAAGAAATATTTGTTAAACAAATGTATTTTCAAGGGATTATGCAAAAGCTTACAAAGGAGTACAGAAACAATAATGATGAAAATGTCCCTGATGTTAAAGAATTTATATTCTTTTTTCTAATCCATATATTTATCTAAACATTTTAGGAATCATTTTCTATTTTCTGCCTGAACCAGCATCTTGGGTTAAGGGTTTCCATAATTTTTTCTCTACTATATTATTTAGTATTTGCTTACATTTATTTTCCAAACCAAGTGTTAATTGCTCCCTGGTTTTATTATTCATTAATCAGTGTTCAAACTCTCAATGTTCTTCATGATTTAATGACCTCAGTGATAATTCTTCTTCATTTTTCTTTTCTGATGTATATATCTGATACATACATATATATTGCCCTATTCTCTTGGGTTTTGCTAATTGCCTTTTTGAAAAAAAAATCCCTTCCTAACTTTGTTGTCTTTCGAAGATTCACTAATGACCAGAATGTTTATAGTTAATCAGGTATAGATACAGTTGTATAAGCTGTTAGGATTTGAAAATTTGGACTTTCTTGTTGTTCACTGAATTTGTTCTTGAGGAGGTTGACTTTTGCAGGTACATGTGAGCAAAGACTAAGGAAGTATTTACTATGTTCTGACCAAGAGCTATCGCTTCCAATTTCTAATCCGTCAATTATACTGCGATGATACCCGGGGAAAGGGTCGAAGTTATATTAAGGAAAAAGAAACTAAAGTGGAAGCACAATGTCATTGTTTTTTTTTTCATCAAAAAAGAAAGTTTACAAAAGTCAGATTTGTGGCTTGAAGCTATTTGGTAGTAAAATTTTGATGCCATTATACAAAGTAGCAAAATATGGATTTAACTGGCCTGCTTTTCAATTCAACTGAAGATTAAGTACATTCTTAATGGTCTGATTTGCTGGGAAGAGCACTATTACAATAATCTGCTTTTTACAGCCCATATCAAATAGGAACTTGCATCACTTATTACAAAGTTTGTGCTTTGGGAGACATTTTCACGGCATCTAGCAGTGCTGCCCCACATTTCTTGGAATTAGCCTCTAATGATATCATCTCCCAAAATGAGTTGTTTCTCAAACATACTGATTGTTTTGTGGTTAATGTCTAATCCAATAGCTATATTTAAAATGTCATACAAATTTGTAAGAAAAGGTCCATTGGAACTGCTGTTGTATCCGTAATTGTATGAAAATGTTATGGAAGAGACGCTATGCACTTTGAGTGTTTTTAGACCTTCTTTTTTCCTACAAGCTACAAGCAGGAGAGATGAGAACTCATTTTTAACTGTTAGCAATTCAGGTTTTTAACCATTGTCTGCTTGAGAACAGAGAACTGTTACTGTAGGTGTCATGTAAAATAAAGTTGGAGTCTAAAGCCTCCTTTTAGCTGTCAGCCTTATTAAGAAGCTACTCATGTGTTGAACCAGGCACCTGTATTGTATAAGCAATGCATTGTAATGTCTAGGGAGAATTTTCTTTCCCACCACTGCTGCGTTATTAGGCCTTGCTGCTCCAACTTGCTAGCTGCAACTCACAGCACAGTAGGTCTAATGTAGATTGACGCCTATGCCAGAAGACTGATTGAAACTTGTGTCTCACAGTTGCTAATGCTCACTGAACCATTTTATTGAAGATAAAGTAAATAAAATAGATTGCCATATGAGAATTCTCTGAAATCAAATGGAATAATTTGACAGGTTTAAGCCCATGAAGAAGAAGGCAAAGCAGTGAAGCAGACGGAATACTTTTTATGCACAACATAACAGGGCTGGGGGTAGGGAGAGAGTCATCTCTATCGCATTGGCTACAAAATATTAATTTTTTAACAGAGCTGTTAATTGTCGAAGATGGTCTGTGATGCTGTGTTTGTTGTCCTTAAGCTGTGCGCTGACCTCCCCCCACCCCCAATGCTGAAAAGATTTTTACAAACAAAAACTTTTGAAGAATAGGACCTTGGATGATTTTTTTTTGTTTGGTTTTTCTGACATTTACTTGCATGGATCAGTAGTCTTATAGAATTTAATAAACAACACAAATGAACAGATTTGCCAGAATGTACTCTCGAATCTTTTAGGCTTGAAAAAATAACAGTGAAACCTCTGCCTCTGAAAATATTTTGCAAGATACTGAGAGTTTTTACTGCTTTGTTCCA
Source organism: Trichosurus vulpecula (assembly GCF_011100635.1). NCBI lineage: Eukaryota > Metazoa > Chordata > Mammalia > Diprotodontia > Phalangeridae > Trichosurus > Trichosurus vulpecula. Next base: position 137,392,500 of record NC_050577.1, on the reverse strand, counting down.
TAATAAAAAGGAAAGAGGAAGATGAGAGGTCATTGGCTTTAGAAAATGCACCTTTGATATTATATCGGATGTATTTATTACGTGGGGTTAAAGATTTATCAGTAAGGTGGAACCAGGATGGCAGATTAGGCTCAGCAACCTAGCAGAACTCTCCCAATATTCCCCTCCAAACAACTTTAAAATAACTCCTCAAACCAAATTATGGAGTGGCAGAGCCAACAAAAGGTCAAGGTGAGACATTTTTCTGGCCTAAGAAAACTTAAGAGGTTGGCAGGAGAGTCTGTGGCACTGGTAGAGGCCTGTCCAGGGCCCAGACACACTGCAGTGGCAATGGTGGCCACAGTAGCAAAAGCAGATTTGGGAGCTCTCAGCCCAGAGATGGCAAGGGGCTCACATAACTGTTCAGAAAGAGATTACAGAGGATTCTTTGCTGGTACTGGGTAAAACTGGTGCTGATTGGCAACTCTGTTACCCATATGCAATTCTGGCTTACAGTTCCAGGGCAGAGAAGAGTACTGGGGGTCAGTCCCAAGGGATCAGGAGCGCTGGTCACAGTTCCAGGGCCAAGAGGAATGCTAGCAGTGGCAGCTGCAGGGGAACAGGTACCCTTCCTAGGCAAAGATAAAAGTACAGACCAAGAGAAACTGTGACCACACCTCTCCCTAGATCATACTACCTTGGAAGTTCCAAAAACTTGCAGACCTTCAGAACTAGCTCTGAAAATGGCCTCATGAAAAAGCCTAAAGCTTGGGACAGTGCCTCCACACCACCAGGTAAGCAGCAACCTAGCAGAACTCAGCTTTGACATAAACTTCACAGTTAAGAAATAGGTTGCAAAAATGAACAACAAAACAAGAATTTGACCATAAAAACTACTACCATGGCAGGGAAGACCAAGCCAGAAACTCAGAATAAGACAACAGCTACTAGAAATATTAAAACTGCTACCAGAGAAAGCCTCAAAGAAAAATTCTAATTGGACCCAAACCCAATAAGAATTCCTGGAAGAATTAAAGAAAGAGATAAGAGTGGTAGAGGAAAAATTGGTAAAAGAAATGAGAGTGAAAAATTAATCAGTCATATGTTAATTTTACATACATTTTTAATCCAAGCTGTTTTTTTAAAGGGAATTCTGCAGTTTCTACCTCCGCAACATTTGTACTATCTGTCCTTATCACTATCCTAATACAAGACTGAAATACCACCTACCTAGACCATTGTCATATCCTTCTTAACTGGTCTCCCATATTTCACAGTTCTATGTCATATTAAAGTTTTTATATGCAGGATTAGCCCTATCCCCTCTGCTTAAAACCCTTCAATCACTTCTATTTTGTGACAAATAAAATTCAGATTCCTTAACAGAGCAATCAAGACTCTGGACCATTTGATTGTGTGCTGCTTCCTCAGGCTTATTTAATTTTAACCTCCTTCCACCAACAACCCCATCCATTCTTTGCTTCACATAAACTAAGCTTCTTCTCATCTCTTCAACCTGTCCACATCTGTTTCTTTGCTTACACCATTACATTCATGGGAAAGTAGTGTCTTTCAGTGCTGGGCCTCGGGTCAGGAAGACCTGTGTTCAAATTTGGCCTCAGACACTTAGGAGCTTTGTCATGACTCTTGGCAAGTCACCTGCCTTCTGTTAGCCTCCTACCCCCCCCCCCCAGGGTTGCTGTGAGGATCAATCATGACAAAAATTTAAATCACTTAGCTCAGTGCCTGGCACATAGAAGAAGCTATAGAAATGCTTATTTCCTTACCTTCTGTTTCCCCTCTTTACCTACTGCCTCCATCTACTTAAATACTCTTCAAGTTTAAATAAACACAGTCCCAGTGTTATTTCTTCCATGAAGTCTTTTCTGATGACTTTAACAAGAAATGATCATTCCTTCTGTGTCTAGTACCTTGTAACTCTCATACACTTATGTTCAATTTTGTATATTCATTTGTGTATTTTAAAATTTAATTTCTAAATTAATGAAGGGGTTCAGTTACTGTCATATTTTCTTTGTGTTTAGAGTGAAGTATTATACTTATTAAATAATGTGAAATCTGTTTTTCATTGCTATTTATGCTATAAAACCCACTTGGGACAATGTTCATTCTTTGAGGGTAAGGAAGAAAGGATCTTCTCTGATCCATCATATTTTATCCTCAGAACTATGTTGTTGAGGGGCAGCATTTTGTAGTGATCAGGGAGCCATCCTCAGAGTCAGAAAGACCTGTGTGCAAATCCTTATTCTGACGCACATTTAACCCTTCAGTTCCTCAATATACTCAAGACTATACATTGTGGGACAATTGTTGAGTTCATTAATAGAGCTAGTTTCTTCACTGAGATTTCACTAGATCATTGAAATAAATTTGAGACAAGAATTGGTAGAGATCGGCTCCATGTAGAGGAAGATCCTGTCTGAATATAATGATAGTTATTTATTTTGTGCCAAAACTATTCATCTAAATTAACGTCAATATTTGCTAGTGTCAGTCTACTATCTCATTGAGTCTTAAATTGTAAAATGATAGGGTTCACTCAGTATGGTCCCTTCCAGCTCTAAAAATTTTGATTCCACTGTATCTTTTTAAGAACAAGATGGCCTTCGATTCGTATGTTGTTGCAAGGTATTATTTTTCAATGGGCCTAGTATCCTTTGTGTTAAGCCATCTACATTTCTTCACCTCTTCTTTATGTGAGGGACCAGAAGCACAGCACACATTTTATAGGATAAATTTGAAGGTAATATGGTACTTGGTTGGCATCTCTCTAAATGCAGTTATTTTGTATTAATTAGTATGAAGGTTGGGAGCTCCATAAAGGATAGGAATTCTATCTTATTTAATCTTATCTTTCTGAGCACTTCTTTAGTACTGGTGTTCTCCACATAGTTGACATTTAAGCATTTGTTAAGTCTGAATTAGAGACTCTTCTAAACAGTGAGGTTTTTTTTTTTTCAGGGACAGTAATTTCAACTACAATAATAATGTGTTAGCAAGTAGAAATCTATAAGATCAGCTTTAATGAGTAGGTAGAAATGCTTTATAATTGGCATATCAATTATTTGTGAATAGGTACTTCTTAAGTTCTTAGAAAGCCTGTTCGTATAAGCAAGCTATACAGATATCCTGCAATTTTATTTGCATTCCATTTGTTTAGCAAATCTTTTTTCTCCATTTATAGAACAAAGACAAAATATAGCCCAATTATATGTGAATTTTTTTCCTATTTTGAATTAGTGGAGTCCACAATATAATGTAAGGTGGAGGGCTAGCAGGCTCGTACTTTTATTTCCTTATGCTTACTTTAATGGATTGTTAACTAAATAAGAACGTTTCATTGAATTCAGTCTCCCTTAACCCTACAAAAATTGCACAGCCTAGACTTAGTCAAAGGGCTACATAGGGTTTGCTACATATGTCCCCTCTAGGTTGCAGGTGCCCCACCTCTGGCCTAGATCACGAAGACACATAAATCATGAGCCCTTACAAATTCTGATTCTGAAGCCAGTGTCTTTATAAGTGAAATGCCATTTAAGTGTTCAGACTCCCCCCCACCCCCGTCTCTCTCTCTCTCTCTCTCTCCTCTACCAATATTATACTTTCTTCAAAAGTAGGACCTACCCTTCCTACAGTAAGAAATAGCAGTAGTCATAAGGCAATTAATAACCCTTCTCATGAGATTTTTAGAATATGCTCTTGTGGTTGATGATTATATGATTTCCTGTATCTTATTTCTACCACTGAAATCATGTAATGGCATGTTTACAGATAAACTAAGACTTAAATATGAGGGTACTATGGAAATTAATAATGATTCCTAAGGAATCCCATTGACTGACTGAACTGTGGTATTATTTTAAAAGGCCAAAATCCCATTTGACTATTCACATTCAAAAATCCCTTATTTATAGTACCACACACTCTTTAGCTATTTGTTTTTCAAACATCTAATGTATCTATTAATATATATGTGTGTGTGTGTGTGTGTGTGTGTGTATTTGTACAAAACTTTTATGGCAGTAGTAGTTTCCTCGGCACCGAAACTTACTGTTGTCTCAAGCATGGGGAGATACACAGCTAACAATTTTCTCTCTCTTCCTTCCTTCCCCTTTCCCCCAAGAGTTGAGGGCTGCACGTAGCAAATCCTATTTCTCCCTCCTCTATCACCACAGGTATTTCTCCCCGCCTTATTTCACCTTGCTTCTTTTCACATATATCATATGCTGATCAAGCTGGATTATTAATTGTTCCCTAACCACATCCTGAAGTTTCCCCTCTCCATTTTTATCTCATCTATTGAATACTCCTCTTACTTTAAGAGAGTAAGAGTAAGAGAACTTACTTCAGCTTAGGTGCCATCTCTTCCATGAAGCCTTCTTTACAGCTATGAATATAAAAAAGGTTCTTTTTTCTTAAAATTTACAAGATTTCTTGTATGGGACCTATCTTTTGCCTTCATTAAACTCACCTTTATATTATATTTTTGCAGTAATAACATAGCAACAATAGTAATACTTATGTTTCTATAGAACGTTAAAGTTTTTAAAGCTTTTGCATTTGTTATCTCAGAGCTTTAACAACAACTCTGTCATAGTAGTTAACATCCCTGTAATGCCTTAAATTTTCCAAAGCACCTTCCATATTATTTCTGAGGTATGATCTGTGAGGTAGGTGATATCCCCATATTACAGGTGAGGAAACAGTCTGAAAGGAGCTAAGTGGTTACCAGCCTAGGATCACACAGCTAATAAGTATCTGAGACAGTATTTTAACTTAAAGGTCTGCCTCCATGTCCTGTATTCTAACCACTGTTCCACCAAGCTTTTCATGCAGTAGTTACCACAACCTGAATTTTATGTGTTATCTCCCCTAGTAGATTTAGAACTCCTAGAGAGCATGGACTATGTTATTTTTCATTTCTGTATTTCTAGAGATTACAGTGGTGGGGAACCTGCTGCCTCAAGGCCACATGTGGCCCTCTAGATCCTTAAGTGCTTTGAATCCAAACTTCACAGACCAAATCCCTTTAACAAAGGGATTTGTTCTGGAAAACTTGGACTTAGTCAAAACACTGCACCTGAGGACCTAAAAGGCCAAAGGTGGCCTCAAGGTGAAGGTTCCCCACCCCTGGTATTATACCATGTATACTGTAAAAATTCCAAATAGAATTTTTAATTGACTTAAATGGTATTTGCACCGAGAGTTACAGGACCAGAGTTTTAGGTTAGCCTCTGCAAGCCATGATAGAAGCAGAAAAAGACAAATATAATTAACAACACTGGAGCACTATTCTTTGATGGTTATTTACATTATTAGTATGCCAAAGGTATTTTAAAGGCTTGTACCTGGGATCTCATATTTGAAAATCAGTATCCTATGGAATTCCATCCCTGTGGTATTTGGGAATATTGAACTCCAGTATTATGTACTCTGTCATCCAGGAATGAAACAGTTGATCCACAGTAGATGTCCAATATCTTCTTTATACTTGGGTTCATAGAATCATGTTGTAGGACTTCAGTGATCTGTAGGTACTACTGGGGTTTTAGAGAAATCAGGGCCTGGTTATAGGTTAGTCTGTTATTCTACCAGATTGCCTCTAATGGTTGTATTTTCAGGAACAGTAGCATACAGATATCTTATAGTCATACTTTTCTTAAAATCACACTTAGTAGGCAGTACACAAGATATATTCTGGCCCTGATTCAAGTATTAAAATGAATCTTTCATCAGAAAAATATTTTGAATATAGATATATTCTATCTAGTTTATACTTTGCTTGTTAAAAAATTAATTCCCCACCTTATAAAAGACACACAATTGTGGTTATTTACTTAAAAGTCTATTATAGTTAGTTCTTCAATTATAAAAAATTAAATACTATATTTTGAATTTATTACAGATTTAAAACAGAGGCTAAAATTTAATAATCTACTTATTCTAATTTATTTTTTTTACTGTAGAGTTTGTTGAAAATAAAAGTAGTTCAATAGGGGTGATAATGGACATCCTTGTTTCACCCCTGATCTTATCGGGAATGCATCTAGCTTATCCCCATTACAAATAATGCTTGTAAATGGTTTTAGGTAGATGCTATTTATAATTTTGAGGAAGGTTCCACTTATTCCTATGCTTTCTAGAGTTTTTAATAGGAATGGGTGTTGTACTTTGTCAAAGGCTTTTTCTGCGTCTATTGAGATGATCATATGGTTTCTGCTAGTTTTGTTGTTGATATGGTCAATTATGCTAATAGTTTTCCTAATATTGAACCAGCCTTGCATTCCTGGAATAAATCCTACCTGGTCATAGTGTATTATTCTCGTAATGAGTTGCTGCAGTCTTTTTGCTAATATTTTATTTAAAATTTTTGCATCAATATTCATTAGAGAAATTGGTCTATAATTTTCTTTCTCTGTTTTGACTCTACCTTGTTTGGGTATTAGTACCATATTTGTGTCATATAAAGAATTTGGTAGGACTCCTTCACCTATTTTCCCAAATAGTCTACAAAGTATTGGAATTAGTTGTTCTTTGAATGTTTGATAGAATTCACATGTAAAACCATCCGGCCCTGGAGATTTTTTCCTAGGGAGTTCATTGATGGCATGCTCAATTTCTTTTTCTGATATAGGGTTATTAAGAAATTTCACTTCCTTCTCTGTTAGCCTGGGCAGTTTATGTTTTTGTAGATATTCATCCATATCTCTAAGGTTGTCAAATTTATGGGCATACAGTTGGGCAAAATAATTCCTAATTATTGTTTTGATTTCCTCTTCATTAGAGGTGACCTCACCCTTTTCATTTTTGATACTGGTAATGTGATTTTCTTCTTTTTTTTAATCAAATTGGCCAAAGGTTTATCAATTTTATTGTTTTTTTCATAAAACCAGCTCTTTGTTTTATTTATTAATTCAGTAGTTTTCTTGGTTTCAATTTTATTCATCTCTCCTTTGATTTTCATTATTTATAATTTGGTATTTAATTGGGGGTTTTCAATTTGCTCTTTTTCTAGCTTTTTCAGCTGTATGCCCAGATCATTGATCTCCTCTTTCCCTGTTTTATTCATGTAGGCATTTAGGGGTATAAAACTTCCCCTAAGAACTGCTTTTGCTGCATCCCATAAGTTTTGGTATGTTGTTTCATTATTGTCATTCTCTTGAATGAAATTATTAATTGTTTCTCTGATTTGTTCTTTGGCCCACTCATTCTTTAGAATTAAATTATTTAGTTTCCAATTAGTTTGTAGCTTATTTTTCCATGGTACTTTATTAAAAATGATTCTTATTGCATCATGATCTGAAAAGGATGCATTGACTACTTCTGCTTTTCTGCAGTGGATTGTGAGGTTTTTATGCCCTAGTACATGGTCAGTTTTTGAGTATGTGCCATGTACTTTTGAGAAGAAAGTATATTCCCTTTTATCCCCGTTCAGTTTTCTCCAGAGGTCTATCATATGTGCCTTTTCTAAAATTCTGTTTACCTCCTTAACTCTTTTCTTATTTATTTTGAGGTTAGATTTATCAAGTTCAGAAAGGGGGAGGTTGAGGACTCACAATGGAGAATGCTATCTTCATCCAGAGAAAGAACTGTGAAGTTTGAATACAGAACGAGGCGCACTACATGCTCACCTTTTTTGCTTCTCTTTTGTTTTTGTTTTTGGGTTTTTTTTTTTGGTTCTGTTTCTTCTTTCTCATGATTCATTCCATTGGTCAAAATTCTTCTCCACAACTTGACTAGTGCATAAATTAATTCAATGGGAAGTTATACAGGACAGTTATATGAGCTTCCATGCCGTCTTGGGGAGGGAGGGGGGAGGGAGGGGAGAAAATCTGGAACTCAAAACTATGTAGAACCATGTGTGGTAAACTAAAAATAAATAAATTAATTTATAAAAAAAAAAAGAAAATAAAAGTAGTTCAAAGGGAGTCCATTTACTGTAGTCCATCTTAACTGCACGACTGTGAAAGTAATTTTCCTTAAGTGCAGTTCTGACCATATGACTCCTTCACCTAGGCAACTCCAGCGCTTTCCTATGGCCTCTAGGACAAAATATCAACTCTTCTGTTTAGCTGTTAAAGCTCTGTACAAACTGGTTCCAATATATTTTTTCCGATTTCATAAGACATCTTTCTCCATCGTGTACACAGCCAAACCAGCCTCATACAGGACACTGTCTTCCTTTTTTTGTATTGGTAGCCCCCATGCCTGGGATACAGTCACTCTGTATCTTTGTATAGTAGAAGCCTTCTCTTCCTTTAAGATGCAGAAGAGACTCTGTCTTCTGCATGAAACTTTTCTTGATGCATTTGCTAGTGCCCTCCCTCCGAAACTACCTGATACTTAACTATTTTGTATATCATATGTATTTTTAGCTTTTTATTTATTCTGTATTTCTGTATGTAGTTGTCTTCTAATTAATGTGTAAGTTGCCTGAAAAGGATTGTTTCATTCTTTTTGTATTCCCCTCATCCAACACAGTGTGTAGCATATAGTAGGTACTTAAAATGCTTGTTGATTGAATGAGTGATAGTTAACAGTCATTACACACACACACACACAAACACGTGCGCACGCGCGCGCTTATAGAGGTATATATACCTACTGAGTGCCAGGCCCTGGGGATACAAAAATAAGGATGAAGAAGTTGCTGCCCTCAAAAACCTTGTATTCTATCAGAGGGAACAATATATACATATCTAAGAATATTTTAAAATATATGTAGTAATATAGAGTAATCATGAAAGTGTATAGGGGAAACATTTATTATCCACATGCTGATTCTAAATATATTTAGAATTGGTTTGTATTAACCCTTGGTCATGTAAATAATGGAATAAGAGCATAAGTATAAGTATATACTAGTTAGAAAATAAGAGTTATAGTGTAAACTGTTGAACAATGGAGTCGAGGATACAAGCAGGGAAAGTAAGAGACAGATGATTAGGCAGTTTAAGATGGTTTGAGGGAGGTACTTGAAATTAATAATAAAAACAATACACTTATGAGAGAGAATTGAGAAGTCATTGAGGGTTTTTAAGAAGGCTGATTTGCCCAAGGCAGTGGACCAGAAAGATGACTTTGACAGGAGCATTCATCTTTTACACCCTCTAGTGACAAGTACCCCTGAGTGTTTTCTTTGTGATAGTCTTTATACTACCTTTTTTTCCTTATACCAATTCCTCCTTATAAATATTCTCTTAATCTGGCTTTCTGTCTGTAGTTTGTTACCCAATCATCTCTGAGCTTGCTTGCTATCACTTAACTCACTTTTTAAAACCAAAAAATCAAACTAAACATTTCAAAAAACATTTTATCGTCCCCCCACTTAGTAGTTTGTCATTTAAACACTGTATGAAGGATCTCCCATCAATCTCAAGTATAATTTCCCATATTCATCACTTTTTCAGGTTTATATTTGATAGTATAATGGCAAAACAGCATGATCATAAGTTGGTGCTATTAAAACCAATAGACGGCATGTCTTAGTGTCATGATTCTTTTAAAAACTGACTTAATTTTTTTCATTTTTTAAATCATTCATTTTATTACCTTTTGTGATTACTGTCACAATTAGTTGTGAGGATGAAAATATAGTATTAGCTCCTCAATCAATAGCCACAAGGTCATTTAATTGGTTTTGAGGGGTGAGGTGGGAATGAGATGAGAATAGAGGTATTCTGTGTTCCAAGTATTACTACTCTACAAATATACACATATCATAATGGTACTAGACAGATATGAGTACCCTATTAAATTATTTTTCATTTTAGAATTATTTGTTCATAAAACTATTAACTTTATGAGCTAATATGTAAAAATATAAAGAAAAGAATACAAACTAGATCATAAGTTCTATCTCAAACAGTGGAAAAAAATCTGTCATACTTAAAGACTATATTAAATTCTTTGGACGTTTTTTCGCCGTATGTTGCTAAAATAATGTTTAAACATTTGAAAACTGCTATGCACATAGAATAAAATTGGCTCTAAAATTATTTCTTAATTTTTGGTTTTATTTTCTTATTCAGTGATAAGATTGTGTTCTGAAGTCCATTTTTATTTAACCAAGGTAACAGAGTAGTTTACAATGAATATACAACTAGGAATTACTTTAAAACCACAACAAGCAAGATTATAAACAACTCTTGTCAGATGGAGAGAGACAGATTACATTTTAGCGATAAGAACTAGATATTAATATTGTCTTTATTTGCGATTTTCAAGTTATGTTTTACCGAATATACCTATCAGTGCTATTCTTAAAGATGGTTGTTTTATATAGTTAATCTAAGACAAGAGTAGAAAAAAAACACAGTATGCTTGACCTCATTTGACCTTTTTGACGCTCAGTCAGTTAAAAGGTTTGTAAGACGTTTAATTACCAAATGGTATGATCATTATTCATCTCATCATTTGATATATAACGTCAAGTGAATTGCCTCCCTGGAGTGCACTGTGTTTCACAGATCAATAGATTTAGTAAGTGCTTGAAGGAGAGCTTTAAACATTCATTGAAAAGAAGGAAGAGAATATCCCACTTGTAAAATGGCTTGTGTAGTTATTTCACATACTTCACAATTAGTTTATTTACTTTTGTGAAAAAAATCTTTGTAACAATGATGTTGAATATTCTATTTGTTTTAAGTAAATTAAGCCACAGTGTGATAGATCAAATTACTTAAAATGTTTAGACACCCAAAACTCCATAATAGAGAAAATCCAGAGATGGATTTCTTGAATGAATCCCCTTTTTAGACATAGATTATTATTTAAGATATATAGATGATATACTACATTATATGCAAAACAATGAAAATAATTTGTAATTCACCTTCATGCTTTTAATCAAAATATATTAACAGAATGGGAAAAAATGTGAGGTAAGAAAATAGAAGAGCTGCAATGGTTTTCTCCTTCCTCAGAAAACCTAGTTGCATACCATGAACTTGGTCAAACTCTATGCCACTTAGGGGAGCAAGAGGGCATGGTTGAAATACTCAGCTCGGAATCGTTAGCTGTCATTGTTCTGTGCCAGGAAATTTCTGTTTCTGTTAAGTTCATTACCATATTTTCATCGAATTTTATTTTTTTCCCTGTTTTTTACTAATATTTGCAAGTCACATAGTTAAATTATTTTGAAGGATGAAATTAGCTGGTTGACCACCGATTGGCTCAGACTTGTCTCCTTCTACCTTTCTAGTTTTTTTATGCCTTACTTTCTGACATGTTTTCTTTAGTCTAGTTACGCTAATCTCCTGGATGTTCCATGAACAAGACAGTCCCAGTCTTGGCTGTGGGCATTTACCTGTGTTTCTTCAGAGAGAGCTGTCTCTTACAATACAGAATTTTAAAAATGGGAGGGGGAAAGATTCTGCTATTCAATTTGATAGTTCCCCACTAATAACTTGCTCTACAAACGAGTTCACGTGGAATTGTCACAACATGTAATGCTTCTTCTCTGGTCATTTCATCAATCACAGAACTCACAGCTAACAACATCCAGCAAAACTAACTAGTATATCGACAGTCAGATATCATATGCATTGTTCTCCTCCCTTATTCTTCTTCCTTTAAAAGGAAAGGGAGGAGACACCTTCTCTTCTCTTTCCTTTAGGGCCAGACTTTGGTCATTAATTACGGTTTCATTGCATTCAGTTTTCTATTGTGCTCTTCTTTCCATTTACATTGTTATAATCATTGTATTATTGTTTTTCTGCTGTGTCTTCCATTGATTTTATTTGTTCATCAAATTCATTGTTTCTTGGTGTTTAATAATATTCCATTACATTTATGTACCACAATTTGTTTAGCCTTTTCCCAGTCAATGAGTATCTACTATGGTTCCATTTTCATTGCTACTACAAATAACAATGCTATAAATATTTTGATGTACATGGGGACTTTCTTTTTGTAATTGATATCCTTGGGATATATACCTATCAATGGGATCTGTGGATCAAAAGGTATACATTTTTCAGTGACTTTCTTCACATAATTTCAAATTGCTTTCCAGAACTGCTAGATCAATTCATAGCTTTAGTAACTGTGAATTACTATGCATGGCTTTCCATGATGTTCACTTGCAACGTTCACTTCCTATCTTTTGCTGTCTTGCCAATTTTTTGAATGTGAGGTGAAACCTCAGAATTTTGAATCTGCATTTATCTTACTAATGATTTGAAGCAGTATTTCCTATTGTTGTTAATAGTCTACACTGCTTCCTTTAATAACTTTTATGGAAACTACTTATATATTTATTTATTATAAATTTATATCTTATATATTTGTCTTAGCTCTCTATATATCTTAGATTTCTAACTCTTATCAGAGGTATTTGATACAGAAATTTTTACTAAACCGCTTCCTTTCTTAACCCTAGTTCAGAATTATTTTCTATTTTGTGATCATCTTTATTCCATGTTTGGTTAAGATTCTTCCCATCCCCATAATTGTAAAAGGTACCAGATTTTGTTTTCTTCCATTTTTTCCCATGGAATGGTCATTAATATTCTAGTCACATATCCATTTTGAGTTCATCGCGATATGTGGTCTAACATGTTAGTCTAAACCTAATTTCTCTCTGACTATCTTCTATTTTTCTTAGCAGTTCTTGTTAAATAAGAACTTCTTCCTCAGTCAATTTATATCCAGTTCATAGAACACAGGAGTATTGAGTTCATTTGTTTCTAATCCTTCCTTGTCTAGGCTAGTTCAAATCTAGCATCAGACAAAAAAATAGCTTAGTGGCTTTGGGTAAGTCACTTAACCTCTGTTTACCTCAGTTTACTCAACTGTAAAAGGGAATAGCAATAGCACCTGCCTCAGAGGGTTGTTTTGAGGATCAAATGAGACAATATTTGCAAAGTGCTTAGGACAGCATCTGACATAGAGAAAGTGTTATGTAAATGCAAACTATGGCTGCTGTATAGCTGTTAGTCCTCTTCACTTACAGTTTTCTGTTTTTTAACTAATACCAAGTAAATTGTTGATTATTATTTTATACTATAATTTCACATAGGAGGTACTACCTTGCCCCCTTTCATTCCTACTTTTCATTTCCCATCATTGAGATGTAAGAGATAATACTACTAATGATTGGATTGTGCCAGTATAATGAAAATTATGTTATTACCAAAATTAATATATACATTTCATGCTATGCCAATCATACTGCCAGGGTGGTACTTACAGAGCTAGTCAAAATAATAACAAAATTTATTTGTTAATGAACATTTTAATAGCTAAGCTCTTTTAGAATAGTTATCTTGTTTCAGGAAAGTGTTACTGAAACACTCTTACCTTTTTTCTTTCTGTGACCAGAGTGACCAGTTTGGTCTTCTTAAGTATTGTAAAATGTGTTAACTGTTTGTTTTCCTACGACAAGAGATGGCAATATGTGTGTCTGAAAACTTGCTACAGTGACATGGCTGTCCTGCATTACTGTGCCCAGCCAAGCATTTTTGTCCCATTTGAACAACAGAATACACTGTTAACATATTCCAAACCATTTTAAATTACTGCCATCTATAAACCAATATTATAGCATTTTGTTTCTAAAAATTCATAGAAGACAGGTAGTTCCCCAAGTTTCAATGATTATAGGTCATGCATATCATACGATCAGAATGTTATGTTAAAGAGGACAAATTTACGTGGACATTGACAGTAAGTTTTAGATATAAACTCATAGGTTAAAATTGTGCATATTCAGAATACACCAAATAACTTTACATGTACTTTTTTCCTTTCTCCTAAATTTATTAAAACTGAGGGTTTATTAACATAAAAAGATAGAATGGGATAGACTGTTTGGGCTACTGAGTAGATTGAATAAGGTTGATAAATGTTATGGGTAAATGAATATTTTAGTGGAGGTGTACAACCCTTTATGAATTGACAGATGTGGTCATTATAAATAGTGCACTGGACAGAACACTGAATTTAGTCTGGAAGATGAGTTCAAATCTTGCCTCAAACACAAGCAATGTGACTCTGAGAAAATCACTTAACCTCTCTCATCCCCAGTTCCTAATGTAGAAAATGAGGAGACTGGAATTCAGTCATCTCTAAGGATCTTTCTAGCTCTGTTGAGTTTGCTTCAACTTGGCTAAGCATTTTTAAAATAACTGCTTTCAGAATTCATTTGATAGTTCATATCTTCTCTCTTCTTCTTCTTCCCCAAGTCCTTTTCTCAGAACATCCATATAGTCCACATTCCGTTTTTCTCTTGGTATATAACTTAAGAAATCCTGAATTCTCCTTTTCTTTACACTTTTATCATTCTTTTCTTTCAGTGACCTCAGTTATCCTTTGTTTTTTTTTGTTTGAGATGGGTTAAATTAGAGATGCTCCTAAAGTTTAAGTTACAGTCCAACTCCATGAAGATGTGGAGAATGGATTATATACATGATGATAAACCAAGGTTTAAATTTGTTTTGAAAGCTCTTAACCATTCTCCAAATGGAGCCCTGAGCTCAGTAATTTAGTAAATATTTACTGAATAAACAAATGAACTATAGTAGCAGCTAAGCTCATGTTGTGGATAAATATGTAGCAGAGAATAGGTATAGTAATGCTAAGTAAAGTTTCTTTGAGTTTGTAATTCCATTTAACGTCCCATGTGCAGTCATAAACACAGTAGTGCATAACTGTAGGTATTTCAATAGAAAAATTATTGCCATTCTATTGGTTTAAAATGCACATATTTTCTTTAACCTGGGGACTTATTTTTGAACACTGGAAAACTTGACCTATAACATTTTTATCATATAGGGCTAGGCATTTTAACTTTATTTTTTCCAAATAGCTAAAGCAATTTTCTAAATACACTAAAGGCTCAGTATCCATTAGATACAATTAGTTTATGGACTTAGGAGTTTGGTGATATTTTCACTATAAACCTATATTTAGGATGCATGGTTAGAAGTAGAAACTTAAGTAAATTACCCTTAAGATAAATAATCATTTTCAAACTTGGTGCTAGAGAATCTTATAGAAGTTGAGTTTGGGGCCACATCAGAGTTCCCAAATGATGCTATCATTTCTGTCATCTTTAGTAATTGAGCAGTGTAAATAATTATGATGAGTAAAACCCTTATCCTATCCCTAGTCTAGAGGCTTTATCTCTCATGCCCTCTTGCTGTGAGCCTGGTAGTAATCATCTTTTGTGCATCATAGTATCTTTCTTAGATTCAGTGATGTCACCTGTGAAATGCTTAACAGTATTTTGTAGCTTCAGCAGTTCATTTTATTTTTACCATATTATTAAAATAATTTATTTTCAGTGTTATCATATAGCTGAGTATAGTGAGTTTGTTTTAATGGTATGGGGAGTTGGCCTTGCTATAATACTCCCTCAGTTAGTACAGAGAATGAATTTCGTATGCATTATCAGTTTTCGTAAGTTTTAGTGGTATTGGCATGGTAGACCTAAAAGCTTGTGCTTTGCTGGAATAACCTTTGATTATCCAGTGTCACACTTATGTCAAGAAGCATCGGAGTAGGAGATTAATGGAGGGATTAATAGTTTGTTTTATATACTTGTAATGTTATGAGGAAACTGAAGCTCAGAAAAGTCAGTCCATCAACAGGCATTTATTAAATGCTCTCTATGTGGAAAGGAAAGCCTAGTACGTGTCAAAGGCAAATTTGAACCCACGTTATTCTTACTCAAAATCCAGCATTTAATATCTCTCAATTTCATGTGGTAGGTGCTTGATAAACATTTCTTGAATGAAGAAATGTATGGTTTTTGCAAAATAGTGAAACGCTTATCAATTCACATCTGTCTAATATCTTTTATTTATTACTCACTTATTTGTAACCTTTAAAAGCATCACACAATAAATAAGGAATATATATGTATGTATATATATTTGTAGGCATTATATCAATGCAATTTTCTTCAAACATGAGTATGCTCTCTAGTGAGTATAAATATACTATAACCCCTCTTCATGAAATTACAGTTCATTATCTATTCTAATTATGCAACACATATTTTGGAAATGAAATATTTTCTACTATCCACAGTGAAACTATAATTTAGGTTTATCTGCTTTAGACTGAAATCAACACAGCAGTGTATCACCTTTGTGATACCATTAAACATTGTGAAAACTCCTATCCCATTCGTATTATTCAGAGAGAAATCAATTCATTTTGTAGTCTAGAAGAGATGAATTTCATTTCTATTATTGAAGTATAAAAGAGAGGGGAGGATACGGAATGGGTTTATATGACACATGTATCCTGTGAATAAGTGAGTTTTTGAGATATCTTCTTACTAGAAAAAGGCAATCATTTTAAGTGGCGGCTTTAGAGATTTGCCCCTCAAAGTTATGAAATTGAAAGAGGGAATACCCTCAAATTTTCCTATTTATCTAATATATGTCAAATATTTTCCTTTTATACAAAATAAAATATTTCCTCATGGAATATTATTTCAAAAAGAACTGCTTCTGGGTTCAAGTTCAGTTTCCTAGTTCTCTGTTGTAATTACCATTTAAGTATATAGTAGACACTGAAATATACGTAATTTTCTATTAGGAACAAATATGGAATAAAATACTATTGATATTTTAACATATTTTTGTTTTAATTTTCTCCAAGAAATACCATTTACTCATTTTTTTTGCAAGAGTGAGACTACATGACTTTGTTCCAGGGGTTACACAATGTATCAAGGAAGATTTCTTAATCATTTAGTATGTGCTAGTAATGGGAATGTAAAGACAAATGTGAGATAGTCCCTGCCCTCAAAAGACTTACATTTTAACAGGGGAGACACTTATATTGGTATGAACAATGGACCGAGGTAGAAGGTGAACCTCTAATTTGAATGGTGGTGTAGAGAACTTAAGGCAAAAGAACCTTCCCCTACCAGTGCAGGTTGGCACTATCTCTGAAACCAGGTTTCTCTCTATTATGCAGTGCTGCATTTTAGGTGCCTGTCTTCTTCCCACTCCCCAAAGTATCTGGGGTTGCCATATAGCCAGTCTTCAATGCAAGGAGCTTTAGATTTGTTTTTGACTCAAAATTCCTCATGTTGTATTTGTCTTTTGGTCTTTTGACAAAGCCTATCTCTCCATAACATTTCAAATCAGAATTGTAGGGGTAGGTGAATGCACTCACATATTACAGTATGAGCCAATGCAGCCCTAATAAGGATATTACTAAGAATATGGCTAAGCTGAGAGGGAGAAATGAAAGGGAAAACCAGAAACTGAAGCTGTAGCCTTCAGCAGAAACATGGTGAGTTTGTGGGGATGTCACTGCCTAAATGATTTGTCCTTGAACAGGTCTTATGGTTTTTGAATTCCTTTGGATGGAACATGATAATATCACAGCCCTTTTCACCTTGAATTCTGATAGTCATGTCATTTACTTTTTCAGGGCCTTAATACATCTTTCCAGTTGAACTAGCACAGTGATTATGAATGGAATGACCATCCCCAATTGTATGGGGTTGAGAATATGCTACGCAGATTATATGCAGACCAAATCATTCTGTTTATTGCATTATTTTTAGGGTTTATTCACAGAGTAAGAAACAAGATATATGTATTCAGAAATAGTGTACAAAGACAAGGTAACTAGAAGTACACATATAAAATGAAACTACTCAGTTCTATACTGAGTGTTACCTAAATATATTAATTCAGTCCCCCAGGTCTAGTGTGGGCCCATGATCTTCTCTAGACTTGAAACATATGGGACCCTGGTTGCTTTTAAAGAGAACAGTATAATCTGCCTTTGACCATCCCTATGTTAATTTGGGATGATAATTTGATAATAACCATGACTTATATTTGCGTAGCACTTTGTCATTCACAAAACACATTTTTTCCCCCAATGAAGAACATAGATAATTTATGTATTAGTATCCACATATTGCAGAGGAGGTGACTTAAGCTCAGAGAGGTACGTGATTTGCCCATGATCTCACAGCTAGTAAGTGCTGAAGCTAAAAATTTGAACCCAGGTGTCTTGTAACTGAGAATCATTCCACTGTACCATGATGATGATGATGATGATGGTAATGATATCTTTCCTCTTGGTATCCTAAAATGCCAGTTACTGCATTTTTTAAATAGGTAGCCAATTTTCTCCTTTGAGCTTTCTTCTATAAAATACTTTATGCCTGTTAATAGGCTATATCTAAACCCTAACTCCTCCCATCACACCCACCCACCATTCCTAAATTCTTCTCTTGCAACAAGGCTTCTTAACTGAGAATGTATAGATACTGCTTTCCCCTTGCCTCCATTACTCCCAACAGAGTCAATGGATAGATTTCATTAATTTCAAAGGGGAGGAATACTATTCTTCCATCCAATATAACCATTCCATTAAAAAACATTTGGTATAATTTCTTTCTTTTAAAATTGTACGTATTATATGAATTTAATAGTATTATTCTGAGAGGGCCTCCATAGTCTTCACTAGACTGTCTAAAAAGTCCATGACACGATAATGGTTAAGAACTCTTATTTTAGAAAAAGATTTGGTTTTTCTTAAAGATTCTGCTGTGTTGAAGAAATCAGTCAATATTTTGAAGGTAAATAGCAAATTCCTTTCAATCTCATCCTTCCTATCCATGAAGTTCTGGGACTCTACTTTTTAGCACAAAAAAATGTATTTATTTCATTATGACTGCATTTCATTGGTCAGTTGCATATACATTTTGTATTTACTTCCTGTGTATCTGTGTTAATTTTTAATTTCTTGTACAAAAACACACCCAAAAATTATTTGTACAAGACTTACTCCCATGAGTAGATGCATTTTTAAATGATAAGTGCATTTTGATGTTAGTACCATGCAGTTTCTAAAAGGTTTGAACAATATTGAAGAAAATGAGGTACGGGTAGCTCAGTGCCTCAGCCATCAGGAGAATCTGGATTGTAACTGACAGACCAGATCTGAATTTTCATGATTACTGTATTCCATGTCTCTGCAATCTTTGACTTAAACCATCCCTTGTGTTCAGAAGAACTCCACACTAGGCAATGTCATAGTTTCCCATCTTAATGCATTCTGACTATAGTATCTTTTCTTTAATATTTGCAAGAATCTTTATTTTTCAAAAAAACTTGCTAAGAAATGAATATTAAAGTGGAAGAGATAATTTAACTAGAACAGAAGTCATAAGGGTAATTCCTTGAATTTCTAAAGTAATTTTCTCAAAATGCTTGTGCATCTATTACTTGGATGCTCCTTAAGCAACCTTTTCACTAAGTTAAAAACATGTCTTGGATAAATGTAGAATTTGGGCTTAGGCTAGTTAAGGAATGTGCCTCCCATTGCATAGGGAAACTATATACCCTCTGGACTGGAAGCCGTAACTCCCAACACATCTCGTCTTATGATATTTTCTTTATTCATCTTGATCATTCTTCACCTAATTAGTTACATTTGAGATTATAACAGAAAAAAACACGCATCGAATTGTTTCTGTTAGCATATAGTTCATCTTTGAGTTCATGAAGGTTCATATAGAGAAAACCATGTCCAGCCCCTTTATATTAAATTAGACTCTAATCCTCTAAAGCACAAACATGTACTTACCATTAAGTGAAAAAGACTCTGACTCACCGAAAAAAAGTTGGAAATGCCATACACTTTTTAGGACATCCTTACTGATTAGATCCTTATTGATTCTTCATTTCCATATAATTATTTTTTAAAAAATTACATACAATTCTTATACGCTTCTTTGCCTTCTTTGTTAGCCCACATCACATTATATTTGAATTCATAGTCAGAAAGCCCGGATTCCACTTTGGGCACTGCAGCTTGCTAGCTGTTCAACCTTAGGCAATTCACTCAAGCCCTTTGTGCCTCAGTTTCCTCATCTCTAAAGAGTGGATAGTAATAATGTCTTCATTACCTCCCAGGGCTGTTATGAGGATCAAATGACATTAAGTAGGAGAAGGTGCCTTGCAGACTGTTGAAATATATACCTCTAAAGGATGGTATTAGGATCATAAAGCTGAGAAACATTCCAGGTCATCTAGTCTGTTGTTCATTAATTTCAGTCATGCCCAACTCTGTGTCTCCATTTGGGGTGTTCTTAGCAAAGAGACTGGAGTGGTTTTCCATTTCTTTCTCCAGCTCATTTTATAGATGAGGATACTGAGACAGACAGGGTTAAGTGACTTGCCCAGGTTCACACAGCTATAGTAAATATCTGAGGCCAGATTTGAATTCATGAAGATAAATCTTCCTGACTTCAGAACTGGTACTCTATCCACTGTACCACCTAGTTGTCCACCTAGTCTAACTACTTCCTTTTACAAATGAAGAAACTGAGGCTCATTGAATTTAAGTGATTTGGCCAAGGTCAAACAGATTATTAATAGAAGTATTGGGATTTTCACTTGAATTATCTGACTCTTTACAGCATACTATGCTGCCTCTAATAATTAAGCAATTATTGTTAGACAATGAGAATTTACCATCTGATTTAAAAAAATATCAAAGGAGAGAACTTTATTGAGCCATATATTGTAGGAGCAAGCGCACTTCACTCATATCCCATGAACCCCTAAGAGACTGTTTCTTTTACCAGGCACCATACTAATGGATATCTATGATGATACTATTAAATGATGATAGTAGATGAAGAGTAGAAGTCTCATTTTATATTTCTATGGAAAAAAATTGTGCTACTTAGAAAAGAAACAGCTCTCATTTCAACCAGACTCCAGAATTCATGGACCAGAATTCAAAGGTGCAGCTCATGTACCTCCTACTGCAGGAATATACCTCCTCCCACTTATTGTTGCTCTCTCCCTCCATTTATATGCCCGTACAGTGGCTCACCACCATGCCAGAAATGCTCTCCATTTCCACCTCTGCCCCTTTCAAATGCTTGGTTTAGCATTTATAGCACAGTGTCTAGCACATAGTAGGTGCTTAGGTGCTTATTATTGCCAGCCTACACGCCTTTAGATTGTGAGCTCCTTGAGGACAGGGATGGTCTCTTGCCTTTTTTAGTATCCCAAGCAGTTAGCCCAGTGCCTAGCACATAGTAGGCACCTAATAAATGTTTATTGATTGAATGCCTAGTTTCCTCAAAACTCAGCTCAGGCACCAGCTCTTCCAGTGAAGCCTTTCCAAATCCTCATCCTACCCAAATGTAGTGCCCTTCCTCCTGAATTACACACACACACACACACACACACACACACACACACATCTGTGTATGTATATATACACATATTCATATATATATCCTCTTTCTATACATAAATGTGTGTACATGTGTTCTTTACATATTTATTGTCTTCCTCATTAAAATGTAAGCTCCTTAATGGGAGAACCAGTTGGTTCACTTTTGTCTTTATTTCCAGCATTTAGAACAGTGGCTGGTACATAGACATTTCTTATGTTTGTCAGTTGTTCTACTACTGTTAAACCTATTCCTATTCCTACTCCCTTGATCATTGCTATCTAGATATCTAGTTAGTACTTATATAGTGCTTTAAAGTTTGCAAAGCGCTTTACAAATATTATCTCATTTTATCCTCACAGTTTCCCTAGGCAGTAGGTGCTGTGATTATCCACATTTTACAGATGAGAAAACTGAGGCTGAGGGAGGTTGAGTGACTTCTTCAGCATTATGTAGCTAGTGTATGGGGCTAAATTGGAACTTAGGAGGACCAGAAGTCTATCTGCTGTGGCACTTAGCTGCCTAGACAGAACTGTGTTATGTATTTTCATCTTTTTTAAATGTTGCAGTCCCCTCTCCCCATTACCATTAGAATGTAAGCTTCTTGAAGGTGGGGGCAGTTCTTTGTCTTTGTTCTTTGTATCTTAATACATAGTGCAATGCCATGAATGTTCTTTTTTTTTTTTTTTGGCCTAGACCTGTAATTTCTTTAGTATATGCATTCCTCCTGACCAAACTCTGTCTGCCACTGAGCAACTGAGTGACTCCTTATATTCTGAGTGACTCTTATATTCTAGAAACTCTGAGAGGGTAAATGGACCTGTGCAGGCACATATGGCCAGTATCTGTCAGAGGTGGATCTGTTCACTATGCCTCACTCTCTCTTTTCAATAAGACAAAATATTACACAGTACATGCCTCACTATAATCCTTGTACTTAGGTCAGGTCTTCCTGACTCTAGGCCCAGCTTCCTCCTTAAACAAAGTAGGAGTTACTGGATTACTTTGCTAGTTGATTTGGTCTTGTTCTCATCTCCTCATAAATACATGTAGTAGTTTGGTTTTTTTTTAAATAATCTGCCTGAACTTATTTTATTTTGATTATTACAAAGTGGTTTTGTTATAATTAGTGTGATCATATGTGAAGATGAATGCCAAGGTTCCAATGTGTCTTATTTAGATTTGTTTGTATCTATTTGGTTTAAATAATGTATTTTTTTTAAAAAATTCTCATTATGAATCAAAAAAAATCATATAATGTCACTTACATTAAATAGATACCTGCATTATTGTTAGGATGCTCATAGTTTCATGGTACTTCTTTTGTAATGTTGATTGGTGTTTTCCTGTCATTGAGGCAGAATATTTCTGTCCCTTTGACAATTATTTTATGTTTCTGTGTAAAGAAATGTTTCTTTTATAGTTTGCAGGGTACTTTGAGAAAAATACCAGTTTTGCCCTGCTAAATTAATATTTGAGAGGCAGTGTGGTGTGATGTTTAGAGAATTAGATTCAAAGTCAGAAGAACGGAGTTTGACTGTGACCACGGCCATGTCATCTAACCTTTCAGTGCTTGGCTTGGCCATCTAAGACTAGAAACTGCAGAATGGTGGCAGATGTACATTGATAGAATGTGTTTCTTCACTGGAAATTCCCTACACTAATAAAAGCACAATGCCAGAACCCTTATAAAAAAGGAAATACAGTGTCAAATAAAGTTAACTTAAGACTATATAGTTGTCATGTGAATTCCAGTATTTGAGTAATTTTGAATACATGCGTTTGAGAATGGACAAAGGAAGTCTTGTTTCGTACTCTGGAAAGACTTTTTGGTGCCCCTAGCAAAAGGAAAAAAAAACCGAATGCTACAAGATACAAGGCAGTGTATACTCTGGCTTTGTAGAGATGTTTATCTTATATTAGTTATTTATTTTATGTAACAGTTCTTGTAGATAATAAATTTAATCCCCAAGTTTCCATAAGACATATTCTAGATGTCATTCTTTGTTTCCACGAAGTGAGTGCTGTAAACTTGAAAAACACTATGTAAATGTAAGATATTAGTACCAGTATTTTGCACTATATATGGTTGTCTTAGTTCCCTGGCTACCTTTAAGTCCCAACTAAAATCCCACCTGTGGCATTTGGGTGGCACAGTTGATAGAGCCAGGGGGTCTGGAGTCACAGAGACCTGAGTTCAAATCCAGCCTCAGACACTTACTTGGGCAGTGACCTTGGGCAAATTACTTAATTCTGTTTCACTTTCCTCATCTGTAAAATGAGCTAGAGAAGGAAGTGACAAACCACTCCATAATCTTTGCCAGGAGCACCCCAATGGAGTCATGAAAAACTGGACACAAACGAAATGACTGAACAACAACAAAATCCCACCTTCTGCAGGAAGCCTTCCCCAACTCTTCTTAATAACCATGCCTCTTCTGTTAATTATTTCCTATTTATCCTGTATATAGCACGTTTTGCACATATTTGCGTGCATATTCTGTGACCTCTGCCCATTGGATAGTAAATTCCTCGAGGACAGGGATTGTCTTTTGCCTCTTTTTATATCCCCAGTGCTTAGCACAGTGCCTGGAACATAGTAGGCATTTAATAAAAGTTTATTAAATTGAACTGAATTGAAATACTCTTGTCTGTTTTCTTTTTATTGGTATGTATCTTGCCTTCCCAAATAGACTATAAGTTCCTCAAGGGCAGAGAACAACTGCGAGAGTTAATTAAGGCACTAAATTTAAATTCTAGACCACCAAGAAAAAAATTTCAAAATATTACTTTACCCACTGTTAACTTAAAAATTAATATGTACCTAGTGAAGAGGAGTAACTTTTTTATGTCTGCATGCCCCCACAATGTGCTTCAATGATATTTATCCTCATGGTAACTCATTAATAGAATATATGTACATATACATTGCTTCTATTATTAAATCACTTGCCTTATTTAAGTAGATAGAATGTAATTATTATGATCATGTATAGAGTCAACGAAGCCTGCTCCAACCTAATAATTTTCCATGCCGTCAATTCATCATAAGCAAACACTGCTGTGGCATTGTTTATTCCTTTGTCTGAAAAGGGACTAGAACACTTTAGAACTGCCCTCCTATGATGTTGTTTCACCTCACTTCATATTTTTCAAAACCAATTAAAGACATTAGGTAAGACATGCATATATAGTGAAAAGTTTTTATAATCCTTATGTTAGGAACATGCCATATGTTCTTGTTAAAGATGGTTTGAAAGCCTTTTGCAAACAGTGGAACATTTAAATATGTGTATCAACTTAAATATTATTTATTTTGTATCTAGAGAGACATCATTTCACCTACAATCTTTTCGGTTCTGTGTAATAAAAAAGAAAAACATTTGTTACAGAATTAAAGTATATTAAATGCCTGTAAGTGATACAATGTTAGGCCTTATGCCAAAACGCTTGAACAGCTAGCAACATATAGGCTACAAAAAAATAGCACCAAGCTGACGAAAAAAACCACTCTGGATGCATATGTATAGATGATATAGACAGAGGAGAGAAGATGCTAGGAGAGAAGGCCAAGATTAAGTATAAATAAATAATTTGCAGAATTTATTGCTCATGATTATTATGCCAAGAAATGTGTGAATTGGTCATTGGATCAGCAGTGGGAGAAAATTCATCATCGTCTACTCAGTCTGAGAAGGTTTTATTAATTTTCACCAGGGGACAGGATTGTTTTTATATAAAATGTCAGATTTTCTTGAGTAGAAAAAGTGAGCCAAGTCCTTTGTGACATCACAAATGATAGGGAACAAATGATAGCCCTATATTGAATAGCAAAAAAGAGTCCTACTCTCTAATTCACCAACATAATTCTAGGTCTCCACAAAGCCCACCTTTTTGTTTATTATGGGCGTGCAGGAGTTAAGAGTTGGAGAACTAATAACAGTAATAACTGCTAGCATTTATACTATATTTTCAGGTTTGCAAAGCACTATATGATATCTGATTTTGTCCTTACAACCGTGAGAAGAAGGTATTGTTACTCTGATTTTCCAGGTGAAGAAACTGAAGCAGATAAAGATTAAGTGACTTGCCCATGTTCACAGAGCTAGTCAATGTCTGGAATTAGAATTGAACCCACCTTCCTTACTCCAGGCTTGCTGTGACACCTCATTTCCAAAATAGAGACAAGAGGTTGTTGATGGACACAGTTACTCAGTCATTGCACGTCTTTAAGGCTTTGTTATAGGCCAGGCAAATACGTTAAGCCCTGGGGATACAAGAGACGAAAGACAATCAATCCGTGAGAGCTAACAGTTTCATGGTGGAGACAACATACAAACATATATATGTGTGTGTATGTACATATATACACACACACATATACACACATATATTAAGCCATATAGAGGATTAATAGGAAATAACAGAAGAGAGGCACTAGAATTAAGAGAGGTTGGTGGAGGCTTCCAGTAAAAGATGGGTTTTAAAGTAAGCCAGGGAAGTTAGTAGGTTGAGCTGAGGAGGGAAAATGTTCCAGTTATGGGGGCCAAGAGATGGGAGGTCTTACTCATGGAACAGCCAAGAGGCCAATGTTAATGAATCAAAAAGTACATGTCAGGGAATAAGGAAATATAGGAGGAGGCTAAGTTTTGAAAGGCTTTGAATACGAAATAGAGCCTTTTGCCTTTGATCCAGAGTAATAGGGAGCCACTGGAGTTTACTGTGTAGAGGGAGTGACATGGTCAGACCTGTGCTTAACAAAGATCATTTTAGTGGCTGAATAGAGGGTTGATTGGAGAGGGGAAAGGCTTGAGATGGGGGCTAGCTCATCCACAAGCTGTTACTATGATCCAGGGATGGGGTGATGAGGACCTATACCAGGGTGGCAGTAGTGTCAGAGGAGAAAAGGGGGCATAATCGAGAGTTGTGGAAAAGGTGAAGTTGACAGGCCTTGTCAACAGTTTGAAAATGGGGGTTGATACATAGTGAAGAATCAAGGATGATTCTTAGTTTGTGAATCTGAGGGAGTGGACAGATGCTATTGCCCTCTACAATAATAGGGCTGTGTGTGTGTGTGTGTGTCTGTGTCTGTGTCTGTGTCTTGGGGGGAGGTGGGGAGTATGCTTTAAGCAGAAAGATAATGAGTTCAGTTTTGGATGTGTTTAGTTTTAGTTGTCTAATGCACATCCAGGTCAAGATATCTGAAAGACAACTGGAGGGGTAAGAATGGAAATCAGCAGAAAGTTTGGGGTAGGAAATGTAGATTTGAGAATGATCAGCATAGAAATAGTAATTAAATCCATGGGAGCTGATGTAATCACCAAATAAAGAAGAATGGAGGGAAAAGAGAAGAGGACCCAGGACAAAACCTTGAGTGACACTTACGATTAGCAAACATGATCTGTAAGAGGATCCAGAAAAGACAGAGAAAGAGCAGTCAGATAGGTTAAGGGGAGAACTAGGAGGGAATGATATCCTGAAAACCTAGGGAGAAGGGACTATCAAGAAGGAAAAAGTGATCAGCGGCGACAAAGGCAGCAGAGAGGTCAAGGATAATGAGGATTGAGAAAAGGCCTTTTGATTTGGCAACTAAGACCATTAATAACTTTGAAAAGAAAAGTTTCAGTGAAATGATAAGGTTGGGAGCCGAATTGTAAGGGGCTTAAGAAGTGAGTAAGAGAAGAGAAAGTGGAGGCACCTATTGGGGACAGATTTTTGGAGGTGTCTAGCTACAAGGGTCAGAAAAGATAAAGACAATAGTGGGGATGGAAGGATTAAGTGAGGGTTTTTTTTTTCAGAACAGGGGAGACATGGTGTACTGTAGACAATAGGGAATGAACCAGTAAACAGGGAGGGATTGAAAATGAAAAAGTGGGAAATGACAGAGAGTGCAATCATTTAGAAGGGATGATATGGAATGAGATCACTAGAAAAAGTGGAGAGGTTATTCTTGGTAAAGAATGAGGTCACTTCAGCATGTGAGATATGGGTGAAGTAGGAGATAGTGGCAGAAGGTATCTGAGTATGGGAGAGTATTAGTTAATGCAGAGGTGGACGATTTTTATGGAAAGTAGGTAATTTTATGAACCTAGAAGAGTTGAAAGTTAAGAGTTTAAAACACTAGATATTTTGTGGGCAAAGCGCAGCACATTAGCATTCCATGTATGAAAAACACATATTGGTCAGTGAATAGAAATTATTGTCTCATAAACTAGTAATGTAATCTTTTTCTTACAGTCTTTTACTTACTTTATTTTCCTAAAAACTTTTTCTTAGCAAAAGTGTTCTTTTACTAGCCCCATATTCTTTTAAATTAGAAAAAAAAATCAGCTGGATACTCAAATATAAAGTTTAAAATAAGGGTTGGTTGGGGTAGGAAAGTTAGTGGCAACATCCTTATAACTAAGTCCTGTTGCCTAGAGTTCTGTAGTTTGTGAAACATCAGTTAGGATTCAGTTTAAAAGGACACGTGATATTCTTGGTTTTTCTGCAGCTGAAAATATAGAAGTACCATTCCTGTATCCCAACCTAAAGGGGAAGGGGAAAAAAAATCTGCTGCTCTATTGAACTCTATCAGAAACTTGCTGTTCCCTATTTCTCTTCCTCCTCCACTTAAAAAACTATTACAATATCAGGCTTACTTGTTGAATTGGGAAGAACTGAAGGACTTGGTGAAGATTTTATTCATGAAGACATAAAATGTTAGGGTATTGCCTCTTCCTTTCTAATTTCAGAAAAAAAAATCCCTTGGCCAATCTTGGAGAAAAGGAAAGAAAATCTTTAAGGTAAAGATAGAGGGAGGAGTGAGAAACATTACTGAAAAAAAATGGAGAAAAAGATCTCAGTTGCTCAGTGCTTGATTTTCCATCACCTTGCTTGGAAAAAAGTAATAATAAAAATAATAATACAATCACAAGTTCATAGAGCTAGAGGTTGAGTGAACTCTGAGGCCATTATACCTCTTATTTTACAGATGAGAAACTGAGGCCCAGGAGAGGCTGAGTTCCCAAATGTCCTGCAGGTGGTAACTGTTAAAGATGCATTTTGAACCCCGAGTCTTCAGAATCCTAAGCCAATGCTCTTCAGAACAGGTGTTTTTTTTTAATAACTAAAAGCATCTTTAGCAATTACTGTAACTTGGTGACTTCCACTTAGAAGACTTTTGGAATTAAGGATTTCAGAAGATTATTTTTTAGTACCATACAGTTAAATAAATCACATCTACTCAGTGCCTTTTTCCTACTGCTAAAATTTTTCCCTGCTTAATTTTTCTAATGTCTGTAATTAAGTTCTCCACAGGCTCCTTAGATTAGAGATTGTTTTCACCATTCATAAAACAAGCAAACATACTTATGCTCTGGTGAATAAAGGTTTTCCCAAGCTTTTTTCAGCTTTCATTAAAATCCATTTTTGCATGAGTTTATAATAAGTACCAAGCTATATCATGTCATAGGAGATATATAAAGAATAATTCAGCCTAATAATTTGTGAAATCTTTTCTATGTTTGCTTCAAATTGACAAATACTAATATGCCACGGCAGATTTGTTTTATTCATCTGTGTTCATTTATTGGTCAATTTTAAAAACATGAAGTGATACCTAATTACTAGAAATATTGCTTTTTACCTCAATATATAATAATTTAAAAATCCTCCCTAAAACAATTTTGAGGGATCATGCTTGACTTAGGTTTAGAGTCTGGGCTGAACGTTTATTATTTTGTTAGTAATTTTGCTACTAAAGTGTGGATTTTTCCTCATTTATACCATTATGCTACACATGACCGAAATAAGTTTAGAGAATTATGGACTTGTTCTCTACCTTCTTCAAAATCCATCCTCTCCCCCTGCTCAATTTACTTTTAATTTAATGTAAGGACTTGTAAGAAATGAAACAGTCATTTGTGTTGTGAAATGGTCATTCAAATTTGTAATATTATTTTTTATTTGATAGTAAGTTGTCATTTTGTTACCTTGATTTCTGGGGAAATTGAGAATATCTAGAAATATCTCTGTAATATAAAATTTAAATTAACTGAAATGTGTTTAAGTGAGTAGAAAAATGGGGTTTTCCTTTCTTTTGGAAAAGGACATGGAAGAACTATGAAAAAGGTAAACATGTTGTTACTTATATTCTTATAATCTGAGGGTGAAGGTTTAGAAGACTTAAATGTTTTCCCCTCAAACAGCTAACTTGATGCTATTTGAAAGGGAAATGAACTTCTTGGCTTCTTAATGGAATGAAACTCTGTGTTGGAATTAAAAGTGATTATAAAATCAAAAGGTTTAGGGAAGCTAGTTTGGATAATTTTGTCATTTTCTTCAATGGTTGTAGGTAACAAATATGCACGTACACCCCTGTGCGTGCGCGCGCGCACACACACACACACATACACACTCTGGCCATTTACTTATCTTTGCAGATTTAAAAAATGTTTTTCTTTAGGTAATGCATAAAATATGAAGACTAGGATGTGGCTGCAAAAAAACCCAACAATGTGGTGAATTATACTGCCATTCTGTGCTTTTCTCGAAATTTTTTGTATATATATTTCTACAACAGCTACAGACTTGGAGGTTAGAAATAAAAGTGAAGTACCCTGAAAAGTATCACATGATGGCACTGTTTCCATTTCCACATCCAATATTATGAAATCAAGCTATAATAAGCTGGCATTAAAAATGGTGTGCAATGCCAATGTATTGGTATAATTTATGTAAAATAAAATTCTAGCCACTATGGTTATGAATATAGGTATTCAAATAGATCCATAGGTTCTTCAGAAAGCACTTTGCTTATTTCTGTTGCCACTTATTTTGATTATGCAGAAACAAATTTAGGATATTTAATTTTTACTATCACAATAGGGATATTAATTAAGCACTTAAAATGACTTGTTAATTATTTTGTGTAAATAAGAGATTTTATGTTATATTTTGATTTCATATGGGCAGGGAGAATGGTTATACTTTGTATGCAAGATTTTTATCATAAATTAGGTCATTAATTCAAAGACATTTTTGAGAAATAGAAAGAACAGAAATAACCTCAAATGGTAGGAGCATCAGAAGGCACAGGATCAGGCATACCAGTACAGTGAAAGTTTTAAGTACTATTGTCAATAAAACATGATTGTAAATAAGATTGTCATTTGAGAAATGTAGGCTTTCACTTGTTCACTATTGCAGATATTGTGATTATAATAAATGTTTACATACTAAACATAACTAAAATGGCCTGTATCGTCACCTCAGGTGTGTGTGTGTATGTGTGTATGTATGTGTATAAGTGTGTGTGTGTTCACAAATGTATTTTTTTCTCCTTTACAAAGTGAAAATCATAAATGTGTTGTTCATTTATACTAAATGAAACATGGTTTGACAGCAGAGATAATTACAGATGAATCATTTACAGTATTAGAACTCATCACCAAATTTTATCCCTAGCATGGTATTAGCTATAACAGGTATTAATGCATCTTCACAGTAGCAGAAACATTGTAAAATGATATAGAGATATGAAAAGAAAGAAAATGAATCCGTACTACAAATGCTGAAGAAACTAATGGCCAGGGTTTGGAACTGTGCCAAGCAGGGTGCTCAGACTCTAATAATCTCCTTTTCAAGTGTTAACTTTTCTTAAACTGTATGGCCACTTTATTTTGATGTGAGTAAAAGGGGAACAATGATTGGACTAAAATTTACCAGGTAGTTATGATCTTGATTATGGAGCAAAGAAACACAATGTGTAAGAAGTTCTGATATTCAATATTATTCCATTCTTTTTTGTGTAAATCATCACTGTGTCATCAATAAGTAAAGAAAATAATTGCACATGAAACAATTCACTTAATAAGATGCTAAAAAAAATAAAAGTGTTGTGATATTGGGTGATGTGCTTTAACCATTTAAACACAAAAGGGAATTATTTCTATTGTTGAAAACAGTGACAAAGGCTAACGGCCCTCATTTATTAAAATTAATGAAATGGATTTCATTTTATGCTTAGAAGGTTTACTTGGAGATAATAAATACATTGTTTTAGTAACCTTTCTTGAATGCTTTCTAACATCTTGGAGTTTCAGGAATATAGTGTCATATTACACATTGAGAGAATGTTATAATCTGCACAATGTAAGATTATTTGAACCTAAAATTTAGAAAAATAAGATTCCTCGTATTGTTTTAAAGGTGTTTATAGGCATAATGGTAGAGGTGATTTCAGTTGGAACATTTAAACTATAGAAGAGAAAACATCTATGTGCACATAGTCTGTTCATTTGTTCATGTAATATAAAGGGGAAAAAATCAGCATACTGAAGTAGGAGATTTCCATGCTCACTGTATTTCACCATGCAAATTACTTCCAATTTCCAAATGCCAGTGTTACTTTTCAGGACAAATTTCATACAAAAGGAATTCAGTGATTATTCATCCAGTTTAATTAATTCAATTAAATAAGTCTGATGCTGTCAGGTGTTCTTTTAATAATTGAATCAACATGCAGATACATAATAAGCATAAAAGCGTTTCTATGGCTGCAGTTAATTTAGATCCAAAAGAATCTGCTATTCCTCTACATTTGATATAGATTATTCTATAATATTTCAGTAATGGGTTGCACAAAGACTGGCTTTTAATTCTTTGCTTTCTCGAATGTCTTTATATATAATGGTTTAAAACAGAAGGTGTTTAAGAGAGAGTGACCTTTTTTCCATTACCATGGTTCCTATCATTAATGCATTATAATTTTCTTTAGAAGTCTAGAAAAATATGTATGTGTGCAGTATGTAGCAGGTGAGAATCAAAGTATGTTAGTGAAAGTTTAGAATTATCTGTTAATACTTTTTTTAAAGAAAAAAAGTATTCTTAGGATTCATTTTTATTGTATTTTACCCCTTAACCCCTATTAACCCCTGTGTTAGTTAGTTTAAACTAACCTCATATGTTATACTCACTAGACTTAAAAGTTTGGGCATTTATAATTAGAATAGTCACCTTACTTAGATGCTAAAGATAGTGTGTCACATAAGTAAATTTAAATTAAATAAAGTGTTACTTTATTTTGATCTCTAAAAGTAATAGTCAACCATCATATGTGGAATTAAATTATAGAACTATTTAATGATATATGAAGAAAAAAGACCAGAGTAAATGATTTACTTAGTTAGCTCTCAGTAGTGCTCGATGTCATAATTATTGTAAATATTAATTGCTGTGCTAAAATGTAAGCAAGCCGATTTTATATTAGATGAAAAATGAAAATAGTCTGTGTACTGGTAAATAGATAATCATACAAAAGTAATTGGGGTTTTAAAACCCCAATCTATTCTGCCAGCATGAGCTCGTTTGCATGTTAATCACAAGAGTGATTTCCTACTTCACAAGGAAGTCCACACTCTTTCATAACCACTTTTAATTGCATTTAAAATGGTTCAGGGTTGTAACATTAGAAATGAAGGCGTATCTGTGTCAAATTAATAAAAATGTTCCTGAAAAATCTTTATAGACTATAAATACTGTAATATTTTAAGGGCTTCTATTTTTAATTGGAATATGTAGAGATCCATTACATAATTTCAGTGATATTAATAATAGTGTAGTTATGGTATGATGGGCATTTTAAAAAATATGTGATCAGTGAAAATAGAATCTTGAAGACAGAATAGTTTTATGTTTAAGTTATATTTGGAATTTTCTCCATATGTAACTACAATGGAAAATTACTAAGTTTAAAACTGATATAATTGGGCAGTACAATTACAATCTTGTCCTATAGAAAATTTCCTGATAAAAATTATTAATTCACAATGAAACAATGTTTTGTGTTACTGAATTGCATAAGTTAGTTTTATAGATTTTCCTGGCAAATGATTTTATCGTGATCATCCTAGAAATGCAAATTGATTATTCTTAGTAAACTTCTGTAAGATCAATAATAAGAAATTTTAATTAATAAGATACTTAAAATGTTAACTTTGAGCCATTATTTGTAAAACTTTAAATTATGATTTCAGGATATTTTGTTAATTATAACTTTAAAATTCTATCACAGAATAGGAAAACATATGGCAATTAAAGAAAAAAATCTATTGTAGCTGTTTTGAAAAACATTAATCTCAGGTGTAATGAATTATCAGTAACAAAGTAAATGATGTTCTAGTTTCATATGATGAAAATCAGTATAACAATTCTGTAATCTATAAAAGGCAAGTGTCACAGTTAAAATAAAATCATTTATTCTCTGAAGGCAAGAAAGTATGGTTGCTTTGTAGTAAAGTGGGGTAAGTTCATAGTGTAAGTCTGATCAATCTTATAGATGTAAAAACTAATTTTAGTCCTGCTTTTAAAAATTATATATCTATATTAGAAGATGAAAAGTTTGAGGATTAAAGAAAAATCTCTCACAATTTTAAAGAGGGTATATTTGCTTTCATCACCAGGTGTTCTTTCTAATATAAATGACCAAGATGATGTTTCCATAGCATAGCTTGAGGTGCTCTGGAGATTAAAACTACCAAAACAGACCTATTAAATTTTTCATAGGGAGGGTCCACCAGGGATAATAAGCCAATATTCCTTGTCCCATATTCCAGATGTTTTATGTAATTCTGCATCTTTCTAAACCTAAATCGTAGCTTTTCCAGAAAAAAAAAGTGTTCTATGGAGACTGAGATGAAAGGAAAGAACTGTTGAAATGTTAATTTTACTATCTGCTGTTGAGGTCTGCTACCTTTTTGTATTTTTTTTCTTACTCCCAGTAGCTCAGTTCTGTTTTATGAATGTTGTGGTATTTCAGTTGTTTGAAGTTTAGAAACTTGGAGCATGAGTTTGACTTAACAAAACACAGTGCCACATGTTCTATGACACACTGATGGATGGATGATCTTTGATCCATGTGATTCCCTCTGTCCATTTCAGTGTTTTGAGAATCATTAAAATATTCCCTAAATATGAAAACTATCAAGATGATTGGGTAAAAAGTGTAAAAAGAGGAAAAATGAGATTCATTTTCCTTTTGTGTTGTATAAGCGTTGTTGATTTGTATAGTAATAGTAAGGTTGCTACGAAGTTGGTAAAGATGAGCAGAAATTACTGTTTTATTTTTTTTTTCTTTTAGGGAACACCGTATTTCTTTTTCCCCTCCAAGGATATAAAGCTTAGTTTTTTTTTAAGACATTGAGAAATTACTCTTATTGCCTTTAGCAAATCAGTCCTGGGGTGACTAGTCTGGGTGAAGTTTCTTTCCCCAGAAGCTTTAGACCAGGTGTGTTCTAGCTGTTCTCAAGCTTCTTTCTCTTTTCTTTGAATCAGAAGAGCCGGGTCTTAGTGTGAGCTTTGTGATTTAATACTGTTTAACTTATGGAAAGTCAGCTTATCTCCATGAAGTTCAGTTTTTACCTGCATAAATGGGAAATAATACTTGCACTACCAAAGTGACAGTATGATCCTAAGGATGAAATGGCACAGAGGATGTGCTCTGTCACAATAATGCCCAGTAGTTCACAGTCCTGTGTGACCATAGCCACACAGGGAGAGACTGTAGACTATATAGTCACACAGGATTGCCAGGCATGAATGTTTTCATGTCAGTATGGCAGGAAGTTTCAGTGGATTACCCCAGGGATCTGTACTTGGCCCTGTACTATTACATTTAGATAAAGGCATAGATGGCATGCTTATCAAATTTGTAAATGGCACTGAATTGGAGGAGGGGCAGATGGATCACTAACACATTGGGTTACAGAGTCAGAATTCAGAAAAGATCTGACAGGCTAAAGCAGTGGACCAGATCTAATGAGATGACATCTAATAGGAATAAATTAAATTCTTACACTTGGATACCAAAAAAAAAATTAACTTCTCACATAAATAGTGGAGGAGGCCTGGATAGATAATAGTTTTAAAAAGTGAAGGTTGTAGTGGACTATAAACTTAATACGAGTGGAAAGAGTATTTTGTGGCACCAAAAAAACCAGTGCTGTACTATAAGAAATGGGGAAGATATGGACTTCATAATAACCTGGAAAGACCTACGTGATCTGATGCTGAGTGAGGGGAGCAGAACCAGAAGAACATTGTGCACAGCCACAGTCATATTGCTTGTGTGATGACTAAGTTTGATAGATTTGGCTCTTCTCAGCAATACAGGATTCAAAGACAGTTCCAAAGGACTCATAATGGAAAAAAGCTATCTACATCCAGAGAAAGCCCTATGGAGGCTGAATGCAGATTGAGGCAAATTATGTGTTCTTTTTTTTTCCTCTTCTTTTTTGGTTTTGTTTCTTCTTTCTCGAGATTCATTCCATTGGTCATAATTCTTCTTTACAGCTTGACTATTGTGTAAATAAATTTAATGTGAAGGTATATGTAGAACATATATCAGATTCCATACTGTCTTGGGGGGGGAGGGGGGAGGAAGGGGAGGGGAAGAAAATTTGGAACTCAAAAACTTGAGGAACTGAGTGTTGTAAAAAATAAAAAATCTAATTAAAAAACCAGTGCATTAAGAGAGTCGTAAGTTCCAAGAAAAAGGCTGTAATATCCCTTCTTGTACTCTGCTTTCATTAGTCCTCATCAAGAGTTTCGTGTTTCCTTCTGAGTTCCACAGTTTAAGAAAACTGTTGATAATCTAAGGAATTTCCAAAAGGATAGCAGCTAGGATGGGAGAGGACCTTGATTCCATATCATTTGAAGAAACCTGGAATTTTTATCATGGAAAAGAAGACTTGGGAATGTAATGATTTTGTCCAAGTGTTTTATAGGCTGTAGAATAGGAGTGAGATTATTTGACTAGTTCTGTTTGACTTGAGAGGGCAGAAGCAAAAACAATGCTGGGAGGAAGTTGCCAACAAGAAAATATAGGCTGTCTTGAAAAACACGTTAACCATTAGAGCTGTACAAAAGGGAACATGGACTACCTTGAAGGGAGGGTTGATTCCCATGTTGATTGTGTTTAAGCAGAGAATAAATGACAACTTTTTGTGTCTGCTATAATGAGGATTCAGTTTGGATGTGGGTTAGATGTGGCCCCTGAGGTTTCTTCTGACTCTCAAATTCTGTGATTTCATGACTGTGATTATGAACTACATATTTGGAGAGAGGACCCACATTGATGAGATCATTATATCATCAAATGAGTTAACAAATGGAAATAGAGATTAGATGAGTTGACACATGAAGTGCTTTGCACAACTTAGAGTACCTTATAAAAGCCCTCTGTCATTACAACAGGCGTTTATATAAAGCTTCGATGTTTGTAAATCCTTGACCTATATTAGCTCATTTGATTCTCAAAATAATCCTATGAGGTGGTAGGTGCCATTACTGTCTCCATTTTTCAGAT
The DNA here is from genome assembly GCF_011100635.1 of Trichosurus vulpecula. Taxonomy (NCBI): domain Eukaryota; kingdom Metazoa; phylum Chordata; class Mammalia; order Diprotodontia; family Phalangeridae; genus Trichosurus; species Trichosurus vulpecula. The sequence goes on along the minus strand of NC_050577.1, from coordinate 137,355,976 downwards.
GAGGAAACTAAGGCTGAAAGAGGTTACTTTGCCCTCTTGCAACTTGCCCGAGGGGAACACAAGTAGTAAGTGTGGAAACTTCACTGAAGTATACTTTATAGTAATAAGCCATTATTATTATTGTTATTGAGTAACTAATGCGAAGGTATAATCGTATATATGCCTAGAGTTTTGTCTTTCTCCTCTTAAATTAATTTGGTTTTACTGAGTTGTATTCAGAGGAATCTCTGACGTTATCCATGTTTATTTCTAAAGTTCATGTCTATAGGCCATCATCTGCAAAATAAAATCTCATTACTTTTTATGGATTATGAAATTGGCAAAATAAATGGTACAGACAAAAGAGTATTGGACTTAAAGTCAGTTAAGACCTAGGTTCAGATTCCTACTTATGACACTTATTTGCTTGTATAATCCTACATTTATGTCTGTAAAACATTTTGTGTATCTGAAAAACAAACATTTGGCTGTTGCATTAAAATGATCATTTCAGTTTGTTAGTTAAGCTAGGAAAGAAAAGAAAATGTGGTCACTTCATTCTAACAACCAGCTAGTAAGAAGTTAATAATTGTTAGTGTCCGATAAATTCATTCAGAGCAATGGAACTGAGTTTTTTGGAAGGTTTCTCCAATATATTTATGTTATTCATTTATTCTAATGGCTTTATTTACCAGATTGTCAGTAAAAATAACTTCATAATTAAAATTGACCTCTCTGTCAGTCCCACTTTCATGTAAATCCTCAAAATTTAGTGGTTATCATGTCTGCTAAGCACATAGTAGGTACTTAATTGATATTTTTAAAATTTGATTTGACTTTCTGCAGCTATAATCCCCACAAAACGATGACTAGCAAAATATACTCTGTCTTTATAATGCCCAGAACATCTGAATGAAAGGGAATGTTTGTCACCTCCAGCTGTTTCTTATATACTGCACCTAAACAACCATATGTTTTCAGATATTTTGAGCAGTGGTGTTATATAGATACAGTCTGGAAAGAATTGAAGCAAAGTTAGAAGAATTATCTTTGTTGTTTACTGACTAACTCCAAAGGTTAATGTAGAAAAGTGGTTCGCAAACTCTGAACAATTATTAGTAATGTTATTGGCCTGGGTAGAAATTGGTAGATACAATTTTATTTGATTTTTTGGGGGGTGGGTGTTATATCCAGTTGTATGTTGACCATATGTTCATTGTAATTTTTTTGTCTTTGAACGAAGGTATATAAATTGCTGATTCAAACTTCCTCTCATAGACTGACATTTACAACCTCTTGGAGAAAATGAATCTTCCCAAGAGCCTCAGATGCTTTATATCATAAAAGCCTCAGAGCCTCCCCTGGCCACTGTTGTTTTATATTGTAGCCCAGTAATATTTCTTAATGTTACTTCTAAATATTTGAAATGCAATGAATTTAATTTTTAATTTTGCACTTAGGTCTTTTCTTGCCTGTTTGTAGCTTCATCAAGTCACACTTCAGTCCTACAGATAGAATATTTTGTAGATTAAGCATTTCACCGCAAAAAATCAGTGAAACTATTTGAAGTAGATTTAGAGTTCTCTTGAAACTCTCTGTGTTTTGAATAAGTCATGTTCCATCAGATATTTACATTTTAGCTACTCCCCCATAATTTAAATTCTTTAAAAAATGTTTAAGGAATGAGTAGAGTGCTCAGTATATTTTAGTTAAAATTCCTGTCTTGTAAGCTTCAGCATATTGAGAAAATAAATTGTATAGTTCTTTATACTTGTTCATCTGGAATGTGTTTCAAATAATTGCTTACTATTTAGTGGTTGTCACCAAGATCTTATAGTCGTTTTATTGAACCTGTTACTGGGTTCTTTCTAAATTATACTATCATATCCCTCCATTAATATTACTTTCTCAGAATTCCTGCTGCTTTTTTCCAAATACAATGCATTCAGATATCCTAGAGGAGGTTATAAAGTGAAGAAAATACCATATTTTAGCAGCAGCTACTATGAGAACAAACAAGTAGGTGTTAGATTTTGTGAGATGTGATAGGAAATAATTAGATAAACTCTGAATTTAACTGAACAACACAGTACAGTTTATTTACAAAATAAATGGTCGTTGTTGACAGAGCTGAACTATATCCTTGGGGGAGGAGATTTCTCTCTGGACACTTGGGACAACGATTTAAAAAAAAAAACCTGTAGGGAGAGACCTTAAAATTGTTCTAATAAAACAAATTAATAATTCATTTTTGCTAATTCACCCATCTATTGATCCATCTTTCCATCCATAATGTCCTATGACTTTGGCAGTTACAAAGGAGACTAACTTTTCTCCATTTTTTAGACATCTTATTTTTTCCTGTCTTGGATAACGGAAGGGTAAAGCCAGCTCTCATTATTTCACTGACCTAGTTCTTTAAAAATTCTTACTTTTGTCTTTACTGTTTACACTCGGACTTGACCAGCTGCTAGGGTACTACTACATTTTATATTCTGCTCATAAACTTACCCACCTGGCAGTAGTTTTCGCTGCTCATAAGAGTACCATTTTATGCCAGGGCTTGTGGCTGGTTTGGAAGATTGTTATCAGGAATTTGGGTTATGTTCTTATAGTGGGACTTTACTTGTTTTATGCTTTATTTTATACGTCTTCAAAATGGAAAAATAAGTCCTTTGAGGCTTTTGGGGGGATCCATTGATGAGAAGCTTTATGTAAGTAAGAGCAAGGTGTTGTTGATTCATGAAGGCTTATAATAGTCTTCTGTAGAAGGAGTACTAGCATAGGAGTCAAAGAACCTGATTTGAAGTTCAAGCTCTTCCATTGATTATCTTAGTGATTTTTCTCTCAGCATCAAATCATCAATAATGAAATATATTTATAGCATATATACATTATAGTGTATATATTTTTGTTGTTCAGTTGTTTCAGTTTTGTCTGACACTTCGTGACCCCTTTTCAGGTTTTCTTGACAGAGATACTGAAGTGGTTTGTCATTTCCCTCTCCAGCTCATTTTATAGATGAAGAAACTGAGGCAAACAAGGTTAAGTGACTTGTCCATGGTCATACATACATTATAACACTTATACTACCTACCTCTCATGATTATTGTAAAGGCAAAATATTTTATATAAAATATTTATATAAAATGTGTGTATGTATATAATTATAAAAATGTTCAATACAATTTGTCTTGATCATAAGGTGAAATTAAACACACACACACACACACAAAACTTTGAAACCATGAAGATTTTAAAGAAACCAAAAAGATTTAAAGACTATATTTAACATTTTTGTTTTCCATACCATTTTATGAGTTCATAATACATTAGCACATGATCATTTTTTGTAAATGTACCATGGAAAGCAGAGATACCTTTACTACACAGGAGTTCCAGATTTGTTATAATACCTAATTTTTCCTAAAATGCCATTGAAATTATTAATGTTTTTCTTTTTTTGTTTCCATTTGATTCATCTGAGTCTGAAAGGGTCACATTGAAGTTCTCAACAGTTACTCTTTCACTGTCTCTATCTCCTCGTAGTTCCTTTAGATTTTCCTTTAAATATTTACATATGATGTCATTTGATGCATAAATCATTAGTATTGATACTGTTTCATTATTTCTATGCCTTTAAACATAATATAGTTTTATTTTTTCTTCCATTTTAGCTATTTCTATTTTTGTGTTACCTTGTCTGAGATCATGATTGCCAACCTAACTCTTTTGCGTTCAGTTGAGGCAAAATAGAGACTATTCTACCCCTCATTTTATCTCTTTGAAAATTTTTGTTTTAACTTATTCCTTATACCATATTGTTGAGTTTTTTATTTTCTGATTCATTCTATCACTTTTTTCTGTTTTAGGGGACAGTTCATCCTATTCATATTCAAGGTTATCATTATTAAATTTGTTTTTCCCCCTTTAGCATAATCCTGTTGCTACATCTTCTTTCTTTTTCCATCACCTTGCTCGTTATAAAGAAAAAGAAATTAGGGAATGAAATCAATACTAGGTATCTGTAATGGGGACTATATGATCCTAATCCTCTTCTCATACAACTCAAACCAAATGTGTTCCTTCTCTTTCTTACTGAACCCCCACAGGCTTCTATAATTGAAATTTTTTTTGCTTTTGACTATTCCCTTCCCAAATCTGCCCCACTCTTAAACTTTCTCCGTGTCCCAATCTACTTTCTTGCTGGCTTTGGTGTATTTTCAGCGTATCCTTTTTTTTAACCCAACCTTCCCTCAGAGGGCTAAGTTAAGAGTAGGATTCAGACAATGCCCACTTCTACCACTCTTAACTTCCTGTTTGCATAATCTCCTAATTGTACCCTAATGATTATAAATATTAAGTTCCTTCTAACTCTTCCTCAGTTCCTCTTTAGGAATTTCCTTTTTTCTCCATGCCTATAAAATAAATATAATGTATTGTCTCTACCCTTTCAAACTTGTAATTTAACATTAGTCCACTATAACCCAATTTTTCAATATACTTTAATAAATGAAACCTTTAAAAATGTGTAAACTAGCTAAACCATGCCTAGGAAAGTTTCTTTATCCATCCATAGAAATTGACAAAAATTGGAATAGGCCTTTGAAAGGAATGCACTTGACTGATGGTGAAAATGAGAAGAGAAAAGGAAGATGAAGAGAAGTGACATAACAGAAAGAGAGCAGGAGCCAGAGAAGAAGTTGCAGAGGAAGACCGGTTCTCTTTGGCATACCAGCAAGGACATTGTGAGGTACTATTGTTTTCCAGCACAGTGGTTGGAATGCAGTAGACCATACAACTTGATTGTAGATTCAGGATTTTCTTTCCATATTGTTAGTACACTATGCATTATTTCAGCTATGCTTAGTGTTCCAAATGTAAGCTGGGGTTTACTGCCAGGTGGCATGACTGAGGCATATAAAGGTTTTATGGGTAACAGATGCAGAGAAATGTAGGAATTTTTCTAATTCACCATAGACATATTTTCCAAAGAGATAGACGTTAAAAAAACATTTATTCTATGTTAACTAGTGTTTAAGATAATAAAAGTACCATTTAAAATATGAGTGTTCAAATGTTCACCTGAGCCCCTTTGTACAAAATTGTATAACTTTAGGGCTTACTGGAAAGAGTAAAACTAGAATATTCACTTGCTGATTTTTCTGTATATTGCCCCTCCTTATTGATTAAAAAAAACCCATCCCAAATGATATTAGAATTTCATAATACACATATATAGACATACACATGATCTTAGCTCTCTTTTAACATATCCTTTCTTATACATTTTCCCTCACCACAAGTTCTTATTTTTAAAATTCTAAGATTTTGTTTATGGAGGAAACATATCTGAAAAGAAATAAAGAGTCGGAAAATGAGTTGGAAGGGGAAATGATTAACTTGACTTTAGAATGAAGATAATTAGTTGTATTAGAGGTTATAAAAATATAGTGTTTATTTCTTCACAAATAGGAATGTAACAGTCTGATAAATACTATTTTAGTAGCAATTTTGAGTTGAAAGAGGATTTTACAATATTATTGTTCTTAAATTTTGTTTTTTTCTTGAAAGATTTCTAGAAAAATAAACATCAGTGTAAATGGATAAATCCCAAATCAGAAATTACTTTAAAATTGCATGGGCTGGTGACAGCTTTTTTTGTTAAGTAAGCAAATTCCATATGTGGTATTAGGGAAATCATTTTGTGATTCTGATCATTATATCTTAGCATGAAAGATCTTAAAATGTAATAGTATGTCTAATGTTATTTACTGTTTTTCTTTTGCCAAGTTGTGATTGTTTAGTCTGCCAACACTTGGGCTAGGGCTTTTTCTGGGCAGTGGTTAATGGTTGTTTTCAAAGCAAATGTTAAGCCTAAGAAGGCATTCCTTAAACTTTTTTCCTCCCTCCTTTTCTGGCAGAGAGAACTTGATTTGTGTTCATGTTCTGTGTTTCTTTTAGTGGTCCTAGTATGGCTGTTGAAATCTATACTTTATATGATCTCATTGTACTGCCTGTATTTCATTAATGACTGATTCTGTTTAGGGCTTGGGGAGTGAAATATTTTTCATATGACACTACCCAATACGAGTACAGTGCACCAGCTGCAAAAACCACAAACCATCTGATTTTGCAGCTTTTGAGGGTGTGAAAAGTTCAATTGCTTATGGTAAGGCTTATATCTGTATGTTATACCATATGGAAGTGGAACTACTGTAGGCTTACGAAAAATGCTTTTAAAATTCTATTCCCTTCAGTAGCCTTGTTTCATATGAAGATGAGTAATGTACTTGGTGAGAATCATCTTGGGTCACTCTTAAAACCCTTGAATAGCTTTTACTATTTGAGTCCTGCAGTTATAGTGATGGTGTTTTTTTTTAATCTAAATCGTATCACATATACATATTCTGCTAATTGATGTCAGAAAAAATGAAAAGAAAATATATTGGGTATATTTTGATAAAACAAACTACTGTTTTATTAATTGCATACTTTATGCAACTATTTTAGGACTTTAAATGCACAGCTATATAGGTTATTTTGGCAAATTATGTGCCATCAAACCTTTGTTTTGTTATACAGAAAACTCAATTTTATCTAGCAATATTTTGAATCACTTCATGATTTTATAGATTTATAGCTGAATGTGACTTCAGAGTTCTTTGGTCTAACCTCTTATTTTATCAGTGAGGAAACTGAAGCCAGAGAGCTTAAGTAACTTTCCTAACCAAGCACATACACAGGCAAAGACATATGAGGGCTGAGGTCCTCTGACTCCAAACCTCCCCTCTTTTTCAGTGTGCCAAGATGCCTCAAGACAAATGTGTTATGAAAGAAAAGCCACTTTTAAAATGTGTAATAAAAATAAAATAGACTATAATCGAGCACATCTACAAGTTTCCATCTGTAAACACTTATTTACAATAGATTAAAACTTTTTGCATATGCTGGCATTATTAAGTAACAGGACTGCCGTACACACACTTCAGAGCATTAAAATTACACATCCCTAGGAGGAACATTGTAGTGATCCACAGATGCCTGTAGGTTTTCCTTTCAAAATAAAAATGTAGATATTCAGAAAGCTTTGATATGAGAGAGAGACTTCTAACCTAAAAAAAACTGGACCTGGTAGCTATATAACATCTTCTGTCTCGAAAAGTGCCATGGCATGTTAATTCATTTGTTCATTCAGTGGCCCTTTAATGAGCACCCATTTGGGCAAGGCACTGTTGCTTCTGCTGTTGTCTCTTTGGGCTAGGGGCATGTGTATCTGAGCATCTTTATATTGTGGAAAAAATAGTTTTAAAAAATTGTCTTGAACTCAGATGTAGAATCAGAACAGCATTTATGATGGGGAACCTGGAATCAAGAATACATGGATTTAAATCCTGCTTTGTATGCTTAATAACTAACCCTGTGACCCTGTGGAAGGCATTTAATCTTTTCAAGCCTCGCTTTCCTCATTGGTAAAATGGATTAATAACCCCTACCTTGCAGGATTATGGAGATAATCAAATGATATAATATATACAGAGCACCGTGCAAACCTTAATGTACCATAAAAGTTGGAATTATTATTGTTATTATTAAAAATGAAGGCACTGTGGCCTGATATATAGAGGTACACCTGGGTTCCAGTCTGTTAGGGGCAGTTGTGACTCAGGCTGGTAGTCTCAGTTCAGGTGAAATGTTGAGATGAAATGATACCATTCTTAGGTCATCAGCCACTTAAAAAAAGTTTCAATCATTCATAGTACGGAAAGGATACTGAGCAAGGATGTTCTAGCGCTGAACTGAAGTAGTTATGCCTTCTTCCCTAATCTCTGTATGCAGATGTATCTGGGTCAGCTGGGTAAGGTGGGGCGACAGGCATGGTCTTGGGACACCTATTAATTCTAAACAATATTAAGTCCTGACTCCATGTAGGTGAGCTTTTTTTTTTAATGCCTGTAGGTAGATACAAGGAAGCTGCATCAGGGGAAGGGCAGCTTGAACCAGTACCAATCAAGTGCTGGGGAAAGCTTTGTCACCTTCTAGAGAAAAATTCTCCTAACATGCGTGTTGGGGAACATATTAAGATATTCCTCTTACCACAAAGTCTGACCTTGAATATATACTGGCTCTGCAATCCTAGACAAGAAACTTACTTCTTGGTGCTCTAAGCACAATTCTCTGGGACTATAAGATTCAGAGAAGGCATGACCTTCATTATCAATGGAGTTTCCTCCCATTGAAGTTCCTTATATCAGTGGACTCAAAGATCAGTCACCTCTCCTTATTGTTATTGTTATCCTTTTATCGTTTACCTTTAACTTCATTTGATGGGGGGTGTGTCCTAATAATTTTTGAGCGAACTAACATTGTACCCACTTATGCTGTGATGAAAAGCCTCCGTTGTTCACTGTTTTTCTGTACCAGCTCTTTCTACATGGACAGTCTGTATTTTAATCTATACCAAGGGTTCTGCAAAAGAAGTTTAGTCCTCGTCATCCCATTCAGTTCATCTTTGAATTATGAGCACTCTTCCTTGGGATTTCATTTCATACTTTGTTCCACATAGCCCAACGAAATGGAAAGTCTTACAAAACTAAAATCACTTCTCTTGCTGTGAGCTATTCCAGACTGCAAAATTCAAGTGAAATGTTTTCACAATCCTCATTCCACTTCTCTGTTATAGATAGACAAGTTATATCTGTGAAGTGGGAAATGCAGTGGTAGTTAAGTGGATTGTTGGAGAGTGTATATCAAGGCAGTAATAGGATATAACCTTGGAATTTTTAGGTTTTTTTGTCTTATATTTACTATAGTACCTCAAGGGTCTGTGATTTCATCAGTGAACTCTCCTTTCATCAATGGCTTAATTTCTCTAGGTAGTTTCTTTCTTATTCTCCTATCAGATCAATAGGCCTTATTCTGTCCTACTCCCATCTTTTTTCTCCCTTTATTTCCTTTCCCTTTTTATCTTCTCATTCTATGTTCCTTTTTTTCCTTTTATCTCCCTTCTAATTCTCTGTTTGTATCATTGTATTTTTCTGTGGATTTTGAAAGACCAAGCTAGACCTAAACTCTTTGTATCTACTCCTCCCTTCCCCAGCTTCTAAACCTCACTGTCTGTAGGACTATAGGTGACCACCACAGGGCTGAATCAGGAAACCTCATTTCTGGTCCTGGGTGTGGGATATGCTGGGCAATCAAATGAAACAAAAATCACTTACATACTCTACCATGCAGTTTCTTTATTTGTGAAATGAGATGATTAGATGTGATATTTAAGGGCCAATTCACCTTAAATTTCCATGATGCACACTAGGCTCCTGGGCCTTCTAGGCTAGGAACATGATAGTGTTAAAGAAGAGAGACTTAAGTTTGTTCTAAAGAAGTTACTCAATTGAATAAATGTCATTTGCACATTGCTTTAAAATTTACCAGATTTGGAACTTGAAGCCAGATGTGATTGTAATTCCCCTGGTCTTTTCCCTGTATTCTACAGTTAGATATCATTGTATGAGGGAGCAGGCAAGTCACTTCACCTTCTTTGAATTTATCCATTCATTTCTGAGGAAAACAATATATAAACCGGAGGTATTATCCTTTTGAAAACAGCCGAATCATTGAGTCAGAGGTGGAAGAGGTGGAAAGAACCTTAAAGGTCATCCAGACCAACCTCACCATGATACTCTTGGTCCTTCATGGCAGCAGACCAAAGAGGTCATGATGGCTGAAGAACAGGAAGACACACAGGTAAAACTTAGGCTTTACAATTGAAAATGACTTTAGAGGTCATCTAGTCCAAACTTCTCATTTTACACATGGAAAAGCTGAGTTAGTTGTGAACTGGTGGGGAAAGACTCATTCAAGGTCACAAAAGTGCATGTTTCTTTGTCTGGGGATGATGTGGGGTGGGAGAAAGGATCTTTCCCCTAGAGTATATGTTTTATAGCCAGTCGTGCTATCTTATACTAGCTATACTGTTACCAAGATAAAAACAGAATGATTAGGACAATGCATTTTTGGTTGATATTGCATAATCCTTGTTTATAATACATAAGTGTGCTTAGTGTTGTTGTTGTAAAAGTGTGCTTTTATTCATAGAAGCCATTTAATTGTTTAAAAAATAGTTCAAAGTGCACTTGTGTACTAAAGATTTATTTTACATTCTCGCTTTACTTGAAGTGACTGGGCAGGTATTAAACGTTTTTGCCGTAGTTCTTCACATTTGTCACGTTTGGCTTGTTTCATACTCAATTAAATATGAAAATGAAAAAATAATAATTTACAAAGATGCATACTGACATGTGGGTGGAGTTTATTAATTAAGACAATTAGTCCCTGAAATCCTAGGTTAATCTCATTTGCTATACTTATAATGCTTTTGAATCATAAAATAATTACATAATTATGAATTACACATTGATTAAACTGATTTCAAAGAGTGACCACATTTAGACCTGTAATGATACCGTCTACTGAGGAAACATTTTGTAGCAAGTCTTTTCAACTTATACCAGCAACTAAAAAAGAAATAAAATATTAATTCATTGAGATAGTTGTGGTTTTTATTGTTATAGTATAGTTTAAATATTAATTCTAAAATGGAAATAAATTTGTTTTGCCACTTAAAATTCTCTTATATTTGGTTTTAACTTTATGTGCAAGTAATAGCAATAATGAAAGTTTCTATGTTTTTTCTTTAAAAAACTATTGAGAGCTTTTGATTTTACATCATCTGTCTTGCAACTGTGTGGGGTAGAAGGTGAAAGCTTGTTGAGCAGAAGAATTAGCCTTTCCTTTTTTCAGGACCCCAACTTTTGTATGAATCTGGCACCCTTTCCCATCATCTTCTTTCACGTGTCACTCTCTCTATCTCCACACTTTGGGGAGGGGTTTCCTTAAACTTGCTACATAGAAGGATGAAAAAAGATTTATAAGCAGCTGAGACTGTCATTGCTGAGAAAAGTAATTCTATTTTTCCCTCTTCTTACCACCCCTGGCTGTGGGCTAATTTTTGCTTGTTAGGTACAGCTATTGGTCTAGATTCACTGGATATTTTTCTCTGCTTTTGGAAAATTATAAAATGTGGATCAATGTAATATCTGTGGTCTCCATATTTAGCCAAGGAAGATTTCCTAGGTTTAATAATGTCTAATAATGTTATACCTAACCCCTATCCTAATTTTCTAGCTTCATGACCCTCCTTTCCTGTATCAAAATATAAATTCTTTGAAGTCAGAGATTATTTTGCTTGCTTGTGTTTGTATTCCCAGTTTAGCATAGTACCTGGCACATAGTGCATGCTTAATAAATGTTCTCTCTCTATATCTAATCTCTACTTCTGCTTGTAGAGCCACCTATGTTTTCTACTTTTGTGGCATGATTTATTCCTGCAAGATGAAAATAGAGTACATAACTACAGCTATGCAGAGAAATCAGTTTCATTTGAAAGCAAGTGGGGAAATAGAAGGATTGGCAAAGCATGTATCATTCTCCAAATGATACATTCTCAAAATCAAAAGAAAGAGGGGACAAGAAGGAAAAAAGCAAGGAGAGACATTAGTCATTCTCTATCGTAGTGTCCCCCTTCATCTCCTGGTCAGTGCCAATGTCATGCTTCAGCATTCTTGATCTTGAGCATTATGAAAGATACTGTGCACTCAGCTTCATCATACCCTCCTCCTCTTCTCTATTGCTTTAGGATGAGGAAAGAGGGAATCTCTCCCTCCCCTGCCGCCACATACAGTCACTGCCCCTAAATCAGAACATACTGAGAATTTCTGTGCTTTCCTTCAGACATGCACTTCAACTGTGTTCCAACTCCATGGGCAAAGGGGTGCCACATCTACATTTCCTGCCAACCCTGAGGGCCATCCCTTACATAACATGAAAAGAAAAAGAAAAATAGTTCAGCAAAACTAATCCATACATTACATCTAGCATTATATTCAAACTTATACTCAGATTCCCCTCCTCTGCAAAGAAAGAATAATGGTAGGTTCTTTTATCTCATTTTGGGGGCTATGCTTGCTTATCACCATTTTATAACATTCAGTTTCACTTATATTTATTGTTGTTCCCCTTTATATTGTCATCTTAATTGCCTGTTCTGTTTTCCTGGTTTTGCTTTCTGCACTTTAGATCAGTTCATTTAATTCTTGCCAAGCTTTTCCATATTCATCATTTCTTAAAGCACAGTAATACTGTTACATTTATGTTATAGAATTTCATTAGCCATTTTCTGGTTGATGTATCTGCTTTATATCCAGTATTTTGCTATTACAAAAAGCTGCTTTAAATATTTTAGTGTAGAAGTGACCTTTTTTAATATACCATTAACCTTCTTGGGATTTATGTCTAGCATTGTGTATTTGGGTAAATAAGTATGGGCATTTCAGTCACTTCTTAGCATAATTCCAAATTGCTTTCCACAGTTGTTGAAACATATCAAACTATAACCCTTCTAAAGTTGACTTTTTCACTTCTTGTCATATTTGCTCATTTGCTAGGAGTGAGTCAAAGCCTAAGATTTATTTTATTATGAATTTGTATTTTTTCAGTGATTAGGACCAGCTTTCATGTGGTTTCGTATTTTTTTTTTTAGTTAGTGGTTCTATTTTGTTTTTGGGGGGGTTTTGAGACCACATTTCCCTATTTCACCCAGCTTGAAAGTGCAGTGGCCATTCAAGGACACAATCCTGATATTGATTGGAACAGAGCCCTGGGACAATTTACTCCTCCTTAGGCAGTCTGGTGGCCCTTGGCTCTTGGGGCCTCACCACATTGGCCCAGAGGTACTACAGACATTGGGTGAGTTTCAACCCAACTAAAGCTCAGCACTCTGGAACTCAAGATCCACTTACCTCCCCCAGTATGAGAAGAAAGGGTATCCCCACAATAAGCCATATGGTGATAGTAGTTTGTATTTCTTTTTGGAGGGAACCATTTGTTCATATCCTTTGACCACTTATTACTGGGTAGTGCTTTTTGGTCTTTCTTACTCACTTCTATGAGTTCCCTATAATTATGGATATAATATACTTACTAGTGATATTTGATACAAAGATTTTTTTCTCCATTTGACTGCTTCTCTGTCCATATTTACTTTAATTGTTTTCACGTAAAAGCTTTGAAAATTCACTTAGTAGAATGAATCAAACCCACATAATCAAAATTATCCATTTTATCTTTTGGCTCATGTAGGTCCCTTGTTTGATTAAGAATTCCATTCTAGCTATAGCCATGAAAGGTATCTGATCTAATTCTTTTTTATAAATTTTCCTTTAATATTTAGTTTATATATATATATATATATATATATATATCCATTTTGAGCTTAATGTGGCATATGTTTTCAGATGTTGGCCTAAATCTAATTTTTGTTGAACTCCTTTCTACTGTTTTCTGTGGTTCTTATCTAATAGGGATATTTTCACCAAATGATTTAAATTCTCAGGTTTATCATACACTGGGAAATTGAGAGATATAGATCACTATCATTAGTGAGGTATAGAAAGGTAGTAATAAAATTTATTTTAAAATTTTAAATTAAATTCTTGGAAAAGACTACAGCAATACATTGAAAATATTTATTCTGATCAAATTATATTTGCATCTGGGATGCAAGTATGGTTTGAAATAATGGAGAAAATTATCAATTCCATTAAAGACAAAAACATTGAAAAACCACATAACTATATCATCAAGAGCAAAAAAAGCCTTTAACAAAGTACAACACGTTTATGCTTTTTAAAAAAAACACTACAAAGTACGGACATAGAAGGAAACTCAAAAGCCAGTGTTATGTGCAATGAGGAATAAGAGAAGTCTTCTTAATAAATACAGGAGTAAAGCAAGGGTGCCTCTTTTTCCTACTCTTTTGACAGTTCTAGAATACCAGTTAAGGAAAAGAAAAAAATTAAACACATAGATAAAGGCAATAAGGAGGTGAAACTGTTCCTATTCTGACAGCATGATTGTTTATTTAGAAAAGCCCAGAGACTTAGCCCTGAAAATAACTGAGAAAATTGCTTCAGTAAAATAGTAGTATGCAAAACAAACCCACAAAAAATCAAAAGTTTTATTACATAAAAATAAGAAAATTCTGGTGGAAATAAGAGAAAGAGTAGTTCCACTCAAAATATAAAATATCTGAGACTCAATCTACCAACGCACTTTGAAGAACTCTACATGTGCAATTACAAAATTCTCTTTAAAGAAATGATTTAACTAAATGGAAGGGTATTCAGTTCTCATCACTATGCCAAGTCAAACTAATATAAATGATTACCTAAGTTAGGCTTAAAGTTTCTGTTTTTAATAATATAGATATGGATACGTACTGGATCTGTGATTTAGTTGTTGCTGTAACTCCCAAATGAGGAATCTTCTGTGCCACTGCATACTTATCCTTTCATTGAAATTTATAATGGTGCTTCCCAAAGCACTGAAAGGTTAAGTGATTTAGTGTCAATTTTTAGAGGAAATTCAGCTACCTATAACCATATGAAAGAAAATATTTTAAATCTCTAATAAGTAGAGGAATGCAAATTAAAGCAACTCTGAGGTTTGTTCTCACAACTAGTAAATTGACAAAGTAGACCAGAAAGAGAAATCACAAATAACACTGTTAGTAGAGCTTTGAATTGGTATGTATATCCATTCTGAAAAGCGATTTGAAACTGTGAGCAAAGTGATACTAAGCTGTAAATAACCTTTGCCCTAACAATACCACTATGTTTGCCTAATTACCAGATAGATCCAAGGGAGAGGAAAACTACCCATAGATACAAAAAAAAAAAACTTGGAAAAACTCTTTCTGTAGTGGCACAGAGCTGGAACCCAAGGGATATCTTTTGGGGAATCCCTAAACAAACTTTGGTATGTGAATGTAAGAGAACAATATTGTGCTTTAAGAAAAAGTGAAGGGGAGACATAACCTGGGGAGATGTATATAAACTAATGAAGAAGGAAGTGAGCAGAACCAGGAGAACAAATTATACAAAAACAGCAACATTATAAAGATAAACAAATTTGAAAGACTTAAGAAATCAAGTCATTTCACTGATCTAGAAGACCAATAATGCTACCTCACCTCTTGACAGAGAGGTGATGGACTCAAGATGCAAAATAAGAGAGGCATTTGTTTTACTCAGCCAATGAGGGAATTTGTTTTGTTTAACTGTGCATATATGTTGTAAGGATTTTGCTTTTTTGTTGTTGCTGTTGCTGAGGGCAGGATGAAAAAGAGAGAAAGGAATTTGTTTTTTTCCATTGATAAAATAAGATTAGATTTTAAAAAGAACCTTTCAAGTTCACAAGGTTCATAGCATAAACAAATGTCTTTAGCATTTAAGAGAAACAATTGGATCTTATATCAGAGCCCATAGAAAATTACAGTATTCACCAGTGAGACATCCTTACAGGAAGCCTCTATGGTTTCATTCACTTAAGGTAATGCCATGTGAAGGGATCAACTGGGAGGGCCTCTCTGACATTTCTCCTCTCTTCCACTGCTCTGTTGGCTGTCTGTGTTGCATTACTTCTGTAGCTTATATCTCTATCTTTTAGAAGATAAAATGGTCACTATTCACACTGTGGATCCTTTATGTTGTTTGGTGTCACTACCCAAAGCTCACACATCTCACGTGTCCTCTGCTACCTGCATGTGGTGGCCAATCTCTCTCCCAGGGCATCATTTTTCTTTTTCCAGAATCACAGGTAGCCTGTACTACAACTTGAAAAAAGTAACATATTTTAAAGTAAGGTCTTTAATTATGACATCACCTTTCCCCCCAATGTATCAGTCTCACTTCTGCCCATTGAGCCATCCCTTATAAAAAAGATCGAAACGGAAAGAGAGAAAAGTAATTTTGCAAAAGCAGCCATGAGCTGTGTCCAATAGCAGAAACTGTATTTGACACCCATCATCCACCATCTCTGCAATAAAGTGTGGAACTTGCATTTTCTTACTTCTCTTAAGTCACACTTTATCATAATAATTATGTAGTATTGAGTTTCATTTATGTTTTGTTTTTACTTACATATATATACATATACATGTATATATGTGTGTGTGTGTGTGTGTGTGTGTGTGGCTTTTCCCAATAGAATGTAAACTCCTTGCAGGCAGGGGACATTTCTTTTTATCCCAGTTCCTTGCATGGTGTTTGATGTAGATGCTTAAAACTGTTTGTAAATTGATTTATATTTTCATAAATATGCATATTGTTTTCTTGGTTCTGCTTTTTCTGCTTCAGCTATTTTAGTCCCCCCAACCACCAAATGCAAAGATTTCTTTTTTAAAATATTTGATGAGTTGCCATTATTTTTCTTTGCCTCACAAAATAGAACCTGGACCAATTAGTGGAAACTGTTGAGAGGAAGATTTTGACTTGATATGAAAGAGAACTTACTAATAATTTTAGAACTATTAAAAATGGAATGAGCTACTTCATAAAGTAGTGAGTTATTTTATCTAGATGTGTTCTGGACTAGAACATCCCAATTTTGATGTTGTCCGGGGACATTCATGTATCAGGTAAGGGTTTGGACTAATTAACTTTTAATGCCCCTTCCATTAGTGACTTGCAGGTAGCACATACTTAAAAGCATTTATTGAATTGAGCTGAATTCTATAGTTAGTCTGATGTGGGTGTAAATTGCTAAAACTAATTCTAATATGATAATAATGATGGTTAGGGGGCACCATGTATAGAGTGCTGGACCTGGGATCAGAAGACCTGAGTTTGAATTTAGCTTTAGGTACCTACTAGCTGTATGATCCTGGGCAAATCCTTTAACTTCTGATTGCCTCTGTTTCCTTATCTGTAAAATGAGGGATGATAGCGTTTACCTCCTTGGGTTATTGTGAGGGTTAAATGAGATAATAATTGTAAAGCGCTTATTCAGGGTGCCTGACATATAGTAAAGCACTATGTGAATGTTAGCTATTACACATAGTGGTTAAACAACATACAAAGCAACCAAATGAGGTAGGTTAATTATAGTGTCCATTTAACAATTAAGGGGTACTAAGGCTCGGAAAGGTTAAGTGATTTTCCTGTGGTCCCAAAGCTAAAAAATATCAGAGCCAGGACTTGACCTCAGGTCTTAGGACTGAAAACTACCTCATTATACCACATGGTTTTTCAGTTAAAGTAAACATAAGTGAAAAGATTCAGCTGCTTGTTTTTGAACATTATTTGATATTTTTAAAACTGTCCCATAAGGAAAGGGTTGTGGGTAATTCTTTGGGGTTCAGCGTAATGGGAGATGTCCTGTGACATGAACGATATGATTGATGGTGTGAATGTACAAACTTTTGTGTAGAGTTTATATTTACCCCTTTAATTGGTACAATTACATGTGTAATGTATCTGTTGATACTTAGCCTCTTTGTGAAATTGCCCCTTTGTTCTAGATAGAATGTTAAACTCTATAGAATTATCATAATGCGTAGGAACAGATTAAGAAAACTGTATTGTCAATTTACACCTCAGATAGGAAAATGAAGTATCATGTTTCCTTATTCATTCACGTAACACACCTTGACAGTGCCTTAGCGGATGTATCCGACACATTGGTGTCTAACATCAGCTCAAATAAAAATGCTAGTCATCCTAAATTAAATTGCTTGTACTTTTTCTTAAACTTCACCAAATTAGCATAGCTTTTACTATCACTAGAAAAGTCTGAAGCAATAATTAGTTTCTTTTTAAAAATCATAAAATAAAATTTTAGTAATTGGCTCATCAATATGAATCATATTCCATATTATGTTACATTGTCATGTGTAGTAAATACTTGTTAATAGCCCAGATGTGTTGCCTTTAAGGAGCAAATCTATGCCATTACTTTAAGTGGCTTTTCTCTCCCCAAAAATGTATGTACTTGAAGGTAGTGTCATAATCTGTTGTTCTAAGAGAGCACAGTGTCAAGCAATTTTTAAAATTTGATTGTTATTCCATAATGGTAACACTATATTAACCTAATACTAGATAGGGAGAGACATTTTATAGTATGTACTGCTCAATGTCATACTGAGTTATTTCCGTATGTGAACAAAGTGAAATTTAAGCACATAGAGAGTCTAATGTGAGAAGGCAGAAGGACCATTTTTGGACTGCACTACCTGGTTTTCTAGACATAACCGTTCTTCTACAATGTAATCATAAGAAAGTAGGTAGACTTTATGGTTTTCCAGAAAATCTAACATCTGGTGAAAATATAATCCAGATTTGCTTTAAGTGCTGATAACAGGTGTAAACACACAAAAAATTCTTGAAATCCCTTTATAAATTCATTTGGCAGTTGAATTTCATTCTAGATCCTTACATTCATATATTTCATATATAAGTTCAGAATTGTAAAGGAGTAAAGACAACAGCATGGATTTCCATTGTGCCTGATGCTGTATCTGGAATCAGGAAGACCTGAGTTTAAACTTTGCCTTAGGCAGTTATCAGCTCTGTAACCATGGGTAAGTCATTAATATCCCAATCTCAGTTTCCTGGTCTGTAAAATGAGGATAATAGTAGCACCTATCTCACAAGATTGTTCTGAGGACTAACCAAACAAATAAATGAGAAAAACACATGTAAAATGCCTTGCAAACCATAAAGTGTTAATGCAAATGTTAGTTATTATTATTAGTTACTATAATAATAATTATTATTATAAACATTTTAGCTATTTGTTCCATGCTGTATTACTTCAAGACTAGCAAGAAAAAATGTGGGACTTTTTTGTTTTGGTTTTTTGGTTTGTTTGTTTTTTACCATAAGGTCCCATCCTAGGATTTAGGGGAGTAAGAAGAGTAAGGCCATTTGATAAGTGTATAATGAAAAGCACTCATTCGTGCTTTGTAAACATCAAAGAACTAGAGGTCTCAGGAACCAATCCAGTTTTTACTTTTTTCTCTATATATGGGTGTTACCAAAACCATGTGATTTTTACTCCCATAGATGGTTCATGGATGTTGCTAGATCTGCCTTAAGTTTTTACATTTATTTACCTGTCCATAAATAATCTTCCTTCAGAGATTTAGGTTTCTCTGTGGCACAGTGCTTGTGCACAAGCAGGCTTGGCGTATTCTGAAAGTCCCATAGCCATCTAATTCATTTTATTTGTAGACTGACCAAATATCAAGGCTGTTCATTTCTCTGTAGTCATCTGCCTTCTGTCACTCAGAAGTATAGTCTATAATAGTGAAGGCTAAATTTTGAACCTCTAATTTCAAAGAAGTAAAATGTACATAAGAAGCTGTGTGGTATAGTAGGTAAACGGCTTTGCTTAGAGTTTGGAAAACTTAGATTATAACGCCAACTCGGAAACTTACCATTTGCTCTTGTGTCCCTTAGTAAGTTCCTTACTGAACCTCTTTGTGCCTCAGGTAAATTCTTAGAAGGCATCTGATGAGTCTTTCATTATTGTAGAAATCCCTTACAAATGCTGTTGGTACTGTGCCAAACTGCCACAGAGGTGATTTTTATCAATGGCAAGTCTCTAAGAAGGCTGGTAACACATCTAGGCTCATTTGCATGCATAATACAAAGTGCTACAATTTTCTTTTGAGGATTTGAATTAGTGAATGAATGAATGAATGGAAAAATTCTTATTATGTGGGAAACACTCTGCTAAGTGATGAGAAGGAAAACAGAAAAGCAAAACAGGCCTTGTTCTTGAGGAGCTCAAATTCTGATCCTGGGAGGCAACAGGTATAGGAGATTTCAGCTGCAAATCCGACAGTAATGCATCTTCTTTAATTTAATTTCCTATTGATAAAACCATTTATGTTTCTGATGTTGAACTTCTTTCTGACTGTTCCAAGCACCTTGGTGTTGAGAACTTTGTTTGGTCTTCAGTATCTGTGACTGCTGAGGAGGTGATGGCTGTGGGGCCTTCCCTGCGGGGGAAAGTTCCATGTTGAATTTCTGCTAAGGAAGCATGACCTCTGGGCCAGGCTGGAAGGAAAGTGGGTGGTCTTGGAAGCCTTGCCATTAATTCCTGAAGCTCTCGCCTTTGGCCATCTTTGGTAGCAGTTGATTGGCGTTAATGTTGGTAGTGTTAAGAATGGCACCAAAAATGTGTTTGTAAATTAGTCATGATTAACTTGTCTTTTCACCCGTTGGGAGAAATTTTCTACTCTTGATTCTCCTGCTCCTTTGAGTCTACTACTTTGGTCACTGAATATCCGGTTTAGATAGACACTTTGCTTTTATTTTGCAAAACATTTCAAAAGCTTAAGACTTGATATGAATTTTCCTTTTATTCATCCAACTTGTGGATTTATTTCATGTGTTCTCTCTTTGTCCTTAATAATCAGGAAAATATTATTTATATTTTTTATAAATATACTTATTTATACATGACACAAATATATAAATATGTTTATACATAACATATTAAATATAATTTATTATCACTATTATCATTAAAGTAACCATCTTTAAGTACCCTTTTCCAAAAATACAGGCATGGTCTTATTTTCTTGAGAACCCCTCTTTCAACTAATCAACTTACACCCTAACAAAAAATTTATATTTAAATAAAAAACATTACGTTCCCTTTACCATGTATCATTTACCATTCACATTACATTATATTACATTTACATTACATTTACCATTACCATTTTGTATCAGGACCTCTAACCTTTTTAGCAACTGTAATACATGCTGTTGATTTTGCTTTGTTAACTAATTTTTAGAAAAACTGTCTGAAATGTCATATGTCATATGCTATAAAGGCCATACTTTTATTTTTGGGTCAGAACATACGGTAAGAAAAGAAAGTATTTTCTATGTCGCTGAACTTTAAGTGTTTAAATGAAAAATTAAATGAGGACGCCAGGAAACAACACCTCCAGGGAATGGCTCCAGGAAGTAACACTTACCCAGCTAGATTGCTCAGGACCACTAATGTTAGCATGCTATGGGTAAATATTAGCATGCATGAAAGCTTTAGTTCCTAATTGATTGAGAGTTTTAAAAGGACTACATATTCCTATGTATCTCCTAAATTGTTGCTTAATCTAATAGGGGGAAATGTACAATTGTAAACAAAGTACATTTTTAGTATTTGTTGTCATTTGTAATCTCATTAGTATGCAAAACCTTTGCCACCCTGGCAGATCGTAACTGAGTTATGCTGAATATGTCTTGGCCCTCTGTAAATTATTCGATACTTAGAATTTGGGCATTTTAAATATTATTCATCTGTCTTGGTTTCTGTGGAAGATTTTTCTGGAGGTTTAAAATTTTTCAAAGAGTTGTAGCTATTCACAAGGAACTACGGGGACTGGTAGGTTCCAGAACAGCCTCTTAATATAGCTGGAAGAAGCAGATATCTCACCTGGGTAATTACTGCTGCTGGGTTAACTTTGGTTAACTCTCAGAATGAATGACCTACTCATTGCTGCAGGTCATTAGAAAACCTGAGCTAGGATGTAAAGATAGTCTCTCATTTTCTGGCGATTTCCAACAATAATCCACCTCAGTACATATTCTTTCAATTCTTAACAAGTATGAAATAGCAGATTAGTCACTACCCTGAAACGAGTACTTTTGTCAAGTTAAGTAATGCCAGACATTTAATTGGGCATAATATAACCACCTCTCAATTTTCCACACTCATAAAAGACAATGGAGATGTGTATAAAGACAGACTGTCGGATAATTCAAATATTATTTATGTTTGGTTGCATAGGAACTTCTGACACTCTGAACCATATTTCAAACCAATTAATGAATAGATAATCCAGGAGAGGTTAGGCTGATGTCTGTCTAGCTTGTACATACAGCCTCTTGATGACATCCTTCCTTTCTTTTCATGCCATGATGCAAAAGGGTTAATATAAAGGGGTTTTCTAGGCAGAAGTGACCCTTCCTGCCTCTTTACCACCAGTCTGACCCTCCCCAGTGCAAGATACTATTTTACTGCATTAGTTTTAAAAATTACCTACTGGGCTATTGACTATAGGACAAATAGAAATAGAAATCAACAAAGTACTTAATTTAGCAAAGTGGGTACTAATGGTCAATAAGGATTTTAAAGCAAGATTGATCAGTTCTGAAGACCAAATAGCTGAGATAGCATAGCCCGCTCTTCCAAACATAGTATCTTCTTAGTTCGCCCTGTACAACTGCATCCAGACTTCACTTAATAGCCTTCAAAGGACCGAGTGGAAACCATAAAGTTAACTCTGAATCAAAGCCAAGCTCATCTATATACATGTAGATTGAAGGTGGCAATTTAATAATTTACTTCTCTGTTAAGGAAGGGAACCAAAACCTAAAGAACAGAGAAAGTTGTGGTTGTATTTATTTTTTTAAAGAATTCTGATGAATTCACCACTCCTTGAGGTCATAAGAAAATGGCTGGAAAGTAAAAGTAAATCCTTACAGGCTGTTCTAGATGGCCTTTAAGGTACTTTCCTATCCTTAGATATTGTGATTGTGGAATTCTTTTGTCTAGGAAATTATTGCCTCTTTCTTAATCCCTTTTAAGGATTGCTGACACACCTACTTTTCTGAACTGTGTAAAAATTGAAGCAATATATGCATGAAGGGCATAATTATGATCGATAGCTACCAGATTAGATTTTTTTTAAATAGGAGGAATACTTAACATTAATATCCCACATCTCCTTTAATTTCATTACAAATCCTCATAGTTAGAGGATAGTTTTGGACTGGCCCTTTGTTTTAAGGTATTGAAGAATTGAATATACATAATCAAAGATAATTTAAGTTTAAGTGACATGTTAAACAAATGAGTTGAATCTGGCCCCAAATTTATTAGTTTTAACTATAGTATTTTTATATGGCTTACTTTCTCCTTTGATTTTTTTTTCTGTGGGGTTTCAAGGCAGTTAAATTGAGAGTAACATTGAATTTAATGAAACTTGTCTCATTACATTTTTGTTATCAGAATCATTATGTAACTTCTATATAATATTCATGGTTTACAAGGAGTTTGTCTCATAACAGCCCTTTAAGGTATGTAGTGAACATATGCTAGGTTGATTTTATTTACCCATATTTGAACATTAATTTCAGTCTGTGGCCAGTTAGCTGATTTGGTTAAATCATGTTGCTAGTGAAGCCCAGAACAAAGATTTAATCCCCACATAGCCTGCTTAGCTTTTCTCTATCCCATAAGCATTCAGTATATCCCCAGCCCTACCCAGTTAACTGTCTGGCAAACAGGTACCATGGTTGACAAGGGGAATTAGGTAAGGAACTGATGCAAATCTGTGTCTGATACTTAAAAAGCAATTGAGCACACACCCTCTGCCTCCAGCCTCTTCCTCCACCCAGATACCAAAATAAACTTCGTAATAATTGGACTGTAATAAATAACTGACATTTATATAGCACTTTACCATACTCTAATTACAGCCTTACAACCCAAGAAGGTAAATGCTGTCATGTTATAGATGAGGACATCAAGTCTCATGGCAGCTAAGTGGTGCAGTGGACAGAGCACCAGGCCAAAAATCAGGAAGACTCATCTTCCTTAGGGGCAAGTCACTGTATCAGTAAGGCAAGATTCACGACCTCAAAGATGACCATAAGGCTCTCCATAAACATGCCTGTATAGTATGGAATCTCAAAGTATAAGAGATTCTGTACATGGAAGGCAGGGGAAGTATAACATTTATTTATACACGAGAGGATCAAATCCCAGAACCAATAACCCCAGTCTGACATAGCAGTAATTGTATTCCAAAACCAGTAAGTCCACTTCAGTGTAACAAGGAAATTATAACAGTACTACAGCAAGGAACCAAGTCATCCTGTAACCTTCCCCCCTGCTGGGGCCTCCCCATAACACTCAGAATCCCAACTGTCTGCTTGCCTGCATTCTCTCCCCCCCTCAGTTCTCTGGTCTCCGCAGCTCTTTGGTCTCCACTCTCTCTGTAGCTCTGTAGTCTCTGAGTTCTTACTTCTCCTCCTTGGGCTGAATTCTGACCTTACAATGGCTACCTTCTCGATACATATACATACATACACACACACACACACACACACACACACATGCACTGTTTTTAGGGCCCAAGGACTTCATGCCCAGTCAGACAAAGGGTGTAGGCCTGAGGCTTAGTAATTATTAAGTAAAGAGTGTAAGCCTGGGGCTTAATGCCTAGTAAGTAAAGGGTATGGGCCTGCCTCTAATCAAGCCTCCCTTAACTAGCCACATCTGAGGCCTATTGAATGAACAGGGAAAGATCTTTAATCACTGACTGGCATCACAGTCACTTCACCCAATTTTCCTCAGTTTCTTCATCTGTAAAATGTGATGGAGAAGGAAGTGGCAAACCACTCCAATATCTTTGCCAAGAAAACCTCAAATATGGTCACAAAGAGTCAGACATGACTGAAATGATTGAACACAACCACCACCACCACCAACAGCAGCAACAGCAACAACATCAAGTCTCCTGAAGGTTAAATGGCTTACTTGGTGTCACATGATTAGGAAAACCAATATCTCTTGATTTAAAGTACAGTACATTGTGTACCACACAGTCAGTGTCCTGCTTGAAAAGTTTAAATAGCTTGCAATTAAGAATATACAAATTCCATGGTCTGGCAGTAACTCAGATTTCCTTTTCAGGCTAATATTATTCTCTTCTTCTCCTGCACTATTGATCCTATGTTGGGGTGCCTCTTATAGTTCAGTCTGCAAATCATACCTCTTACATTGCATAGGTCATTTCCCATGACTTGAATGCCCTCCCTTCACATCCTGCCCTACTGAATTTTTTTTTTGTTCAAGAGCTTGCTTAGCTGCCACTTTCTGCATGAAGGCTCTCCTGAAATTCTACCCCCAGAAATTGATTTCTGAACTCCTCAAATTTCTTTCAATACTTTATCTATCTCGATCATTGCCTTAATCACATTCTGTCATGTCATATTTACTTGTAAAAGTTAGATTATAACTTCCTTGGAGGCAGTGACTGCCTTATTTTAAATCACTGTGTATTTGGTGCCTTCCACATACAAGGCACTAAAAAACAAACAAAAAAAAGCAGCTTATTGAAGTGAATTTACATTCAAGTGATACTATATATTTTGTGCTTAATTTTTTTTAGGAGAAATACTAGCTCCTTCTAGCTCAAAAAGGGGTTAATTCTATGATTACTTTTTTTTAAAAAAAGATTTGAAATGTTTCTGTTATCAAACTTTTTTTGAATAGAAATTTAAGTGACTCTAAGCGTTTTGACAGTCATTGAATAGTGAAAAGTTAAAATCAGTATATGAAACAAGCCCCGAATATCTCTGTTCCCTCTAAAAAGTGTGATTGGCAAATTCAGATGAGCATTGATGATTTTGATGAGAATAAAATCAGTGTATGCTGAATATTAAACATGAGAAAATTAATGCTAAATCAAGTACATAATCTTTGGCTAGTACCATTCAGACATCTCTTCCTCTGCATTTATTAGTATGATTTGGGTAAAAGATAAAATTTAGTTTTTTTTCTGGCTATTTGGAAGTCTGTGTGCCTTAACCAGCACAAATTAAATTAAGCCACATGCACTACTTTCAAAAAGGGCGCTTAATAATGTTGAGTAAGCTTTCAAACTCAGTTTAGTTCAGCACACACTAATTACTCCCATCTAATCCTTCTGAATCATGTAATTAATACTAACATAACTAGGAATCACTTTTGATTTTTCTTTCTTTACTCTGTCATACCAAATCATATTACTGGTATTTTTAAAGTGCGACACACCAAATATAACTTGTGCTTTTTAAATAGATGTACACACATTTATGTGGGGACTTTCTTCAAATGGCACATTTGCTTTCTTCTCTGAAAAATGGTGTTCCAGTTATTATATCTGTAACATTTTTTATTATTTCAGTGTAATTAATAATGTATGAAAACCTTAGTTTTAGAACAAGTATACTCTTTAAAGTACACAGTTAATTCTTGTTAGACCTAAAATGGCTCTTTTAAACCTACTCAGCGCTTTAAATCTAATATGAAATGTTAAATATAAATGTTAAAATTGAGTACCACTATTGGTGATGAATCCTGAGAGCCATAGAATATATAATTATCTAGGCTTTCCAGAAATTAAAGCTCTATGATTTCCATTGTATGAATTTTTACATTGAAATGACTTCTATGTTTAGAGAAGATTAATCTCTTTAGATCTGGTAAAAGACCATTTTAGACCACTGGGGTCTGACAATAACCCTTTATTGAAATTTTACATTCTTTCAATCTAATTTTTACGGA
The DNA here is from genome assembly GCF_011100635.1 of Trichosurus vulpecula. NCBI lineage: Eukaryota > Metazoa > Chordata > Mammalia > Diprotodontia > Phalangeridae > Trichosurus > Trichosurus vulpecula. Next base: position 137,329,744 of record NC_050577.1, on the reverse strand, counting down.
AAGCTGTAGCACAATAATATTAGCAACTGTACTTCAGAAAACTATGATGCTGATTTCTTTTTCTTTCCCTTCAAAATTTAACCATAAGGATGGGATTTGCATGTCTAACACCTGACTTTTTAAAAACAACAACTCTGTCTTCCAAGTTCTTTGATTAGATGGCATGCTGTAGAAGAAAGGTATAATTGATTCTTCAGCTTTCCTGTGGAAGTAAAGTGCATGCTACTAATCACTTTTTCCTGTAATTCCTATTTTTATGAGTTTTAAGGTTTGTACAGTATGTATTCTTCTGTCAGAGTGCAGGCCCATTGACAATACAGTGATTTAAAAATCTAATTACTTTCACCTGTTAAAATAAGTAAAATCCACACTGGAAAATATGTGCAAACTACCATGGAAAAAAAAATGTTGAACTCATACTGAAGGAGGCCTTTCCATGCATCATTTTGCCTATTGAACTGTTTATGTCTTCAAAGAAGTCTGGGTGGGTTTGGGACGTATCAACACCTTTGTTACTAACTGATTCAGGCTCATAGCTATTAAACAGCAATGAGATTTGGTCAGAGCTGTTGAGGGTTCATTTCCAGTGTTTTATATGAAATTCTGTTAATCTATTTACGTGTACCACTGTCTTTTTCCTCCTTGTGCTCTAAATGTAGAAGTTGGCCAAAATTCTTATGTGTACTAACAAAAAGATCTACTTTTCATTTTGTCTGTGAATTCTGTTTTGAGTTTTATTAATGAATAGTTAGTTCAGCTATCAAAATTTAAAGGGTTTCCCCCCCCCCAAATTAAAGATCCCTCACTTATATTGAAGGGGAAGATGAATGTTTGTCACTGAACCCTACTGAATCTAAATACAGAAAAGATTACCTAATAGTCTTGCAATGTATTTAAGTACAGTCTGCTATTTGTTTGGGGAGGTGAATGGAATATACGTTATAGTCTTTCTCAACAGCAATTGGTTGTAAGTTTTCAACTGATAGACTTTTAATCTGTCACATCTTTATTTTCATTTCCTGGCAATAATTATTACATCATGAAATAAAGATAATTCTAATTTTGTTTTGTCTTAGATGCCGTTTATAAGACACGTTATACATAGTATTACCTCTTATTCCTATTAGGATTTTTTAAAGTAAAATTAGAGTTTGGTTGATTCAGGGGAATTATAGTGCTGCATTTAAAGCATTATTAGCATTTTGTTAAGATTAGATATTAAGGAACTCAAATGACCAGGTCTGTTATTAGAATAAAGAAAACAAATTCCACTAAAATGAATTTTTTTTTTGGTCCTTTAATATGAAAAGCAATGTTTTCTGTATAAAGCCCAACATAAAATACGTTTTTATGTTAATAAGAGTAGACAACTAATTTTAGGAAATAGGACTAAAACATCTAGTTGTTACCAACTTGATATTCTAGTCAGATTAATAGGGTATAAAACAGAAAGAGATTTGCTCTGCTTTGTGCTGACAGTACAAAATGGATGTAGTGATACCTCCTGTCCACTGGAGGTCTGTTGGAAATAACTTTCTCATTCTCTCAGGACAATCAAAGCATTTTTTTCTATCAACTGCCAGCACTTTGCTCATTTATAAATTTGAGTTCAATAGATAAGGTATTGTCACCCTCTTAATGGAAATACTTGTTAGATCCTTGGATCCTTTACCTGAAATTCACTGTCCAGGCTAAATTTCTCTTCTGAATAAGTTTGGACTGTCCATCTGTGTTATTCTTCAGAACTTCGGCTTTTGTTTTAGGTTTAATTTTTTTGAATTTAGTTCTTTAGATTTTTTTCATTCTTATCTTTGAATCACCTTGTTTTTCTCTTGTAAGCAGCTTCCTCTGTGTTAAATTCTAATTCATGCCTAGATCATTTTATAGAATAGTTTTTGATTAAAGCCTTGCTATTACTTTCTTTCCCTAATTACCTTGTATTTGTTTTGTATTAATTATGTATGTATTTATAAAGGGCATCCCAAAAGTCTTTTTTTCAAGATTTTCTCTTTTTTAAATTTATTTTTCATTTTTGGTTTACAATAGTTCCACAAGTTTTCGAGTTTCAAATTTTCTTTCCCTCCCTCTCCTACCCCCCCAAGACAGCATGTAATCTGATATAGGTTCTGCATATACCTTCGCATTAAACTTATTTACACAATAGTCAAATTGCAAAGAAGAATGGAATGACTCGTGAGAAAGAAGAAACAAAACCAAAAAAAAGAAAGAGGAAAAAAAGAGAGAAAGCAAATAGTTTTCCTCAATCTGCATTCAGACTCCATAATTCTTTCTCTGGATGTGGATAGCTTTGTCCATCATGAGTCTTTTGGAGCTGTCTTTGAACTTTGTATTTCTGAGAAGAGCCGAGTCTCAGTCATCACAGATACCATATGTCTGTAATCGTGTATAATGCTCTCCTGGTTCTGCTTCCATCACTCAGCATCAGATCATGTAGGTCCAGGTTATTATTATTTCCAGGTTATTATGAAGTCCATCTGCTCCCCATTTCTTATAGCAAATAGTATTCCATTACCTTTATATACCACAACTTGTTTAGCCATTCCCCAATTGATGGGCATCCTCTTGATTTCCAATTCTTTGCCACCAACAAAAGAGCCGCTGTAAATCTTTTTTGTACATACGGGTCCATTTCCCACTTCTATGATCTCTTTGGGATACAGTCTTGGAGGTGGTATTGCTGGGCGTCCCAAAAGTCTTAAGGCAGATTTATGACTTTTATGGTACCTCACGTATGTGCTTGTTATCTCCTCCAGTAGAATATAAGCTCCTTGAGGAGGGTAAGATTATTTCATTTTCATTATATTTGTTTCCCTGTTGCGTAGTAGGCAAGTGCTTGATGACTGACCATCAAGCAGAAACTGAAGTTTACCCTCACCATGTTTTCCTAAATTTAAAGTCCATTTGGAGGTATTGTCCTTATTATTGATTCCCTGTAGCCCTGCATTTGGTTCCATGTCAATCAGTATGCATGCCTCATCTCCATCCCCCACCAAAAATACCAAGAAGGCATAGTCACCAATTAGGGGAGCATGATCTTAGACTCCTCTGCTCATTCATTTCTTACTTTTCTCTTCTTTTTCAGTGTTGTGAAAAACCTTTTCCTCTCTCTAAATTTATTAGATCCCATCATCCTCACTTCACTTATACTAGACCCTTTCAATTTTTTTTCTTTTTAAATGTATTTTTATTTCATAAAATATCTCCCAATTACATGTAAAACAGTTAACAATCATTTGAAAAAATTTTTGAGTTCCAAATTCTCTCCCTTTCTCCTATCCCTCTTCCTTGAGAAGGCAAGAAACTTGATGATTATACATGTGAGGTCATGCAAAACATATTTCAATTTTAACAAAGTTGCAAAAGAAAACAAGACAGAAAAACAAAGAAAAATAAAGTTAAAAAAGGGTATTCTTCAGTCTGCATTCAGAGTTGACCAGTTCTCTCTCAGGAGGTAGATAGCATTTTTCATCAAGTGTCCTTTGGGATTGTCTTGAATCATTGACTTGATCAGAGCAGCTAAGTCTTTCACAGTTAATCATCCATACAAAATTGATGTTACTGTATACAATGCTGTCCTGGTTTTGCTTACTTCACTTTCCTTGAATTCATGTAAGTCTTCCCAGGTTTTTCTGAAACCATCCTGTTTATTATTTCTTATAGCACAATAGTATTTTATCACAATCACCAATACTACATCTTGTTCAGCCATTCCACAACTGATAGGCATCCCCTAACTTTCCTATTATTTGCTACTACAAAAATTGCTGATACATATTGTTGAACAAATAGGTCCTTTTCCCTTTTCTTTGATCTCTTTGTGATATATACTAAGTAGTGGTATTGCTGGATCAAAGAGTATGCAAAATTTTATAGCTCTTGGGGTAAAATTAGAAACTTTTCTCCAGAAATAGTTGGTCTAGTTCACAGTTCTACCAAGTGTGCATTGGTGTCCCAATTTTTCCACATCCCATTCAGCATCTGTAATTTTCCTTTTCTGCCGTGTTAATCAATATGATAGGTATGAGGTGGTACCTCCGAGTTGTTTTAATGTGCATTTCTTTAATCAGTAGTGATTTAGAGGATTTTTACATGTGACTGTTGACAGCTCTGATTTTTTCTTCTGAAAACTGCCTATTCATATCCTTTGACCATTTATCGACTAGGGAATGACTCATTCCTATAAATTTGACTCATTTCTCCATATATTTGAGAAATGATGCCTTTATCAGAAAAATTTGCTATCAAAATTTCCCCCAGTTCCCTGTTTTCCTTCTAGTTTTTGGCTGTTTTCGTTTTGTTTGTGCAAAAGCCTTTTATTTTCAGGTATTCAAAACTATTTTACTTCCCATAATCCTTTTTATCTCTTATTTGGTCATAAATTCTACTTTTATCCATAGATCTAATGTGCATTTTTTAAGCTTCCCTAATTTGTTTAAGATCATCACCTCTTGTGTCTAAATAGTTTGTTCATTTTGACCTTATCTTGCTATACAGTGTGAAATGTTCTATCTCTAGTGTCTTAGAAACTGCTTTCCAGTTTTCCCAGCAATTTTTGTTAAATACTGAGTTTTTTTTCCAAAAGCTTGGATCTTTGTGTTTATCAAGTACTAGGTTACTTTGGTCATTTACTAATGTGTATTATGTACCTAATCTATTTCACTGATCCACTCTTCTGTTTATTTGCCTTAACCAGATTGTTTTGATGACTATTGCTTTTTAACATAGTTTGAAATCTGGAACTGGTAGGCTACCTTGCTTCATGTTTTTGTTTTTCATTGATTCTCTTGATATTCTTGGCCTTTTCTTGTTTCATTATTTTTTCTAACTCTATTTCTTGACTATAACAGCTGTTGACTCAGCTTCTCCTTCTTATATGCTATTTTCTAAATCTGCTAATGACTTAAATCAGAACCTTTTGACATTCATGAACTTGACTTTCACTAAAAAAAGTAGCTACTAATCAAATGCTATTAATTTTAGTAATATTGAACCAGCCTCGTGTTCCTGGTATAAATCTCATCTGGTCATAGTGTTTGATCTTTGTGATATATTGCTGTAATTTCCTTGCCAGTATTTTACTTTTTAATTTTAATTTTTCCGTCAGTATTCATTAAGGAAAGTGATCTATAGTTTTCTTTCTCTGTTTTGGCTCTCCCTGGTTTAGGTATCAAAATCACATTTGTATCATAAAAGGAATTTGATAGGATCCCTTTACCAATTCTTCAAATAGATTATGTAGTATTGGGATTAATTGTTTCTTAAATGTTTGATAGAACTCACAAATTGTTCTGCAGACCTCATTTTTGATTCATTGTATGTATACTTCTGTAGTTAACATAATCTCTAGCACTAAGGAGGCATCTCTCTCAAATTTGTTTACTCACATTGCAACTAGCTCTAGACTCTTGATTCATTCCCAACCACAGTTCTACTTCTCACAGTTAATGACCTAGTTTACTTTCCAGAGATTGATACCTTTAGTGCCTCTTCTCTAAATCTCAGAAATTGTAGGTTTCATCACCCACTTCTTTATCTTTCTCTCTTGTCACAGAAAAGGGGTATCCCAATTTCTCACTAATGCTAATTCTCTCACACCTACTTCTTCCTCCCTTCTTCATGGTCTTGTTTTAACAAGACATCCCTTCACTATAATGATATTTTTAACCCCGTCTTTCTTCATTTCTAGCTGCATACACGTGGGTTAATATCTATTCTGTCCCAGAATACTTCCAAAGAACCTTTTAATTTATCCAGCAACCAACCATCTCATATTGCTGATTATAGGACCCTCAATCAAGACCTTCAAGGGACTTCAGAAGCCAAATAGTCCAACCAGCCCACCTCAATAAAAAGATGAAAAAACAAACAAAAACCAAAGGTCAGGGAGGTTGTGACTTGTCTTAAGTTATATGGTAAATTGAGATTTTAACCCCGAAATCTTTAATCCAGGACCATTACCCTTCCATTATGCCATAATATTCCTCCTTTTTTTCTAAAAAGATCATATAAGCCAATATTTGTTAAGTTATTAGCACAGTGCCTGGCACATAGTAGGTATTATACAAATGCTTCTTTCCCACTCCCACCTTCTTTTCTTGACTGCCAACTTTGTTGAAAACATTACACACACCTAATGGTGTTATCTTGCATTTTTATTTCTGTCTGATCACTCTACTGAAACTGCTCTCTCAAAGAACTTTTCCCTTTCCTTCCTTTTCCTTGCCTTCCCTTTTCTTCTTTTATTATATGCACCCCCTTATTTATGTTATAATTATGTTTTAACCTAATTTCCCTTCATTTTGATTTCAATATTTCTCTCTGTGACTCCACCTTTTTCTCTCATATTTAAAACTTTGGTCTTATTCTTCACTCTCTTTTCCTCTCTCGTGTTAAGATGCAATGTCTAGTCAGTTCCGCCTATTTAACATTTTATATCTATCTTCTTGTGTCTATTTTCACTGCTATTGTGCTGATATAGAACCTTATCATTATCACGTGCTCAGACTAATGCAGTAATTTCTAAAATGCCTTATTACCTCCAGATGCAACTTTCCCCAGCACATTCTTCATACTACTTCCAGAATAACATATGCTATGCATAGAACTAGTACTTTGATAAAAATCTTGAGTGCTCGTTTATTGAACTCAGTTGCCGTGCCTTGCATTTAAGGTTCTCCACAATCTGCTATTAACCCTTCCTTTTAACCTAATGCCATATCACTTCATTCTTTGTATTTTATACTGCAAAAGAACTGGACTATGCCTTTGACTTTTACTTCGACCTCCAGACATACTGTGAATTCTGCTCTCTCTGTACATTTTCTTATGTTATTCTTTATGTCATTGACAATCTCTATATGCAACACCCTCCCCCCTTTTGTAATTTTTAAAATGGAGATGGCCTTGATCTCTAAGCTCAAAATTCTATGATTGATCAGCAAACCTCACTAAGCATCTCCTATATCCTAGGGATTGTACTACTAGGGATACAAAGACAAAAGTGAAAATAATCCTTCCCTCAAGGAAATTTTGTTCTAGCAGAGGGAGACAGCCATTTTTATTGGTTGAATTCACAGCTTTCTTTTAAAATTCCTATTCAGTTAACACCTTTTCCATGAAATATTTCTAAATTTCTAGAGCTGAAAGGAGTGGCAGGAACTTTATGAAGCTGGAGGAATTTGACATCAAAAGCATGTTTTCATCAGAATATCTAAATATAATGGCTGTGTGGATAAGTGCGTTAAGGGAGGGGCTGTCTACCCACATTCAGTAGTGTCTCAAGCTCCTTATATGGGCATGTAGTCACCTCCTTACTTTCTGGGTTGGCTTATTCACTGGAATCTGCACTTGTATTAGCAGATGTAGGTTTCCAAAGAAGGACCAAACCATGTAGTTAGAATCAAATTCTGTCAGGGTACTAGAGGTAATTTTGTTGAGGGCATATGTTTCTGCTACCCATTGTTCTAGGTGCTTAAGCCTCCTTCAATAGGTTTCCATTTACACAAACTAGCTGCTCACAATGACATTTTTAGATCTTAAACATTATTTACTTAGCAATAAGACAAAAGAAATAATAGTAATACCACATGTATTCACAAATTTAAACAAATGTAGGAATAATATAAAGTATATCACAATCCATTCATAAACCTGGGTCATACTCTTTCACCAATACACTCAATATCTCTGGGGAGAGTAGGCATGAGTTTAGCAGGGAGGAATATAAAGGAAGAAAACTCGTGCTCTCTAATTTACAACTTTGGACTGTAAGCTAAACTGTTATCAATCCATTCAGGAACATCATTACCACATGAAAACACTTGTATTAATTGTTGGTTGATCCTCACAGCTCTATAGCTGGATAAGTCATTTTCTCTATGTTTCTCAAACCAATGCTGCGTTTGCAAGCTATTTATACTTAAAAATCACTGTAAAAAGCATTTCAGAGAAGTTTAATTAGTCATTTTCTTTAGGCCAAAAAACTACAGAACTCATCAGGCTGGCCATCTAGATACTAAAGAGCAGACCAGCCATTTATTTATTTACATCTATTCATTTTGTAATCCATGTAAATTCTACCAAATGGACATCATAACAAAATAGCTCAAGTTGATTCTCTGATCAAGAAAAAGAAAGCTAGCCAACTTTTTGTTCATCAGAACTCTTTGTTGTCCAGTTAACTCTCAGCTTCTCTTTGTATGCAGGGGCTATAAAACTTGGCTTTTTCTTTCCTGCTTGCTCTTCTCAGACCAGACTGGGACAGGACAGAGCAACATGGTCTTGAGAGGTTCTATCTCTTATGCTCCAGAGGGTGCTCAATAGCAATATCTAGTAATGAAATACCAGTACAATGAGTTTGAGGCCCCCTCCAATCAATCAGAAACCTTCTACTTTCTCTCAACTGACTACTCTTGCTTCTAGCCTCTACAACATTTGCAGCAAAACTGCCTTTATTCCCTCTGGAGATTTCTGTCAGGTTCCTTAATTTCTTTGCTCCAACAGCCTTAGATTCAGCTTCTCCATTGTATATGCTATTTTCTAGGTCTTCTGATGACTTAAATCAGAACTTTTGACGTTCATGGACTTACCTTTCACTAAAAAGTAGCTACTAATCAAATTTACCCCATGAAAATTATGATTCTTTTAAAAGTTATTCTTAAAGCATATGATTTCTCTTTCTCTCTGTCTCTCTCACTTTACCCTCTTGAGTCTTAAAAAACTGTTATGCAAATGAGCTGAGGAATCATAATGCCATATTGCTCTTCAATTCTCTTTCTCATTTTATGTTTTTGAACTGTGTCCCTCAGGCAGTCAGCTAGCATTTTTAAGCACATACTATGTGCCAGGCACTGTGCTAAATACTGACTCAGGATACAAAAAAGGGGGCGGGACAAAAAAGCCAGTGCCTGCTGTCAAGGAGGTCACAACTTAATAAGGGAAGATAGCATTCAAACAGCTGTGATCAAACCAGGGGTCTATAAGATTCATTGAGGGTATTTCTCAGAAAGAATGCTCTAAGATTAAGGAGAAATAGGAAAGGCTCCCTGAAAAAGTTAGAACTTTAAATGAGGCTTAAAGGAAGCCAGTGAAGCTGAGATGAAGAAATGAGAAGCAAAAAAGTTCTAAGTGTAGGGGACAGCCAAAGAAATGCGTAGAATTAGAAGATGGAGTATCATATCCAGTTGGAGGAACAGCAAGGACACCATTATCTCTGGATCACAGGAACCAGCTTAAGAGCTTTACAAGCCAAATAGAAGATTTTTATGTTTTTATTTTTTTATATTTACCTATTTATATTCTACATCAACATTTTCCACAGGAGTTCATCCTCTGGTAGAATTGTCCTAGATTGTCAGGCCACACAGGGATGCCTTGTACAGCTGTGTAGGTGGCTAGAGTAGGTATATGGAGCATGATGGAACTTCAAAGACAAGGACAACCCCTGTAGAGTTGGACCTTTTTTGCATACTGTCCTTTTTACTATTTTTAATAAATGAAAGTTCTTTCTTTGCCCCTATACCCTTTAAACCATCAAATTGTTCACATTAGTCAACCAACAAGCATTTAACCAAGATAAGATCAAAATGGGTACATGATTTAAACATAAAGGGTGATCTCATAAAGAAATTAGCAGAACAAGGAATAGTTTACCTGTCAGATCTATGGAGAAGGGAAGAATATATGACCAAACGAGAGATAGAGAACATTACAAAATGCAAAATGGATAATTTTGATGACATTAAATTAAAAAGGTTTTGTACAAAGAAAGCCAATGCAATCAAGATTAGAAAGAAAGCAGAACGCCAGGAAAGAATTTTTACATCCAGTGTTTCTAATAAAGGCATCATTTCTCAAATATATAGAGAACTGAGTAAAATTTATAAGAATACAAGTCATTCACCAATTGGTCAGTAGTCAAAGGATATGAATAGGCAGTTTTCAAATGAACAATTTAAAGCTATCTATAGTGATATGAAAAAAATGAAAAAAAAGGTTGCAACTGCATGTGGGATCTTGACCCACAGTTTAAGAACAGCTGAAGGGATCGTGAGTGGAAAAAGTTTAAGAAACCCTGCTCCAAATCACTATTGATTAGAGAAATGCCAATTAAAGCAACTCTGAGGTACCACCCCACGCCTGTCAGATTGACTAATATGACAGAAAAGGAAAATAACAAATGTTGAAGATGTGAGAAAATTGGAACACTAATGCATTGTTGGTGGAGTTTTGAACTGATCTAACCATTCTGGAGAGCAATTTGGGACTATGCCCCTAAAGCAACCAAACTGCGCATAGTCTTTCATCCAGCAATACCACTACTAGGTCTGTATCCCAAAGAGATCATAAAAAAGGGAAAATGACCCACATATACAAAAATATTTATAACAGCTCTTTTTGTGGTGGCCAAGAATTAGAAATTGAGGGAATGCCCATCATTTGGGAAATGGCTGAACAAGTTGTGCTATATCAATGTAATGGGATAGTATTGTTCCATAAGAAATTTGCTTAAGTCAGGATGTTTTGATTTGAAATGGCAGTGAAGATTGTATTCCTTCTGAACAGCTATTACATCTTGGCAAACAAAGCATAATATTTTGTCTCTTGTGTAATAAACAAGTATCTATTGGTCCACCCTGGATATAAACACTGTATGTTCTGATTCAATCTTCCATTTCTTTTTATCACCCATTTGCAAAGTCACCCCAAAAACTTTAATGTTGGAACAAAAATATCTCCACAGCAACTGCTCATATGCAAGGAAATACTGGACTGAGTGTCTGATCTTGGAGAGAATGCCAGACACTCATGCGACTCAGAGGGTGGCTGAGCAGCAAGGGAGAGAGAGAAGCCCTTGTGTTGGCACTCATCCCATAGCGAATGTCAGCTGTATTGGCATGTGGCTGCACCCACTTTGTTGCTGTTCAACGCCAGCAAGGACCGAAGACACAGCGAAAAGATATGACTCTTGCTTCTCTCAGACTAGAGAGAGACTGATGATAGATAGTTGGTTGCCACGGGCCACATGACAAACAGGAGAGAGTGCACAGTGGCAACCTGGTGGGGGCACAATGGTGACTGGTGGAAGGAAGGTTAAGCTGGGCATGGACAAAGCACTCATTGCATCTTTACTTTCTTTTACATCCTCTACATTTTTCACAGGCTGCCCAAAATCCTTTGGGCTGTATGTTGTGCAGGTCTGATGTATGACAAAGGCAATACATTATATCTTTTACCAATTGACATAAATCTTTTCCTTTAAAGTACTTTACCCTTTTTGGTACCAATCTCTTAAATGATATGGAAAGGGAAATACCTTAAGAGACAGTACTTAAACATTTGTCAATTGATCAATAGGTAAAAACTGTTTTTGCTGTTTTGTTTATTAAATCATTCTTAGAAACTGCATTGACTGCTGGGAATATTGGTGAATAAACCAATTTGGTTTTATCCTAAGGCACAGTGGGAAGCTTGTCTCTTTCACCTCTGATTCATTATCTAAATGGTCAGAATGGTGAACTGAAGCTATATTGGGACTTAGGGTTTGGGGATGGGGGCTTTGCTGTTTTTTGTTTTTGTTTTTCTATTTTGCCAATATGGTAACCAATGTGTATTTTTAAGTGCTGAAAGTTTAGCCCTTTTCCTTATATCAAAGACCCGGAAACAAGGTAGATGCTCTTTGATTGCATCATGGCTAAATAAATTATGATATGTGAATATAAGGAAATGTTATTATGCTATAAAATGATTAACATGACAAATACAGAGAAGCACAAAAAGATTGATGCATGCCAAAGTTAAAAGCACTCGGAAAGCAATATACACAATGACTACAATTATTGAAATGGAAAGAACAAAAAAAGTGGAGTGATATGAAATTAAAATGATCATATTAGAAGATATAGGAGACAATCTCTTCCAATTCCCTTGTAGAAGTAGGGTACAAGAGGGTGGGATACTGTAGGTGATACCAGATTTTTTTTTTTTGGTATTTAGTTGTATAAAACTTTTTTTTTCTTTTTTTTTCAAGTGAGGGATATTTTCTTTTATTTGGAATTTCCGCAGAAATCTTGATGAACATCTTTGGTCATTATATGTCTTTTCATCTATTAGATCATTTATCTCTAATCCTCTTAAAAATTTGTCTTTATTTTTTCTTACCTTAAATAATAATAAAACAGCCAATTCTTGATAAATGGTAGAACAGAAATTAGATGCATATGCATGAAACTACAATTTGATTTTGTTTTCAAGTATATTATAAATTAAATCTGTAATTTTTTTTTATTCCACTGGTCATAATTCTTCTTTACAACTTGACTATTATGTAAATAAGTTTAATGATAAGTTATATGTAGAAGATATATAGGATTCCATGTCATCTTGGGGCAGGGGGAGAAAATAAAGAACTCAAAATCGCGTGGAACTGAGTGTTGTAAACTAAAAAATAACAAATCTTAATTTAAGAAAAAAGAGTACACGTAGGCTATAAAACTGTGTAAATACCCTTTTACTCAGTAATATCACTGCCAGGTCTGTATCCCAAAGAGGTTAAAGAAAAAGGGAAAGGACCTGTATGTACAAAATAATTATAACCATGCTTTGTGCTTTGTGGCAAATAATTGGAAATTAAGGGGATGGCCATTGACTGGGGAAAGGAATGACAGAGTTGTGTTATGTAGTTCTGAGAGAATACTAATATACTATAAGAAATGGTAGCACGATGGTTTCAGAAAAAAAAAAACTGGGAAGATTTATATGGACTAATGAAAAGTTAAATCATCATATTTTGAAAATATTTTCCATAGTAACAACCATATTGTTATGATCAACTGTGAAAACTTTAGCTACTCTAATCAGTAAAATTTTCTAAGACAAAAAAAACCCTTTTTTCCCTTCATTTCTTCTTACTTTATTATAAGGAATGGCACTTTGGGAGGAGGACAGGGAATGTAGGTAATGTAAAAGCAAACGATACCAAATTTCTTATAAAAAAATTTCAGGAGGCTAGTGCAGACAGCCAGGTTCATAATATATGAAAGTTGGAAAGACCCTCATAAGCTATTAGTTCAACACATCCTTAGACAACAGTGTTTTCAACAACATTTCCTGACAAGAGATTGAATAGGTTTTGCTTTAAGACCTCCAGGAATGAAAAATAATTAATGTTTTTGCATCGATGACTGTATAAGCATTGATAACTTTGATTTTCATAGAACATGGCAGTTAGTTGCTACATATGTATACAAATCAATAGTTTTGAGTTCTAACTGTACATTTAGTAGGATATATGATTTTCTCAAAAATTAGCATCGCACTGAAATTAGTGAAGCAGATACATTGTTTGGGCCTAAGGGCCAGAATACTTACCCATTTTTAAAAATGTTAGTAAAACATCCTTCTGGTTTTAAAAGCTGAAAGGCATGCTAATTATTTTCTTTAATTTTTAATTATTATTTTTAGTTGCAGCCATGCCCTTACTAGTTTGAAATGACTTTAGAAACCTGTTTTATTTACAGTATAAATTCATAATTGTACTAAATTATACACTTTGGTTAACAGCATATGGAATCTAAGAAAAAATAAACGAGCTTCTTGTACAGAAAACTCAGACTAAAAAGTTGTATTATTTTAAGGTGTGGTGACAGGTTCATGGTTTTATTTTAACAAGGAAAAACTTGTCTGAAAGGGAGAATACATTTTCCAAATGTAGGTGGTATAAAGTCTGTTTCTGATCAGCAAGGAGAGTGTAATCACTTTCTGGCTGTTCATCCTAAGGTGATGTGCAGTATATATGTATTGAAATTCTGAAAGAATAACAATAACAAAAAATAGGAAGCACTTTTCTCCTCCTTCTAACAATCTATGATATTAAGCAGTACAAGTATCACTATGCTCATTTTGTAGATGTATTACTATCCTTAATGAGTCTAAATGACTTGCCTATGGCAGATAGTGTCTGAGAGCATAAGGAGTCAAGGATAATTCCCAAGATTAGGAGCCTGAGTGACTGGGAGGATAGTGGTCTCCTTAACAATAATAGAGAAGTTAGAAGTGGGGGGGGTGGTTAGGAAAAAGACAAAGAGATCAGTTTTGGACATTTTGAGTTTAAAATGTTGATGGAATATCCAGTCCGAGATGCCAATTAGGAAGTTGGAGATCCAAGACAGGAGGTAATAACTGAGAGTCTTCTGTATAGAGATGATAATTGAAACCATGGAAACTGAGGAGATCTCCAAGTGAAATTGTATAGAGGGAGAAGAGGACCTAGGACAGGACCTTGGGGACTGCCATGATTAGTGACTATGAGCTGGATAAAGATCCAGCCACAGAGAGAGAGAAGGAACAGTTGGGGGGGGGGGACCGACAACCAGTATAGAGCAGTGTCATGACAACTTAGGAAAAAATCTTATGGAGCAACTAGGTGGTGCACCAGCCTTGGAGTCAGGAAGACCTGAGTTCAAATGTAGCCTCTCAGACACTTGATACTAGCTCTGTGTCCCTGGGCAAGTCACTCAACCCTTGTTGCCTGAGAACAAACAAACAAACAAAAAAACAGAGAAACAAACTTAGACACTTGCTTAGAGAAATACATAGATAAATGACTTGTCCAGAGTCACAGCCAGTATATATCTCTCTAGTCACACAAATATTTAAAAAAATTATGTTTTTTGCTATTGAAGTGAAAAAATACAACACATATATACACACCCTCACACACACACACACTAGCACAGTATTATCTATTGTCCTATCTTATAGCTTATTCATTTTTTGAAGGGGAAGAAACACCTAAGGCTTTGGGAATCTGCTTATTCAAGTATGTTTCTGGTTACTTGAATTGAAACATCTCATCATGTCCTGGTAATACTAATATAGTTCATTTTTCTATACTAGGAGAGCTTGAGAAAGCATATAAGCTTATGGTATAAAATAGCCAATCCTTCTTAAGCAGTGGAGTCATATAATAGTAGCTATAGGGACATTTAATTCTCATCCAACTGGCTAATGTCCAGCACAGATGATCAAATTAGTAGATTCTGCCTGTGTTGGCTCTGTTCCTAACATAATGAGTTGTTTAGCTAATAGAAGTCTAGTATTCTCATTAAAGAACATTAGCTTATCAACATGGTGTCTGAACCTAGCGAAGTACTCATTGTTGTCTCATTTTAGCAGGTTACCTGACCATCTACAGTTGGGGAAATTGGCCATTCTAGCCAATTGTAGCAAAAGGGACATGATGACAAACAAGATAGTGTTAGAACTTCCAATTTAGTAAGCTTGAGGGTGCTTTTTCTTTGGCGTCATTTTGCGACTTTTCATATGAACAACTTAGATGTGGAATTTGGTTACATAGATTTTGGTTGAATGAAGGATATTGCTGTTTATCTACTTGAACACTGAATTATAAATGCTGCACACTGAAAATCAGAACTGGCTTCTATTTTGGTCAAATCGCCCACTTCTCTAGATAAGTACTTCCTAGGTAAAATGGGAAGAGAGAATCTTTAAGATACTTCCAGGATGGAGAGTCTGTAGTTCCATATGGAATTATGTGCTAATTTTTTTTTCAAACTGATATGCTAAGCTTATTTTTATCATAAAATTTTCAGATTTTTAATATCAAAAAATTAGCAAAACATCATGGTTTGGAGATTATTTTAACTTTAAGAGAATGAAGGAGTTCATTCTGAATCAGCTGTTTTATTTTGCCAAGTGAAAGAGAAGAGAAAATGTGCCCTGAAGTCTAAATGTTTTTCCTTTGTGGAATCTATCATATCATAAAGCATTTATTTTATATGTAATTACCAATAATGCTGAACAAAAAGAGTTCTATTCGGCTCAGTCTCAGCATTGTGTCCACAGGCCACCCTTCAGTCTGGAATACACAACCTTCTCACCAAAGATTCTTCGAATCCCTAATTTCATCACATCTCAACTCCATCCTTAAAAAAAGATCATTTCTGACTCCTCTATAGTTGTTTTTTTCCCTCAAAAATCTTTATATTTATTTTGCTTGTTTTAATATAAACTTATTTTGCATATACTGTTATGAATTCATGCTGTCTTCCCATATAGAATTGTATCAGTAAGGCAAGATTCATGACCTCGAGGATGGCCATGAACATGCCTGAATGGTTCCGAATTGCAAAGTATGAAAAACTCTCTGTGTGGAAGGCAGAAGAAGTATAACATTTATTTAGACACCAGAGTATCCAATCCCAAGACCAATAACCCCAATTCAGTATAGCAGTAATTGTATTCCAAAACCAGTAAGCCCATCTCAATGTAGCAGCAAAGAAATTATAACGCAGTTATTATAGCAAGGAGCCAAGTCATCCTGTAACCTTCCACCCTGCTAGAGTCTTCCTGTAAACAATCACTCAGGAATCCTAACTCTCCACTCAGCACTTTCTTCTGTAGCTCTGTTGACACTCTGTGGATGCTGGCTCTCTCAATGTCTGCTCTTCTGTGCCCTCTTGATGTCTGCTGCCTCAATGTCTTCCTTTCAGTTCTGCTGTTCTCAGTTCTGTCTCTCTTCAATTCTGGTTCTCTCACACCCTGGGCTCTCCTTATATACAGTCCTAGCAGTCATCTGATTGGCTAGAACTCAGGTCTCTGGCTGAATTCATGATTGACTAGAACTCAGTGCACAGACCATTGGCTCTGGTCTTAGCAACTCCCCTTAGGGCCCTGAGGGCTTCAGGCCCAAATTGGCTTAGTACCTGGTAAGTAGAAGCTTTAAGTCTACTTACAAACAAAGATATAATCAAGCTTTCCCACCTAGCCCCACTTGAGGCCTACTGAATGGGTGGGGAAGATCTTAGATCATATTAATACTACTAGAATGTAAGTTCCTTGAGGGCAGAGATTGTTTTATTATGGTCTTTTGTATCATTGGCACCTAACAGTGCCTGGCACTAGTAGGCAATTAATAGGTACTTATTGGTTGATGTATTTAGAACTATCAATCAATAATAAATGGACTCAAATACTGTCATTTCTCATTAGAATGAATATCAATTAAATCATATATGATTAGACTTTTATATAGGGAAAGGATAACTGTGTTAGAGGGGATAGGTAGGTAGAAGGGTCAGTAGAGAATTATAGCAAGACTCTTGTGTCTTGGTTTTTGTTTTTAACATACTTTTAAAAATATTCTTGGTATTATTGTTGGTCAATTGTTATTTAATAATATGAAAATAATTATAATGGTCCTATGAAGATAATACAGTAATTAATGTCATTTAAAAACAATTCTCACATCATTTACCCAATTACTGAACTTAAACTCACTATAATTGAGTGAAAATCTGGGATTTTCAATTTTTAGTTTCTAAAATTATCATCATCATGTTTTGATTTGGAGAGTAACAAGTATAGAAGTTTCATGACTTTTTTTTGCTTCAGTGTACTTATATTTGTATCCAGTATAATACACACAAATGTAATATTATAAATGTTGCTTTCTTTGTTAACTGTAATTCATATTCATTTAATAGCTCTTTAATTAAATGTTTAGTGCTTGTCCTTTTACTTTTAAAATTGCTTTGTTTTAAAATTATTTTAAACTTAAATACAAAATAAGAAAAGAAATAAAATTGCCATGTACACAGCAGAACATGAGAGGATTCAATATAAAGCAATAAATTTCCATTTTAAGAAAACCTATATAATAAATACCACATATTGTTTTCAAAGCCATCTAGCTTTTTTTGGCTTCCTTATAGGTTTTTTTTTCTTTTGTTCTCTGCTGTGCAATTTTTTACTTTACTTTTCCCCACCCCCCCCAAAAGGCTACAATTAAAGGTGAACACACACACACACTCACGAGCGCTCTCATATGCACACACACACATATACATACATATAGATATCTATAAATATTCAGACATATAACTCATACACATATATGTAAGACCATGCTATGCCTGTTTCTATTTGTCATCTGAAGATGGACAGCATCTTCCTTCATAAGTCCGAGTCTTCCCATGTTTTTCTAAATCAACCAGCATTTCCTACACCACAATGATATTCCAACCAGTCCCAGTCTATCTGAGAGACTGTCTATGAAGTTTTTCCCCCAATTTTCTGCATTCTTTCCACTTTTGGCATAGGTTTTATTTATACAAGAAACATTTATTTTAAAATAATTAAAATTATCCATTTTACACTTCAACAATGCTCTCACCTTATAATGTGGTTTAAGGTCTGATGCTACGGGATATGCCACCTTTACGTCTTTTTTCCTTCTACTTAGTTTTGAAGACTATAAAAATGATGATTCTTTCAACACAATTTTAAGTAAATGGTACTATGACATAATTTAAAATGTTTTCCTTTGAATATATGTTTAAATATCAGCACCCCTCTGGTTCCTGCTAAGGAGCTTGTCTTTGCTATTCTTGTAGTTGACTGATGCTTCTAAGATTTTTGCTGGTTTGGGTTAACCTGTTCCACCCTGAATCCCAATGGACCTGACCTGTTTCTATCCTCTCTGATTGCCACTTCTTGCTGTGAGTTTCCCCGTTCAATGAAATTTGCTTGTTTCACTTTCTGTCTGCTGAGTGGCATCTTGCGCTGCATTCTGCCTTGTGGTGTTCTGCTTCTCAGCCTCAACAGTTTTCTCCTTAGAAATGTCAGTTGTTGACTGAGCTGAAAATAATGGTCTTGGTAGCCACAGGTAGAGAATATAGAATGCAAGGTTTAGACCTAGAACCTGCCAATGTGGTAAGACTTCTCCCTTCTCTACCCTTCTTCCAACACTAGGACTGTTATTAGGGGCTTTTCCTAAACTATGTGCCCCTCAGGCTTTTTCCACTGCCAACATAAGTCACATATAAGAGAGATTCCCACCTCTCTTCACACGGAATCTTGGAACCCTGAATCTCACTGAAAATACGGCAAGAAATAGGCTTTGCCACAGACATTTGGATATGGGGTAGAGGTAAGGGAGAGAGGAAAGATTTCAGGATGAAACAGAGGTTAGATACCTAATTATTGAGAGGACAGTGATGCCTTGCTAGAAATCTACAAGTTTGGAGGAGGTAAAGTTTTGTTGTTCTGTGCTTTTCTCCTTCATGTTACTATCTACTACACATATGTCTTGTAATTTGAATATTGTCTCCTTAATGGCAGAGTTTCCTTTTCTTTCCTCTCCTGTGCCTAACATAATGCCTAGGAGATAGTAAATACTTAATAAATGCTTGTTGACTGTTTTTGTACCTATGGTGTTTGAAATGCAGATGGTATATTTAAGTGGAGATGTCCAACAGGCAAATAGAGATTTGGGTTTGGTGGTTTAAAGATTGCTATGATACTGCCCTTAGTTTTCTGCATAACCCCCCTGATATTACAGGTGTAATTATGAAACGGGAAGGGGAAATTATTTATATTAATACTAATCATATGGTAGTCCCATTCCTGGTACTAATTTAAATTAGTGCTATCTTTCCAGGTTCATTTGTCTTTTTACCCCTTAAAATCAACAGAATTGATCAAGTTCAATCCATCTTAATGCTACTTCCAGACTTAGCTTTGAAATTTTTGAGCACTGCAGTTGGTTAACAGGGTAAATAGAAATAGAAGCATTGGTTCTCGTGGCCTTGATTGAACTCTGAGAAGATCTCCCCTGTAGAGTGGTCATGAGCTAATACAAAGAACAAAGGTACTAAAGAGTTTTTTGAGGTCCGAATTTCTGATTTAATGCTCAACTCTTCAGAGATAATCTTCGAACTCTAAAGCAAGGATTCTTAACGTTTTTGTGTGTAATGGTTCCCTACTGGCAGTATGGCGACCTTCTCAGAATGCAACTGTGTAATCTTTCTCAGAATAATGTTTGCAAGTGCCTAAAATAAAATACATAGGATTTTAAGGAAAACCAATAAATTGAAATATTTATAGGGTGTGTGTATTATCCATACAGTTTATATATATATACACACACACACACACACACACACACACACACACATATATATATCTCCATACAGTTTATACATATATCCAGAAAGGCTGCCTGAATTTGTCTATCAGAGAGATATATTTTATAGACATCTTGGCAATCTTCTCTTCTTTCTCCAAAAATTCTTTGATTCCTGCCCAGAGAGGAGCAGGAGAATAGGCCATGAGCCTGGCCACACTGTTTTCCTTTGAGAGGGATGATCAGAATAGAATTATATCCATGTTTTCCCTTTAAATATTAGTAGTCTAGGGGAATGATTTTTTTTCTTATATTCAAGTCACTTTCTGGGTTACTGTCTCATGGAGAAGAAGGGATAGCCTAAAATTCTATCAAAAGCTTGACTCTTTAGCACCAGTCATTACACAAAAAACTGTCACGACTTGTGAATGTTGCATGAATCTGTTTATGGTTTTTTTCAGAATCTTTGAAATAAGGAATCTTTATACTGAAATTTTAAAATCATGAAGCCTTAAGTGAAGTGATATGTGGTACATTCTCTCTCTCTCTCTTTCTCTCTCTCTCTCTCTCTCTCCCCCCCTCTCCCCCTCCCCCTCCTCCCCTCTCTCTCTCTCTCTCACACACACACACACACACACACAGTCCCAAAAGTCCTAGTGCTGTTTTTAGTTTTAATGGCTTTATAATAACTTAAAACTTCTAATAATTTTGGAATAGCCTATATACATCCACAGTTTTAAGCCCAGAATTCAAGCATTCTAAGAAATACCAGATCCGGGGGCAGGGCAAGGAAGAAAAAAAAGGTTATAATTTTCTAGCTGGGAGGCAAAAGATGGGGACTACAAGGACTTTAGTAATATCCCCAGAAAATAGTATAGAGGAGAAGTTGTGGTCCTTTAATTGTTGGCAAGACTTGCTCAAGCCCACCATTATTTTATGGCAGGTAGCATGCAAGCTGTGGTTTACTCTTCTCATCTTCTCACCTAAAATTGCCATATATGCCTCTGACTCTGGACAAGCAGAAAACAAACCAAAAAAGCATGTAGAAACACATATGCGTGCGCACACACATGCACACGCATACACACAGAACTAGATAGATAGATACCACTATCATAATAAAGTAAAATATATGCTATATATTGCTAATGATTCATATTGGGGATGGTAGGAGAAATAATATGATAATGAATGATCAGTATGAGTAGTGAGGGTGGGAAAAGAGTTTAAGGGAATCATCATAAATTTTATTTTTCCGTTTAATATTGTTCCTTATAAAATCTATGTAAATAACATTTTCTCCCTGTAGATGGCAATACTTTAACTATTAGTCTTTTTCATTTGCAATGACAATTATGTATCTTCACAGAATTAACATTTGAGTAAACTTTGGAAATAAAAGAGAAAAATTCAATTTAGTGTAAACTTTAAAAGTTTAATACATAGCTATATCTCTATCCATATTTATCTATATATAGGTATACATATATGTGTATATATGCATACATTAATCGTAATGTTATAAAAATACCCAACTCCAAAAATTGCTAGAGACCGATCAGCTTCCAACCTAAAGTTCCATGGAACTCAGTTGCTTTTAAACCTTGCTGTTAATAAGGAAAGGCCCTAGACATGTACAGTTGTTTTTGTTCACTTAACATGTACCAGTGGTGGGTAAAATAAAGGTTGTTATGAAAGAGTCTATAATAGTGAAGGATGCCAGTTTCTCCTGTGTTCTATATGCATAGAAATCCTCCCTAATAATAATACTGTAAGTATACTTTATAATTTTAGTTTATATTCTGATGCTTAATAGTCGACCATTAGAACATTGTAGTATAGAAGGGTTTTATAAATATTGTATATTATCATGAAATTTTTAACAGTTAGACCTGGTCTGTGGAACTCTTAAAATAAGCACATTTTCCTAATAAAATCCAGTGAGAGAGGGAGAAGACTGTCATTGCTCTTACTTTTAAAAAAAATTAACAGGGAGTGTATTTCAGACAATTGAAATTGGAGCTTAGAAGTTTCACATTGCTTTTTCATCTGTGTAATAGAGAACAAATAAGGTAGTAAATATGATAATAAAATATTTTAAATAATGAAGTCATTTTTAAAATTACAAAATAGGGAAGGTCTGTCATTATTTTTCTAAATATCCAGTTTCCAATTCTATCTTTCATCTTTATCCTAGCTCATTATATAACCGAATAACAAAAAGAGTAAGGCATAATCATTAGTTCGTCTCTCACTGGCTAGCGTTGTTATCTTTGGTGTCCATCATATTGTCCTTCATATAGTAGGCATTCAGTGAAATTCATTCATTCATTGAAAATTGACTAACTGAATGAATGAATGCATGAATAAAGAAATCCAAGTTTTAGGTGTTCTAAATAACTTAATATTCTGCCAGACAGTATATAGTTTTGAATGATAATGATGGTCCTATCTCTACTAATTTCCCTTTACCTTTCTTCTGTAGTGGAATTGCATGGTAGAATTTGACTTAAAGTAGAAAGTTCTCTAGTGGTGCTCTTTGCATTTTAGCAGTTAAGTTTCAGCAGATGCTGAGTTAAAAGCTGAGCTTGTATTGCTATAAGCCTAATTGACAGGCAAACTTTTCTTTTCATTTTTTGTGAAATGGCTAAAGAGTAAGTCCTGCCACATAAGATTTTCAGAATCCTTTATTGAAGAATAAAGAACAATAATTTAGACAATTGTGGATTTCCTTTCCTTTTAAAATGTTACCTTTTGTGTATGTTAGTATATTTTGGGAGAAGTTGGGTTGTGACTTCAGTTGAGTTTGAATTCAATACATATTTATTAAGTACCTACTATGTGCCAAGCATTCCGCTTAGTGCTAGGAATACAAATAAGAAACAGAAAGACAGTTTTTTCCCTAACAGAGCTTAAGGTCTAATGGAAGAAGAGAACATACAAAATGAAGCTGAGAAGCAGAGGCCAGGGAGGGAGGGAGGGAAGGAAGGGAATAGGCCAGGAGCTACCTGGCTTGATGTTCTGTGGAGCCAAAACCGAGACCAATTTGCCAATAGAAAATGGAGTTGCCTAGAAAGTTCAGATCAGAGCCCTCTACAGAGGAATGCTTTCAGGGGAATTTATCACTCCACCTTCCATCCTCTAATCTGAGGGGAAAGGCAGCTGAGGGAGGTGAGAAGATGTTGATTATCCAAAACTGGTAATAAGATTTCAAAGCAAGTGGAACTACTGATGGAAAATGGAGAGTGGTTGTGAAGCTTATGAGAGGTTTGAATTTCAACAGACTGTTTCTCAACAACATCATTTTTCTTCCTCCAAAAATCTGATAACAAAGCTAATATTCCCATAGGATACACAAAGTTGATAAGGTCTTTCTATCCTATGTTGTGTAGCCTTACCCATAGATTAAACATGGATAGAGGAAGACTTGGGCTCAAGACATTCTATATATTAACTTTGTGAGCGTGAACAGGTTAGGATAAGTTAGTGAATCTCTTAAGTATTCCAGCCATCTTTCTCAAACTCTAAGTTACAGATAGAATTGCAGATTGATATCAGTGGAGGAGTTTATATGCTGGGAGTTTAATATGTGGATGAAAATCCCCCCCCCCATAAAAAACTGGGGAGGAGATAAAGGGAGAGCTCAAAGTTCTTACATGTCATAAGTATTAGTTGGAGAAAGTCTTATATTGTGCCCAACGTAGAATTTCTAATGTAGCAGATATTACTCAGTAAAACATACAGTAGGGAAATAATATGAATGCTTGAATTCAAAAATCCTTTTTCAAAATAGGTTTCACACAAAACTGTATATCAAATCCATTTCTTTGTATAGGCAAAACTTCCTTTTCTTCCTTCTTTCTTCTACACCCTAAAAAATTCCAAAATGTAGATTTGGAGAAGCTGTCGCACATTTGGAAAATGTTGGAAAAAATCCTTAAAGCAATTAAGATGTAGAATTATTAAGAGACAAATGATAGTGGTAAAATTTACTACGGTACTTCAACTCTGGTGTTAAAAGCAAGGCAGTACCAGGAAGTACAGAATTTGCTCATCGCTTGGGAAGTATGTGACAAGGAAGGTGCATGTGAAGGATGACTTCAGAATAAGTAACTAATGCTGTTTGTGAGCACTGTAGTGAAGAGGAATATGTGGGGAATTATGCCATTTCTTATTAGAAATTCATAGATGATAACCAAGAAAATCATACTAACAAACAAAGATAAACATTACCTAGTTTAAACAGCATATTCTATGGGGTGAGAATGATAGATCATAATCATTTGAAAATGAGCTAGAGTGAGTTCTAAGAGCCCTGGGCTTCTAATATCATCATCAGCTAACACCTTCACAGAATCTTCCAAAATCTGCACAGAAGTAGTGCTTATAAGGATATAAACTTTCATGTGAACTCAGGAACTGTATTTGAAATTCCATCATTTAGCCAGAACATCTCCAAGCCTAATGTTGCTCTTATTCAAAGACTTACAAGGTATTTCACTGAAGAGAGCCTATAGTTAGAGCTGGAATGGACTTGAAAGGTCACCTGTACAACCTGCTCCTTTTACACATGAGGAAACAGATACCCAGGAAAGGTGGGGCTTCCCCAAGTCACACAAGTAGCAAGTTATGGAGCTAGGATTTGAAGTTCAATTCTCTGGCTTAAAGTCCAGGGCTTACTTCTATTCCACCATGCATAACTCAGTGCAAAAAGATACAAGGAAACCATTTATAGTGAAGTTACTCTCACAGAAGGGTGTTATAATAAATCAACACAACTTCAAAACCATCCTATAATTATTTTCAGAGGTGAGCATCTAACCAGTACAAATCAGGCCACTCTGAGCAAGAGCATATAGATTCTGTTAGCCATGTGCAGTTAATTATAAGAAGTTCATTTTAAAAAATAACTATATTGGAACACTGGGCATAGGGTCAGGAAGACTGGTTCAGATGCTGTCTCTGCTGCTCACTAGCTCTTATGAAATTGGTCCACGCAAAAGAGAGCATAACTCTAAGCTTCAGGACTCTCATTAATATTCTCATTTGTTCCTTCAGTTGCTTTTGTCTCTATGATTAGATGACTGAGCAAAAAAGTTCTTCCAACATCTCCCTTTAAAGAGATCCCCAAAGCTCAGCCAACTCTTCATTTCCTACCAGTTGCGTTGCTTGGTTTTGACTCTGCCACTGTCCTGCCCCCATGCCAAATACTCCCCCTCTGCTTTTCAGCATCCATTTGTGTATTGTTTTCCCCTGTCAGCTTGTGAGGACAGGTATGCTCTTTTTCTTATTTGTATTCTGGGTGCCTGGTGCATAGTAGTTGCTTAATAAATGTTTATTATATTGCAGTTTACTCATCTTTAAAATGAGGGCTTTGGACTGTATTGCTTCTAAGGTTCACTTCAGTTGAATCTATGATCCTGTGATTTTAACTACTTGGAACTAAAATAAAATCATTGTTACTTCTTCAAAATATCCATGCCTTCCTTGGGTTACACACTCTCTTCGCACAGGCTATTCTGTGCCTTCATTGACAATATCTGTCAGTTTTTGATGCCAGTAAAATCTTTATCTGGTCACCAGCCATCTGGAGCTAGGTCCTATCCAATTTAGTTGATTTGATCCTTTGTTCTGATTAAAGATACATAATAAGTTGCTAGATATAAAAATGGAGACTTTGAATTTATGGGATATTTTTTGAAGGGGATAGAACGATGGATCTGGAGTTAGGAAGACCTGAATTTAAAATCAGTCTCAGACATTTTTCTAGCCTTGTGACCTTGGGCAAGTCACTTCTGTTATCTCTGTTTATCTCAGTTTTCTTAACTGTAAAACAGGAGTAATAATAGTACTTACTTCCCAGGGTTGTTGGAAAGATCAAATGAGGTAATATTTGTAAAGTTCTTAGCACAGTGTCCGACATATAGTGGATACTACACGCACACATACATACATAAGTACATAGATGTACATATATGGATATATTTGCTCCCTTTCCTTTCCTCTCAGACCCTCCACTCCACTCTTAGCCCTTGGGAAGGGAAGGGAATAAGCATTTTAAGCATTTACTATGTGCCTTCAGTGAAATGTCTTGTAAGTCTTTGAATAAAAAAACTGCTTTAGAAATATTATCACATTTGAACCTCACAACCTTGGGAAATAAATGTTATTATGATTTCCAATTTACAGTTGAAGAAATTGAGGCAAATAAGGTTAAGTGACTTGTTTAGGATCACACAGCTGGTAGGTGTCTGAGGCTGCTTTTGAAATCAGGCCTCCTTGATGCCAGTTCCGGTGCTCTAGTGTACGGGGTGTTCCTAAAGTCTGGACACATAGGCAAAAATGCATATTTTCAAGAAATGAATGAAATTTTCAACAATATTTTATTTAACTGGAACATTAACAAATAATATCTTCAGTATGATTTCCATCATTTGTGATGCAAAGGTTAATGTGCTTTACAAGATTCACGTGAACTTGATGCAATAACTCCACATTTCTTATGTGTCCAGACTTTAGGAACACCCTGAACAAAGAAAACAACCCAGATGACATCTCTGCTCTTTTTTTTGTGCTTGAAATCAGCACGCTAACTTAAACATATGAGAAATATAATATCTCCTACAATAAATGGAACCCTGGCATGGGTACTCCTTTTATGGAAAAAGACCATAATGTCTTAGAACTTCCGAGTTGGGAAGGGTGTTGGTGGTCATCTAGTCTTACCAATACCTGAGGTGGAATCACCTCTAAAACATCCTTCTAAGTGTTTTTTCAATTTCCATTTGAAGACCTCCAGCATTTGGAAGTTATCTCTAAAAGCAGCTTAATTAGCTTTTTGACAGCTCTAATTATTCAAAATGTTTTATTATATCAATCTAAAATCTGCCTTCTTTGTCACTTCTGCTTAATCATCTAAGTTTTGCCTTCTAGTACTGAACAAAACATACTGGATCCCTCTCGTGTGATTGCACTTCAGATATTCAAAGGTATTCCTTATGTTCTTCTAGATTTTTCCTTCTAAGGGCTAAAATGTCTCCATTGGCTTTAACTGGACCTCATGTGACATAATTTTCAGTTCTCTCCCCATTTTGGGCAGCCTTTTATGAACACACAATCATCTGTTGGTATGCTTCCTTAAATGTGTCATTTACAGGGCATAATCTGAGCATGACAAATCTGATGGAACTTAACCTCCTGTTCTTGACACTGATTTATGGTGGCCTAAAATCACAGTAGCTTAAGTTCAGATTTCCTTCTGAGTAGATAGCCTACCTGGTTATAGCTTCCCCTGGCTTAGCCAGTTTTCACATTGTAGGTACTTTCCTTTCTACTTCCATACCCAAAGTCATTTCATTTCATTTGACAGATACTACCACCAGAGGTTGCACTCTTTGGCATACTATTTAAGAACCCCAAAAAAGTTAGTTTAATTTAATGGGGAGTGTTCCTTAGGAAAGAGCACTGCCTTGGAAATCAGAAGACCTGAGTTGAGATCCTTCCTCTGATGCTTACTGTGCACACTTGGGCAAATTACTTAACTTCTCTGGCCTTACTGTTCTCATCTGAAAAATGAGGGCTTTGGATTTGGTGGCCTCTGAAGCCCTTCTTCCAGATCAAGAATTATGAGCCTATAAGACCAGGACCTGCTCAGAGTCACTTCTTTTACATGGTGAGACTTTGGAGGTTAATATCAGTGCAAGATTAAAAGTATACAGTAAAAGTAAAAATATTAAAGAATACATTAGTGTTTGTGTATGAAGATATAGTAGATGCCAAACTTCTATTCGTGGTTTACCTTTGGCCTTTGAAAACTAACTTCACTAGCTGGTTATATACTTTACACAGTGATTTTTCACTCAGAGGTCTCAATGTGTTGAAATGTTTATCCTTTGTCTTTTTTCCGCTAGTAGATTCTCTGTGGCAACAATGAAATTTTTTTTATAGAAACCAATTCTTTTGGACTTGATGTAGGCATTCTTCCTCATCTTTCAAATGTTGAAATCCTCTTTCTTTAAGGCCTAACTCAAATGTTGTACCTTCTTTGAAGTTTTTTCTGATCCCCCTGAGTTGAAAGTAATATTTTCCTCCTAAACTTTTTTTAAAAATTACTTTGTCTGGATCACCTCTGTCTTCATCACATTTTATTGAATATAAAATATATTTGCATGTATCAGTGGTGTCAGACTCAAATAGAAACATATCCCTGTGGACTGTGTATTGACTTAGAAAACCACAAATTAACATTATCTATATTGCTTTGTATTTCTTAAAAATGTATTTTGTTTAACATTTCCTAGTTACTTTTAATCTGGTTCAGGCCATACTCTGTAGTTTTGTATACAGCAACCTGCAGCAAGTTTGATATGTCTGGCTTACATGACTCTTCCCCCTGCCTTTCACTCTCAATTAGATCAAAAGCTTTTTTAAAGCAAAAAAACTAAGCCTTTTTTTAAAAAATTATTTTAGTCCCAGTACTTGATAGCATCTCAGATACCATGCCCTTAAATGTTGGATGAATTGAGTTGATTGAAACATTAGTGGAAATCATTAGTGCTGTGGTTGTCCATAGTATGTGGATACTAATCAGCTGCTATTGTTTACTCATTTGCCTACTTCTCCACTTCCTGTATTCATGCTATATTCCAATTACTACAGAAAGTTGAGGAAGCAAATGGATAGAATTAGAAGAAAAGAAAAAAAAAGTCTAACTTCCAGGTTCTGCAGATGTGTCTTCAAATGCTTAGCATAGTGTTATTGGAAATAGCGGCATTTCCACCGAATGTCATGGTGAAGGGCAGCTGGGCAGTTCTAAAGAATTTGTCACTGAACATAGATTCTCAGGCTCCATTAGCCTCAGTTGAAGCATTTCAGCTATGCCTGGCCAGGAAAATTGCATTCATTTTTTTTTAAATGAAGACTATGTTACAGTCAGTACTCATGTCTAACTATGATTAACATAACATAGTCTAGAATTTTCCTTGCAGGCTAAAAATGATAGTGAATGAAGGTATCTAAGTACTAATGGAATCTTTACACAAAAGTAATGTCCGCTGGTTTACTCATTCTTTCCATAAACAGGTATACACTATACGAAAGGCACTATGAGGAATACAAAGGCATTTAAGACATGGTTTCTGCCCTCTAGGAACTTACAGTCTAGTAGGGAAAAGACGATACCCTCACAAATATTTATGATAAAAGGCATATTTAATATTTGTTCTTGAATAGGACATGTTAAGTTCTAAAGGAAGAAGAAGAACACCTTTGGCTAATATAATCAGAATTTCCTGATTAATAAGAATTATTAATTCCTGGGAATTAATAATGGGAATCAAATGCTTTGGAGAAATCATCAAGAAATAATGAGATTATATATTCACTAGACCCAAATCAGCAGAAATGACCCATTTTCTCCAAACTACCTTGTTTTCATTTTGTATACATTTGTCTGTGTAAATGTTTTCTCCCTTGGTAAAATGTAAGCCTCTTCAGGATGTAGACTTTCTGTTAACTCAGTGCCTAGAGTCTAGTTAGTTAGTTTTAAGAAATGGTTGTGTAGTGAATGAATGAGTGACTGATTGATGCTGATCTTGTAGAAGGTAAATAGAGAATGATTGCCTTTTGAATGTGAGGTTCCCTGAGTGCTCCTGTTTGAGGATGACATTATGGTGGCT
Organism: Trichosurus vulpecula; assembly: GCF_011100635.1. Taxonomy (NCBI): domain Eukaryota; kingdom Metazoa; phylum Chordata; class Mammalia; order Diprotodontia; family Phalangeridae; genus Trichosurus; species Trichosurus vulpecula. The sequence continues at coordinate 137,300,122 of NC_050577.1, read as the reverse complement.
TTATCATGCCTAGGAATGCCACAGCAGGTCCTACTTAATGAAATCGAAGGGTATTCAAAAGAGATTGGCCTCCCTCTTACCCCCACCCCACAGTTGGAAAAAATATATATTGTTCATATAATTGCATGCTTTAGAATGGGCAGCCTATTGAGTTTAGGTTATCATCATATATGTTTTGAGTAGGCATTAAAGATGGGCAAGGAATTCACCCAGAATAAATAGGAGGAAGAGATTTGGCTGGATTACATTTGGGAAATTGTTCGATACTTTGAATGATCTCACGCTGCTTACTCCAATAGAACACCTAAATATTAAAATTCCCCCTATAATCACAGCCTCCTTCCAATAATGCCGTATAGACAGGTCTTGCATTAAGTAAGTGGACAGTTCAGCAGATCTCCAAGTAAAGTGATTTTTATGTAATGCAATTTGCCTGTGGACATGAGGAAGGGAAAGAGGTAGGAAAGGGGGTGTGGGGCTAGCTGGAACCAAGAGGAAGAACCTAAGTGGTGGGGAGGTCAGACACTCGGGTGCCAGACACAGACAAAAAAGGACAAGTGAGATGCAGGGTGGGGGACAAACATGTAGTACCCAAGCCAGACTGGACAGAAGACAGATATAGAGCAGGGGGCTACAAAAGGTTGGTGGAGGTGGAGGGGAGCAAAGTGCTCTCTAGGTACCAGAGGTCTTAAACCAGAGGTCTGGTGGTGGCTGGGGTGGTAGTGGTCTCTCCACATCATTTCTTTTGCTTTCTCTTGGAAGTTTTTGTTTTTGTATTTTTTGGTAGGAGTGTAGGAGGCCATTGCCAGCTCAGGGGGCAGAAATGGAAAGAATGCAGCACTGTACAGTAAAGTTAACTTTAATAGGGTTTTTGGGGGAATGCAGACTTCTTTCAGGATTCCTTAAGTCAAATTTGCATAATGCAAATTTATGTCATATAAGAACTCTCTGCCTTGGTCCTTCTGAAGTTATTCTTTACCTTTATGTTTCAACAATCCGGCTAGCAGCTTCTGTGGGGGTGTAAGATCCACCCACAGCCAGCACCTGGAAAGCTGCCAACAGCACAGGTTCTTTTGATCTGCTTAACTAAGGAAAGCAAGGAGAAGGAGTTGACAAGTTTACTTTAATCCAGCATACAGACAGCATTCACTTAGTTCAGGGGAAAATGCCAGCACCCTGAACTTCAGAACAAAATACAAACAAATTACATCAACAGACAGACCCAATACAATTCATAGTTACCAACATCTAGGTTCAGCCCAGGAGTGACAAGGGCTGGCCCAGAGTCACACGCCACCACTGCTGCGGCAGAGAGCTCCCAAGAACAGAGAGCCAACCCCTGGTTTTTATATCTTTTTCAGTGTCAGGGGTGAGTCATGCATGCGACTCACCCATGTGACCTAGAATCGTCACAGAGGTGGACTTAAACCCACATGGTCTAAAAGCCTCTGCTCTTCCAGACATGTAAACTAGGCCCTCCCTGGAGTTAGCCCCACCTTGGGCCCCACCTTAGTTGCTAATCCACACTCACTGAGGTTCCACACCTAACAGGGCTCTGGGCCTGGGGCCCAGCACCTAGCAAGACTATGAAAGACACTGAATTAATCAAAGAAAACAAAGGCCAAACTCTTCAAGGGCACTTGTTGAACTAAGTGCTGAGGAGCCCATTTTGATTACCAACACACTTTACCAAGACTTCTAATGCCTCCACACCTTCATATATTCCAACTCTTTCATTTTGATCTGGCATCACTTTTCTGTCTTTCAGGAAATCAGCACCAGTTCTGGGTCACACCTGTCATAAACCTTTCTTGCTCTTATTTTTCTGCTGCTCAACAGAACTGTTTAGAGACACACAACTGTGCTTAACTTGGTTCACTTCAAATTAATGTTATCTTAACTCATCTGAGCCCTCACTGCTGCATAATAACCTTTTATTTTTCCATAATTGGCTTTCTAATACACTCTCCCTAGAAGTTGTTTCAAGTCCTTCTGTCTTAAAGACTCCTAAATATCCTTCTCATCAGAGGACCTCCAGTATTTTTTTAAAAATTGAGGTCATTACTCATGAGTTCTACCTCTTACCCTACTCTGGACACCCAATTTATCCTCTGTGTGTGTGTGTATATACATACATGTGTATACATATACATACATACATATATATATATATATACACATACACACATATTTTATATTTTCATATATGTATCTTGTTTGTGCACAGTTGTTTGCATGTTTTATCCCCATTCTACTGTGAGCCCCTTGAGAACAGGACTGTTTGCTTTTTTGCTGTCTTTGATTTCACAGCACTTAGCATATTAGACCCTTAAGGAATGCTACTTGATTAACAGACTGACTGAAAACCTTCATACAACATCTTCTATTCTTTCCTTTTTTCTGTAATCTAAGGAAAAGATGGACCTTCTCATTGCCAAGGTCTTTTTATCTATATCCTTGATCATAGCTCACCTATGTCTTCTGAGAGTAGAACATGTTTAATCATTCTTTGTATTTGTAGCCCCAGCATCTGGTACATGCTTGTTGGTTGATTCCCAGAGTTAGTCCCTTTGAACATGTTCTCACTCTCACCTACCCACCCCACATCTCTCTCTGTCTCTGTCTGTTCCATTCCCTAACACCCAGATCCTTTCTTACATTCTACAAAGATACCCGGGTCTACCCCTTTCCTTAAAATTCTTAATGTGACCCTGTCATTTCTTCACAGTATTATCCTATATCTCTTTTTTAAACCAAAGTCCCAGAAAAGATGATTTATACTTGTTGCCTTCCTTTTCTCATCTCTCATTTGATTCTTAATCCCTTTCAGTCTGAATCCTTACCTCACCATTTGACTAAAATTGTTCTCTACAAGATCAGGCACGATCTGAGAGCTCAATTGGACAGCCTTTTCTCAGTCTCCCTACTTGATCTATTTGCAGTTTTCACACTTTTCATTACCCCCATTACACACACACACACACACACACACACACACACACACACACACAGTACGCATGAATGTTTTCTTCTCTTTTGTATGTTAACATTCTGTAGGTTCTCTCTGGGACTACCTTTCTAGTCTCCTTTGCTAGATATTTATCCTTTCCTTGGCCCTTAGCAAGTGGTCCCTAAAGTCCTTCTCTCTCTATGTTTTTTCACTTTTGGTGATCTCATATGATAGCTCTGAAAAGTCAGTGTAATAACTTTAAATTGCACTAAAATTTTTGGGACAGCCTGAATATTCAGCCTTAATACCTTTCCTAAACCAATTCCTTCTTTTCCATGTAGTAATGATGTCTGTTGACCTCCAAATAGAATGTCATGAACATCTCAACTTCAAAATGTCCAAAACAGAATTCTCAGCATAAATATGCCCCTCTTCCAAACTCAGTATTCTTCTAAACTCCTTCAGAGACACTTGTGATTCTTGTCTCTACTATCGTTCTATAGCCATTGATTTCCTTTCCTCTCTTGCATCTACTTGTTCCTGTCCGCTACACATACGTGACTGAACTATTTCATTTACCCTCTAAGTGATTTCTGTGCTTACAGTCTCTCCTTCATCCAAACTATCATTCATATAACTTTCAAAATAATCTTCCTTTCTGGATAACATCTAAGTTTTTAGGGGATTCAAGCTCATTGATTCTAGATAAAGAGATCGCACCTTTAAAAATTTTTAACCATTTAATTTAACCATGAGACATTTTGCTAAGCTCTTGAGGTGCAAATACAATCAATCAAGGCAGTTTATGCCCTAATGGGGGAAACATATTACAACTATGGTTGCTAGAAAGTGGGGGGTGGTGTGGGGAGGGAGAAAAGAAGAGGGGTAGTGAAAAGATTTGAGGAAGTTGTGTGCAGGCCTGGACTCTGGAAATTTAAGGCATAAAGCTTCCCCATCAGAGGTAGGGGAGCTAGGTAGCCAAAGTCAATAGTGTATGTAGCTAGGATAGGTAATATAGCTCTTGGGCACATTAAAAGAGACATGATGTACTGGACTTGAGAGTTGATAATCATAATATACTTCATCATCATCAAACTGCAAATAGAGAGTATTGGCTTTAGTTTTAAAAACAATCTCTTATTTTTAATTTCAAAAAAAGTTTGTTTATTAATTTTTTTACACAAAAGACACTTCAAACAAGCATGTGAACAGTCTTCTGTCCAACAACAAAATACATTCCTTTAAACAACAACAATTATGTAGTGTTAACAGAAAGGAGGAATATTTCCTTTAGTTTTGACTATGTGGAACTGAGATTGACCTTTACATTTGACTAGATTTTTGTTATCTCTCATAACAACAATACTACTTGCCACTACCATGGCCAATAACGCGCACAGGAGGGCTGCTAGCACAGGTTCTTTGATCTGCTTTTCTAAGGAAAGCAACTTTCAAGGGTTAACAATCTTACTTTAATTAAGCATACATATATATATATTAAGCATACATATATACACTTAGTTCAGGGGAAAAAGCCAGCACCCTGAACTTCAGAGAGAATACAAATGAGAAATTACAAGCATATATTATATAAACAGAACAAAAAAAAATCAGTAGACAGGCTTCTATCTGTCCATAGCAATACATACAGTTACCAGAGAGAGAAACACCAACATTTGGGTTTTTAAAGCCAGGGCTCTATGATGGGTACCCAGAGTCTCCCCTGGTCAAATAACAGGACACTCTTCCAGTAAGTGAGAGCCCCAAAACAAAATGCCAACCTCAGATCATATATAGCATTCTCAGGGTCAGAGGGTGTCTCAACCATTCACCTCAAACCCCTCTGAACTGGACTTTCTTGTTTCTTAAGCAGGTCATCAAAGACTCTCGATTCAATCAAAGAAACAATGGTAAGACTCATCAAAGGCACCCAATTACCTCAGTGCTGAGAAGTACTCAAACAAAAAACAGCAAAAAGTTCCACTTTGCTTGACATTACATTTGAAAGGCAAGACTCAAAGGTACTTGATTGCCTTGGCATTCCAAAAGAGAAAACAGTAAAAAAAAAAAATGCCACCCCTCTTACCATCACACCTCTCAATGTTGATTTTATATCACAGTCATATTATTCTTTTATCTTTGCTTTCTTCACCCTACATCATTCCAGACATTTCTGAAATTTCTCTGAATTCTTCATTCTTGTTATTCTTTATAGTATAGTAGTATTACCTTAGAGACTCTCATAGTTGGAAGGAACCTTATTTTTTGCTTGAAGACCTACCAATGATGTGGAACTACTTCCTTATATAACCATTTCCTTTTTTGTAAAGCTGTAATTGTTAAGAAGTTTTTCCTTCTTTCCAGCTTAAATTTGCTTTTTTTGCAAATATCTACATAATCTGCCTGGTTTTACCCTCTAGAATCAATCTTTCTTCCCTCTAACAATCATTCAGATACTTCAGAACCATTGTTTTGCCCAAGTTATTTCTTATGCAGATTAAGCAGTCATAGTTACATCAACCAAACCCTTATAAGGCATGAACTCAAAGCTCTTCAGTATACTAATTTCCTTCCTCTGGATACTATCAAGCTATCTTTTCTACAATGTGGCATCCAGAACTGAACGCAGTATTGCACCTGTGTTCTGACCAGGGCATTATCCAGTGGTACTATCCCCTCTTTAGTACTGAACATTATGCCTCTCTTAATTCAGCCTAAAATTTGACTAGATTTAGCGGCTGCCATAGTACACGGCTGGCTCACATTCCTAATATTAACTTCATATTGAGGTTAAAGTCCAGTAAAGTCCCCAGAATGCTTTCAAACAATCTGCTTTCTGACAATTGTTCATTTCCTTTTTCTACTTATGATGGTGATTTTTTAACCCAAGTATAAGACTTTGCATTTATGTGTATTGAAATGCATCTTATTAGTTTCGGCCCAATTCTCTGTCCCATTAAGATCTTTTTATTGCCTGATTGTCATTGTATTAACTGTCTCTCCCAGTCTTGTGTCATCTGCACATTTGATTAAAATTCCCATTTGTGCCTTTATCCAATTAACTTATTAAAACATTAAATAGCACAGAGCCAAACACAGATCTCTAGGGGCATTTCACTGAAGACCTCCTTTCAAGTTGACTTGAAAGACTACTACTACCATTAGAGTACTTTTTTGCTCCAGTTATTTAACCACTTCTGAACCCATCTGAAAGACTTCGTCAGAGGCTTTTCTACGATATTAGATATTATTATATTAGATCATATTAGATCAATCTCTACCAATCTAGTTTGTACATCAAAAAAATGGGGGAGGGGACAGAAATAAAGTTAGTTCATCATTACTTGTCCTTGGTGAAACCAAGTTAGCTCTTTGCATCATTGCTTCCTTTTCTAGATTTTCACAGACACCCCCTTAATATGTTCTAGAAAATTTCCAGAAATAAAGTCAAACTCACTGATCTGTAGTGTTCAGGTTCTGTCCTCTTTCTTCCTTTCTGCTCCACCCTCCCCCCAAATCAAGACATTATTTGTCTTCTTCAGTTATGTATTATAATTTGTAAAGTTATTTCTCAGTCATTAGACACATATTTTCATTCTTTTTTTCTTGTTATTGAACATGTTACTCCAAGCATTTTTGTAAATAAAGTCTTTACCTGTGTCATCTGCACATTTGATTAAAATTGTCTTGTAACCCGTTTGGAGTCTGATTCCTATGGTTGAATATCTGGGTCAAAGGGCATGAATAATTTAGTAACTTTTCTTCCATAATTCCAAATTCTTTTCTAGAACAGTTGAACAAATCCACAGCCAAATCAGCAGTGAATTAATGTCTGTGTTCCCATATCCTATTCAACTCTCTTTACTAGCATAATGAGTGAAGTCTGATTATTCATCTGATTATTAGTGATTTACAATATCATTTGTGTATTTATACATAAATATATATTAACGTGTTTATAATATTTTCCAGGTAGCTTTTGATAGTTGTATTTCTTATTTTGAGTACTGCTCACATACTTTGAGCAATTATATTTTAGGGATCATAGACAACGAGCTTGAAGGGACCTTAAAGGCTATGTAATCCAGCTTCCACATTTTCCAGATGAGGAAACTGAGGACCAGAGAGGTTAAATGATTTACCTGATATCACACAGGTAATAAGTGTCAGATCTAGGATTTGATTTCAGGCTTAGTGTCTCCAGGCTCAACATTTCAAGTTCATCATTCTTCCAATTTTGCCATGTTGTAATCTTTTTTAAAGGATGTTGTTACATTGACTGGAAAATGTCTAAAGGAGGGCAACTAGAATGTACAAGGGCCTCAAGTTCATGAAATGTGAGGAATAGCTGAAGGAACTGGATATGTGTGACCTGGAGAAAACTTGGGGTTGGGAGGGGCCGGTAAATGGAGTTTCAGGTATTTTTTTCTCTAAAGGTTAAATACACAGAGTCAGAACTAAGGAAAGTGGTGGCTAGAAGTTGTAAAGCTGGAAACAGGCTTTTGTGAGGAAAAACTTCTCAATAATCAGAAATGTCAAAAAACAGAATAGTTTGTCTTGAGAGATGTAGGGAAGTATTAAGGTTCATGTATGAGTTAGGCTAGGTGGCCTCCAAAGTCCGTTCCATCTTTGAGGGTATCTGTTTCCAGAATCATTGCAGCAGTATAATTGATAGGAATTGTAATGCTTTTTTTTGCTTTGGTCTTTTAATACTTAGCGTCTAACACATAATAGTTGTTGCATAAAATGGAATTGGATTGAGTAGAGTTGAACACCATGATCTCAGAAGAATCAAGTTGACATAAAAAAAAATCATAGAAAGACTCATGGTGGATGTTTGATGACTTGAGAGTAAGAAATAATTGGCCTAATCAATGGTATGTATAAGAAACAGGAATATCAGTAATAAAATATGATGAATATGTAATGCTCTTGACAGTCTGCTGCAGTTTTTAGAGAAACTATTCAAAAAATTAGAAAGTATTCTCATTATGTTGTTCCCATATGGAAGATCTTTGGGGAAAAATATGTTCAGAATTGCACAAGGTGAAAAGTTGTGGAGAAATTGTGTCATGCAACATTCATTGGAAAAGGAGTATAAGGCAGCGAGAGCTCAGATCAAATAAATGAAATAAATGGAAAAGCAAATCACTTACTATGTACAAAGTGTTGTGCTAAATGTTGGCTATGCAATTTGAAAAGTAAGACATTTCCCTGCTCTCAGGAAACTCTCTCTCTAATGAGGGAGACAGTTTCAGTTGCAAGTCAGATAGTCTTTAGGGTGCAATGGCAAAGCAAATGATAACATATCATCTTTAGTGTCATTTGTCAAAGAAAAAGTCATCAGTTTTTGATGTTGAATCCCTTAGCCATGCCAAGGACTTTGATGGCTAGAATTTTCTTTTTGGGGTCTTAAGTTTGTAACTTTAGCACCTTGCAGAAGCAATTGCCAAGCAGCATCTTTGCAAGGACTGCTTACCATAATGATGGCTGGCCTTGAGTGTAGGACTGGGATTGGTAGAATAAGGGCCACTGACATTCCCAGCCTTGAGTTTGTGGTCCTGGGCAAGGTGGGATGGGCAGGAAACAAGGAAAATGATCTGAGGGGAGGTGGGATTGAAATGATGGTGGTGGTTTGTTGCCTACCCTTGCCTCTTACACTGATAACTTTGAAGTGTGAGGGAAACTAGCATGTTCCAAGTAGAAGATAAGGAGCCAATAGAGAAGAGGGAGAGGGAAATTGATGTAGCAATGTACTGGAAGAAACAGGAGAGGAAAGGCCTAAAATCACATCTAGAAAAGTTAGCCAAAGAAGGGAGGGAGAAGGAGAATACTAGAGCTGAAGATGGAGAGGAATTCTGAGCAGGTGAGAAAAGTCAAGGGAGACTGAGTAGATGGGTGGTGGTAATGAAGGGGACTCAAGCCCAGCAGTCTCAGTCTTCTTATAAAGAAGGAGACAGGGTTATCTGTGAGAAATGGGATGGGAATGTGGCCTTAGAGATTGTTGAGAAAGATTTAGAACAGCTGCTAGCAGAAAGAGAAGCAATATGTTGCTCCCTGCAGGGAATGGAAGGGAAGATCCATTCCACTGTCTAAACTCTTATTGTTGATAATCTTTGTTACTGGAGCAAGGACTGAATATCAGAGGAGTCCACTTTCAGTGAGTGTATTGCTCTTAGCTGTACTCTGTATTAGTTCTTTATCTTTTGTGGTTCAGTCTGGCAAGCCTTAGAATAGTTGCTTTATTGTCTGAGAGTAAAACAAAAATGCAAAAAACAACTGTTTGGTAGTCCAGGAACATGAAGATATGGACGATTTATTTGCTATATTACGATAAGTAATCTTGGATTAGTGAGTGAATACCGGTTATATTTAAAGATTCTGCTTTGAGATCTAGATAGATGAGTTAGTAAAATGTAGGTTTCCTTTGTATCCTATAGTCTTGGAAAGAGCATCAGGAGATTAACCATTATGATTGGTTAAAATGGGGGGGGGGTAAGAAGCCACATAAAGAGCCTGTAGTATTTTTAAAACCATACCCATCATATTCTAATGCTTTCTTCACAAAGACATAGTTTTAGGATGTAATATATAAGACATAAAAACAATCTATTGGCTGTTTTTCTTAAATAAGGCTCTTCTTAGACTATCCAATCATTCACTAGACTTTGAAAGGAAATAGAGAAATGAAGGTGAAGACCAAAAGAATGACAGAAATTTTTAGATAGTGAATGGTTCATAAGAGAAATGATTAAATGAACTCAACGTGTTTTACCTAGATGAAGAGAGATTTTAAAATCATTTTTAAAACTATAAAGCTTGTTCTTAACCATCTCTTATCATTGTTGCACAATGCACCTGAACTAGACTGAAACTTAATTAGGAGGGGTTTAGTTTAGACACAGGAAAGAATTTCTTGACTCTCAAGGTGGTATAACTGTCTTTAAACCACCAAGGACTATTGAGAAGCCTCCATCCCTAGGGAATTTCAAGGACTTCTGTCTATCCTGAATGACTTACTTACTTACTGCCATGGCTGGGACTAGGTGATTACTACCATTTCTAAGATTCTGTGACAATATCTTCACATAGAATCTTTGGATCATAGATATAGAACTGGAAGAGACAGAGGCCATTTAGTCCTCTCTCATTTTATAAATTAGGAAACTGAAGCACATAATGCCAAGGAGAGTTTTCTTCATTCGTTTGTAGATGGTATTATTCCTGCCTCCTTTTTATATACCTCTAGACTTCATTCAACAATTCCATGTATATGCAAAGAACTCTTGAACAATAAATGTTTATTGATCGATTAGATTCACTCCAAAACAGGTAGAGAGCGCAGTTTAACCTCTCTTTTCTTTTAATCATCCTCAACATTTTGGTACCTATGATGACATCAAACAAAGAGAAGCTGGGGGTAGGACATGATCATTAACTTCAGATATTTGAAGATATTTCAGATATCTCTTGTAAAAGAGATTGGACATTCATTATAGCTCTAAAGAACAGGACCTAGGGCTACAGATGTGAATTAGAGCCAAAAGGATGATGATTTGGGTTTAATGTAAGAAATTAGAAGTGTCTGAAACATGGAATTGGCTACCTTAGGTGGTAGTGAGTTCCCCATTTCTCATGCTGTTTCAAGCAGATAATGTATTGTCAGGGATATAGTAAAGGAGGTGCGTGCATTAACGCAAATTAGCCTAAATTATACCTTAAGTTCCATTCACCTTTGAGATTCTAATTTTTCTGCAAACAATAGCTAGGTGCCTTCTAAAGTCCTAATTCTTATAAGCAGTGAATTCAACTCCTGTAAAATAAATATGTTTAAGAAAAATATTACACAAGGTGACTGAAAGAACTGGTGCTTTTCAAAGAGGTGTGACAGTAGAAAGTCCTTAGGGGACCCCGACTAGTGGATTCCTGGCTAGACATGTATATATCCCCTATTTCCATCATTAAATGAATTTTTCCTTCAGTTAAGCATTACCTTCCGTCCCTCCCCACCCCTCTCTTCTCCTTTCTAAAGTATATATGCTGCCAGAAAAGGTAATAGTCACCAATAGTTTAACATGGATTGTTTTACCACATTACCTTTTTCTGAGTGGAGGTACCTGGAATAAATGTGGGAGAGAAAGGTACTAAAAGGGGAAATAAATTCATTAAGGGAAATCCACAAAAAAATCACCTCTGTCTTCAGAATTCTGCTTAGAATCATAGGCGACTAGCTTTATAAAAACTAGAGAAATAATCATGATTGGCTTTTGTAAATGAGAAAACGGAGAATTAGTGTCGCATTCTGCTTGCCGATAGCCTTCCAGTAGCCATGTATTCTTTACAATGAAAAGAAATAAAAGCTCATTCAGTTTTTAAAATGTTGTATGAAATGTATTTGGGGGAAAGCTATCTTGGAGTGTATACATGTGTGCAATATGTATATAATTTGTGAAAAATAATCAGGATGACTTAGTGAAATTACATTTTTTAACAAAAATGACACAGAAAGTACAATGATTGTTAGTTTTTAATACAAGAAATGTCCATTTGCATATTAAGAAGCAAAATGACTACAAATAAATCTTTAGTTTCAATTTTAAGTGTGTCTAATCTTGGTGCATTTTTTCCTGCATCGTTTACTTGACTGCAGAACAGATATGCATTTAAGAAAGTAAAATCCTTTTTAATATTGAGATTTCATCTGTTGTATAATGGGTAAACTACTGTGAAGTGTGGTTGCTTGTTTAACTTTACCCCTATTCAAATCTTTGATTTTAGCAGGTTAGTTAATTCAAATAAAATTTGTGAAGTTGAGCACTTTCAAGAAAAGGAATAGGAGAACCTAATTTAACCTAGAGTGTCTCTTTTATTCTTCTGTTATTCATTTGAAGTGCCCTATCAGCTTGAAATGACCAACTTCAGTCATTTTTACCCTTTTATTTTTTTTCTCTAATGTAAACTGAAATTCCCTGCTGTTCGTGGTATTTCAGTGTTTAGCATCATTTAATGAGCAGGTATCATTAAACTTAAAAGGTCCTTTTCGGTATATCTCTGATTAGTTAGTGAAAAAACCAATGAATTTCTCTTAATTTATCTTCCCTTCCTTGTTATATTTTGATGTTGGCCCATTTTACGTTTCACTGCTTTTTGATGAAGTAGAAAATTATAATTTGGGTTTTAAAGTAGGATAGAATCTTATGTGGTCTGGTGGAGTGCTACTAAGATGTGGAAGATGCATTGTTTATGTGGGAAGTTTTAGGGGAAAGGGTCCCTCCGCCCCCACACCTAAAATTTTGCATATGCCTTTTGATGGACTTGGTGTTTTGGTTTTAAAAGGGAACTGTTTTTCTGCTTCTTCCTTCTGGGTTTTGATAGACTAGAATTTAGGGAGTAAACAAACATAATTTGTAAAGAAGAAAATTCAGTGTTATGATATGATGGGTGTTAGTCTTTATATATTCTAAATTCTGTTTTCATGTTGAATAAATATTCTACATGAAATATTTTTACATGAAACATAAGAAAAACATTTTTTAAGACTGAACTCATTTAGTCAAAGACTTTCTCGTCATACATCATCCCAGCCTCTTTTAAAATATAGAGCAACAAGCTATCAAATTACAGGATAGTAACCCCTTTAATCTTCTCCCCCACCCCCAGTGCCATCCCATCTCTTTTTTGTATTTTTGTATCCAGTGCTTAACGTACCTAACAAATGAATGTTAGCTCTAATTTTGCTTGTAGGAAAAAAGAAAATCTGTGAGATAAATAGTATGAAACAAAAATAATGAGGCTAGAATGCAAGAAAAGGTCAGATAATGTGTAATAAGTTGCAGATGGCATTGTATAACATTAACATTGGTAAGAGGTAAAAAGATGTAACAGTGCTGCCTACTGGTAAGAGTTAGTAATGTTTAAGGGATAAGTTGGGGAGAGGTATAGTTGAACAAAGTGTAAATGATATTCTTCTTTTCAAAATACCCTTTTTCTCTAGATTGAACTGTTAACCAAAAAAAAAAGAATTTTTTTTCATTAGGATTAGTAACCAAGGCCACTTGAAGTTTTTATAGGCATGAAATCTTGAAGTGTGTGAGAACTTTGTGGTTTTTCATTCTCACAAGGCATGTGTAAATAGCTTTAAATTTTGACGGCATGGTTCTTGGTTAATTCTTCCAAGGTGTGAACCTTTTTTTGTTAACTTTGACATTGTTTGTTTCTAAGGCCAGTATTTCCCAAATGTGTTCAGTTTAAAAATAAGGACCTGTCTATGAAAGATGAGTATCATTTTCTACCCTTGTCAGTGGAATATTTTGACAGACAATAGTACATTTATTCATAGCCAGAATACTACTTTATATTCTTAGCAATGTAAACATACTAATGTCTGCTAATGCAAATGAAGACAAGAAATTTTCTTATGCATGATTCTCCCAGTATTCCATTTTGTAATATTTCTAAGATATCAGCACAGGTTTCCATAAGAGTATTTGCTTATAGCAAATCATCTGCACAAAATTAGCAGTGTGAATATAGGCAGATTTATTTTACATGTTTTTAAATATTCAGCTTTCTCTGTCACAACACAAATGTTTCAGTTAGTATCTCTTTATTTGTACACATTTACCAGCATTTGAGAAATGATGCAGTGATTAAAAATGTTTACCATTACTATCAATTAATTTTTGTGAAACCATTATATTTGCTTATAGCAGTCTTGAAAATTATAGTGAAGTCTGTGTTAAAATGAACTTAAAGTGTCAATGTTAAAAGGAAAGAATAGTCCCTATTATTATATTTGAAAAATGTGTATTGAGCTGTATTAGTTGAGACTACTGTGTAATTTTTTTTTATTTGGGGTGGGAGGAGAGTGTGGAATGAAAGAGGAGTTGGTGCCCACGTCTGATTTCACCATGGTAAGGAAGTCCTGATGGGAAGCTCTTTCTATTTGTGTTGACTGGCAACTTAACCTATAAGAGAGTTATCTGGAACACTTCAACATTAAGAGCCTTGTCCATGGTCACACAGTATGTTTCAGAGGCAGGACTTGAACCCAGGTCTGCTCTACTCCAAGTCTAGCTCCTGTTCACTCTAGTATATCACCTACCTTATTTATTGTGACTTGTTTTTCACTGTTCTGTTTTTGAATCATTAAGATGTGCTATTTTTATATGTGATTCAATATTATGTGAAATCTCATGTAGCAGTGTAAAGATACTTAAAAAATAGAAAAGTCATTTACATTTTAGCATATAATTTTCTTAGTTTTATTTCATGGTGCAGTTAAGCTCCCTGAAGTGTTTAGTTGAAACTAAATAAAAACAGAGAAAACTAGTCCTCAAAGAAATAGTTTTTGCCCTAATAATATTTTTTCTAACCAGTGATTATTTTCCAAGGCTCAAAGCCTTCTCTTTTGATGGGAAATTAGGTAACTCTCCAAGTAAACTTAGGATCATGATAAAGAGTCATTTGTTGATATTTTGATTGCTGGTTTAGCAGAGATGATCAGGATTAACTGGACTGGGGGTGGATTGACACAATGAACTGCAGTCTGGTGACTGAAAAATCAGGAAAAATGAATTCTTGTCAAAGAACCTCCCTTTTCTGTACTCTATAAAAGGAGCTTTGGAAATGACTCTGTCCCTTGGGACTTTTTTTAAGCACTTTCTGTACCTTGAAAATTGGAGGAAAGGAATTTCTCTGACAAGAGCTCATTCCTCCTAAGTGTGAGCCACTAATAATCATCCATACAGCCTCAGTTACTGGGACCAGTCAGAAGTTTCCTGTGTTGCTGAGTAAGGGGCTAGTGTACATACCAGCTGCATGGAAAGTTTCCACTTTCTGACAAAGCTTCATGCCCTGCAGTCTCAGTATATGGATGAGTGGGAGCTCATATTGATTATCTTCTGATCAACCTCCCCACCACAATGGTAATTTTTTTTTCATACCTTGGAATTGGGGAAGGGGGAAAGAGGGAGTAGAACAGATGGAGGAGAGAGAGGGAAAGAAAAAGACAGAGATAGACACAGAGAAAGAGAGGAGACCACTGAATTAAAAGTAAATATTTGATATCACCTAATAAATTATAGTTTATAAATTTCATGTCTCAAAGGAAGGAAAAAATATAAACCTCTAAATATATAAATTTATACTTGTCTTTGAAATAATTTACACAATGAATTAATAAATAGTAAATATCACTTGAATAATTGGAATTTGTAACTTATAGTTAACAAATTCTATTCTCCTATGAAAATCAAATATTAGAATACTTGAGACATTACTTCAAAATGATGAAAATTGAGTGATTTCTTTGCTAACATACAGTAAGCAATGGCAGCTTTCTAAGAGTGAACTTTGCTGCAAACTTTATAAGGCAAACAAAATTAACAAAGGTTGTTGCTAACACCAGTCTTTCCTGTGACCTATTGCATTTGGACTCAGTTCCTATTTTGGTGGCTTATTATGTGTAGATGGGGACCCTGAGTTCTCTGATATTGTGCCACCATAACACAAGTTCTCATGCGATCTACCTCACTGGAAAATTGTGGGCCTATTGGGATAGACTGTATGATAATAGTAAAATCAGCAACAGCAATCAATATATCAAAACAGAACCATGAGCTCATTGATTTGAGGGTTGCCTCTTAATAACAAAGATCTCAAGAAATCTATTCCTGCCCAACTTGTGCAACTTTTGTACATGCCCTTCTAAAAGTTCACAGCAGTAGTCAA
This sequence comes from Trichosurus vulpecula, assembly GCF_011100635.1. Taxonomy (NCBI): domain Eukaryota; kingdom Metazoa; phylum Chordata; class Mammalia; order Diprotodontia; family Phalangeridae; genus Trichosurus; species Trichosurus vulpecula. The sequence continues at coordinate 137,284,440 of NC_050577.1, read as the reverse complement.
CCCAACATGCTGGAAGCCATCCTTGAGTTCTCCTGACCTCATGAGCATCATAGTAGAGTGCTCTGACTCTTCACCAGTTGTCTTTTTATCATGCCATGTGACCAGTCCATCTTCTCTTTTCGTTTAATTCCTTGGTGATGCCTTCACTCATGTCACAGGTTCATCACCATCCTCTCCTTTGCCATCTTTGTAATAATTTTCTTTTTTTAAATCTTGTTACCATTTAAGAGCACTCATAAAAAGTTAGTATTGAAATGGTGGACCTTGCTTTTATGGGAAACTTCGAGTTAGTAAAAGAGCTCTGCAATTTCCTAAAAGCCATCCTGCCCATTTTCTTATTAAACTCTGGACCTTACCCTTTTTCCCTCAACTGTCCCCAGATATACTTACTACTAGAATAATTCAATAAAGTATACATGCACATGCATTTTGAAACCTGAGCAATTGCTAGGAGTCATCCATTTGGTCTTTCTATGTAGGTGGTCAGACTGAATTTCTTTGAATAATATCATGTGTCTTCCAGGAGCCTCTTCAATGTTCTGAGGTTTGAAACACTGCAGTGTCTCCCTGTTCACATGGAATATCTCCTCCATCTGTACTTTGAGCTAGATCTCCTCCATCACAGTGGGCAATACCTTTATTTAATATGTATCTCTCTGCTATAACTTAACCGTGAATCATTTGAACAAATAAGAACTGAAACTAAAAATGAGACATGTACAACAGAATTTGACTAATACCAACTATAATAATTTCATCCAAAAATTTAACCTGTGTAAATTAACTGCCAAATCAAAGAGAGCAAAAAATGCTCAAAATGGGCTTTAGTCAGCAAATATCTGACTTGACAAATGGAGAGAGATGGCTGCCAAAAGCAACACTGAGTTAGTTTATAAGCTTGTTTGTAAAACAACAAGTGAAGAAAGTTAATGGTAAGTTATGAGCACTACAGTCTCCTAAGTCAGGGAGAATAGCAATAATTATACAGTTATCCTGTAGTGCTGCCCTCTATCTGGAAAATCCCTGTAAAACGTTTTGGCCCTCCCTTCACACCAGAGAAGTCTGAATTTTTTCTTTTTCTTTTATGGGGTGTTTATAGCACCTTATTGTAACATTTGAATTATTTGGTCATAGGCTTTGTATTGTCTGCTGACCTTCGCATATCGTTTGCGGCTTCTACAAAACTCCCCCCAAACTCCTATCTAATTTCTTATGCTGACCCATGATATGTCAAAACCATGATGGAGAAAAGTTGCCATGTGAAAAGGATAACTGTATAGGACTTTAATGTTATCATTATGATACATGTAAACATAAAAATTTGGGAATTTAGGGTTTACAAAGCACTTCTATAGTCATGTGAGGGTGGGCAGTTGAAGTACTATCTCCATTCTACTGATGACGAAACTGTGAGAAATTCAGTTATTGGCGCATTACTTCATGAATCTGTTATCCCAGAATTTGAATCAAGATCTTTTATCTCTAAGCCCTTTGCTCTTGATATTATAAAATTTTGCTAGAATAATTCAGTCACCAGAAGATTCCTAGGTGATTTTTTTTGTTTCAGCCAAAGCAACTCAGGAAGAGGCTCCCTAGCCCAGAAAGGTTGTGAAGTGCATTATTAAAGTAATAAAGGAGATAAAGTTATGTGCTGCTGAACACTAGTGATAAGTGAAACATTTTATTCATCAATTCAATTTAATTAATGAGAGAACATATATTGAAGTGTGTCATGTGTGTAAAACACTGCTAGGTAGTATGGCAGAAATAGTTTCAGTAAAACATGGTCCTTTCCCTGATTAAGCATCCTATCTAGTGAGAAAGAGTTCCCATAATAAATAACAATGTATATTAAGTGTATTAAAGAAGTATAAAAGAAGTTGCTGTGTAAGATCTGAGGGGAAGAGTTTATTGCTGTGGTAGGAGTGGGCTGGTAAATGAGTTGTCTGGGAAGGCTTCAGTCCAAACTTATAAGCGTTTATTAAGTGCCTATTATATACCAGGTACTGTGCTAAGCTCTGGGGATACAATTAATAGAAAGAAAGGCAATCCCTGGACTCGAGGAGTTTATAATCTAATAGAAGGAGGCAGGAAAAGCTGTGGAGGTGGGGGTGGGGTGGGGAGAGAAGTTTCCATGGCAAAAATTCTTTTATAAAAACCAAAAGGAACATTCTACTACATTGGTTCCTGTAGATGCTCCATTTCCAATTTCTTGTTCTATGGAATAGGTACTGGAAGTACCAGGTACTGGAGCAGATGCAGAATAGAATGAGTGGAAAGTCCAGTGTCTGCCATCTCTAAAGGAGGGCTTTGGGAGTAGTTTGGTACTCTACCCTCCAGTCCTGCATTCACAAGAGAGACCAAAGGAAATGCTGTCAACCATGGCTTTAGGTAGCAGTATGAGTATAGATGCCATTTGAATTATGTTTTGAGATCTATAGGAATTTACCAGTCAATCAGTTAATTAATAAGCACTTATTAAGGGCTTAATATATGCCAAGCACTGTGATAAGTACTAGAAATGCAAAGAACAGTACTTGCCCTCAAGAAGCTTTTATCCTTATAGGGAAGGAGGGGATATTTCAATAAGAAGGAATACAATATAAGAAAAGCATAAAAGAGGAAAAAAAAATATATATATATATATAGTTGGTTCAGGGGAAAAAATAGTCTGTTTGCTAGAGCATAGACCATAAGATGGGGAGATACAAGGATAGGATGCCATCATGTTATGATGGCCTTTAAATGTCATGCAGAGGAGTTCAAACTACTTAATAAGCAATTGGTTAGCACAGAAATAGAGAAGAGGGATAAGATGAGACAGATATTACAGAGGGAGAATTTCCCAGGTCTTGGTAACTTATGATTTATAAGAAGTGGGGGAGAAAGAAAATATTCAATTGAAACTCCAAGAATTTGAAGGTGGGAAGCTGAGTAAATGGTAATGTCACTAAAGAAAGAGTGAAGTCAGGGTGAAGTGGAGGATCAACTATTCTTTTAATATTTTGAATTTGCGATAACCTGGGATATTCAGGTAGAATGTGAAGTGCGTGGGAAAGTCTGCTAGATTTGTAGTCAGATGACCTGCTTTCTCTCTGGTTGCCTCATGCCTGGAACATTCTCCTTTCTGTCTACTAATCTCCTTAGCTTCCTTTACATCTCGACTAAAATCCAGTCTTTTAAAGGAAGCCTTCCCCAACACCATTTAACTCTAGTGCCTTTCCTCTGTTAATTATTTCCTGTTTATCCTGTATATACGTTGCTTTGTATATGTTTGTTTGCGTGTCATCTCTCCAACTAGAGTGTAAGCTTCTTGAGGGCAGGGACTGTCTTTTGCCTCTTATCCCCAGCACTTAGTACAGTGCCTGGCACATAGTAGGTACTCAGTAGATGTTTATTGATTAAATGATTGGGTTCCATCCTGGAATTGTTAACTTTGTCATCATAGGCAAATCAATTAACAATACTAGGCCTCTTAAGTGCCTTCAGACTCTAAGTGTATAATCCTATGTTCCCTGAACAGTTTAAGATATGGGACCACAAATCAGAAAGGTCAAGATGGAGGTGTTGATGTCATCTATTTAGAGATTAGAATGAATTAATTAGTAGACTTAAATTCTTCATTTTCCATACTAGTAGATTGAAATAAATCATCATCTTCATCTTCATGCTTACCAATTTTAGTAATCATAACTTCTCTTCCAGAATTAAAAAGAAGCTAGTTGATCTTATAAGAAAACCATTTCTAGATGGTAAACATTCTATATTTGAAAAATATTTCCAATGATTTACTTAGTTGCCTGATATACGTATATATTTTGTACATACATATGTACTATCATTTTTCATAAATGCGGTTCCTGCTTAGGATGTAAAATGGACTCATGAAGTGGTCACAGAGACGTGGAAGTTGTAAGTAGAGCATCTCTAGGAACCGACATAGTAGAATATTCCTTTCTTTTTCTAAAGGAATTTTTCCCATGGAAACTCTTCTATAATCTTGCAGAAAATTCATCTAAAACATTGATCCCCATGTGCTATTTCAACTTTAACACATTGTAATGTGTACTCATAAGTCTATACAAAAATAATTTTTCAGTCTGAAATGTGACAAAACTGCCTCTTCTTAAATTTATCTTCTTAGTTTCTAATTTTCTTGTGAAAAAGAATAATAGTATTTCTTTGTAAGCATTCCATTTTCTAACTGAATAGATATCATGATCATTACAGATGTTTTATTTGTATACTCATTTTCTTTATCTATATCTATATTTTACTGTGTGCAATTAGCGGTTTCAAATTACTTGTTTATTTGACTTTTGCAGTAAAGATGCTAGATAACTATATGAATAACTACATCATGTGATAAATAAAATAATATCCTTTTACATTGGTTTAAGACAGAAACTGCTTTCCTTATTTCAAAGGTAAATTATAATTTATAGGTTAAAATTGTATGTAACCTAGTGGCTTTAGCATATAGTTTCTCAAATTTAAAATAGTCACCTATACTAATTAGGAGTTAACAAAAAATATTATTGCTGTGCCAGACTTGTTACAATGAATGGGGTGGCATTACTTTCCACGTCACCACTGATGTCATATGTTGAGAAAACCCTTGATAATTTTAAATACAAAACCAGTAGAGGGAGAGCAAACCTTCATTTCTGCCAATGCTACAATAGAAGTTACGAGCACTTCTCAACTTTTGTCAATAGATTTTGTTGGCTTTTAAAAATCAAACTATCATTTTTTTTTTAAAGAGATATTCCTTCCAATCCTAAAATCCAGCTTTCTATTTTGGATTGGAGTAATGTTATCAGGTGTTTGCTTATTTGCTATTGATTTAACTCTGCTATCCTCTTGGACTGGAGTGTTTTAAACATTTAAAAATACTTATGTTTGAATCAACACTTAAAAAGTTTAGCTTAAACAGCTTTACCCAAAATACCAGACAGACTTAGTGGGTTGTAAATGGTTAAAATCTTACATTAATTCTCCCTCCTCTTCCTTTTCCTCTCCTTTTCCCCCTCCTTTTCCCGTTCTTCCTCTCTTTTCTTCCTCTTACAACCCCCTTATCCCTGCATTCACCCGTGTAACCAAGCATTAATGGTAATGTTATTTTAAAAATCCCTAATCTTTTCTTCTCTGGCCATGAATTATATATGGATAAATATTTTAAGTACACTTAATAGTCCATCATTAAGGAACCAAAGAGAATGTGGTGCTCCAGTTGACTTCAAAGTGTGGCATTGCGTTTTCTTTAAAGGGGTAAAGAACAACTGTACACACATTTTTGATCATTTAAATTCAAATTTTAATTCCTCCTTGGAAGTTGATGAAGACTATGAAGCCAAGGAGCATCCAGTTTGTCCCTTTACCTCTAGTGCCTCAATCTGTCTTGCATACTGCCACCAAATTATATTTCCTAAAAACACATTTCTAATCACGTAATTTTCGTACTTAAAACCCTTGCAATGACTATTGTAAAATAAAGCCTGAACTTCTTAGTCCAACATTCAAGACCACCAATGATTTCTCTCTAATTTATTGTTCCAACCTTGCCATGACCACCTGCCCTGATGTATCCTGCATATATCCTAAACTCTAGCTGCACTGGACAATTTACCTTTCCCTGAACATTCCCCACATGCTTCCACCTAAATGCCTTTGTACTGTTTCCTGCAGCTGGAGCCTCATCCCCCTACTACCCAATGTCACCTCTTCCATGAAGCCTTTTTGCTGGCATGTGTAACTTCCAACAGAAGTGATATCTCTCTCCTTGTACTTGATTTGTTTCTCTTTGTAGTATACTTCTCACTACCACCTTAACTGTCTCATTTACTAATTTGTAAACTTCCTGAAGGCAGAGTGTATGTATCATTTATATTTAGATTCCCTTCTATATGTAATGGACCATGAATTGTTCTACATATAGAAGGCATGCAATAAATATTTGTTGCATAAATTAATTTAATAAGTACTTAACTAAGTGCCTGCTATATGCAAGGTATTACTATAGAGCTTGTATGAAATATACCTAGGATTCACAGACCTTCTTTGTGGTCAGGTATCTTGAAGAGTGTCTCTGGTCTCTTATTCTTCACTACAAATTCATGTCATTCTAAATATCATTTGGAAAATAAAAGTTAGGATTAATTTATGGACCAACTTTCTCATTATATAAGGAAGTTTTTTCTTCTATAAACTCTATATATGACTGTCTGTAAAGAAATAATCCCTGCAGGTAAGCTTGCAGCTGTGAAGGTGGAAATTAATATCATTTGCTGTTGAATGCAAACTCTCATACATTTCATACTATTTTTCAAATGAAGCATTTACATAGCATGGAGCTGAGGTGTCAGAGGTGCCGCTCATAGCCTGCATGCAACCAACAACACTCCTGAGCGCTGCCCAAACCAGATGAAAGTTGGGAAATATTTAACAAAACAAATAAAAATGCAATAAAACATTGATAATATTAGATTTTAAAATTAAGTCAATATGAAACCCGCATGGATCTTTCTGTATAGGTTAGTATCCCCTATTTCTATTTGAGGCTAACACCACTGCTGAAGAATTTCAGGCTCAGAATCGGGAAAACCTGAATTCATATCCTGCTTCAGCTGTTTACTAGCTGTATATCCCTAGGCAATTCACTTTACCTCTTTTCCTCAGTTCCCTTATCTGTAAAATAAAGATTCTAATGGAATCTGTCTCTAATGGAGTTGTTGTGAGAATCAAATGAGATAATATTAAATTCCTAACACATACAACACACGGTGTTAGGCACTTGTAGTCAAGGTGCCATGATAAGACATAGTCTTTTGCTCAAGGAGCATATAAATCTTGTATGTTG